>NC_134576.1:66222468-67488539 GCF_050947875.1 Dermacentor variabilis | reverse complement strand
GCCACATTCGTTACCGCCTACCTGCCTAACTCTTCTTGCTATGCTTAAGAAAACAGCGCGCTGACGTTGGCTAGGAGTGATAGCCAACAGCTATATGCCGTCGCCTTGTCCCATTTCCATGGTCACTATGTCGGCCACTGCATGACATGCTGCCCTGCTTCCACTACGCATTATTTTTTTGTGCTTTGCGTTACTACTTTGACTTAAAACAAATGGCATGTTTCATGAAATATTACAAGGCTTTACTCATTTGGAAATGCATCGATAGAGCCTTGTTGTCAGTCCCTCAACGGGCAGCAATCGTCAGTATTTCAGAGGGTTCGCTGGTTCACAAATAAGCCACCCGGCGACACCATCGCCTTTGGTGACGCTCAAAGCAGGATGCGTTTTTTTTTTTCTGTTAACTTACCCAGAACCCTGATGGCAATTAACGCTATGTTTAAAGTGGTCTCCTTTTCTGCCATAAGAAGTGGCATACTCCGCCACCACCATTAGAGGCGCTAAATATTCCGGGAAAATGAAAAGAACTTGCGTGGAGCTCATCAAATTATTTGCTGTCTTGTTGGTTTAGCCGATATGCATGTCAGGTTTTACGGAATGAGTGAACGCATAGGGCCTCTGGTATTTCCACATTCACACAAAATACAGCTCACCCCTCCTGATCAATTCCGGGCGAGCAAAGCATGAAAACGCCCACCGGAATGACCCTGTCATAGTTTGTTGTTCCTGTGAACTAAAAGAGCAAGCCAGGGGCGCATTCAGTGCATGATAATTTATTGCTCCTGCTAACGCGTATGACACGCTGTGCAAGAACTGTGTCCCAGTCATGATATATCGTGATGAAACTATGGATTCTTCGAGAGCTCATTTTAATTTCGGCTTTCATTTCCGCATCCTGGGAATCCCCTGAAGCAACAAGCAAAAAGAAGAGATTCTTTTGAAACAGGTAATTATAGGCAAATAAATACATATTTACCAACTGACCATGTGGCTTCAAATTTTGTTTGCATAGCAACGTCATAAATTTTTCCCTAACCATTAGCAAGATGTCTCTTTTAATTCCAGAAATATACTTTAGGTGAGTTGTATAAGCATGAGGGCCGGTGTTCGGTGCATATGGTTCACGAGCAAACCACGTGGCGGCATGAAAGTCAGTGGCGATGACCGCAGAGAGACACAATTTGAGTTAACATGTAGCAAAGCCATAGTTACGGTTCAATTTCCTCCCTGCTCTCAAGGGCCGTTCTTGTGTGAGCAACGAAACTGCACACAGGATACGACTTCTCAGAAGAGTCTAAACATTCTCGGCAGATGGAGCGCACTTGGAGGTGAATGTAGCACTTTTTTGACCCATTGTTTGTCTGCCTGGTATTTGTGCCCGGTTTCCGGGAATGCGAGAAGGCCAGGAGTTAGGCTGCTTTCTAGTTCGCATGAATTACTGCACGCCCCTTGTGATCGTACGCGACTGACCAAACCACGGACCCCTACCTCGAATGACTGTGCCATTGCAGCAGAACTGACAGCTGAGCGAGTTGGTACGAATTCATAGTAAAATATTCTTGAGCGCTCAATTGACAAAGACACAGTGAAGGGAGACACACACGCGCTTACTCACAACTATTTTATTTTTGGAAAGATACAGAACATATTTACCCCAGCTATCAGCTCTGTGCATGTGCAACAACAGTGGTCAGTAGAACAGAAACTGATTAAAAACAGAATAAGAAGGTTCAACCAGCGTTTAAAAATCCGAATTCATTTTGAGTGATTACAACCGATGGGTGGCTTATACATCTTACAGCGCACTTTTTGATATTAAATGCTTCTGTGATTTCACGCGTTAGTTAAAAAATACCGGATCATAATGACATAGATTGCAGTGGTTCGACAAGTGCGAATGATTTTCTTTACCAAGAGAACATTCATATTCTTTTAGACGGGTGCTTATGCACCAACCGGTTTGTCCTATGTACATGTTGCCACAGGTCAATGGAAGCCGGTACACAACACCTATTCTGCATTTTGTGAATTTTTGATGGTCTTTTAGACCGCAGGTGCATTTTTTACCTTATTGTCTAATTTATTGAAAATAGCTTGGCGCAGTTTTTGCACCTTGTTAGGAGCGCTGAAAACCACTTCAACGCCATACCGGCTGGCAACATTCTTTAGCCCATGGGAAAAATAATGTACGTAAGGTACAACTGCAAGGCGTTTTTTGTTCGTGCTAAGCCTGTTCCTTGAATCTGTGGGTTGTACAACCTTTACTATTTTTATTACCCTTTCAGCCGCTCTGCCTATAATGTGTTCTGGGAATCCCACCGAAGCTAGTCTTGTTACCTGATTGGCAAAGCTTTCTTTTAGTCGGTGGCAACAAGATTTTACTAACTCGGCCTGAAGGCAAGACACCGCATTTCCGCTTTTTACAATCTTCGAATGTCCTGATTTGTACTGTAATATGGGCTTTTTCGACCTAGGGCTGTACATCCAGCATGTGTGATCGGGTAGCAATCGCAAGGAAAGATCTAGAAACTGTAGTTCATTTTCTTTAGCAATCTCATGGGTAAACTTAAGGCCTAGGCTACATTCATGGAACACTTTCAGTACATTAACCACATTACAGCCATGTTCATTCCCATCAAAAATAACCAAAAAATCATCAACAAATCGGAATATTTTTGCCAAGCTTCCTAAAGCACTGTGAATACTTTTGTCTACATGAGCTAGAAAAATGTCGCTTAGTATTTGCGCTAACTTGGAACCTATACATATACCTGATTTTTGCAGATGCATTGCTTGATGCCAACCCACAAACGTAGAACTAAGATAAAAAAATAGAATTCCTATAAAGCTTTCCACGGGTGCTCCGCCGTCATTTCTAAATTTCACTTCATCATTATCTTCGCAAATTCACATTTTAACATTTTTTTACAGCTCTGTGTGGGGAATCGAGTAAAATAAATCTTGTAAGTCAACACTGAAGGCGCGGCATCCCTTTGTTTTGTTTCGCCTCAAATATTGTACAACAGCCTTAGAATTACAGATTGCTAACGGATCTGGGATTCTTAACGAGAAAAGCTGTTTCCGGATAAACGATCCTACCTGCTGCTGCCAAGTGCTTCTTTCAGTAACAATGGTTCTGAACGGCTCTCCAGGTTTGTGCGTTTTACATGAGAAAAACACTTCAAGATGCAGGCCCTTTGCTTTTTTTGACTGAGTCACATAGGTTTTCTAAATTGAGGGAACACAGTAATTCAATAACACGGTGTTTTTGTTTGGCGGGCTTAACATCGATTCTCTTGAAATATTTATGTATAGCTTCACAAGCTTTTTCACGAACCATGCCATCAGGTAGGACAACAAAACATCCTTGTGTATGGGCGGTAAGAATACTGGTTGAACCTTCTTAATCTGTTTTTAATCTGTTTCTGTTTTACTCACCACGCTCTTTGCACATGCTCAGCGCTGATAGCTTGGTTATACATGTTCTGTATCTCTCCGAAAATAAAATAGTTGTGAGTAAGCGCTCGTGTGTCTGCCTTCACTGTGTCCTTGTCAATTGCGCGCGCAAAAATATTTTACAATCAATACTGTGCCATCGTTATGCCAGTCAATGGAAATGGCAATTTGAGCATGAATTCGGTGGACTGTAACTTATTTTTTGCCCGAACGCACCCTGCACACTACCCAACACCTAGCACAGCCGTGCAATGTCTTCCATAGTATAGAGATTTTTCGGAAACCCGTTTCTAACCTGCCTTTCACTTTCGTACACTGGTGATTTCCTGATAAGTAATGAGAGAAACAGCAGACGTTCTTCAAACGCTTTAGGTAATAAATTTGACGGTCACGTACTGTTTCATGTTTTCGAATCAGGTTTCAGTACCATGAAATCATATTCTCATGTGAACTTGTTTCTTTATCTTCAGTTTGCGCATGCAGTTTTCTCGTGGCCATTAGGTGTAGTTTAATTGAACCTGCATAATTCAGCGCAAAAGGAAGAAATTGTAACGAGAAGCGCCCGTCATTTCAAAACCCTATAATTTTATATGAGATCATGTGGCCCCTCAAGCTCTCTTGTCGATTAGACCTTGTCTGTTCAACTTACAGAAATATAGATATAAAGATTCGTATTACACCTGACACTTTAATATTTCGTAGTCTGTGATCTTACCACGTGCACATATTTCTACTCATGTATTCTTTGAAATTACCGACGTTCTTTCCGAGCAGGTAAATTGAACATGGCTTGCCGAAAGACTTCTTTATCAAAATAAGTCTGCTTTACGCAGTGATGCTGAGTGGAAGTTCAGCTAACCTTTCATATGAGGCTGTTAGGAAGGTCAGGTTCAAGGCCTAACTCTAGCAGGAATTCTTGAAAATACAAAGCGGTGAGATGCGCTTCCCTAGAAAACAGCGAAAACGCCACGTGTTAGAATTTGGCACCGCCCTACGACAAATAATGCTGTATAAAAAAAGTAAAAAGCGTTTTTTCCATTTTGCGAATCTATTAATTCTTCTTGATAAATTACAAGTCGTTCATTCAGGCTGTGTGCATCGGGTCATGTTTGACCTCAAGTCTCAATGAGATGTTATTTTTTAGTCATGACAGGTACCTGAAAGCTGACCTTGGTGAGACAATTGCCATTAAGGTATTCCGGTGTGTTGAGGATTTTTTATTCATATTTCGGGCGGAGCAGTGCGATGCCTGGCAAAGTGAAGCAAATATTTTTTTAACATTCATTCTTCTAGCGTGGCTAACATGGAATTAACAACACACTTTCTCAAGAATAACAAGTTGATGTCTTTAGCTTTAAAAATTTTGTTCATGCCAAAGCATGTTTGCTTGAAATATTTGTCTCTCTTCCGAAAAATCCTGCCCCCATTATGTTCCGCACTTTCGAAGCTTCTCACCACGTCAAAAGCAGTTTTCAATGCCAAGTGGAAAGTCTAAATGCGGCAGGCTTCCCTGTCAAGCTGCTCTCGTGCATAGCAGAATCGCTACTTGCAGGTTTTAAGGAAAAAGAACAAAGCGCAAGACAAGCCAACTTTCAGTAATAAACCAAGGCGAATATTTTTGCTAAACCTTATGTTGTCTGGGTGTCGCATCGCCGAGTAATCATTGTTGAAGGAGCGGGGGTGACGCTTGTATTTAGAGCCCGGAATAAGCTAGCATCTCTTTGTAGGCGCCAAAACTCGTATTGCACTTCCGGGCCGTGCCCTAAGAAAAAAACATTAAAAAATATATGTAAAATTCACCATGGGAATTCTCTATTACAATCGCTTAGGATGCTGCCGCAGCTACATCGGCCATACAGGATGATGTATCAATGACCACCTAAGAGAGAACGCAAATCTGTTGCACGCCTTTTTAGGCAGTGACCCGGCATGTCACTGTTCCAAGAGCAAAGCGAAATCAGCAAGAATATTTAGGACTAGTCCATTTAGTGACAACGATGCGAGCGAGTCACCTGATTCATTTAAAGAAGATTGCACTATTACCGGGGACGCAGACAAAGCGGACTTCAGAGAAATTGTCAGGGGAGAAGTCGAAAATATACTCAGCTGGTGTGAGCGATTATTAGAAGGTAAATGTGCACAACCCGAAAGTGCATTCGTAGCAAATTTTACTTTAGGTTTATGTGGAGGCAATTTTCTGATGGCCAGAATAATTGCGATAAATTCTGCAAGAAATATTGGGGTATAATGAGCCAGACGGAGAGCAAACAGCAATTAAGATGATTTGAAAAGATGCCAACGCCGGCCTTCCGTAAATTTTGTGTTGCATCCGTAGAAGTAACCAAGTGTGAAAGAAATTAAGTCAATCTTGAAAGAGACCTTCAAGTATGCGCGCTGATAGAAGTGGTGCGTGTAGTTGGCGTGCGCTCCATCCTGTTGCCGTCTTCCTTGCTATGATTTGCGCAGTATATTGAATTGTTCTTTGTCCGAACCATGCTCCACCAAAGAGCTGAAGCAGCCTTTCCTTCAAAAGTTACATAAAAACTTCGACTTTCACCTTGTTCTTGTTTTCCTCAAAGGCTTCACAGAAACACGTGGTTTACTTACACACAGATACACACTAGCATAGGCTATTGGCGATAATAAAAAAGGAATTATTTGCATCAATATGAAGAAAAACAGGCTTTAGAAAAAATAAATAATTTAAGTGGTTTAACGGGCAAAAACCACTTTCTGATTATGAGGCACGCCGTAGTGGAGGACCCCAGAAATTTCGAAAAGCTCCGGTTCTTTAACGTGCACCTAAACCTACGTACACGGGTGTCTTTCGGATTTCGCCCCCATCTAAATGGGGCCGCCGCGGCGGGGATTCGAACCCACGACGTCGTGCTCAGCAGCCCAACACCATTGCCACTGAGCAACCACGGCTGGTAAAAACGAGCTGTAGAGGCACATCCAAACGGACATGTAATAGCAGCAGCCTAGATTTCTACGATGGCCAACTCCGCACAAAAAAAGCACTATTGTGATTAGGGCCTAATTATGTCACGGCTTCCACGAAAGTGTCTCTTGGTAAAGAAGGGCACACAATCATGTGTGTCCATATTAAAAGGCAGAGAGCAATCATTCCGAAACTTCCTTTTCTATAGTCCTGCTACAACCATAAGTTTCTCAGTAGGGTGGAATATACTGTTGCCAGTCAATAATCTTTATCAGCGTGGACCAAAATTGAGGGGAGTGAAGGGTTTTGAGATGGTATAACGAAACCATTGAATGGGAACAATACCTTGTTCTGCTAGGCTTTGGTATAATGTAATTATTGCAATGCATGTATTTATAATGTAATTAGCTTCTGTATTTTCATAAACATTGTTGCAAGATATCAATGCCGAGCTTCTGGGAATTGCCTTTCCCATAAACTGCAAAATTTAAGCTTCACGAAGTCTGTGTCCACGTATTTTGTCGTCCCTGTCGAGTGTGTTGATTTTCCGTGCATTCCTCGTATAGAATAAATAAGCAATATTTTTTGGTAAATGACTATCAGATTCAAAATGGATGGAATCCTTCAGTCGATCGAATCTACAGGAGTGATTTATCTCCACAGTCGCCCTTCTACGTTGACAAGTGGAGAACACCAATATTATAATACTTTGTTTGCTTAAAGGGACTGGCAACCAATTTTCATGGTACTCATTTTTAAGTGCAATGAAGAGCTTACCGATTAGATTATTAATCATGAAGTTGTCATGCGGGAAACGCCTTGGAATATTTATTATTACCTATTATATTATGATGCTGCGACTCAAGCTTTCTGCAATGTTAATTTTTTTTTTCTGCGATAAAAGCTACCTGTTTCCGTGGTTTCCTGTCCAACTTCTTCGGCATTTAACATTCAAAACAAAAGGACTCGGATCGGAAACGATACAACGCCTTTACACGTGATACGCAATTCAGCGTGTTGGCGTCGGCAAGCGTGCACTCAAGACTTCCGAAGCACATAATAAAGCGCAAGAGTCTAATAATATACCAATTGCAATTTTAGCAATAACTTTGGAGTACCTAGTAACAGTCGACTTACGTACAGCAATCTTATAGAGTACATCCGAGGTACCAAGATTTCACCGCCAGGCCTCTACACTTACTGGTTTTTAAGACTTCCGTCACAATATAAAATTACAATTCCTACTTAAATCGCGAAAGTGTGACGTAACATCGGGAATATCCTGGATTCTCTCGCTATAAATCATGGTCATTTCAACTGCATCAACTTGTCACAACACATTCGGGTGAGTTCCTTTGCGCGAGTGAAAACTCCATTTCATCCCATTCTTGTTCCCTTCACACTATATAGTATTTAGCTACTGGAAAACATGACGAATTTGGCAACATTGAACAACACTCACCAGAAACAAACTTTACATTATCGAATACAGTGCAGGCCATTTCTGAGTAGAGCGCATCTCGGTCGTTGTACTGGACATCTCAGAAGAAGAACTGTACTGTTTTTCATGCTGCAATAGTTAACGAGAAAGAAATACACATAGCACATAAAGAAAACGTTGTTGTTACTTGAATCACTGAGTATGTTTTTAACCCGTACTGCACATTATTGCGATTTCCGTAGTCTTGATAGAAATGCCGTACGATACGGCATTGCAATATATTTTTTTGTGATCACGAAAACCTTGTACCAGTGATTTATATCACGACCAAACAAAAACGTGTGCTCCGCAATTGCATCGGATGTGGCTTTCTGCATTTTGACTTTATACGCACGTTACCTTAGGCGCATTTCGAAATGGCTGTTTTCAGTGATGCAAACACAGTCACAGGTAAAGCGGAGTATTCTGTACACAGTGTTCGAGAACCAATTGAGATCTAATAGACTTAAAAACACTCTTGGTCACAGTCTATTCTTTGTTTATTAGTGTGTCCATAGCATGCTGTACATGCTATGGATACAGACACATGTGTGTGTGTGTGTATCCATAGCATGCTATGCTTGCTTTTCATTCTAGTAATATGTGTGTACATGTCCTTAAATTTTTTAAAGCGAAGCTTTCTTGGTTCTTCCTTGAACTTTCACAATGATGCTGCTGCTGTCTGGCACACCACATTACAGGAGCGAGGGAGAGAGGCAAGGCGACGCAAGAAATTCGTTTCGACCTTACAACCACATCAAATGAGCAAATTAACCTCTAGAGTTCCCTGGCCGTCGCCACATTAGCCTATTGATAGCTGGAATTATCCGTGACCCCTCACAAAAGCATTGCAGCAATTTATTGCAGATTAGGTAGAACGAGACTCCTTTGGTTGAACTGATGCAATACCGAAACGAGTGAAAGCCTTGCGACTCTTTGCTCGCAGTTCAAGCACAAGGGGGGAGGCAGTTAGGAAGAAGGTCACATGAGAAGGCAAGAAAACGCTACTACTAAAAATATGACTGCGGTTGCAGAGAAAAATAATTTCAGTTCGAGACACCATTGTGCTTTTCCTGAAAAATGAAGACCATGCAGATTTGTCAAGCTCACAACTTACGCATTGCCCGCAGAAGCAGAGCCGCATTAAAGAGTATCGTAAGGTCTAGGCGACACTACGGAAGCACCCACATGTCAACATTTTTTGCCCGACGCTGAAGCTCTGCGTTATGGCATCTCTCGGGGTCACGGGTTTGATAGCGACCGTGGCAGCCGCATTTCGGCAGGGGCCAAATCCAAAACGCTCGTGTACTTACATTTTGGGACACCTCAACGATAACGATAATTATCCCCAGACAAAGCCAGCCGTACAGAAACCTTCGCCTACACCGATTCCTACAGTGAGTGGGATCCACATAATATTTTCTATTTTTTAAAAACATGTCTTGCCCTCATAAGTATCTATGTCTCGTCCATATATTTAGCGTCGGTACTCTTAAGGTCTCGTGCTTATATTAACGGCTGACCAGTTGACGCTTCCGTCCACCTCAAGTCCAAGCACTTCTGGAAGCTTTACGTTTCGCACGAGTCTCGGTGGGTCAATCCCTTCGCATTCATTTAGGATATGCTGAAGGGTCTGCGGGCTTTCTTTGCGATACACACACGCCTCATCTTAAATTGCGAATATTTGCTCCGGTATGCTTTTCTCCCTAGGCGAGCAGCTCGAGCGCCAAATAGGAAAGCCCTGGAAATTCTAAATGGTCTTTCTGTGCCCATCATATGCAACCAATTTACCCCTTGTCCCTTTGAATTTCTTTTTGATGCCTCCTGGTTACGGTTCATGGTAATTTTCAATTACAATTAACATAGTTTTACCAACTTTTTTACCTCTTCCTCCTTTCTGTGTCCGCAGTTTTGAGGTACCGATACCTGAGCCCTTTGGCCGCACGTTGGTCTTTTTTCATGCACCTCAGTCTTTCTTCCAAACCAATTTTGCTCTGCGCTAACCTGATTTGAAAAAAGCCCAGGCACCTGCCACTACGCACTGCCTCGTTTGTGGTTTTAGTGTGGGTTCCCGAGGCCAGCGGACCTATAGATTATGTCGAATTCGGGCAAGATATACGATTTTAAGCAGGTAGTGGCATTCGCGAACGATAGCGCTGGCAGCATTACTCCATTCCCGGTTCCACCTCAGGTTTATTGCGGCGAAAAAGCAATTATTGCTGCAGTCCGCTTCCTGTGTACTTTAATATCATTTTGGTGGTGATGGTCGCCTAAATCTATTCTTTGTTTATCCATTCACCGGTGCAATTATGTCGCTTGACTATAACAGTATGACTTGCTCTTTAATTGTCACCAAGTAATTACTCGTCTGCTCAATAATGATCCTTATACCAATTTCCCTAACTCAACTTAATCTAGATTGATACCTGTCGCCGCATTGCCCCGCGTTTATTCGCAAGCTCTTGCAAAATCCGCTAGTAGCACTATGTCGTCCGCATGCATTATGCAAGGAGGATCAATGAACCAAAATTCACTGTTTTTCACTTGTTTTGCTTTGCCCTTAACATAAATCACGAACAACAATAAAGCCAGAGGGCATCCTTTCTACTGTCCTTTGGGAATTTCCACCACTTCATGATATTTTCGGGCCTTCCCACAGAATTACTACAAGGTTGTGTACTTCGATATACACGCCATAGAAGATAAGTTGCTTGACTGTAACGAGGAACAATTTTCTCGACACATTTCACCATTATCTGGAGAGGGGTGATCTGGCCTCGACTCGTAACAGAAGAGTTCTTCCGTAAGAGCCTTTATTTGCATAAATTCTACATGCGTAATTTTTCCCTGGGAATTCACGTAACTGAGGCGGTTCACACAGTAAAATAACCACTATTTCCTCAAGAGGTGAACTATTTTTCATTGCTTCAGACCCGCGGCACAGTTCCACAACACGGGCGAGCCGGGTAATTCTTAGGCCTTGTATATCAATGCTACAAAAGGAAAGCAAACGACACTGCGGCAACATTCATGCTGCGCCTGCTATACAGATGTACATTAATACTGCTAAGCGCACCAGTCCTCCCTTTCCGCAAATTTCCTCAATATCGTTGCTTCATGAAGTTGTGCTCTCCCGACACTGGGTAATTCGCGACACTTCTAGCCACATTAGCATTGAAACAGAAACAGGCTACTTTACAATACTTCGACTTCTATGCTACAGCAAACTCACGTCACGCTCGTGTTCATGCCATGTCAGGCAGATCACAGCGCACGGGCAATGATGACTCAAAGGCTGCGTGAAATACAAGAACATTATTATATATTCACGTATGGCGGTAGAATAACTACGACTATTCACGAAACTGGCGTCTTTACATTTGTAGCTTGTGGTGTTAATTCTTCGTTAGGAGTCTGCGTTCGCCACTGGAATGGCAAGCAGCGCCTCGAATGCCGCTGAACATCACACGCCAGTATCTTGTCCTGTCCACAAAAGAGGCACATGGTACGTGGAATGCAGCAGTTGCTGAAGCAGTTCCTCTTAAGTCGTCCGAGCTTGGCTTCGAATGTACAGCCGAAGCGTCTGTTAACGCAGAAGGCGCGATGACGTTGCAGCTTCTTCTGGTTGAAGATCACCGCCTTCAGCTCGCACGCGGCAAAGCACGTCTCGTCCACGGGGCACAAGCCTCTGCGGTGGCAGGCTAGGGCACCGGCGTCTCGGTGCCGCCGCGCTGCCGAACGGACGAAGGCGTTGTGCTTGCACCTCTTGCACAGGTTGTGGCCGCAGGGAAGTTTCACGGCCAGAGCAGGAATCGCCGAGCAGCCGGCGCAAATGCGGACGCTCGGTAGCGGTTCCACAAATGCAATGCGCCGTGAGTTCAAGAAGCGGCAGCAATACCCGCGGAGGACGTAGGTAGATGTGCCGCTGTTCCCGTTGCCCAGGCGGTGCTGCTCCAAGGGCCGTGGAGGCCCCCGTACTAGATGGTACTCGCTGCTGCCAGGGGTGCCGCTGGGCTGCGATTCCGCCATGATGATGTCGATTCACGAGCGGCGGTGTCCCTCTGATGGACGTCGGTAAGAGCTTCGGTCAGGAAGTCGGTGATTGTCACCGCGATCTGTTAAAGCAGGTGGGGTGAGGATATCCGCGACGGGTTAAGGAGGACTGATCGTCACTGCGACTAGAGCAAGTCTGGCTTCGGAGAAGATGGCGACGGTATTTAAAGCCTGGCAGGGCTCTTTGCAAGCGGCGACCTGAGGAGGAAAATTGAGGCGTGTCCTCGACACATTGTACCTATTGGCTTTGTCGTCGTGGGGGAGGAGCTTCGAAATAGTCACGTGGTCGGAAGGGCTGTGGCTAACTATGCGACCAGGGAAGGTGACGGCGTAGGATCAGAATACGGTGTGAAAAAGGGGACAGTATTTGTAGAGGTCAAGTAAAAGAAAGCACTATCCTCTCCCTTACCATCTTCCTTTTCTACATCTAGATGTTTTTGCAACCGTCTTTCTACTTTAGGCAAACTGAAGGGTGCAAGAAAGCACGTGGTAATCTCGTTGTGCGGTTCTCTGTAGGTGTATGTGACATTCCTCTCAGCCGGCTTTGGCACAGCGTTGGGGAAGCATTGGCAAAAGTTGGCTTAGAAATTTATATGGAAATTTTTTCCCGGCTCATACTGTGGTTAACCAATAGCAGCCGGTGAATTTCAAGGCATGTCACCTTTGAGCCAATATTGAGTTAGACACCAGTATAGCGATATGCACTCAGAAGAAGGCGATGAAGCATGGTCGTTCCATTTTTACTTCTTTGAATATGTACATCAAACGTAATTTTGTTATTAAAGTAAATAATACGTTTAATGAGTTGGTTAAGGAAGTCTTGTTTATCAATTCTGGTCGCTGAATTATTGTGAAAGTATACTTCACCTATCAGAGTTATCGTGCCTAATGACGAAACTTCGGGCATATGTCCCAGGTTATATTTACCAACTGTCTGGACCAACACAAGGAAATTGGGGTGTAGGTAATGTTGTAGGTTACGTGTTCCGTAAACGGGAAGCGTATTCATAGCCGAAGAAAATACAAAACCCTATGTATTTATAGAAAATGTATAGGAGAATAGCTGACGTTCTCAGAGAACCATACATATTAGCTTTGGAAGTTACCCGTATTCGAGTAGAACTTGTTGCTGGGCGAGTTGGTTGGGATCTGAAGAATACATTGTTGCGCCAAAAAAGGAAAATAAAGACTTGAGAAGGAAGAGTACGGCCCAGTAGATTTTCAGAATCTAGTTGGCATTTCCACTGACAATTTTATGGTTTTATTAGGATTCTACTTAAAGTCAACTTTTATTTCTTTTAACGATGAATTGTACGTTCAACGACAAGGGATATGCATCGGGTCCTGCGTCGCTCCTGTGCTGTGTGACATTTTCTTGGCTTCAATTGACCGCGACCTGCACAGTTCCTTTGACGATAGGTTTTACCTTAAGGCTTTTAGATATGTCGATGATTTTTTAATTCTTTTAAAAAGTAACCATGATTTTACCGTTGACCAGTGCATTAGCCAGGTCTTAGATGTTTTTAGACTACATGGGAAGGGCATGCATGCCCACGTGCTCAGAAGGAATTGCCACCGTATGATTCGGCACACTCAAAGTTAGTTAAAAGAGGAATAGCCACTCTTTGCCGTGAATCTGCTCTCATGAAGTCGTGCCCCCACACGATGCAGACTAGCTTTGATAAGCGATTGGTGAGGCTACACACAGCCGGCTACCCGAGCTCGGTCGTTGGGGCGGTGTCTAAAACATTGCTCCAGAAGGTGAAAGGAAAAAGGCATGCGCCTAGGCCCGACCAAAAACGAGGCAAACCCGCAGTGGTGCCATACGTCCACAAGCTTTCCCACAACTTGAAGAAAGTCGCTACTAGGTTTGGTGTGCCAGTTGTTTTCTCGGCACCACGCAAGTTGGCTGGACTGTGTCCGCGCATAAGCCGCGTTGACAAAAAGTCAGGATGCCAGAAAAAGCACACTAGACAGTACGTCAAATGTGCGACGGGCGTTATTTACGAAATACCGCTAAAATGTGGGAAAACCTACGTTGGACAAACGGGGAGATGTGTTAACGACCGGGCCCGGGAGCATGAATTGTCTGTAATCAATAACGGTAATGCGCATTTACCTGCCCATTGCACGGTTTGCATGGAAGGCAGATGCCAGCCACTGCTGCGTGAGATAAAGGTACTTGGCAGGAGTGGTGATAAGTTAGCAAGAGAACTTTTGGAGGCATATCACATTAAAAAGAGAGGCACGAGTTGTATTAGTGACACGTCTGTTGTTCTGTTTGAAAATGAGTTGCAACTGTTAAAAACGTCACTGGATTCGCTCTAGGCAACACTGATGTACGCATGCGCATTTGTTCATTCTCCCTGCCCCGCTGTAAGAATAAAATCAGTTGAAGTTCAGCGTTCAATCTGTCTTTTCGTACTCTTCCTTCTCAAGTCCTTATTTTCCTTTTTTGGCGCAACAATGTATTCTTATCTTATATATATTTTTATCTTACCTTCTTATATATATATATATATATTCTTAGTGTGATTATCAAGAAAACAATGCCATCGAGGCATTTACGCGTCGCCATGCCACTCTAAGAAATAGTAGCTCTTGACAACGAAGGGTCCAAAACTATGTGTGACCATTCCAAGGGACAGAGAACATTCAGGGAGGACCATGTACATAGCAAAGATTACTTGCTGTTAGAATGCGCATGCTGTCCGCTTTCCATTTTCTGTGCATTCGCCCTCATGTTTCATATAGACATGATTTAGCATCTCCAATGAAAAAGTGTTGGAAGTCAGCGCAGTGCCTGTCGTCTGTGTCTTTGTGCTTAGCGCTGTGCGTCATTCGACTATTATATCAATTGGAATTACCATGTAGAATATCTACGGAATAGCAAGCATAGCAATAGTAGGTGGGTCGATAACAACTCCCCAAAAACGCACGCCCTACGATAACACATTAGCACACATTTTTTGTGCTTTTTATGCCGCAGAAGCCATACATTTCTTTATCTGTACTTTCATATTTGTTTATCGGGTCTTTATGTACACTATGAACTATTCGTCTTTACCTAGGAAAAAACGTTGATTTCAGAGTTTAATCAGAATTCGTGTTTATCTCGTCTTTCAAAAAAGAGATCGGTGTTGCGTGGGCTCGCCCAGAATCATAGGCTAATTTCCAGCGAACCTACTTCTTATGACCAGGTTCGTCGAGAGTTGAAGTGTAAATAAACCACGCGTTACAAAACGTTGTAATGGTACATTTCTTTCGATAAAGCTAGAATGGAATGGAATGGAAAACTTTATTGACTCTTTTAATGTTTTAGCGGGTCGAGGCCGAAGTCTTAATTCTTGAAGCTTGGGTCCTCTTCAGCCATGGATGGGCCCCTAGTCCAGGGCTCCACTAAGCCCTGGACACGCGTGCGCTATTGCAGTTCTTTGAGCCTCTAGGTCGCGGCTGGTGAGCCAGCTCTCCCATTGCTCCGCACTTGGTGTTATGTGTTTGTGGAATGCCTGGTTTCTTGTACACTCCCATGTAATGTGGTATAATGTTGGTTTTGCTCCACACCACGGACAGGTTGCGCTATACTGCGTGGGGAACATCCTACTTAGTATGTGTAAGCTTGGGAAGGAGGCCATTTGCAGTCTCCGCCATCCTGCGGCCTCCTCCTTTTTAATGCTTTATGTGGTGGGGGATATTGATATCTTAGCCTCTTATAGAGGTAAAATCGCTCTGAATAGCTGTTCCCGCAGTTGATCTGTGGCCCCTCTGGGGAGGTTGACGTTCCTGCTCGGCTGCTCATCCCTCGAGCTAGGCTGTCTGCCCCTTCGTTGCCCTTGATCCCTGCGTGGCTTGGTATCCAGATAATGTTATGTGTAGATTGTCCCTCAGCGATTCGAACTCTGCTGAGGATCTTGAGCGCCGTGTTACTAATTCTTCCTCTTATATAGCTCCGGCACGCCTGTTGTGAAAGCTAGAAATAAATTTAATACATGACAGCAAATTGGACCTAAATGGTTGTTATAAACGTCTTCCGGTTCATGCCGGTGAATTATATGGCCCTCTTGAAGCTCCCCATCAACACTCTGGAGCGCTTGCAATAGGAAGTTATTGCGAAGGACATATTTCACGGAAACATACTGAGTTTTTTTTTTTCTTATGAGCATAAGCAATAATGTTTTCTACCCGCCGTGGTTGGTTTCTGCCGATGGTGTTGGGCTGCTCAGCAGTAGGTCCCGGGATAGAATCACGGTCACGGCGGCCGGATTTCGGTTGGGGCAAATTGCGAAAACACCCGTGTACTTAGGCTTATTTGCCTCTTAGTCATATCGTTTTTTTTTGCACTTAAAGACGCATAATTCAATTTATTAACAATATTTTCCTGAAACATAAAGAAGATCTCCCGTGCAATTCTCCATATATATTATGTCTGCATAGTACAAAACTCAGGGATTGTGTTCTGTGCTTGGTTCGGGTACAAACAACGTGGCGATGATAACGACAGTGGGAACGGCTGCAGAAGGGCGCTATGAATCATTCCACGTGTTGAAACCACGGTCACGGTTCAATTTTCACCGTGCACTCAAGGAAGGCCTTTTGTGTCTGAAGAAAAAAGATTCACACACCACTACCAGTGCTCACAGGTGTGTACGAGTTCTCGGAAAATAGAATACACTTGGAGTTGAACTAGGGATTTCTCTGACCCATTGTGGGTTTCCTGGATATCCAAACCATGTTTCCTTGAACGCGAGGACGCCTTGAGTGTTTCTGCTTATTCTAAAGATATGCTGCTTACACCTCGTGATCATACCCGGGGGACCACACCAAGCAAACCCTTCCTGCGATGACTGTGCCATTGTTGTGAATGGAAAGCTGGGCGCGCGTTCAGTGAACTCGTACTTATTATTTGTCCTAACCCATCCTGCACACTACTCAACTGCTAGAGCAGCCCAAGTTCTCTGCCAGAGTATATACACTTCTAGGAAACCCGCAGCCTCGTCTACGTTTTACTGTCGCACACTGGTAATTTTTGCGCTTTAGCCACATTCGTTACCGCCTACCTGCCTAACTCTTCTTGCTATGCTTAAGAAAACAGCGCGCTGACGTTGGCTAGGAGTGATAGCCAACAGCTATATGCCGTCGCCTTGTCCCATTTCCATGGTCACTATGTCGGCCACTGCATGACATGCTGCCCTGCTTCCACTACGCATTATTTTTTTGTGCTTTGCGTTACTACTTTGACTTAAAACAAATGGCATGTTTCATGAAATATTACAAGGCTTTACTCATTTGGAAATGCATCGATAGAGCCTTGTTGTCAGTCCCTCAACGGGCAGCAATCGTCAGTATTTCAGAGGGTTCGCTGGTTCACAAATAAGCCACCCGGCGACACCATCGCCTTTGGTGACGCTCAAAGCAGGATGCGTTTTTTTTTTCTGTTAACTTACCCAGAACCCTGATGGCAATTAACGCTATGTTTAAAGTGGTCTCCTTTTCTGCCATAAGAAGTGGCATACTCCGCCACCACCATTAGAGGCGCTAAATATTCCGGGAAAATGAAAAGAACTTGCGTGGAGCTCATCAAATTATTTGCTGTCTTGTTGGTTTAGCCGATATGCATGTCAGGTTTTACGGAATGAGTGAACGCATAGGGCCTCTGGTATTTCCACATTCACACAAAATACAGCTCACCCCTCCTGATCAATTCCGGGCGAGCAAAGCATGAAAACGCCCACCGGAATGACCCTGTCATAGTTTGTTGTTCCTGTGAACTAAAAGAGCAAGCCAGGGGCGCATTCAGTGCATGATAATTTATTGCTCCTGCTAACGCGTATGACACGCTGTGCAAGAACTGTGTCCCAGTCATGATATATCGTGATGAAACTATGGATTCTTCGAGAGCTCATTTTAATTTCGGCTTTCATTTCCGCATCCTGGGAATCCCCTGAAGCAACAAGCAAAAAGAAGAGATTCTTTTGAAACAGGTAATTATAGGCAAATAAATACATATTTACCAACTGACCATGTGGCTTCAAATTTTGTTTGCATAGCAACGTCATAAATTTTTCCCTAACCATTAGCAAGATGTCTCTTTTAATTCCAGAAATATACTTTAGGTGAGTTGTATAAGCATGAGGGCCGGTGTTCGGTGCATATGGTTCACGAGCAAACCACGTGGCGGCATGAAAGTCAGTGGCGATGACCGCAGAGAGACACAATTTGAGTTAACATGTAGCAAAGCCATAGTTACGGTTCAATTTCCTCCCTGCTCTCAAGGGCCGTTCTTGTGTGAGCAACGAAACTGCACACAGGATACGACTTCTCAGAAGAGTCTAAACATTCTCGGCAGATGGAGCGCACTTGGAGGTGAATGTAGCACTTTTTTGACCCATTGTTTGTCTGCCTGGTATTTGTGCCCGGTTTCCGGGAATGCGAGAAGGCCAGGAGTTAGGCTGCTTTCTAGTTCGCATGAATTACTGCACGCCCCTTGTGATCGTACGCGACTGACCAAACCACGGACCCCTACCTCGAATGACTGTGCCATTGCAGCAGAACTGACAGCTGAGCGAGTTGGTACGAATTCATAGTAAAATATTCTTGAGCGCTCAATTGACAAAGACACAGTGAAGGGAGACACACACGCGCTTACTCACAACTATTTTATTTTTGGAAAGATACAGAACATATTTACCCCAGCTATCAGCTCTGTGCATGTGCAACAACAGTGGTCAGTAGAACAGAAACTGATTAAAAACAGAATAAGAAGGTTCAACCAGCGTTTAAAAATCCGAATTCATTTTGAGTGATTACAACCGATGGGTGGCTTATACATCTTACAGCGCACTTTTTGATATTAAATGCTTCTGTGATTTCACGCGTTAGTTAAAAAATACCGGATCATAATGACATAGATTGCAGTGGTTCGACAAGTGCGAATGATTTTCTTTACCAAGAGAACATTCATATTCTTTTAGACGGGTGCTTATGCACCAACCGGTTTGTCCTATGTACATGTTGCCACAGGTCAATGGAAGCCGGTACACAACACCTATTCTGCATTTTGTGAATTTTTGATGGTCTTTTAGACCGCAGGTGCATTTTTTACCTTATTGTCTAATTTATTGAAAATAGCTTGGCGCAGTTTTTGCACCTTGTTAGGAGCGCTGAAAACCACTTCAACGCCATACCGGCTGGCAACATTCTTTAGCCCATGGGAAAAATAATGTACGTAAGGTACAACTGCAAGGCGTTTTTTGTTCGTGCTAAGCCTGTTCCTTGAATCTGTGGGTTGTACAACCTTTACTATTTTTATTACCCTTTCAGCCGCTCTGCCTATAATGTGTTCTGGGAATCCCACCGAAGCTAGTCTTGTTACCTGATTGGCAAAGCTTTCTTTTAGTCGGTGGCAACAAGATTTTACTAACTCGGCCTGAAGGCAAGACACCGCATTTCCGCTTTTTACAATCTTCGAATGTCCTGATTTGTACTGTAATATGGGCTTTTTCGACCTAGGGCTGTACATCCAGCATGTGTGATCGGGTAGCAATCGCAAGGAAAGATCTAGAAACTGTAGTTCATTTTCTTTAGCAATCTCATGGGTAAACTTAAGGCCTAGGCTACATTCATGGAACACTTTCAGTACATTAACCACATTACAGCCATGTTCATTCCCATCAAAAATAACCAAAAAATCATCAACAAATCGGAATATTTTTGCCAAGCTTCCTAAAGCACTGTGAATACTTTTGTCTACATGAGCTAGAAAAATGTCGCTTAGTATTTGCGCTAACTTGGAACCTATACATATACCTGATTTTTGCAGATGCATTGCTTGATGCCAACCCACAAACGTAGAACTAAGATAAAAAAATAGAATTCCTATAAAGCTTTCCACGGGTGCTCCGCCGTCATTTCTAAATTTCACTTCATCATTATCTTCGCAAATTCACATTTTAACATTTTTTTACAGCTCTGTGTGGGGAATCGAGTAAAATAAATCTTGTAAGTCAACACTGAAGGCGCGGCATCCCTTTGTTTTGTTTCGCCTCAAATATTGTACAACAGCCTTAGAATTACAGATTGCTAACGGATCTGGGATTCTTAACGAGAAAAGCTGTTTCCGGATAAACGATCCTACCTGCTGCTGCCAAGTGCTTCTTTCAGTAACAATGGTTCTGAACGGCTCTCCAGGTTTGTGCGTTTTACATGAGAAAAACACTTCAAGATGCAGGCCCTTTGCTTTTTTTGACTGAGTCACATAGGTTTTCTAAATTGAGGGAACACAGTAATTCAATAACACGGTGTTTTTGTTTGGCGGGCTTAACATCGATTCTCTTGAAATATTTATGTATAGCTTCACAAGCTTTTTCACGAACCATGCCATCAGGTAGGACAACAAAACATCCTTGTGTATGGGCGGTAAGAATACTGGTTGAACCTTCTTAATCTGTTTTTAATCTGTTTCTGTTTTACTCACCACGCTCTTTGCACATGCTCAGCGCTGATAGCTTGGTTATACATGTTCTGTATCTCTCCGAAAATAAAATAGTTGTGAGTAAGCGCTCGTGTGTCTGCCTTCACTGTGTCCTTGTCAATTGCGCGCGCAAAAATATTTTACAATCAATACTGTGCCATCGTTATGCCAGTCAATGGAAATGGCAATTTGAGCATGAATTCGGTGGACTGTAACTTATTTTTTGCCCGAACGCACCCTGCACACTACCCAACACCTAGCACAGCCGTGCAATGTCTTCCATAGTATAGAGATTTTTCGGAAACCCGTTTCTAACCTGCCTTTCACTTTCGTACACTGGTGATTTCCTGATAAGTAATGAGAGAAACAGCAGACGTTCTTCAAACGCTTTAGGTAATAAATTTGACGATCACGTACTGTTTCATGTTTTCGAATCAGGTTTCAGTACCATGAAATCATATTCTCATGTGAACTTGTTTCTTTATCTTCAGTTTGCGCATGCAGTTTTCTCGTGGCCATTAGGTGTAGTTTAATTGAACCTGCATAATTCAGCGCAAAAGGAAGAAATTGTAACGAGAAGCGCCCGTCATTTCAAAACCCTATAATTTTATATGAGATCATGTGGCCCCTCAAGCTCTCTTGTCGATTAGACCTTGTCTGTTCAACTTACAGAAATATAGATATAAAGATTCGTATTACACCTGACACTTTAATATTTCGTAGTCTGTGATCTTACCACGTGCACATATTTCTACTCATGTATTCTTTGAAATTACCGACGTTCTTTCCGAGCAGGTAAATTGAACATGGCTTGCCGAAAGACTTCTTTATCAAAATAAGTCTGCTTTACGCAGTGATGCTGAGTGGAAGTTCAGCTAACCTTTCATATGAGGCTGTTAGGAAGGTCAGGTTCAAGGCCTAACTCTAGCAGGAATTCTTGAAAATACAAAGCGGTGAGATGCGCTTCCCTAGAAAACAGCGAAAACGCCACGTGTTAGAATTTGGCACCGCCCTACGACAAATAATGCTGTATAAAAAAAGTAAAAAGCGTTTTTTCCATTTTGCGAATCTATTAATTCTTCTTGATAAATTACAAGTCGTTCATTCAGGCTGTGTGCATCGGGTCATGTTTGACCTCAAGTCTCAATGAGATGTTATTTTTTAGTCATGACAGGTACCTGAAAGCTGACCTTGGTGAGACAATTGCCATTAAGGTATTCCGGTGTGTTGAGGATTTTTTATTCATATTTCGGGCGGAGCAGTGCGATGCCTGGCAAAGTGAAGCAAATATTTTTTTAACATTCATTCTTCTAGCGTGGCTAACATGGAATTAACAACACACTTTCTCAAGAATAACAAGTTGATGTCTTTAGCTTTAAAAATTTTGTTCATGCCAAAGCATGTTTGCTTGAAATATTTGTCTCTCTTCCGAAAAATCCTGCCCCCATTATGTTCCGCACTTTCGAAGCTTCTCACCACGTCAAAAGCAGTTTTCAATGCCAAGTGGAAAGTCTAAATGCGGCAGGCTTCCCTGTCAAGCTGCTCTCGTGCATAGCAGAATCGCTACTTGCAGGTTTTAAGGAAAAAGAACAAAGCGCAAGACAAGCCAACTTTCAGTAATAAACCAAGGCGAATATTTTTGCTAAACCTTATGTTGTCTGGGTGTCGCATCGCCGAGTAATCATTGTTGAAGGAGCGGGGGTGACGCTTGTATTTAGAGCCCGGAATAAGCTAGCATCTCTTTGTAGGCGCCAAAACTCGTATTGCACTTCCGGGCCGTGCCCTAAGAAAAAAACATTAAAAAATATATGTAAAATTCACCATGGGAATTCTCTATTACAATCGCTTAGGATGCTGCCGCAGCTACATCGGCCATACAGGATGATGTATCAATGACCACCTAAGAGAGAACGCAAATCTGTTGCACGCCTTTTTAGGCAGTGACCCGGCATGTCACTGTTCCAAGAGCAAAGCGAAATCAGCAAGAATATTTAGGACTAGTCCATTTAGTGACAACGATGCGAGCGAGTCACCTGATTCATTTAAAGAAGATTGCACTATTACCGGGGACGCAGACAAAGCGGACTTCAGAGAAATTGTCAGGGGAGAAGTCGAAAATATACTCAGCTGGTGTGAGCAATTATTAGAAGGTAAATGTGCACAACCCGAAAGTGCATTCGTAGCAAATTTTACTTTAGGTTTATGTGGAGGCAATTTTCTGATGGCCAGAATAATTGCGATAAATTCTGCAAGAAATATTGGGGTATAATGAGCCAGACGGAGAGCAAACAGCAATTAAGATGATTTGAAAAGATGCCAACGCCGGCCTTCCGTAAATTTTGTGTTGCATCCGTAGAAGTAACCAAGTGTGAAAGAAATTAAGTCAATCTTGAAAGAGACCTTCAAGTATGCGCGCTGATAGAAGTGGTGCGTGTAGTTGGCGTGCGCTCCATCCTGTTGCCGTCTTCCTTGCTATGAGTTGCGCAGTATATTGAATTGTTCTTTGTCCGAACCATGCTCCACCAAAGAGCTGAAGCAGCCTTTCCTTCAAAAGTTACATAAAAACTTCGACTTTCACCTTGTTCTTGTTTTCCTCAAAGGCTTCACAGAAACACGTGGTTTACTTACACACAGATACACACTAGCATAGGCTATTGGCGATAATAAAAAAGGAATTATTTGCATCAATATGAAGAAAAACAGGCTTTAGAAAAAATAAATAATTTAAGTGGTTTAACGGGCAAAAACCACTTTCTGATTATGAGGCACGCCGTAGTGGAGGACCCCAGAAATTTCGAAAAGCTCCGGTTCTTTAACGTGCACCTAAACCTACGTACACGGGTGTCTTTCGGATTTCGCCCCCATCTAAATGGGGCCGCCGCGGCGGGGATTCGAACCCACGACGTCGTGCTCAGCAGCCCAACACCATTGCCACTGAGCAACCACGGCTGGTAAAAACGAGCTGTAGAGGCACATCCAAACGGACATGTAATAGCAGCAGCCTAGATTTCTACGATGGCCAACTCCGCACAAAAAAAGCACTATTGTGATTAGGGCCTAATTATGTCACGGCTTCCACGAAAGTGTCTCTTGGTAAAGAAGGGCACACAATCATGTGTGTCCATATTAAAAGGCAGAGAGCAATCATTCCGAAACTTCCTTTTCTATAGTCCTGCTACAACCATAAGTTTCTCAGTAGGGTGGAATATACTGTTGCCAGTCAATAATCTTTATCAGCGTGGACCAAAATTGAGGGGAGTGAAGGGTTTTGAGATGGTATAACGAAACCATTGAATGGGAACAATACCTTGTTCTGCTAGGCTTTGGTATAATGTAATTATTGCAATGCATGTATTTATAATGTAATTAGCTTCTGTATTTTCATAAACATTGTTGCAAGATATCAATGCCGAGCTTCTGGGAATTGCCTTTCCCATAAACTGCAAAATTTAAGCTTCACGAAGTCTGTGTCCACGTATTTTGTCGTCCCTGTCGAGTGTGTTGATTTTCCGTGCATTCCTCGTATAGAATAAATAAGCAATATTTTTTGGTAAATGACTATCAGATTCAAAATGGATGGAATCCTTCAGTCGATCGAATCTACAGGAGTGATTTATCTCCACAGTCGCCCTTCTACGTTGACAAGTGGAGAACACCAATATTATAATACTTTGTTTGCTTAAAGGGACTGGCAACCAATTTTCATGGTACTCATTTTTAAGTGCAATGAAGAGCTTACCGATTAGATTATTAATCATGAAGTTGTCATGCGGGAAACGCCTTGGAATATTTATTATTACCTATTATATTATGATGCTGCGACTCAAGCTTTCTGCAATGTTAATTTTTTTTTTTTCTGCGATAAAAGCTACCTGTTTCCGTGGTTTCCTGTCCAACTTCTTCGGCATTTAACATTCAAAACAAAAGGACTCGGATCGGAAACGATACAACGCCTTTACACGTGATACGCAATTCAGCGTGTTGGCGTCGGCAAGCGTGCACTCAAGACTTCCGAAGCACATAATAAAGCGCAAGAGTCTAATAATATACCAATTGCAATTTTAGCAATAACTTTGGAGTACCTAGTAACAGTCGACTTACGTACAGCAATCTTATAGAGTACATCCGAGGTACCAAGATTTCACCGCCAGGCCTCTACACTTACTGGTTTTTAAGACTTCCGTCACAATATAAAATTACAATTCCTACTTAAATCGCGAAAGTGTGACGTAACATCGGGAATATCCTGGATTCTCTCGCTATAAATCATGGTCATTTCAACTGCATCAACTTGTCACAACACATTCGGGTGAGTTCCTTTGCGCGAGTGAAAACTCCATTTCATCCCATTCTTGTTCCCTTCACACTATATAGTATTTAGCTACTGGAAAACATGACGAATTTGGCAACATTGAACAACACTCACCAGAAACAAACTTTACATTATCGAATACAGTGCAGGCCATTTCTGAGTAGAGCGCATCTCGGTCGTTGTACTGGACATCTCAGAAGAAGAACTGTACTGTTTTTCATGCTGCAATAGTTAACGAGAAAGAAATACACATAGCACATAAAGAAAACGTTGTTGTTACTTGAATCACTGAGTATGTTTTTAACCCGTACTGCACATTATTGCGATTTCCGTAGTCTTGATAGAAATGCCGTACGATACGGCATTGCAATATATTTTTTTGTGATCACGAAAACCTTGTACCAGTGATTTATATCACGACCAAACAAAAACGTGTGCTCCGCAATTGCATCGGATGTGGCTTTCTGCATTTTGACTTTATACGCACGTTACCTTAGGCGCATTTCGAAATGGCTGTTTTCAGTGATGCAAACACAGTCACAGGTAAAGCGGAGTATTCTGTACACAGTGTTCGAGAACCAATTGAGATCTAATAGACTTAAAAACACTCTTGGTCACAGTCTATTCTTTGTTTATTAGTGTGTCCATAGCATGCTGTACATGCTATGGATACAGACACATGTGTGTGTGTGTGTATCCATAGCATGCTATGCTTGCTTTTCATTCTAGTAATATGTGTGTACATGTCCTTAAATTTTTTAAAGCGAAGCTTTCTTGGTTCTTCCTTGAACTTTCACAATGATGCTGCTGCTGTCTGGCACACCACATTACAGGAGCGAGGGAGAGAGGCAAGGCGACGCAAGAAATTCGTTTCGACCTTACAACCACATCAAATGAGCAAATTAACCTCTAGAGTTCCCTGGCCGTCGCCACATTAGCCTATTGATAGCTGGAATTATCCGTGACCCCTCACAAAAGCATTGCAGCAATTTATTGCAGATTAGGTAGAACGAGACTCCTTTGGTTGAACTGATGCAATACCGAAACGAGTGAAAGCCTTGCGACTCTTTGCTCGCAGTTCAAGCACAAGGGGGGAGGCAGTTAGGAAGAAGGTCACATGAGAAGGCAAGAAAACGCTACTACTAAAAATATGACTGCGGTTGCAGAGAAAAATAATTTCAGTTCGAGACACCATTGTGCTTTTCCTGAAAAATGAAGACCATGCAGATTTGTCAAGCTCACAACTTACGCATTGCCCGCAGAAGCAGAGCCGCATTAAAGAGTATCGTAAGGTCTAGGCGACACTACGGAAGCACCCACATGTCAACATTTTTTGCCCGACGCTGAAGCTCTGCGTTATGGCATCTCTCGGGGTCACGGGTTTGATAGCGACCGTGGCAGCCGCATTTCGGCAGGGGCCAAATCCAAAACGCTCGTGTACTTACATTTTGGGACACCTCAACGATAACGATAATTATCCCCAGACAAAGCCAGCCGTACAGAAACCTTCGCCTACACCGATTCCTACAGTGAGTGGGATCCACATAATATTTTCTATTTTTTAAAAACATGTCTTGCCCTCATAAGTATCTATGTCTCGTCCATATATTTAGCGTCGGTACTCTTAAGGTCTCGTGCTTATATTAACGGCTGACCAGTTGACGCTTCCGTCCACCTCAAGTCCAAGCACTTCTGGAAGCTTTACGTTTCGCACGAGTCTCGGTGGGTCAATCCCTTCGCATTCATTTAGGATATGCTGAAGGGTCTGCGGGCTTTCTTTGCGATACACACACGCCTCATCTTAAATTGCGAATATTTGCTCCGGTATGCTTTTCTCCCTAGGCGAGCAGCTCGAGCGCCAAATAGGAAAGCCCTGGAAATTCTAAATGGTCTTTCTGTGCCCATCATATGCAACCAATTTACCCCTTGTCCCTTTGAATTTCTTTTTGATGCCTCCTGGTTACGGTTCATGGTAATTTTCAATTACAATTAACATAGTTTTACCAACTTTTTTACCTCTTCCTCCTTTCTGTGTCCGCAGTTTTGAGGTACCGATACCTGAGCCCTTTGGCCGCACGTTGGTCTTTTTTCATGCACCTCAGTCTTTCTTCCAAACCAATTTTGCTCTGCGCTAACCTGATTTGAAAAAAGCCCAGGCACCTGCCACTACGCACTGCCTCGTTTGTGGTTTTAGTGTGGGTTCCCGAGGCCAGCGGACCTATAGATTATGTCGAATTCGGGCAAGATATACGATTTTAAGCAGGTAGTGGCATTCGCGAACGATAGCGCTGGCAGCATTACTCCATTCCCGGTTCCACCTCAGGTTTATTGCGGCGAAAAAGCAATTATTGCTGCAGTCCGCTTCCTGTGTACTTTAATATCATTTTGGTGGTGATGGTCGCCTAAATCTATTCTTTGTTTATCCATTCACCGGTGCAATTATGTCGCTTGACTATAACAGTATGACTTGCTCTTTAATTGTCACCAAGTAATTACTCGTCTGCTCAATAATGATCCTTATACCAATTTCCCTAACTCAACTTAACCTAGATTGATACCTGTCGCCGCATTGCCCCGCGTTTATTCGCAAGCTCTTGCAAAATCCGCTAGTAGCACTATGTCGTCCGCATGCATTATGCAAGGAGGATCAATGAACCAAAATTCACTGTTTTTCACTTGTTTTGCTTTGCCCTTAACATAAATCACGAACAACAATAAAGCCAGAGGGCATCCTTTCTACTGTCCTTTGGGAATTTCCACCACTTCATGATATTTTCGGGCCTTCCCACAGAATTACTACAAGGTTGTGTACTTCGATATACACGCCATAGAAGATAAGTTGCTTGACTGTAACGAGGAACAATTTTCTCGACACATTTCACCATTATCTGGAGAGGGGTGATCTGGCCTCGACTCGTAACAGAAGAGTTCTTCCGTAAGAGCCTTTATTTGCATAAATTCTACATGCGTAATTTTTCCCTGGGAATTCACGTAACTGAGGCGGTTCACACAGTAAAATAACCACTATTTCCTCAAGAGGTGAACTATTTTTCATTGCTTCAGACCCGCGGCACAGTTCCACAACACGGGCGAGCCGGGTAATTCTTAGGCCTTGTATATCAATGCTACAAAAGGAAAGCAAACGACACTGCGGCAACATTCATGCTGCGCCTGCTATACAGATGTACATTAATACTGCTAAGCGCACCAGTCCTCCCTTTCCGCGAATTTCCTCAATATCGTTGCTTCATGAAGTTGTGCTCTCCCGACACTGGGTAATTCGCGACACTTCTAGCCACATTAGCATTGAAACAGAAACAGGCTACTTTACAATACTTCGACTTCTATGCTACAGCAAACTCACGTCACGCTCGTGTTCATGCCATGTCAGGCAGATCACAGCGCACGGGCAATGATGACTCAAAGGCTGCGTGAAATACAAGAACATTATTATATATTCACGTATGGCGGTAGAATAACTACGACTATTCACGAAACTGGCGTCTTTACATTTGTAGCTTGTGGTGTTAATTCTTCGTTAGGAGTCTGCGTTCGCCACTGGAATGGCAAGCAGCGCCTCGAATGCCGCTGAACATCACACGCCAGTATCTTGTCCTGTCCACAAAAGAGGCACATGGTACGTGGAATGCAGCAGTTGCTGAAGCAGTTCCTCTTAAGTCGTCCGAGCTTGGCTTCGAATGTACAGCCGAAGCGTCTGTTAACGCAGAAGGCGCGATGACGTTGCAGCTTCTTCTGGTTGAAGATCACCGCCTTCAGCTCGCACGCGGCAAAGCACGTCTCGTCCACGGGGCACAAGCCTCTGCGGTGGCAGGCTAGGGCACCGGCGTCTCGGTGCCGCCGCGCTGCCGAACGGACGAAGGCGTTGTGCTTGCACCTCTTGCACAGGTTGTGGCCGCAGGGAAGTTTCACGGCCAGAGCAGGAATCGCCGAGCAGCCGGCGCAAATGCGGACGCTCGGTAGCGGTTCCACAAATGCAATGCGCCGTGAGTTCAAGAAGCGGCAGCAATACCCGCGGAGGACGTAGGTAGATGTGCCGCTGTTCCCGTTGCCCAGGCGGTGCTGCTCCAAGGGCCGTGGAGGCCCCCGTACTAGATGGTACTCGCTGCTGCCAGGGGTGCCGCTGGGCTGCGATTCCGCCATGATGATGTCGATTCACGAGCGGCGGTGTCCCTCTGATGGACGTCGGTAAGAGCTTCGGTCAGGAAGTCGGTGATTGTCACCGCGATCTGTTAAAGCAGGTGGGGTGAGGATATCCGCGACGGGTTAAGGAGGACTGATCGTCACTGCGACTAGAGCAAGTCTGGCTTCGGAGAAGATGGCGACGGTATTTAAAGCCTGGCAGGGCTCTTTGCAAGCGGCGACCTGAGGAGGAAAATTGAGGCGTGTCCTCGACACATTGTACCTATTGGCTTTGTCGTCGTGGGGGAGGAGCTTCGAAATAGTCACGTGGTCGGAAGGGCTGTGGCTAACTATGCGACCAGGGAAGGTGACGGCGTAGGATCAGAATACGGTGTGAAAAAGGGGACAGTATTTGTAGAGGTCAAGTAAAAGAAAGCACTATCCTCTCCCTTACCATCTTCCTTTTCTACATCTAGATGTTTTTGCAACCGTCTTTCTACTTTAGGCAAACTGAAGGGTGCAAGAAAGCACGTGGTAATCTCGTTGTGCGGTTCTCTGTAGGTGTATGTGACATTCCTCTCAGCCGGCTTTGGCACAGCGTTGGGGAAGCATTGGCAAAAGTTGGCTTAGAAATTTATATGGAAATTTTTTCCCGGCTCATACTGTGGTTAACCAATAGCAGCCGGTGAATTTCAAGGCATGTCACCTTTGAGCCAATATTGAGTTAGACACCAGTATAGCGATATGCACTCAGAAGAAGGCGATGAAGCATGGTCGTTCCATTTTTACTTCTTTGAATATGTACATCAAACGTAATTTTGTTATTAAAGTAAATAATACGTTTAATGAGTTGGTTAAGGAAGTCTTGTTTATCAATTCTGGTCGCTGAATTATTGTGAAAGTATACTTCACCTATCAGAGTTATCGTGCCTAATGACGAAACTTCGGGCATATGTCCCAGGTTATATTTACCAACTGTCTGGACCAACACAAGGAAATTGGGGTGTAGGTAATGTTGTAGGTTACGTGTTCCGTAAACGGGAAGCGTATTCATAGCCGAAGAAAATACAAAACCCTATGTATTTATAGAAAATGTATAGGAGAATAGCTGACGTTCTCAGAGAACCATACATATTAGCTTTGGAAGTTACCCGTATTCGAGTAGAACTTGTTGCTGGGCGAGTTGGTTGGGATCTGAAGAATACATTGTTGCGCCAAAAAAGGAAAATAAAGACTTGAGAAGGAAGAGTACGGCCCAGTAGATTTTCAGAATCTAGTTGGCATTTCCACTGACAATTTTATGGTTTTATTAGGATTCTACTTAAAGTCAACTTTTATTTCTTTTAACGATGAATTGTACGTTCAACGACAAGGGATATGCATCGGGTCCTGCGTCGCTCCTGTGCTGTGTGACATTTTCTTGGCTTCAATTGACCGCGACCTGCACAGTTCCTTTGACGATAGGTTTTACCTTAAGGCTTTTAGATATGTCGATGATTTTTTAATTCTTTTAAAAAGTAACCATGATTTTACCGTTGACCAGTGCATTAGCCAGGTCTTAGATGTTTTTAGACTACATGGGAAGGGCATGCATGCCCACGTGCTCAGAAGGAATTGCCACCGTATGATTCGGCACACTCAAAGTTAGTTAAAAGAGGAATAGCCACTCTTTGCCGTGAATCTGCTCTCATGAAGTCGTGCCCCCACACGATGCAGACTAGCTTTGATAAGCGATTGGTGAGGCTACACACAGCCGGCTACCCGAGCTCGGTCGTTGGGGCGGTGTCTAAAACATTGCTCCAGAAGGTGAAAGGAAAAAGGCATGCGCCTAGGCCCGACCAAAAACGAGGCAAACCCGCAGTGGTGCCATACGTCCACAAGCTTTCCCACAACTTGAAGAAAGTCGCTACTAGGTTTGGTGTGCCAGTTGTTTTCTCGGCACCATGCAAGTTGGCTGGACTGTGTCCGCGCATAAGCCGCGTTGACAAAAAGTCAGGATGCCAGAAAAAGCACACTAGACAGTACGTCAAATGTGCGACGGGCGTTATTTACGAAATACCGCTAAAATGTGGGAAAACCTACGTTGGACAAACGGGGAGATGTGTTAACGACCGGGCCCGGGAGCATGAATTGTCTGTAATCAATAACGGTAATGCGCATTTACCTGCCCATTGCACGGTTTGCATGGAAGGCAGATGCCAGCCACTGCTGCGTGAGATAAAGGTACTTGGCAGGAGTGGTGATAAGTTAGCAAGAGAACTTTTGGAGGCATATCACATTAAAAAGAGAGGCACGAGTTGTATTAGTGACACGTCTGTTGTTCTGTTTGAAAATGAGTTGCAACTGTTAAAAACGTCACTGGATTCGCTCTAGGCAACACTGATGTACGCATGCGCATTTGTTCATTCTCCCTGCCCCGCTGTAAGAATAAAATCAGTTGAAGTTCAGCGTTCAATCTGTCTTTTCGTACTCTTCCTTCTCAAGTCCTTATTTTCCTTTTTTGGCGCAACAATGTATTCTTATCTTATATATATTTTTATCTTACCTTCTTATATATATATATATATATATTCTTAGTGTGATTATCAAGAAAACAATGCCATCGAGGCATTTACGCGTCGCCATGCCACTCTAAGAAATAGTAGCTCTTGACAACGAAGGGTCCAAAACTATGTGTGACCATTCCAAGGGACAGAGAACATTCAGGGAGGACCATGTACATAGCAAAGATTACTTGCTGTTAGAATGCGCATGCTGTCCGCTTTCCATTTTCTGTGCATTCGCCCTCATGTTTCATATAGACATGATTTAGCATCTCCAATGAAAAAGTGTTGGAAGTCAGCGCAGTGCCTGTCGTCTGTGTCTTTGTGCTTAGCGCTGTGCGTCATTCGACTATTATATCAATTGGAATTACCATGTAGAATATCTACGGAATAGCAAGCATAGCAATAGTAGGTGGGTCGATAACAACTCCCCAAAAACGCACGCCCTACGATAACACATTAGCACACATTTTTTGTGCTTTTTATGCCGCAGAAGCCATACATTTCTTTATCTGTACTTTCATATTTGTTTATCGGGTCTTTATGTACACTATGAACTATTCGTCTTTACCTAGGAAAAAACGTTGATTTCAGAGTTTAATCAGAATTCGTGTTTATCTCGTCTTTCAAAAAAGAGATCGGTGTTGCGTGGGCTCGCCCAGAATCATAGGCTAATTTCCAGCGAACCTACTTCTTATGACCAGGTTCGTCGAGAGTTGAAGTGTAAATAAACCACGCGTTACAAAACGTTGTAATGGTACATTTCTTTCGATAAAGCTAGAATGGAATGGAATGGAAAACTTTATTGACTCTTTTAATGTTTTAGCGGGTCGAGGCCGAAGTCTTAATTCTTGAAGCTTGGGTCCTCTTCAGCCATGGATGGGCCCCTAGTCCAGGGCTCCACTAAGCCCTGGACACGCGTGCGCTATTGCAGTTCTTTGAGCCTCTAGGTCGCGGCTGGTGAGCCAGCTCTCCCATTGCTCCGCACTTGGTGTTATGTGTTTGTGGAATGCCTGGTTTCTTGTACACTCCCATGTAATGTGGTATAATGTTGGTTTTGCTCCACACCACGGACAGGTTGCGCTATACTGCGTGGGGAACATCCTACTTAGTATGTGTAAGCTTGGGAAGGAGGCCATTTGCAGTCTCCGCCATCCTGCGGCCTCCTCCTTTTTAATGCTTTATGTGGTGGGGGATATTGATATCTTAGCCTCTTATAGAGGTAAAATCGCTCTGAATAGCTGTTCCCGCAGTTGATCTGTGGCCCCTCTGGGGAGGTTGACGTTCCTGCTCGGCTGCTCATCCCTCGAGCTAGGCTGTCTGCCCCTTCGTTGCCCTTGATCCCTGCGTGGCTTGGTATCCAGATAATGTTATGTGTAGATTGTCCCTCAGCGATTCGAACTCTGCTGAGGATCTTGAGCGCCGTGTTACTAATTCTTCCTCTTATATAGCTCCGGCACGCCTGTTGTGAAAGCTAGAAATAAATTTAATACATGACAGCAAATTGGACCTAAATGGTTGTTATAAACGTCTTCCGGTTCATGCCGGTGAATTATATGGCCCTCTTGAAGCTCCCCATCAACACTCTGGAGCGCTTGCAATAGGAAGTTATTGCGAAGGACATATTTCACGGAAACATACTGAGTTTTTTTTTTTCTTATGAGCATAAGCAATAATGTTTTCTACCCGCCGTGGTTGGTTTCTGCCGATGGTGTTGGGCTGCTCAGCAGTAGGTCCCGGGATAGAATCACGGTCACGGCGGCCGGATTTCGGTTGGGGCAAATTGCGAAAACACCCGTGTACTTAGGCTTATTTGCCTCTTAGTCATATCGTTTTTTTTTGCACTTAAAGACGCATAATTCAATTTATTAACAATATTTTCCTGAAACATAAAGAAGATCTCCCGTGCAATTCTCCATATATATTATGTCTGCATAGTACAAAACTCAGGGATTGTGTTCTGTGCTTGGTTCGGGTACAAACAACGTGGCGATGATAACGACAGTGGGAACGGCTGCAGAAGGGCGCTATGAATCATTCCACGTGTTGAAACCACGGTCACGGTTCAATTTTCACCGTGCACTCAAGGAAGGCCTTTTGTGTCTGAAGAAAAAAGATTCACACACCACTACCAGTGCTCACAGGTGTGTACGAGTTCTCGGAAAATAGAATACACTTGGAGTTGAACTAGGGATTTCTCTGACCCATTGTGGGTTTCCTGGATATCCAAACCATGTTTCCTTGAACGCGAGGACGCCTTGAGTGTTTCTGCTTATTCTAAAGATATGCTGCTTACACCTCGTGATCATACCCGGGGGACCACACCAAGCAAACCCTTCCTGCGATGACTGTGCCATTGTTGTGAATGGAAAGCTGGGCGCGCGTTCAGTGAACTCGTACTTATTATTTGTCCTAACCCATCCTGCACACTACTCAACTGCTAGAGCAGCCCAAGTTCTCTGCCAGAGTATATACACTTCTAGGAAACCCGCAGCCTCGTCTACGTTTTACTGTCGCACACTGGTAATTTTTGCGCTTTAGCCACATTCGTTACCGCCTACCTGCCTAACTCTTCTTGCTATGCTTAAGAAAACAGCGCGCTGACGTTGGCTAGGAGTGATAGCCAACAGCTATATGCCGTCGCCTTGTCCCATTTCCATGGTCACTATGTCGGCCACTGCATGACATGCTGCCCTGCTTCCACTACGCATTATTTTTTTGTGCTTTGCGTTACTACTTTGACTTAAAACAAATGGCATGTTTCATGAAATATTACAAGGCTTTACTCATTTGGAAATGCATCGATAGAGCCTTGTTGTCAGTCCCTCAACGGGCAGCAATCGTCAGTATTTCAGAGGGTTCGCTGGTTCACAAATAAGCCACCCGGCGACACCATCGCCTTTGGTGACGCTCAAAGCAGGATGCGTTTTTTTTTCTGTTAACTTACCCAGAACCCTGATGGCAATTAACGCTATGTTTAAAGTGGTCTCCTTTTCTGCCATAAGAAGTGGCATACTCCGCCACCACCATTAGAGGCGCTAAATATTCCGGGAAAATGAAAAGAACTTGCGTGGAGCTCATCAAATTATTTGCTGTCTTGTTGGTTTAGCCGATATGCATGTCAGGTTTTACGGAATGAGTGAACGCATAGGGCCTCTGGTATTTCCACATTCACACAAAATACAGCTCACCCCTCCTGATCAATTCCGGGCGAGTAAAGCATGAAAACGCCCACCGGAATGACCCTGTCATAGTTTGTTGTTCCTGTGAACTAAAAGAGCAAGCCAGGGGCGCATTCAGTGCATGATAATTTATTGCTCCTGCTAACGCGTATGACACGCTGTGCAAGAACTGTGTCCCAGTCATGATATATCGTGATGAAACTATGGATTCTTCGAGAGCTCATTTTAATTTCGGCTTTCATTTCCGCATCCTGGGAATCCCCTGAAGCAACAAGCAAAAAGAAGAGATTCTTTTGAAACAGGTAATTATAGGCAAATAAATACATATTTACCAACTGACCATGTGGCTTCAAATTTTGTTTGCATAGCAACGTCATAAATTTTTCCCTAACCATTAGCAAGATGTCTCTTTTAATTCCAGAAATATACTTTAGGTGAGTTGTATAAGCATGAGGGCCGGTGTTCGGTGCATATGGTTCACGAGCAAACCACGTGGCGGCATGAAAGTCAGTGGCGATGACCGCAGAGAGACACAATTTGAGTTAACATGTAGCAAAGCCATAGTTACGGTTCAATTTCCTCCCTGCTCTCAAGGGCCGTTCTTGTGTGAGCAACGAAACTGCACACAGGATACGACTTCTCAGAAGAGTCTAAACATTCTCGGCAGATGGAGCGCACTTGGAGGTGAATGTAGCACTTTTTTGACCCATTGTTTGTCTGCCTGGTATTTGTGCCCGGTTTCCGGGAATGCGAGAAGGCCAGGAGTTAGGCTGCTTTCTAGTTCGCATGAATTACTGCACGCCCCTTGTGATCGTACGCGACTGACCAAACCACGGACCCCTACCTCGAATGACTGTGCCATTGCAGCAGAACTGACAGCTGAGCGAGTTGGTACGAATTCATAGTAAAATATTCTTGAGCGCTCAATTGACAAAGACACAGTGAAGGGAGACACACACGCGCTTACTCACAACTATTTTATTTTTGGAAAGATACAGAACATATTTACCCCAGCTATCAGCTCTGTGCATGTGCAACAACAGTGGTCAGTAGAACAGAAACTGATTAAAAACAGAATAAGAAGGTTCAACCAGCGTTTAAAAATCCGAATTCATTTTGAGTGATTACAACCGATGGGTGGCTTATACATCTTACAGCGCACTTTTTGATATTAAATGCTTCTGTGATTTCACGCGTTAGTTAAAAAATACCGGATCATAATGACATAGATTGCAGTGGTTCGACAAGTGCGAATGATTTTCTTTACCAAGAGAACATTCATATTCTTTTAGACGGGTGCTTATGCACCAACCGGTTTGTCCTATGTACATGTTGCCACAGGTCAATGGAAGCCGGTACACAACACCTATTCTGCATTTTGTGAATTTTTGATGGTCTTTTAGACCGCAGGTGCATTTTTTACCTTATTGTCTAATTTATTGAAAATAGCTTGGCGCAGTTTTTGCACCTTGTTAGGAGCGCTGAAAACCACTTCAACGCCATACCGGCTGGCAACATTCTTTAGCCCATGGGAAAAATAATGTACGTAAGGTACAACTGCAAGGCGTTTTTTGTTCGTGCTAAGCCTGTTCCTTGAATCTGTGGGTTGTACAACCTTTACTATTTTTATTACCCTTTCAGCCGCTCTGCCTATAATGTGTTCTGGGAATCCCACCGAAGCTAGTCTTGTTACCTGATTGGCAAAGCTTTCTTTTAGTCGGTGGCAACAAGATTTTACTAACTCGGCCTGAAGGCAAGATACCGCATTTCCGCTTTTTACAATCTTCGAATGTCCTGATTTGTACTGTAATATGGGCTTTTTCGACCTAGGGCTGTACATCCAGCATGTGTGATCGGGTAGCAATCGCAAGGAAAGATCTAGAAACTGTAGTTCATTTTCTTTAGCAATCTCATGGGTAAACTTAAGGCCTAGGCTACATTCATGGAACACTTTCAGTACATTAACCACATTACAGCCATGTTCATTCCCATCAAAAATAACCAAAAAATCATCAACAAATCGGAATATTTTTGCCAAGCTTCCTAAAGCACTGTGAATACTTTTGTCTACATGAGCTAGAAAAATGTCGCTTAGTATTTGCGCTAACTTGGAACCTATACATATACCTGATTTTTGCAGATGCATTGCTTGATGCCAACCCACAAACGTAGAACTAAGATAAAAAAATAGAATTCCTATAAAGCTTTCCACGGGTGCTCCGCCGTCATTTCTAAATTTCACTTCATCATTATCTTCGCAAATTCACATTTTAACATTTTTTTACAGCTCTGTGTGGGGAATCGAGTAAAATAAATCTTGTAAGTCAACACTGAAGGCGCGGCATCCCTTTGTTTTGTTTCGCCTCAAATATTGTACAACAGCCTTAGAATTACAGATTGCTAACGGATCTGGGATTCTTAACGAGAAAAGCTGTTTCCGGATAAACGATCCTACCTGCTGCTGCCAAGTGCTTCTTTCAGTAACAATGGTTCTGAACGGCTCTCCAGGTTTGTGCGTTTTACATGAGAAAAACACTTCAAGATGCAGGCCCTTTGCTTTTTTTGACTGAGTCACATAGGTTTTCTAAATTGAGGGAACACAGTAATTCAATAACACGGTGTTTTTGTTTGGCGGGCTTAACATCGATTCTCTTGAAATATTTATGTATAGCTTCACAAGCTTTTTCACGAACCATGCCATCAGGTAGGACAACAAAACATCCTTGTGTATGGGCGGTAAGAATACTGGTTGAACCTTCTTAATCTGTTTTTAATCTGTTTCTGTTTTACTCACCACGCTCTTTGCACATGCTCAGCGCTGATAGCTTGGTTATACATGTTCTGTATCTCTCCGAAAATAAAATAGTTGTGAGTAAGCGCTCGTGTGTCTGCCTTCACTGTGTCCTTGTCAATTGCGCGCGCAAAAATATTTTACAATCAATACTGTGCCATCGTTATGCCAGTCAATGGAAATGGCAATTTGAGCATGAATTCGGTGGACTGTAACTTATTTTTTGCCCGAACGCACCCTGCACACTACCCAACACCTAGCACAGCCGTGCAATGTCTTCCATAGTATAGAGATTTTTCGGAAACCCGTTTCTAACCTGCCTTTCACTTTCGTACACTGGTGATTTCCTGATAAGTAATGAGAGAAACAGCAGACGTTCTTCAAACGCTTTAGGTAATAAATTTGACGGTCACGTACTGTTTCATGTTTTCGAATCAGGTTTCAGTACCATGAAATCATATTCTCATGTGAACTTGTTTCTTTATCTTCAGTTTGCGCATGCAGTTTTCTCGTGGCCATTAGGTGTAGTTTAATTGAACCTGCATAATTCAGCGCAAAAGGAAGAAATTGTAACGAGAAGCGCCCGTCATTTCAAAACCCTATAATTTTATATGAGATCATGTGGCCCCTCAAGCTCTCTTGTCGATTAGACCTTGTCTGTTCAACTTACAGAAATATAGATATAAAGATTCGTATTACACCTGACACTTTAATATTTCGTAGTCTGTGATCTTACCACGTGCACATATTTCTACTCATGTATTCTTTGAAATTACCGACGTTCTTTCCGAGCAGGTAAATTGAACATGGCTTGCCGAAAGACTTCTTTATCAAAATAAGTCTGCTTTACGCAGTGATGCTGAGTGGAAGTTCAGCTAACCTTTCATATGAGGCTGTTAGGAAGGTCAGGTTCAAGGCCTAACTCTAGCAGGAATTCTTGAAAATACAAAGCGGTGAGATGCGCTTCCCTAGAAAACAGCGAAAACGCCACGTGTTAGAATTTGGCACCGCCCTACGACAAATAATGCTGTATAAAAAAAGTAAAAAGCGTTTTTTCCATTTTGCGAATCTATTAATTCTTCTTGATAAATTACAAGTCGTTCATTCAGGCTGTGTGCATCGGGTCATGTTTGACCTCAAGTCTCAATGAGATGTTATTTTTTAGTCATGACAGGTACCTGAAAGCTGACCTTGGTGAGACAATTGCCATTAAGGTATTCCGGTGTGTTGAGGATTTTTTATTCATATTTCGGGCGGAGCAGTGCGATGCCTGGCAAAGTGAAGCAAATATTTTTTTAACATTCATTCTTCTAGCGTGGCTAACATGGAATTAACAACACACTTTCTCAAGAATAACAAGTTGATGTCTTTAGCTTTAAAAATTTTGTTCATGCCAAAGCATGTTTGCTTGAAATATTTGTCTCTCTTCCGAAAAATCCTGCCCCCATTATGTTCCGCACTTTCGAAGCTTCTCACCACGTCAAAAGCAGTTTTCAATGCCAAGTGGAAAGTCTAAATGCGGCAGGCTTCCCTGTCAAGCTGCTCTCGTGCATAGCAGAATCGCTACTTGCAGGTTTTAAGGAAAAAGAACAAAGCGCAAGACAAGCCAACTTTCAGTAATAAACCAAGGCGAATATTTTTGCTAAACCTTATGTTGTCTGGGTGTCGCATCGCCGAGTAATCATTGTTGAAGGAGCGGGGGTGACGCTTGTATTTAGAGCCCGGAATAAGCTAGCATCTCTTTGTAGGCGCCAAAACTCGTATTGCACTTCCGGGCCGTGCCCTAAGAAAAAAACATTAAAAAATATATGTAAAATTCACCATGGGAATTCTCTATTACAATCGCTTAGGATGCTGCCGCAGCTACATCGGCCATACAGGATGATGTATCAATGACCACCTAAGAGAGAACGCAAATCTGTTGCACGCCTTTTTAGGCAGTGACCCGGCATGTCACTGTTCCAAGAGCAAAGCGAAATCAGCAAGAATATTTAGGACTAGTCCATTTAGTGACAACGATGCGAGCGAGTCACCTGATTCATTTAAAGAAGATTGCACTATTACCGGGGACGCAGACAAAGCGGACTTCAGAGAAATTGTCAGGGGAGAAGTCGAAAATATACTCAGCTGGTGTGAGCGATTATTAGAAGGTAAATGTGCACAACCCGAAAGTGCATTCGTAGCAAATTTTACTTTAGGTTTATGTGGAGGCAATTTTCTGATGGCCAGAATAATTGCGATAAATTCTGCAAGAAATATTGGGGTATAATGAGCCAGACGGAGAGCAAACAGCAATTAAGATGATTTGAAAAGATGCCAACGCCGGCCTTCCGTAAATTTTGTGTTGCATCCGTAGAAGTAACCAAGTGTGAAAGAAATTAAGTCAATCTTGAAAGAGACCTTCAAGTATGCGCGCTGATAGAAGTGGTGCGTGTAGTTGGCGTGCGCTCCATCCTGTTGCCGTCTTCCTTGCTATGATTTGCGCAGTATATTGAATTGTTCTTTGTCCGAACCATGCTCCACCAAAGAGCTGAAGCAGCCTTTCCTTCAAAAGTTACATAAAAACTTCGACTTTCACCTTGTTCTTGTTTTCCTCAAAGGCTTCACAGAAACACGTGGTTTACTTACACACAGATACACACTAGCATAGGCTATTGGCGATAATAAAAAAGGAATTATTTGCATCAATATGAAGAAAAACAGGCTTTAGAAAAAATAAATAATTTAAGTGGTTTAACGGGCAAAAACCACTTTCTGATTATGAGGCACGCCGTAGTGGAGGACCCCAGAAATTTCGAAAAGCTCCGGTTCTTTAACGTGCACCTAAACCTACGTACACGGGTGTCTTTCGGATTTCGCCCCCATCTAAATGGGGCCGCCGCGGCGGGGATTCGAACCCACGACGTCGTGCTCAGCAGCCCAACACCATTGCCACTGAGCAACCACGGCTGGTAAAAACGAGCTGTAGAGGCACATCCAAACGGACATGTAATAGCAGCAGCCTAGATTTCTACGATGGCCAACTCCGCACAAAAAAAGCACTATTGTGATTAGGGCCTAATTATGTCACGGCTTCCACGAAAGTGTCTCTTGGTAAAGAAGGGCACACAATCATGTGTGTCCATATTAAAAGGCAGAGAGCAATCATTCCGAAACTTCCTTTTCTATAGTCCTGCTACAACCATAAGTTTCTCAGTAGGGTGGAATATACTGTTGCCAGTCAATAATCTTTATCAGCGTGGACCAAAATTGAGGGGAGTGAAGGGTTTTGAGATGGTATAACGAAACCATTGAATGGGAACAATACCTTGTTCTGCTAGGCTTTGGTATAATGTAATTATTGCAATGCATGTATTTATAATGTAATTAGCTTCTGTATTTTCATAAACATTGTTGCAAGATATCAATGCCGAGCTTCTGGGAATTGCCTTTCCCATAAACTGCAAAATTTAAGCTTCACGAAGTCTGTGTCCACGTATTTTGTCGTCCCTGTCGAGTGTGTTGATTTTCCGTGCATTCCTCGTATAGAATAAATAAGCAATATTTTTTGGTAAATGACTATCAGATTCAAAATGGATGGAATCCTTCAGTCGATCGAATCTACAGGAGTGATTTATCTCCACAGTCGCCCTTCTACGTTGACAAGTGGAGAACACCAATATTATAATACTTTGTTTGCTTAAAGGGACTGGCAACCAATTTTCATGGTACTCATTTTTAAGTGCAATGAAGAGCTTACCGATTAGATTATTAATCATGAAGTTGTCATGCGGGAAACGCCTTGGAATATTTATTATTACCTATTATATTATGATGCTGCGACTCAAGCTTTCTGCAATGTTAATTTTTTTTTTCTGCGATAAAAGCTACCTGTTTCCGTGGTTTCCTGTCCAACTTCTTCGGCATTTAACATTCAAAACAAAAGGACTCGGATCGGAAACGATACAACGCCTTTACACGTGATACGCAATTCAGCGTGTTGGCGTCGGCAAGCGTGCACTCAAGACTTCCGAAGCACATAATAAAGCGCAAGAGTCTAATAATATACCAATTGCAATTTTAGCAATAACTTTGGAGTACCTAGTAACAGTCGACTTACGTACAGCAATCTTATAGAGTACATCCGAGGTACCAAGATTTCACCGCCAGGCCTCTACACTTACTGGTTTTTAAGACTTCCGTCACAATATAAAATTACAATTCCTACTTAAATCGCGAAAGTGTGACGTAACATCGGGAATATCCTGGATTCTCTCGCTATAAATCATGGTCATTTCAACTGCATCAACTTGTCACAACACATTCGGGTGAGTTCCTTTGCGCGAGTGAAAACTCCATTTCATCCCATTCTTGTTCCCTTCACACTATATAGTATTTAGCTACTGGAAAACATGACGAATTTGGCAACATTGAACAACACTCACCAGAAACAAACTTTACATTATCGAATACAGTGCAGGCCATTTCTGAGTAGAGCGCATCTCGGTCGTTGTACTGGACATCTCAGAAGAAGAACTGTACTGTTTTTCATGCTGCAATAGTTAACGAGAAAGAAATACACATAGCACATAAAGAAAACGTTGTTGTTACTTGAATCACTGAGTATGTTTTTAACCCGTACTGCACATTATTGCGATTTCCGTAGTCTTGATAGAAATGCCGTACGATACGGCATTGCAATATATTTTTTTGTGATCACGAAAACCTTGTACCAGTGATTTATATCACGACCAAACAAAAACGTGTGCTCCGCAATTGCATCGGATGTGGCTTTCTGCATTTTGACTTTATACGCACGTTACCTTAGGCGCATTTCGAAATGGCTGTTTTCAGTGATGCAAACACAGTCACAGGTAAAGCGGAGTATTCTGTACACAGTGTTCGAGAACCAATTGAGATCTAATAGACTTAAAAACACTCTTGGTCACAGTCTATTCTTTGTTTATTAGTGTGTCCATAGCATGCTGTACATGCTATGGATACAGACACATGTGTGTGTGTGTGTATCCATAGCATGCTATGCTTGCTTTTCATTCTAGTAATATGTGTGTACATGTCCTTAAATTTTTTAAAGCGAAGCTTTCTTGGTTCTTCCTTGAACTTTCACAATGATGCTGCTGCTGTCTGGCACACCACATTACAGGAGCGAGGGAGAGAGGCAAGGCGACGCAAGAAATTCGTTTCGACCTTACAACCACATCAAATGAGCAAATTAACCTCTAGAGTTCCCTGGCCGTCGCCACATTAGCCTATTGATAGCTGGAATTATCCGTGACCCCTCACAAAAGCATTGCAGCAATTTATTGCAGATTAGGTAGAACGAGACTCCTTTGGTTGAACTGATGCAATACCGAAACGAGTGAAAGCCTTGCGACTCTTTGCTCGCAGTTCAAGCACAAGGGGGGAGGCAGTTAGGAAGAAGGTCACATGAGAAGGCAAGAAAACGCTACTACTAAAAATATGACTGCGGTTGCAGAGAAAAATAATTTCAGTTCGAGACACCATTGTGCTTTTCCTGAAAAATGAAGACCATGCAGATTTGTCAAGCTCACAACTTACGCATTGCCCGCAGAAGCAGAGCCGCATTAAAGAGTATCGTAAGGTCTAGGCGACACTACGGAAGCACCCACATGTCAACATTTTTTGCCCGACGCTGAAGCTCTGCGTTATGGCATCTCTCGGGGTCACGGGTTTGATAGCGACCGTGGCAGCCGCATTTCGGCAGGGGCCAAATCCAAAACGCTCGTGTACTTACATTTTGGGACACCTCAACGATAACGATAATTATCCCCAGACAAAGCCAGCCGTACAGAAACCTTCGCCTACACCGATTCCTACAGTGAGTGGGATCCACATAATATTTTCTATTTTTTAAAAACATGTCTTGCCCTCATAAGTATCTATGTCTCGTCCATATATTTAGCGTCGGTACTCTTAAGGTCTCGTGCTTATATTAACGGCTGACCAGTTGACGCTTCCGTCCACCTCAAGTCCAAGCACTTCTGGAAGCTTTACGTTTCGCACGAGTCTCGGTGGGTCAATCCCTTCGCATTCATTTAGGATATGCTGAAGGGTCTGCGGGCTTTCTTTGCGATACACACACGCCTCATCTTAAATTGCGAATATTTGCTCCGGTATGCTTTTCTCCCTAGGCGAGCAGCTCGAGCGCCAAATAGGAAAGCCCTGGAAATTCTAAATGGTCTTTCTGTGCCCATCATATGCAACCAATTTACCCCTTGTCCCTTTGAATTTCTTTTTGATGCCTCCTGGTTACGGTTCATGGTAATTTTCAATTACAATTAACATAGTTTTACCAACTTTTTTACCTCTTCCTCCTTTCTGTGTCCGCAGTTTTGAGGTACCGATACCTGAGCCCTTTGGCCGCACGTTGGTCTTTTTTCATGCACCTCAGTCTTTCTTCCAAACCAATTTTGCTCTGCGCTAACCTGATTTGAAAAAAGCCCAGGCACCTGCCACTACGCACTGCCTCGTTTGTGGTTTTAGTGTGGGTTCCCGAGGCCAGCGGACCTATAGATTATGTCGAATTCGGGCAAGATATACGATTTTAAGCAGGTAGTGGCATTCGCGAACGATAGCGCTGGCAGCATTACTCCATTCCCGGTTCCACCTCAGGTTTATTGCGGCGAAAAAGCAATTATTGCTGCAGTCCGCTTCCTGTGTACTTTAATATCATTTTGGTGGTGATGGTCGCCTAAATCTATTCTTTGTTTATCCATTCACCGGTGCAATTATGTCGCTTGACTATAACAGTATGACTTGCTCTTTAATTGTCACCAAGTAATTACTCGTCTGCTCAATAATGATCCTTATACCAATTTCCCTAACTCAACTTAACCTAGATTGATACCTGTCGCCGCATTGCCCCGCGTTTATTCGCAAGCTCTTGCAAAATCCGCTAGTAGCACTATGTCGTCCGCATGCATTATGCAAGGAGGATCAATGAACCAAAATTCACTGTTTTTCACTTGTTTTGCTTTGCCCTTAACATAAATCACGAACAACAATAAAGCCAGAGGGCATCCTTTCTACTGTCCTTTGGGAATTTCCACCACTTCATGATATTTTCGGGCCTTCCCACAGAATTACTACAAGGTTGTGTACTTCGATATACACGCCATAGAAGATAAGTTGCTTGACTGTAACGAGGAACAATTTTCTCGACACATTTCACCATTATCTGGAGAGGGGTGATCTGGCCTCGACTCGTAACAGAAGAGTTCTTCCGTAAGAGCCTTTATTTGCATAAATTCTACATGCGTAATTTTTCCCTGGGAATTCACGTAACTGAGGCGGTTCACACAGTAAAATAACCACTATTTCCTCAAGAGGTGAACTATTTTTCATTGCTTCAGACCCGCGGCACAGTTCCACAACACGGGCGAGCCGGGTAATTCTTAGGCCTTGTATATCAATGCTACAAAAGGAAAGCAAACGACACTGCGGCAACATTCATGCTGCGCCTGCTATACAGATGTACATTAATACTGCTAAGCGCACCAGTCCTCCCTTTCCGCGAATTTCCTCAATATCGTTGCTTCATGAAGTTGTGCTCTCCCGACACTGGGTAATTCGCGACACTTCTAGCCACATTAGCATTGAAACAGAAACAGGCTACTTTACAATACTTCGACTTCTATGCTACAGCAAACTCACGTCACGCTCGTGTTCATGCCATGTCAGGCAGATCACAGCGCACGGGCAATGATGACTCAAAGGCTGCGTGAAATACAAGAACATTATTATATATTCACGTATGGCGGTAGAATAACTACGACTATTCACGAAACTGGCGTCTTTACATTTGTAGCTTGTGGTGTTAATTCTTCGTTAGGAGTCTGCGTTCGCCACTGGAATGGCAAGCAGCGCCTCGAATGCCGCTGAACATCACACGCCAGTATCTTGTCCTGTCCACAAAAGAGGCACATGGTACGTGGAATGCAGCAGTTGCTGAAGCAGTTCCTCTTAAGTCGTCCGAGCTTGGCTTCGAATGTACAGCCGAAGCGTCTGTTAACGCAGAAGGCGCGATGACGTTGCAGCTTCTTCTGGTTGAAGATCACCGCCTTCAGCTCGCACGCGGCAAAGCACGTCTCGTCCACGGGGCACAAGCCTCTGCGGTGGCAGGCTAGGGCACCGGCGTCTCGGTGCCGCCGCGCTGCCGAACGGACGAAGGCGTTGTGCTTGCACCTCTTGCACAGGTTGTGGCCGCAGGGAAGTTTCACGGCCAGAGCAGGAATCGCCGAGCAGCCGGCGCAAATGCGGACGCTCGGTAGCGGTTCCACAAATGCAATGCGCCGTGAGTTCAAGAAGCGGCAGCAATACCCGCGGAGGACGTAGGTAGATGTGCCGCTGTTCCCGTTGCCCAGGCGGTGCTGCTCCAAGGGCCGTGGAGGCCCCCGTACTAGATGGTACTCGCTGCTGCCAGGGGTGCCGCTGGGCTGCGATTCCGCCATGATGATGTCGATTCACGAGCGGCGGTGTCCCTCTGATGGACGTCGGTAAGAGCTTCGGTCAGGAAGTCGGTGATTGTCACCGCGATCTGTTAAAGCAGGTGGGGTGAGGATATCCGCGACGGGTTAAGGAGGACTGATCGTCACTGCGACTAGAGCAAGTCTGGCTTCGGAGAAGATGGCGACGGTATTTAAAGCCTGGCAGGGCTCTTTGCAAGCGGCGACCTGAGGAGGAAAATTGAGGCGTGTCCTCGACACATTGTACCTATTGGCTTTGTCGTCGTGGGGGAGGAGCTTCGAAATAGTCACGTGGTCGGAAGGGCTGTGGCTAACTATGCGACCAGGGAAGGTGACGGCGTAGGATCAGAATACGGTGTGAAAAAGGGGACAGTATTTGTAGAGGTCAAGTAAAAGAAAGCACTATCCTCTCCCTTACCATCTTCCTTTTCTACATCTAGATGTTTTTGCAACCGTCTTTCTACTTTAGGCAAACTGAAGGGTGCAAGAAAGCACGTGGTAATCTCGTTGTGCGGTTCTCTGTAGGTGTATGTGACATTCCTCTCAGCCGGCTTTGGCACAGCGTTGGGGAAGCATTGGCAAAAGTTGGCTTAGAAATTTATATGGAAATTTTTTCCCGGCTCATACTGTGGTTAACCAATAGCAGCCGGTGAATTTCAAGGCATGTCACCTTTGAGCCAATATTGAGTTAGACACCAGTATAGCGATATGCACTCAGAAGAAGGCGATGAAGCATGGTCGTTCCATTTTTACTTCTTTGAATATGTACATCAAACGTAATTTTGTTATTAAAGTAAATAATACGTTTAATGAGTTGGTTAAGGAAGTCTTGTTTATCAATTCTGGTCGCTGAATTATTGTGAAAGTATACTTCACCTATCAGAGTTATCGTGCCTAATGACGAAACTTCGGGCATATGTCCCAGGTTATATTTACCAACTGTCTGGACCAACACAAGGAAATTGGGGTGTAGGTAATGTTGTAGGTTACGTGTTCCGTAAACGGGAAGCGTATTCATAGCCGAAGAAAATACAAAACCCTATGTATTTATAGAAAATGTATAGGAGAATAGCTGACGTTCTCAGAGAACCATACATATTAGCTTTGGAAGTTACCCGTATTCGAGTAGAACTTGTTGCTGGGCGAGTTGGTTGGGATCTGAAGAATACATTGTTGCGCCAAAAAAGGAAAATAAAGACTTGAGAAGGAAGAGTACGGCCCAGTAGATTTTCAGAATCTAGTTGGCATTTCCACTGACAATTTTATGGTTTTATTAGGATTCTACTTAAAGTCAACTTTTATTTCTTTTAACGATGAATTGTACGTTCAACGACAAGGGATATGCATCGGGTCCTGCGTCGCTCCTGTGCTGTGTGACATTTTCTTGGCTTCAATTGACCGCGACCTGCACAGTTCCTTTGACGATAGGTTTTACCTTAAGGCTTTTAGATATGTCGATGATTTTTTAATTCTTTTAAAAAGTAACCATGATTTTACCGTTGACCAGTGCATTAGCCAGGTCTTAGATGTTTTTAGACTACATGGGAAGGGCATGCATGCCCACGTGCTCAGAAGGAATTGCCACCGTATGATTCGGCACACTCAAAGTTAGTTAAAAGAGGAATAGCCACTCTTTGCCGTGAATCTGCTCTCATGAAGTCGTGCCCCCACACGATGCAGACTAGCTTTGATAAGCGATTGGTGAGGCTACACACAGCCGGCTACCCGAGCTCGGTCGTTGGGGCGGTGTCTAAAACATTGCTCCAGAAGGTGAAAGGAAAAAGGCATGCGCCTAGGCCCGACCAAAAACGAGGCAAACCCGCAGTGGTGCCATACGTCCACAAGCTTTCCCACAACTTGAAGAAAGTCGCTACTAGGTTTGGTGTGCCAGTTGTTTTCTCGGCACCACGCAAGTTGGCTGGACTGTGTCCGCGCATAAGCCGCGTTGACAAAAAGTCAGGATGCCAGAAAAAGCACACTAGACAGTACGTCAAATGTGCGACGGGCGTTATTTACGAAATACCGCTAAAATGTGGGAAAACCTACGTTGGACAAACGGGGAGATGTGTTAACGACCGGGCCCGGGAGCATGAATTGTCTGTAATCAATAACGGTAATGCGCATTTACCTGCCCATTGCACGGTTTGCATGGAAGGCAGATGCCAGCCACTGCTGCGTGAGATAAAGGTACTTGGCAGGAGTGGTGATAAGTTAGCAAGAGAACTTTTGGAGGCATATCACATTAAAAAGAGAGGCACGAGTTGTATTAGTGACACGTCTGTTGTTCTGTTTGAAAATGAGTTGCAACTGTTAAAAACGTCACTGGATTCGCTCTAGGCAACACTGATGTACGCATGCGCATTTGTTCATTCTCCCTGCCCCGCTGTAAGAATAAAATCAGTTGAAGTTCAGCGTTCAATCTGTCTTTTCGTACTCTTCCTTCTCAAGTCCTTATTTTCCTTTTTTGGCGCAACAATGTATTCTTATCTTATATATATTTTTATCTTACCTTCTTATATATATATATATATATATTCTTAGTGTGATTATCAAGAAAACAATGCCATCGAGGCATTTACGCGTCGCCATGCCACTCTAAGAAATAGTAGCTCTTGACAACGAAGGGTCCAAAACTATGTGTGACCATTCCAAGGGACAGAGAACATTCAGGGAGGACCATGTACATAGCAAAGATTACTTGCTGTTAGAATGCGCATGCTGTCCGCTTTCCATTTTCTGTGCATTCGCCCTCATGTTTCATATAGACATGATTTAGCATCTCCAATGAAAAAGTGTTGGAAGTCAGCGCAGTGCCTGTCGTCTGTGTCTTTGTGCTTAGCGCTGTGCGTCATTCGACTATTATATCAATTGGAATTACCATGTAGAATATCTACGGAATAGCAAGCATAGCAATAGTAGGTGGGTCGATAACAACTCCCCAAAAACGCACGCCCTACGATAACACATTAGCACACATTTTTTGTGCTTTTTATGCCGCAGAAGCCATACATTTCTTTATCTGTACTTTCATATTTGTTTATCGGGTCTTTATGTACACTATGAACTATTCGTCTTTACCTAGGAAAAAACGTTGATTTCAGAGTTTAATCAGAATTCGTGTTTATCTCGTCTTTCAAAAAAGAGATCGGTGTTGCGTGGGCTCGCCCAGAATCATAGGCTAATTTCCAGCGAACCTACTTCTTATGACCAGGTTCGTCGAGAGTTGAAGTGTAAATAAACCACGCGTTACAAAACGTTGTAATGGTACATTTCTTTCGATAAAGCTAGAATGGAATGGAATGGAAAACTTTATTGACTCTTTTAATGTTTTAGCGGGTCGAGGCCGAAGTCTTAATTCTTGAAGCTTGGGTCCTCTTCAGCCATGGATGGGCCCCTAGTCCAGGGCTCCACTAAGCCCTGGACACGCGTGCGCTATTGCAGTTCTTTGAGCCTCTAGGTCGCGGCTGGTGAGCCAGCTCTCCCATTGCTCCGCACTTGGTGTTATGTGTTTGTGGAATGCCTGGTTTCTTGTACACTCCCATGTAATGTGGTATAATGTTGGTTTTGCTCCACACCACGGACAGGTTGCGCTATACTGCGTGGGGAACATCCTACTTAGTATGTGTAAGCTTGGGAAGGAGGCCATTTGCAGTCTCCGCCATCCTGCGGCCTCCTCCTTTTTAATGCTTTATGTGGTGGGGGATATTGATATCTTAGCCTCTTATAGAGGTAAAATCGCTCTGAATAGCTGTTCCCGCAGTTGATCTGTGGCCCCTCTGGGGAGGTTGACGTTCCTGCTCGGCTGCTCATCCCTCGAGCTAGGCTGTCTGCCCCTTCGTTGCCCTTGATCCCTGCGTGGCTTGGTATCCAGATAATGTTATGTGTAGATTGTCCCTCAGCGATTCGAACTCTGCTGAGGATCTTGAGCGCCGTGTTACTAATTCTTCCTCTTATATAGCTCCGGCACGCCTGTTGTGAAAGCTAGAAATAAATTTAATACATGACAGCAAATTGGACCTAAATGGTTGTTATAAACGTCTTCCGGTTCATGCCGGTGAATTATATGGCCCTCTTGAAGCTCCCCATCAACACTCTGGAGCGCTTGCAATAGGAAGTTATTGCGAAGGACATATTTCACGGAAACATACTGAGTTTTTTTTTTTCTTATGAGCATAAGCAATAATGTTTTCTACCCGCCGTGGTTGGTTTCTGCCGATGGTGTTGGGCTGCTCAGCAGTAGGTCCCGGGATAGAATCACGGTCACGGCGGCCGGATTTCGGTTGGGGCAAATTGCGAAAACACCCGTGTACTTAGGCTTATTTGCCTCTTAGTCATATCGTTTTTTTTTGCACTTAAAGACGCATAATTCAATTTATTAACAATATTTTCCTGAAACATAAAGAAGATCTCCCGTGCAATTCTCCATATATATTATGTCTGCATAGTACAAAACTCAGGGATTGTGTTCTGTGCTTGGTTCGGGTACAAACAACGTGGCGATGATAACGACAGTGGGAACGGCTGCAGAAGGGCGCTATGAATCATTCCACGTGTTGAAACCACGGTCACGGTTCAATTTTCACCGTGCACTCAAGGAAGGCCTTTTGTGTCTGAAGAAAAAAGATTCACACACCACTACCAGTGCTCACAGGTGTGTACGAGTTCTCGGAAAATAGAATACACTTGGAGTTGAACTAGGGATTTCTCTGACCCATTGTGGGTTTCCTGGATATCCAAACCATGTTTCCTTGAACGCGAGGACGCCTTGAGTGTTTCTGCTTATTCTAAAGATATGCTGCTTACACCTCGTGATCATACCCGGGGGACCACACCAAGCAAACCCTTCCTGCGATGACTGTGCCATTGTTGTGAATGGAAAGCTGGGCGCGCGTTCAGTGAACTCGTACTTATTATTTGTCCTAACCCATCCTGCACACTACTCAACTGCTAGAGCAGCCCAAGTTCTCTGCCAGAGTATATACACTTCTAGGAAACCCGCAGCCTCGTCTACGTTTTACTGTCGCACACTGGTAATTTTTGCGCTTTAGCCACATTCGTTACCGCCTACCTGCCTAACTCTTCTTGCTATGCTTAAGAAAACAGCGCGCTGACGTTGGCTAGGAGTGATAGCCAACAGCTATATGCCGTCGCCTTGTCCCATTTCCATGGTCACTATGTCGGCCACTGCATGACATGCTGCCCTGCTTCCACTACGCATTATTTTTTTGTGCTTTGCGTTACTACTTTGACTTAAAACAAATGGCATGTTTCATGAAATATTACAAGGCTTTACTCATTTGGAAATGCATCGATAGAGCCTTGTTGTCAGTCCCTCAACGGGCAGCAATCGTCAGTATTTCAGAGGGTTCGCTGGTTCACAAATAAGCCACCCGGCGACACCATCGCCTTTGGTGACGCTCAAAGCAGGATGCGTTTTTTTTTTTCTGTTAACTTACCCAGAACCCTGATGGCAATTAACGCTATGTTTAAAGTGGTCTCCTTTTCTGCCATAAGAAGTGGCATACTCCGCCACCACCATTAGAGGCGCTAAATATTCCGGGAAAATGAAAAGAACTTGCGTGGAGCTCATCAAATTATTTGCTGTCTTGTTGGTTTAGCCGATATGCATGTCAGGTTTTACGGAATGAGTGAACGCATAGGGCCTCTGGTATTTCCACATTCACACAAAATACAGCTCACCCCTCCTGATCAATTCCGGGCGAGCAAAGCATGAAAACGCCCACCGGAATGACCCTGTCATAGTTTGTTGTTCCTGTGAACTAAAAGAGCAAGCCAGGGGCGCATTCAGTGCATGATAATTTATTGCTCCTGCTAACGCGTATGACACGCTGTGCAAGAACTGTGTCCCAGTCATGATATATCGTGATGAAACTATGGATTCTTCGAGAGCTCATTTTAATTTCGGCTTTCATTTCCGCATCCTGGGAATCCCCTGAAGCAACAAGCAAAAAGAAGAGATTCTTTTGAAACAGGTAATTATAGGCAAATAAATACATATTTACCAACTGACCATGTGGCTTCAAATTTTGTTTGCATAGCAACGTCATAAATTTTTCCCTAACCATTAGCAAGATGTCTCTTTTAATTCCAGAAATATACTTTAGGTGAGTTGTATAAGCATGAGGGCCGGTGTTCGGTGCATATGGTTCACGAGCAAACCACGTGGCGGCATGAAAGTCAGTGGCGATGACCGCAGAGAGACACAATTTGAGTTAACATGTAGCAAAGCCATAGTTACGGTTCAATTTCCTCCCTGCTCTCAAGGGCCGTTCTTGTGTGAGCAACGAAACTGCACACAGGATACGACTTCTCAGAAGAGTCTAAACATTCTCGGCAGATGGAGCGCACTTGGAGGTGAATGTAGCACTTTTTTGACCCATTGTTTGTCTGCCTGGTATTTGTGCCCGGTTTCCGGGAATGCGAGAAGGCCAGGAGTTAGGCTGCTTTCTAGTTCGCATGAATTACTGCACGCCCCTTGTGATCGTACGCGACTGACCAAACCACGGACCCCTACCTCGAATGACTGTGCCATTGCAGCAGAACTGACAGCTGAGCGAGTTGGTACGAATTCATAGTAAAATATTCTTGAGCGCTCAATTGACAAAGACACAGTGAAGGGAGACACACACGCGCTTACTCACAACTATTTTATTTTTGGAAAGATACAGAACATATTTACCCCAGCTATCAGCTCTGTGCATGTGCAACAACAGTGGTCAGTAGAACAGAAACTGATTAAAAACAGAATAAGAAGGTTCAACCAGCGTTTAAAAATCCGAATTCATTTTGAGTGATTACAACCGATGGGTGGCTTATACATCTTACAGCGCACTTTTTGATATTAAATGCTTCTGTGATTTCACGCGTTAGTTAAAAAATACCGGATCATAATGACATAGATTGCAGTGGTTCGACAAGTGCGAATGATTTTCTTTACCAAGAGAACATTCATATTCTTTTAGACGGGTGCTTATGCACCAACCGGTTTGTCCTATGTACATGTTGCCACAGGTCAATGGAAGCCGGTACACAACACCTATTCTGCATTTTGTGAATTTTTGATGGTCTTTTAGACCGCAGGTGCATTTTTTACCTTATTGTCTAATTTATTGAAAATAGCTTGGCGCAGTTTTTGCACCTTGTTAGGAGCGCTGAAAACCACTTCAACGCCATACCGGCTGGCAACATTCTTTAGCCCATGGGAAAAATAATGTACGTAAGGTACAACTGCAAGGCGTTTTTTGTTCGTGCTAAGCCTGTTCCTTGAATCTGTGGGTTGTACAACCTTTACTATTTTTATTACCCTTTCAGCCGCTCTGCCTATAATGTGTTCTGGGAATCCCACCGAAGCTAGTCTTGTTACCTGATTGGCAAAGCTTTCTTTTAGTCGGTGGCAACAAGATTTTACTAACTCGGCCTGAAGGCAAGACACCGCATTTCCGCTTTTTACAATCTTCGAATGTCCTGATTTGTACTGTAATATGGGCTTTTTCGACCTAGGGCTGTACATCCAGCATGTGTGATCGGGTAGCAATCGCAAGGAAAGATCTAGAAACTGTAGTTCATTTTCTTTAGCAATCTCATGGGTAAACTTAAGGCCTAGGCTACATTCATGGAACACTTTCAGTACATTAACCACATTACAGCCATGTTCATTCCCATCAAAAATAACCAAAAAATCATCAACAAATCGGAATATTTTTACCAAGCTTCCTAAAGCACTGTGAATACTTTTGTCTACATGAGCTAGAAAAATGTCGCGTAGTTTTTGCGCTAACTTGGAACCTATACATATACCTGATTTTTGCAGATGCATTGCTTGATGCCAACCGACAAACGTAGAACTAAGATAAAAAAATAGAATTCCCATAAAGCTTTCCACGGGTGCTCCGCTGTCATTTCTAAATTTCACTTCATCATTATCTTCGCAAATACACATTTTAACATTTTTTAACAGCTCTGTGTGGGGAATCGAGTAAAATAAATCTTGTAAGTCAACACTGAAGGCGCTGCATCCGTTTGTTTTGTTTCGCCTCAAATATTGTACAACAGCCTTAGAATTACAGATTGCTAACGGATCTGGGATTCTTAACGAGAAAAGCTGTTTCTGGATAAACGATCCTACCTGCTGCTGCCAAGTGCTTCTTTCAGTAACAATGGCTCTGAACGGCTCTCCAGGTTTGTGCGTTTTACATGAGAAAAACACTTCAAGATGCAGGCCCTTTGCTTTTTTTGACTGAGTCACATAGGTTTTCTAAATTGAGGGAACACAGTAATTCAATAACACGGTGTTTTTGTTTGGCGGGCTTAACATCAATTCTCTTGAAATTTTTATGTATAGCTTCACAAGCTTTTTTACGAACCATGCCATCAGGTAGGACAACAAAACATCCTTCTGTATCGGCGGTAAGAACACTCGTTGAACCTTCTTAATCTGTTTTTAATCTGTCTCTGTTTTACTCACCACGCTCTTTGCACTTGCTCAGCGCTGATAGCTTGGTTATACATGTTCTGTATCTTTCCAAAAATAAAATAGTTGTGAGTAAGCGCTCGTGTGTCTCCCTTCACTGTGTCCTTGTCAATTGCGCGCACAAAAATATTTTACTATGAATACTGTGCCATTGTTATGCCAGTGAATGGAAATGACAATTTGAGCATGAATTCGGTGGACTGTAACTTATTTTTTGCCCGAACGCACCCGGCACACTACCCAACACCAAGCACAGCCGTGCAATGTCTTCCATGGTATAGAGATTTTTCGGAAACTCGTTTCTAAACTGCCTTTCACTTTCGTACACTGGTAATTTCCTGATAAGTAATGAGAGAAACAGGAGACGTTCTTCAAACGTTTTAGGTAATAAATAGACACGCAAAATGGAGAAAGCGCTTTTTACTTTTTTTATACAGCATTATTTGTCGTAGGGCGGTGCCAAATTCTAACACGTGGCGTTTTCGCTGTTTTCTAGGGAAGCGCATCTCACCGCTTTGTATTTTCAAGAATTCCTGCTAGAGTTAGGCCTTGAACCTGACCTTCCTAACAGCCTCATATGAAAGGTTAGCTGAACTTCCACTCAGCATCACTGCGTAAAGCAGACTTATTTTGATAAAGAAGTCTTTCGGCAAGCCATGTTCAATTTATCTGCTCGGAAAGAACGTCGGTAATTTCAAAGAACACATGAGTAGAAATATGTGCACGTGGTAAGATCAAAGAGACTATGAAATGTGAAAAGTGTCAGGTCAAATATACACCGATTCCCACAGTGAATAGGATCCGCATAATCTTTTCTCTTTTTGAAAAATTATCTACCCCTCATCGAAGAAGAAGATGACGCCGAGTAGGTCGGACGCGCTCCGATCGGCTCCTGCTTTTTCTCGATCTCTTGGAAGTTTATGAAGTGGTGGCCCGTGAACTTTGCGTGCATTATTTCAGTGAAGTTCTACCGAACACGTGGATAGCAGTTTTTTGGAGGTGGGTGGAGTTTCCGAACATTTATCGCCGATCTTGTGCCGACCACGCCGGACTGAGTGCTAGTCCTAACGCTAAACGCAACGGCGCCGGTCTCGACGAGACGCTGGGCTGCTGCCACTGGCCTGCGTTAGCCTGTAGGCGCTAGTTCACCGCTTTTTGTGCGATGGAGAGTGAAGACGACGGGGACGATTTAGCCCCCGAAGGTTTTGGGAAAGATTCTGGCTGGATAACGGTCGCCAAACGGCGCGTTTGCAAGAACGCTTCCGGGCGTCCTGGAGCAAACTCGTCCGCGGCCCACCCTGACGGCCAAGATACGCTGCGGGACCGAAATAGATATAAAGAAGCTAAAAGCAAGATTATCCGGGGCAGCAAGATGCCACCGCTACCAAAGGACGAAATGAAGATTGTGGTCAGACCTAGAGGCGGACTGAGTATTACCAAGGCAGGCCCAACAGTGGTCGCAGAAGCCATATGGGCTGCAACGGGTATCAGTACGACGGAAAGAGAATGGGACACTATGTGCCCCAATCCGATGCAAAATGTGATGGTGATCAGCACATCTAGTCACGAACACGCGGTTCGTTACGCCGCTGTGGAGAACATTACAGTCGCTGGGAAGCAGCATGAGGTGAGCGCGTATGTTGCTGCGCCGCACGCCACTTGCAAGGGGGTAATTCGGCGCATCGCAATCGAGGACGGACCTGAGGTCATTGACAGGAAGATCGTCAACCGGAGAAATCCACTCGCGCTCGGTGCCAAAAGAATCAAGAATACTGGAACTGTGGTGGTGTTATTCGAGGGATATAAGGTCCCAAATTACGTTGCGTATGGGGGCACTCTGATCAGGTGCACGCTTTACCACAAACAGATGGATGTTTGCTACACCTGCGGACGGCTTGGACACCGCTCCGATGTCTGCCCGTCACCAGAGGAAGTGGTATGCAGGGGTTGTGGAGCAACCAATCCCGATGAACAACACAGCTGCGATCCAAAATGCAAGTTATGCGGCGAGGCCCACCTGATCGCAGCTAAGGAATGCAGGAAACGCTTCCAGACGCCGTACGTAGTTCGACGCAGAAGAGGAGAACGCGCTCGCAACGCTGAGCGGGAGGAAAGAAGCAAGCCATCACCACCCTTCAACGATGAGCAACACTTTCCAGCTATCTCCGGTGAAAGGCACCCACGCTCTCAAGAATCGGACTCATCGGCCCCATCCGGCACCCGAGGCCGTTCCCAATCCAGAGGGCGATCCAGATCCCGGGGGCGCTCCAGATCCAGAGGACGGACAGCGTCTAGAGGGACGAGAATACGCATCAATTCCGGAAGCCGCATTAGGCCCGACAGCCGCACCAGGTCCAGTTCCAGACCCAGAGGGCACCAGACAGGACCGGTTCCTGGATCGTCGAGACCAACCTCCTGGGCTGACATTATCCGTGGAGGACAGGCAGAGGTGAGGTCGGGGGCATCCTCAGAGCATGTGACAGGAAGCGCGTATAAAATAGCACAACTTGAACGCGAGAATGCGAATATGAGGGAGGTTATTAAAAAGCTTACGTCCGAAATCGCGGAGATCAAACACGCGAGTGGAACGCGTCCTCCGCCTGCGTCCGCTCCATTGGAAACACCCCAACCTATGGAGGTTCCTATAGTGGAGGGCGAACAAGATGAGGCGAGACCCTCTAAAAAGCGAGCAGTGGCTTGTGAGCAGGATAGTATTCCGGGACGCGCAAGTTCAGAAATTCGCGAAATGTTTTCAGCGCTAAGCGACAGCGTAAGGCAACTGGCGGAGAAGGTCTCCCAGATACAAAGCGAGATGGCCTTTCAAACTGAAAGTATGAACAAACGTTTGTCCAAAATAGAATCGTTCCTAGAGAACGTAATGTTGCCAATCCCTGGTCCTAGCGTCAATGTCGTACCACATACTACCATTGGGTCCCCTATAACTGGGGACAATTCATCCGCAGAATATGGGGACAAAAGTAGACAGCAACAACATGGCGGGCTCAAATGAATCTTTTCGCATTTGGCAATGGAACTGCAGGGGCTTTCTTAAGAAGAAAGCGCCTCTGCAGCAATACATTCGCAGCAATTCCGAAAAACCACATGTAATCCTTATTCAAGAAACCCTATCTGCTGAAGTCAATTTGTTGGGATATCAATCGATTCTTGGTCAAACTGGGAGGAGAGGTGTATGCACCCTTGTAAGTCGTAAGCTCACATATATCACTCACGACCTGGGGATGGCCACCTGTAAGGCAGAGCATGTGATGATAGAAATCATACCAGGCCGATTGAGACGCCAGAGCGTTTTCATTCTTAACGTGTATAGTAGCCCCAATGACCTTCGCCAGCGTTTCAAAGCGCTTCTAAGGAAGGCAATCAATCTCGCCGGGACTAATCCTTTGGTGATAGCCGGGGACTTCAATGCCCCGCACTACGCGTGGGGCTACATGTACAACACGGTCAAGGGAAAGGAGTTATGGCAGAATGCTACAGACTTGGACCTTACGCTCGTCACTGATAAGTCTTTTCCGACCAGAATGGGAACATCTTCGTGCAGGGACTCGACTCCGGATTTAACGTTCGTCAAGAATTTGTCAAAGGCGCAATGGACTAACACTGCTGTTGATCTTGGCAGCGATCATTATATCCTCGCTACACACTTTCCAACAACACCTAAGAGGCCGAAGGAGTTCTTCTTCACGGATTGGGACAAGTTCCGCAAGATAAGGAATGAGCGCCAACCTCCAACCACCAGACTGAGCCTTGAACAGTGGATGGTCCAGATCAGGGAAGATATCAAGAGTAACACTCACAAAATATGCACGGACCTTCCCGTGGAAAAGATGGATAGTCGCCTAGCCCATCTACTAGAGGCTAAGCAGTCCCTCCTCAATCGATGGAAGGGCCAACGGCTAAATCGCAGACTACGCAAAAAGATTGCTGAACTCAATAGAACCACAGAGGAGTACTGCCACATCCTCTCAAAGCAACAATGGGACGAGGTGTGCAACTCAGTTGATGGTCAAATGCGGAATGGTCGAAACTGGAATCTTTTGAAGCATCTTCTGGACGACACCAACACAAGGTCCAACCAGCAGCATGTGATGGCAAAGCTTCTGCATACAGCCACACGAACCAAGTCCACGGAGGAAGTCCTGCAGAGCCTGGTGGAGAAGTACCTCCCTGTTGGTCCCCGGCAAGGGACATCGGTCGCCTACGCAGACTACCTTGGGCCACCCAACTCCGAGCTGGATGCAGACATCAGCACGGAAGAGGTTAGGAGGGCGCTGCATGAGCTTAATAGCAAGTCTGCTCCTGGTCCCGACGGCATCACAAATAGGACCCTCCGTAACCTGGACGATCACTCGATAGAATACCTGACAGAAGTCATCAACGAGACATGGAAGGAAGGCAAGGTCCCGGAAGCATGGAAGCGGGCACTTACAGTACTGATCCCCAAACCTGGCAAATCATCAAGCCTGGACAACTTGCGACCAATATCGCTCACGTCCTGCGTTGGCAAGGTCGCGGAACATGTCATACTCAACAGGCTCACGAGGTTCATCGAACACAAGGAACTCTACCCCCACACGATGATTGGCTTCAGGGCAGGTCTGTCCACACAGGACGCCATGAAGCTCATCAAGAGTCAGATAATCGACAATGACACGCGGGACACTCGGGCCATCCTTGGATTATATTTGGAGAAAGCTTTCGACAAGATAGCCCATCAATTTATACTGCAATCAATATCCGAGCTTGGTCTGGGCGTAAGATTCCATGATTACGTTAGGTCATTTTTGCACCGAAGAAGAGCGACTCTCCGCGCAGGAGACATGATCGCGGAAGAGGTGGAGCTTGGAACAAGGGGCACTCCACAGGGCTCGGTGATCTCGCCCACTTTGTTTAACCTAACCATGATCGGCCTTTCCAGAACACTCTCACGAGTCGAGGGCATCAGGCATACCATCTATGCGGATGAGATTACCATTTGGTGTGCTGGAGGAAGTGATGGACAGGTTGAGAGTGCGTTACAGGAGGCCATCGAGGTCACGGAGGGCTATCTTCGACCCACGGGATTAAACTGTTCGGCTAAGAAGTCATAGCTTTTACTATACCGCCCCTTAAGAAGAGGTCGTAAGCCCATGGGCTGGAGACCACTGTCTGACAGCACCATTTGTCTTCGCACGGGCAAGGGAGACAAGATTCCCAGGGTCGACGCAATAAGAATACTCGGCATGGTAGTCGAATCTACTGGCAACGCGCAAACGATAATCAAGCTCACGACCAAGACGGACAACGCAGTACGTCTCATCCGAAGGGTGGCTAACCGTCATCATGGCCTTAAAGAAGACAATCTGTTACGGTTGATTAACGCCTTTGTGCTTTGCCACTTTGCCTACGTGGCGGCTATGCACAGATGGCAAAGAGCAGAGAGGAACAAACTCAACACGTTGCTCAGGAAAGTAACTAAGCGAGCCCTGGGTATACCGATCTTCACCAACACCAATCGCCTCCTCCAGCTAGGTGTGCATAACACTCTGGAGGAGATTGCAGAGGCTCAGGAAAGAGCGCAACTTGCCAGACTCTCCACGACCGCCGCCGGTAGGAGGAATATTACAAGAGCTCGGCTACCCATTATCTGCAGAAGCACCAAGAAAATTCCAGTTACCACGGGACATACGAGATTTGATCTCCGTATCGCCGATACCAAGAAATGTACACCCTGAATATAACAAGGGTAGAAGGAAAGCAAGAGCTTCAGCCATACTCAAACAGATCCAGACAGAGGGGCGTAGAGCCTGCTTTGTTGACGCGGCCGCATATCGGAAGGGGTGCTCCTTTTCTGCAGTAGTGGTAGATTCCAAACAGCGACTCACGAACTGTGCATCTGTACGAACCGGAGATCCGGCGATAGCCGAGCAGGTGGCCATTGCCTTGGCGATGCTTGATGACAGCAGCGACGTCATCTACAGTGACTCACGGTCGGCCATTAGGGCATTTCAGTGTGGAGTGATCTCAGAACAGGCTTTTGGGCTGCTTCGTAAGGCAGGTCCGGATAGAATCAAGTATCACTTGCTTACTTGGTTCCCAGCCCACGTTGGGCACATGGCGGGTGTCCCCACGAACCTCAATGAGACGGCCCACGCTGCCGCGCGCGCACTGACTGACCGCGCTGGCGCTGTAACGGCCGAAGAGAGAGTTACGCATGGTAGGGACGCGCCTGCCACTTATAATGAACTTCTTAAACACTTCTATCTCTCGTGGCGACAATACCCTCCTCCTCACCCCAAGCTCACTAGGCCTCAGGCACTGACATTCAGACTGTTGCAGACAGAAACCTATCCCAACCTGTTCACGTTGCATGCGATATATCCGGAGATTTACACTGACGACGCGTGCCCCGCTTGCGGGGATAGATCAACACTTTCGCACATGCTCTGGGGATGTATCTCTATAGCAAGCCCTGACCTCAGCTCAACTAGGTGGGAGGCGGCCCTCCGCAACCCACTCCTGGCTGAGCAACGTTGGGCTGTCCAGCAGGCCCACGATGCGGCTGGCAGGCTAGGCCTGTCGGTCCCGACGTGGGAGCGGCCCGCGACGTGCTAATACGCGTTCTGCAGGACTGTAAAATAAAAGTTACTCAATCAATCAATCAATCTACCCCTCATCGCTACCTATGTCTCGTCCTTACTGTATTCCGCCAATACTTTGGAGGTCTCGTGCTTATATTAACGGCAGACTAGTTGATGCATCCGTCCACCTTAAGTCTAAGCTCTTCTGGAAGCTGTACGTTACGCACGAGTATCAGTGGCTGAATCCCTTTGCATTCATTTCGGATATGCTGAGGGGTCTGCGGGTTTTCTTTGCGATATACGCACGCCTCAACCTATATTGCGAATATGTGCTCCGGTATGCTTTCCTCCCTAGGCAAGCAGCTCGAGTGCCAAATAGGAAAGCCCTGGAAATTCTAAATGGTCTTTCTATGCCCATCATATGCAACCAATTTACCTCTTGTCCCTTTGATTTTCCTTTTGATGTCTCCTGGTTACGGTTCATGGTAATTTTCAATTACAATGAACTTAGTTTTACCAACTTCTTTACCTCTTCCTCCTTTCTGTGTCCGCGTTCTTGAGGTACAGATACCTGAGCCCTTTAGCTGCCCGTTCATCTTTTTTCATGCACGTCAGTGTTTCTCTGCGCTAAACTGATTTGAAAAACGCGCAGTCACCTGCCACCACGCACTACCTCATTTGTGATTTTAGCGTGAGTTCCCAAGGCCAGCCGACTAATAGATTATTTCTAATCCGGACAAGATATACGATTTTAAGGTCGTAGTGGCATTCTCGAACGATAGCGCTGACAGCATAACTCCATTTCCGGTTCCACCTCAGATTTACTGTGGCAACAAAGCAATTATTGCTGCATTCGGCTTCTTCTTTACTGTTATATCATTTTGGTGGTACATGGTTGCCTAAGTCTTTTCTTTGTTTATGTATTCACCGGTGTAATTATGTCGCTTGACTATAACAATATGACTTGCTCTTTAATTGGCACCAAGTAATTACTCGTCTCTTCAATAAAGATCCTAATACCAATTTCCCTAACCCAACTTAACCTCGATTGATACCTGTCGCCGCATTACCCCGCGTATATTCGCAAGCTCTTGCAAAATCCACTAGTAGCACTATGTCGTCCGCATGCGTTATGCAAGCAGGATGAATGAAACCAAAATTCACTGTTTTTCACTTGTTTTGCTATGCCCTTCACATGAATGACGAACAACAATAAAGCCAGAGGGCACCCTTTCTTCAGTCCTTTGGGAATTTCGACCACTTCATGACATTTTCGGGCCTTCCCAGAGAATTAGTACTAGGTTGTGTACTTCGATATACACGCCGTAGAAGATAAGTTGCTTGACTGTAACGAGAAACAGAGCCGCCAATTTTCTTGACAGATTTCAGGGGTCATCTGGCCTCGACTCGTAACAGAAGAGTTCTTCCTAAAGAGCCTTTATTTGCGTAAATTCTACATGCGTAATTTTTCCCTTGGAATTCGCGTAACTGAGGCGGTTCACACAGTAACATAACCACTATTTGCTCAAGAGGTTAACTATCTTTTATTGCTTCAGGCCCGCGGCACACTTTCACGACCCCGGCGAGCCGGGCGATTCTTAGGCCTTGTATATCAATGCTACAAAAGGGAAGGAAACGGCAATGTGGCAACATTCATGCGGCGCCTGCTATACCGATGTACATTAATACTGCAAAGAGCACCAGTCCTCACTTTCCGCGAATTTCCTCAAAATCCTTGCTTCATGAAGTTGTGCTCTCCAGACACTGGTTACCTGAACACTTCGAGCCACATTTGCATTCAAACAGAAACAAGCTACTTTACAATACTTCGACTTCTACGCTACAGCAAACTAACGTCACGCTCGTGACCATGCCATGTCAGGCAGATCACAGTGCACGGACAATCATGACTCAAATGCGGCGTGAAATACAAGAACATCATTATTTATTCACGTATGGCGGTAGTAAAACTACGAGTGTTCATGGAAGTGGCGTCTTTGCATTTGTAGCTCGTGATGTTCATTCTTCGTTAGGAGTCTGCGTTCGCCTCTGGAATGGCAAGCAGCGCCTCAAATGAAGCCCAACGTCACACGCTAGGATGTTGTCCTTGCCACAAAAGATGCACATGGTACGTGGAATGCAGCAGTTGCTGAAGCAGTGCCCTTTAATTTTTCCGAGCTTGGCTTCCAATGTACAGCCGAAGCGTTTGTTAACGCAGAAGGCGCGATGACGTTGAAGCTTCTTCAGGCAGAAGATCACGGCCCTCACCTCCGATGCGGCAAAGCACGGCTCGTCCACGGGGCACAGGCCTCTGCGGTGCCAGGCTAGGGCACCGGCATCTCGGTGCCGCCGCGCTCTCGAACGGACGAAGGCGTTGTGCCTGCACCTCTTGCACACGATGTGGCCGCAGGGAAGTTTCACGGCCAGTGCAGGAATCACCGAGCAGCCGCGCAAATGCGTACGCTCGGTAGGGGTTCCACAAATGCAATGCGCCGCGAGTTCAAGAAGCGGCAGCAATACCGGGGAGGACGTAGGTAGACGTGCCGCGGTTCCCGTTGCCCAGGCGGCGCTGCTCCAAGGGCCGTGGAGGTCCCCGTACTAGATGGTACTCGCTGCTGCCAGGGGTGCCGCTGGGCTGCGATTCGCCATGATGAAGTCGATTCACGAGCGGCGGTGTCCCTCTGATGGACGTCGGTAAGAGCTTCGGTCAGGAAGTCGGTGATTGTCACCGCGATCTCTTAAAGCAGCTGGGCTGAGGATGTCCGCGACGGGTTAAGCAGGACTGATCGTCACTGCGACTGGAGCAAGTCTGGCTTCGGAGAAGATGGCGACGGTATTTAAAGCCTGGCAGGGCTCTTTGCAAGCGGCGACCTGAGGAGGAAAATTAAGGCGGGTCCTCGACACATTGTACCTATTGGCTTTGTCGTCGTGGGGGAGGAGCTTCGAAATAGTCACGTGGTCGGAGGGGCTGTGACTAACTATGCGACCAGGGAAGGTGACGGCGTAGGATGAGAATACGGTGTGAAAAAGCGGAGCGTATTACTAGAGGGCAAGTAAAAGAAAGCACTATCCTCACCCTTACCATCTTCCTTTTCTACATCTACATGTTCTTGTAACCCTTTTTCAACTTTAGGCAAACTAAAGGGTGCAAAAAAGCGCGTGGTAATCTCCTTCTGCGGTCCTCTGTAGGTGTACGTGACATTCCTCTCAGCCGGCTTTGGCACAGCGTTGGGTAAGCATTGCAAAAGTTGGCTTAGAAATATATACATGGAAATTTTTTTACGACTCATACTGTAGTTAACCAATAGCAGCCGGTGACTTTCGAGGCATGTCACCTTTGAGCGTATATTGAGTTAGACACATGCACACACAAGAATGCGATGAAGCATGGTCGTTCCATTTTTACTTTTTTGAATGTGTACATCAAACGTAATTTTGTTATTAAAGTAAATATTACGTCACTGCATGGTGCATGGTTGCATTTAGCAAAAGAAAACACAAAGAGAGCGCATTGGAATACGAACCACTTGTCTGGTTTGAAGGGTGTTATAACTTTTGATGTCTATATCAGTCTTTTCTTCCTCTTCCGGTTTGTGTTATTGTATACCCAAGGAGCACAAGCTAACACTGCTCCCCGCAGTTAAATATTATATATTCAAGTGAGACCTACCCTAATTATTTATAGACTTGATTAAGGAAGTCTTGTTTATCAATTCTGGTTGCTGAATTTTCGTGAAAGTATTCTTCACCTATCTCAGTTATCGTGCTTAATGACGAGACTTCGGGCTTATGTCCCAGGTTATATTTACCAACTGTCTGGACCAACACACGGAAAATGGGGTGTAGGTAATGTTGTATTTTACGTGTTCCGTAAACTGGAAGCATATTCATAACCTAAGAAAATACAAAACCCTATGTATTCACAGAAAATGTATAGTAGAATGGCTGGCGTTCTCAGAGAACCATACATTTTAGAATTGGAAGTTACCCCCATTCGCCGGCCCTGCAATCCGGCCACCAGTGTTGTAGAAGCAATTTAAGCCTCCCCATTTCTTTTGCCGCTCTCACTCCTTCCAAACACATTCAATATTTACGAAACACTACTTTTTATTAGTGCTAATACGCAGATTTTAACAAGGGAAGTTCGTTCTCTCGCAATACATTTTATATATATATATATTCTTAGTGCGGATATAAAGAAAACAATGGCGTCGAGGCATTTTCGCGTCGACATGGCACACTGAGAAAAAGTAACTCTTGACAAAGAAGGGTCCAAAACTAGGGGTGACCATCCCAAGGGACAGAGAACATGCAGGGAAGACCATGTACATAGCAAAGATTACTTGCTGTTAGAACACGCATGTTGTCCGCTTTCCATTTTCTGTGCATTCGCCCTTATGTTTCATATACACCAGATTTGGCATCGGCAATGAAATAGTGCTGGAAGTCAGCGCAGTACCTGTCGTCTCTGTGTCTTTGTCCTTAGCGCTGTGCGTCATTCTACTATTATATCAATTGGAATTACCATGTAGAATATCTACGAAATAGCAAGCATAGAAATAGTAGGGAGGTCGATAACAACTCCCCAAAAACGCACGCCCTACGATAACACATTAGGAAAAATTTTTTGTGCTTTTTATGCCGCAGAAGCCATACTTTTGTTTATCTGTACTTTCATGTTTGTTTATGAGGTCTTTATGTACACTATCAACTATTCGTCTTTACCAAGGAAAAAGCGTTGATTTCAGAGTTTAATCAGAATTCGTGTTTATCTCGTCTTTCAAAAAGAGATCGGTATTGCGTGGGCTCGCCCAGAATCATAGGCTAATTTCCAGCGAACCTACTTCTTATGACCAGGTTCGTCGAGAGTAGAAGTGTAAATAAACCACGCGTTTCAAAACGTTGCAATGATACATTTCTTTCGATAAAGCTAGAATGGAATGGAATGGAAAACTTTATTGACTCTTTTAAGGTTTTAGCGGGTCGAGGCCGAAGTCTTCATTCTTGAAGCTTGGGTCCTCTTCAGCCAAGGATGGGCCCCTAGTCCAGGGCTCCACTGAGCCGGGCCGCCTCGCACGCGTGCGCTATTACAGTTCTTTGAGCCTCTAGCTCGGGGCTGGTGAGCCAGCTCTCCCATTGCTCCGCACTTGGTGTTATGTGTTTGTGGAATGCCTGGTTTCTTGTACACTCCCATGTAATGTGGTATAATGTTGGTTTTGCTCCACACCACGGACAGGTTGCGCTATACTGCGTGGGGAACATCCTACTTAGTATGTGTAAGTTTGGGAAGGAGGCCATTTGCAGTCTCCGCCATCCTGCGGCCTCCTCCTTTTTAATGCTTTATGTGGTGGGGGATATTGATATCTTAGCCCCTTATAGAGGTAAAATAGCTCTGAATAGCTGTTCCTGCAGTTGATCTGTGGCCCCTCTGGGCGGTTGACGTTCCTGCTCGGCTGGTCATCCCTCGAGCTACGCTGTCTGCCCCTTCGTTGCCCCTGATCCCTGCGTGGCTTGGTATCCAGATTATGTTATGTGTGGGTTGTCCCTCAGCGATTCGAACTCTGCTGAGGATCTTGAGCGCCGTGTTATAATTCTGCCTCTTATATAGCTCCGGCACGCCTCTTGTGAAAACTAGAAATAAATGTAATGCATGACAGCGAATTGGACCTAAATGTTTGTTGTAAACGTCTTCCAGTTCATGCCGGTGAATTATATGGCCCTCTTAGAACTCCCCATCCACACTCTGGAGCGCTTGCATTAGTAAGTTATTGCGAAGGACATATTTGACGCAATCACACCGAGTTTTTTTTTGCTTATGAGCATAATCAATAATGTTTTCTACCCGCCGTGGTTGGTTTCTGCCGATGGTGTCGGGCTGTTCAGCAAGAGGTCGCGGGAACGAATCCCGGTCACGGCGGCCGGATTACGATTGGGGCAAAATGCTAAAACACCCGTGTCTTTAGGCTTATTTGTCTCATAGTCACATCGTTTTTTTGTACGTAAAGACGCATAGTTCAATTTTTAAATAATGTTTTCCTGAAACATAAAGAAGATCTCTCGTGCAATTCTCCATATATATTATGTCTGCATAGTACAAAACTCAGGGAATGTGTTCCGTGCTTGGTTCGGGAACAAACCACGTGGCGGTGATAACGATAGTGGCGCCGGCTGCAGAAGGGCGCTATGAATCATCACACGTGGTAAAACCACGGTCACTGTTCAATTTTCACCGTGCATTCAAGGAAGGGCATTTTGTGTCTGACGAACAAAGGTTCACCCACCACTACCAGCGCTCAAAGGTGCGTAAACATTCTCGGAAAATAGAATGCAGTTGGAGTTGAACTAGGGATTTCTTTGACCCATTGTTAGTCTGCCCGATATCCAAGCCAGGATTCCTGGAACGCGACACCGCCTTGAGTGTTTCTGCGTATTCTAAAGCTATGCTGCTGACACCTCGTGATCATACCCGGGCGACCACACCAAGCAAACCCTTCCTGGGATGACTGTCATTGTGCTGACGCATCCTGCACACTATTCAACTGCTAGAGCAGCCCACAGTTCTCTGCCAGATTATATACACTTCTAGGAAACCCGCAGACGGTATACCTTCCACTGTCGCACACTGGTATTTTCCTTACACGTAACGAGTAAGTAAGGACATGTTCTTGAAACTTTCCAGGGCATAGATAGGTATGCAAAATGCAGGCAAACTTTTTTCTTTTTTTTATGCGCAGCACGATTTGCCGTCGGCCGAGGCCATAATCTGAGTCGTTGCCTTTCCGTTGTTTTCAATGGCAGCGTATATCACCGCGTTGTATTTCCATGAGTTCCTGCTGTCGTTAGTCCTTGAACCTTAATTGCCTAATAGCCTCATTTGAAAAGTTATCTCAACTTACGCCCAGCCGCACTGCGTAAGCTAGAGTAGTCTCTTTGAAGGATTAATTCTTTCAACAAGTCTTCTTCCATTTGTTTACTCATAAAGCGTGTCGGAAATTAAAAAAAAAGATACATCAATAGCAGTATGTTCACCTGTGTATGATCAAGGACACTATGAAATGTTAGAAATGCCTGGTGAAATATGGGCTGCTTTTATACCTATCTTTCTGTGAAGTGAAGCAGAGAACATCTATTCGATAAGAGCGCTGAGGTGACTAAGTAAAACTCTGAGGTTTTGGGATGGAGCGTGGTTCTGATTATAATTTCGTTCTTTTCCACCCAAATAAGGTTACAAAGACAACTGATATTCAGGAAAATAATATATAGTTAAAAGCGTCATGAACCAGTGGTGTCAATGACGTTTGAATGAATGCCATTTGATCGAACGCAGTGTCCTTAAAGAGGTCATGACAAGTTCATAAATATGGTGTAGCCACGCTAATTTCTTCGAACGTGCCTTACCTACACATAATGCCCCGCTAAACTAGCTTCTAAAAACTGAACGCAGAGACAGATTTCACTTTAAACTATGGCGTCATGATAATTATTGCATTCTATTTTACAAACATGAAAAGTGCATCACACTCGGCGTTCATCTAGAGGAAGGACATGTGGCTCATTCAAAATCAAGGTGTGTGCTTCGGCTCATGTTTTGCGCCAGTCCTCAGTGATATGTTATAAGCTGGTTATGACAGGTGCCCGAGTGCTGACCTTGGCGAGACAAATAGTGTTAAGCTATTTCGGTATGTTGAATGTTTTTATTCATACTTCGTGCACAGTAGTGTGACGACAGGCAAAACGTGCAAAATATTTTCAACATTTCTTCTTCTTGGATGAATAACCTGGAATTGATCACAAAACTTTCTTTGAATAACAAGCTGATGTCTTTAGATTTACAGCTGTTGTTCACGCCGAAATATTTTTGATGGAAATATATATATCTCGCTCTGGAAAAGTCCTGCTACCTTTAAGTTTCGCACATTCAAATCTTGTTAAGCGGGGAATAGCAACAGCATGCGTGAAGGCAACGTTCCCGAGGTGCTCCCAACGGCAGGTCAAAAGAAGCTTTCATCGAGAAGTTGAAAGATTAAATTGTGCAGGTTTCTCTGACTACCTGCTCTGGACATAGCGGAATCACTTCTTGGAGATGTTACGAAGAGAAAAAGAAGTGCAAGACAAGCAACATTTTAGGATGAATGCAAGGCGGGGATTTTTGCTTTGCGTTATATTTCCTTGGTGTCGCATCTCCAAAAACGAATGGGGAAGCCTGTATTTATAACACTGCAGGTTACAATCCGGGCTGCGCTGTGAGAAGAAACAATAAAAAACGATGTAAAATGCACCATGGGGGTTGTCTATCACACTATTTTTTGCCGCGATCGAAGCTTCTACGAGCACAAATGGGATGCATTTGCAATCACCCAAGAAAACTCGAGAATTGGAAGCCTGTCAAGCCGCTGTCCTGTTAAAAATATCTTGTGAGTGGACTTCTATTACCAGATTAGATAAATAATAGCAGTTCCTCTTGAGATAATGCGTGTTCTTTCACATTTGCTTACAAATTTATTTCAAACCCTGTCTTTTTCTCCTAGGGTTTGCCTATGTTCGCGCCATCTCAGTAATAAACTGTGTGGTTAGCGTGCGCTCTATCCTGTCCCCTTGTTCCTTACTGCGATTTGCGCTCAATATGAGAAAAGAAAGGAGTGTTCCTTGTCCTAGCCATATTTTCCCCACCAGAACAAGCAGGCATCTTTTTGAAAATTACCTATTGGCTTCGCAGAAACATCTGGCAGACGTACACACGGATTAGTATTAGCCCAATCGATCGGTGATTACGGTAAAAAAGAACTTTCTCTTGCAAGAATGGAAAGCAATACGTGCGGTTGTGGAATTTACACATGTATAAGTAATAGTGACGAACAGCTGACTAGTTTTTTAGGATCACTGAATGTGCACCAGAAAACACTATTGTGATAAGGTTCCAGTTATTTCACGGGTTGCACGAAACTGGCTAACGTTAAAAGAAGCGGCCACAGTCAGCAGTGTCCACTTCAAGAAGCAGAGAGAAGTCGCTTGAGGGGCTGGAGCTTTCCTGTGTAACTACTGCAAAAAAATTTCGTTCTCATAGTCCCGCCACAACAATAACGTGCTCAACAAGATGAAATATACCATTATGGTTCAATGTCCTTTATCAGCGGATACAAAAGTGCAGGGGTGTGTAGGCCTTTGGGGTTGTAGCGCTAAACTATTGGATGGGAACAATACTTCGTTCTACTAGCCTGTGGTCGAATGTGTTACTGTTGGCGGTAACATTTCGTCTGCATTTTCTCCATTATTGGGGAAAGATAGCTGTGCAGAGCTTTTCCAAATCGCCCCTCCAATAAACTTGACACTTCAGTCCTTCGCAATGGGTGTGTCCTTGTCTTTTGCCGTCCCTGTCAATTGTGTTCGTTGTCCGTGCATTACTCAGTAAAGAAAAAAAAACGAGCAGTATTTCTTTAAGAATGAATATTATGAGATTCCAGTTGTTTCGTTCGGCCCCGACCGTCTCCCCGCCTGAATCATCCACTGTTTCCTGACCAGGATAATGCAATAGATTACATCGATAGGAATCAATTATATCTTTTCTTGTACGTTGACAAGTAGATGAACACTAATATTTGATTACCTTGTTCACCTAAGCGAATGAAAGCTCCACTTCGTCGCATTTTTATTCCTGTCACAGTCGTGTTTCTCTGCTGGAAAATGAGAATACCTTGACAATACTTGTCCAGCGCTCTAAACAAATAAGCGCTACGCTGTCGAATACAGTGGAGGCCATTTCTGAATGCCGGGCATGTCCGTCGTCGTACGGGAGCTCTGGCTGTGCTTTCCCACAGCTGCTGTTCCTGCTGTAGTGCACGCCGCATCGGGCGTGGTTCAGAGCGTGTATGTACGTGAAAGGAGCGCAAAGAGAACAAAGGAAACTCGAGAAACTCGTTCGACATTTGGTCCGTGTTCAATGTTCTCTGCGGGTCACTTGCCGTCCCACCATTTGTCTCTTCACAGCAGTAATTATCCGTGATCACTTCAGTAGCACTGCATATAATGCAGCGCTTAGTTTGCTACTAGTGTGCAGGTCCAGAGGGGCACTAGAATGGTTGTGAGGAGGGGGAGAAGAGGTAGTGAATGGGCATAACCGATGCAGTCGCGAAACGAGGGAATAACAGCCTTGCCTCTTTTCGCTCCCAGTTCCCATAATTGGGGGACGGGGGCGGGCGAATAAAGAGAAGGAGGCGTGAGAAGGCAAGCAAACGCTGTTACTAGACAGGACAGCGGTTAAGTGGTAACGGGATAAATTTAAGTTGAAGGTACGTTACAGTACCTTTCTGCAATTTCTCAAAAATCAACGCATTGCAAATGTGTCAAGCGGACAATCTATGCACGGCGTGCGGAAGCAGTGCCGCAGCAATTAAAGCGCACCGCAGGGTCTAAGCGACACTACGGAAGCGGTTGCAGGTCAAATCGCCGCATTTGTTTCCCGTGGTTCCTTTGCCACGATGTCATTGCTCGTGGTCAAGGATATAATCCCGACCGTAGCATTCGCATCTCAACGGGGCAGAAATGAAAACGCTCATGCACTGAGACTTACCGACACTTTAAGAGAACACCACGATATCAGAATTAATCCGGAGTTCGCCACTTCGGCGTGCTTCATTATCCGATTGTGGTTTTGTCACGTAAAGGTCCGTAATTCAGATAAATTTTAATGCATCTGCCAAGTGGCGATGTGCCATGTGAGGCGATGAATATGCTAAGCCCTCTCAGAGATTATTAAGTATGGAGCACAATAACGCGCGAAGAAAACACCTCCCCCTGTGAGTTCAGTGTGCAACGCAGATAAACAGGAGTGGTGCAAGGAACCTAATCTTTAACATCAACTCACGAGACTCGTGTTGGAGGAAACGCTGAAAGAAATTAAACTTTCCCCGTCGAAATCGCCGCTAATTATAGTCGATCAAAGCAAAGAGTACAGAAAGCTCTGCTTACATCGAATCCCACAGTGTCTGGGATCCGCATAATGTTTTCTCCTTTTCAAAACTCATCTAACTTCACGCGCTATCGGAGTCTAACGGATAGGATCGTATAATTCTAGTCCCTGATTTTCTCCACCAATCCTCTAAAAGTCTCTCGCCAATCACAACTGCGCATAAAGTGATGCTTCCACGCACTTTAAATCCATGCGCTTCTGCAAGCTGTACACGACCTAAAGTCTCACTGGGTGAATCCTTTCACATTTCTTTACGATAAGCTGCGGGGTCTTCGGGCTTTCTGTGCAACAGACACATGCCTCATCTTATTGCGAATATTTGCTCCGGTGTGCTTTTGACCCTAGGCGAGCAGCTCGACCGCCAAATAGCAAAGCACTGTCCTTTGTGGTCTTTTGTAGATCCTCTCTTCTAATTCCTATCTTCCCGTTCTAGAAATTCTAAATGGTCTTTCTGTGCCCATTATTTGCATCAGATTTACTCTGTGTTTCTCTCAGTTTCTTTTTTTGATCTTTCCGGCTTGTGTATTTGCATATTCAATTACAACGAACTTAGTTTCATCAACATTTTTTTTTTACCTCTTCCTCGATTCTGTGTCCGCGGCTTGGAGGTACAGATACTTGTGCCCTTTAGCCACCCAATAATTTTGATTCCCGCCTCTACTGTGGTTGTAGCGGGTGTTCCTAAGATCAACCGACCTTTGGTTAACTTCAAACATCGACAACATATTCTACTTTAAGCACACATTGTGGCATTTGCGAACGTTAGCGCTTACATCATTACTCAGGCTTCAGGCACAACGTCATATTTATTGTGGCTACAAAGCGATAACTGCTGCATTGCGCTTCCTGTTTCCTTTCATATAATTTTGGTGGGTGTTTCACTAAGCTTTTTTGTTTGTTTACACCGGTGTAATTATGTCATTTGAACACGGTTATGACATGCTATTTGACACACCGTAATTACTCTATTCAATAAAGCTCCTAATTACCGATTTTAATGACTTAGGGCCCATTTTGATTGTTGTCACCACGTTACCCCGCATATATTCGCAAGACTATAGCAAAATCCGCTAGTAGCACTATGCCGTCCGCATGCATACGCATGTAGTTGCCTTTCTATTCCCTTAACATAAAGCATGACGAACTGTAGAACCACAGGGCATTCCTCCTTCAGCGTTTTGTGAATTTCCGCCACTACATCACATTTCCCGCCTTCGCATACAAATTTTACTTGGTTGTGTCCATGTGCATACGCCGTAGCAGTTATATTGCTGGGCTGCTGGAGCGGTTAAGAGAGCCGCCAATATTCTCGGCCCATTTCACCGTTATCTGAAAAGTGGGGATCTGGCGTCGACTCGTGGCAGAACATTCTTCCGCAAGAGCCTTTATTTGCATAAATTTTACATGGGCAATTTTTCTTTTTTACTTAGAATCTGCCTAACTGAGGCTAATAAAACAGTAACATAACCACTATTTCCTCAAGAGGTGAACTAGTTTTCATTGCTTCAAAACCGCGGCAGGCTTTCAGAACGGCGGAAAGCCAGGTAATGCTTAAACTTTGTATATAAACGCTAAAAAAAGGAAACAAACGAGACTATGGCAAATTTCATGCCGCGTTTCTTACACCGATGTACATCACTAAAAATTAAATTCAATTGTGGGGTTTTACGTGCCAAAACCACTTTCGGATTATGAGGTACGCCGTAGTGGAGGACTTCGGAAATTGTGGTGTGTTCACTTTGTAGTTTGCATGTTCTGTAAACGGGAAGTATGTCCAAATAAAATAAATAAATTGTGGGGCTTTACGTGCCAAAACCACTTTCTGATTATAAGGCACGCCGTATACAGTGGGGGACTTTGGAGCTTTCGACCGCCTGGGGTTCTTTAACGTGCACCTAAATCTATGTACACGGGTGTTTTCGCATTTCGCCCCCATAGAAATGCGGCCGCCGTGGCCGCGATTCCATCCCGCGACCTCGTGTTCAGCAGCCCAACACCATAGCCACTGAGCAACCACGGCGGGTGGAAGGAAACATGTCCAGGATCTAACAAAATACCAAAACACTGTATTCATAGAAAATGTATAGTACAATAGTTCGCGTTCTCAGATAACCCATCTTTATACAATTGGCACTGACCCTTCTACGCTGGTCCCGCAATCAGGCCATTGTTGTTGTTAAAGCAATTTAACCCTCACAATTTCTTTGACCACTCTCACTCCTTCCAAGTACATTCAATATTTTAAGAAACACTAATTTCTTTATTAGTGGCAGCGTTTCTAATACGCATATTTTAACAAGGAAAGTCAGTTCTGTCGCTGTACACACACACACACACACACACACACACACACACACACACACACACACACACACACACACACATATATATATATATATATATATATATATATATATATATATATATAGTCATATCATAAGAAGCCAACAAACACTGACACTAAGGACAACATAGGGGAAATTACTTTATAAATGAAATAACGAAACGATTAATTAGTGGAAATTAAAGTGGATGAAAAAATCAGGTAGCATATGTGGGTTTATTGACCAGTTGCCTTCACCCATCAAAAAAAAAAAAAGATCACGTTGTCGTGACGCCTGCGGCAAAAACGACGTTCCACGTCCGCCGCCTCGGTCTGTGAGTGGTGGCGCTGGCTAACACTCCCAGGGTTCTACTAGTACACATAAATACTCAAGAAAGTCGATGGGAAACGCCGCCGCGGTAGCTCAATTGGTAGAGCATCGCACGCGAAATGCGAAGGTTGTGGGTTCGGCTCCTACCGGCGGCAAGTTGTTTTTTCATCCACTTTAATTTCCACTAATGTATCGTTGCTTTATTTCATTTATTAAGCACAAGTAATATCCCCTATGTTGTCCTTCGTGTCAGTGTTTGTTGGCTTCTTATGATATGACGAATAAATATCGGGCCCCTGGGTTAACCCCCTTTCTTCTCGTTTGTGTGTATATATATATATATATATATATATATATATATATATGTTTTCAGTGAGATAATCAAGAAAACAGTGGCGTCGAGGCATTTTCGCGTCGACAGGTCGCACTACTGACAGAAAGTGACGCTTATTTAATAAAGACGGGCGCAAAATTAGGCGTTACGATTTCAAGGGGCAGACAACCTTCAGGGAGGGCCATGTAATTAGCACAGATTACTTGCTGTTAGAACACGCCTTTCCTGCTTTCCATTTTCAGCGCATGTGCCCTCATGTTTAACATACACATGATCTGGCAACGGCAATCAGATGTTGTCGGAAGTTAGCGCAATGCCTGCCGTCTCTCTGTCTTTTTCCTTCGCGCTGCACGACGCTCTATTGTCATATCGATTGGGATTGACATGTGATATATATATATATAAAAAAGCAAGTAGAGCAATACATAGGGAGGTAGACAACAATTTCCCGAAAGCACACACCTATGATAACCCATTAGAACAAATTTATTGTGCTTCTTATGCCGCAATAACTTTATGTACACTAACTTGTATTCCCCGCAGGGGCGTCTGCGTCAGCAGGCGTTTGGTGTGTTGCGACACCACGTACCCGAGCACACGAGGGTTGGACCCTCCCGCGTGTAGCCGTGCGCGGCTTAGCCGTGTCCGGGGAAAGGGGGATCCTGGGGGTTGAGCCGATGCCGGGTGTTTGGACCTTTAAGGCCCCCCGGCGGAGGCTACACACCTCTTTGGCCTCTGCTTCACGTAGACGGCACCCCCGGACTGACCCACCCGGGGGAAATCGGCAGTCGCCCTTTCCTGTCTCTCTCACCTCAAATCTTCGTCTTTATCTCTCACTTTTTGACCTTTCCTGACTTCTTCTTTCTTCCATTTACTTCCTTTCTCCACGGCGGCAAGGGTTAACCTTGTGTGGCTATCCTACCTTGGGTACACCATATTTGGTTATAGCGACGGCGTACGGCTGGCGTCGTGCAGGCTTGTACACAAGATCTGCCGCGTCCCCTCGTAGGGCTCCGTGGTGGGCGGTCGGCGCTGTTGCGGAACATACTCATTTTCTATGGCAGCACAAACCTCTGTCGTCTATGATCGACGTCTGAAAAGATGCCGCACCGAAGTAACATTCCATTTCTCCTTTCGGAGCAACGCTCCATCCTTCCCCAAGTTCTATGTAGTACACAGTGAAAGCAACATGCCAGTAAGAAAACTCTCACCATTCCTTGTAGCCAAATGCCTGAAAGAAAAAATCGGACCGACGTACAAAGCCTCCAAAATGTCTAGCGGGGACCTCCTCCTAGAACTGGACGATAAAGACCAAGCAGAGAAGCTCACTGACCTTACCAGTATTGGCTACGCCACAGTGACGATTTCACCACATAGAACACTGAACACAAGCCGGGGAGTGATTTCTGAAGAAGACATTATTGGATTGAGCGATGAGGAACTCCTTGAGGGTTTCCAAGAACAAAATGTGACAAAAGTACAAAGAATAGTAATCCGCAAAAACAACCAAGAAATCCCCATCAAACATGTTATACTCACCTTTGGAACAAGCGAAATGCCTACTTCACTCGATGCAGGTTATGTTAAAGTCAATGTCAGAGCATATATCCCGAACCCTAGACGATGTTTTAAGTGCCAAAGGTTCGGACATGCTTCACATGCATGCCGAGGACAAACAACTTGTGCTAAATGCAGCTCCAACGAACACCAATCTGAGAATTGCACCTCTTCCCCACATTGTGTTAACTACAAGGGAGATCACCCAGCTTATTCACGGTCCTGCCCTTGCTGGAAAAAAGAAAAAGAAGTCATTGCTCTAACTGTAAAAGAAAAAATTTCGTTCTTTGAAGTCAGAAAGCGGCTATCATACCTTCCGCGAAGAAGTTACGCCGATGTGACGCAGTAGGGGGCAGCGTCACAGAGGCCTCCGGAGTCCTCCGAGCCCACGCGCAGTGGTGCTGCAGTGACTCCTCCCGCCCCCGTGATGGAAGCAGCCGACGCTGCTCCATCCTCTTCCAAGGCCCTGCAAACACCAGTCCCGCAGGGCCCTAAGATAAAGCGAACCCCAAGGCCCGAGGCACGTGTCTCGGCGCCCAACTTTCGGTCTTCCAGCGCTTCAGAAAGAGCGATGGAGATCGACACAAGAACACCGGTGTCATTGACACCGAAGGACAAGCGCTCTCTTGAGCGCGGTAAGAGGGACAAGATCCGAATAACCAAGCAAAATAAGAAGGCGATAACCTGAAGGTTATCGCTCCTTTTTATCACACTTCTTGAGACCTACGTCACCTAACATCTTTCCTATCTCCTATTGAACTGTTAACGCCATTTTTTACCCTTATTTTCCATAATGGCTTTTATTATCCACTGGAACTGTAGAGGTCTTTTACATAACTTAGGTGACATTAAAGACCTGTTATTTAACTTTTCTCCTGTGGCCTTATGCTTACAGGAAACAAACCTAGGCGAAAAACACAAACATATCTTAAAAGGTTTCACTGTTGTACGGCGCGACCGTACTCAGATGAACCGGCTTTCGGGTGGAGTAGCCATTGTTGTGCAGGGCGGTATTGCAGCTAGAGAAGTTCCCATTACCAGTCCCATAGAAGCCGTTGCTGTCACTATTATAACTCACAAAACCATCACCATTTGCTCGCTGTATATCCCACCCCACACCCATTTTACCACTAAAGACTTTGAAAATATAACAGGTCAATTACCGGAGCCATTTGTTTTAGTGGGGGATTTTAATCCTCACGGTACTCTTTGGGGCAGTATCAAAACTGACCAAAGAGGGCAAATGGTTGAAGGTTTTATTCTGTCAAATGATACCTGCCTTTTATATTCAGGTGCACCGACATACTTTTCACCGACTTCCCGCACTTTTAGTTGTATAGATTTAGCTTTTTGCTCACCATCTCCTTTTAATGATCTTAAATGGGAAACCCTCAACAAGTCTTATGGCAGTGATCACTTGCCCGCAATCATCAAATATTTATCATCACCTCCAACCTTAGTCACTAGGCCACGCCAGTGGAAATTACAGCTCGCTGACTGGCCGCTTTTTATGGAAAACGCGAAACTGGAAGTTGTCTTTTCAGAAGAACAAAACATTGACGAACTTAACAAAAAATCACTCAGGTTATAATCTCTGCAGCAGAAAAAGCAATACCGCAGTCATCCGGTATTGTACACAAAAGGCTAACTCTCTGGTGGACTAACGAGTGTACCGAAGCCAGAAAGAAGCAAAATAAGGCCTGGGGAATCCTACGTAGGTACCCCACTTATAGCAACTTTTTATATTTCAAACAGGCCAAAGCGAAAGCACGTTTTATTCGAAGCAATGCGGAGAAATTATCATGGCGAAAATACATAAGTTCAATCAATAGTACCATCACATCAAAACGAATGTGGGACCAGGTGAGGAAATTTAGAGGAGAGTACTCATCATACACTATACCAGTACTTACATGTCCAGGCACACAAACAACACTACAGGACCAGGCCAACTTATTAGGTGAACACTTTTACAACATTTCCAGCTCAGCACACTATTGAAATTCATTCTTAAAATATAAAGAATCGGCGAAGAAACAGAGACTGCCCACCACTGGGGCTTCAAAGGAACCTTATAATAACGTCCTCACAATGCAAGAACTGAACAGGGTTCTCTCGGCCGGTAAAAAAACAGCAACAGGTTTTGACCGTGTCCACTACACAATGTTGGCACACCTATCTCAAGCATCAGAAGAAACACTTCTTAAATTTTTCAACAAGATCTGGGAATCTGGAGTAATGCCTACAGACTGGAAAAATGCAGTAATAGGGCCTTTTTTGAAATCAGCTAAACCCGCAACGTTCCCAAGTAGCTACAGGCCCATTGCCTTAACAAGCTGTCTAGCCAAATCCTACGAAAGTATCATCAACATAAGGCTCACATTCTTCCTTGAATCAAGGAACTTAATAGACGTGCAGCAGTGCGGATACAAAAAGGGCTGCTCGACAACTGACCACCTCGTACGACTAGAACATGAAATACGTTAAGCGTTTCTACACAAACAACACTGTCTCACAGTATTTTTCGATCTAGAGAAAGCGTATGATACCACGTGGAGGTATGGAATTTTAAGAGACCTGGCTGACTTGGGAGTCCGTGGCAGAATGCTAAACTGTCTATCTGATTTTATGGCAAATAGAACATTTCAGGTGCGTCTCGGCACAACACTTTCACGCACATTTACACAGGAAAATGGGGTTCCACAGGGTTGTATTCTGAGCACGACACTCTTCATAATCAAAATGAACTCTGTTAATAAGATCATACCATCCTCTGTGATGCACTCAATATATGTCGACGATTTGCAACTGGCTTGCTGCGCCTCAAATCTACCCACTTGCGAAAGACAACTACAAATAACCATAAATAACCTTACACAATGGGCTGATAAAAATGGATTCCGGTTTTCAGCAGACAAAACTGTTACAGTTCTCTTCTCCCAGAAACGAGGGTTACACGTCAATCCAGTTCTCACATTGCATGGTACAACCTTGCCGGTCAAAGAAGACTACAAATTTTTAGGCGTAACGTTTGACAAAAAGCTGAACTTCCTGGCCCACATTAACACAACTAAAATGAAAGCAAATAAAGCATTAAATATCCTCAAGGTGCTATCACACAAGCACTGGGGATCTGACCGAACTTGTCTACTATGTATATACCGTTCCCTCGTACGTAGCATCCTCGACTACGGTAGTGTAGTTTATGGTGCAGCTAGGCAGTCATACATCAAGCGACTCGATCCAGTTCATAATCTCGGCCTACGACTGGCAAGCGGTGCCTACAGAAGATCGCCTGTCCAAAGTTTATATGTTGACTGCAATGAGCCGTCCTTACAGCAACGCAGAGCACTGCTTACACTTTCCTATGCACTACGAGTTCGATCATCACCACAACATATATGCTACAACATCGTTACACAGTGCAAATAGAGGATACACTACACAAGCAAACCGAACATGATTCGGCCACTAATCTTACGATACGAAGAATACTGTCAGGCTTATGATGTTCCTCACGAGGCCCTGCAGGTTGGTGAAAGGCCACCCAGATTGCCACCATGGTACAACTTTTCACAGCTATGTGACTGGACACTAACACATCTGAAGAAAAAAGACATTCCACAAGAACACATAATAGAAGAGTTTCGAGCTATACAAAAAAATATAAACATTACACGGAATTTTACACCGACGGCTCCAAAACACAAGAATACGTAGGTGTCGGAATAATTACGAAAAATTGGAAAAATAGCATTCGGATAAATAGTTTTTCTTCAGTGTTTACTGCCGAAGTTTGCGCAATATGGACGGCAGTTAAAAAAATTACCAGTGACAAGAAGGCGAATACTATCATATATACCGATTCGTTAAGCGCACTCAGAGCTCTAAACCTTAACTCCGCGTCCGAACCCCTACTTGGTGACATCGTAAACATGTTGGCTTATAATGAATACGGAAGAACCATACGATTCTGCTGGGTCCCAAGCCATGTCGGGATACAAGGTAATGAAGCTGCAGATAGATGCGCGTTCATGGCAGCACACAAAGGTATAACGCAAACAACACTTCCATACAAAGACAGTATCCGAGCTATTCATAAGGCCCTGACATTAAAGTGGCAACTAGAATGGGACTCTTGCACAAATAACAAGTTACACACAATAAAACCCGTGCTTAGAGAATGGAAGTCGTGCTGTCACCAGCAACGCTTCTATGAGGTGATCCTATGTAGACTCCGAATCGGGCATACACACCTGACACACAATTTTCTACTCCAAAACGAAAACCCGCCAACTTGCGAAAAGTGCCATGAACCACTCACCGTAATGCACATTATTATGACATGTCCAAATATTGACACACAGAGACAAAAGCTTTTACAGAACCTTTATAACTTACACATACCTTTACACCCCGCCTCAATACTCGGAGATGAACCACTAGTGCCTTTCGCTGACTTGTTCAGCTTTCTAGAAGAAGCCGGTTTTTTACACAGACTCTAATATAACGCACCTTCCACTGCTTTAACATTTGAATTCTTAATATCTTGTGGCTGGCGCAGCATGGCCTTAGTTGCTTTTGCGCCATTAAACCCGAATTAACTAACTAACTTGTGTTCGTCTTTACCAAGAAAAAAAAACGTTAATTTCAGAATTTAATCCTAATTAGTTTGCACAGAATCATAGCTTTATTTCCAGCGAACCTGCTTTTTTTGACCAGTTGCGTCGAGAGTTGATGTGTAAATAAACCACGCGTTTCAATACGTTGCAATGGTATACTTCTTTCGATAACTCGAAAAATAAATTTAGTACATAACAGTGGCTTTGATTTAAGTTGTTGTTATAAAGGTCTTCCAGTTCAGGCCGGTGAACTATACGAACATCTTAAAGCTTCCCAATTACTGAAGCGATGTTTGGGTGCGTGCTGGTTTACGGCTAGTACGATTGATCCCAGTTACACTCTGGAGTGCTTGCATTAGTAAATTATTGCAGAGGAGATATTTCACGCAAGAATACTGATATTTTTTGTTATGAGCACAATCAATAAAGTTTTCTACCTGTTTGCGTCGCGAACAGGTTGTTTAGTGCCTATTCGGTTGGCCTCCTAAGCAAGAGGTTGTGGGATCGAATCCCGGCCACGGCGGCCGGATTTCGATGGTGGCGAAGTGGGGAAACGCCCGTGCACTTAAATTTATTTGCACGTTAAAGAACCACAGATGTTCAAAATTTCCGGAGTCCTCCACTACGGCGTGCCTCATAATCAGATAGTTGTTTTGGCTCGCAAAGACGCAGAATTCAATTTTTTTTAATATTTTTTATGAAACCTAATCAAGATCTCTCGTATAATTTCCCAAATATATTTTGTTTGAATAGCATTAGCCTTCGGGACTGTGTTCGATGCTTGGTTAAGGGGGAAACCACGTGGTGACAATAACGATAGTGGCAGTGGCGGCAGAAGGGCGTAAATAATCACAGCTGTCAAAACCGCGGTGACGGTTAAAATTTCCCCGTGAACTCCAGGGCGTTTTGTATATGACGAACAAAGGATCAAACATCACTACTAGCCCTCACAGGTGCCTAAACATTCTTGAAAAACAGAATCCACTTCGAGTTGAACTAGGGATTTCTTTGACCCATTGTTGGTATCCTGAATATCCAAGCCAAGGTTGCTGGAATGCAAGGATGCCTTGAGTGTTTCTGCTTATTCTAACAATATGCTGCTTACACCTCGTGATCATAATCGGGCGACATCACCATGGAAACCTTCAGTGGGACAACTGTGCCATTGTTGTTCCTGTGAACAGAAAGCTGGGCGCGCATTCAGTGAACTGTCATTTATTTTTGTCCTAACGCATCCTGCACACTACTCAAGTGCTGGAGCAGTCGACAGATCTCTTCCTCAATATATATACTTTAAAGGAACCCGTAGCCAAGTCTACCTTTCACTGTCGAACACTGGTAATTTCCTTTCAAGTAATGAGTGCGATAGGACACGTTCTTTAAACCTTTCAGGTTATAAATAGGTATGCAAAATAAAGACAAAGCTTTTTTCTTTTTCCTTTTTACGGAGCACTATTTGCCGTAAGCGGAGGCAATATTCAGACTCGTTGCTTTTCCATTGTTTTCAATGGCAGCGTATAGTTGTCGCGTTGTATTTCCATGATTTCCTGCTGTCGTTAGCCTTTGAACATTAATTGTGGAATACCCTCATTTGAAAAGTTTCTGGAAACTGAACGCAGAGACAGCTTGGACTTTAAACTATGACGTCACGATAATGCATTTAATATTACAAACATTAAAAAGCGCATCACAGTCGACGTTCTTCTTCAGGAAAGATATTTGGTTCATTCAAAATCAGCGTGTGTGCGTCGGCTCATTTATTGTCCCAGTCCTCATTGATATGTTATTAGCTGGTTTACATTTACAACTTTTGTTCATGCCAAAACACGTTTGCTGGAAATATACGTGTTCCGCTCAGGAAGAGTCGTGCCCCCTTTACGTTCTGCAGATTCGAAGCTTGTCAAGAGGGGGATAGCAAAAACTTGCATGAAGGCATCGCTTTCGAAGTCGTTCCATCACCAGGTCCAAACGAGCTTACATCGACAAGTTCAAATATTGCATTCTGCAGGTTTTCCTGACTGCCTGCTCTCAGGAATAGTGGAATCACTTCTTGGAGATTTTAAGAAGAAAGATGTGTAAGACAAGCAACCTTTTAGAATGAACCTCAGGCGAAGATTTCTGCTTTATCTTATGTCCGCTAGGTGTCGTATTGCCTAAAAAAATTGGTAAGCCTGTATTTATAACACTTCAGAATACACTGCCGGGCTGCGCTGTGAGAAGAATTGTGAAAAAGGATATAAAATGAACCGATGGAGTGGTTCATTACACTTCCTATTGTGTAATTTTAGCTAGATCAACCACTTAGGTGGTGTATTTGCCACAACTTAAGAGAGCCCGACATTCTGATGCGCGTGTCTGAAGGAAGCCGCCTGGCATGTCGCTGTCCGGAGAAATATATTGCGTGAGTGCACTTCTATTACCCGATTAGATAAATACTATTAGTTCCTTTTGAGGTAATGCGTGTTCTTTCACATGTACTCCCTTTTCGTTGCACACATGTAACCCCCTTTTTTCCTCTTTCCTTCTAGCTCGATTTTGCTTATGTTCCCGCCATCTGAGCAATAAGCTATATAGTTAGCGTGCCTCTTACTCGTAGCCTTCTTTCTTACTACGATTTTAGCACACAAGAAAGGTTGTTCTTTGTTCAAACCATATTTCACGAAACAGACCAAGCAGCGACTTTTCTGAAAATATAAGGGCTTCCCAGAAACACTTGGTTTATGTATACACAGATACATAATAACCCAATCTGTCATGGATAATGATGAAAAAAGAACTTTTCTTGGCATGAATACGAAGAAGAATCTGCCGTTGAGGAATTTACACATCGACATGTAATAGCGACGAGCATCTGACAAGATTTGTAGGATCACTGGCTGTGCACCAGGAACCACTATTGTGATAAGGTTCGAGTTATTTTATGGGTTGCGCGAAAGTGGCTCACGTTAAAGAAGCGTCCACAATAAGGAATGTCCACTTCAAGAGGCAGAGAGCAGTCCTCTTGAAGTCAGGGAGCTCTCCTGTGCAATTCTAGCAAAATTTTCTGTTCTGCTAGTCCCGCCACAATAATAACGTGCTCACGAAGATGAAACATACTATTATGGTTCAATGCCCTTTATCAACGGGTACCAAAGTAGAGGGGTGTGTGGAATCTGGAAAGGTGTAATGCTGCCAGCGCTAACGTTCGCAAATGCCATTCTGTGCTTGAAATCGGGTATCTTTGCGGGGTCGCGAAGTGAACCACACATCAAAGGCAGCCTTGCCTTGGAAGCCCATGGTAAAGCTACAAAGAAGGCAGTGTAGGATGACATGGTAGGCTTCTTTGGGAGTAAGATAAGCGCAGAAGAAGATTAGATTTGAAGAAAGACTAAGGAACATGAATCAGAATAAATGGGTAACTAAAGTGCACAAGTACCTGTAACTCAAAACCGCGGACGCAGAATAGAGGAAGTGGTCAGCAAAGTTGGTTGCCAAGTTCACCGTGATTGAAAGGGTGCATAGACAAGCGAGGTCATCAAAAGTAATGTGAGAGAAACAGGTAGTAATGCGGATGAAACAGTGTAACGAAAAACAAACCATGGAGATTTACAACAGCGGCAAGAGTGTGATTAGAACGGAAAACATGTTCGATAACAAACATGGTATTGCTTTGTTATTTGGCGCTGGAGCTGCTTGCCTAAAGACAAAAATATACAAGAGTAAATATTTACCACAAGCTGTGGAATGTGTCTGCTGCAGCAATAACCCGGAGACCATTCAGCACATCGTAATGGAATGCGAAGTGATTCACCCAGTGTGCCCATAGGTAACGCACGCCTTTCAAAAGCGCTTGGATTTAAAACGGACGAAAGCATGAACTGGTCAGCAGCCGAGACCAGCAAGAGCCATTCAGAGCATTGGTGAGAAAAAAGCAGGGAAAAGACTGATACAACCGGATCCATTACAGACATAGGGAGTGTTAAAATGTCGATGAGTTTCGAGGAACATAAAGATGATCAGGCAGATATACAGAAATAATGGTAGAATGGAGAGGCAAATATAGCATATGTGATTAAGTCAAGCACCACCCCGATTGAAAGGGGATATAAACAAATCATCATCACCGTAAACAGTACACCAAAAAGCCCCTCCGCTTTCATTCTTCCCGTATTTACTTTCCCCTAAGATTAATCCCTTTGGGCTGCACCCCAGACTTCCAGCAGTCGTTCACATGTCAGCCGTCCCCTGTGCTTACTTCCTTTCTTCATGCAGCCTCAATTGGGTGGAGTCCACCCGTAGGACTATGTTGAAGAAACACCACCTATTTCTGTTGGTTGAAGGCATGGTTGCAAACGCATGATGTATGAATGTAGGGTTTGCGCGAGACTCAGCCTAGCACCAAACATGGAGAAGGAATTCATCGGTGTTTTGGCCGCTTTGTAATTTCAAGTGACGGGACACTTGGCACATGACTGAACTTAAGCGAAAATTATTTAGCGAAAATGAGACATCCACCCAATCGTAGCAATTGCTACGAAGGAAACCCATATCGATACCTCGAAAGAAAATCCCCGTAGTTGACGAAAAATTCGTCCGTGTCCGGGTCTCGAGCCCGGGACCACCTCCTTTCCGGGGCAGCCACTCTAACATCTGAGCTAACCAGGCGGCTAGCAGATGGCAGGGCGAAGTCTAATTTGTCAACACCTCGAAGCATAGGCAAGAGTTTGAAGTAATAGTTCTGCGAAAACCCGCAAGGTGGAGAGGAGTAATTAAACGAGAATGAGATGTCCACCCAATCGTAGCAATTGCTACAAATACCGGTTTATTGCATAGAGGCAGGATTCATTAAAATATGCGATATATGTTTACACTTGCCGGCCCTATTCCTTATTATTGTGCAACAGAAAATATACACGGCGCGTTTTGTATCCTACTCAGTCAAAAAGTTTTTTTTTTTCTTTATTCACAAGACCCCCAGTCCTGAAAAATACTGCTACTGTCATTCTCGGCTCTTCGGCTATTCTGCACCGACCGTATCAGCAATCTAAGCATTTCTAAAACGTAGATAAAGTGTAAATTCTGGCAACGTTTATTTAACACGGCCTGCTTTGTTCCATACGCAACCCCGACGAAAGAATTTTGTGACTGAAATTGTGGCATTTATTACTAGCAGAAAATGTAGAATTTAAGTAACAATACAAGCCCTTGAACGTACACGATGGTTTATTTAATAACAGCTCAAATTACTCCTAGGGCTCATATTACATTGTGCTTGCCGAGATATCTAATACGATTTATTGTAAATATAAGTTTAATTAAATCAATGTCTTTTCGACATTGTGTCTAGTAGTGGTATACTAACAAACTTACACTAACGTACACTAACTTTTATTGGGCGAGCCTGTGCCCACAAAAACAGGCTACACTTATAGCACAACGACAGCGCCGAACACTGTCGGCGATCGTCGAAAAACTGATCATCGAGTCAAGCGCGTCGGCTTTTATACATCAGTCGTCGAATGTTCCAGAGTAATCGCTGGGACCCGCGTGCCTTCCACAAAGTTCTGCATTATTCGCGTCGCGCACACATGCGATCAGATTACATCAGATTAAGGTTCGGTCACAGACAGCGGATTGAAGCATCGATAACATTCCGGAAGCTTCCGATACATGCAGGCGCGTCCTGCGCGGTGCGATAAAATTTGTTAGGCGGTGAAACGTGTCGCCCGATAAAGACAAACAAGTACACGTGTCAATACATGCAAGTCACAAAGCCCCTCGTGAAGGAGCTTTCCGGCCTATTTTACTTTAATATTCCACAGTAGACGCTTATACTTCGCTATAATGAGTTTGCGAATTATCTGTACTGAACACCCTACTTTGCCTACAACTGTGTTTCCATCGCTGAATACAGCCATTTACAAATACGCCTAAAGTAACGTGTATGTAATGTCAAAATGCTGAACGCCACTTCCTACGCAATTACGAAGCACATATTTTACGCAATTACGAAGCACAATCACTGGTACAAGGCTATCGTGATCGCAAAGAAAAAAGTTTTGCTAGGCCGTATTTCTCGTTATTTCTATCAAGACTAAGGAAATTGCAATGATTTAGAGTATGCGTTTAAGACATACTCAAGGGTTGAGGAATCGAATATATTCTCTTAATGTGCGGTCTCCTTTGCTTTCTGCTTAACTATTCTCGCATGAAAAAATTCTTCAGATCTTATGCACTGCTCGAATCGATGTAATCGAAGCTATCTGCGCTGTTCGATTTGATTGGCGATAATTAGCGGTGATAACCTCTGAGATGATTGAGCATTGTCATTGCCTCACCAGACACATTGCATCGTGACTGAAGTAGTAAATTTTGACTGAATTAAAGGACGGTGCGTTCCAAAACCACAATCGGATTATGAGGCACGCTGATTGTCGGACTCCGGATTATTTGTTACAAGGTGGTGTTCTTTTAAGCTGCCCCCAATTCTTATTGCAACATCGTTTTTTATTTCGCCTCCATCGTAATGCGGCTGCCGCGGTCTGGATTACATCCGCGACCTCAAGCAATGACAACCGCGAAACTACCATAGTCGCACAGAAGTCTTGTTATCGCGTGTTTTGATTATTGCGGCACTGCTACTGCACGTCGTACATAAGTTGTCCACTTGACACATTTGCTTATCTTTTTTTTTAGAAGACGCCCAGAAACGCACCGCACCGTACCTTCAAACTAAATTTATCCCATTACCCCTTCATCACTGTCCTGTCTAGTAGCAGCGTCTCCTTGCCTTCTCACGCCACATTTTCTTTACCCCCCTCCCTCCTAACCCCCCCTACATGTATGGGAACTTTGAGCGAAGAGTGTCAAGGCTGTTATTCCCTCGTTTCGCGACTGCGTCAGTTATACAAATTTACAGCCTCTTCTCCCCTCTCCTCCCAGCCATTCTACGTCCTCTCTTGACCTGCACGTTGGTAAAAAGGTAAGGGCTGCAGTTTCTACACTGGTGTTGAGGTGGTCACGGATAATTATATCTGTCAAGAGGAAAATGTAGAGATGCCAAGAGAGCTCCAGAGGGTAATGTGCCCATTCGACGCGGAGCAAATTGCAAACGAGTTTCTCGCCTCTCCTTTGTTCTTTGCCAGGCTCGTTTCATGTATATACACGCTCTGAACCACCCCCGACGCGGCGTGCAAGTCAGGGGCAACAGCAGTGGCGGAGAGTAGGCGAAAGGGGCAAAGCAAGCATCGCTTTAAGAACGGTACAGTTCTTGTGCCGAGAGCTCCAGTGCAACGATAAAGTCATGTGTTATTCAGAAACGTCTGGCACTGTATTCCACAGCGTAGCGTTTATTTTCGTTGAGTCTTGGTCAAGTATTGTCAAAGTCGTAATTTTTTCCAGCAGCAAAATACGAGTGTGACGTGAAGATGAATGCGACGAAATGCAGTTTTCGCTGACTTAAGCAAACAAAGTATTCAAATATTAATTCTCACCACTTGTTTACCCTGAAGAAAGGAGCCCCTCTCAAGACTTCTCGGATTGTTTTCGATGTGCTTTATTGCGTTATCCTGTCAGGAAACAGCGGGGATTTCAGGCAGGGAGGCGGTCGGCGCCGAACAAAAGCGGAGTGTCATAAAGCACCATGCTGAGGAATGGACGGACAACGAACGTAATTGACCGGGACGGCAGAAGAGAGGGACAAACCCATTGTGCAGGGCCGAAGTGCCAAGTTTATTCGAGGGGAAATTCCCAAAAGCTCGTAATAGCGATCCTGCCACAGTCATGCTGAAAATTCAGAAGAAATGCTATTTCCAACGGTAACACATTCGACCAAAGGCTAGGAGAACGATATATTGTTCCCATTCAATGATTTATTGTACCGCTCCAAAACGCTACACACCCCCTCTACTTTGGTACCTGTTGATAAAGGGTATTGAATCATAATACTACGTTTTCTCTTGGTGAGCACGTTATTATTTTGGCGGGACTATCAGAACAGGAAGTTTTGCCGTAATTGCACAGGAGAGCTCCCCGACTTCATGGGGAATGCTCTGCGCCTCTTGAAGTGGATATTCCTGATTGTGGAGGCTTCTTTACCGTGAGCCACTTTCGTGCAACCCATGAAATAACTCGAACCTTATCACAATAGTGGTTTCTGGTGCACAGCGAGTTATCCTACACTGGCTGTGCCAGTGTAGTCAGATGCTCGCCACTATAGATGATAGTCAGATGCTCGTCACTATTACAAGTCGATCTGTAAATTCCTCAACGGCAGATTTTTCTTCGTATTCATGCCAAGAAAAGTTCTTTTTTCATCATTATCCACGACAGATCGCGTTAATATCTATCTGTGTGTACATTACCTAGTGTTTCTGCGAAGCATTTAGGCAATTTTCAGAAAAGTGACTGCTTGGCCTGTTTCGCAAGATATGGTTTGAACAAAGTACAATATTTTTTTCGTGTGATAAAATCGTAGTAAGGAAGAAGGCCAGCGGTTCAGACAGCTGATGTATCTTGAGCTCCGCACTATTCTCTGGCTCAATAAGTTTATCATAAGCTGCTGCGTTCTCCACAACTTGTGCATCAAACATGGTGATGTAGAACCAGATGATGATGATAATGCAGAAGTACCCAATGACGTTCAGCGGCAGAATTGCAGTGATAATCATATTGACAAATCTCGTGCAGAGCGAGCACTACGCAGGCTTGGAGAAATTCAGCGCACGAAAGCCTTGGCAAAGCTCCTGTAGAAAACCTGCGGTCACAATAATAATAATAATAATAATAATAATAATAATAATAATAATAATAATAATAATCTTTATTTCAGACAACAAGGTCTCGGATACAAGGGCAAAAGGCAGATGTGTTCTGCCTGACGGAACCCAAGCACCCGAATACACACACTCAGAGCCTGTAGCAACAGAAAGAACATAACACACTACCGTCACATACACAACACAGTTTTATACAAAGTAAAAAACCGAACAAGTTAAAAGCTTTTACAGTCTTAAAGGAAAATTCGTACAAATGAGGAAGCCTAGGATAAAAATTCTGTATACCCAACCTATTCATTGTTAGGACAGGAAAGGAGGTAAGCTTTAGCATTCTTTCTGAAAGAGTTCAGGGACACGCAATTCTGAATAATTTCTATGGCCCGTGTATGTCTGTTGAGAAGACTGGGAATTATGTATGAAAGCATTTGGGTTCGATAGTTGGTCATCACAAGTGGAATTTTGCAATGGCCGTGCCTTAATTTGTAAGGCACATTACGACTAGAGTGCAATTCAAGATATTTATAAGGATCGAGCTTGATTTCGTTATAGGCGTAACAAAGCAATTTAAACTCGTACAATTGATTCATTTTCAGAACAGTGTTCGAAAAAGTACAAACCTGTATGGTGGTTATACGAGAGATTTTCGACATATCGTATCACTTTCTTCTGTAATGTTATCAACCTCATAAGATAAGTTTCGGTTGTAGACTCCCATATCAGTATACAATAGCGAAGATGAGGATGTATCAGTGTAATATAACTGCCATTTCAGCCATTTGGGAACAAGGTTTCTGATATTGTAGAGCACACAGAGTGACCTAGATACCTTGGCATGAATTTCATTAATATGCTGGGACCAGCTCAAGTGTTCTTCGAAAAAAGACACCTAAAAACTTGTAGAAAGAAACACGTTCACTTGCATGTTTTCAAATGTAAGTTCAAGTTCACAATCATCAGGTTTGTTGCGTGCTTTAAATACAATACTCTTTGTTTTATTTACATTTAATTCGAGTTTATTTATATTCAACCATAATGACAATTTTTGTAACCATGCATTAGCCTCGACATGTATATTATCGAGATTCATACCAGAAAAAAAATACACTGGTATCATCTGCATTAATAATTATTGCAGGAGTTCTAGGGATGGCTACTATATCACTGATATACATAATAAAGAATATTGGACCTAGAACAGACCCTTGTGGTACACCATATATTATTTGTTTCGTTTGTAAGTGATGGCCATTCAAACATGTATACTGCACGCGACCGGAAAGATAACTGCGAATCAGATTTAAGACAATTCCTCGAATACCATACAGCGGTAGCTGATAAAATAAAATATCATGTTTAATAGAATCAAATGCCTTTTTGAAATCTATGAAAAGTCCGACTGTGAATTGTTTCTCATCAATACTAGCAAATATCTTTTCCTTTGCAATAAGTAGTGCCATTTCAGTTGACTTCCTCTCCCGAAACCCGAACTGTTCTTTCACAAGAATTTGTCTGGCGTCGAGAAACTTAAATAGTCTTTGTTTTATCAAATGTTCCAGTAGTTTAGAAAACAAAGGAAGGACAGATATAGGCCTATAGTTATTTATGTTGTCATAGGGGTCATCTTCGTGCAAAACAACCACTCTTTTAATTTTCGTACCGTATGGAAAAACACCGTGGTCTATAGCATCATTACAAATATGCTGTAGTCGCGAGCTGATTAGATCGGCAACCGCAATAATTGGTTCGGCCCTAATTTCATCTGCACCATCCGCCATGGATTTATCTAGGTTTCAAAGGAACGTGAGCACTTCGTGTTTACTGCACGTTTTTCAGAATATAGCACTAACAACTGGAGAGGCAATGTATTAATTTTATGCTTTCTATCTTGTTTTTGAACCGATTCACCAGAGGATAAGAAATGCGCAATAAATTTGTCTGCGAGGGCAACGCCAGTGTAGTCAACATTATTGAGTTTTAATGTGTTAGGAACACGACAAGTAGCCCTTCCCATAAGGTCACAAAGACAATTCCAGATTTTTTGGGACAGTTTAAAATTGCGGCAAATTTATTCTTGTAGTAATCTTTCCGTGCTTTTTTTACATCAGCACCCAAGTTTTTTTTTCTTAATTTTTTATATTCCTTAAGTATGACTGGGTCTTTTAATCGGATGAATTTGTCAAAAAGTTTGTCACGTGCTACAATTCGTTTATACAACTCCCTTGTTACCCATGGCTTTCGAGACATTTTGTGGTTTTTTTTACTAACAATGGAAATGCACCATCATATCTGCTTTTTACTAACTCAAGGTCGATATTGTACGCTATACTAGGATTTTTTTCATTGTAAACATCGCTCCATTCAATGCTTTGTATCATAGCTCTAAATGTAGCCAGATTATCTTGTTTGAAGCTTCGGTACACGATTTGTTGAGCTGGCAGTTTTGTTTTTCGTTTCCTTATTAACCGGGGGAAAAACATAAAAGAGGTAGGTGGTCGCTTAAATTAAATGTGAGAATACCAGATAGAACACTAGACAGCTCATGGTTTGTGATACACAAATCTGTTAATGCGTCGCTCTCTAAGGTTATTCTGGTTGGTGACTGGATAACATTGGTGCAGTGAAATGCATCAATGGCTTCATAAAAAAAACGTCGTGGGGAGCTGTTTGTCAACATATCAATATCGAAATCTCCCACTATAACAACAGGCATATTTAGGATACACGCATATTCAAGCAGATCACGTACAAACTGAAAAAATTCGACAATTTCACTAGATGGGGGTCGATAAATACAGGCAACCAGGGTTCCACAACATTTCACAGCAATCGATTCGTAGTGCGTGCGAACAAAAGAAAAGTCTGACAAAAATTCACGCTGAAGATTTTCTGTAACGTACAATGCTACGCCACCGCCTCTACGGTTTTCTCTGCACACCCCTTCAAATTTGTACCCAGGGAATGATACATCATTTCCGCTGGTGAACCATGTTTCTCTGCATGGAAGTATATCAAATCTATAATTTAGGCAACGCAAGGCCGTCTGCATTTCCAAGTGCTTATTTTTTAGGCTTTAGTATTCACGTGAAAAACTGACATCCTGTCATTTTCATGAGAAACGAACTGCGCACAGCAGAATTAAAGGATAAAGCATCTTAGTAAAAGGGCCTCGTTTGTGATGCCATGAAAAATCCTGCTAAACCATTCTGCTCCAAACTGTACTTTTCCTTCAGCTCCAAAACACTAAAAGCCACTTGAATGACAGCACTAGGCTTCGTGCGTAATCATGCAATGATGGTATGCCATTTTTTGTAGCCCTGTAATTACTTGGATGTAAACATGAGAACCACTAGCTCCGACGCTGTATTGGAGCAGATGCATCGAAATTACGTCCACGCAGTAGTGGGGGGCTGCGGTATATGTACTAACGCGCAGCCCCCTTTAAATACACAAACCCACGTTTGGCACTGCACACTTTTATTTGAACATGCCGATATTCTTAGACACTGGAATGTTTTTATTCGTCCTCAAAGCCAAGAGCACGGCTTAGAAGCCTAATTTCTTTCTTTTTTTTTCTTTTTTTTTACTGTTGTTGCGCTTTCTCTTGCCGAATACGCTCCTTGTATTCTTGCCTTTCTTGATGGCGCCTTTCTCTTTCCTGTTCCCGTGCAGCTTGTTCTTTTTTTTCTTGAATTTTCTCATTTCATCGAAGAAAACCATCTCCAGCATTCTGGAACCTGAGGGCTTAGGCTTTTTGGGCATATATTGTAATTGTAAAAGACACGGTTCTCGGAAAAGGAGAACTATTCTACTATACATTTTCTATGAACACATAGCGCGTTGGTAATTTATTAGCTTCTGAATATGCTTCCCGTTTAAGGAACACGTAAAATACAAAATGACCTACACCTCAATTTTCTTGTTTTAGTCCAGAGAATAGTTAAAAATCACCTGGGACATATGCCCAAAGTCTCGTATTTAGGCACGATAACCCAGATACGTGAAGAATACTTCCAGGAAAATTTAGCAACCGGAATTGTAAACAAGGCTTCGTTAATCGCCTCTTTAAATAGTTAGGGTAGGGCACTCTTGGCTATAAACTCTTTCACTGCTGTGGGAGCAATCTTCGCCTGAGCTCCTTGGGTGTACAATAACACAAAAGGGAAGAGGAAGAAAACACTAATTATATATATATATATATATATATATATATATATATATATATATATATATATATATATATCAAGAGATATAACAACCCACTTACCAGACACGTGGTTTGTGGTCCACTACGCTCTCTCTGTGTTTTCTTTTGTTAAAGGAAACCATACTCCAAGCAGTGATGTAATATTTAATTTAAAAACAAAATTTTGATGTACACATTCAAAAGACTAAAAGTTAAACGACCACGTTTCGTTGTCTTCTTGTCAGTGCATGTCGCCAAACTGCTGTCTACCTCAGTATTCACTCCAAGGTGACATGCCTTGAAGGTCACCGGCTGCTATTGGTCAACTACAGTATCTGCCGTAAAAAATTTCCATATATGTTTATAAGAGAACCACTGGCAACATTTCGCCAATGCTATGCTATGCCCTGCTGAGAGTAATGTAACATACAACAACTACGGAGAACCGCACAAGTTTACCACGTGCTTTTTTGCACCTTTGAGTTTGGCTAAAGTACAGTGAGGGTTACAAGAACCTCTAGATGCATAAAATGAAAGAGAGGAAGGGGGAGGACAGTGCTTTCCTTAACTTGCCCGATAGAAAAACTCTCCGCTTTTTCGCATACTGCCACAGCTGAACTCTGTCATATGTGTTGCAATAATGAAGGAGTGCTTGTGCCCCAGCACTCCAATGTCACTAACAGTGATCACCTACACAGTAAGTAGATGGTCATGATTCAGGTAGCAAATAGCTAGGAGAAAAAAATACTCACTTCGAGAGCTTCAATACTGCAATAACTAGAGAGAGATTGGCCCATTGCAGGCCGCAGACCGCTGCTCAGCTCCAGCAGAACAGCAGCAACTTGCCTTTCAATAAAAAAAAAAGGATTTATTAGTAATTATATGTTACCTTTTTCGAGCTGAGCATCAATACAATCTGACTTTCATACATATCCCCTCTCCGCTTTAGTAATACAACTGAATTATTCGTAAAATAGAGTCTATGATGGTACCATTCACTTCTTTTGTATGTCCAAATTTTTTCGCACTGATACACCGTTTACTGCTTGCTTACTGACACGAATGCCTTGACTGCCCAGGCGTCATTCGAAGCAACACGTCTTGCTGCCCCGCAAGGAGTTGCACCAAGGAAACACAGCAGCGCAGCCAGAGCGAAGAACTTTTTTTTGGTCACTACAATTAAAACGTGCACCCAAGCAAGAAAGTAACGATAACACGTAGAGACCCACTGCTATTGCCTCGAATGTTTATTTCCGTTATCTAACAGAAGTTCTTGCATCGGATACAGTATGCTCTCAAACCAATACAACAAGTGCGCAACTGAATGCAGTATTATGCTACGCTTCTAACACGAGTGAGCAAGAGGTTAGAAGTGGCACACGGAAACTGCGATCGAGCCGATCGCGCTACCACTGGAATCGATCTGAAAAGATGGAGTGATCCTTCTCCCCATTAATGCGTCATTTTTGCCCTAAGACGTTGCATAGTGGTCTTTTGAAACAATATTTCTGTTCGCGACACCGGCTTACCACACATCATTTTAACACCTACGTTATGCAAACCAAATAAGATTAAAATGGGCTTACCCCATGAGCAAGTTACGAGCGCGCGTAGGCTTTTGAACACCCGTTGAGAGCAAGCAGGCTATCCGTGTCCAAGCGCATACGTGCACCCAAACACAGGACAACTTCTTCGATGCCGCAGCGTGCAAAGTTTTGTACACGAAGTGAAAGACATTCAGCGCAAATATCCCCGTGCGATGACGGCAAATGACGAGCGCACAGGCGTACACCGCAGAGCGACAAATTTGGAACTTTGCCAATTCGAACGTGCCGAGATCCAAGCAGCGTAATCATTCATCGCATATGTTCTTCGCTACCGATGCGTCAGTATCTCTTCCTTGGGGTCTTGCTGCACTCTTGAGCACAAATCGAGAGATGTTTAGGGCAAATTAGCAATTTTTTACAACGCGACACAATAAATGCCGGTTGACTACACATGCGCAGCATCGTCTACCACTCCTAACGGAAGCGTAAAGCCTTTACGGAAGCGCAGCGCACGCTGCCCCCTGGTGCCTCACTCTGTGAGCGCAGAGAACAGAACAGAATCGGTTTCGCTTTCGCATTTGTGCTCTAGTTACTATAACAGCAAAATCATTGCTTGACAACTAGTTGAATTCTAAAAGAGGAGAACGATTTCTTTCCCCCAAGTTAGTGCGTTTTACACAGAGAGAAAATGCAAGAAGCAGAAAGGCAGGGAGGTCAAACAAACCGTTCGCTACTGGGGATAGCAAACCCCTGTGCTGCAATGAAGTGCAAAGCAGTGCACTGCGATGCGTCAATAAGGTCTAGTATAGTGCTAATTTGGGCTGGTCGGTGCATGTAATGAACGGGTAAATAATGAGTTGTATCATAACATTTACCCATGGATAAAGCACATGGAATTAATGGTGTTGCATTCTGGATAAAAAAGAAATAAAGCTTGACTTGTTACATCTCGGCACTGGGCGTTTTTCTTTACGTGTAATTTTTCTTCTTTTTGACAGTACACACTGTACTAGCATGGTACTAGGTCCTTCATCTTCAGTCACCTTCCCTTATTTTGCACAGATGTCGGTGCATGTTCGCGTTTCTTATTCTGCCGTACATGGACGAGCGTGCTTACCGGTCTTGTTTCAGGATGAAGCGCCAAATATTTGCGATTGCCTCTTACCGCAAAAATTACCACATGAACAGGGGAGATTATGCGTAATCGATATGTCTCAATGAATGGGCAATTATTGACAGAGACGAGATATTTTGGAAATATTATGGGAATGAGTTTAACGAACTAAATTTGCAGTTCAGCAAAGCCTTTTCACACTTGGGATAATTGCTTCCTGCATTCGAAAATTTCATCCGACTGTTGTACTTGGCTATATGGGCCGCCAGTTTCCTTCAAGACCATTTGTTGCTAAATTTAAACGCAGTTGCGGTCAATATACTACTGCCTGCGTTTCGGAACTGATTTATAGTGCGCACAATTTTTGCGTAGAGCACCAATGTTATTCCCAGTGCTCCAGCACCAGAGTGCCGCAAGTTTCGTGTACATATGCACTTATGCCCACTCCTCTTCGTTCACTTAAACATATATGCTGTATTGTTAACTACAAAGTGCCTAATTTGAGAAAATTGTAAAAACACGCCTATATTTGCGCAAATCATCAGCGTTACAACGCCCGTATGCGCGGCACACTGCCACCGGAATAGAGGATTCGTACATGCATCTACACGTTCTGTTATTGCAGCTTTTGGTAGAAGGCTAGCTCTCACATTTTTTACGCATCTTCATGATGCGTACAGTTTGCGTGTTCAATGAAATATTGTTAGCTGAAACTTTGTGAGTACGAGCGCTCATTCAAACAGCTTAAATTTTCTCCCAATACTACGGATGTTCGCATTACAAAAAGACGGAATTCTACCTGTTTCGTGCAACACAGTGCATAGGCGCTGTATGATTAGTGAAATATCCGTGCAGCTTAAAACGGAGAGCACTTTCCGTATATTAACGGGAGCTTTTGCCGTATTTTTGAAATATGACATAATTTCCGTATATTTACCTGCAATTCTCTTTATAATGACGGAAATCCTCCGTATAATAACGACAATTTCTTACAGTGTACTTCTTAACGGCTTTTGGATAAGGATAGTCGTAAATATAGCAATATAAATGAGAGCGAGGTAAAAGCAGCATAGGTTTCTAGCTCTGAACAAGGAAAAACGATTAAAATAATAAATTCGTTAAATTCCCAAAGAATAACAAAAATAGACGCGAAAGGAAGAAAGCCTAATATATAGCTCACCAAAAATTACTTTTCTCTAATATAATATTTGATAGTACTTAACAGAGTACGGAATTGGAGTTAGGACTGCACCATTACAGAAGTACAACAGTTGAAGACTTGAGATAAGCAGCCGCCACAGGTGGCGGTAAACTAAAACAATGTATTAGGTGCCGTCGAATAAAAGTAATGGGCGCCTATTTGACAAGAAATATGCTGGCGTATTGACATAATCGCTTTGAATATAAATATCTGGCTCCGCCTTTTTTTCCGAATCCATGGAATTGCATGTCGCTTTCAAGGTCAGTGACCTGAGCGCGTCGCCTCTGCCTCGACGGAGGCGGGGCAGAAAGGGGAGTGGAGAGGGAAAGTTTGGAAGGGTAGCTCTCGCCTCTCTCAGATGAGGCAGGCGGTCAGTTGGCCGCTGACATCGCTGCCGATCGGACGCTGCCGAGCACGTTGTCCGCGACCACACCGTCTGGGTACCGCTGTAAGTTGCAGAATGAGTTTCGACAAATGCCGTAACGTCACTGCTCTTCTCTCGCAGGCGACAGAGAAGATCCGGGAAAACGAAAATGGTGAAAAGTCAGTAAGCCTGCACCGTCGCGTGTTGCTTGAGCAATTGCTCAACAAATGGGCCTGGCTAGATGACTCAGACAGCAGCAGCTCTAGCGACGACGAAGACAGCGTTGATGGCGACGGCGGGCCTCCTGTACCGGTCGTTCCTGCCTCAGCCGTGAAGCGTGGGCGAGATGATTGCGACGGTGAGGACAAAGATTCATCGAAGGATAATTCTAGGGATGAAGAAGGTATATTGCCCAATTTCGCAGACGGAGAGCCTGTACCCTGCAAGCGCCCGAGAGTGGACGAGGAAGAGTGCTGCGATTGCCGTCCAGGGCCTAGCTGTGACCAGGAAAATCACACCTCACCGCAGCTCGAAGACGAGTATGACTCTTACCGAATGAAAGTTGCGCCGTTCCCAGACTGGCTGGACAGTGATGGCAGGGTGTGTGAGGAACCGGTGCAGGACCCAGATCTGTCTTTTCTTAATATTTAGTGTCTTGTTTATGCATTTTTCGGCCTTGTCATGCTTTTAGTGTATCAATAAACAGCGCTGCGTTGCACATTTTACCGTCGCCAGCAGCAAATGTTCCAGTATGTGTACAATACTTTGAGTGAATTGTCGGTAATATCAGGTGTCTTTTCTTGATAGTGAGAGCGCTTTTGGTGTATGATGTTGTGTGTATAGATTTCTCTTTGTTGGAATAAAATGTTGCATGAAAGTGTTCACAAATGCATGTATATCGAATCAGACGGATGGCGACACTCCACTAAACAAATCCTATTTTTCAACGCACAATTGCAACAAAGACACGAAATAACATTTATTAGTTAGCAAAAGTGCTAGACAAAGAACTACAAAGAAACTTAAACAAAATATTTTTCGTAAGTTGAAGGCCTAATTAGGGGTTAATCACCTGACTTAATCGGTTGATCAGACACACATACCCATAAAAAAGCAAGAAAGAGACGGAAGATACGCTGCCATTAGGTGTATCTGGTGTTTGTCGGATCCACAACTAGTACTGTCACACATAAAGCGGTCCGTGAATACTTCTTAAAACCTGAAGGTGTTGCTTTATATGCGGAAGATTTAGTACAGAAAATAAATAGATGCGCTCCATAATCTGCAAATGATGACAGGGAAACAAAAAAATTTTGGAAATCCGCTGCAATGTGAGTATCTACGTTACGTGAAGCTTCTGTGCTGGTTGCTTTCCTTGATAATAGTTATCGGTGGCCACAATTAATACTTGACCGGAAGGAAGGAAAGAAAATGTGGAGAAGGAAAGGCAGGGAGGTTAACCAGCTTAGCTTAACCGGTTTGCTACCCTACACATGGGAGAGAGATGGGGAAGGGAGAGAGAGAGAGAGCACATAGCACATCACACACACATCGTCCGTTAGAGTAGTACATGACCGGGGTCTTAGGAGAAGTATGGGAGAGGCCTTCGCCCTGCATTGGGCGTAACGAGGCTGAAGATGATGATCGGTGGTGGTGAAGCCGAAAGTTTGCTTGCTTCAACGTTTAATGTAACACATAAATGAATGTTTGATGTTTTATGGCGCAAGGGCCAAGTATGGTCAAAGAGTGCCATGTCCGTTGTAATGTCTTCGCAGTGTAATCATGAGTTCGATGAAGTTGGTGTGACGTGGCTGTAGAGGGGCCTTAAAGATGGTCGTGCTAAAGTGCGTAAAATCTGTATAATAAGATTATGGCGATGACTTATGACATGTACTATGAACATTAAGGTGCATTTAAAAAGAAAGATACGATGTGTAAAAATACATAAGGTTATAAGGTATGCTAGAGCACTACTGCCTCCTTAGAGCCCTTGAAAAAGAAGGGCCTGGAGGCATGTGCTATGCAAAACTGTTATGGCAGTGGCATCCTCTGGAGCGAGGATGCTCTACGAATTTAATGGGCATATAACGTGTAGTACGACATCATTTAAATAGTTGAGGACTGCCTTGGTGTCAAAAAGCGGTTCCTTACCAAGAAACATAGCCGGGTGTAGAGGGATGTAATAATGGTAAGCAAGCGGAAAATGTTTATTTCTCTCCGTTTCGGCTCCCGACACTCTAGGAACACGTGGAGGACGGTAAGCCTCTCGCCGCATCTACCACAGGTTGGAGGTTCACTTCCAGTAAGCAGATAATTATGGGTGCGAAATGTGTGTCCTATTCTGAGGTGACAGAATAGGAAATCTGTTCGCTGAGATCTTGTTGGGGAGGGCCAAAAACCTAACTGTGGCTTTATAACGTGCAGTTTATCATTTATTTCTGCGTCCCACATTCGTTGCCAGTGGTTTCGCAGTTTCTTTCGTATGTAAGGTTTCAGATCTGTGAGAGGCACCAAAGCAGTAATATTAACAGCAGGGGGTGCAAATGGCGTAGCCATCCGGTCTGCCAGAACGTTACCTTCGATTCCCCTGTGGCCAGGTACCCAGCATATGATGATATGCTGGTTAGATAGATAAGCTTTTCACAGGTCGGAATAGACCTCAGTAAGTACAGGATTTTTATGTTTGTAGGGTGACATTAAGGCCTTCACCACACTTAGGGAGTCTGTATATATTACGGCTTTTTGGAGTTTTGATTTCCGTGTATGCTTTACTGCCGACCATATAGCATAGGCCTCTGCCGTAAAGATACTTGTTTCTGGATGTAGTACATCGGATTCCGAAAAAGATGGACCGATGGCTGCATAGGATACTCCGGCATGTGACTTGGAAGCGTCTGTGTAGAACTCTGTGCATGAGTGCTTGTACTGAAGTTCTAGGAAATGCATTCGTATTTCGAGTTCTGGTGCGTGTTTTGTAAGTCTTACAAGAGACATATCACATTCTATCACTTGCCAGTGCCAAGCCGGTAGCTGCTTCGGTGGAGGCATCAAGCGGTATTCGAAGATTGGAACATCCATTTCCACGCTAAGCTCCCTCAAACGGAGTGAGAAAGGCTGTCTCACAGAGGGTCGATTACGGAAAAGTACAGTACATGTAGAATCGTTAATAGTTTCACAACACGGATGTTCAGGATTAGAGTGTACTTTAAGGAAATATGTGAGGCTGGTGTAAGATCTCTGCAGACTGAGTGGCCACTCATTCGATTCTACATACAAGCTTTGAATAGGGCTAGTTCTGAATGCGCCTGTGGCCAGACGAATACCCAGGTGGTGGATGGGATCCAGCATCTTTAGTGCACTCGGGGTGGCAGAGTTGTACACTATGGCGCCACAGTCTAACCGTGATTGAATGAGGCTCCTATAAATATTCATTATACATTTCCTGTCGCTACCCCATGTTGTGTGTGATAGCATCTTTAGTAAGTTCATAGTTTTTAGACATTTAGTTTTGAGATATTTTATGTGCGAGATGAAAGTAAGCTTAGAGTCAAGTATTACACCTAGAAATTTCTGTTCTTTGTTGACAGGTATTTGTTGTCCACCCAGTTCCATGCACGGGTCTGGAACCAGGCCTCTCTTTCTTGTAAAAAGAACACACGAACTTTTGTGGGGGTTGACTTTAAATCCATTTTCGTCTGCCCACTTACATATCTTGTTCAAACTCTGCGGCACTTATCTTTCGCACACTGCAACGTTACAGGATTTAAAACCTATTTGTATGTCATCTACGTACACGGAATAAAATATAGCTGGTGGGAATGAAGCGCGGAGTGTGTTCGTTTTAACTATAAAGAGCGTGCAGCTGAGCACACCTCCCTGGGGTACACCAGTCTCCTGTATAAATGGACGTGACAGTACATTCCCGACTTTCACGCGTAAGGTACGGTTGGACAAGTAACTTTCTATCAGTTATAGCATATTGCCACGGATGCCCATTCTCGACAAGTCTCGCAAGATTCCGTACCGCCACGTTCTGTCGTACGCCTTCTCCATATCTATAAATATCAATAGAAAAAACTGTTTGTGTACGAAAGCGTCGCGGATATATCCTTCAATACGTACAAGATGATCGGTTGTGGACCGCCCTTCTCTAAAGCCACACTGATAGGGATCTAGCATTTTACTCAGTTCAAGGAAGTGAATTAGTCGCCGATTAATCATTTATTCAAATACCTTACAAAGGCAGCTTGTGAGGGCTATCGGGCGGTAACTTGCCAGTGAGGAAGGGTCTTTGCCTTGTTTCAGAACAGGTACCACAATGGCTTGTTTCCATGCGGTTGGAAGGTATCCCACAGGCCAAATAGCGTTAAGAAGTGCGAGTAGTGTAATTCGCGTGTCTTTGTGTAGGTTTTTGATCATTTCATACATTATTCTGTCCGATCCTGGTGCAGAGCTCTTGCATGCGCTCAAGGCAGCTCTCAACTCTGCAATACTAAAAAGACGGTTGTGTGGTTTATTCTGACGACAGTTTCTGATGAAAGGCTTACATTCTTCTATTTGTTTGTGTTTGAGAAAGGATTGTGAATAATTTGTTCAACTTGACACGTTCTCAAAATACTCCCCAAGTGAGTCTGCCTGGTCTTGCTGTGTATCGCCCTGTGTGTTTACCAGAGGGAGTGAATATGTTTTCCGCCCTCTAACCCTATTAACCCTGTTCCAGGCTATGGCCTCATCTCTAAACGAGTTAATACTCGATAGAAACTTGTGCCAACTTTCTCTTTTGGCCTGTCGGCGGGTTCGCTACCTTGGGACATTCCTTTTTTAAAGTTGATAAGATTCTCTGCAGTAGGAGATGCGCGTAGCAACCCCCACGCCTTGTTCTGATTTTTCCGGGCGTTCCTACATTCGCTGTTCCACCACGGTACACGTCGTTTGCATGCCAAACCACTTACTTCGGATTTGCATTTTGATGCGGCATCTATTATGAATGATGTAAGATACTCCACAGCAGTATCAATTTCTAAAGAAGACATGTCAGCCCATGATATGCTAGTGAGAGTTCGAAATTTCTCCCAGCCGGCTTTGTCTATCTTCCACCTAGGAGCTTGTGGAGGATATTCGTTTTCTTTAGATGTTCTTATCAGTATGGGGAAGTGGTCGCTCCCGTAAGGATTGCTCGCAACTTCCCATTCGAGTTCGGGCAGTATAGACGGGGAAACTATACTAAGATCTATTGAAGAAAAGGTTCTGTTTGCTAGAGAGTAATATGTGGGTTCCTTCTTACTCAGCAACCACGCACCTGGAGGAAAAAGGAACTGTTCAACAGGACGACCTCGTGCGTCTATACGAGAGTCGCCACACAGGCAGCTGTGCGCATTGAGATCGCCAAGAACAACATATGGTTCAGGCAATTCGTCTACAAATGACTGAAATTCATGTTTGTTTAATTTGTGTTGTGGGGGTACATAAAGCGAGCAAATGGTGACGAGTTTATTTAGAAGAAATGCTCGAACCGCCACTCCTTGAAGGGGCGTTTGTAGCTGTAAATGCTGACACGAAATACTTTTATGAATAAAAATGGCAACACCGCCTGATAATACGACAGCATCATCGCGATCTTTGCGAAACTTGACATAAGGTCGGAGAAAGTTTGTGTGTTGTAATTTTAGGGGTGTTTCTTGTAGACACAGCCTTTTTGGATTGTGTTTTAGGATAAGCTCTTGCACGTCATCAAGGTTCCTAAGAAGACCTCTGACATTCCATTGAATTTTTTGTGTGTCCATATTGGAAGTAAATAGGTGCTGTGTATACGGAAACAGAAGTATTAAATACGGAGATTTCAGAGATTAGATTACAGAGCTCTTTCGAGGCCCTGTAACCGGGGTTTTTCCCTTTCTGGAGCGTTCGAGGGAGCCTCGGCGCTCCTTAGGCGCTTGGTGCGCCTTGAGGATAGGTGTAGTGTCCATTGCCTCTTGTGAGGCGCCGTACACGTGCTCTTGCGAGCGAGAAGTTTTCACAGGGAGTCCCGCCTTGGAGGGCAAGACCCCTGCGCCCACCAGCCCGGAGGTCGATAGGGCTCCCTGAGGGATTTGGCTGCGCCGGCTGTTGCCAGCGCTGGAAGAGGCCGGCGAGGTTGGGGCAGCCTCGGCTGCGCCCACCTTCGGGGTTGATGGTCCCTTCTGCTCGGTTGGTGGAGAAGCGCTAGTTGCGACCACCGTGGGGGCAGATGGCGTAACTGCCGACTCACTGCTTGTGGGTCGGACAGCCGCCGGAGGCGGTTGTGGCGCTGCCCCCCGACGCGCCACTTCGGCAAAGCTTTTCTATGGCAGGTATACTACCCGCCTACGTGCCTCTTTGAACGATATATTCCCTCTTACTTTTATCGTTACAATTTCTTTTTCCTTCTTCCAGGAGGGGCACGACCGCGAGTGCGCGGCGTGATCCCCGTCACAGCTTACACAGTGTAGAGAGTTCTTACATGCTTCAGTGGCGTGTTCAAGGGCACTGCATTTCGCACATGTTTCGCGGCCTCGGCAGCTCTGCGAGCTGTGGCCAAAGCGTTGGCATTTGAAACATCTCAAGGGATTTGGCACATACGGTCTTACACGAAGCTTGATGTACCATGCCTCGATTGACTCGGGCAGGGCACTTGAATTGAAGGTGAGTATTAGGTGTTTGGTCGCAATTTCTTTACCATCTCGCCTCATCTTGATTATTTTGACATTTATGACATTCTGTTCACTGAAGCCCTCCAAGAGTTCAGCCTCAGTGAGCTCCAGCAAATCATCGTCCGAGACAACGCCGCGTGTGGTATTCATCGTGCGGTGCGGGGTTACTACTACTTGGGTCTCCCCAAATGATACTAGTTTAGGCAGTTTCTCAAGTTTTTTCAGATCGCGGAGCTCCAAGAGGAGGTCACCGCTAGCCATGCTCGACGCCTTATAACCTGGGCCAAAAACTTCGGTAAGGGACTTCGATACAAGGAATGGTGAAATTGTTCGCACTGGTTTATCTGGTTTTTCAGAATGGATGACGTGGAAACGAGGGAAAGATTCTTTTTGCCGGCCAAAAAATTGGAATAGTTCATCGGTGTGCCCTCTTTTCTGAGGGCGATCAGGGAGTGGGGGGAAGGAGCTAGCCATAAAGATGTGTGAGATTTCGGCAGTAATGCCAGCCACCCACCGTGGAGTCCTACAGGAGGACGCTGCGGGACCTGTGAAACATGGCCTGCAAACGCCAGCTGTACATTACCACTATAACCAAATATGAAATAACCTAGGTTGGCTATTCACACAAGGTTAACCCTTGCTGCCTGGAAAAATTGCAAGTAAGCGGAAGCTAGGAGAAGACAGGAAAGATGAAAAGTAAGAGAAAGACGAAGATTTGAGGGAGAGAGAGACAGGAAAAGGCAACTACTGATTTCCCCCGGGTGGGTCAGTCCAGGGGTGCCGTCTACGTGAAGCCGAGGCCAAAGAGGCGTGTTGCCGCCGCCGAGGCGCCGTAAAGGTCCAAACACCCGGCATTGGCTCAACCCCCAGGATCCCCTTTTCCCCGGACACGGCTAAGCCACGCACGGCTACACGCGGGTGGGTCCAACCCTCGTGTGCTCGGGTACGTGGTGTCGCAACGCACCAAACGCCTGCTTGCGCAGACGCCCCTGCCGGGTTAATGTAACACAAGCGTGGTGAATTGTTAAACGTTACCTTGCGTGCACGACTGCTTAGTGTCTGCGTAGTACAGAGAACACAAAAGAAGAGGTGTTTGTGCGATGCATTTTGTTGCGCCACACTTCATAACTTGAGAAGTTTCAGTATTGCCACTGCCTCACATGGCACATCGTATCGTGGCAGTAGTAATAAACGCAAATTCGATTACGTGACTGTGCGTTCCAGAACCTCCGTCGGATTACGAAGCACACTGTAGTAGCGTACACTGCATTATCTTTGACACCATGATGTTCTAAAACTTGTCCCAAAACATAAGTGCACATGCGTTTTCGATTTCGTCACGTCGAAATGCGGCTGACGCGGTCGGGATGAAGTACGCGACCTCTAACAAGGCGACAGCCACCAAGGTACCGAAGTGGGCACAGAAACGTTCATTTGGCGGTCGACCGCTTCCGTAGTGTCCCCTGTACTCCGCGGTGTGCTTTAATTAATGCAGGGCTGCTTCTGCAGGACTTGCGTAATTTCCCATCTTTACATATCTGGGTATTGTTTATTTTTTGTAAATAGCAATACCGTATTGAGCCGTACCTCGAACTTATGCTAATTCAGTTTCCCCGCAACCGCTGTAGTATATTAGTAAGGTTAGCCTTGCCTTCAAACGTCACCCCCCCTCCTCCTCGCATGAAAAGTCCCTCTTCTTCGCCCTCCTCTAGGCAGTTCTATCGACGTCTCATCTGGACTCGCACCTTAGCACCAAGGGCAGCGGTGCAGTTTCTGCAATGCTTATTTTGGGGGCTGCGGGGTCACGGATAATTACAGCTGTCACAAGGCAAATGTGACGAGGCCAGGGAGCTCCAGAGGACATTCAGCACATTCGATACGTTGGGTCCAAACAAGTTTCTCGCGTCGCCTTTCAATATGACTCCCTCTTGTGATATATGCACGCTTTGAACCACCACCCGGCACGGTGTGCCAGACAACCACAGCCGCCGTGGTGTGAAGTTGAAAGGAAGAGGCAAGGAAAGCTTCGCTTTAAAAAAATTAAGCGAAAATCGATCTCAACTAGAATGTTGACGTTATTGCGATAGGCTTTGCGAAAGTTGTGAGACTGGGCATTGCGACCGGCGAAGCCTGTCATCTTGGAATTCGTTCATTAGGACTTCCCTCCTCTCGAAGCACTGTGACACCTATTGGCGCCGCCACAAAATGCAGGCGTAAATATTTTTAAATCATCCACACAAATCAATTACCGTCGTTAGTGTTTAATGGTGAGGCTGCATTAACGGAAAGCGAAGGCACGGGCCATTTTTTTCAGTCTTCCTGCACGGCAAACACGTCTTCGTACTTGGATTTCCATGAAGATCGTTCATCATTTCCGCCCCGGCCACGGCGGCTGCATTTCGATGGGGGCGAAATGCGAAAACACCCGTGTGCTTAGGTTTAGGTGCACGTTAAAGAACCCCAGGTGGTCGAAATTTTCGGAGTCCTCCACTACGGCGTGCCTCATAATCAGAAAGTGGTTTTGGCACGTAAAACCCCAAATATTATTATTATTATTCATCATCTCCGCACCGTAATTATCACCCCGGATTTTAACACTCATCAACAGAAAGTACTGTCTTCTGCGCCATGCTACTCGAAAAGTCTTGAGCACGGCAGTGGACATTCACGTCGTTCTTCACCTGCTTCCTAAAAAACGTTGGCTGCTGGTATAAACTTCGCGACGGCGATCGCAGATACGTTATGTGTGGCGACTCGAGTCATAATGAAAACGCTACGCAGGTATCGCACTCAAGCTTGAATATTCAAGGCAATCGCCATGACACTACTCAATATGAAGGGCACGATGGATTCAATACTTTTAAACGGCTTTTGGTAAATGAGAGTGTTAAAGATAGCAACATAAATGAAAGCGAGGTAAGAGAAGCATAGCTTTTTAGCTCTGAAGAAGGAAAAAATTTAAAATATTATTTTGAATAAATTATCAAGGAAGAAAAGAAAATAGAAGCGAATGAAAGAAAGCCTAATATATTGCTCGCCAGAAAGAAATTTTCTCCCCTATAAAATTTGATATAACTTTACAGAGTACGGAATGGGGTAGGGTTGCAACCCCATTCGAGCACCCCAGTTGAGGACTTGAGATAAGGAACCACCAGAGGTGGCGGAAAAGTAATACAATGTATTAGGCGCCGTCGAATGAAAGTAATGAGAACCTATTTGACAAAAATATGCTGGCTCATTGATATATTCACTTTGAATATAAATATCTGGCTCCGTTTTTTTCCTGAATCAATGGAATGGGAAGCCGGTTTCAAGGTCAGTGACCTGAGCGCGTCGCCCTCGCCTCGACGGAGGGGAGGCATAAAGGGAAGTGGAGAGGGTAAGCTTGGAAGGGTAGCGCTCGCCTCTCTCAGATAAGGCAGGCAGTCAGTTGGCCGCTGACGTCGGTGCCGATCGGACGCTGCCGAGCACGTTTCCCGCGACGACACCGTATTGGTGACGCGGTAAGTTGCAGTATGAGTTTCGACAAATGCCTTAACATCGCTGCTCTTCTCTCGCAGGCGTCGGAGAAGATCCGGGAAATCGAGAATGGCGAGAAGTCAGAAAGCCTGCACCGTCGCGTGTTGCTGGAGCAATTGCTGAACAAATGGGCCTGGCTTGATGACTCTGACAGCAGCAGCTCTAGCGACGACGAAGACAGCGATGATGGCGACGGCGGGCCTCCTGTACCGGTCGTTCCTGCCTCAGGCGTGAAGCGTGGGCGAGATGTTTGCGACGGTGAGGACAAAGATTCATCGAAGCAGAATTCTGGGTATCAAGAAGGTGTCTTGCCTAATTTTGATGACGGAGAACCTGGACCCTCCAAGCGCCGGAGAGTGGACGAGGAAGAGTGTTGGGATTACCGTCCAGTCCCTAGCGGTAACAAGGAGAATTACAAAACCGCGCAGATCGAAGACGAGTATGGCGATTACCCTTTGAAAGTTGCGCCATTCCCAGACTGGCTGGGCAGTGATGGCAGGGTGTGTGAGGAGCCGGTGCAGGATCCGTATCTTTCTTTTCTTGATATTTAGTGTGTTGTTTATGCATTTTCCCCCCTTGTCATGCTTTTAGTGTATCAATAAACAGCGCTCAGTTACACATTTTACCGTCGCCACCAACAAATATTTCCTGTATGTGTAAATACGATGAGTGAATTCTTGGTAATACCGTAGATTTCTTTTCTTGATAGTGATATTGCTTTTGGTGTATGTTATTGTCTGTGTAGATTCCTCTTTGTTCGTTTCAAATGTTGCATGACAGTGTTCATTACACTGTGCATAGGAATAGGAAAATCGAATAAAATGGATGGCGTCACTCCACTAAAGAAATCTTATATTTCAACGCATAATTGCAACAAAAACACGAGAACACATATTTATTGGTTAACATTTGTGCTAGACAAAGAACGTCAAAGAAACTTCAACAAAATATTTAGGCCAAAATTGAGGGCCCCCTTTGGAGTAATCACCTGACTTATTGGGCTGATCGGACACGCCCACAAGAAATGAAAAAAAAAATACGCTGCCACTAGGTGTATCTAACGTGTGTCGCTGCCACAACTACTAATATCACATGTAACGCGGTCAATGAATACTCCTTCACATACGAAGGCATAGATTTATATGCCGATCTAATAAAAAAAATAGATGCGCTTCATAATCTGCGAATAATTACAGGGAAAGAAAAAAATTAGAGATCCCCTGAAATGTGAGAATCAATGTAAGTGAAGACTCGGTGCTGCTTGCTTTCCTTGATGATAATTATCGGTGGCGTTGATGCCGAAAGCCTACTTGGTTCAACGTTTAATGCAACGCAAGAGTGGTGAGTTGAGGTTAAACGTTACCTTGCGTGCACCACGGCTGTGAGTCTGCGGATTACACAGAACACACAAAGAGAGGTGTTTGATGCGTTGTGTTGCACCACACTTCATAACCTCTGAGAAGGTTCGGTAATGTTACTGCCGCACATGACACATCGTATCCCGGCAGAAGTATTAAGCGTAAATTTGATTATGTGGCTGTGCGTGCCAAAACCTCTATCGGAATTCGAAGCGCGCCATAGTGGCTGACACTATTAATTTTGACACCATGATGTTCTGAAACGTGTCCCTAACCATTAGTGCCCGGGCGTTTTCTATTTTACCCAGTCGATATACTGCTGCCGCGTTCGCGATGACGTCCGTGACCTCTAACGAGGCCACAGCCGCCAAGCTAGCGCAGTGGGAACATAAACGTTCATTTGACGATTGACCGCTTCCGTAGTGTCACCTGTACTCTGCGGTGTTCTTTAAATAATGCAGGTCTGCTTTGCATGACTTGCGAAATTTGCCCTGTTTACATATCTGCGGAGTGTTTATTTTTTTGGATATAGCAATAACGTATTCAGCCTTACTTTGAACTTAAGCTTATTCAGTTTGACCGCCAGCGCTGTGGTATAGTAGTAAGGTTATCCTTGCCTTGAAACGTCACCCCCCCATTATTCTATGAAAAGTGCCTTATCTCCGCCCTCCTCTGTGCAGGTCTATCGACGCGCCCTCTAGACTTGCACCTTAGCACCAAGCGGAGGGCTGCAGTTTTTGTAATGCTTATTTTTGGGGCTGGGGGCTCGATCGGTCCAAACGAGTTTCTCGCGTCGCCTTTCAATATGACTCCCTCTTTTGATACATGCACGCTTTGAACCACCAGCCGCACGGTGTGCCAGACAACAGCAGCCGCCGCGGTGTGAAGTTCAAAAGAAGAGGCAAGGAAAGTTCCGCTTTAATAAAATTCAGAGAAAATCAATCTCAACTAGAACTTTGACATTTATGCGATAGGCTTTGCGAAAGTTGTGAGAGTTGGCATTGCGACCTGCGAAGCCTGTCATCTCGGAATTCGTGCATTCGGGCTTCCCTCTCGAAGCACTGTGACACCTATTGGCGCCGCCACGAAATGCAGGCGTAAATATTTTTAAATCATCCACACAAATCAATTACCGTCGTTAGCGTTTAATGGTGAGGCTGCATTGTACGGAAAGCGAAAGCACGTCAATATTTTCCGTCTTCCTGAACGGCAAACACGTGTTCGTACTTGGATTTCCATGAAGATCGTTCACCATCTCCGCACAGTAATTATCACCCCGGATTTTAACACTCATCAACAGAAAGTACTGTCTTCTGCGCGATGCTACTCGAAAAGTCTTGAGCACGGCAGTGGACATTCACGTCGTTCTTCACCTGCTTTCTAAAAAACGTTGGCTGCTGGTATAAACTTCGCGACGGCGATCGCAGATACGTTATGTGTGGCGACTCGAGTCATAATGAAAACGCTACGCAGGTATCGCACTCAAGGTTGAATATTCAAGGCAATCGCCATGACACTACTCAATATGAAGGGCACGATGGATTCAATACTTTTAAACGGCTTTTGGTAAATGAGAGTGTTAAAGATAGCAACACAAATGAGAGCGAGGTAAGAGAAGCATAGCTTTTTAGCTCTGAAGAAGGAAAAAATTCAAAATATTATTTTGAATAATTTATCAAGGAAGAAAAGCAAATAGAAGCGAATGAAAGAAAGCCTAATATATTGCTCGCCAGAAAGAAATTTTCTCCCCTATAAAATTTGATATAATTTTACAGAGTACGGAATGGGGGTAGGGTTGCACGGTTACACAAGCACCCCGGTTGAGGTCTTGAGATAAGGAACCACCAGAGGTGGCGGTAAAGTAATACAATGTATTAGGCGCCGTTGAATGAAAGTAATGAGAACCTATTTGACAAAAATATGCTGGCTCATTGATATATTCACTTTGAATATAAATATCTGGCTCCGTTTTTTTCCTGAATCAATGGAATGGGAAGCCGGTTTCAAGGTCAGTGTCCTGAGCGCGTCGCCCTCGCCTCGACGGAGGGGAGGCATAAAGGGAAGTGGAGAGGGTAAGTTTGGAAGGGTAGCGCTCGCCTCTCTCAGATAAGGCAGGCAGTCAGTTGGCCGCTGACGTCGGTGCCGATCGGACGCTGCCGAGCACGTTTCCCGCGACGACACCGTATTGGTAACGCGGTAAGTTGCAGTATGAGTTTCGACAAATGCCTTAACATCGCTGCTCTTCTCTCGCAGGCGTCGGAGAAGATCCGGGAAATCGAGAATGGCGAGAAGTCAGAAAGCCTGCACCGTCGCGTGTTGCTGGAGCAATTGCTGAACAAATGGGCCTGGCTTGATGACTGACAGCAGCAGCTCTAGCGACGACGAAGACAGCGATGATGGCGACCGCGGGCCTCCTGTACCGGTCGTTCCTGCCTCAGGCGTGAAGCGTGGGCGAGATGTTTGCGACGGTGAGGACAAAGATTCATCGAAGCAGAATTCTGGGTATCAAGAAGGTGTCTTGCCTAATTTTGATGACGGAGAACCTGGACCCTCCAAGCGCCGGAGAGTGGACGAGGAAGAGTGTTGGGATTACCGTCCAGTCCCTAGCGGTAACAAGGAGAATTACAAAACCGGGCAGATCGAAGACGAGTATGGCGATTACCCTTTGAAAGTTGCGCCATTCCCAGACTGGCTGGACAGTGATGGCAGGGTGTGTGAGGAGCCGGTGCAGGATCCGGATCTTTCTTTTCTTGATATTTAGTGTGTTGTTTATGCATTTCCCCCCCTTGTCATGCTTTTAGTGTATCAATAAACAGCGCTCAGTAACACATTTTACCGTCGCCACCAACAAATATTTCATGTATGTGTAAATACGATGAGTGAATTCTTGGTAATACCGTAGATTTCTTTTCTTGATAGTGATATTGCTTTTGGTGTATGTGATTGTCTGTGTAGATTCCTCTTTGTTCGTTTCAAATGTTGCATGACAGTGTTCATTACACTGTGCATAGGAATAGGAAAATCGAATAAAATGGATGGCGTCACTCCACTAAAGAAATCTTATATTTCAACGCATAATTGCAACAAAAACACGAGAACACATATTTATTGGTTAACATTTGTGCTAGACAAAGAACGCCAGAGAAACTTCAACAAAATATTTAGGCCAAAATTGAGGGCCCCCTTTGGTGTAATCACCTGACTTATTGGGCTGATCGGACACGCACACAAAAAATGAAAAAAAAAAATACGCTGCCACTAGGTGTATCTAACGTGTGTCGCTGCCGCAACTACTAATATCACATGTAACGCGGTCAATGAATACTTCTTCACATACGAAGGCATAGATTTATATGCCGATCTAATAAAAAAAAAATAGATGCGCTTCATAATCTGCAAATAATTACAGGGAAAGAAAAAAATTAGAGATCCCCTGAAACGTGAGAATCAATGTAAGTGAAGACTCGGTGCTGCTTGCTTTCCTTGATGATAATTATCGGTGGCGTTGATGCCGAAAGCCTACTTGGTTCAACGTTTAATGCAACGCAAGAGTGGTGAGTTGAGGTTAAACGTTACCTTGCGTGCACCACGGCTGTGAGTCTGCGGATTACACAGAACACACAAAGAGAGGTGTTTGATGCGTTGTGTTGCACCACACTTCATAACCTCTGAGAAGGTTCGGTAATGTTACTGCCGCACATGACACATCGTATCCCGGCAGAAGTATTAAGCGTAAATTTGATTATGTGGCTGTGCGTGCCAAAACCTCTATCGGAATTCGAAGCGCGCCATAGTGGCAAACACTATTAATTTTGACACCATGATGTTCTGAAACGTGTCCCTAAGCTTTAGTGCCCGGGCGTTTTCTATTTTGCCCAGTCGATATGCTGACTTGCGAAATTTGCCCTGTTTACATATCTGCGGAGTGTTTATTTTTTGGAAATAGCAATAACTTATTCAGCCGTACCTTGAACTTAAACTTTTTCAGTTTGACCGCCAGCGCTGTGGTATAGTAGTAAGGTTATCCTTGCCTTGAAACGTCACCCCCCCATTATTCTATGAAAAGTGCCTTCTCTCCGCCCTCCTCTGTGCAGGTCTATCGACGCGCCCTCTAGACATGCACCTTAGCACCAAGAGGAGGGCTGCAGTTTTTGTAATGCTTATTTTTGGGGCTGGGGGCTCGATGGGTCCAAACGAGTTTCTCGCGTCGCCTTTCAATATGACTCCCTCTTTTGATATATGCACGCTTTGAACCACCAGCCGGCACGGTGTGCCAGACAACAGCAGCCGCCGCGGTGTGAAGTTCAAAGGAAGAGGCAAGGAAAGTTCCGCTTTAAAAAAATTCAGAGAAAATCGATCTCAACTAGAACTTTGACGTTTATGCGATAGGCTTTGCGAAAGTTGTGAGAGTGGGCATTGCGACCTGCGAAGCCTGTCATCTCGGAACTCGTGCATTCGGGCTTCCCTCTCGAAGCACTGTGACACCTATTGGCGCCGCCGCGAAATGCAGGCGTAAATATTTTTAAATCATCCGCACAAATCAATTACCGTCGTTAGCGTTTAAAGGTGAGGCTGCATGGTACGGAAAGCGAAGGCACGTCAATATTTTCCGTCTTCCTGCACGGCAAACAAGTGTTCGTACTTGGATTTCCATTAAGATCGTTCACCATCTCCGCACAGTAATTATCACCCCGGATTTTAACACTCATCAACAGAAAGTAGTGTCTTCTGCGCGATGCTACTCGAAAAGTCTTGAGCACGGCAGTGGACATTCACGTCATTCTTCACCTGCTTTCTAAAAAACGTTGGCTGCTGGTATAAACTTCGCGACGGCGATCGCAAATACGTTATGTGTGACGACTCGAGTCATAATGAAAACGCTACGCAGGTATCGCACTCAAGGTTGAATATTCAAGGCAATCGCCATGACACTACTCAATATGAAGGGCACGATGGATTCAATACTTTTAAACGGCTTTTGGTAAATGAGAGTGTTAAAGATAGCAACATAAATGAGAGCGAGGTAAGAGAAGCATAGCTTTTTAGCTCTGAAGAAGGAAAAAATTTAAAATATTATTTTGAATAAATTATCAAGGAAGAAAAGAAAATAGAAGCGAATGAAAGAAAGCCTAATATATTGCTCGCCAGAAAGAAATTTTCTCCCCTATAAAATTTGATATAACTTTACAGAGTACGGAAGGGGGTAGGGTTGCACGGTTACACAAGCACCCCGGTTGAGGACTTGTGATAAGGAACCACCAGAGGTGGCGGTAAAGTAATACAATGTATTAGGCGCCGTCGAATGAAAGTAATGAGAACCTATTTGACAAAAATATGCTGGCTCATTGATATTATTCACTTTGAATATAAATATCTGGCTGCGTTTTTTTCCTGAATCAATGGAAAGGGAAGCCGGTTTCAAGGTCAGTGACCTGAGCGCGTCGCCCTCGCCTCGACGGAGGGGAGGCATAAAGGGAAGTGGAGAGGGTAAGATTGGAAGGGTAGCGCTCGCCTCTCTCAGATAAGGCAGGCAGTCAGTTGGCCGCTGACGTCGGTGCCGATCGGACGCTGCCGAGCACGTTTCCCGCGACGACACCGTATTGGTAACGCGGTAAGTTGCACTATGAGTTTCGACAAATGCCTTAACATCGCTGCTCTTCTCTCGCAGGCGTCGGAGAAGATCCGGGAAATCGAGAATGGCGAGAAGTCAGAAAGCCTGCACCGTCGCGTGTTGCTGGAGCAATTGCTGAACAAATGGGCCTGGCTTGATGACTCTGACAGCAGCAGCTCTAGCGACGACGAAGACAGCGATGATGGCGACGGCGGGCCTCCTGTACCGGTCGTTCCTGCCTCAGGCGTGAAGCGTGGGCGAGATGTTTGCGACGGTGAGGACAAAGATTCATCGAAGCAGAATTCTGGGTATCAAGAAGGTGTCTTGCCTAATTTCGATGACGGAGAACCTGGACCCTCCAAGCGCCGGAGAGTGGACGAGGAAGAGTGTTGGGATTACCGTCCAGTCCCTAGCGGTAACAAGGAGAATTACAAAACCGCGCAGATCGAAGACGAGTATGGCGATTACCCTTTGAAAGTTGCGCCATTCCCAGACTGGCTGGACAGTGATGGCAGGGTGTGTGAGGAGCCGGTGCAGGATCCGGATCTTTCTTTTCTTGATATTTAGTGTGTTGTTTATGCATTTTCCCCCCTTGTCATGCTTTTAGTGTATCAATAAACAGCGCTCAGTTACACATTTTACCGTCGCCACCAACAAATATTTCATGTATGTGTAAATACGATGAGTGAATTCTTGGTAATACCGTAGATTTCTTTTCTTGATAGTGATATTGCTTTTGGTGTATGTGATTGTCTGTGTAGATTCCTCTTTGTTCGTTTCAAATGTTGCATGACAGTGTTCATTACACTGTGCATAGGAATAGGAAAATCGAATAAAATGGATGGCGTCACTCCACTAAAGAAATCTTATATTTCAACGCATAATTGCAACAAAAACACGAGAACACACATTTATTGGTTAACATTTGTGCTAGACAAAGAACGTCAAAGAAACTTCAACAAAATATTTAGGCCAAAATTGAGGGCCCCCTTTGGAGTAATCACCTGACTTATTGGGCTGATCGGACACGCACACAAAAAATGAAAAAAAAAATACGCTGCCACTAGGTGTATCTAACGTGTGTCGCTGCCACAACTACTAATATCACATGTAACGCGGTCAATGAATACTTCTTCACATACGAAGGCATAGATTTATATGCCGATCTAATAAAAAAAAAAATAGATGCGCTTCATTATCTGCAAATAATTACAGGGAAAGAAAAAAATTAGAGATCCCCTGAAATGTGAGAATCAATGTAAGTGAAGACTCGGTGCTGCTTGCTTTCCTTGATGATAATTATCGGTGGCGTTGATGCCGAAAGCCTACTTGGTTCAACGTTTAATGCAACGCAAGAGTGGTAAGTTGAGGTTAAACGTTACCTTGCGTGCACCACGGCTGTGAGTCTGCGGATTACACAGAACACACAAAGAGAGGTGTTTGATGCGTTGTGTTGCACCACACTTCATAACCTCTGAGAAGGTTCGGTAATGTTACTGCCGCACATGACACATCGTATCCCGGCAGAAGTATTAAGCGTAAATTTGATTATGTGGCTGTGCGTGCCAAAACCTCTATCGGAATTCGAAGCGCGCCATAGTGGCAAACACTATTAATTTTGACACCATGATGTTCTGAAACGTGTCCCTAAGCTTTAGTGCCCGGGCGTTTTCTATTTTGCCCAGTCGATATGCTGACTTGCGAAATTTGCCCTGTTTACATATCTGCGGAGTGTTTATTTTTTGGAAATAGCAATAACGTATTCAGCCGTACCTTGAACTTAAGCTTTTTCAGTTTGACCGCCAGCGCTGTGGTATAGTAGTAAGATTATCCTTGCCTTGAAACGTCACCCCCCCATTATTCTATGAAAAGTGCCTTCTCTCCGCCCTCCTCTGTGCAGGTCTATCGACGCGCCCTCTCGACATGCACCTTAGCACCAAGAGGAGGGCTGCAGTTTTTGTAATGCTTATTTTTGGGGCTGGGGGCTCGATGGGTCCAAACGAGTTTCTCGCGTCGCCTTTCAATATGACTCCCTCTTTTGATATATGCACGCTTTGAACCACCAGCCGGCACGGTGTGCCAGACAACAGCAGCCGCCGCGGTGTGAAGTTCAAAGGAAGAGGCAAGGAAAGTTCCGCTTTAAAAAAATTCAGAGAAAATCGATCTCAACTAGAACTTTGACGTTTATGCGATAGGCTTTGCGAAAGTTGTGAGAGTGGGCATTGCGACCTGCGAAGCCTGTCATCTCGGAACTCGTGCATTCGGGCTTCCCTCTCGAAGCACTGTGACACCTATTGGCGCCGCCGCGAAATGCAGGCGTAAATAATTTTAAATCATCCACACAAATCGATTACCGTCGTTAGCGTTTAAAGGTGAGGCTGCATGGTACGGAAAGCGAAGGCACGTCAATATTTTCCGTCTTCCTGCACGGCAAACAAGTGTTCGTACTTGGATTTCCATTAAGATCGTTCACCATCTCCGCACAGTAATTATCACCCCGAATTTTAACACTCATCAACAGCAAGTACTGTCTTCTGCGCGATGCTACTCGAAAAGTCTTGAGCACGGCAGTGGACATTCACGTCATTCTTCACCTGCTTTCTAAAAAACGTTGGCTGCTGGTATAAACTTCGCGACGGCGATCGCAAATACGTTATGTGTGACGACTCGAGTCATAATGAAAACGCTACGCATGTATCGCACTCAAGGTTGAATATTCAAGGCAATCGCCATGACACTACTCAATATGAAGGGCACGATGGATTCAATACTTTTAAACGGCTTTTGGTAAATGAGAGTGTTAAAGATAGCAACATAAATGAGAGCGAGGTAAGAGAAGCATAGCTTTTTAGCTCTGAAGAAGGAAAAAATTTAAAATATTATTTTGAATAAATTATCAAGGAAGAAAAGAAAATAGAAGCGAATGAAAGAAAGCCTAATATATTGCTCGCCAGAAAGAAATTTTCTCCCCTATAAAATTTGATATAACTTTACAGAGTACGGAAGGGGGTAGGGTTGCACGGTTACACAAGCACCCCGGTTGAGGACTTGTGATAAGGAACCACCAGAGGTGGCGGTAAAGTAATACAATGTATTAGGCGCCGTCGAATGAAAGTAATGAGAACCTATTTGACAAAAATATGCTGGCTCATTGATATTATTCACTTTGAATATAAATATCTGGCTGCGTTTTTTTCCTGAATCAATGGAAAGGGAAGCCGGTTTCAAGGTCAGTGACCTGAGCGCGTCGCCCTCGCCTCGACGGAGGGGAGGCATAAAGGGAAGTGGAGAGGGTAAGATTGGAAGGGTAGCGCTCGCCTCTCTCAGATAAGGCAGGCAGTCAGTTGGCCGCTGACGTCGGTGCCGATCGGACGCTGCCGAGCATGTTTCCCGCGACGACACCGTATTGGTAACGCGGTAAGTTGCAGTATGAGTTTCGACAAATGCCTTAACATCGCTGCTCTTCTCTCGCAGGCGTCGGAGAAGATCCGGGAAATCGAGAATGGCGAGAAGTCAGAAAGCCTGCACCGTCGCGTGTTGCTGGAGCAATTGCTGAACAAATGGGCCTGGCTTGATGACTCTGACAGCAGCAGCTCTAGCGACGACGAAGACAGCGATGATGGCGACGGCGGGCCTCCTGTACCGGTCGTTCCTGCCTCAGGCGTGAAGCGTGGGCGAGATGTTTGCGACGGTGAGGACAAAGATTCATCGAAGCAGAATTCTGGGTATCAAGAAGGTGTCTTGCCTAATTTTGATGACGGAGAACCTGGAACCTCCAAGCGCCGGAGAGTGGACGAGGAAGAGTGTTGGGATTACCGTCCAGTCCCTAGCGGTAACAAGGAGAATTACAAAACCGCGCAGATCGAAGACGAGTATGGCGATTACCCTTTGAAAGTTGCGCCATTCCCAGACTGGCTGGACAGTGATGGCAGGGTGTGTGAGGAGCCGGTGCAGGATCCGGATCTTTCTTTTCTTGATATTTAGTGTGTTGTTTATGCATTTTCCCCCCTTGTCATGCTTTTAGTGTATCAATAAACAGCGCTCAGTTACACATTTTACCGTCGCCACCAACAAATATTTCATGTATGTGTAAATACGATGAGTGAATTCTTGGTAATACCGTAGATTTCTTTTCTTGATAGTGATATTGCTTTTGGTGTATGTGATTGTCTGTGTAGATTCCTCTTTGTTCGTTTCAAATGTTGCATGACAGTGTTCATTACACTGTGCATAGGAATAGGAAAATCGAATAAAATGGATGGCGTCACTCCACTAAAGAAATCTTATATTTCAACGCATAATTGCAACAAAAACACGAGAACACACATTTATTGGTTAACATTTGTGCTAGACAAAGAACGTCAAAGAAACTTCAACAAAATATTTAGGCCAAGCTTGAGGGCCCCCTTTGGAGTAATCACCTGACTTATTGGGCTGATCGGACACGCACACAAAAAATGAAAAAAAAAATACGCTGCCACTAGGTGTATCTAACGTGTGTCGCTGCCACAACTACTAATATCACATGTAACGCGGTCAATGAATACTTCTTCACATACGAAGGCATAGATTTATATGCCGATCTAATAAAAAAAAAATAGATGCGCTTCATAATCTGCAAATAATTACAGGGAAAGAAAAAAATTAGAGATCCCCTGAAATGTGAGAATCAATGTAAGTGAAGACTCGGTGCTGCTTGCTTTCCTTGATGATAATTATCGGTGGCGTTGATGCCGAAAGCCTACTTGGTTCAACGTTTAATGCAACGCAAGAGTGGTAAGTTGAGCTTAAACGTTACCTTGCGTGCACCACGGCTGTGAGTCTGCGGATTACACAGAACACACAAAGAGAGGTGTTTGATGCGTTGTGTTGCACCACACTTCATAACCTCTGAGAAGGTTCGGTAATGTTACTGCCGCACATGACACATCGTATCCCGGCAGAAGTATTAAGCGTAAATTTGATTATGTGGCTGTGCGTGCCAAAACCTCTATCGGAATTCGAAGCGCGCCATAGTGGCAAACACTATTAATTTTGACACCATGATGTTCTGAAACGTGTCCCTAAGCTTTAGTGCCCGGGCGTTTTCTATTTTGCCCAGTCGATATGCTGACTTGCGAAATTTGCCCTGTTTACATATCTGCGGAGTGTTTATTTTTTGGAAATAGCAATAACGTATTCAGCCGTACCTTGAACTTAAACTTTTTCAGTTTGACCGCCAGCGCTGTGGTATAGTAGTAAGGTTATCCTTGCCTTGAAACGTCACCCCCCCATTATTCTATGAAAAGTGCCTTCTCTCCGCCCTCCTCTGTGCAGGTCTATCGACGCGCCCTCTCGACATGCACCTTAGCACCAAGAGGAGGGCTGCAGTTTTTGTAATGCTTATTTTTGGGGCTGGGGGCTCGATGGGTCCAAACGAGTTTCTCGCGTCGCCTTTCAATATGACTCCCTCTTTTGATATATGCACGCTTTGAACCACCAGCCGGCACGGTGTGCCAGACAACAGCAGCCGCCGCGGTCTGAAGTTCAAAGGAAGAGGCAAGGAAAGTTCCGCTTTAAAAAAATTCAGAGAAAATCGATCTCAACTAGAACTTTGACGTTTATGCGATAGGCTTTGCGAAAGTTGTGAGAGTGGGCATTGCGACCTGCGAAGCCTGTCATCTCGGAACTCGTGCATTCGGGCTTCCCTCTCGAAGCACTGTGACACCTATTGGCGCCGCCGCGAAATGCAGGCGTAAATAATTTTAAATCATCCACACAAATCAATTACCGTCGTTAGCGTTTAAAGGTGAGGCTGCATGGTACGGAAAGCGAAGGCACGTCAATATTTTCCGTCTTCCTGCACGGCACACAAGTGTTCGTACTTGGATTTCCATTAAGATCGTTCACCATCTCCGCACAGTAATTATCACCCCGGATTTTAACACTCATCAACAGCAAGTACTGTCTTCTGCGCGATGCTACTCGAAAAGTCTTGAGCACGGCAGTGGACATTCACGTCGTTCTTCACCTGCTTTCTAACGTTGGCTGCTGGTATAAACTTCGCGACGGCGATCGCAAATACGTTATGTGTGACGACTCGAGTCATAATGAAAACACTACGCAGGTATCGCACTCAAGGTTGAATATTCAAGGCAATCGCCATGACACTACTCAATATGAAGGGCACGAAGGATTCAATACTTTTAAACGGCTTTTGGTAAATGAGAGTGTTAAAGATAGCAACATAAATGAGAGCGAGGTAAGAGAAGCATAGCTTTTTAGCTCTGAAGAAGGAAAAAATTTAAAATAATATTTTGAATAAATTATCAAGGAAGAAAAGAAAATAGGAGCGAATGAAAGAAAGCCTAATATATTGCTCGCCAGAAAGAAATTTTCTCCCCTATAAAATTTGATATAACTTTACAGAGTACGGAATGGGGGTAGGGTTGCACGGTTACACAAGCACCCCGGTTGAGGACTTGAGATAAGGAACCACCAGAGGTGGCGGTAAAGTAATACAATGTATTAGGCGCCGTCGAATGAAAGTAATGAGAACTTATTTGACAAAAATATGCTGGCTCATTGATATATTCACTTTGAATATAAATATCTGGCTGCGTTTTTTTCCTGAATCAATGGAATGGGAAGCCGGTTTCAAGGTCAGTGACCTGAGCGCGTCGCCCTCGCCTCGACGGAGGGGAGGCATAAAGGGAAGTGGAGAGGGTAAGTTAGGAAGGGTAGCGCTCGCCTCTCTCAGATAAGGCAGTCAGTTGGCCGCTGACGTCGGTGCCGATCGGACGCTGCCGCGCACTTTTCCCGCGACGACACCGTATTGGTAACGCGGTAAGTTGCAGTATGAGTTTCGACAAATGCCTTAACATCGCTGCTCTTCTCTCGCAGGCGTCGGAGAAGATCCGGGAAATCGAGAATGGCGAGAAGTCAGAAAGCCTGCACCGTCGCGTGTTGCTGGAGCAATTGCTGAACAAATGGGCCTGGCTTGATGACTCTGACAGCAGCAGCTCTAGCGACGACGAAGACAGCGATGATGGCGACGGCGGGCCTCCTGTACCGGTCGTTCCTGCCTCAGGCGTGAAGCGTGGGCGAGATGTTTGCGACGGTGAGGACAAAGATTCATCGAAGCAGAATTCTGGGTATCAAGAAGGTGTCTTGCCTAATTTTGATGACGGAGAACCTGGACCCTCCAAGCGCCGGAGAGTGGACGAGGAAGAGTGTTCGGATTACCGTCCAGTCCCTAGCGGTAACAAGGAGAATTACAAAACCGCGCAGATCGAAGACGAGTATGGCGATTACCCTTTGAAAGTTGCGCCATTCCCAGACTGGCTGGACAGTGATGGCAGGGTGTGTGAGGAGCCGGTGCAGGATCCGGATCTTTCTTTTCTTGATATTTAGTGTGTTGTTTATGCATTTTCCCCCCTTGTCATGCTTTTAGTGTATCAATAAACAGCGCTCAGTTACACATTTAACCGTCGCCACCAACAAATATTCCATGTATGTGTAAATACGATGAGTGAATTCTTGGTAATACCGTAGATTTCTTTTCTTGATAGTGATATTGCTTTTGGTGTATGTGATTGTCTGTGTAGATTCCTCTTTGTTCGTTTCAAATGTTGCATGACAGTGTTCATTACACTGTGCATAGGAATAGGAAAATCGAATAAAATGGATGGCGTCACTCCACTAACGAAATCTTATATTTCAACGCATAATTGCAACAAAAACACGAGAACACATATTTATTGGTTAACATTTGTGCTAGACAAAGAACGTCAAAGAAACTTCAACAAAATATTTAGGCCAAAATTGAGGGCCCCCTTTGGAGTAATCACCTGACTTATTGGGCTGATCGGACACGCACACAAAAAATGAAAAAAAAAAATACGCTGCCACTAGGTGTATCTAACGTGTGTCGCTGCCACAACTACTAATATCACATGTAACGCGGTCAATGAATACTTCTTCACATACGAAGGCATAGATTTATATGCCGATCTAATAAAAAAAAATAGATGCGCTTCACAATCTGCAAATAATTACAGGGAAAGAAAAAAAATTAGAGATCCCCTGAAATGTGAGAATCAATGTAAGTGAAGACTCGGTGCTGCTTGCTTTCCTTGATAATTATCGGTGGCGTTGATGCCGAAAGCCTACTTGGTTCAACGTTTAATGCAACGCAAGAGTGGTGTGTTGAGGTTAAACGTTACCTTGCGTGCACCACGGCTGTGAGTCTGCGGATTACACAGAACACACAAAGAGAGGTGTTTGATGCGTTGTGTTGCACCACACTTCATAACCTCTGAGAAGGTTCGGTAATGTTACTGCCGCACATGACACATCGTATCCCGGCAGAAGTATTAAGCGTAAATTTGATTATGTGGCTGTGCGTGCCAAAACCTCTATCGGAATTCGAAGCGCGCCATAGTGGCAAACACTATTAATTTTGACACCATGATGTTCTGAAACGTGTCCCTAAGATTTAGTGCCCGGGCGTTTTCTATTTTGCCCAGTCGATATGCTGACTTGCGAAATTTGCCCTGTTTACATATCTGCGGAGTGTTTATTTTTTGGAAATAGCAATAACGTATTCAGCCGTACCTTGAACTTAAACTTTTTCAGTTTGACCGCCAGCGCTGTGGTATGGTAGTAAGGTTGTCCTTGCCTTGAAACGTCACCCCCCCCCCATTATTCTATGAAAAGTGCCTTCTCTCCGCCCTCCTCTGTGCAGGTCTATCGACGCGCCCTCTAGACTTGCACCTTAGCACCAAGAGGAGGGCTGCAGTTTTTGTAATGCTTATTTTTGGGGCTGGGGGCTCGATGGGTCCAAACGAGTTTCTCGCGTCGCCTTTCAATATGACTCCCTCTTTTGATATATGCACGCTTTGAACCACCAGCCGGCACGGTGTGCCAGACAACAGCAGCCGCCGCGGTGTGAAGTTCAAAGGAAGAGGCAAGGAAAGTTCCGCTTTAAAAAAATTCAGAGAAAATCGATCTCAACTAGAACTTTGACGTTTATGCGATAGGCTTTGCGAAAGTTGTGAGAGTGGGCATTGCGACCTGCGAAGCCTGTCATCTCGGAACTCGTGCATTCGGGCTTCCCTCTCGAAGCACTGTGACACCTATTGGCGCCGCCGCGAAATGCAGGCGTAAATATTTTTAAATCATCCACACAAATCAATTACCGTCGTTAGCGTTTAAAGGTGAGGCTGCATTGTACGGAAAGCGAAGGCACGTCAATATTTTCCGTCTTCCTGCACGGCAAACACGTGTTCGTACTTGGATTTCCATTAAGATCGTTCACCATCTCCGCACAGTAATTATCACCCCGGATTTTAACACACATCAACAGAAAGTACTGTCTTCTGCGCGATGCTACTCGAAAAGTCTTGAGCACGGCAGTGGACATTCACGTCGTTCTTCACCTGCTTTCTAAAAAACGTTGGCTGCTGGTATAAACTTCGCGACGGCGATCGCAAATACGTTATGTGTGACGACTCGAGTCATAATGAAAACGCTACGCAGGTATCGCACTCAAGGTTGAATATTCAAGGCAATCGCCATGACACTACTCAATATGAAGGGCACGATGGATTCAATACTTTTAAACGGCTTTTGGTAAATGAGAGTGTTAAAGATAGCAACATAAATGAGAGCGAGGTTAGAGAAGCATAGCTTTTTAGCTCTGAAGAAGGAAAAAAATTAAAATATTATTTCGAATAAATTATCAAGGAAGAAAAGAGAATAGAAGCGAATGAAAGAAAGCCTAATATATTGCTCGCCAGAAAGAAATTTTCTCCCCTATAAAATTTGATATAACTTTACATAGTACGGAATGGGGGTAGGGTTGCACTGTTACACAAGCACCCCGGTTGAGGACTTGAGATAAGGAACCAGCAGAGGTGGCGGTAAAGTAATACAATGTATTAGGCGCCGTCGAATGAAAGTAATGAGAACCTATTTGACAAAAATATGCTGGCTCATTGATATATTCACTTTGAATATAAATATCTGGCTGCGTTTTTTTCCTGAATCAATGGAATGGGAAGCCGGTTTGAAGGTCAGTGACCTGAGCGCGTCGCCCTCGCCTCGACGGAGGGGAGGCATAAAGGGAAGTGGAGAGGGTAAGATTGGAAGGGTAGCGCTCGCCTCTCTCAGATAAGGCAGGCAGTCAGTAGGCCGCTGCCGATCGGACGCTGCCGAGCACGTTTCCCGCGACGACACCGTATTGGTAACGCGGTAAGTTGCAGTATGAGTTTCGACAAATGCCTTAACATCGCTGCTCTTCTCTCGCAGGCGTCGGAGAAGATCCGGGAAATCGAGAATGGCGAGAAGTCAGAAAGCCTGCACCGTCGCGTGTTGCTGGAGCAATTGCTGAACAAATGGGCCTGGCTTGATGACTCTGACAGCAGCAGCTCTAGCGACGACGAAGACAGCGATGATGGCGACGGCGGGCCTCCTGTACCGGTCGTTCCTGCCTCAGGCGTGAAGCGTGGGCGAGATGTTTGCGACGGTGAGGACAAAGATTCATCGAAGCAGAATTCTGGGTATCAAGAAGGTGTCTTGCCTAATTTCGATGACGGAGAACCTGGAACCTCCAAGCGCCGGAGAGTGGACGAGGAAGAGTGTTGGGATTACCGTCCAGTCCCTAGCGGTAACAAGGAGAATTACAAAACCACGCAGATCGAAGACGAGTATGGCGATTACCCTTTGAAAGTTGCGCCATTCCCAGACTGGCTGGACAGTGATGGCAGGGTGTGTGAGGAGCCGGTGCAGGATCCGGATCTTTCTTTTCTTGATATTTAGTGTGTTGTTTATGCATTTTCCCCCCTTGTCATGCTTTTAGTGTATCAATAAACAGCGCTCAGTTACACATTTTACCGCCGCCACCAACAAATATTTCATGTATGTGTAAATACGATGAGTGAATTCTTGGTAATACCGTAGATTTCTTTTCTTGATAGTGATATTGCTTTTGGTGTATGTGATTGTCTGTGTAGATTCCTCTTTGTTCGTTTCAAATGTTGCATGACAGTGTTCATTACACTGTGCATAGGAATAGGAAAATCGAATAAAATGGATGGCGTCACTCCACTAAAGAAATCTTATATTTCAACGCATAATTGCAACAAAAACACGAGAACACACATTTATTGGTTAACATTTGTGCTAGACAAAGAACGTCAAAGAAACTTCAACAAAATATTTAGGCCAAAATTGAGGGCCCCCTTTGGAGTAATCACCTGACTTATTGGGCTGATCGGACACGCACACAAAAAATGAAAAAAAAAAATACGCTGCCACTAGGTGTATCTAACGTGTGTCGCTGCCACAACTACTAATATCACATGTAACGCGGTCAATGAATACTTCTTCACATACGAAGGCATAGATTTATATGCCGATCTAATAAAAAAAAAATAGATGCGCTTCATAATCTGCAAATAATTACAGGGAAAGAAAAAAATTAGAGATCCCCTGAAATGTGAGAATCAATGTAAGTGAAGACTCGGTGCTGCTTGCTTTCCTTGATGATAATTATCGGTGGCGTTGATGCCGAAAGCCTACTTGGTTCAACGTTTAATGCAACGCAAGAGTGGTAAGTTGAGGTTAAACGTTACCTTGCGTGCACCACGGCTGTGAGTCTGCGGATTACACAGAACACACAAAGAGAGGTGTTTGATGCGTTGTGTTGCACCACACTTCATAACCTCTGAGAAGGTTCGGTAATGTTACTGCCGCACATGACACACCGTATCCCGGCAGAAGTATTAAGCGTAAATTTGATTATGTGGCTGTGCGTGCCAAAACCTCTATCGGAATTCGAAGCGCGCCATAGTGGCAAACACTATTAATTTTGACACCATGATGTTCTGAAACGTGTCCCTAAGCTTTAGTGCCCGGGCGTTTTCTATTTTGCCCAGTCGATATGCTGACTTGCGAAATTTGCCCTGTTTACATATCTGCGGAGTGTTTATTTTTTGGAAATAGCAATAACGTATTCAGCCGTACCTTGAACTTAAACTTTTTCAGTTTGACCGCCAGCGCTGTGGTATAGTAGTAAGGTTATCCTTGCCTTGAAACGTCACCCCCCCATTATTCTATGAAAAGTGCCTTCTCTCCGCCCTCCTCCGTGCAGGTCTATCGACGCGCCCTCTCGACATGCACCTTAGCACCAAGAGGAGGGCTGCAGTTTTTGTAATGCTTATTTTTGGGGCTGGGGGCTCGATGGGTCCAAACGAGTTTCTCGCGTCGCCTTTCAATATGACTCCCTCTTTTGATATATGCACGCTTTGAACCACCAGCCGGCACGGTGTGCCAGACAACAGCAGCCGCCGCGGTGTGAAGTTCAAAGGAAGAGGCAAGGAAAGTTCCGCTTTAAAAAAATTCAGAGAAAATCGATCTCAACTAGAACTTTGACGTTTATGCGATAGGCTTTGCGAAAGTTGTGAGAGTGGGCATTGCGACCTGCGAAGCCTGTCATCTCGGAACTCGTGCATTCGGGCTTCCCTCTCGAAGCACTGTGACACCTATTGGCGCCGCCGCGAAATGCAGGCGTAAATAATTTTAAATCATCCACACAAATCAATTACCGTCGTTAGCGTTTAAAGGTGAGGCTGCATGGTACGGAAAGCGAAGGCACGTCAATATTTTCCGTCTTCCTGCACGGCAAACAAGTGTTCGTACTTGGATTTCCATTAAGATCGTTCACCATCTCCGCACAGTAATTATCACCCCGGATTTTAACACTCATCAACAGCAAGTACTGTCTTCTGCGCGATGCTACTCGAAAAGTCTTGAGCAGGGCAGTGGACATTCACGTCATTCTTCACCTGCTTTCTAAAAAACGTTGGCTGCTGGTATAAACTTCGCGACGGCGATCGCAAATACGTTATGTGTGACGACTCGAGTCATAATGAAAACGCTACGCAGGTATCGCACTCAAGGTTGAATATTCAAGGCAATCGCCATGACACTACTCAATATGAAGGGCACGATGGATTCAATACTTTTAAACGGCTTTTGGTAAATGAGAGTGTTAAAGATAGCAACATAAATGAGAGCGAGGTAAGAGAAGCATAGCTTTTTAGCTCTGAAGAAGGAAAAAATTTAAAATATTATTTTGAATAAATTATCAAGGAAGAAAAGAAAATAGAAGCGAATGAAAGAAAGCCTAATATATTGCTCGCCAGAAAGAAATTTTCTCCCCTATAAAATTTGATATAACTTTACAGAGTACGGAAGGGGGTAGGGTTGCACGGTTACACAAGCACCCCGGTTGAGGACTTGTGATAAGGAACCACCAGAGGTGGCGGTAAAGTAATACAATGTATTAGGCGCCGTCGAATGAAAGTAATGAGAACCTATTTGACAAAAATATACTGGCTCATTGATATTATTCACTTTGAATATAAATATCTGGCTGCGTTTTTTTCCTGAATCAATGGAAAGGGAAGCCGGTTTCAAGGTCAGTGACCTGAGCGCGTCGCCCTCGCCTCGACGGAGGGGAGGCATAAAGGGAAGTGGAGAGGGTAAGATTGGAAGGGTAGCGCTCGCCTCTCTCAGATAAGGCAGGCAGTCAGTTGGCCGCTGACGTCGGTGCCGATCGGACGCTGCCGAGCACGTTTCCCGCGACGACACCGTATTGGTAACGCGGTAAGTTGCAGTATGAGTTTCGACAAATGCCTTAACATCGCTGCTCTTCTCTCGCAGGCGTCGGAGAAGATCCGGGAAATCGAGAATGGCGAGAAGTCAGAAAGCCTGCACCGTCGCGTGTTGCTGGAGCAATTGCTGAACAAATGGGCCTGGCTTGATGACTCTGACAGCAGCAGCTCTAGCGACGACGAAGACAGCGATGATGGCGACGGCGGGCCTCCTGTACCGGTCGTTCCTGCCTCAGGCGTGAAGCGTGGGCGAGATGTTTGCGACGGTGAGGACAAAGATTCATCGAAGCAGAATTCTGGGTATCAAGAAGGTGTCTTGCCTAATTTTGATGACGCAGAACCTGGAACCTCCAAGCGCCGGAGAGTGGACGAGGAAGAGTGTTGGGATTACCGTCCAGTCCCTAGCGGTAACAAGGAGAATTACAAAACCACGCAGATCGAAGACGAGTATGGCGATTACCCTTTGAAAGTTGCGCCATTCCCAGACTGGCTGGACAGTGATGGCAGGGTGTGTGAGGAGCCGGTGCAGGATCCGGATCTTTCTTTTCTTGATATTTAGTGTGTTGTTTATGCATTTTCCCCCCTTGTCATGCTTTTAGTGTATCAATAAACAGCGCTCAGTTACACATTTTACCGTCGCCACCAACAAATATTTCATGTATGTGTAAATACGATGAGTGAATTCTTGGTAATACCGTAGATTTCTTTTCTTGATAGTGATATTGCTTTTGGTGTATGTGATTGTCTGTGTAGATTCCTCTTTGTTCGTTTCAAATGTTGCATGACAGTGTTCATTACACTGTGCATAGGAATAGGAAAATCGAATAAAATGGATGGCGTCACTCCACTAAAGAAATCTTATATTTCAACGCATAATTGCAACAAAAACACGAGAACACACATTTATTGGTTAACATTTGTGCTAGACAAAGAACGTCAAAGAAACTTCAACAAAATATTTAGGCCAAAATTGAGGGCCCCCTTTGGAGTAATCACCTGACTTATTGGGCTGATCGGACACGCACACAAAAAATGAAAAAAAAAATACGCTGCCACTAGGTGTATCTAACGTGTGTCGCTGCCACAACTACTAATATCACATGTAACGCGGTCAATGAATACTTCTTCACATACGAAGGCATAGATTTATATCCCGATCTAATAAAAAAAAAATAGATGCGCTTCATAATCTGCAAATAATTACAGGGAAAGAAAAAAATTAGAGATCCCCTGAAATGTGAGAATCAATGTAAGTGAAGACTCGGTGCTGCTTGCTTTCCTTGATGATAATTATCGGTGGCGTTGATGCCGAAAGCCTACTTGGTTCAACGTTTAATGCAACGCAAGAGTGGTAAGTTGAGGTTAAACGTTACCTTGCGTGCACCACGGCTGTGAGTCTGCGGATTACACAGAACACACAAAGAGAGGTGTTTGATGCGTTGTGTTGCACCACACTTCATAACCTCTGAGAAGGTTCGGTAATGTTACTGCCGCACATGACACATCGTATCCCGGCAGAAGTATTAAGCGTAAATTTGATTATGTGGCTGTGCGTGCCAAAACCTCTATCGGAATTCGAAGCGCGCCATAGTGGCAAACACTATTAATTTTGACACCATGATGTTCTGAAACGTGTCCCTAAGCTTTAGTGCCCGGGCGTTTTCTATTTTGCCCAGTCGATATGCTGACTTGCGAAATTTGCCCTGTTTACATATCTGCGGAGTGTTTATTTTTTGGAAATAGCAATAACGTATTCAGCCGTACCTTGAACTTAAACTTTTTCAGTTTGACCGCCAGCGCTGTGGTATAGTAGTAAGGTTATCCTTGCCTTGAAACGTCACCCCCCCATTATTCTATGAAAAGTGCCTTCTCTCCGCCCTCCTCTGTGCAGGTCTATCGACGCGCCCTCTCGACATGCACCTTAGCACCAAGAGGAGGGCTGCAGTTTTTGTAATGCTTATTTTTGGGGCTGGGGGCTCGATGGGTCCAAACGAGTTTCTCGCGTCGCCTTTCAATATGACTCCCTCTTTTGATATATGCACGCTTTGAACCACCAGCCGGCACGGTGTGCCAGACAACAGCAGCCGCCGCGGTGTGAAGTTCAAAGGAAGAGGCAAGGAAAGTTCCGCTTTAAAAAAATTCAGAGAAAATCGATCTCAACTAGAACTTTGACGTTTATGCGATAGGCTTTGCGAAAGTTGTGAGAGTGGGCATTGCGACCTGCGAAGCCTGTCATCTCGGAACTCGTGCATTCGGGCTTCCCTCTCGAAGCACTGTGACACCTATTGGCGCCGCCGCGAAATGCAGGCGTAAATAATTTTAAATCATCCACACAAATCAATTACCGTCGTTAGCGTTTAAAGGTGAGGCTGCATGGTACGGAAAGCGAAGGCACGTCAATATTTTCCGTCTTCCTGCACGGCAAACAAGTGTTCGTACTTGGATTTCCATTAAGATCGTTCACCATCTCCGCACAGTAATTATCACCACGGATTTTAACACTCATCAACAGCAAGTACTGTCTTCTGCGCGATGCTACTCGAAAAGTCTTGAGCAGGGCAGTGGACATTCACGTCATTCTTCACCTGCTTTCTAAAAAACGTTGGCTGCTGGTATAAACTTCGCGACGGCGATCGCAAATACGTTATGTGTGACGACTCGAGTCATAATGAAAACGCTACGCAGGTATCGCACTCAAGGTTGAATATTCAAGGCAATCGCCATGACACTACTCAATATGAAGGGCACGATGGATTCAATACTTTTAAACGGCTTTTGGTAAATGAGAGTGTTAAAGATAGCAACATAAATGAGAGCGAGGTAAGAGAAGCATAGCTTTTTAGCTCTGAAGAAGGAAAAAATTTAAAATATTATTTTGAATAAATTATCAAGGAAGAAAAGAAAATAGAAGCGAATGAAAGAAAGCCTAATATATTGCTCGCCAGAAAGAAATTTTCTCCCCTATAAAATTTGATATAACTTTACAGAGTACGGAAGGGGGTAGGGTTGCACGGTTACACAAGCACCCCGGTTGAGGACTTGTGATAAGGAACCACCAGAGGTGGCGGTAAAGTAATACAATGTATTAGGCGCCGTCGAATGAAAGTAATGAGAACCTATTTGACAAAAATATACTGGCTCATTGATATTATTCACTTTGAATATAAATATCTGGCTGCGTTTTTTTCCTGAATCAATGGAAAGGGAAGCCGGTTTCAAGGTCAGTGACCTGAGCGCGTCGCCCTCGCCTCGACGGAGGGGAGGCATAAAGGGAAGTGGAGAGGGTAAGATTGGAAGGGTAGCGCTCGCCTCTCTCAGATAAGGCAGGCAGTCAGTTGGCCGCTGACGTCGGTGCCGATCGGACGCTGCCGAGCACGTTTCCCGCGACGACACCGTATTGGTAACGCGGTAAGTTGCAGTATGAGTTTCGACAAATGCCTTAACATCGCTGCTCTTCTCTCGCAGGCGTCGGAGAAGATCCGGGAAATCGAGAATGGCGAGAAGTCAGAAAGCCTGCACCGTCGCGTGTTGCTGGAGCAATTGCTGAACAAATGGGCCTGGCTTGATGACTCTGACAGCAGCAGCTCTAGCGACGACGAAGACAGCGATGATGGCGACGGCGGGCCTCCTGTACCGGTCGTTCCTGCCTCAGGCGTGAAGCGTGGGCGAGATGTTTGCGACGGTGAGGACAAAGATTCATCGAAGCAGAATTCTGGGTATCAAGAAGGTGTCTTGCCTAATTTTGATGACGGAGAACCTGGACCCTCCAAGCGCCGGAGAGTGGACGAGGAAGAGTGTTGGGATTACCGTCCAGTCCCTAGCGGTAACAAGGAGAATTACAAAACCGCGCAGATCGAAGACGAGTATGGCGATTACCCTTTGAAAGTTGCGCCATTCCCAGACTGGCTGGACAGTGATGGCAGGGTGTGTGAGGAGCCGGTGCAGGATCCGGATCTTTCTTTTCTTGATATTTAGTGTGTTGTTTATGCATTTTCCCCCCTTGTCATGCTTTTAGTGTATCAATAAACAGCGCTCAGTTACACATTTTACCGTCGCCACCAACAAATATTTCATGTATGTGTAAATACGATGAGTGAATTCTTGGTAATACCGTAGATTTCTTTTCTTGATAGTGATATTGCTTTTGGTGTATGTGATTGTCAGTGTAGATTCCTCTTTGTTCGTTTCAAATGTTGCATGACAGTGTTCATTACACTGTGCATAGGAATAGGAAAATCGAATAAAATGGATGGCGTCACTCCACTAAAGAAATCTTATATTTCAACGCATAATTGCAACAAAAACACGAGAACACATATTTATTGGTTAACATTTGTGCTAGACAAAGAACGTCAGAGAAACTTCAACAAAATATTTAGGCCAAAATTGAGGGCCCCCTTTGGAGTAATCACCTGACTTATTGGGCTGATCGGACACGCACACAAAAAATGAAAAAAAAATACGCTGCCACTAGCTGTATCTAACGTGTGTCGCTGCCACAACTACTAATATCACATGTAACGCGGTCAATGAATACTTCTTCACATACGAAGGCATAGATTTATATGCCAATCTAATAAAAAAATATAGATGCGCTTCATAATCTTCAAACAATTACAGGGAAAGAAAAAAATTAGAGATCCCCTGAAATGTGAGAATCAATGTACGTGAAGACGCGGAGCTGCTTGCTTTCCTTCATGATAATTATCGGTGGCGTTGATGCCGAAAGCCTACTTGGTTCAACGTTTAATGCAACGCAAGAGTGGTGAGTTGAGGTTAAACGTTACCTTGCGTGCACGACGGCTGTGAGTCTGCGTATTACACAGAACACACAAAGAGAGGTGTTTGATGCGTTGTGTTGCACCACACTTCATAACCTCTGAGAAGGTTCGGTAATGTTACTGCCGCACATGACACATCGTATCCCGGCAGAAGTATTAAACGTAAATTTGATTATGTGGCTGTGCGTGCCGAAACCTCTATCGGAATTCGAAGCGCGCCATAGTGGCAGACACTATTAATTTTGACACCATGATGTTCTGAAACGTGTCCCTAACCATTAGTGCCCGGGCGTTTTCTATTTTACCCAGTCGATATGCTGCTGCCGCGTTCGCGATGACGTCCGTGACCTGTAACGAGGCCACAGCCGCCAAGCTAGCGCAGTGGGAACATAAACGTTCATTTGACGATTGACCGCTTCCGTAGTGTCACCTGTACTCTGCGGTGTTCTTTAAATAATGCAGGTCTGCTTTGCATGACTTGCGAAATTTGCCCTGTTTACATATCTGCGGAGTGTTTATTTTTTGGATATAGCAATAACGTATTCAGCCGTACCTTGAACTTAAGCTTATTCAGTTTGACCGCCAGCGCTGTGGTATAGTAGTAAGGTTATCCTTGCCTTGAAACGTCACCCCCCCCCCCCATTCTATGAAAAGTGCCTTATCTCCGCCCTCCTCTGTGCAGGTCTATCGACGCGCCCTCTAGACTTGCACCTTAGCACCAAGCGGAGGGCTGCAGTTTTTGTAATGCTTATTTTTGGGGCTGGGGGCTCGATCGGTCCAAACGAGTTTCTCGCGTCGCCTTTCAATATGACTCCCTCTTTTGATACATGCACGCTTTGAACCACCAGCCGCACGGTGTACCAGACAACAGCAGCCGCCGCGGTATGAACTTCAAAAGAAGAGGCAAGGAAAGTTCCGCTTTAATAAAATTCAGAGAAAATCAATCTCAACTAGAACTTTGACATTTATGCGATAGGCTTTGCGAAAGTTGTGAGAGTTGGCATTGCAACCTGCGAAGCCTGTCATCTCGGAATTCGTGCATTCGGGCTACCCTCTCGAAGCACTGTGACACCTATTGGCGCCGCCACGAAATGCAGGCGTAAATATTTTTAAATCATCCACACAAATCAATTACCGCCGTTAGCGTTTAATGGTGAGGCTGCATTCTACGGAAAGCGAAAGCACGTCAATATTTTCCGTCTTCCTGCACGGCAAACACGTGTTCGTACTTGGATTTCCATGAAGATCGTTCACCATCTCCGCACAGTAATTATCACCCCGGATTTTAACACTCATCAACAGAAAGTACTGTCTTCTGCGCGATGCTACTCGAAAAGTCTTGAGCACGGCAGTGGACATTCACGTCGTTCTTCACCTGCTTTCTAAAAAACGTTGGCTGCTGGTATAAACTTCGCGACGGCGATTGCAGATACGTTATGTGTGGCGACTCGAGTCATAATGAAAACGCTACGCAGGTATCGCACTCAAGGTTGAATATTCAAGGCAATCGCCATGACACTACTCAATATGAAGGGCACGATGGATTCAATACTTTTAAACGGCTTTTGGTAAATGAGAGTGTTAAAGATAGCAACATAAATGAGAGGGAGGTAAGAGAAGCATAGCTTTTTAGCTCTGAAGAAGGAAAAAATTCAAAATATTATTTTGAATAAATTATCAAGGAAGAAAAGCAAATAGAAGCGAATGAAAGAAAGCCTAATATATTGCTCGCCAGAAAGAAATTTTCTCCCCTATAAAATTTGATATAACTTTACAGAGTACGGAATGGGGGTAGGGTTGCACGGTTGCACAAGCACCCCGGTTGAGGACTTGAGATAAGGAACCACCAGAGGTGGCGGTAAAGTAATACAATGTATTAGGCGCCGTCGAATGAAAGTAATAAGAACCTATTTGACAAAAATATGCTGGCTCATTGATATATTGACTTTGAATATAAATATCTGGCTCCGTTTTTTTCCTGAATCAATGGAATGGGAAGCCGGTTTCAAGGTCAGTGACCGGAGCGCGTCGCGCTCGCCTCGACGGAGGGGAGGCATAAAGGGAAGTGGAGAGGGTAAGTTTGGAAGGGTAGCGCTCGCCTCTCTCAGATAAGGCAGGCAGTCAGTTGGCCGCTGACGTCGGTGCCGATCGGACGCTGCCGAGCACGTTTCCCGCGACGACACCGTATTGGTAACGCGGTAAGTTGCAGTATGAGTTTCGACAAATGCCTTAACATCGCTGCTCTTCTCTCGCAGGCGTCGGAGAAGATCCGGGAAATCGAGAATGGCGTGAAGTCAGAAAGCCTGCACCGTCGCGTGTTGCTGGAGCAATTGCTGAACAAATGGGCCTGGCTTGATGACTCTGACAGCAGCAGCTCTAGCGACGACGAAGACAGCGATGATGGCGACGGCGGGCCTCCTGTACCGGTCGTTCCTGCCTCAGGCGTGAAGCGTGGGCGAGATGTTTGCGACGGTGAGGACAAAGATTCATCGAAGCAGAATTCTGGGTATCAAGAAGGTGTCTTGCCTAATTTTGACGACGGAGAACCTGGACCCTCCAAGCGCCGGAGAGTGGACGAGGAAGAGTGTTGGGATTACCGTCCAGTCCCTAGCGGTAACAAGGAGAATTACAAAACCGCGCAGATCGAAGACGAGTATGGCGATTACCCTTTGAAAGTTGCGCCATTCCCAGACTGGCTGGACAGTGATGGCAGGGTGTGTGAGGAGCCGGTGCAGGATCCGGATCTTTCTTTTCTTGATATTTAGTGTGTTGTTTATGCATTTTCCCCCCTTGTCATGCTTTTAGTGTATCAATAAACAGCGCTCAGTTACACATTTTACCGTCGCCACCAACAAATATTTCATGTATGTGTAAATACGATGAGTGAATTATTGGTAATACCGTAGATTTCTTTTCTTGATAGTGATATTGCTTTTGGTGTATGTGATTGTCAGTGTAGATTCCTCTTTCTTCGTTTCAAATGTTGCATGACAGTGTTCATTAAACTGTGCATAGGAATAGGAAAATCGAATAAAATGGATGGCGTCACTCCACTAAAGAAATCTTATATTTCAACGCATAATTGCATCAAAAACACGAGAACACATATTTATTGGTTAACATTTGTGCTAGACAAAGAACGTCAAAGAAACTTCAACAAAATATTTAGGCCAAAATTGAGGGCCCCCTTCTGAGTAATCACCTGACTTATTGGGCTGATCGGACACGCACACGAAAAATTAAAAAAAAAATACGCTGCCACTAGGTGTATCTAACGTGTGTCGCTGCCACAACTACTAATATCACATGTAACGCGGTCAATGAATACTTCTTCACATACGGGTGAAGACGTGTCCCACTTTGGCTCTTCGATGTTTTCTTTTTAGCTTGTGTTGAACTACCATTCTACGTGGTAAAACATTGAGCAACGACACTGTGAGCACTTTCTGTGAGTGTGGTGTGCTTTTTCACGACTCCAGTTGACGTTTTTTTCTGGCTACGAGGACATTTTCGACGGCGACCCGCTGACCTAAGCCTAACCACGTCTGGGCCTAGCCCGAGTGCGGCCTCGGCGAGGCCGGCCAGGTGAGCACGGCATCATGTCGCCACCACAGCAACATTCGCACTCGAGTGGACCCAGCGCGGGAACTCCATGCTCACCTCAGCTTAGAGACGCCGAAAAGTTGAAGAATAGCCCCTCCAAAATGCAGACAACGCGACGAGCGAAGCGCGCAGTGAGCGTCGAAACGCCGGGTGAACGCCGAGCTGCAGCCGAAGACGCCGTGCCGCGTCCCTCGATGGAAGAGGCCAGAAGGAGGGAGTCGCAAGTGAACGACCAAATGGATGTTCAGGATGACAGCGTGGACGACAACGATGATAGCAATGACGAAGACAACGAGGAGGACGACGGATGGTCCTTTTTCAGCAAGCGGAAACCAAACAGAAAAGTCAAGCCCGAACAGCTTCGCCTCGAGCGGGTAAGTCGACCTCATTTTGCACTCTCGATCAGGCCACTTAACAAGGTACACGTCCATGACATACCTAAGCAGGCTATAACAGCAGCACTAGAGATGACGGCAAGAAGTTGGGAACTTGCAGAATTATCAATTTTCCGCTACGACCCTGCAGCGAACTGCATAAAGGTTACTGTCAGGGATGAAGAACACGCGAAGAGGCTTGCGGCGCTGACACGATTAGCTGAGAAAATGAGCGGTCACGTTCGTACGTATGAAGTGATAATTGAAAGAACGCCAACACAGAAGGTGGGGAACAGCCGGGGGGTCATCAAGGTGCGTCCCGGCCAGACCATTGAATATATCAAGGATCACTTGAGATGCGAGACGGCGACTATCCTAGAGGCACGTCTGCTCGGGAAGACAAACATGCTGCTGCTAACATTTAATACGGAATCTCCCCCAAACAGGCTCGTGTTCGATTATGAGATCACAAGGGTGCATGAGTACAGACCGAAGGTTATAGCTTGCTACAATTGTCACGGCTTGGGACACATTGCCAAGTATTGCCCTTCAGACGAAGTGTGTAAACAGTGTGGTAGAAAACACCCTGAAGACAACGAATGCGATGAAGAGCTATTCTGTGTCGCATGCCAGAAACAGGGCCACATATCGCTAAACTCAGCATGTCCTAGCCGTGCACCGAAAGACATTAAGAAAGTCGTGCAGAACATAGAAGAAGGTCAGAGGACAGTGACCTGGTCTGAAAAAGTACTGGCGGGAACATCCACACAACCCACGCTGTCCGCTCACTATGAGCAACAAATAAAAGAACTAAGAAAAGAAAATCAGCAGTTGAGAGCAATGCTGCGGCAAATACTTGCGCGACTATCACCAGAGCAACGAGATACGCAACCACCGCCAACGCCACGGCAACGTGAATCAGAGACGCCGGCAGACCGAGAAAAACGCACGCGTTCTAATAGTCGGGTCGGGCGATCAATTAGTCGGAAAACCACGGCAAACTCTAGAAAGCTGCAACACGCAGGACCTGCACAGACCCAGCAGAACCAGGCACCGTCAGTGCCAAAACCACTAACAGCCCAAGACTCGGCGTATGCGCAGATGCTGAGCATCCTAAGGCAGGAAAGACACACTGAGACCCAGCGCCTCGAAAAGAACCTACGGGAGGAATTTCAGACAGTAACGAATGCAATACAAACTCAGATGCAGGCGATATTCACGGAAATTCAGAGAAATATTCAGAAACAACATGACGAACCTAAAAGGCGCAAGCCAGCAGATGAAAGATGACGGCACGGCCTATATGCATCCAATGGAACTGTCGAAGTTTTACGCAGAATGGATCCACACTAAGACAGCAAATTAAAAAATTCAAACCCCTTGTTGTGCTTCTACAGGAGACAAGGGGACAATGCACTATTCGAGGTTACCGAACCTTTCAGCAGGCTACGATACGACACCAGGGAAACCAACAAGCGCAAGGCCAAGCTGCTCTTTTAGTAAGACATGACTGCACCGCAACCCAACTGCAGATACCAGATTTGTGTAATGATTTTAGAGAAATTGTGGCAGTAAAGCTATGTCCACGCGGCCACCGGCCAATGGTTGCAGTCTCCACGTACTACAGACCCCTAACGGGCAAGCACCGGAATGACTCCTACCAATGGCTCAGTAAGGTGCAGGCACAAGCCGGAGGCCTTCCCATTCTAGTGGGGGGCGATTTTAACGCCAAGCACCAAACATGGGGCTACGCCAAAGCTGACCCGAGAGGATGCATACTGCACGATGCAATAGAAATGTCAACTCTGGACATATGCAACACACCAGAAACACCAACCCGCATAGGGCTACACGCGCGACAACAGGACACAACGCCCGATCTGACACTAGCCACTCCAGGGCTCATAAGGCAATGGAACGTAGAATCGACGACATGGGGAAGCGACCATTTACCAATAATTATCACGCTCAATCGCAAGAAGATCCGAGAGAGGAGAGAAACGGTGCTTTTTGACTGGAAAAAATTTAGAATGGCTACCGGGGACTCTTTTGCGGACTTTGAACAATTCAGCGCTATGGTAGCGGAGGCACGGCCGGAGGCCAGGGAAACTATCCCATGCGATGACACTGCAACTCACATGGATATGCACCTTGCAAATCTATGGCGGAAGGTCAACCGCCTCACACAGCAATACCAGTATAAAGGAAAGCGTCACAAAGATCTAATGCGCCTTAAACATCAATACCGACTCATCAAGGAATACCAACAACAACTCGAAGCAGACACGTGGCACAATACGTGCGCGAAGCTTGGCCGGGAACCCGGCCTAAAAAGGCTATGGCAGATTTTAAGGAGCCTGCTTGGGAGCAAAAAAGGCTCACCTCCTCTCGCGGAGCTCTTTTTGCGAGATGAGCCTGCCGTGCTGGAGGACCGCGTCATCCACACTTTCTTCCCACATGCTGCCGAGGCGCCTCCTGAACCGCTGCCTTCTGCAACGATAAACAACGCGAAAGAGGAGCTAGACACGCCCTTTACGCTGGGTGAACTCGTAGCAGCCCTTGCACAAGGCAAAACGAAATCAGCTCCCGGGCACGATGGCGTGACTTGGCAAGAACTTCGAAACCTCAGCAATGAAGCTCAAGAACAGCTCTTAACAATTATCAATGAATCCTGGGAATCCGGACTAGTGCCAGATTCACTAAAACTATCTCTCATCTACCCCATACCAAAGCCGGGCAAAGACCACACGAAACCAGCTAACCTACGCCCCATAGCTCTAACGTCAACTGTCTGTAAATTGATAGAAAGAATGCTACACACAAGAATGCAGCACTACATCGAATATGTACAACCGGGTTTGCATCCTGCGCAGGCAGGTTTTCGGCCGAACATGGGCACACATGACTGCCTCTGGTTGCTCCGCAGAGTGATCAACCGTAAGTCTCGCAAACAGATGCCTGACTATATTCTTGCAGTCGATATGCGTAAAGCATTCGATAACGTGAAACAAGAGGCCATCTTACAGGAACTGGCAACCAGGTACCCTAGCCAAAGAACATACAATTGGATACGTAGCTTCCTCCAAAGCAGACCAATCCAGCTCCATGGCAAGGCACCGGGATGGAGTCCGAAGACCTATTACTTGGATAGGGGAGTGCCCCAGGGCTCCATCCTCGGACCTATGCTATTCAATCTGGCCATGACACGTGTGGCAGAAAGTCTTGAGCGAGACACATCAGCCCGTTTTACTATTTACGCCGACGATATAACAATATGGACGGAAGCGGCGGATTATTCCGACATACAGAGCATGCAAACTGAGCTGCAAGCAGCGATCCTGAGCCTTAGCAACACTTTAGATAACCTAGGACTGCAACTCTCGCCAGAGAAGACAGAATTGATCAGCGTAGACGGAAAGAAAGCAACCAATGTAAACAAGCAGATCACTTTACACATCGGCCAAAGCGATATTACGTCGGCCAATGGACAAATTAGGATTCTTGGAGCACAGATTGCTAGCTGCAACAGCCCCCAGCTATGGATTCGCACACTAAAGCAAAAATGGAGACCGCTGTTGCACATGGTTAGACGAATATCGAGCAAGTATGGCGGAGCGCGTCAGAAAGCGTGCCAAACGCTTGCAAAAGCGGTCGCGGTTGGAAGGATTCTTTACGGGGCACCCTTGTACGAATTCTCTGAACGAGACCTCGGCGACATCGAAAAGTTACACAGGGCCACCCTCCGTACGATCACTGGGCTACCAAAGCACACGAGGAACGAGGACCTGCTCAAGCTCGTAGCGATTCCACCCATACGGGACATAATCAGTGAAGCACGAATTCGAATGCGATCCCGGTTGGAAAACACGACCGAAGGAAAACAGATCATGGCGTGGGATAAACAAGTCCATGCGAAGCCAGAGCCCGCGGAAGCGACCATAACGCCACCATGGGAAGCACCACTGGGCATACGGAGGCAACAACGCCCTATCGCCAGACGAAACGCGGAAGCTAGAAAAATATTTGAAAAGAGATTGGGATTAAGCACGCCGCAGCACACCACTGACATCTACACGGACGCTGCAATCACAAACGACATAGCAAGCATGGCCTGGGTTAGCACATCTGCACCCCAACACAATGGCTATCACACATGTCAGCTTCCTGGGGGTGCAACCTTGCACGCTGAGCTCTTAGCTATATGGGGAGCGGTCAACACCATTCCCATTGACATGGGAGACATTGTAGAGCAGAGTGTGCGTAATAATTATCGGATCCTTACTGATTCGTACGAAGCAGTGGCCGAATTAACGGGGCCTACGACAGATGATGCGGTGGCCAACGACACCAGAAAAAAGCTAAAGAGAATACAGGACAATGGAACAACTGTTGAAATCCTATGGACACCGGGGCACACCGGCACGGATGGGGGAAACGCAGCCGCTCACGCAGCTGCCGCGCAAGCGGGTGGGCTTGATTACGCGTACAGCTCCCCACACTCCATTTCCTCGCCAAACCCCGTGGACCAAAATCCATACCTAAAGATATTGGCTGCAGGCTCTCCTAGCAGAGCACTGATGCATTACATTCGTACTAAAATAAAAGCAGACAGTAAAAGAAGATTATTAGAAGCTACACCAGTACATTTGTTTGACGACAAGGGCGGGCTTACCCGCACGGAAGAGGTTTTCTTGAATAAGGTTATGGCCAACGCTGCATACACACCACACATACTTGAGAAATGGCACCAACCCAGACAAGCTACGATTGCGAAGACTTACACCCGATGTACACATTGCCAGGAGTCATGCAGAGCAGACTTGCAACACCTCATTTGGAGCTGTGCAGCTTTTTCACAAGGGAGATCCAACATTCAGCATCTACAACACGGAGACATTAGAACACTAGGAATTACAATGCAAACTAACCCTGAAGCACAGAAAGCCATTGCGACATATGGCAGACAAAGTGGCTTGTTTCGAGTAGTGTAGAGGGGGTCGATCAGCCCATGTGAGAGCGGCGGAACTGCACATGCACCTGAGCCTGCATAAAGCGGAAGATCCCAGACTGAGATGAAGTGTTTCAGCCAACAGTATGGGTACCCACATTCCCTTCCCTCCTAATCGCCATCAGCGGCCTAGAGCCGTCCCCTTCCTTAAAATAAAGGCTTTATTCATTCATTCATTCACATACGAAGGCATAGATTTATATGCCGATCTAATAAAAAAATATAGATGCGCTTCATAATCTGCAAATAATTACAGGGAAAGAAAAAAATTAGAGATCCCCTGAAATGTGAGAATCAATGTAAGTGAAGACGCGGAGCTGCTTGCTTTCCTTCATGATAATTATCGCTGGCGTTGATGCCGAAAGCCTACTTGGTTCAACGTTTAATGCAACGCAAGAGTGGTGAGTTGAGGTTAAACGTTACCTTGCGTGCACGACGGCTGTGAGTCTGCGTATTACACAGAACACACAAAGAGAGGTGTTTGATGCGTTGTGTTGCACCACACTTCATAACCTCTGAGAAGGTTCGGTAATGTTACTGCCGCACATGACACATCGTATCCCGGCAGAAGTATTAAACGTAAATTTGATTATGTGGCTGTGCGTGCCGAAACCTCTATCGGAATTCGAAGCGCGCCATAGTGGCAGACACTATTAATTTTGACACCATGATGTTCTGAAACGTGTCCCTAACCATTAGTGCCCGGGCGTTTTCTGTTTTACCCAGTCGATATGCTGCTGCCGCGTTCGCGATGACGTCCGTGACCTGTAACGCGGCCACAGCCGCCAAGCTAGCGCAGTGGGAACATAAACGTTCATTTGACGATTGACCGCTTCCGTAGTGTCACCTGTACTCTGCGGTGTTCTTTAAATAATGCAGGTCTGCTTTGCATGACTTGCGAAATTTGCCCTGTTTACATATCTGCGGAGTGTTTATTTTTTGGATATAGCAATAACGTATTCAGCCGTACCTTGAACTTAAGCTTATTCAGTTTGACCGCCAGCGCTGTGGTATAGTAGTAAGGTTATCCTTGCCTTGAAACGTCACCCCCCCCCATTATTCTATCAAAAGTGCCTTATCTCCGCCCTCCTCTGTGCAGGTCTATCGACGCGCCCTCTAGACTTGCACCTTAGCACCAAGCGGAGGGCTGCAGTTTTTGTAATGCTTATTTTTGGGGCTGGGGGCTCGATCGGTCCAAACGAGTTTCTCGCGTCGCCTTTCAATATGACTCCCTCTTTTGATACATGCACGCTTTGAACCACCAGCCGCACGGTGTACCAGACAACAGCAGCCGCCGCGGTGTGAAGTTCAAAAGAAGAGGCAAGGAAAGTTCCGCTTTAATAAAATTCAGAGAAAATCAATCTCAACTAGAACTTTGACATTTATGCGATAGGCTTTGCGAAAGTTGTGAGAGTTGGCATTGCGACCTGCGAAGCCTGTCATCTCGGAATTCGTGCATTCGGGCTTCCCTCTCGAAGCACTGTGACACCTATTGGCGCCGCCACGAAATGCAGGCGTAAATATTTTTAAATCATCCACACAAATCAATTACCGTCGTTAGCGTTTAATGGTGAGGCTGCATTGTACGGAAAGCGAAAGCACGTCAATATTTTCCGTCTTCCTGCACGGCAAACACGTGTTCGTACTTGGATTTCCATGAAGATCGTTCACCATCTCCGCACAGTAATTATCACCCCGGATTTTAACACTCATCAACAGAAAGTACTGTCTTCTGCGCGATGCTACTCGAAAAGTCTTGAGCACAGCAGTGGACATTCACGTCGTTCTTCACCTGCTTTCTAAAAAACGTTGGCTGCTGGTATAAACTTCGCGACGGCGATCGCAGATACGTTATGTGTGGCGACTCGAGTCATAATGAAAACGCTACGCAGGTATCGCACTCAAGGTTGAATATTCAAGGCAATCGCCATGACACTACTCAATATGAAGGGCACGATGGATTCAATACTTTTAAACGGCTTTTGGTAAATGAGAGTGTTAAAGATAGCAACATAAATGAGAGCGAGGTAAGAGAAGCATAGCTTTTTAGCTATGAAGAGGGAAAAAATTTAATATATTATTTTAAATAAATTATCAAGGAAGAAAAGAAAATAGAAGCGAGTGAAAGAAAGCCAAATATATTGCTCGCCAGAAAGAAATTTTCTCCCCTATAAAATTTGATATAACTTTACAGAGTACGGAATGGGGGTAGGGTTGCACGGTTACACAAGCACCCCGGTTGAGGACTTGAGATAAGGAACCACCAGAGGTGGCGGTAAAGTAATACAATGTATTAGGCGCCGTCGAATGAAAGTAATGAGAACCTATTTGACAAAAATATGCTGGCTCATTGATATATTCACTTTGAATATAAATATCTGGCTCCGTTTTTTCCTGAATCAATGGAATGGGAAGCCGGTTTCAAGGTCAGTGACCTGAGCGCGTCGCCCTCGCCTCGACGGAGGGGAGGCATAAAGGGAAGTGGAGAGGGTAAGTTTGGAAGGGTAGCGCTCGCCTCTCTCAGATAAGGCAGGCAGTCAGTTGGCCGCTGACGTCGGTGCCGATCGGGCGCTGCCGAGCACGTTTCCCGCGACGACACCGTATTGGTAACGCGGTAAGTTGCAGTATGAGTTTCGACAAATGCCTTAACATCGCTGCTCTTCTCTCTCAGGCGTCGGAGAAGATCCGGGAAATCGAGAATGGCGAGAAGTCAGAAAGCCTGCACCGTCGCGTGTTGCTGGAGCAATTGCTGAACAAATGGGCCTGGCTTGATGACTCTGACAGCAGCAGCTCTAGCGACGACGAAGACAGCGATGATGGCGACGGCGGGCCTCCTGTACCGGTCGTTCCTGCCTCAGGCGTGAAGCGTGGGCGAGATGTTTGCGACGGTGAGGACAAAGATTCATCGAAGCAGAATTCTGGGTATCAAGAAGGTGTCTTGCCTAATTTCGATGACGGAGAACCTGGAACCTCCAAGCGCCGGAGAGTGGACGAGGAAGAGTGTTGGGATTACCGTCCAATCCCTAGCGGTAAGAAGGAGAATTACAAAACCGCGCAGATCGAAGACGAGTATGGCGATTACCCTTTGAAAGTTGCGCCATTCCCAGACTGGCTGGACAGTGATGGCAGGGTGTGTGAGGAGCCGGTGCAGGATCCGGATCTTTCTTTTCTTGATATTTAGTGTGTTGTTTATGCATTTTCCCCCCTTGTCATGCTTTTAGTGTATCAATAAACAGCGCTCAGTTACACATTATACCGTCGCCACCAACAAATATTTCATGTATGTGTAAATACGATGAGTGAATTCTTGGTAATACCGTAGATTTCTTTTCTTGATAGTGATATTGCTTTTGGTGTATGTGATTGTCAGTGTAGATTCCTCTTTCTTCGTTTCAAATGTTGCATGACAGTGTTCATTACACTGTGCATAGGAATAGGAAAATCGAATAAAATGGATGGCGTCACTCCACTAAAGAAATCTTATATTTCAACGCATAATTGCAACAAAAACACGAGAACACATATTTATTGGTTAACATTTGTGCTAGACAAATAACGACAAAGAAACTTAAACAAAATATTTAGGCCAAAATTGAGGAACCCCTTTGGAGTAATCACCTGACTTATTGGGTTGATCAGACACGCACACAAAAAATGAAAAAAAAAATACGCTGCCATTAGGTGTATCTAACGTGTGTCGATGCCACAACTACTAATATCACATGTAACGCGGTGAATGAATACTTCTTCACATACGAAGGCATAGATTTATATGCCGATCTTATAAAAAAAAAATAGATGCGCTTCATAATCTGCAAATAATTACAGGGAAAGAAAAAAATTAGAGATCCCCTGAAATGTGAGAATGAATGTAAGTCAAGACGCGGTGCTGCTTGCTTTCCTTGATGATAATTATTGGTGGCGTTGATGCCGAAAGCCTACTTGGTTCAACGTTTAATGCAACGCAAGAGTGGTGAGTTGAGGTTAAACGTTACCTTGCGTGCACGACGGCTGTGAGTCTGCGTATTGCACAGAACACACAAAGAGAGGTGTTTGATGCGTTGTGTTGCACCACACTTCATAACCTCTGAGAAGGTTCGGTAATGTTACTGCCGCACATGACACATCGTATCCCGGCAGAAGTATTAAACGTAAATTTGATTATGTGGCTGTGCGTGCCAAAACCTCTATCGGAATTCGAAGCGCGCCATAGTGGCAGACACTATTAATTTTGACACCATGATGTTCTGAAACGTGTCCCTAACCATTAGTGCCCGGGCGTTTTCTGTTTTACCCAGTCGATATGCTGCTGCCGCGTTCGCGATGACGTCCGCGACCTGTAACGAGGCCACAGCTGCCAAGCTAGCGCAGTGGGAACATAAACGTTCATTTGACGATTGACCGCTTCGGTAGTGTCACCTGTACTCTGCGGTGTTCTTTAAATAATGCAGGTCTGCTTTGCATGACTTGCGAAATTTGCCCTGTTTACATATCTGCGGAGTGTTTATTTTGTGGATATAGCAATAACGTATTCAGCCGTACCTTGAACTTAAGCTTATTCAGTTTGACCGCCAGCGCTGTGGTATAGTAGTAAGGTTGTCCTTGCCTTGAAACGTCACCCCCCCCCATTATTCCATGAAAAGTGCCTTATCTCCGCCCTCCTCTGTGCAGGTCTATCGACGCGCCCTCTAGACTTGCACCTTAGCACCAAGCGGAGGGCTGCAGTTTTTGTAATGCTTATTTTTGGGGCTGGGGGCTCGATCGGTCCAAACGAGTTTCTCGCGTCGCCTTTCAATATGACTCCCTCTTTTGATACGTGCACGCTTTGAACCACCAGCCGCACGGTGTGCCAGACAACAGCAGCCGCCGTGGTGTGAAGTTCAAAAGAAGAGGCAAGGAAAGTTCCGCTTTAATAAAATTCAGAGAAAATCAATCTCAACTAGAACTTTGACATTTATGCGATAGGCTTTGCGAAAGTTGTGAGAGTTGGCATTGCGACCTGCGAAGCCTGTCATCTCGGAATTCGTGCATTCGGGCTTCCCTCTCGAAGCACTGTGACTCCTATTGGCGCCGCCACGAAATGCAGGCGTAAATATTTTTAAATCATCCACACAAATCAATTACCGTCGTTAGCGTTTAATGGTGAGGCTGCATTGTACGGAAAGCGAAAGCACGTCAATATTTTCCGTCTTCCTGCACGGCAAACACGTGTTCGTACTTGGATTTCCATGAAGATCGTTCACCATCTCCGCACAGTAATTATCACCCCGGATTTTAACACTCATCAACAGAAAGTACTGTCTTCTGCGCGATGCTACTCGAAACGTCTTGAGCACGGCAGTGGACATTCACGTCGTTCTTCACCTGCTTTCTAAAAAACGTTGGCTGCTGGTATAAACTTCGCGACGGCGATCGCAGATACGTTATGTGTGGCGACTCGAGTCATAATGAAAACGCTACGCAGGTATCGCACTCAAGGTTGAATATTCAAGGCAATCGCCATGACACTACTCAATATGAAGGGCACGATGGATTCAATACTTTTAAACGGCTTTTGGTAAATGAGAGTGTTAAAGATAGCAACATAAATGAAAGCGAGGTAAGAGAAGCATAGCTTTTTAGCTCTGAAGAAGGAAAAAATTTAAAATATTATTTTGAATAAATTATCAAGGAAGAAAAGAAAATAGAAGCGAATGAAAGAAAGCCTAATATATTGCTCGCCAGAAAGAAATTTTCTCCCCTATAAAATTTGATATAACTTTACAGAGTACGGAATGGGGGTAGGGTTGCACGGTTACACAAGCACCCCGGTTGAGGACTTGAGATAAGGAACCACCAGAGGTGGCGGTAAAGTAATACAATGTATTAGGCGCCGTCGAATGAAAGTAATGAGAACCTATTTGACAAAAATATGCTGGCTCATTGATATATTCACTTTGAATATAAATATCTGGCTCCGTTTTTTTCCTGAATCAATGGAATGATGATGATGATGATATGTGGTGTTTAATGGCGCAAGGGCCAGGTGTGGCCAAAGAGCGCCATGACAAGTGGTGATGTTGACGATGTATTATGGAGATGTGACTTGGCTGTAAAGTGGCCTAAAAATAGTTGCTGTAAAGTGCATAAAATCTACGTGATATAAAATTATGGCGATGACTAATGACGAATACTATGAACATTAAAATCCATCGTAAAAGAATGACATAGAATTGAAAATATATGAGATGGTAAAAATAGCTGGAGCACTGTTGCCTCGCCGGAGCCCTTGAAACACAAGGGCCTAGAGGCACGTGCTATACGAGAAGAATTATCACAGCGCCATCCTCTGAAGAGAGGAGACGCTACGTACATGTGGGACTAACAACATGCAATACAACATCTTTCAGATAACTTAAGACTGCGTTGGTGTCAAATAGCGGTTCTGGGCCGAGTAACATTAATGGGTGAAGGGGGATGTGCTGCTGGTATGCTAAGGGAAAATGTTTCTTTCTTTCAGATTCGGCTTTCCGGCACTCCAGGAGGACGTGGAGGACGGTAAGCCTCTCCTCGCATCTACCGCAGGTGGGAGGGTCATTTCCGGTGAGTAGAAAATTATGGGTGCCGAATGTGTGTCCTATTCTGAGACGACAGAATAGGACATCCGTTCGGCGTGATCTTGTTACAGAGGGCCAGAATCCTAACTGTGGCTTTATCACGTGGAGCTTATTATTTGTTTCCGCGTCCCATAGGCGCTGCCAGTGGTTCCGTAGTTTCCTCCGTAAGAAGGGCTTCAGGTCTGTGACAGGAACTGCAGCGGTGGAATTAGCAGAATGCGATGCAACTGACGTGGCCATCTGGTCCGCCAGATCATTACCTTCGATGCCCCTGTGACCTGGCACCCAGCATATGATGACATGCTGGTTACCTATATACGCTTTACACAGAACGGAATAGAGTTCATTAATTACCGGATTTTTGTGGTTAGAGAATGACATCAAGGCCTTCACAACACTAAGGGAGTCCGTATATATGACTGATTTCTGGAGTTTTGATTTCCTGATATGCTTCACAGCTGACAATAGTGCGTAGGCCTCAGCCGTAAAGATACTAATTTCCGGATGAAGTACATCGGTTTCCGAGAAGGATGGACCGATGGCTGCGTAGGACACCCCGTCGTGTGACTTCGATGCATCTGTGTAGAACTCCGTGCAGGAGTACTTGTACTGGAGTTCCCGGAAATGCATTTGTATTTCAATCTCTGGAGCATGCTTTGTGACTTGCACGAAAGATATATCGCATTCTATGAGCTGCCAATCCCAAGGAGGTAGCAGCTTGGCTGGATGCATTAGGCGGAGCTCGAGTAGTGGGACATGCATTTCATCACTAAGCTCCCTCACACGCATCGAGAAAGGCTGTCTTACGGAAGGACGATTATGGAAAAGCGTAGCATATGTCATATCGTTGATGGTATTAAAACATGGATGTTGGGGATTAGACTGGGCTTTCAGGAAATATGTTTGGCTGATGTATGCTCTCTGCAGCTGAAGTGACCACTCATTTGATTCTACGTATAAACTTTCAATGGGACTTGTTCTGAAAGCTCCAGTGCCCAGTCGGATTCCTAGATGGTGGACCGGATCTAGCATCTTTAGCGCGCTCGGGGCTGCAGACTGGTAGATCACGGCACCGTAGTCCAACCGAGATCGAATGAGGCTCTTGTATAAATTCATTAAACATTTCCTGTTGCTGCCCCATGTTGTGTGGGATAACACTTTCAGTAAGTTCATTGTTTTTAAGCATTTGACCTTGAGATTCTTTATGTGTGGAATAAAAGTTAATCTTGAATCAAGTATGATGCCCAAGAACTTGTGTTCTTTGTTCACAGGGATTCGCTGACCATACATTTCGATACTGGGTTCTGCAATGAGCCCTCTCTTTCTAGTGAAAAGCACACAAGAACTTTTGTTGGGGTTCACTTTAAATCCGTTTTCATCTGCCCATTTGGATACTTTGTTCAAGCCCTGTTGTACTTGCCTCTCGCATACTGTAAGGTTGCAGGATTTAAAACCTATCTGTATGTCGTCTACGTAAACAGAATAAAAAATGGCAGGCGGTAATGAAGCACGAAGCGTGTTCATTTTTAAGATGAAGAGCGTGCAGCTAAGTACACCTCCTTGGGGTACACCAGTTTCCTGTATAAAACGTCGGGACAATACATTGCCGACTTTCACACGGAATGTACGGTTGGACAAATAGCTTTCTATTAGGAAGAGCATATTGCCACGGATGCCAATTCCCGACAAGTCTCTCAAGATTCCATAACGCCACGCAATGTCGTACGCCTTCTCCATATCGAGGAATACGGATAGGAAATATTGTTTATGTAGAAAGGCGTCGCGAATGTTTCCCTCAATGCGCACAAGGTGATCGGTTGTGGACCGCCCTTGTCTAAAGCCGCACTGAAAGGGATCGAGCATATTGCTGAGTTCAAGGAAATGTAGAAGTCTGCGGTTAACCATTTTTTCAAAAAGCTTACAAATACAGTTTGTAAGGGCTATCGGACGGTAACTTGCCGCCAAGGAAGGGTCCTTGCCCTGTTTAAGAACAGGAACCACAATCGCTTCTTTCCATGTGGATGGGAGGTATCCCGTAGCCCAAATAGCGTTGAAAAGTGTGAGTAGTGTAAGTTTGGTGTCAGTATGTAAATTTATGATCATGTCATACATGACTCTATCAGATCCCGGTGCAGTGCTTTTGCATGTGTTCAAGGCAGCTGTCAACTCAGCAATATTGAAAGGCCGGTTATAGGGTTCATTCTGTCTGGATTTTCGTATTATTGGCTTACATTCTTCTATTTGTTTGTATTTCAAAAATGATTGCGAATAATGGTTTGAACTCGACACGCTCTCAAAGTGTTCCCCAAGCGAGTCTGCCTGATCTTTCAGTGTTTGACCTTGTGTGTTTACCAAAGGAAGTGAATATGTTTGTCGTCCTTTTATCCTATTAACTTTGTTCCATACTTTGGCCTCATCTGTATAGGAATTTATACTTGATAAGAACTTTTCCCAACTTTCTCTTTTAGCCTGTCGGCGGGTTCTCCTGCCCTGGGACTTTACTTTCTTAAAGTTAATAAGATTCTCCGCAGTGGGAGACGCGCGTAGCAACCCCCACGCTTTGTTCTGTTTTTTACGAGCGATTCTACAATCGTCGTTCCACCACGGGACACGCCGTTTGCATGCCAGGCCATTTATTTCTGATATGCATTTTGATGCGGCATCTATTATAAAGGCTGTAAAATATTCAACAGCAGCATCAATTTCTAACGAGGACATGTCATCCCATGATATACTAGTTAGGGTGCGGAATTTCTCCCAGTCAGCTGTGTCAACCTTCCACCTAGGAACCTGTGGTGGATATTCGATACCTTTAGGTGATCTTAGTAGTATGGGAAAGTGGTCACTTCCGTAAGGATTGTTGTTAACTTCCCATTCAAATTCAGACAGTAGTGACGGGGAAACTAGGCTAAGATCTATTGAAGAATATGTTCTGTTTGCAAGAGAGTAATATGTGTGTTCCTTCTTATTCAACAGGCACGCACCAGAAGAGAGAAGGAACTGTTCAACAAGTCGTCCTCGCGCATCTATACGAGGGTCGCCCCACAGGTAGTTGTGTGCATTGAAATCGCCAAGAACAATATAAGGTTCTGGCAATTCATCTATGAAGGACTGAAATTCATACTTAGTTAATTTGTAATGTGGGGGTATATAGAGCGAGCACACAGTGATAAGTTTGTTTTGGAGAACAGCACGAACCGCCACTGCTTCAAGGGGCGTTTGTAGCTGCAAACGGTGACACGCTATGCCTTTCTGAATAACAATGGCAACACCGCCCGATGATGCGACAGCATCATCGCGATCTTTGCGATAAGTTATGTACTGTCGGAGAAAGTTTGTATGTTTTGATTTTAGGTGTGTTTCCTGTAAACACAGCACTTTTGGATTGTGTTTGTGTATGAGTTCTTGTACGTCATCAAGGTTCCTAAGAAGACCCCTAACGTTCCATTGAATAATTTGTGTATCCATATTGAAGGTTAATAAGTGCTGTGTGTATGGAAACAGGTGATGCCTTAGGTTACAGAGCTCTTTCGAGGCCCTGTAACAGGGGTTCTGCCCTTTCTGGAGCGTTCGAGTGAGCCTCGCCGCTCCTTAGGCGCTTGGTGCGCCTTGGGGATAGGTGTAGTGTCCAGTGCCTCTTGTGAGGCGCCGGACACGTGCTCTTGCGAGCGGGAAATTACCAGCGAGGGTCCCGCCTTGGAGGGCAAGACCCCTGCGCCCACCAGCCCGGAGGTCGATGGGGCTCCCTGAGGGATTTGGCTGCGCCGGCCGTTGCCAGCGCTGGAAGGGGCCGGGGAGGTTGGGGCAGCCTCGGCTGCGCCCACCTTCGGGGTCGGTGGCCCCGTCTGCTGTGTTGACGGAGCAGCGCTAGCTGCAACCGCCGCGGGGGCAGATGGCGTTGCTGCCGACTCACGGCTTGTGGGTCGGACAGCCGCCGGAAGCCGTTGTGACGCTGCCCCCTGACGCGCCACTTCGGCAAAGCTAGCCTTAGGTAGGTATGCAACCCGCCTGCGTGCCTCTTTGAAAGTGATATTTTCTTTTACTTTTATGGTCACAATTTCTTTTTCTTTTTTCCAAGACGGGCACGACCGCGAGTACGCGGCGTGCTCGCCATCACAGTTCACGCAGTGTGGAGCGTTTTCGCATGTTTCAGAGGTGTGTTCTTGGGCACTACATTTAGCACAAGTTTGGCGGCCTCGGCAGCTCTGCGAGCTGTGACCGAAGCGTTGGCATTTGAAACAACGCAGTGGGTTTGGCACGTACGGCCTAACGCGGAGCTTGATGTACCCGGCCTCGATTGACTCGGGCAAGATACTTGATCCAAAAGTAATTATTAGGTGCTTCGTCTGAATCTCTTTACCATCCCGCCTCATCCTAATTCTTCTGACGTTGATCACATTTTGTTCGCTGAAGCCCTCCAGGAGTTCCGCTTCAGTCAGCTCAAGCAAATCATCATCTGACACAACACCACGGGTGGTGTTCATTGTACGGTGAGGGCTTACTGTTATGGGGGTCTCCCCAAATGACACTAGTTGCGGTAGTTTCTCATATTGTTTTACATCGCGGAGCTCCAAGAGGAGGTCGCCGCTTACCATCCTTGACACCTTGTATCCTGGAACAAAAACATCATTGAGGGACTTTGAAACAAGGAATGGAGAAATGTTTCGCACTGCTTTGTTTGGCTTTTAGGAATGAATAACGTGGAAGCGGGGAAAATTCTGGGTTTGGCTTCCAAAAAACTTGAAGACATCTTCGGTGCGCCCTCGTTTCTGAGGGCGATCAGCAAGGGAAGGGAAAGAAGTTTCCATGGAAAAATGTGTACATTCGGCAACAGCGCCGACCGCCCACCACGGAGCCCAACAAGGGGACGCGGCAGAGCTTGCATGCAAGTCTGCACGACGCCAGTCGTACGCCGTCACTATAACCGAATATGGTGTACCCAAGGTTGGATAGCCACACAGGGTTAACCCTTGCCGCCAGGAGAAAAGAAGTAATAAGAAGAGAGAAGGAGACAGGAAAGGTCAAAAAGTGGGAGATAAAGACGAAGATTCGAAGAGGGAGAAAGAGGAAAAGGCGACTGCCGATGTCCTCCAGGTGGGTCAGTCTGGAGGTGCCGTCTATGTGAAGCCGAGGCCGAAGAGGTGTGTTGCCTCCGCCGGGGGGCCTTAATGGTCCAAAACACCCAGCATCGGCTCAACCCCCAGGATCCCCTTTTCCCCAGACACGGCTAAGCCGCGCACGGCTACACGCGGGAGGGTCCAACCCTCGTGTGCTCGGGTACGTGGTGTCGCAACACACCAAACGCCTGCTTGCGCAGACGCCCCTGCGGGGTCCAATGGAATAGGAAGCCGGTTTCAAGGTCAGTGACCTGAGCGCGTCGCCCTCGCCTCGACGGAGGGGAGGCATAAAGGGAAGTGGAGAGGGTAAGTTTGGAAGGGTAGCGCTCGCCTCTCTCAGATAAGGCAGGCAGTCAGTTGGCCGCTGACGTCGGTGCCGATCGCACGCTGCCGAGCACGTTTCCCGCGACGACACCGTATTGGTAACGCGGTAAGTTGCAGTATGAGTTTCGACAAATGCCTTAACATCGCTGCTCTTCTCACGCAGGCGTCGGAGAAGATCCGGGAAATCGAGAATGGCGAGAAGTCAGAAAGCCTGCACCGTCGCGTGTTGCTGGAGCAATTGCTGAACAAATGGGCCTGGCTTGATGACTCTGACAGCAGCAGCTCTAGCGACGACGAAGACAGCGATGATGGCGACGGCGGGCCTCCTGTACCGGTCGTTCCTGCCTCAGGCGTGAAGCGTGGGCGAGATTTTTGCGACGGTGAGGACAAAGATTGATCGAAGCAGAATTCTGGGTATCAAGAAGGTGTCTTGCCTAATTTTGATGACGGAGAACCTGGACCCTCCAAGCGCCGGAGAGTGGACGAGGAAGAGTGTTGGGATTACCGTCCAGTCCCTAGCGGTAAGAAGGAGAATTACAAAACCGCGCAGATCGAAGACGAGTATGGCGATTACCCTTTGAAAGTTGCGCCATTCCCAGACTGGCTGGACAGTGATGGCAGGGTGTGTGAGGAGCCGGTGCAGGATCCGGATCTTTCTTTTCTTCATATTTAGTGTGTTGTTTATGCATTTTCCCCCCTTGTCATGCTTTTAGTGTATCAATAAACAGCCCTCAGTTACACATTTTACCGTCGCCACCAACAAATATTTCATGTATGTGTAAATACGATGAGTGAATTCTTGGTAATACCGTAGATTTCTTTTCTTGATAGTGATATTGCTTTTGGTGTATGTGATTGTCAGTGTAGATTCCTCTTTCTTCGTTTCAAATGTTGCATGACAGTGTTCATTACACTGTGCATAGGAATAGGAAAATCGAATAAAATGGATGGCGTCTCTCCACTAAAGAAATCTTATATTTCAACGCATAATTGCAACAAAAACACGAGAACACATATTTATTGGTTAACATTTGTGCTAGACAAATAACGACAAAGAAACTTAAACAAAATATTTAGGCCAAAATTGAGGGACCCCTTTGGAGTAATCACCTGACTTATTGGGTTGATCAGACACGCACACAAAAAATGAAAAAAAAAATACGCTGCCATTAGGTGTATCTAACGTGTGTCGATGCCGCAACTACTAATATCACATGTAACGCGGTCAATGAATACTTCTTCACATACGAAGGCATAGATTTATATGCCGATCTAATAAAAAAAATAGATGCGCTTCATAATCTGCAAATAATTACAGGGAAAGAAAATATTAGAGATCCCCTGAAATGTGAGAATGAATGTAAGTGAAGACGCGGTGCTGCTTGCTTTCCTTGATGATAATTATCGGTGGCGTTGATGCCGAAAGCCTACTTGGTTCAACGTTTAATGCAACGCAAGGGTGGTGAGTTGAGGTTAAACGTTACCTTGCGTGCACGACGGCTGTGAGTCTGCGTATTACACAGAACACACAAAGAGAGGTGTTTGATGCGTTGTATTGCACCACACTTCATAACCTCTGAGAAGGTTCGGTAATGTTACTGCCGCACATGACACATCGTATCCCGGCAGAAGTATTAAACGTAAATTTGATTATGTGGCTGTGCGTGCCAAAACCTCTATCGGAATTCGAAGCGCGCCATAGTGGCAGACACTATTAATTTTGACACCATGATGTTCTGAAACGTGTCCCTAACCATTAGTGCCCGGGCGTTTTCTGTTTTACCCAGTCGATATGCTGCTGCCGCGTTCGCGATGACGTCCGTGACCTGTAACGAGGCCACAGCCGCCAAGCTAGCGCAGTGGGAACATAAACGTTCATTTGACGATTGACCGCTTCCGTAGTGTCACCTGTACTCTGCGGTGTTCTTTAAATGATGCAGGTCTGCTTTGCATGACTTGCGAAATCTGCCCTGTTTACATATCTGCGGAGTGTTTATTTTGTGGATATAGCAATAACGTATTCAGCCGTACCTTGAACTTAAGCTTATTCAGTTTGACCGCCAGTGCTTTGGTATAGTAGTAAGGTTATCCTTGCCTTGAAACGTCACCCCCCCCATTCTATGAAAAGTGCCTTATCTCCGCCCTCCTCTGTGCAGGTCTATCGACGCGCCCTCTAGACTTGCACCTTAGCACCAAGCGGAGGGCTGCAGTTTTTGTAATGCTTATTTTTGGGGCTGGGGGCTCGATCGGTCCAAACGAGTTTCTCGCGTCGCCTTTCAATATGACTCCCTCTTTTGATACATGCACGCTTTGAACCACCAGCCGCACGGTGTGCCAGACAACAGCAGCCGCCGCGGTGTGAAGTTCAAAAGAAGAGGCAAGGAAAGTTCCGCTTTAATAAATTCAGAGAAAATCAATCTCAACTAGAACTTTGACATTTATGCGATAGGCTTTGCGAAAGTTGTGAGAGTTGGCATTGCGACCTGCGAAGCCTGTCATCTCGGAATTCGTGCATTCGGGCTTCCCTCTCGAAGCACTGTGACACCTATTGGCGCCGCCACGAAATGCAGGCGTAAATATTTTTAAATCATCCACACAAATCAATTACCGTCGTTAGCGTTTAATGGTGAGGCTGCATTGTACGGAAAGCGAAAGCACGTCAATATTTTCCGTCTTCCTGCACGGCAAACACGTGTTCGTACTTGGATTTCCATGAAGATCGTTCACCATCTCCGCACAGTAATTATCACCCCGGATTTTAACACTCATCAACAGAAAGTACTGTCTTCTGCGTGATGCTACTCGAAAAGTCTTGAGCACGGCAGTGGACATTCACGCCGTTCTTCACCTGCTTCCTAAAAAACGTTGGGTGCTGGTATAAACTTCGCGACGGCGATCGCAGATACGTTATGTGTGGCGACTCGAGTCATAATGAAAACGCTACGCAGGTATCGCACTCAAGGTTGAATATTCAAGGCAATCGCCATGACACTACTCAATATGAAGGGCACGATGGATTCAATACTTTTAAACGGCTTTCGGTAAATGAGAGTGTTAAAGATAGCAACATAAATGAGAGCGAGGTAAGAGAAGCATAGCTTTTTAGCTCTGAAGAAGGAAAAAATTTAAAATATTATTTTGAATAAATTATCAAGGAAGAAAAGAAAATAGAAGCGAGTGAAAGAAAGCCTAATATATTGCTCGCCAGAAAGAAATTTTCTCCCCTATAAAATTTGATATAACTTTACAGGGTACGGAATGGGGGTAGGGTTGCACGGTTACACAAGCACCCGGTTGAGGACTTGAGATAAGGAACCACCAGAGGTGGCGGTAAAGTAATACAATGTATTAGGCGCCGTCGAATGAAAGTAATGCGAACCTATTTGACAAAAATATGCTGGCTCATTGATATATTCACTTTGAATATAAATATCTGGATCCGTTTTTTTCCTGAATCAATGGAATGGGAAGCCGGTTTCAAGGTCAGTGACCTGAGCGCGTCGCCCTCGCCTCGACGGAGGGGAGGCATAAAGGGAAGTGGAGAGGGTAAGTTTGGAAGGGTAGCGCTCGCCTCTCTCAGATAAGGCAGGCAGTCAGTTGGCCGCTGACGTCGGTGCCGATCGGACGCTGCGGAGCACGTTTCCCGCGACGACACCGTATTGGTAACGCGGTAAGTTGCAGTATGAGTTTCGACAAATGCCTTAACATCGCTGCTCTTCTCTCGCAGGCGTCATAGAAGATCCGGGAAATCGAGAATGGCGAGAAGTCAGAAAGCCTGCACCGTCGCGTGTTGCTGGAGCAATTGCTGAACAAATGGGCCTGGCTTGATGACTCTGACAGCAGCAGCTCTAGCGACGACGAAGACAGCGATGATGGCGACGGCGGGCCTCCTGTACCGGTCGTTCCTGCCTCAGGCGTGAAGCGTGGGCGAGATGTTTGCGACGGTGAGGACAAAGATTCATCGAAGCAGAATTCTGGGTATCAAGAAGGTGTCTTGCCTAATTTTGATGACGGAGAACCTGGACCCTCCAAGCGCCGGAGAGTGGACGAGGAAGACTGTTGGGATTACCGTCCAGTCCCTAGCGGTAACAAGGAGAATTACAAAACCGCGCAGATCGAAGACGAGTATGGCGATTAGCCTTTGAAAGTTGCGCCATTCCCAGACTGGCTGGACAGTGATGGCAGGGTGTGTGAGGAGCCGGTGCAGGATCCGGATCTTTCTTTTCATGATATTTAGTGTGTTGTTTATGCATTTTCCCCCCTTGTGATGCTTTTAGTGTATCAATAAGCAGCGCTCAGTTACACATTTTACCGTCGCCACCAACAAATATTTCATGTATGTGTAAATACGATGAGTGAATTCTTGGTAATACCGTAGATTTCTTTTCTTGCTAGTGATATTGCTTTTGGTGTATGTGATTGTCTGTGTAGATTCCTCTTTGTTCGTTTCAAATGTTGCATGACAGTGTTCATTACACTGTGCATAGGAATAGGAAAATCGAATAAAATTGATGGCGTCACTCCACTAAAGAAATCTGATATTTCAACGCATAATTGCAACAAAAACACGAGAACACATATTTATTGGTTAACATTTGTGCTAGACAAAGAACGTCAAAGAAACTTCAACAAAATATTTAGGCCAAAATTGAGGGCCCCCTTTGGAGTAATCACCTGACTTATTGGGCTGATCGGACACGCACACCAAAAATGAAAAAAAAATACGCTGCCACTAGGTGTATCTAACGTGTGTCGCTGCCACAACTACTAATATCACATGTAACGCGGTCAATGAATACTTCTTCACATACGAAGGCATAGATTTATATGCCGATCTAATAAAAAAAGAATAGATGCGCTTCATAATCTGCAAATTATTACAGGGAAAGAAAAAAAATTAGAGATCCCCTGAAATGTGAGAATCAATGTAAGTGAAGACTCGGTGCTGCTTGCTTTCCATGATAATTATCGGTGGCGTTGATGCCGAAAGCCTACTTGGTTCAACGTTTAATGCAACGCAAGAGTGGTGTGTTGAGGTTAAACGTTACCTTGCGTGCACCACGGCTGTGAGTCTGCGGATTACACAGAACACACAAAGAGAGGTGTTTGATGCGTTGTGTTGCACCACACTTCATAACCTCTGAGAAGGTTCGGTAATGTTACTGCCGCACATGACACATCGTATCCCGGCAGAAGTATTAAGCGTAAATTTGATTATGTGGCTGTGCGTGCCAAAACCTCTATCGGAATTCGAAGCGCGCCATAGTGGCAAACACTATTAATTTTGACACCATGATGTTCTGAAACGTGTCCCTAAGCTTTAGTGCCCGGGCGTTTTCTATTTTGCCCAGTCGATATGCTGACTTGCGAAATTTGCCCTGTTTACATATCTGCGGAGTGTTTATTTTTTGGAAATAGCAATACCGTATTCAGCCGTACCTTGAACTTAAACTTTTTCAGTTTGACCGCCAGCGCTGTGGTATAGTAGTAAGGTTATCCTTGCCTTGAAACGTCACCCCCCCCCATTATTCTATGAAAAGTGCCTTCTCTCCGCCCTCCTCTGTGCAGGTCTATCGACGCGCCCTCTAGACATGCACCTTAGCACCAAGAGGAGGGCTGCAGTTTTTGTAATGCTTATTTTTGGGGCTGGGGGCTCGATGGGTCCAAACGAGTTTCTCGCGTCGCCTTTCAATATGACTCCCTCTTTTGATATATGCACGCTTTGAACCACCAGCCGGCACGGTGTGCCAGACAACAGCAGCCGCCGCGGTGTGAAGTTCAAAGGAAGAGGCAAGGAAAGTTCCGCTTTAAAAAATTCAGAGAAAATCGATCTCAACTAGAACTTTGACGTTTATGCGATAGGCTTTGCGAAAGTTGTGAGAGTGGGCATTGCGACCTGCGAAGCCTGTCATCTCGGAACTCGTGCATTCGGGCTTCCCTCTCGAAGCACTGTGACACCTATTGGCGCCGCCGCGAAATGCAGGCGTAAATATTTTTAAATCATCCACACAAATCAATTACCGTCGTTAGCGTTTAAAGGTGAGGCTGCATTGTACGGAAAGCGAAGGCACGTCAATATTTTCCGTCTTCCTGCAAGGCAAACAAGTGTTCGTACTTGGATTTCCATTAAGATCGTTCACCATCTCCGCACAGTAATTATCACCCCGGATTTTAACCCTCATCAACAGAAAGTACTGTCTTCTGCGCGATGCTACTCGAAAAGTCTTGAGCACGGCAGTGGACATTCACGTCATTCTTCACCTGCTTTCTAAAAAACGTTGGCTGCTGGTATAAACTTCGCGACTGCTATCGCAAATACGTTATGTGTGACGACTCGAGTCATAATGAAAACGCTACGCAGGTATCGCACTCAAGGTTGAATATTCAAGGCAATCGCCATGACACTACTCAATATGAAGGGCACGATGGATTCAATACTTTTAAACGGCTTTTGGTAAATGAGAGTGTTAAAGATAGCAACATAAATGAGAGCGAGGTAAGAGAAGCATAGCTTTTTAGCTCTGAAGAAGGAAAAAATTTAAAATATTGAATAAATTATCAAGGAAGAAAAGAAAATAGAAGCGAATGAAAGAATGCCTAATATATTGCTGGCCAGAAAGAAATTTTCTCCCCTATAAAATTTGATATAACTTTACAGAGTACGGAATGGGGGTAGGGTTGCACGGTTACACAAGCACCCCGGTTGAGGACTTGAGATAAGGAACCACCAGAGGTGGCGGTAAAGTAATACAATGTATTAGGCGCCGTCGAATGAAAGTAATGAGAACCTATTTGACAAAAATATGCTGGCTCATTGATATATTCACTTTGAATATAAATATCTGGCTGCGTTTTTTTCCTGAATCAATGGAATGGGAAGCCGGTTTCAAGGTGAGCGACCTGAGCGCGTCGCCCTCGCCTCGACGGAGGGGAGGCATAAAGGGAAGTGGAGAGGGTAAGATTGGAAGGGTAGCGCTCGCCTCTCTCAGATAAGGCAGGCAGTCAGTAGGCCGCTGACGTCGGTGCCGATCGGACGCTGCCGAGCACGTTTCCCGCGACGACACCGTATTGTTAACGCGGTAAGTTGCAGTATGAGTTTCGACAAATGCCTTAACATCGCTGCTCTTCTCTCGCAGGCGTCGGAGAAGATCCGGGAAATCGAGAATGGCGAGAAGTCAGAAAGCCTGCACCGTCGCGTGTTGCTGGAGCAATTGCTGAACAAATTGGCCTGGCTTGATGACTCTGACAGCAGCAGCTCTAGCGACGACGAAGACAGCGATGATGGCGACGGCGGGCCTCCTGTACCGGTCGTTCCTGCCTCAGGCGTGAAGCGTGGGCGAGATGTTTGCGACGGTGAGGACAAAGATTCATCGAAGCAGAATTCTGGGTATCAAGAAGGTGTCTTGCCTAATTTTGATGACGGAGAACCTGGACCCTCCAAGCGCCGGAGAGTGGACGAGGAAGAGTGTTGGGATTACCGTCCAGTCCCTAGCGGTAACAAGGAGAATTACAAAACCGCGCAGATCGAAGACGAGTATGGCGATTGCCCTTTGAAAGTTGCGCCATTCCCAGACTGGCTGGACAGTGATGGCAGGGTGTGTGAGGAGCCGGTGCAGGATCCGGATCTTTCTTTTCTTGATATTTAGTGTGTTGTTTATGCATTTTCCCCCCTTGTCATGCTTTTAGTGTATGAATAAACAGCGCTCAGTTACACATTTTACCGTCGCCACCAACAAATATTTCATGTATTTGTAAATACGATGAGTGAATTCTTGGTAATACCGTAGATTTCTTTTCTTGATAGTGATATTGCTTTTGGTGTATGTGATTGTCTGTGTAGATTCCTCTTTGTTCGTTTCAAATGTTGCATGACAGTGTTCATTACACTGTGCATAGGAATAGGAAAATCGAATAAAATGGATGGCGTCACTCCACTAAAGAAATCTTATATTTCAACGCATAATTGCAACAAAAACACGAGAACACATATTTATTGGTTAACATTTGTACTAGACAAAGAACGTCAAAGAAACTTCAACAAAATATTTAGGCCAACATTGAGGGCCCCCTTTGGTGTAATCACCTGACTTATTGGGCTGATCGGACACGCACACAAAAAATGAAAAAAAAATACGCTGCCACTAGGTGTATCTAACGTGTGTCGCTGCCACAACTACTAATATCACATGTAACGCGGTCAATGAATACTTCTTCACATACGAAGGCATAGATTTATATGCCGATCTAATAAAAAAAATAGATGCGCTTCATAATCTGCAAATAATTACAGGGAAAGAAAAAAAATTAGAGATCCCCTGAAATGTGAGAATCAATGTAAGTGAAGACTCGGTGCTGCTTGCTTTCCTTGATGATAATTATCGGTGGCGTTGATGCCGAAAGCCTACTTGGTTCAACGTTTAATGCAACGCAAGAGTGGTGAGTTGAGGTTAAACGTTACCTTGCGTGCACCACGGCTGTGAGTCTGCGGATTACACAGAACACACAAAGAGAGGTGTTTGATGCGTTGTGTTGCACCACACTTCATAACCTCTGAGAAGGGTCGGTAATGTTACTGCCGCACATGACACATCGTATCCCGGCAGAAGTATTAAGCGTAAATTTGATTATGTGGCTGTGCGTGCCAGAACCTCTATCGGAATTAGAAGCGCGCCATAGTGGTAAACACTTAATTTTGACACCATGATGTTCTGAAACGTGTCCCTAAGCTTTAGTGCCCGGGCGTTTTCTATTTTGCCCAGTCGATATGCTGACTTGCGAAATTTGCCCTGTTTACATATCTGCAGAGTGTTTATTTTTTGGAAATATCAATAACGTATTCAGCCGTACCTTGAACTTAAACTTTTTCAGTTTGACCGCCAGCGCTGTGGTATAGTAGTAAGGTTATCCTTGCCTTGAAACGTCGCCCCCCCCCATTATTCTGTGAAAAGTGCCTTCTCTCCGCCCTCCTCTGTGCAGGTCTATCGACGCGCCCTCTAGACTTGCACCTTAGCACCAGAGGAGGGCTGCAGTTTTTGTAATGTTATTTTTGGGGCTGGGGGCTCGATGGGTCCAAACGAGTTTCTCGCGTCGCCTTTCAATATGACTCCCTCTTTTGATATATGCACGCTTTGAACCACCAGCCGGCACGGTGTGCCAGACAACAGCAGCCGCCGCGGTGTGAAGTTCAAAGGAAGAGGCAAGGAAAGTTCCGCTTTAAAAAAATTCAGAGAAAATCGAACTCAACTAGAACTTTGACGTTTATGCGATAGGCTTTGCGAAAGTTGTGAGAGTGGGCATTGCGACCTGCGAAGCCTGTCATCTCGGAACTCGTGCATTCGGGCTTCCCTCTCGAAGCACTGTGACACCTATTGGCGCCGCCGCGAAATGCAGGCGTAAATATTTTTAAATCATCCACACAAATCAATTACCGTCGTTAGCGTTTAAAGGTGAGGCTGCATTGTACGGAAAGCGAAGGCACGTCAATATTTTACGTCTTCCTGCACGGCAAACAAGTGTTCGTACTTGGATTTCCATTAAGATCGTTCACCATCTCCGCACAGTAATTATCACCCCGGATTTTAACACTCATCAACAGAAAGTACTGTCTTCTGCGCGATGCTACTCGAAAAGTCTTGAGCACGGCAGTGGACATTCACGTCGTTCTTCACCTGCTTTCTAAAAAACGTTGGCTGCTGGTATAAACTTCGCGACGGCGATCGCAAATACGTTATGTGTGACGACTCGAGTGATAATGAAAACGCTACGCAGGTATCGCACTCAAGGTTGAATATTCAAGGCAATCGCCATGACACTACTCAATATGAAGGGCACGATGGATTCAATACTTTTAAACGGCTTTTGGTAAATGAGAGTGTTAAAGATAGCAACATAAATGAGAGCGAGGTAAGAGAAGCATAGCTTTTTAGCTCTGAAGAAGGAAAAAATTTAAAATATTATTTTGAATAAATTATCAAGGAAGAAAAGAAAATAGAAGCGAATGAAAGAATGCCTAATATATTGCTCGCCAGAAAGAAATTTTCTCCCCTATAATATTTGATATAACTTTACAGAGTACGGAATGGGGGTAGGGTTGCACGGTTACTCAAGCACCCCGGTTGAGGACTTGAGATAAGGAACCACCAGAGGTGGCGGTAAAGTAATACAATGTATTAGGCGCCGTCGAATGAAAGTAATGAGAACCTATTTGACAAAAATATGCTGGCTCATTGATATATTCACTTTGAATATAAATATCTGGCTGCGTTTTTTTCCTGCATCAATGGAATGGGAAGCCGGTTTCAAGGTCAGTGACCTGAGCCCGTCGCCCTCGCCTCGACGGAGGGGAGGCATAAAGGGAAGTGGAGAGGGTAAGATTGGAAGGGTAGCGCTCACCTCTCTCAGATAAGGCAGGCAGTCAGTTGGCCGCTGACGTCGGTGCCGATCGGACGCTGCCGAGCACGTTTCCCGCGACGACACCGTATTGGTAACGCGGTAAGTTGCAGTATGAGTTTCGACAAATGCCTTAACATCGCTGCTCTTCTCTCGCAGGCGTCGGAGAGATCCGGGAAATCGAGAATGGCGAGAAGTCAGAAAGCCTGCACCGTCGCGTGTTGCTGGAGCAATTGCTGAACAAATGGGCCTGGCTTGATGACTCTGACAGCAGCAGCTCTAGCGACGACGAAGACAGCGATGATGGCGACGGCGGGCCTCCTGTACCGGTCGTTCCTGCCTCAGGCGTGAAGCGTGGGCGAGATGTTTGCGACGGTGAGGACAAAGATTCATCGAAGCAGAATTCTGGGTATCAAGAAGGTGTCTTGCCTAATTTTGATGACGGAGAACCTGGACCCTCCAAGCGCCGGAGAGTGGACGAGGAAGAGTGTTGGGATTACCGTCCAGTCCCTAGCGGTAACAAGGAGAATTACAAAACCGCGCAGATCGAAGACGAGTATGGCGATTACCCTTTGAAAGTTGCGCCATTCCCAGACTGGCTGGACAGTGATGGCAGGGTGTGTGAGGAGCCGGTGCAGGATCCGGATCTTTCTTTTCTTGATATTTAGTGTGTTGTTTATGCATTTTCCCCCCTTGTCATGCTTTTAGTGTATCAATAAACAGCGCTCAGTTACACATTTTACCGTTGCCACCAACAAATATTTCATGTATGTGTAAATACGATGAGTGAATTCTTGGTAATACCGTAGATTTCTTTTCTTGATAGTGATATTGCTTTTGGTGTATGTGATTGTCTGTGTAGATTCCTCTTTGTTCGTTTCAAATGTTGCATGACAGTGTTCATTACACTGTGCATAGGAATAGGAAAATCGAATAAAATGGATGGCGTCACTCCACTAAAGAAATCTTATATTTCAACGCATAATTGCAACAAAAACACGAGAACACATATTTATTGGTTAACATTTGTGCTAGACAAAGAACGTCAAAGAACCTTCAACAAAATATTTAGGCCAACATTGAGGGCCCCCTTTGGTGTAATCACCTGACTTATTGGGCTGATCGGACACGCACACAAAAAATGAAAAAAAAATACGCTGCCACCAGGTGTATCTAACGTGTGTCGCTGCCACAACTACTAATATCACATGTACCGCGGTCAATGAATACTTCTTCACATACGAAGGCATAGATTTATATGCCGATCTAATAAAAAAAATAGATGCGCTTCATAATCTGCAAATAATTACAGGGAAAGAAAAAAAATTAGAGATCCCCTGAAATGTGAGAATCAATGTAAGTGAAGACTCGGTGCTGCTTGCTTTCCTTGATGATAATTATCGGTGGCGTTGATGCCGAAAGCCTACTTGGTTCAACGTTTAATGCAACGCAAGAGTGGTGAGTTGAGGTTAAACGTTACCTTGCGTGCACCACGGCTGTGAGTCTGCGGATTACACAGAACACACAAAGAGAGGTGTTTGATGCGTTGTGTTGCACCACACTTCATAACCTCTGAGAAGGTTCGGTAATGTTACTGCCGCACATGACGCATCGTATCCCGGCAGAAGTATTAAGCGTAAATTTGATTATGTGGCTGTGCGTGCCAGAACCTCTATCGGAATTCGAAGCGCGCCATAGTGGCAAACACTATTATTTTGACACCATGATCTTCTGAAACGTGTCCCTAAGCTTTAGTGCCCGGGCGTTTTCTATTTTGCCCAGTCGATATGCTGACTTGCGAAATTTGCCCTGTTTACATATCTGCGGAGTGTTTATTTTTTGGAAATATCAATAACGTATTCAGCCGTACCTTGAACCTAAACTTTTTCAGTTTGACCGCCAGCGCTGTGGTATAGTAGTAAGGTTATCCTTGCCTTGAAACGTCGCCCCCCCCCATTATTCTATGAAAAGTGCCTTCTCTCCGCCCTCCTCTGTGCAGGTCTATCGACGCGCCCTCTAGACTTGTACCTTAGCACCAGAGGAGGGCTGCAGTTTTTGTAATGCTTATTTTTGGGGCTGGGGGCTCGATGGGTCCAAACGAGTTTCTCGCGTCGCCTTTCAATATGACTCCCTCTTTTGATATATGCACGCTTTGAACCACCAGCCGGCACGGTGTGCCAGACAACAGCAGCCGCCGCAATGTGAAGTTCAAAGGAAGAGGCAAGGAAAGTTCCGCTTTAAAAAAATTCAGAGAAAATCGATCTGAACTAGAACTTTGACATTTATGCGATAGGCTTTGCGAAAGTTGTGAAAGTTGGCATTGCGACCTGCGAAGCCTGTCATCTCGGAATTCGTGCATTCGGGCTTCCCTCTCGATGCACTGCGACACCTATTGGCGCCTCCACGAAATGCAGGCGTAAATATTTTTAAATCATCCACACAAATCAATTACCGTCGTTAGCGTTTAAAGGTGAGGCTGCATTGTACGGAAAGCGAAGGCACGTCAATATTTTCCGTCTTCCTGCACGGCAAACAAGTGTTCGTACTTGGATTTCCATTAAGATCGTTCACCATCTCCGCACAGTAATTATCACCCCGGATTTTAACACTCATCAACAGAAAGTACTGTCTTCTGCGCGATGCTACTCGAAAAGTCTTGAGCACGGCAGTGGACATTCACGTCGTTCTTCACCTGCTTTCTAAAAAACGTTGGCTGCTGGTATAAACTTCGCGACGGCGATCGCAAATACGTTATGTGTGACGACTCGAGTCATAATGAAAACGCTACGCAGGTATCGCACTCAAGGTTGAATATTCAAGGCAATCGCCATGACACTACTCAATATGAAGGGCACGATGGATTCAATACTTTTAAACGGCTTTTGGTAAATGAGAGTGTTAAAGATAGCAACATAAATGAGAGCGAGTTAAGAGAAGCATAGCTTTTTAGCTCTGAAGAAGGAAAAAATTTAAAATATTATTTTGAATAAATTATCAAGGAAGAAAAGAAAATAGAAGCGAATGAAAGAATGCCTAATATATTGCTCGCCAGAAAGAAATTTTCTCCCCTATAAAATTTGATATAACTTTACAGAGTACGGAATGGGGGTAGGGTTGCACGGTTACACAAGCACCCCGGTTGAGGACTTGAGATAAGGAACCACCAGAGGTGGCGGTAAAGTAATACAATGTATTAGGCGCCGTCGAATGAAAGTAATGAGAACCTATTTGACAAAAATATGCTGGCTCATTGATATATTCACTTTGAATATAAATATCTGGCTGCGTTTTTTTCCTGAATCAATGGAATGGGAAGCCGGTTTCAAGGTCAGTGACCTGAGCGCGTCGCCCTCGCCTCGACGGAGGGGAGGCATAAAGGGAAGTGGAGAGGGTAAGATTGGAAGGGTAGCGCTCGCCTCTCTCAGATGAGGCAGGCAGTCAGTTGGCCGCTGACGTCGGTGCCGATCGGACGCTGCCGAGCACGTTTCCCGCGACGACACCGTATTGGTAACGCGGTAAGTTGCAGTATGAGTTTCGACAAATGCCTTAACATCGCTGCTCTTCTCTCGCAGGCGTCGGAGAAGATCCGGGAAATCGAGAATGGCGAGAAGTCAGAAAGCCTGCACCGTCGCGTGTTGCTGGAGCAATTGCTGAACAAATGGGCCTGGCTTGATGACTCTGACAGCAGCAGCTCTAGCGACGACGAAGACAGCGATGATGGCGACGGCGGGCCTCCTGTACCGGTCGTTCCTGCCTCAGGCGTGAAGCGTGGGCGAGATGTTTGCGACGGTGAGGACAAAGATTCATCGAAGCAGAATTCTGGGTATCAAGAAGGTGTCTTGCCTAATTTTGATGACGGAGAACCTGGACCCTCCAAGCGCCGGAGAGTGGACGAGGAAGAGTGTTGGGATTACCGTCCAGTCCCTAGCAGTAACAAGGAGAATTACAAAACCGCGCAGATCGAAGACGAGTATGGCGATTACCCTTTGAAAGTTGCGCCATTTCCAGACTGGCTGGACAGTGATGGCAGGGTGTGTGAGGAGCCGGTGCAGGATCCGGATCTTTCTTTTCTTGATATTTAGTGTGTTGTTTATGCATTTTCCCCCCTTGTCATGCTTTTAGTGTATCAATAAACAGCGCTCAGTTACACATTTTACCGTTGCCACCAACAAATATTTCATGTATGTGTAAATACGATGAGTGAATTCTTGGTAATACCGTAGATTTCTTTTCTTGATAGTGATATTGCTTTTGGTGTATGTGATTGTCTGTGTAGATTCCTGTTTGTTCGTTTCAAATGTTGCATGACAGTGTTCATTACACTGTGCATAGGAATAGGAAAATCGAATAAAATGGATGGCGTCACTCCACTAAAGAAATCTTATATTTCAACGCATAATTGCAACAAAAACACGAGAACACATATTTATTGGTTAACATTTGTGCTAGACAAAGAACGTCAAAGAAACTTCAACAAAATATTTAGGCCAAAATTGAGGGCCCCCTTTGGAGTAATCACCCGACTTATTGGGCTGATCGGACACGCACACAAAAAATGAAAAAGAAATACGCTGCCACTAGGTGTATCTAACGTGTGTCGCTGCCACAACTACTAATATCACATGTAACGCGGTCAATGAATACTTCTTCACATACGAAGGCACAGATTTATCTGCCGATCTAATAAAAAAAAATAGATGCGCTTCATAATCTGCAAATAATTACAGGGAAAGAAAAAAATTAGAGATCCCCTGAAATGTGAGAATGAATGTAAGATAAGACTCGGTGCTGCTTGCTTTCCTTGATGATAATTATCGGTGGCGTTGATGCCGAAAGCCTACTTGGTTCAACGTTTAATGCAACGCAAGAGTGGTGAGTTGAGGTTAAACGTTACCTTGCGTGCACCACGGCTGTGAGTCTGCGGATATCACAGAACCCACAAAGAGAGGTGTTTGATGCGTTGTGTTGCACCACACTTCATAACCTCTGAGAAGGTTCGGTAATGTTACTGCCGCACATGACACATCGTATCCCGGCAGAAGTATTAAGCGTAAATTTGATTATGTGGCTGTGCGTGCCAGAACCTCTATCGGAATTCGAAGCGCGCCATAGTGGCAAACACTATTAATTTTGACACCATGATGTTCTGAAACGTGTCCCTAACCTTTAGTGCCCGGGCGTTTTCTATTTTGCCCAGTCGATATGCTGACTTGCGAAATTTGCCCTCTTTACATATCTGCGGAGTGTTTATTTTTTGGTGGGTGGTGGTGGTAACAACTTTATTGAGATTCTGCTCAGTTATCTGGCAGGCCCGAGTCCTAGGATGGCCCCTCACGAGGAGCGACCCTTTCGGCCCAGGCAACGAGGGCTTTTTGTCGTTTTTCATCCGGCGTTCTGAGCAGCTCCTCCCACGTCTGTTGTGAGGGAGCTGGCAGGAGCGACCTGGGAGGGGGTAAGCCCTTGCACCCCCAAAGAATGTGATTTTGGGTAGCCAATGTTTGATTTGTGCAATTTTGACATATTGGGTTCCATTGCCCGTTGGTAATTATGGATAGCCAATGTGGGTTGGGGAACGATTTAGTTTGGATTCGACGCAGGATCGAGGCTTGCGCTCGCGTGAGGCTTGCGTTTGGAGGCGGGTAAATTCGCCTTTTTTGCTTGTAATAGTTTGTTATTTCCTGGTATGTCGTCGGTGCCTCATCCATGGGATCCGAGTCTGAGGGGCACATCTCCCGGTTGATTAGACCTCGGGCTACCCAGTGCGCCTCCTCATTCCCTTGATTCCCCGAATGGGCAGGGACCCATACGAGTTCAACAGTGTTTTCATTATTAAAGTCCCGTAGGACTCGCGCTGCACATACGCCTATGCTGCCTCTCGAAAAGTTGACTATTGCCCTTTTGGAGTCGCTTATGATTGTTTGCACGGAGGGATTCATGATGGCCAAAGCAATGGCAGTCTCTTCCGCTTCCACGGTGGACGCTGTTTTTATGGTCGCGGCGTTGAGGATACTTCCCTCTCCGGTCACGACGCTCACTACGTAAGTTTGGTGATTTTGCTTTGCTGCATCGACATAAGCGGTGTGCTGGTTGTTTTGGTACCTTTCCTGAAGGGCCTTGGCTCTGGCAGACCGCCTCTTGTCGTGTCTCCCAGAGAGCATGTTCTTGGGTAATGGTTTTATAACCAAACGGCTTTTGACCGCACCGAGTAATGTTGTTCTTCCTGCTGAATTCATAACGGGATTCAGCCCGAGTTTACTTAGAATAACTCTGCCAGTTGCGGTGCGGGAGAGTCGTTCACGTTGGGCTGTTTTATGGGCCACCACGAGTTCGTCTAGGGTATTGTATATACCTAGCTCAAGTAATCGATCAGTGTTCGCATACCTCGGGAGACCAAGGGCAGCTTTATGAGCTGTGCGAATGACGCTGTTAACCTTTTCCTTGTCAGAAAGGCGTAGGTGGTAGTAAGGGAAGGAATACACGACGCGACTGATCAGGAAAGCCTGCGTCAAATGGCAGATATCAGCCTCCTTCATACCGCGGTGTCGTGTGGCTACTCGTCTGATTAGGCCACATATTTGGCGGGCTGTCGTCCGTAATCGGACAATCGCCTCAGAATTATGGGTGTTATGTTGAATTAACATCCCCAGGACTCTTATAGTCAGTACGGGCGGAACTGGGCCGTCTTCCATACTGACTCGTATAGGGAAGGTGGCGTCCCTTTCGGAGGCGTGTTTGGTTGATTTATCACGGATGACGAGAAGCTCCGATTTCGTCGGCGAGCACGCTAGACCATTCTGTCGCACAAAATTTTGTACGGTATCCGCGGCCGCTTGTAATGCTTCCGTGATTTCTCCATCGGAACCGTATTCAGCCGTACCTTGAACTTAAACTTTTTCAGTTTGACCGCCAGCGCTGTGGTATAGTAGTAAGGTTATCCTTGCCTTGAAACGTCGCCCCCCCCCCATTATTCTATGAAAAGTGCCTTCTCTCCGCCCTCCTCTGTGCAGGTCTATCGACGCGCCCTCTAGACTTGCACCTTAGCACCAAGAGGAGGGCTGCAGTTTTTGTAATGCTTATTTTTGGGGCTGGGGGCTCGATGGGTCCAAACGAGTTTCTCGCGTCGCCTTTCAATATGACTCCCTCTTTTGATATATGCACGCTTTGAACCACCAGCCGGCACGGTGTGCCAGACAACAGCAGCCGCCGCGGTGTGAAGTTCAAAGGAAGAGGCAAGGAAAGTTCCGCTTTAAAAAAATTCAGAGAAAATCGATCTCAACTAGAACTTTGACGTTTATGCGATAGGCTTTGCGAAAGTTGTGAGAGTGGGCATTGCGACCTGCGAAGCCTGTCATCTCGGAACTCGTGCATTCGGGCTTCCCTCTCGAAGCACTGTGACACCTATTGGCGCCGCCGCGAAATGCAGGCGTAAATATTTTAGAGCGCAGCTCTTTGGCGTCCGTTCCTGGGTTTCGCGTCGTCGTCGGCGTCGTCGTCGTCGTCGGCCTCGTAACCAGCTCCGCCCCCCTTTCATCCCCCCAGCGCTAGCAGCGACCGACTGATACCGCTGGATGCCGCTGACGCCGCTAGAGAGTCAAGATAACGTGACTGCATAGAACACCGTCGCCGCCATGCAGAAAGAGGAGGAAAGGGTCCCCCCCCCCCTGTTCTTGTGTGGCGGATAGCTGGGGTTGACTCACTATCGCCGTCAGCGGCATCAGTCAGTCGCTGCTATCTCTTCCCTCCTGCCTTTATCGTGTTGTCCGCTTGCTGCGCGCGCTTCTGCCCCCATCGTTTGCCGCTGGGTGTACACGCCGCCCCCCTCCGCTTCCGCTTACTGCTGGTTGCTCTCGACGGCGGCGATGAGCCTCCGCTTCGGCGGCGCGAACTGCAGGGTCTTCTCGGCGGCGGCGATGAGCTTCTGCTTCAGCCTCGCTTACTGCTGGTTGCTCTCGACGGCGGCGATGAGCCTCCGCTTCGGCGGCGCGAACGGCAGGGTCTTCTCGGCGGCGGCGCTTAGCCTCTGCTTCCCCCACGGCTGTGACAACCTCGCGAGGCACTTGTATAGATCTCGTCTTTGAGAATCAAGCATTGGTGTACCAAGTCGAACATATATCAGTCTATTTCTCCGACCACAAAGCTTCCTTCATGACTGTCAAGAACTGTTAGTGGAGTCTTTGTTAAAGGAATACGTGTGAAAAAAAAATTATGTGATAGCGCATACATGTGTTGCTCGATTTCTTTGCCTCAATCTATCCAAAAGGTGAAACAGCTTATTTGCTGCGCTCAAATTTCGCATTAGGAAGTAACGTAATCGTCGGTAATTTTTTTTTAAATCATCCACACAAATCAATTACCGTCGTTAGCGTTTAAAGGTGAGGCTGCATTGTACGGAAAGCGAAGGCACGTCAATATTTTCCGTCTTCCTGCACGGCAAACAAGTGTTCGTACTTGGATTTCCATTAAGATCGTTCACCATCTCCGCACAGTAATTATCACCCCGGATTTTAACACTCATCAACAGAAAGTACTGTCTTCTGCGCGATGCTACTCGAAAAGTCTTGAGCACGGCAGTGGACATTCACGTCGTTCTTCACCTGCTTTCTAAAAAACGTTGGCTGCTGGTATAAACGTCGCGACGGCGATCGCAAATACGTTATGTGTGACGACTCGAGTCATAATGAAAACGCTACGCAGGTATCGCACTCAAGGTTGAATATTCAAGGCAATCGCCATGACACTACTCAATATGAAGGGCACGATGGATTCAATACTTTTAAACGGCTTTCGGTAAATGAGAGTGTTAAAGATAGCAACATAAATGAGAGCGAGGTAAGAGAAGCATAGCTTTTTAGCTCTGAAGAAGGAAAAAATTTAAAATATTATTTTGAATAAATTATCAAGGAAGAAAAGAAAATAGAAGCGAGTGAAAGAAAGCCTAATATATTGCTCGCCAGAAAGAAATTTTCTCCACTATAAAATTTGATATAACTTTACAGAGTACGGAATGGGGGTAGGGTTGCACGGTTACACAAGCACCCCGGTTGAGGACTTGAGATAAGGAACCACCAGAGGTGGCGGTAAAGTAATACAATGTATTAGGCGCCTTCGAATGAAAGTAATGAGAACCTATTTGACAAAAATATGCTGGCTCATTGATATATTCACTTTGAATATAAATATCTGGCTGCGTTTTTTTCCTGAATCAATGGAATGGGAAGCCGGTTTCAAGGTCAGTGACCTGAGCGCGTCGCCCTCGCCTCAACGGAGGGGAGGCATAAAGGGAAGTGGAGAGGGTAAGTTTGGAAGGGTAGCGCTCGCCTCTCTCAGATAAGGCAGGCAGTCAGTTGGCCGCTGACGTCGGTGCCGATCGGACGCTGCCGAGCACGTTTCCCGCGACGACACCGTATTGGTAACGCGGTAAGTTGCAGTATGAGTTTCGACAAATGCCTTAACATCGCTGCTCTTCTCTCGCAGGCGTCGGAGAAGATCCGGGAAATCGAGAATGGCGAGAAGTCAGAAAGCCTGCACCGTCGCGTGTTGCTGGAGCAATTGCTGAACAAATGGGCCTGGCTTGATGACTCTGACAGCAGCAGCTCTAGCGACGACGAAGACAGCGATGATGGCGACGGCGGGCCTCCTGTACCGGTCGTTCCTGCCTCAGGCGTGAAGCGTGGGCGAGATGTTTGCGACGGTGAGGACAAAGATTCATCGAAGCAGAATTCTGGGTATCAAGAAGGTGTCTTGCCTAATTTTGATGACGGAGAACCTGGAACCTCCAAGCGCCGGAGAGTGGACGAGGAAGAGTGTTGGGATTACCGTCCAGTCCCTAGCGGTAACAAGGAGAATTACAAAACCGCGCAGATCGAAGACGAGTATGGCGATTACCCTTTGAAAGTTGCGCCATTCCCAGACTGGCTGGACAGTGATGGCAGGGTGTTTGAGGAGCCGGTGCAGGATCCGGATCTTTCTTTTCTTGATATTTAGTGTGTTGTTTATGCATTTTCCCCCCTTGTCATGCTTTTAGTGTATCAATAAACAGCGCTCAGTTACACATTTTACCGTCGCCACCAACAAATATTTCATGTATGTGTAAATACGATGAGTGAATTCTTGGTAATACCGTAGATTTCTTTTCTTGATAGTGATATTGCTTTTGGTGTATGTGATTGTCTGTGTAGATTCCTCCTTGTTCGTTTCAAATGTTGCATGACAGTGTTCATTACACTGTGCATAGGAATAGGAAAATCGAATAAAATGGATGGCGTCACTCCACTAAAGAAATCTTATATTTCAACGCATAATTGCAACAAAAACAAGAGAACACATATTTATTGGTTAACATTTGTGCTAGAGAAAGAACGTCAAAGAAACTTCAACAAAATATTTAGGCCAAAATTGAGGGCCCCCTTTGGAGTAATCACCTGACTTATTGGGCTGATCGGACACGCACACAAAAAATGAAAAAAAAAATACGCTGCCACTAGGTGTATCTAACGTGTGTCGCTGCCACAACTACTAATATCACATGTAACGCGGTCAATGAATACTTCTTCACATACGAAGGCATAGATTTATCTGCCGATCTAATAAAAAAAAATAGATGCGCTTCATAATCTGCAAATAATTACAGGGAAAGAAAAAAATTAGAGATCCCCTGAAATGTGAGAATCAATGTAAGTGAAGAGTCGGTGCTGCTTGCTTTCCTTGATAATTATCGGTGGCGTTGATGCCGGAAGCCTACTTGGTGCAACGTTTAATGCAACGCAAGAGTGGTGAGTTGAGGTTAAACGTTACCTTGCGTGCACCACGGCTGTGAGTCTGCGGATTACACAGAACACACAAAGAGAGGTGTTTGATGCGTTGTGTTGCACCACACTTCATAACCTCTGAGAAGGTTCGGTAATGTTACTGCCGCACATGACACATCGTATCCCGGCAGAAGTATTAAGCGTAAATTTGATTATGTGGCTGTGCGTGCCAGAACCTCTATCGGAATTCGAAGCGCGCCATAGTGGCAAACACTATTAATTTTGACACCATGATGTTCTGAAACGTGTCCCTAACCTTTAGTGCCCGGGCGTTTTCTATTTTGCCCAGTCGATATGCTGACTTGCGAAATTTGCCCTGTTTACATATCTGCGGAGTGTTTATTTTTTGGAAATATCAATAACGTATTCAGCCGTACCTTGAACTTAAACTTTTTCAGTTTGACCGCCAGCGCTGTGGTATAGTAGTAAGGTTATCCTTGCCTTGAAACGTCGCCCCCCCCCCATTATTCTATGAAAAGTGCCTTCTCTCCGCCCTCCTCTGTGCAGGTCTATCGACGCGCCCTCTAGACTTGCACCTTAGCACCAAGAGGAGGGCTGCAGTTTTTGTAATGCTTATTTTTGGGGCTGGGGGCTCGATGGGTCCAAACGAGTTTCTCGCGTCGCCTTTCAATATGACTCCCTCTTTTGATATATGCACGCTTTGAACCACCAGCCGGCACGGTGTGCCAGACAACAGCAGCCGCCGCGGTGTGAAGTTCAAAGGAAGAGGCAAGGAAAGTTCCGCTTTAAAAAAATTCAGAGAAATTCGATCTCAACTAGAACTTTGACGTTTATGCGATAGGCTTTGCGAAAGTTGTGAGAGTGGGCATTGCGACCTGCGAAGCCTGTCATCTCGGAACTCGTGCATTCGGGCTTCCCTCTCGAAGCACTGTGACACCTATTGGCGCCGCCGCGAAATGCAGGCGTAAATATTTTTAAATCATCCACACAAATCAATTACCGTCGTTAGCGTTTAAAGGTGAGGCTGCATTGTACGGAAAGCGAAGGCACGTCAATATTTTCCGTCTTCCTGCACGGCAAACAAGTGTTCGTACTTGGATTTCCATTAAGATCGTTCACCATCTCCGCACAGTAATTATCACCCCGGATTTTAACACTCATCAACAGAAAGTACTGTCTTCTGCGCGATGCTACTCGAAAAGTCTTGAGCACGGCAGTGGACATTCACGTCGTTCTTCACCTGCTTTCTAAAAAACGTTGGCTGCTGGTATAAACGTCGCGACGGCGATCGCAAATACGTTATGTGTGACGACTCGAGTCATAATGAAAACGCTACGCAGGTATCGCACTCAAGGTTGAATATTCAAGGCAATCGCCATGACACTACTCAATATGAAGGGTACGATGGATTCAATACTTTTAAACGGCTTTTGGTAAATGAGAGTGTTAAAGATAGCAACATAAATGAGAGCGAGGTAAGAGAAGCATAGCTTTTTAGCTCTGAAGAAGGAAAAAATTTAAAATATTATTTTGAATAAATTATCAAGGAAGAAAAGAAAATAGAAGCGAGTGAAAGAAAGCCTAATATATTGCTCGCCAGAAAGAAATTTTCTCCACTATAAAATTTGATATAACTTTACAGAGTACGGAATGGGGGTAGGGTTGCACGGTTACACAAGCACCCCGGTTGAGGACTTGAGATAAGGAACCACCAGAGGTGGCGGTAAAGTAATACAATGTATTAGGCGCCGTCGAATGAAAGTAATGAGAACCTATTTGACAAAAATATGCTGGCTCATTGATATATTCACTTTGAATATAAATATCCGGCTGCGTTTTTTTCCTGAATCAATGGAATGGGAAGCCGGTTTCAAGGTCAGTGACCTGAGCGCGTCGCCCTCGCCTCGACGGAGGGGAGGCATAAAGGGAAGTGGAGAGGGTAAGTTTGGAAGGGTAGCGCTCGCCTCTCTCAGATAAGGCAGGCAGTCAGTTGGCCGCTGACGTCGGTGCCGATCGGACGCTGCCGAGCACGTTTCCCGCGACGACACCGTATTGGTAACGCGGTAAGTTGCAGTATGAGTTTCGACAAATGCCTTAACATCGCTGTTCTTCTCTCGCAGGCGTCGGAGAAGATCCGGGAAATCGAGAATGGCGAGAAGTCAGAAAGCCTGCACCGTCGCGTGTTGCTGGAGCAATTGCTGAACAAATGGGCCTGGCTTGATGACTCTGACAGCAGCAGCTCTAGCGACGACGAAGACAGCGATGATGGCGACGGCGGGCCTCCTGTACCGGTCGTTCCTGCCTCAGGCGTGAAGCGTGGGCGAGATGTTTGCGACGGTGAGGACAAAGATTCATCGAAGCAGAATTCTGGGTATCAAGAAGGTGTCTTGCCTAATTTTGATGACGGAGAACCTGGAACCTCCAAGCGCCGGAGAGTGGACGAGGAAGAGTGTTGGGATTACCGTCCAGTCCCTAGCGGTAACAAGGAGAATTACAAAACCGCGCAGATCGAAGACGAGTATGGCGATTACCCTTTGAAAGTTGCGCCATTCCCAGACTGGCTGGACAGTGATGGCAGGGTGTGTGAGGAGCCGGTGCAGGATCCGGATCTTTCTTTTCTTGATATTTAGTGTGTTGTTTATGCATTTTCCCCCCTTGTCATGCTTTTAGTGTATCAATAAACAGCGCTCAGTTACACATTTTACCGTCGCCACCAACAAATATTTCATGTATGTGTAAATACGATGAGTGAATTCTTGGTAATACCGTAGATTTCTTTTCTTGATAGTGATATTGCTTTTGGTGTATGTGATTGTCTGTGTAGATTCCTCTTTGTTCGTTTCAAATGTTGCATGACAGTGTTCATTACACTGTGCATAGGAATAGGAAAATCGAATAAAATGGATGGCGTCACTCCACTAAAGAAATCTTATATTTCAACGCATAATTGCAACAAAAACAAGAGAACACATATTTATTGGTTAACATTTGTGCTAGACAAAGAACGTCAAAGAAACTTCAACAAAATATTTAGGCCAAAATTGAGGGCCCCCTTTGGAGTAATCACCTGACTTATTGGGCTGATCGGACACGCACACAAAAAATGAAAAAAAAAATACGCTGCCACTAGGTGTATCTAACGTGTGTCGCTGCCACAACTACTAATATCACATGTAACGCGGTCAATGAATACTTCTTCACATACGAAGGCATAGATTTATCTGCCGATCTAATAAAAAAAAATAGATGCGCTTCATAATCTGCAAATAATTACAGGGAAAGAAAAAAATTAGAGATCCCCTGAAATGTGAGAATCAATGTAAGTGAAGACTCGGTGCTGCTTGCTTTCCTTGATCATAATTATCGGTGGCGTTGATGCCGAAAGCCTACTTGGTTCAACGTTTAATGCAACGCAAGAGTGGTGAGTTGAGGTTAAACGTTACCTTGCGTGCACCACGGCTGTGAGTCTGCGGATTACACAGAACACACAAAGAGAGGTGTTTGATGCGTTGTGTTGCACCACACTTCATAACCTCTGAGAAGGTTCGGTAATGTTACTGCCGCACATGACACATCGTATCCCGGCAGAAGTATTAAGCGTAAATTTGATTATGTGGCTGTGCGTGCCAGAACCTCTATCGGAATTCGAAGCGCGCCATAGTGGCAAACACTATTAATTTTGACACCATGATGTTCTGAAACGTGTCCCTAACCTTTAGTGCCCGGGCGTTTTCTATTTTGCCCAGTCGATATGCTGACTTGCGAAATTTGCCCTGTTTACATATCTGAGGAGTGTTTATTTTTTGGAAATATCAATAACGTATTCAGCCGTACCTTGAACTTAAACTTTTTCAGTTTGACCGCCAGCGCTGTGGTATAGTAGTAAGGTTATCCTTGCCTTGAAACGTCGCCCCCCCCCATTATTCTATGAAAAGTGCCTTCTCTCCGCGCTCCTCTGTGCAGGTCTATCGACGCGCCCTCTAGACTTGCACCTTAGCACCAAGAGGAGGGCTGCAGTTTTTGTAATGCTTATTTTTGGGGCTGGGGGCTCGATGGGTCCAAACGAGTTTCTCGCGTCGCCTTTCAATATGACTCCCTCTTTTGATATATGCACGCTTTGAACCACCAGCCGGCACGGTGTGCCAGACAACAGCAGCCGCGGCGGTGTGAAGTTCAAAGGAAGAGGCAAGGAAAGTTCCGCTTTAAAAAAATTCAGAGAAATTCGATCTCAACTAGAACTTTGACGTTTATGCGATAGGCTTTGCGAAAGTTGTGAGAGTGGGCATTGCGACCTGCGAAGCCTGTCATCTCGGAACTCGTGCATTCGGGCTTCCCTCTCGAAGCACTGTGACACCTATTGGCGCCGCCGCGAAATGCAGGCGTAAATATTTTTAAATCATCCACACAAATCAATTACCGTCGTTAGCGTTTAAAGGTGAGGCTGCATTGTACGGAAAGCGAAGGCACGTCAATATTTTCCGTCTTCCTGCACGGCAAACAAGTGTTCGTACTTGGATTTCCATTAAGATCGTTCACCATCTCCGCACAGTAATTATCACCCCGGATTTTAACACTCATCAACAGAAAGTACTGTCTTCTGCGCGATGCTACTCGAAAAGTCTTGAGCACGGCAGTGGACATTCACGTCGTTCTTCACCTGCTTTCTAAAAAACGTTGGCTGCTGGTATAAACGTCGCGACGGCGATCGCAAATACGTTATGTGTGACGACTCGAGTCATAATGAAAACGCTACGCAGGTATCGCACTCAAGGTTGAATATTCAAGGCAATCGCCATGACACTACTCAATATGAAGGGTACGATGGATTCAATACTTTTAAACGGCTTTTGGTAAATGAGAGTGTTAAAGATAGCAACATAAATGAGAGCGAGGTAAGAGAAGCATAGCTTTTTAGCTCTGAAGAAGGAAAAAATTTAAAATATTATTTTGAATAAATTATCAAGGAAGAAAAGAAAATAGAAGCGAGTGAAAGAAAGCCTAATATATTGCTCGCCAGAAAGAAATTTTCTCCACTATAAAATTTGATATAACTTTACAGAGTACGGAATGGGGGTAGGGTTGCACGGTTACACAAGCACCCCGGTTGAGGACTTGAGATAAGGAACCACCAGAGGTGGCGGTAAAGTAATACAATGTATTAGGCGCCGTCGAATGAAAGTAATGAGAACCTATTTGACAAAAATATGCTGGCTCATTGATATATTCACTTTGAATATAAATATCCGGCTGCGTTTTTTTCCTGAATCAATGGAATGGGAAGCCGGTTTCAAGGTCAGTGACCTGAGCGCGTCGCCCTCGCCTCGACGGAGGGGAGGCATAAAGGGAAGTGGAGAGGGTAAGTTTGGAAGGGTAGCGCTCGCCTCTCTCAGATAAGGCAGGCAGTCAGTTGGCCGCTGACGTCGGTGCCGATCGGACGCTGCCGAGCACGTTTCCCGCGACGACACCGTATTGGTAACGCGGTAAGTTGCAGTATGAGTTTCGACAAATGCCTTAACATCGCTGTTCTTCTCTCGCAGGCGTCGGAGAAGATCCGGGAAATCGAGAATGGCGAGAAGTCAGAAAGCCTGCACCGTCGCGTGTTGCTGGAGCAATTGCTGAACAAATGGGCCTGGCTTGATGACTCTGACAGCAGCAGCTCTAGCGACGACGAAGACAGCGATGATGGCGACGGCGGGCCTCCTGTACCGGTCGTTCCTGCCTCAGGCGTGAAGCGTGGGCGAGATGTTTGCGACGGTGAGGACAAAGATTCATCGAAGCAGAATTCTGGGTATCAAGAAGGTGTCTTGCCTAATTTTGATGACGGAGAACCTGGAACCTCCAAGCGCCGGAGAGTGGACGAGGAAGAGTGTTGGGATTACCGTCCAGTCCCTAGCGGTAACAAGGAGAATTACAAAACCGCGCAGATCGAAGACGAGTATGGCGATTACCCTTTGAAAGTTGCGCCATTCCCAGACTGGCTGGACAGTGATGGCAGGGTGTGTGAGGAGCCGGTGCAGGATCCGGATCTTTCTTTTCTTGATATTTAGTGTGTTGTTTATGCATTTTCCCCCCTTGTCATGCTTTTAGTGTATCAATAAACAGCGCTCAGTTACACATTTTACCGTCGCCACCAACAAATATTTCATGTATGTGTAAATACGATGAGTGAATTCTTGGTAATACCGTAGATTTCTTTTCTTGATAGTGATATTGCTTTTGGTGTATGTGATTGTCTGTGTAGATTCCTCTTTGTTCGTTTCAAATGTTGCATGACAGTGTTCATTACACTGTGCATAGGAATAGGAAAATCGAATAAAATGGATGGCGTCACTCCACTAAAGAAATCTTATATTTCAACGCATAATTGCAACAAAAACAAGAGAACACATATTTATTGGTTAACATTTGTGCTAGACAAAGAACGTCAAAGAAACTTCAACAAAATATTTAGGCCAAAATTGAGGGCCCCCTTTGGAGTAATCACCTGACTTATTGGGCTGATCGGACACGCACACAAAAAATGAAAAAAAAAATACGCTGCCACTAGGTGTATCTAACGTGTGTCGCTGCCACAACTACTAATATCACATGTAACGCGGTCAATGAATACTTCTTCACATACGAAGGCATAGATTTATCTGCCGATCTAATAAAAAAAAAATAGATGCGCTTCATAATCTGCAAATAATTACAGGGAAAGAAAAAAATTAGAGATCCCCTGAAATGTGAGAATCAATGTAAGTGAAGACTCGGTGCTGCTTGCTTTCCTTGATCATAATTATCGGTGGCGTTGATGCCGAAAGCCTACTTGGTTCAACGTTTAATGCAACGCAAGAGTGGTGAGTTGAGGTTAAACGTTACCTTGCGTGCACCACGGCTGTGAGTCTGCGGATTACACAGAACACACAAAGAGAGGTGTTTGATGCGTTGTGTTGCACCACACTTCATAACCTCTGAGAAGGTTCGGTAATGTTACTGCCGCACATGACACATCGTATCCCGGCAGAAGTATTAAGCGTAAATTTGATTATGTGGCTGTGCGTGCCAGAACCTCTATCGGAATTCGAAGCGCGCCATAGTGGCAAACACTATTAATTTTGACACCATGATGTTCTGAAACGTGTCCCTAACCTTTAGTGCCCGGGCGTTTTCTATTTTGCCCAGTCGATATGCTGACTTGCGAAATTTGCCCTGTTTACATATCTGAGGAGTGTTTATTTTTTGGAAATATCAATAACGTATTCAGCCGTACCTTGAACTTAAACTTTTTCAGTTTGACCGCCAGCGCTGTGGTATAGTAGTAAGGTTATCCTTGCCTTGAAACGTCGCCCCCCCCCATTATTCTATGAAAAGTGCCTTCTCTCCGCGCTCCTCTGTGCAGGTCTATCGACGCGCCCTCTAGACTTGCACCTTAGCACCAAGAGGAGGGCTGCAGTTTTTGTAATGCTTATTTTTGGGGCTGGGGGCTCGATGGGTCCAAACGAGTTTCTCGCGTCGCCTTTCAATATGACTCCCTCTTTTGATATATGCACGCTTTGAACCACCAGCCGGCACGGTGTGCCAGACAACAGCAGCCGCGGCGGTGTGAAGTTCAAAGGAAGAGGCAAGGAAAGTTCCGCTTTAAAAAAATTCAGAGAAATTCGATCTCAACTAGAACTTTGACGTTTATGCGATAGGCTTTGCGAAAGTTGTGAGAGTGGGCATTGCGACCTGCGAAGCCTGTCATCTCGGAACTCGTGCATTCGGGCTTCCCTCTCGAAGCACTGTGACACCTATTGGCGCCGCCGCGAAATGCAGGCGTAAATATTTTTAAATCATCCACACAAATCAATTACCGTCGTTAGCGTTTAAAGGTGAGGCTGCATTGTACGGAAAGCGAAGGCACGTCAATATTTTCCGTCTTCCTGCACGGCAAACAAGTGTTCGTACTTGGATTTCCATTAAGATCGTTCACCATCTCCGCACAGTAATTATCACCCCGGATTTTAACACTCATCAACAGAAAGTACTGTCTTCTGCGCGATGCTACTCGAAAAGTCTTGAGCACGGCAGTGGACATTCACGTCGTTCTTCACCTGCTTTCTAAAAAACGTTGGCTGCTGGTATAAACGTCGCGACGGCGATCGCAAATACGTTATGTGTGACGACTCGAGTCATAATGAAAACGCTACGCAGGTATCGCACTCAAGGTTGAATATTCAAGGCAATCGCCATGACACTACTCAATATGAAGGGTACGATGGATTCAATACTTTTAAACGGCTTTTGGTAAATGAGAGTGTTAAAGATAGCAACATAAATGAGAGCGAGGTAAGAGAAGCATAGCTTTTTAGCTCTGAAGAAGGAAAAAATTTAAAATATTATTTTGAATAAATTATCAAGGAAGAAAAGAAAATAGAAGCGAGTGAAAGAAAGCCTAATATATTGCTCGCCAGAAAGAAATTTTCTCCACTATAAAATTTGATATAACTTTACAGAGTACGGAATGGGGGTAGGGTTGCACGGTTACACAAGCACCCCGGTTGAGGACTTGAGATAAGGAACCACCAGAGGTGGCGGTAAAGTAATACAATGTATTAGGCGCCGTCGAATGAAAGTAATGAGAACCTATTTGACAAAAATATGCTGGCTCATTGATATATTCACTTTGAATATAAATATCCGGCTGCGTTTTTTTCCTGAATCAATGGAATGGGAAGCCGGTTTCAAGGTCAGTGACCTGAGCGCGTCGCCCTCGCCTCGACGGAGGGGAGGCATAAAGGGAAGTGGAGAGGGTAAGTTTGGAAGGGTAGCGCTCGCCTCTCTCAGATAAGGCAGGCAGTCAGTTGGCCGCTGACGTCGGTGCCGATCGGACGCTGCCGAGCACGTTTCCCGCGACGACACCGTATTGGTAACGCGGTAAGTTGCAGTATGAGTTTCGACAAATGCCTTAACATCGCTGTTCTTCTCTCGCAGGCGTCGGAGAAGATCCGGGAAATCGAGAATGGCGAGAAGTCAGAAAGCCTGCACCGTCGCGTGTTGCTGGAGCAATTGCTGAACAAATGGGCCTGGCTTGATGACTCTGACAGCAGCAGCTCTAGCGACGACGAAGACAGCGATGATGGCGACGGCGGGCCTCCTGTACCGGTCGTTCCTGCCTCAGGCGTGAAGCGTGGGCGAGATGTTTGCGACGGTGAGGACAAAGATTCATCGAAGCAGAATTCTGGGTATCAAGAAGGTGTCTTGCCTAATTTTGATGACGGAGAACCTGGAACCTCCAAGCGCCGGAGAGTGGACGAGGAAGAGTGTTGGGATTACCGTCCAGTCCCTAGCGGTAACAAGGAGAATTACAAAACCGCGCAGATCGAAGACGAGTATGGCGATTACCCTTTGAAAGTTGCGCCATTCCCAGACTGGCTGGACAGTGATGGCAGGGTGTGTGAGGAGCCGGTGCAGGATCCGGATCTTTCTTTTCTTGATATTTAGTGTGTTGTTTATGCATTTTCCCCCCTTGTCATGCTTTTAGTGTATCAATAAACAGCGCTCAGTTACACATTTTACCGTCGCCACCAACAAATATTTCATGTATGTGTAAATACGATGAGTGAATTCTTGGTAATACCGTAGATTTCTTTTCTTGATAGTGATATTGCTTTTGGTGTATGTGATTGTCTGTGTAGATTCCTCTTTGTTCGTTTCAAATGTTGCATGACAGTGTTCATTACACTGTGCATAGGAATAGGAAAATCGAATAAAATGGATGGCGTCACTCCACTAAAGAAATCTTATATTTCAACGCATAATTGCAACAAAAACAAGAGAACACATATTTATTGGTTAACATTTGTGCTAGACAAAGAACGTCAAAGAAACTTCAACAAAATATTTAGGCCAAAATTGAGGGCCCCCTTTGGAGTAATCACCTGACTTATTGGGCTGATCGGACACGCACACAAAAAATGAAAAAAAAAATACGCTGCCACTAGGTGTATCTAACGTGTGTCGCTGCCACAACTACTAATATCACATGTAACGCGGTCAATGAATACTTCTTCACATACGAAGGCATAGATTTATCTGCCGATCTAATAAAAAAAAAATAGATGCGCTTCATAATCTGCAAATAATTACAGGGAAAGAAAAAAATTAGAGATCCCCTGAAATGTGAGAATCAATGTAAGTGAAGACTCGGTGCTGCTTGCTTTCCTTGATCATAATTATCGGTGGCGTTGATGCCGAAAGCCTACTTGGTTCAACGTTTAATGCAACGCAAGAGTGGTGAGTTGAGGTTAAACGTTACCTTGCGTGCACCACGGCTGTGAGTCTGCGGATTACACAGAACACACAAAGAGAGGTGTTTGATGCGTTGTGTTGCACCACACTTCATAACCTCTGAGAAGGTTCGGTAATGTTACTGCCGCACATGACACATCGTATCCCGGCAGAAGTATTAAGCGTAAATTTGATTATGTGGCTGTGCGTGCCAGAACCTCTATCGGAATTCGAAGCGCGCCATAGTGGCAAACACTATTAATTTTGACACCATGATGTTCTGAAACGTGTCCCTAACCTTTAGTGCCCGGGCGTTTTCTATTTTGCCCAGTCGATATGCTGACTTGCGAAATTTGCCCTGTTTACATATCTGAGGAGTGTTTATTTTTTGGAAATATCAATAACGTATTCAGCCGTACCTTGAACTTAAACTTTTTCAGTTTGACCGCCAGCGCTGTGGTATAGTAGTAAGGTTATCCTTGCCTTGAAACGTCGCCCCCCCCCATTATTCTATGAAAAGTGCCTTCTCTCCGCGCTCCTCTGTGCAGGTCTATCGACGCGCCCTCTAGACTTGCACCTTAGCACCAAGAGGAGGGCTGCAGTTTTTGTAATGCTTATTTTTGGGGCTGGGGGCTCGATGGGTCCAAACGAGTTTCTCGCGTCGCCTTTCAATATGACTCCCTCTTTTGATATATGCACGCTTTGAACCACCAGCCGGCACGGTGTGCCAGACAACAGCAGCCGCCGCGGTGTGAAGTTCAAAGGAAGAGGCAAGGAAAGTTCCGCTTTAAAAAAATTCAGAGAAATTCGATCTCAACTAGAACTTTGACGTTTATGCGATAGGCTTTGCGAAAGTTGTGAGAGTGGGCATTGCGACCTGCGAAGCCTGTCATCTCGGAACTCGTGCATTCGGGCTTCCCTCTCGAAGCACTGTGACACCTATTGGCGCCGCCGCGAAATGCAGGCGTAAATATTTTTAAATCATCCACACAAATCAATTACCGTCGTTAGCGTTTAAAGGTGAGGCTGCATTGTACGGAAAGCGAAGGCACGTCAATATTTTCCGTCTTCCTGCACGGCAAACAAGTGTTCGTACTTGGATTTCCATTAAGATCGTTCACCATCTCCGCACAGTAATTATCACCCCGGATTTTAACACTCATCAACAGAAAGTACTGTCTTCTGCGCGATGCTACTCGAAAAGTCTTGAGCACGGCAGTGGACATTCACGTCGTTCTTCACCTGCTTTCTAAAAAACGTTGGCTGCTGGTATAAACGTCGCGACGGCGATCGCAAATACGTTATGTGTGACGACTCGAGTCATAATGAAAACGCTACGCAGGTATCGCACTCAAGGTTGAATATTCAAGGCAATCGCCATGACACTACTCAATATGAAGGGTACGATGGATTCAATACTTTTAAACGGCTTTTGGTAAATGAGAGTGTTAAAGATAGCAACATAAATGAGAGCGAGGTAAGAGAAGCATAGCTTTTTAGCTCTGAAGAAGGAAAAAATTTAAAATATTATTTTGAATAAATTATCAAGGAAGAAAAGAAAATAGAAGCGAGTGAAAGAAAGCCTAATATATTGCTCGCCAGAAAGAAATTTTCTCCACTATAAAATTTGATATAACTTTACAGAGTACGGAATGGGGGTAGGGTTGCACGGTTACACAAGCACCCCGGTTGAGGACTTGAGATAAGGAACCACCAGAGGTGGCGGTAAAGTAATACAATGTATTAGGCGCCGTCGAATGAAAGTAATGAGAACCTATTTGACAAAAATATGCTGGCTCATTGATATATTCACTTTGAATATAAATATCCGGCTGCGTTTTTTTCCTGAATCAATGGAATGGGAAGCCGGTTTCAAGGTCAGTGACCTGAGCGCGTCGCCCTCGCCTCGACGGAGGGGAGGCATAAAGGGAAGTGGAGAGGGTAAGTTTGGAAGGGTAGCGCTCGCCTCTCTCAGATAAGGCAGGCAGTCAGTTGGCCGCTGACGTCGGTGCCGATCGGACGCTGCCGAGCACGTTTCCCGCGACGACACCGTATTGGTAACGCGGTAAGTTGCAGTATGAGTTTCGACAAATGCCTTAACATCGCTGTTCTTCTCTCGCAGGCGTCGGAGAAGATCCGGGAAATCGAGAATGGCGAGAAGTCAGAAAGCCTGCACCGTCGCGTGTTGCTGGAGCAATTGCTGAACAAATGGGCCTGGCTTGATGACTCTGACAGCAGCAGCTCTAGCGACGACGAAGACAGCGATGATGGCGACGGCGGGCCTCCTGTACCGGTCGTTCCTGCCTCAGGCGTGAAGCGTGGGCGAGATGTTTGCGACGGTGAGGACAAAGATTCATCGAAGCAGAATTCTGGGTATCAAGAAGGTGTCTTGCCTAATTTTGATGACGGAGAACCTGGAACCTCCAAGCGCCGGAGAGTGGACGAGGAAGAGTGTTGGGATTACCGTCCAGTCCCTAGCGGTAACAAGGAGAATTACAAAACCGCGCAGATCGAAGACGAGTATGGCGATTACCCTTTGAAAGTTGCGCCATTCCCAGACTGGCTGGACAGTGATGGCAGGGTGTGTGAGGAGCCGGTGCAGGATCCGGATCTTTCTTTTCTTGATATTTAGTGTGTTGTTTATGCATTTTCCCCCCTTGTCATGCTTTTAGTGTATCAATAAACAGCGCTCAGTTACACATTTTACCGTCGCCACCAACAAATATTTCATGTATGTGTAAATACGATGAGTGAATTCTTGGTAATACCGTAGATTTCTTTTCTTGATAGTGATATTGCTTTTGGTGTATGTGATTGTCTGTGTAGATTCCTCTTTGTTCGTTTCAAATGTTGCATGACAGTGTTCATTACACTGTGCATAGGAATAGGAAAATCGAATAAAATGGATGGCGTCACTCCACTAAAGAAATCTTATATTTCAACGCATAATTGCAACAAAAACAAGAGAACACATATTTATTGGTTAACATTTGTGCTAGACAAAGAACGTCAAAGAAACTTCAACAAAATATTTAGGCCAAAATTGAGGGCCCCCTTTGGAGTAATCACCTGACTTATTGGGCTGATCGGACACGCACACAAAAAATGAAAAAAAAAATACGCTGCCACTAGGTGTATCTAACGTGTGTCGCTGCCACAACTACTAATATCACATGTAACGCGGTCAATGAATACTTCTTCACATACGAAGGCATAGATTTATCTGCCGATCTAATAAAAAAAAAATAGATGCGCTTCATAATCTGCAAATAATTACAGGGAAAGAAAAAAATTAGAGATCCCCTGAAATGTGAGAATCAATGTAAGTGAAGACTCGGTGCTGCTTGCTTTCCTTGATCATAATTATCGGTGGCGTTGATGCCGAAAGCCTACTTGGTTCAACGTTTAATGCAACGCAAGAGTGGTGAGTTGAGGTTAAACGTTACCTTGCGTGCACCACGGCTGTGAGTCTGCGGATTACACAGAACACACAAAGAGAGGTGTTTGATGCGTTGTGTTGCACCACACTTCATAACCTCTGAGAAGGTTCGGTAATGTTACTGCCGCACATGACACATCGTATCCCGGCAGAAGTATTAAGCGTAAATTTGATTATGTGGCTGTGCGTGCCAGAACCTCTATCGGAATTCGAAGCGCGCCATAGTGGCAAACACTATTAATTTTGACACCATGATGTTCTGAAACGTGTCCCTAACCTTTAGTGCCCGGGCGTTTTCTATTTTGCCCAGTCGATATGCTGACTTGCGAAATTTGCCCTGTTTACATATCTGAGGAGTGTTTATTTTTTGGAAATATCAATAACGTATTCAGCCGTACCTTGAACTTAAACTTTTTCAGTTTGACCGCCAGCGCTGTGGTATAGTAGTAAGGTTATCCTTGCCTTGAAACGTCGCCCCCCCCCATTATTCTATGAAAAGTGCCTTCTCTCCGCGCTCCTCTGTGCAGGTCTATCGACGCGCCCTCTAGACTTGCACCTTAGCACCAAGAGGAGGGCTGCAGTTTTTGTAATGCTTATTTTTGGGGCTGGGGGCTCGATGGGTCCAAACGAGTTTCTCGCGTCGCCTTTCAATATGACTCCCTCTTTTGATATATGCACGCTTTGAACCACCAGCCGGCACGGTGTGCCAGACAACAGCAGCCGCGGCGGTGTGAAGTTCAAAGGAAGAGGCAAGGAAAGTTCCGCTTTAAAAAAATTCAGAGAAATTCGATCTCAACTAGAACTTTGACGTTTATGCGATAGGCTTTGCGAAAGTTGTGAGAGTGGGCATTGCGACCTGCGAAGCCTGTCATCTCGGAACTCGTGCATTCGGGCTTCCCTCTCGAAGCACTGTGACACCTATTGGCGCCGCCGCGAAATGCAGGCGTAAATATTTTTAAATCATCCACACAAATCAATTACCGTCGTTAGCGTTTAAAGGTGAGGCTGCATTGTACGGAAAGCGAAGGCACGTCAATATTTTCCGTCTTCCTGCACGGCAAACAAGTGTTCGTACTTGGATTTCCATTAAGATCGTTCACCATCTCCGCACAGTAATTATCACCCCGGATTTTAACACTCATCAACAGAAAGTACTGTCTTCTGCGCGATGCTACTCGAAAAGTCTTGAGCACGGCAGTGGACATTCACGTCGTTCTTCACCTGCTTTCTAAAAAACGTTGGCTGCTGGTATAAACGTCGCGACGGCGATCGCAAATACGTTATGTGTGACGACTCGAGTCATAATGAAAACGCTACGCAGGTATCGCACTCAAGGTTGAATATTCAAGGCAATCGCCATGACACTACTCAATATGAAGGGTACGATGGATTCAATACTTTTAAACGGCTTTTGGTAAATGAGAGTGTTAAAGATAGCAACATAAATGAGAGCGAGGTAAGAGAAGCATAGCTTTTTAGCTCTGAAGAAGGAAAAAATTTAAAATATTATTTTGAATAAATTATCAAGGAAGAAAAGAAAATAGAAGCGAGTGAAAGAAAGCCTAATATATTGCTCGCCAGAAAGAAATTTTCTCCACTATAAAATTTGATATAACTTTACAGAGTACGGAATGGGGGTAGGGTTGCACGGTTACACAAGCACCCCGGTTGAGGACTTGAGATAAGGAACCACCAGAGGTGGCGGTAAAGTAATACAATGTATTAGGCGCCGTCGAATGAAAGTAATGAGAACCTATTTGACAAAAATATGCTGGCTCATTGATATATTCACTTTGAATATAAATATCCGGCTGCGTTTTTTTCCTGAATCAATGGAATGGGAAGCCGGTTTCAAGGTCAGTGACCTGAGCGCGTCGCCCTCGCCTCGACGGAGGGGAGGCATAAAGGGAAGTGGAGAGGGTAAGTTTGGAAGGGTAGCGCTCGCCTCTCTCAGATAAGGCAGGCAGTCAGTTGGCCGCTGACGTCGGTGCCGATCGGACGCTGCCGAGCACGTTTCCCGCGACGACACCGTATTGGTAACGCGGTAAGTTGCAGTATGAGTTTCGACAAATGCCTTAACATCGCTGTTCTTCTCTCGCAGGCGTCGGAGAAGATCCGGGAAATCGAGAATGGCGAGAAGTCAGAAAGCCTGCACCGTCGCGTGTTGCTGGAGCAATTGCTGAACAAATGGGCCTGGCTTGATGACTCTGACAGCAGCAGCTCTAGCGACGACGAAGACAGCGATGATGGCGACGGCGGGCCTCCTGTACCGGTCGTTCCTGCCTCAGGCGTGAAGCGTGGGCGAGATGTTTGCGACGGTGAGGACAAAGATTCATCGAAGCAGAATTCTGGGTATCAAGAAGGTGTCTTGCCTAATTTTGATGACGGAGAACCTGGAACCTCCAAGCGCCGGAGAGTGGACGAGGAAGAGTGTTGGGATTACCGTCCAGTCCCTAGCGGTAACAAGGAGAATTACAAAACCGCGCAGATCGAAGACGAGTATGGCGATTACCCTTTGAAAGTTGCGCCATTCCCAGACTGGCTGGACAGTGATGGCAGGGTGTGTGAGGAGCCGGTGCAGGATCCGGATCTTTCTTTTCTTGATATTTAGTGTGTTGTTTATGCATTTTCCCCCCTTGTCATGCTTTTAGTGTATCAATAAACAGCGCTCAGTTACACATTTTACCGTCGCCACCAACAAATATTTCATGTATGTGTAAATACGATGAGTGAATTCTTGGTAATACCGTAGATTTCTTTTCTTGATAGTGATATTGCTTTTGGTGTATGTGATTGTCTGTGTAGATTCCTCTTTGTTCGTTTCAAATGTTGCATGACAGTGTTCATTACACTGTGCATAGGAATAGGAAAATCGAATAAAATGGATGGCGTCACTCCACTAAAGAAATCTTATATTTCAACGCATAATTGCAACAAAAACAAGAGAACACATATTTATTGGTTAACATTTGTGCTAGACAAAGAACGTCAAAGAAACTTCAACAAAATATTTAGGCCAAAATTGAGGGCCCCCTTTGGAGTAATCACCTGACTTATTGGGCTGATCGGACACGCACACAAAAAATGAAAAAAAAAATACGCTGCCACTAGGTGTATCTAACGTGTGTCGCTGCCACAACTACTAATATCACATGTAACGCGGTCAATGAATACTTCTTCACATACGAAGGCATAGATTTATCTGCCGATCTAATAAAAAAAAAATAGATGCGCTTCATAATCTGCAAATAATTACAGGGAAAGAAAAAAATTAGAGATCCCCTGAAATGTGAGAATCAATGTAAGTGAAGACTCGGTGCTGCTTGCTTTCCTTGATCATAATTATCGGTGGCGTTGATGCCGAAAGCCTACTTGGTTCAACGTTTAATGCAACGCAAGAGTGGTGAGTTGAGGTTAAACGTTACCTTGCGTGCACCACGGCTGTGAGTCTGCGGATTACACAGAACACACAAAGAGAGGTGTTTGATGCGTTGTGTTGCACCACACTTCATAACCTCTGAGAAGGTTCGGTAATGTTACTGCCGCACATGACACATCGTATCCCGGCAGAAGTATTAAGCGTAAATTTGATTATGTGGCTGTGCGTGCCAGAACCTCTATCGGAATTCGAAGCGCGCCATAGTGGCAAACACTATTAATTTTGACACCATGATGTTCTGAAACGTGTCCCTAACCTTTAGTGCCCGGGCGTTTTCTATTTTGCCCAGTCGATATGCTGACTTGCGAAATTTGCCCTGTTTACATATCTGAGGAGTGTTTATTTTTTGGAAATATCAATAACGTATTCAGCCGTACCTTGAACTTAAACTTTTTCAGTTTGACCGCCAGCGCTGTGGTATAGTAGTAAGGTTATCCTTGCCTTGAAACGTCGCCCCCCCCCATTATTCTATGAAAAGTGCCTTCTCTCCGCGCTCCTCTGTGCAGGTCTATCGACGCGCCCTCTAGACTTGCACCTTAGCACCAAGAGGAGGGCTGCAGTTTTTGTAATGCTTATTTTTGGGGCTGGGGGCTCGATGGGTCCAAACGAGTTTCTCGCGTCGCCTTTCAATATGACTCCCTCTTTTGATATATGCACGCTTTGAACCACCAGCCGGCACGGTGTGCCAGACAACAGCAGCCGCCGCGGTGTGAAGTTCAAAGGAAGAGGCAAGGAAAGTTCCGCTTTAAAAAAATTCAGAGAAATTCGATCTCAACTAGAACTTTGACGTTTATGCGATAGGCTTTGCGAAAGTTGTGAGAGTGGGCATTGCGACCTGCGAAGCCTGTCATCTCGGAACTCGTGCATTCGGGCTTCCCTCTCGAAGCACTGTGACACCTATTGGCGCCGCCGCGAAATGCAGGCGTAAATATTTTTAAATCATCCACACAAATCAATTACCGTCGTTAGCGTTTAAAGGTGAGGCTGCATTGTACGGAAAGCGAAGGCACGTCAATATTTTCCGTCTTCCTGCACGGCAAACAAGTGTTCGTACTTGGATTTCCATTAAGATCGTTCACCATCTCCGCACAGTAATTATCACCCCGGATTTTAACACTCATCAACAGAAAGTACTGTCTTCTGCGCGATGCTACTCGAAAAGTCTTGAGCACGGCAGTGGACATTCACGTCGTTCTTCACCTGCTTTCTAAAAAACGTTGGCTGCTGGTATAAACGTCGCGACGGCGATCGCAAATACGTTATGTGTGACGACTCGAGTCATAATGAAAACGCTACGCAGGTATCGCACTCAAGGTTGAATATTCAAGGCAATCGCCATGACACTACTCAATATGAAGGGTACGATGGATTCAATACTTTTAAACGGCTTTTGGTAAATGAGAGTGTTAAAGATAGCAACATAAATGAGAGCGAGGTAAGAGAAGCATAGCTTTTTAGCTCTGAAGAAGGAAAAAATTTAAAATATTATTTTGAATAAATTATCAAGGAAGAAAAGAAAATAGAAGCGAGTGAAAGAAAGCCTAATATATTGCTCGCCAGAAAGAAATTTTCTCCACTATAAAATTTGATATAACTTTACAGAGTACGGAATGGGGGTAGGGTTGCACGGTTACACAAGCACCCCGGTTGAGGACTTGAGATAAGGAACCACCAGAGGTGGCGGTAAAGTAATACAATGTATTAGGCGCCGTCGAATGAAAGTAATGAGAACCTATTTGACAAAAATATGCTGGCTCATTGATATATTCACTTTGAATATAAATATCCGGCTGCGTTTTTTTCCTGAATCAATGGAATGGGAAGCCGGTTTCAAGGTCAGTGACCTGAGCGCGTCGCCCTCGCCTCGACGGAGGGGAGGCATAAAGGGAAGTGGAGAGGGTAAGTTTGGAAGGGTAGCGCTCGCCTCTCTCAGATAAGGCAGGCAGTCAGTTGGCCGCTGACGTCGGTGCCGATCGGACGCTGCCGAGCACGTTTCCCGCGACGACACCGTATTGGTAACGCGGTAAGTTGCAGTATGAGTTTCGACAAATGCCTTAACATCGCTGTTCTTCTCTCGCAGGCGTCGGAGAAGATCCGGGAAATCGAGAATGGCGAGAAGTCAGAAAGCCTGCACCGTCGCGTGTTGCTGGAGCAATTGCTGAACAAATGGGCCTGGCTTGATGACTCTGACAGCAGCAGCTCTAGCGACGACGAAGACAGCGATGATGGCGACGGCGGGCCTCCTGTACCGGTCGTTCCTGCCTCAGGCGTGAAGCGTGGGCGAGATGTTTGCGACGGTGAGGACAAAGATTCATCGAAGCAGAATTCTGGGTATCAAGAAGGTGTCTTGCCTAATTTTGATGACGGAGAACCTGGAACCTCCAAGCGCCGGAGAGTGGACGAGGAAGAGTGTTGGGATTACCGTCCAGTCCCTAGCGGTAACAAGGAGAATTACAAAACCGCGCAGATCGAAGACGAGTATGGCGATTACCCTTTGAAAGTTGCGCCATTCCCAGACTGGCTGGACAGTGATGGCAGGGTGTGTGAGGAGCCGGTGCAGGATCCGGATCTTTCTTTTCTTGATATTTAGTGTGTTGTTTATGCATTTTCCCCCCTTGTCATGCTTTTAGTGTATCAATAAACAGCGCTCAGTTACACATTTTACCGTCGCCACCAACAAATATTTCATGTATGTGTAAATACGATGAGTGAATTCTTGGTAATACCGTAGATTTCTTTTCTTGATAGTGATATTGCTTTTGGTGTATGTGATTGTCTGTGTAGATTCCTCTTTGTTCGTTTCAAATGTTGCATGACAGTGTTCATTACACTGTGCATAGGAATAGGAAAATCGAATAAAATGGATGGCGTCACTCCACTAAAGAAATCTTATATTTCAACGCATAATTGCAACAAAAACAAGAGAACACATATTTATTGGTTAACATTTGTGCTAGACAAAGAACGTCAAAGAAACTTCAACAAAATATTTAGGCCAAAATTGAGGGCCCCCTTTGGAGTAATCACCTGACTTATTGGGCTGATCGGACACGCACACAAAAAATGAAAAAAAAAAATACGCTGCCACTAGGTGTATCTAACGTGTGTCGCTGCCACAACTACTAATATCACATGTAACGCGGTCAATGAATACTTCTTCACATACGAAGGCATAGATTTATCTGCCGATCTAATAAAAAAAAATAGATGCGCTTCATAATCTGCAAATAATTACAGGGAAAGAAAAAAATTAGAGATCCCCTGAAATGTGCGAATCAATGTAAGTGAAGACTCGGTGCTGCTTGCTTTCCTTGATCATAATTATCGGTGGCGTTGATGCCGAAAGCCTACTTGGTTCAACGTTTAATGCAACGCAAGAGTGGTGAGTTGAGGTTAAACGTTACCTTGCGTGCACCACGGCTGTGAGTCTGCGGATTACACAGAACACACAAAGAGAGGTGTTTGATGCGTTGTGTTGCACCACACTTCATAACCTCTGAGAAGGTTCGGTAATGTTACTGCCGCACATGACACATCGTATCCCGGCAGAAGTATTAAGCGTAAATTTGATTATGTGGCTGTGCGTGCCAGAACCTCTATCGGAATTCGAAGCGCGCCATAGTGGCAAACACTATTAATTTTGACACCATGATGTTCTGAAACGTGTCCCTAACCTTTAGTGCCCGGGCGTTTTCTATTTTGCCCAGTCGATATGCTGACTTGCGAAATTTGCCCTGTTTACATATCTGAGGAGTGTTTATTTTTTGGAAATATCAATAACGTATTCAGCCGTACCTTGAACTTAAACTTTTTCAGTTTGACCGCCAGCGCTGTGGTATAGTAGTAAGGTTATCCTTGCCTTGAAACGTCGCCCCCCCCCCCATTATTCTATGAAAAGTGCCTTCTCTCCGCGCTCCTCTGTGCAGGTCTATCGACGCGCCCTCTAGACTTGCACCTTAGCACCAAGAGGAGGGCTGCAGTTTTTGTAATGCTTATTTTTGGGGCTGGGGGCTCGATGGGTCCAAACGAGTTTCTCGCGTCGCCTTTCAATATGACTCCCTCTTTTGATATATGCACGCTTTGAACCACCAGCCGGCACGGTGTGCCAGACAACAGCAGCCGCCGCGGTGTGAAGTTCAAAGGAAGAGGCAAGGAAAGTTCCGCTTTAAAAAAATTCAGAGAAAATCGATCTCAACTAGAACTTTGACGTTTATGCGATAGGCTTTGCGAAAGTTGTGAGAGTGGGCATTGCGACCTGCGAAGCCTGTCATCTCGGAACTCGTGCATTCGGGCTTCCCTCTCGAAGCACTGTGACACCTATTGGCGCCGCCGCGAAATGCAGGCGTAAATATTTTTAAATCATCCACACAAATCAATTACCGTCGTTAGCGTTTAAAGGTGAGGCTGCATTGTACGGAAAGCGAAGGCACGTCAATATTTTCCGTCTTCCTGCACGGCAAACAAGTGTCCGTACTTGGATTTCCATTAAGATCGTTCACCGTCTCCGCACAGTAATTATCACCCCGGATTTTAACACTCATCAACAGAAAGTACTGTCTTCTGCGCGATGCTGCTCGAAAAGTCTTGAGCACGGCAGTGGACATTCACGTCGTTCTTCACCTGCTTTCTAAAAAACGTTGGCTGCTGGTATAAACGTCGCGACGGCGATCGCAAATACGTTATGTGTGACGACTCGAGTCATAATGAAAACGCTACGCAGGTATCGCACTCAAGGTTGAATATTCAAGGCAATCGCCATGACACTACTCAATATGAAGGGCACGATGGATTCAATACTTTTAAACGGCTTTTGGTAAATGAGAGTGTTAAAGATAGCAACATAAATGAGAGCGAGGTAAGAGAAGCATAGCTTTTTAGCTCTGAAGAAGGAAAAAATTTAATATATTATTTTAAATAAATTATCAAGGAAGAAAAGAAAATAGAAGCGAGTGAAAGAAAGCCAAATATATTGCTCGCCAGAAAGAAATTTTCTCCACTATAAAATTTGATATAACTTTACAGAGTACGGAATGGGGGTAGGGTTGCACGGTTACACAAGCACCCCGGTTGAGGACTTGAGATAAGGAACCACCAGAGGTGGCGGTAAAGTAATACAATGTATTAGGCGCCGTCGAATGAAAGTAATGAGAACCTATTTGACAAAAATATGCTGGCTCATTGATATATTCACTTTGAATATAAATATCTGGCTGCGTTTTTTTCCTGAATCAATGGAATGGGAAGCCGGTTTCAAGGTCAGTGACCTGAGCGCGTCGCCCTCGCCTCGACGGAGGGGAGGCATAAAGGAAAGTGGAGAGGGTAAGTTTGGAAGGGTAGCGCTCGCCTCTCTCAGATAAGGCAGGCAGTCAGTTGGCCGCTGACGTCGGTGCCGATCGGACGCTGCCGAGCACGTTTCCCGCGACGACACCGTATTGGTAACGCGGTAAGTTGCAGTATGAGTTTCGACAAATGCCTTAACATCGCTGCTCTTCTCTCGCAGGCGTCGGAGAAGATCCGGGAAATCGAGAATGGCGAGAAGTCAGAAAGCCTGCACCGTCGCGTTTTGCTGGAGCAATTGCTGAACAAATGGGCCTGGCTTGATGACTCTGACAGCAGCAGCTCTAGCGACGACGAAGACAGCGATGATGGCGACGGCGGGCCTCCTGTACCGGTCGTTCCTGCCTCAGGCGTGAAGCGTGGGCGAGATGTTTGCGACGGTGAGGACAAAGATTCATCGAAGCAGAATTCTGGGTATCAAGAAGGTGTCTTGCCTAATTTCGATGACGGAGAACCTGGAACCTCCAAGCGCCGGAGAGTGGACGAGGAAGAGTGTTGGGATTACCGTCCAGTCCCTAGCGGTAACAAGGAGAATTACAAAACCGCGCAGATCGAAGACGAGTATGGCGATTACCCTTTGAAAGTTGCGCCATTCCCAGACTGGCTGGACAGTGATGGCAGGGTGTTTGAGGAGCCGGTGCAGGATCCGGATCTTTCTTTTCTTGATATTTAGGGTGTTGTTTATGCATTTTCCCCCCTTGTCATGCTTTTAGTGTATCAATAGACAGCGCTCAGTTACACATTTTACCGTCGCCACCAACAAATATTTCATGTATGTGTAAATACGATGAGTGAATTCTTGGTAATACCGTAGATTTCTTTTCTTGATAGTGATATTGCTTTTGGTGTATGTGGTTGTCTGTGTAGATTCCTCTTTCTTCGTTTCAAATGTTGCGTGACAGTGTTCATTATACTGTGCATATGAATAGAAGAATCGTATAAAATGGATGGCGACATTCCACTAAAGAAATCTTATATTTCAACGCATAATTGCAACAAAAACATGAGAACACATATTTATTGGTTAACATTTGTGCTAGACAAAGAACGTCAAAGAAACTTCAACAATATATTTAGGCCAAAATTGAGGGCCCCCTTTTGGAGTAATCACCTGACCTATTGGGTTGATCAGACACGCACACAAAAAATGAAAAAAAAATACGCTGCCATTAGGTGTATCTAACGTGAGTCGCTGCCACAACTACTAATATCACATTTAACGCTGTCGTTGAATACATCTTAACATGTGAAGGCGTAGATTTATATGCCGATCTAATAAAAAAACTAGATGCGCTCCATAATCTGCAAATAATTACAGGGAAAGAAAATAATTAGAGATCCCCTCAAATGTGAGAATCAATGCAAGTGAAGATGCGGTGCTACTTGCTTTCCTTGATGATAATTATCGGTGGTGTTGATGCGGAAAGCCTACTTGGTTCAACGTTTAATGCAACGCAAGAGTGGTGAGTTGAGGTTCAACGTTACCTTGCGTGCACCGCGGCTGTGAGTCTGCGTATTACACAGGACACACAAGGAGAGGTGTTTGATGCGTTGTGTTGCACCACACTTCATAACCTCTGAGAAGGTTCGGTAATGTTACCGCCGCACATGGCACATCGTATCCCGGCAGAACTATTAAGCGTAAATTTGATTATGTGGCTGTGCGTGCGAAAACCTCTATCGGAATTCGAAGCGCGCCATAGTGGCAAACACTATTAATTTTGACACCATGATGTTCTGAAACGTGTCCCTAAGCATTAGTGCCCGGGCGTTTTCTATTTTGCCCAGTTGATATGAGGTTGCTGCGGTCGGGAGGATGTCCGCGACCTCTAACGAGGCCACAGCCGCCAAGGTGCCGCATTTTTGGCACAGAAATGCTCATTTGACGGTCGACCGCTTCCGTAGTGTCGCGTGTACTCTGCGGTTTGCTTTAATTAACGCAGGGCTGCTTCTTCATGACCTGCGTAATTTGCCATCTTTACATATCTGCGTAGTGTTTATTTTTTTGGAAATAGCAATAACGTATTGAGCCGTACCTTGAACTGAAGCTTATTCGGTTTCCCCGCAACCGCTGTGGCATAGTAGTAAGGTTATACTTGCCTTCAAAGGTCATCGCTCCTTCTTGCATGAAAAGTGCCTCTTATCCGCCCTCCTGTGTGCAGTTCTATCGACGTCCCCCTCTGGACTCGCACGTTAGTAGCAAGCGAAGCGCTGCAATTTCTGTAATGTTTATATTTTGGGGGGTGGGGCGTCACGGATAACTACAGCTGTCATAAGGCTAATGTGACGACGCCAGGGAGCTTCATAGGAAAATGAAATTATTTTGGCTACATTCCGAAAGAACAAAAAAGGCCACGCGAATGAAGAAGGCTTACCATATTACACGCCGTCGACGAATAATAATGAGCACCTACTGGAGAAAAAGATATGGCGGCTTATTGGCATAATCACGTTGAATATAAATATCTGGTGTTCAATTTGTTTCTCAGAACCAATGGAAACGCAAGGTGGTTTGAACGTCAGTGACCTGACCGCGGCACCCACACCTCGACAGAGGCTGTGCAAGAAGGGGAAGTGGAGAGGGAATGTATGGAAGGGTAGCGCTCGCCTCTCTCTGAAATGGCAGGCAGTCAGTTGGCCGCTGACGTCGCTGCTGGTCGGAGGTGTACGCGACCACACCGTGTAAGTACCGCTCTAAGTTGCAGTAAGAGTTTCAACTAATGTCTTAACGTCACTGTTTTTCTCTCGCAGGCGAGACAGAAGATGCGGGAAATCGAAAATGGCGACAAGTTAGTGAGCCTGCGCCGTTGCGTATTGCTGGAGCAATTGCTGAAAAAAAATGGGCATGGCTTGACGACGAAGGCAACGATGATGGTGACGTTGAGGACAAACATTCGTGGAACGACAATTCTGGTGATCAAGGAGGTGTCTTGCCGAGGTTTGAAGATGGAGAGACTGGACCGGCGAAGGACCCGAAAGTGGACGAATGATGTAATGAGGGCCCGTGTTGTGGTACGCGTGCACGTACGAGTGGTCTTCAGGCCAGTCACAACTCAGCGGCGCTCAATGACCAGTGTGACCCCTATCATGTTAAAGTGAAGACTGGCTGAAGAGGTACGGCACGGTGTGTGATAAACCGATGCAAGATCCTGATCTGTGTTTTCTTTACATTTAGAGATTTTTGTTTATATGTTCGTCTAGTTTCTAGACTTCAGCCTACTAATAACCAGCGCTCCGTTACAAATTTTATTGTTAGCAGAAGCAAATGTATGATTGTGGGCAATATATAAATGAATTGTGTGTTTTGGTGCATGTCTTTTCTTGAAATTGATTGCGTTTGTGTTAAGTATTGTCTGTATTCTCAATGTGTTTCCTAATCAGCAGCGTCTCATTAAACATTATTGTTGAAGGTGTTTTATGTTGCATGAATGTGTCCATTACTCTTTGTAAACAAAAAACTCCTTGTAACAAAAAAACAAAAAAAAAGAAATAAAGATGATCGGGTAACGACACTCAACGAAAACAAAGCTTATGTTTCAATATAGTTGCATCACAAATAAAAAGAAAGTCTACTGCACTATTCCTTCTCATTACTCAATAACAATAAGCTTGTCGCACTGGTATTTCTTGACCTAAGAAAGACATTTGACAGCGTCGACCAATAAATCCTAATAATGAACTATATTTATATCGTGCTCGTGGACAACCTTCCGAGTTGCACGGAAGTTTAGAAAACCATAGTCATGTAATTGTAACGAATAACTTTATATCCTCACCCGGCGGGTTAGTACAGGTGTTGCTAAAGTATCAGTCCTAAGACTTTTTTTTCCTTATACTATAATCCACCTCTGCCCACTCTGCAACGTACCCGACACTCGGGCACACTTGCTCCTGGAATGCCCGTGGCAGGAAGGCAGTGGAATGCAACCAGAGACGCACGCAAAACGAGCAATAGAAGCAAACGACCTATTCGAAACGTGGGAGGCCAAGCTAACCCTCGGGGACCTGGAAGACCAACGACAACTTGTCGCCAGCGCCAAGAGGGCAGTCGAAGCCAGAGGGTTCCTGGACTAAGGAGCCATCCCACCTTAGGGTGATACCCGTCCTCGCTCAGGACACTGTTTCGTATAATAAACGTTTCTTTCTTTCTATACTATAATGGCTGGCGCAATGTGCTAAGCTCTGCTCAAATACTGTTGTTTGCAGATAATACATAGTAAAATGAGATGATATACAAGACGTTCAAAGGAAAACTAATGCCGAATGAATGAATGTGTGGCTTTTATTGCCGCAAGGGCCACGTATGCCCAAAGTGCGCCATATCAGTGTTACTGATTTCAAAGTGGAGTGATGTATTCTATGAAGTTAATGTGACGTGGCTGTAAAGGGGCCTAAAAATACTGGTGTAAAGTGCGTAAAATCTACGTGTGATAAGATTATGGTGATTACTAATGACATGTACTATGAGCCTTTAGCTACATTACGAAAATAATATGATATACAAAACATGTCATTATCAAACATTGGCCTCATCAGAGCTCTTGAGACACAAGGGCCAAGAGGCATGTTATATACTGTACTGGTAACGCAGTGGCATGCTCTGAAGAGAGGGAGCGCTACGAATGTGGGGCTAACAACATGTAGGACAACATCATTCAAGAAAACGAGGACTGCTTTGGCGTTAAAAAGTGGTTATTTGACAATGAACATAGGCGGGTGAACTGGGATACAATAGCGGCATGCCAGAGGAAAACGTTTCTTTCAGCTTCGGCTTGCCGACACTCCATTAAGACGTGGAGGACGGTTAGCCTCTTCCCGCATCTACCACAGGTTGGAGGTTCATTTCCAGAAAGTATAAAATAATGGGTCCCAAATTTGTGTCCCTATCTGAGACGAGAGAATAGGACATCTGTTCGCCCTGATTTTGTTGCTGAGGGCCAAGAAATTAATTGTGGCTTTATCACGTGCAGCTTGTTGTTTGTTTCTGCATCCTACATGCGTTGCCAGTTTCGCAGTTTCTTTCGTAAGAAACGCTTCAGATCTGTGACAGGGACACCAGTGGTAAGATCAACAGTATGTGAGGCAATTAATGAGGCGATCTGGTCCACCAGAACGTTACTCTCGATTACCCTGTGGCCATGTACCTAGCATATAATGATATGAAGGTCAGCTGGATAAGTTTTACACAGCTCGGAATAGAGCTGAATAAGTACAGGTTTTTTTATGCTTACAGACTGACATCAAGGCTTTCACAACACTTAGGCAGTCTCTATATATAGCTTCTTTTTAGAGTTTTGATTTCCTTAATTGCGTCACAGCCGACAATAGTGCGTAGGCCTCGGCCGTAAACATGCTTGTTTCCGGATATAGTACATTGCACTCGAAGAAGTATGGACCAATGGCTGCATAGGACACCCTTGGAAGGGTGACTTGGAATCATCTGTGAAGAACTCCGTGCACGAGTGCTTTATTAAACTTCTAGGAAATGCATTCAGATTTCGACCTGTGGAGTGTGCTTTGTAACTTCTAGAAAGGGTATGCCACATTCCACCACCTGCCACATCTAAGGAGGTAACAGCTTGGTTGAATCCACTAAGCAATGCTCGAAAGATGGACATGAATTTCATTACTAAGCTCCCTCACACGCAGCAAGGCTCTCTTACAGAGGGACGATTACGGAAAAGTGTAGCACAAGTCATATCGTTAACGGTGTTAAAATATGGATGTTCATAATTGGAATATTTTCGGGAAATATGTGAGGCTGATGTAAGTTCTCTGCGGATGTAGTGACTATTCATTTAATTTCGCGTTTAAGCTTTCAACAGAGCTTGTCCTTAAAGCGCCAGCGGCTACGCGGATACCTTGGTGGTGTATAGGATCTAGCATCTTTAGCGCGCTCGGAGCGGCAGAGTTATATATAATGCTACCATAGTCCAATCATAATCGAATTAGGCTCTTATAAAGATACATCAAATATTTCCTGTCGCTGCTTCATGTTGTCTGGGATAGGATTTTCAATAGGTTTATTGTTTTAGAAATCTTTCTTTAAGGTATTTAATGTGTGGTATAAAAGTAAGCCTTGAATCAAGTATACCTAGAAGTTCATGCTCTTTGTTCACAGGTATTTGTTGTCCACACAGTTCCACGCAAGGATCTGGAACCAGGCCTCTCTTTCTTGTAAAAAGAACACAGGAACGTTTGTGGGGGTTGATTTTAAATCCATTTTTGTCTGCCCACTTCGACACCTTGTTCAAGCCCTGCTGTACCTGTCTCTCGCATACTGCGAGGTTACAGGATTTGAAGCCTTTGTGAATGTTGTCTACATAGACGGGATAAAAAAAATAACTGGTGGTAAGGAAGATCAAAGCGTGTTCATCTTCGCGACGGAGAGCTTGCAAGCTAAACATGCCCCCTGAGGTACACCAGTTTCTTGCGTAAGACGTCACGAGAATATGTTGCCGACTATCACGCGGAAGATACGGTTCGGCAAATAGCTTTCTATTACGTTTAGCATACTTCCACGAATGCCCATTCCCGACAAGTCTCGCCAGATCTGGTAACGCCGCGTTCGTTCATGCGCCTTTTCCAGGTCGACGAATATCGCTAAAAAAACTGTTTATGTACAGATGCATCACGAATACATCCTTCAATGTGCACAAGGTGATCAGTCGTGTACCGCCCTTCTCTGAAGCAACACTGAAAAGGATCACGTATATTGTTGAGTTCAAGGGAAGGTTGAGTGTACGATTAATCTTTTTTTTTAGGAAGCTTACACAGGCAACTTGTAAGAGCTACGGGGCGATAACTTGCCATCAAGGAATTGTCTTTACCCTGCTTCAAAACAGGGACCACAATCGCTTCTTTCCATGCGGATGGACGGTATCCGGCAGCCCAAATAGTGTTGAGAGTCGCGAGTAGTATAACTTGCGTGTCAGTGTGCAAGTTGTTGATGATGTCATGCATGACCATGTCAGGTTCCGGTGCAGAGCTCTTGCATGCAATCAAGGCAGCTCTAAACTCGGCAATACTGAAACGCCGGTTGTACGGTTCGTTCTGACTGCATTTACGTAAGACTGGCTTAAGTTCTTTTATTTCTTTGTATTTAAGAAAGGGTTCAGAATAATGGATTCAGCTCGACACACGCTCAAAGTGCTCCCCAAGAGAGTCTACCTGGTCTTGCTCTGAGAGTCTGCTGTGGTCGTTCACCAGAGGCAACGGATGGATCTGTTTTCCTTTTAGCTTTCTTAAGGCATTCAACATTTTCGCCTCCTGCGTGTATAAATTAATACCAGAGAGGAACCTCACTCAGCTTTCTCTCTTTGCCTGACATCGTGTCCGCCTTCCCTGTGATTTAATTTGTTTAAATTGAAATAAATTTTCGGCATTTGGCGATCTGCGCAATAAGCCCCATGCCTTGTTCTGCCTCTTTCGCGCCTTTCTACAGTCTTCATTCCACCAGGGAACACGTCTTGTAAGTTAACCAATATTCGCTGGTGGGATAAACTTTTAGGCGGCGTCACTAATAAAAGCTGTAAAATATGCAACAGCATCATCTATAGTAAAACCATTTACAAAATATCGTGGTAGGCAAATGATTCTTGAAAATGCTCCCAGTCCGCCGATGTTAAGTTCCAAATAGGAACACGGGAAGGCTTGTCGCATTGGAATAATAAATATAAAGTTACAGGGAAGTGGTCACTTCTAAAAGGATTATGGATGACATTCCATTCCAGATGAGGCAAAAGAGAAGCTGAACCTATTGCTAGATCTACCAATGAATATGGGTTGTGTTGTATGCCATAGTAGGTCGGCTCCTGCTTATTATACAGGCAGGCACAAGAGGTCAGGAGAAAATTTTCAATCAATCGACCTTTCGCGTCGCATCGCGAATCTCCCCACGTCGTGTTGTGGGCATTAAAATGACCCACGAGTATGTTGGGATCCGGAAGCTGATTAATTAGGTTATAGAAATCGGTTCTTCTCAGACGATAGGAGGTATGTATATAGGACACACAGTCACCTGTTCGCTAAAAAGAATTGGCCGAACTGACACTGTTTCAAGGCGTGTCTGAAGGTCGATCTGTTCACAACGTGCAGACTTGTCCGCAACTATTTCAACACCGCCGAACGCATAAGCCTCGTTGCGGTCTTTACGATAGATTGTGTACCGACGAAGAAAGTTTGTGTGTGTGGGTTTCGGATGTGTCCCTTGAACACACAGCAACTTTGGATGACGCTTGTGTAGAAGTTATGTAATGTCGACTAGGTTGTGAATGAGTCCTTTAACACTCCACTGTAGTTATCGTGTCTCAATTATGGTAAATCCAGAGAAAAGACGGGGAATGTGGGAGATGCAAATTCAAGACGATGAGCAAAACGTGAACAAGGTGAATGCAGAAGCCAAGGTTTCGACAAGTGGACTTGTCTTCTTCAAGGCTTGTCTACTTCAAGACAAGTGGACTTGTCTTCTTGAAGAAGACAAGCCCACTTGTCGAAACGTTGGCTCCTGCATTCACCTTGTTCACGTTTTGCTAAATTATGGTAAATGTGTGACGTGCTGTGTGTTTAGGAGACCAGGATTGGCTCACGGGCCCTCTCCAGGCGCCGTGACGCGAGTTTTGTGTTTTTTGGAGCGATCGAGAGACGCTCGCCCCCTCAGGCGCTGGTGGCGCGGTCTCGCTGGTTGCTGTGTCCATCGCTTCTTGCGAGGCGCTAGAGAGGCGCTCTTCCGAGCGCTGTGTTTGACGTGAAATCCTCAGCACGTTGGACGAGACCTTTGAGATCACCTGCTCGGAGGTCGATGGTCCCTTCTTCTGGGGCGGTGGAACAGCACAAGCTGTAGCCGCCGGGGGGCCGGATGGCGTCACCTCCGGCTCACGGCATGTGGGCCGGAAGCCACCGGAAGCCGTTGTGTCACCGCCCCCTGACGTGCCACATCGGCAAATGTGTTCTTGGACAGGCAGAATACCCGCCTGCGTGCCTCTTCGAAACATGTTTTCATTTACTTTAATTGCCACAATTTCCTTTTCTTTTTCCAGGATGGGCATGACCGCGAGTATGCGGTGTGCTCCCTTTCACAGTTTACACGATGGAGAAAGTTGTCGCAAGCTTCAGAGGTGTGTTCATGGGCACTGCATTTCGCATATGTTTGGCGGCCTCGGCAGGTCTGCGAACTGTGACCGAAACGCTGGTATTTGAAACATCGGAAAGGATTTGGCACTTATGGCCTAGCACGGAGCTTGATGTACCCGGCCTCGATTGTCTCGGGCAGGACACTTGAACCAAAGCTGATTATTAGGTGCTTGGTTCGGATTTCTTTGCCATCCCGCCTCACCTTAATTCTTTTGACATAGATAACATTCTGTTCACTGAAGCCCTCCAAGAGTTGAGCCTCAGGAAGCTCCAGCAAGTAATCGTCCGAGACAATGCCGCGGGTTGTGTTCATCGTACGGTGCGGGGTTACAATTACTTGGGTGTCCCAAAATGAAACTAGTTTTGGCAATTTCTCATACTGCTTCTTATCGAGTAGCTCCAAGAGTTCATCACTGTTGGCCATCTTCGACGCCTTATAACCCAGACCAAACAGTTCAGTCAATTACTTGGAAACAAGGAAGGGTGAAATTGTTCGAACTCGTTTATCTGGTTTTTCAGAATGAATGACATGAAAAGGGGGAAGGATTCTTTTTGCCGACCAAAAAACTGGAACACTTCATCAGTGCACCCTCGTTTCTGAGGATGATCGGTCAGTGGGGGAAAAATACTATTCATAGAAGAACGTGTTGTTGTCGGCAATAACGCTAGCCACTCATCTTGGAGTCCTACGAGGGGACGCTACAGGAACTCTGAAAACAGGTTCGGCAAACGCCAGCTGTACGTCATCACCTTAACCAAATATGAAATAACCTACGTTGGCTATTCACCCAAAGTCAACCCTTGCTGCTTAGAAAAATTAGAAGGGAAGCCAGAAGACAGGAAAGGTAAAAAGTGAGAGAAAGACGAAAGCTCGAAGGAGAGAGAGAGACAGGGAAAGGCAACTACCGATTTCCCCAGGGTGGGTCAGTCTGGGGGTGCCGTCAATGTGAAGCAGAGGCCAAAGAGGTTTGTTGCCTCCGCCGGGGGGCCTTAAAGGTCCGAACACCCGGCATTGGCTCAACTCTCAGGATCCCCCTTTTTCCGGACATGGCTCAGCCGCGCACGGCTACACGCGGGAGGTTGCACTCCTCCTGTGCTCGGGTACGTGGTGTCGCAAGACACCAAACGCCTGCTGACGCAGATGCCCGTGCGGGGAAACTATTGCCGAGGTGACTAACATTTCAAAATGCTTTGCCGAAAGTAAACGAACGCTTACCGTGGAAAAACAAAATACATGATCCTTCACTTGTGAAAGAAGCCGGTACATGTAGCTTCAGTCCCGATAATACCTAATGAGAATCCTTTGGAGCGCACTTTTTCGTTCAAATACCTTGGCGTAGTAACAGACTGACACCTACACTGGAAAATACACATTGATACGCTGTGTAACACGTTTTGACGGTGATGTTATCGCTCGTGTCAAAGGTTTCCGTACCCTATATTTCACCTTTATACATAGAGGAAAACGTGAACAAGGTGAATTCAGGAGCCAACGTTTTGACAGGTGGACTTGTCTTCTTCAAGGCGACTTACGCTTTCCTCGCCACAGTATCTATAGGTGGGGTTCTTCTAAAGGGAAGAGGGTGTGAGGTGGGAGGGTGCGGAAACGAGGGAAGGTGTGTTAATGTGTCGAATTGAGAGTAAAGGAACACTGTGCACCAGGTCAAAGTCAAAGCCAGGCCCCCTCCCCCCCCCCCACCTCACCCTGGTCTGTCAACGCACGCGTGTTAGCCGACGTGTCAAGAGCGTCTGACACGCCGGCTGGACAAAAATAGAAAGAAGGAGGAATGGAAAGGGAAAGAAAAGGGGGGGGGATACGCCAAGAAATCAAACTAAGTGTTGTTGCCTATAGCTTGAAGTTTAGCATAGCGAATAGATTCTAAAGCTCCCTTTGAAACGTTTATGCCTATTGGTTGTAATGCCTTGAGCTTATGGTTAAAGTATGGTTCTTTGTATTTTCTTTCTCGTTCAGAAAGGAAATTTGACTGTAAGATGTGGAGTTTAAGTTGATCAAAGGTATGACCGGGTTGGTTGAAATACTCGGCGACAATTGGGAAGCTTTTTAGCTGTGTCCGCGCAATGTCCGTTTAATCTGACGTTCATTGATTGTCCTGTTTCACTGATATATTGCTTCTTACAGAAGGAACATTCAAGCATATTAATCACATCCTAATCACGCAGTCTGAATATCGCTTCATGATTCCCAAGAACAAAACAGCAGGCCGCTTTTATCTCCTTCCTAAAATACATAAAGTTCCGGTCGAAGAAATATTTACAGCAGAAATCCCAGGTCGGCCCATTCTGTCTAATAACAACACACCTACTGAGTCACTATATAAATTCTTAAATCACCACCTGTCAAACATACCCACCACCCTCCCATCTTTCGTTCAAGACACGCCGCACTTCCTTCGAATTATCGACGGCATCAACGCCAACCAAATCCTTTCCGACCGCGCTATTCTGGTCACTTTGGATGTTTCTGCCCTTTACACCAACATTCCCATGAGTGAAGGAATTGAAGCCGCTTCTTGATCCCTCGCAATCAATCCCCAAGTGCACGCTCCTGAAGTTTACTTGCGCTCCTTAGGTTAGTTCTCACGCTCAACTATTTCGAATTCGATTCTATACACTACCTGCAAATTTTCGGCACTAGCATGGGTACGCCATTCGCTCCCACGCATGCGAACATTTTCATGGGACAGCTTGAAGCAGATCTGCTGAAATCCTACCCTTTAAAACCCCACACCTATCTCCGTTACATTGACATATTTATAATTTGGGAACACGGCACAAGCGCCTTAACCGCCTTAATTAGCAATTTCAATCGCTTTCACCCGAGTATTAAATTTACTGCTCACCACTCTCCTAGTCAGATCAACTTCTTGGACACGATGGTCTATATAGAAAACGGAAAACTGAGAACGACACTTTACCGGAAGCTACAGATAGCCAGCTATATTTAGACTACAACAGTCATCACCCGCGACATTGCAAGCAAGGATTTTTTGTCGGACAAGCGAAATTTATGAGAAGAATCTGCAGCAAAGACCACGATTATATCCACCACCTAAATGACCTTAAAACAACGCTCGGAGAAAGGAACTATGCCCAAGTTGCTCTCTATAGAGCTTATGATGCCGCGTCAAGATTGGAGAGACAGTCGGACAGCCCACACTAGAATCTGACAGACCACCGGCCTTTATAACAAAATATTGTAATGCACTCCCAAACACAAACAACATCCTAAGAAAATATCATCCAATATTATCAAGTAACGAGCGTCTGCGAAAAGCGTTCCCGGATGTACCTAGGGTTACCTATTGCCGAAACAGGAACTTTAAAGACATGTTAGTGCAAGCAAAAGTCAGCCAACAGCATTCCTCCGTAATAAAATTATTTGTCGCCCTAGGTGCAAAAGCTACAGGCACCTTCAAAGTGACATTAAAATTAAAGGCACCGCAAATAATTATACACATGAAGTAAGATCTAGCTTCACTTATACAAGTTCGGATGTGATTTATATGCTTGAATGTTCCTTCTGTAAGAAAAAATATATCGGTGAAACAGGACAATCAATGAACGTCAGAATAAACGGACATCGGGCGGACACAGCTAAAAAGCTTCCCAAAGCCGTCGCCGAGCATTTCACCCAACCAGGTCATAACTTTGATGAACTTAAACTCTATAACTTAGTCAAATTTCCGTTCTGAACGAGAAATAAAATACAGAGAATCATACCTTATCCATAATTTCAAGACATTGCAACCAATAGGCATAAACGTTTCAAAGGGAGCTTTAGAATCTATTCGCTATGCTAAACTTCAAGCTATAGGGAACAGCACTTAGTTTCATTTCTTGGCGTATCCGCCCCCCTTTTTTTTCGCTTTCCATTCCTCCTTTTTTTTTCCAGCCGGCGTGTCAGACGCCCTTGACACGCCAGCTAACACGCGTGCGTTGACAGACCGGGGTGGGGTGGCCCTGGCTTTGACCGTGTGCACAGTGTTCCTGTACTCTCAATTCGACACGCTAACACACCTTCGCTCGTTTCCGCACCCTCCCACCTCTCACCCACTCCCCTTTAGAAGAACCGCACCTATATATACTGTGGCGAGGACAGCGTAAGTCGCCTTGAAGAAGACAACTCCACTTGTCGAAACGTTGGCTCCTGCATTCACCTTGTTCACGTTTTGCTCATCATCTTGGATTTCCATCTCCCGCATTCCCCTTGTTTTCCCTGCCTTTAAACATAGTCATTTAACATATTGTGCTTAAACATGGGCGTGGTCCTACAGCACATACTTTGGGCAGGTATGTAAAATTTAGAAAATGTGTGTAAGAATAATTATTCACTCTGACATATTTTATAATAAAAAACCGCTGTTCAAGAATATCCTAATACTGCCATTTGTGAAATATAAACATCCTCTCCCCGCGTCCTTGCTCCAGACGGCATCGTGTATAGCTATAAATGCCGCCTCATAGAACTATAGCTCACCTCCAATTCACAGCATACATGAATAGCGACAAATGCAAGTTACTGGAGCTAGATAATACGTGGTACAAAAGGTATAAACGGGGATAAAAGTGCCTCAGAAATGAATATCTTTGTCACTACAATTAAAAGATGCCCATAACTTCAATATCCAAGAGAAAAAATACTTCTTATAAATATTTTTTTTCTGATGACATTGTCTTCACGTATTCTTTCCCGAAATTAACTCGGTGTATGGATGATTCTTTTTTCATTTTCGCTGAGTGGGGACCTGTATTGCCAATATGAGCCAACCAGAATTTCAAACAACCCTCTTCGTCCACCTTTTATGTATTATGTATTAGTGTTCAACGTGTTTTTATGTCTTCGTTGAATTTGTTCTTGACCTTCTTCTTTATACAAGCTGAAACTTGGCAGCTCTGTCTATTGTTATCATGCTTTAAAAGCGAGTATGGAACCTTTACGTGCGTACCTTATTGCACTTCAATATTGGACCCCTACTAGCCTTTGGCTACATGTCCAAACAGCTGATGAAAATTCATTAAACGCGTTTTTTTTTTCGAATAAAGTTGAATTGAATCGAATAGATCACGCGCTTGGGAATTGAGATTCTCAAAGTGAAGTGATTTGTCATTCACTTCCTGTAATTAGCTTAAATAAAATATAAAGCGCAGACAACGCAGCGATATATCTGCTCTTCATTTCGCTGTATATTGAATTAGAATACTGATGTCGATAGAAAAGTCTGGTTTCTAAATTGCTAAGCCTTCTTTAATTGATAACACCTGATACAATCAACCATTTTCATCTCTTGTGCCGCCGCTTGTTCTCCTTTCGCAACATGTTCGTCGAATTTCTAAGACTGAACCGTTGCTCAATTTTGTCAACCTGAAATCTTGTCATTTGGTGGGTGTCGATTGGAATCCAGTCACCGGTCCGGCGCAGCACGTCTCCGCAACTTCCATAACGTATCCGGAACGTTGCGCTTCTAGGGGTGCTGAGTGTGGCGATATTTTTTTCTTTGCGAAGCATACCCGATCAAGGGAGAGATATGTAGAGGGGAATGAGAGTTTCCGGTTTGCTACCAAGCAGTGCGGTGGAGGGTCGGTAGTGAGGGCGAGAGCAATCAGAAAAGAAAAACTAATCTGAAGTGCGTTCATGTTACAAACGTTGACATAGGCTGGTTTACCGAAAAAAAAAGAAAAAGAAAGCACAGTAACGCTTGAACGGTCTTCTGCTCTGACGATACGTTCTGTTGATACTGTACAATTATCTTTTCCCACAGAGTCCTGTCACTCAACAGGGTTGAGCGCTGCGGAAAGCGAATGTCTCTGCTTACACCGCTCTGCGGACGCTGACACAGAATATGACGTAACAGTTTCTTCGTCACCGCTCTGGTCACAGGCTGCAGCGTCGCTGATCTGCTCGCGGGACAAGCAAGGCTTTGGTAAACGCTCGTCCCAACCATAGCCTACACAAAAGAAATCGCAGTTTCGCCAGAAAAGCGAAGCATCGATTCAGATAGCAAATCAGCGGACAGCTACACGAAGCAAGGACAGTAGTTTTATCGAGGCCATATACTTGTAGACATAGGGGTACTAACTAAATTAGCAAGCATGGTTTCACGCGTGCAGAAACAAACACGAACACATCTCAGTCGGCGACTGCGGAAACTCGCTGTGAAAACGCTGGAGTGAGGAAGCGTGGCTGCAGCAGCGAGCGAATCGATCTTCGCGCTGCCTGTCGCACCTTAAAGCAAAGCCGCGGCGAAAACACAGTACACGACGGACTCGGTGTTCGTCTCGTATGGCTTTCAAGATACAGTGGCCTGGGTGGGCGGGTTCACAGACTAGAACGCCCCTCCTCCATGCCCTCTCCACGTATCCTTGCTCGCAACGGAAGACGGCGCGCTTCCTCCACGCCTTCCTTCCTCCCTTTCATGCGCAATATTGAGCCGCGATCGACAGCTCACTCACGCTCGCTTTCACCCGTCCATACAGCGTGCATTGACGATTTTATCGCCCCTGGACTTTATGCAGAACCTCACGACAACAGCGTCGCCGACGGCATAAATGCACCTATAGCGTCAGTATAGTTGCTATTGGAAAAGGCCGCTTGTCTTCGGGGTGCACTAGATGAAATTGAATCGCAATAAAGATATTGCTCGCATTGTGTCACATGACCCACTACGGGGGCCCAGTGGCTAAGACGTTGCGCTTCTGAGCTCCAGGTCCCCAGTTCAATCCCGGCCACGGAAGCCGCATTTTGATGGGAGTGAAACTCTACGCTGCTCGTTTACTTTAATTGCACCTTAAAGAACTTCTGCTGCTCCAAATCAATCCACTACGGCGAGCCTCATAATCAGATCATAATTTTGGCACCTAAATGCCCAGAGTTTATTAGGTAATAATTGTGTCACATCGCCTGCACATTTATTCTTTGGTCGTTTAGCCTTTCATTCGTCCTTAGTGTGTCGTTTTTTTTCTATTCGTTCGTCTGAACAGTCTCCCTTGCGGGTATGGGCCGTGTTTTGAAAGCACTGCGAAAGCAAGTCCCACCGCCATCGCGTACTGTAGAATCGCGACGGGCTTCTCCAGCGAGCGCCTTCAGCGCGGAGATCTTTTGCCTACCGGTAGCCTGTGTCCAACGCACGAGATGGTCTTTGTTGGTAAGAGGCGCACTTTTTGAACACCAGGGGAAGCTTTAGCTCGAGGCCAACGGCAATAGTTAGGCTGTTCACGTGGCTTCTGCAAAAGTGTATTATTGGTATACCTAATAAAGAGTGGCGTGAACTGTAATCGACCGCCCCACTTTATGTTAATCAGTATGTGCAGTTTGCAGGACGGTCATAAACATGCCTCAGTTCTGATATGTTTTCCGATATATAGCAGCATTTATTTTAAAAAAAGGAAAAGAACGAAACTGTCTGTTTAAATAGGGAGTGCAGGCCCAACAATCGGTATATATTAATGATCTGTTTTAAATACAACACAGCTGAACGAATTCGGTGAGGTGGGTGAGCTATTGCAAAACTCCCTTCGGATCTCCATGCACAAGCGTCCTGCCAAAATAAAGCTCCCTCTTAAGTACGAAAGGGGAGCTAACTGGTCGCGATTGTTGTGATGCTATACTAGAACGAATTGTATGCAGTGAGATATAGACGGTGACTAACTCCGAACGTCAGTATATAAGATAGTTTGACCTGGTACAGTAGGCCACGAAGGTTTACGCACCACGGAATGCCAGAAAACTATCAATTTCTGAGCAGCCTGCAAAAGTAGTCAGTAAAAGCGAGCATCAGAATGGTGTTCACATATACTGGTAGAGGAAGGCGCATAATAGGCTTCGTTGTGAGGCTGCAACGGATATTCAGCCTTTTTCTCAAATGTCGTGTTCCGAAAAATTTTGTGCTTGACTGTACATATGCGCTGTCGAGTTGCCGTTTTAGAGAAGTATCGCATTTTGATGTAGACGAAATGCGAAAACACCCATGTACTTAGATTTAGGTGCGCGTTAAAGAACCCCAGGTGGTCGAAACTTCCGGAGTCTTCCACTACGGTGTGCCTAATAATTAGAAAGTAGTTTTGGTAAGTAAAACCCCATAATTTAATTTTTGATTGAGAGCAGTATAAATGGACGAAAAAGTGGCGGGCAGCTTGGTGATGACATTTGGTGTCCCTGTGTTGATTTGATAGTGTCCTGCAATGTCCCTCAATTCTGCGAAATTTTGTAGGGAATAAATGTCGTTTTAGTGTCTAGGTGAGAACTCAGGGAATTGCGTCAGAGCACAAGTAGTTTCCCCTATGTTGTCCATGGTGTCAGTGTTTGTTGGCTTCATATGATATGACTAATAAAAATCATGCACTTCGCTTAACGCCCTTTCTTGTTTATCCATCTATATATGTTCTATCTTACCGTTTTCCCGCCTACATTGGTCACTGGGTAGTCAGTGGTGGAAAATGGGTAGCGCATCTGGCTGCCGCGCTGAGATAACAGGGCTGGTTCGAAATCAATCGTCGGACCAACTCGGGTCATCGAATATGTGCAAATGTGTACATAAGTGCAACTCTAAAACAAACATCTTTCACGCCTGCATGGGTCCCCTGTAGACGCTGTACTGGCTAGGTACCGCTGTTTGTGGAAAATCTTTGGTGCTGAATTGGAATACTCGGCATGCGCCAGTACGTGTGCGCCGCTTTCCAATGAACGTCGTCGACGCCAACTAGGGTAACAAGGCGTGTGCCGCTCTACAATGACGAAAAAAGATCCCTAAATTTCTTCAATGCTGATTGTAATTGAGTTCGCGTAACACGAGTTCCTCAAGGACAGCAACCGGGCGAATTTGCAGGCTGCGCCATAATTTCACTCGGCATGTGTTACTTTTCAATCAACGCCTTCGACGTCAGCGCTTTAGCGAGCTGCAGCCAGGGATGCAGTGGGTATGTGCCGCTCTTCAACGAACGTATCGCGGACTGGCGCCACTGAGAGTTCGTCACTGAGTGTGCGGCAAGCGAAGGAACAATTCGTAGCGCTAGCGGGAACCGGTGCACCAAGCGTCTCGTCTCGGAGGTCACGAGCGGACCTAACGGCGTGCCCGTAGACGACACAGCGTATCCTAACAAGAAGGGCGACAATGGAGCCTGGGTGCCGCATGCCGGGTATCTCGGCGTTCGCACGCACCGGCCCGCCGTGGATTTCGGAGGCCTCGCGCAGCTTCGCGGGGGTGGCGCTAGATGGCGTCCAGTGTTCTTAGTGACGCACCAAAGAGGAATCCCGCTGCAGTACACGCCTCATACATCGTTTCGTCAGTGGCAAAACGTCGTGCCGCCGTACTGACTTAATGCTAACGCATTACCGTCGACAGCTATCGTGAGGTGGTTTGCGGCGCAATTTCTTTAGCCTCTAAATTCTGCAATTGAATCGCTTTGAAGGCATAAAACGATGGATATTGAGAATGTATAAAAATGCCATTAGCAAGTTTAGCTTCACCTAATATTCAATTAACGATGTGCATTTATTTATTTATTTATTTATTTATTTATTTATTTATTTATTTATTTACAGATACTGCGACCTTTTACATCTTAGCCGGGCGGGAACATACGAGTACAGTCATACACTCACACAAACATACATTGCAAGCAATCATGCCGACGCTTGAATTTAGCATGACAAATAGGACAGAATGCAAGGGAAAAAAAAGGAGCAAATGAATTATTTGCGATAGAGTCAAGAATGCACGTTCGCGTGAAAGAGGGATAAAGAATTTAGTGTAACGACTCCATCAGGAAGCTTATTCCAATAAACTATTGTTCATGTAGAATAAGAGTATTTGAAGCAGTTATGGGGTGCTTAGCTGGGTTACTGCTACGGAGTGCTTGCGAGGAGTAACATAACCAGTTAAAGTAGTTAAGATGTGCGAGTTATCAATATAGTAGTGCCCATTCACTAGCTGAAAAAAAGAATTTTAATCCGGAAACGCGATTTTGTTCTGCAATCGAAGAGAAGCGACCACGTTTAAGGAGCTCTGTTATAGAAGTTCGATCGTAAGAATGAAACGTCACAAATCACAGGCGATTGCATCTGTAGCCATAGTTGCCAATTTGGCACTGCGGTGTAAGATTGCCGCGCTATATTTGCCTCCGGTATAGTGGGTCTGTAATACTTTCACGTAGGTTGGTTGGAATGTAGTATTGAGTTGCTTGGGAATCACTGCGAAGGTGCTGACTTCATCGCGTAAGGGTTAACATAAAACATTTGCGATCATAGGTCCAGGCATTTCGGCCGAGTACGCTGTTACAACATGCCGACATCTGCGCTGCTATTTGCGTCTTCATCTGTTTGTTAAAACGTACACGCGCCTGCTCAGGTTTTCTCACACCTAAGAAAATTGCCATTGAGATCCCTGAAATAGTACACATGCAGAAGCCATGCCTGCAGCTCCAAAGTTATTCTTCCACCTATAGGCTTCGATAGGCTCTGAGCACCACACCACGGGAAAGCACGAGTCCGCGACGTCATTTATAACGGACTCCTCTGTTCAAGCACTGTAGCTTTTTTCCTATTTTTTAGTGCATCTGTCACCTCTTTCGTCGCGCATGTTTATGCTGCTAGGCATTGCTGCATATACACTTGGACACCGAAATGCCAGCTTGAATATTATGGCAAGGCTAATTTTTGAAAGAAAGAGCTAGACTAGTAAGAATTTTGCTTTGCCTCATAAAGCAATGCTGCCACCCTAAAAAAAAAAAAAAATCAGGATCGGTGCTCACGAAAAAGTTACGTCATGTACGTGGCGTCCGCGAATGGGCATCGCGGTGGTCATTGCGTATCACTATCACTTTCATTGTGTATCACAATCACTTTGATCGCAATCACGAGTGACTGGAGTCCGAAGACAGCCAATCATTGGCCCGTAGGCACAAATCTTGCTACAGTAACCGGCGTGAGGACGAGACACGAGATCACAGCGGTGATAGCCACTCGCGCACGGCACTAACGAAAGTGCTGTGAACAGGCGCAGCGATTTACGCATGCGTTTTCTGATGCGCTTCCAGCGTGTACAACGCATGGAAGGAACTGAATTTCTCAACGCCGGCTTGGTTTCTTCCGACCAAAACGTTAATTCATCTGTCTTGCACTGCAAATTGTTTGCACTATGTTCACGCGAGAACGCGTATTTTACGCAAATGGTTTCGGCTTCGCGAGTTCACTCGCTCATATATCTCGTCGTCTGTTTCGCAAATGGGAGATCGCCGCTTATCCTGTGGCTTAAGTCTTAAGATAACTGCTTTCTGTCATTTACTGCGATTCGCAGACAGCAGTTACGATGATCCCCAGCGGTACTTCACTGCCTACGCAGCAACTGACGGTGAGTGGCCGTTTGAAGGAACAGCCCTACCACAATATTCATTAAAATGTTTTGTTGCTAGCGGAGATGAAGCAAGAACAAATGTCACAAGTCGACGCTGCAAGGAGGCAATTCACCCTTCCCTTAGCGTAGGCTCCCTCTGCCATTGTCTGGGACTGCGTCAGCGCCACTTATGCACTATACTCCTACGTACAGGAGGTGTTGCCATCGTCTATATAGACGTGTTCATACACATGATAGGGCGAACTGCTTGTTCAGACATCGTAAGGCTGCAATAACCTGACATCACACGCAAGGCCCCAGCAGACATGTTGTTAGTGGCGCAATTCGTTGACAAGTTGGTAGCTGCACAAGTCGTTTGCTGCGCAATCATCGATAACGCTCCGTCGCGTGAGCACAACTTAAGCGACATTCCTCAAATGCGTCCTCACATATCGAATACGCCTGACGTGTCGGCGAGGGTTGCGGCGTCGTCTTTGCCTACAAGCTGATCGGTTTATGCTCAGAATATGTGCGCTAAGGCGTTCGTTTAGGCCTTCGGCCGTTTCCGCGGCGCACGCCGCCGCATTAGTTCGCAGACCCGGCGTCTAGCGCGTGCTCTACGCGCCGCGCAAGTTTTTCTTTTATTTTTTGTTTGCAGTTCGCCAACCATTATTAGGTATTCTTTAAAGAGGCCTCTGAACCACTCTGAGCTCAAAGGCAAGTGAGCGGCTTCACTCTTGCCTTCGCTACTACCCTAACGGGCGCTATCTTCTTCACGCCACGTATACTTCTCAGAAGGTTCTTGGAAGCTACGTCAGTGTCGAGCATAGCGTTCGCGCTCTTCTCTCCTTTGAAAGCGCAATGAACGTCCGATTAGCAGGAGTTTGTTTTCTTCGATTTAACGCTGTGCAGTCCGAAATGCGTTATACGAGGTTATGTCAGTTGATCGCTCATTACAGGCAAGCGAGACGATGACAAAGGGCGGGCGTGGGACTGCGCGGGAAAGACGTATGCCAGCAGACAGATCGGAATTGACGCCCGTCGTATATCGATCAACCGACGGCTTTCGCAGCTGGGAAGCCACGTGCATGATTTTGTTGTCATTGCGATGTGTGAAGAAGGGGCCAGAAAAGCCTGGAGCAGAGCACGTTATTGTTATCTTTTTTTATTTTTGTGGCGTTCCCGTGACGCATATATCCGCCATGGTCACAATAGCTAACCGCAGGGGGAAAGCTTTACACGATATGTATTTTTATTCTAAATGCTGTAAAAATAATAGCGGTGGTTAAGGCTCCCGTAAGACTTAAGGAATCAGAGCTAAAACAATAGGATCGTTACGACTGCCGCGTGTGTCTACTCTCGTAAACGTACTCTTTTTAGCGCTCTTTCTTTCACGAATAAACTTATTCGAAGCTCAGGGAAGTGAGCGTACGTCAGCTGCAAGGCACGTGTAAGTGACGTCAAGATACGCTTGCGGACCTTTCTGAAGGTGACCGCGTGATCTTCGATGTCCACAAGTTCACTCTCACAAGTCTGCTATTTGTCCTTTGGCGATTCCCGATTTCATAATTGTATAATTCACTAAATAAAAATTGAAAAGGGAATAATTTAGAATTCATGAGTCGTGGTCCAAAATGTGTACCATTCACAGTTCCGCAGTGTTGTGTAACCAATGTAACAAAGGAAAAAATTACTACTATCCTGGATCTACTCGCACTGTAAGCGTGCTTCAACTAAAAGCGTTTACCCTGATTACTTCCTGGATTTATGTTCTCTATATTCTCAATATAATGCTATAGTTGATATAATCAGCCCCAATATCTTGCAAGGTTAAATAATTTTTCATTATATGACAGTTAATCCGCACGAAAACCACGCCTTCGAAGAAGGTAAGTACACTATTTTAGATTGCGTAAGTTTTATGCAACCTATTAGAGAATGTAACGTTTATTTACTATGCACATTTTGCCCGCTTCGAGGCAATGACTAAAAATCCCCCTGCTGAGAATTGGAAAGTGGTGCAAAATGAGTGCCAAGTGACGACAAGCGTGCTAGCAAATGACCATGTTCAGTTCTTGCAGAAAACGGCTGGGAAATACTATTTAACGATGCTGATATTAGCATGCTAGCATACCAATGACCTCCGCTTCCTCGTAGCAGTCAGCTGCGAGGAAGCTACTTATTAACTACCTAACATCTGGAAGGCACCGTTCTCCAAACATTCAAACGTCTATTACGACACTTCGAAGCTAACACAATAGAAAAGAAGAACAGTGGAACAGTGAGCGAGTTGGTTCGGCGATAACTTTTGCAAAAAGAAATTGGGAAAATGGTCGTTAAATGACACAAAAGGGTACGTGGGCAAATACCACTACTAATCCGAAGCTGTAGCCTAAAAATAAATCCTAGCTTCCAAAACAAAAAGCGAACAGTAAGGGCCGCCCCCATGCACAACGGCAACATGCAGTATGGAGAAAGAAAAAAAATACGTAATGTATATGCTATCAGCTCGATTTCCTTTTACGCGCCTTCAATGCAGTGTGCAACGCTAAAGTGCAGCTGAGCCTTTTGCAACAGTCAACTTAAACATTATCGCTTCATTTTAAGGTTGTTTTTTTTTTTACAGGGTTAGCTCATTTAGCGAAGGAACTTCATGTACAGGAAAAAAATACTGCCACAAGCATTTTGCTTAGCGATCTGAACCTACAAAATAACTACATAACGTAAACCCTATGTTTAAACAAAGTGCCTTGAATTGCTTCGTTGCAAACTTGAAAGTCCGCCAGCGGGGCCAGTAAAAGTCGCAGAACGCGCTCGTAGAGGAAGTGTGTTTTCGTGTTTCGTGTGGCCTATAGAATACTTTGAACACATCGTGCCTCTCAATGCCACGAATAACGGTGTCCTATGCTCGCAGGAATAGGAATACAGTCGCGCGTTGCGTCCACAATGCGAAGACATAGGTGGAATTCGAAACTATACCTTTGTTAACTTAAACGCGTGCGTTTTCATTTGACGAGAATTCTTGTGCTAGCGAGGTGGTGTATAACTGACGCTGACTTTCAGACGCACCGTGTTCTTGAATTTAGAGCCTGTCGTACAAGCGTTCACCGCACTGCACCGTTTTAGAATCAGCGCGCTTTTCACGAACTGAGGCGTCAAGCAGTCTACAGGAGTTAATAATTCAATGACCTTCCATGCTTCATATCAGGTCAGCTTCTTGGCCATGACTCTCATACCGGTAAGACAATATATATTTTATTTAATTTAGAGCACATCACATGGCTCCCGAAGGAGCATTTAGTGGTCGAGCTTCAAACCAAAAAAAAAATAGAAGGAATATATGCAATACACAAAACACAATGCAGCAGAATGGCATGAATATATGAAACAATATTATGCAGTGTACAAAACAATGCTAAAGAAATCGATCGCCCCGCAAAACTATAATGCTTGCTTCAGTGTTCACGGAAATGGCGACAGTGGGTGACAAAAACGAAGCCATCGAAAAATTATTCCAAAGCGCAAAGGCATGCCATAGTGCGCATGAGCTATGATTTAAGAAACTTCTGTTTTTTTTTAATACGTTTGGTGCTCAAGTAAGTATGTAAATGTTAAGAGGCGGGTGCGGGAGCGCGCATAGGTAACAAATGCGGCGGAAGATTGTGGATGTATTTATGCAGTAGGCACAACAGCACCGCGGGTGTGCAACACCTGGATCTCAAGCTCTTAACATTAGTAGCGCTGTTTTGTTCTTGCTTAGTTCTCGTTTGTTATTTTGTTCTTTATTCAAAGTTACTGATTAGTACTAGTCGACTCGCCATTCCAGAGCTATAGCTCTGGAATGGCGATTGTAGTTACGTCACATAAAACGAACGGCTTAGTTTATATCAATTTCAAGGTGCAAACGAGCTACTTTTGGTGAGGGTACCAGACATGAGAAGCGAATTCGAGCTATGGTCTTACAGTGGTTGGCCAAGACTAATTTACCTCGATATTAGAGAGCTAAGAGTATTACCGCAAATAGTCATGAGTTTTGGATGCTTTAGCACAAACGGCTGTTACGTGCTGTTCATAGGAGGGGGTGGCGGTTAGACAGAAACCAGAGTCGGTGCACGATGACGCGCGATGTAATACTGCATTACTTAGAATTATGGCGAAGTTTTTTTATGTGTGCCCGTGACTGAACGAAACTATCTTTCCTGCAGTCGGCTGAGACGTGCTGTGCATTGAAGATCCACTGATTTGGCGAAGTTAGTGAGCAAAGGAAGCTTGAGTCTGGATGTGGCGTCTTGACGAGAGGGTTTGGCTGCCCAAGGAAAAAGAGTGACTAATTCTCGTTTCGAAACGTTTTTTCATGTTTGAAGCCTCACAAAGAGCAAAATGCCAGCTCCCTGATGAGGCTTTCCTTGCTCGCAGAGATTCGTCGCACCCTTATTGTGACACATTTGCTTTCCACAGGTGCAGTGAATGATGTGCGGCCTCCTAGATTATTACAAATGTCGAGCGAGCGTCCACCGCACGGCATGTCAGCGCCTTATGACAGCGAGAAGCGGAGAAGTCGGCGACCGTGTGCGCAAGCGCACAAAAATCTCACCACTGCAAGCTTCGTCTGCTACGCTGTCCCATTCAGGCGGGCGCACACCCTGTCAGGGTTATCGTCGCACTCCTGTTATCGGAAAATCGGTCCAAAGACACGAGTATAACGAAGTTGCGTTACCTGTGTTCAGCCTTCAATTTTCTACCGCATTACTGGAACCTACGCATGCTCTTAACAATATGATTACGAGGAACATTTTTCAGCAGGCATGTGGTATTATCACAAAGAAAGCTTAAACGATGATTGCACATGCCACTAGCTGCGTGGTCTGTGCACGAACCTCTTCATTTCGTAAAGAGCGTGAGGTCACGGGCCATGCGCAAAGCAAACAGCCTGGGCAAAACATTTGCCTCGCGCCATGGATACGGTAGTATCTGCCGCTGTGGATTCGTCCCAGTAAATGAGTTCGCTGCCATTAGGTGGCCGTTAGCGGTTTCCGCGAAAGCGCAGCATTCTAACACGTGGCACGTCCCCAATAAAACAGCGCGACCACCCATCAAATGGAACTGCGATGCGCCTAAGCTGCGTACTTGAGCAATGTTTCTGTGTCCAACTGCGGTGGAGACGGTCGCATTTCTTCGTGTCGGCGTAGAGACGTTCAATAAAGGCTACTAGGGAACCGCACTTACCAGCGATGAAGTCGACTACGCAGATTCTGTCGGCCTCGGACGGCTGCCATTTGTCACGGCACATTGCCAGCACCGACGTCTGTCCTCACTTTTCGTCTATTGGAAAACTGAAAAAGTAGAGGCTCTTTTCGTGCAATTCACGCATCCAACCGAGCAACAGGTCACCACCATCACGTGCCAGCGCAACGGGCATGCGTAACACACGCAGCAAAAAAAAAAAAAGAAAAAAAAAGAAAGAAGAAACGACACGCGCGATACACGAAACTGTCAGCCTGTGCCATCGGACATGCGGCGAGCATCTTGCTCACCAATCACGCTCGCGTTCACCCGAAGGTCACGTGGCCGGCTCGTGGTGACGTAGTGCAGGAGAGGTTTATTTGGGCGGCGCGCGTCGAGGGTTGTGTTCCAATACTGGCCAGCGTCGGAGACCGTCTACATTGACAGCTAAGGGGACAGCCGAGACATCTTCGAGGCCGTCTAATCGAACGCGTTCCGAACCGTCTGGAACACGTATGGAAGACTCTTCTGCGACGTGAGCCACATTGCGGCGACAAAGAAAAGTTGAGAAAAGCACGCATTATTTCTGTCGTTTATGTCCTTGTGCCTGCGAACCTATCAAAAACACGGTGTGAGTTACATTAAGTGCGCAGTAAAGCATCTCTATGTTTTCTTGCGTGCAGACGACCTTCCTGTCGACTTTCCAATCGCCATCTTCTTTGGACAGGAAAGTAGTCTGCATCGTTACTGACTTCGATGCTGTCTTTGCGAAGCTGTCTATTTTGACGTCTTCGTGAGAATTGGAACGAGACTTAAGATGGCCGCTGTCCGCCTATAGCGGTCTAATTTGCCGTCTACGGCGAGTATTGGAACACAGCCGTGGCTTCGCGGATAACAAAGGCAGGGCGTGAGTACTGCTAAAGGGAACAGCAAATTGAATGGCCCTCGCATTAGAGAGCGCTTTGTACGTTTGCGCGGGCCGTAGGCTTGCCCACAAAACAGCCAAGGGGATATATATATATATATATACAATCTACCGGAGATGCGAGTATTACGATTCAGTCCGCGTGGTTAGATGGTTAGTACATCGATCATCGATTTGGATGAACTTTTTCCGCCTGGCTTCGAACAGCATTGCGCATGTTCAAATTGATAGTTTCTTTAACAAATTACCTCATTACGAGTGCAAACAGTAGCAGTGATTATTTGTGCTTGTGATGCCTTACAGTATCCACCATTTACGAATGTAAGGCTTAATTTATTTTTATTTATTTCTCTCAAGGCCAATGCATTACAGGGAGTTGGTAAAACATTAAAAACCGTAGAACTGGCTTATATACTTACACAACGATTCCCGTGATGGCAGTTTTGAAGGCGTTTGTACCTGTCACTGAAACAATGGCGGCGAGAATGTCGTTCCAGCACAATGCGTTGGCAGGCTGGTTGGTGCGAATCCATAAATACTTTGTTTAGCGCAAAACAACAGACACGAGAGAGACTACACGACAAGGCGACAGAGCAAAGCGGACAAGGCGCCTTGTCCTGTCGTCTTTCTTGTGTCAGTTGTTTTGCGGTAAACAAAGTAGAAATGTGGTTCCAGTCGGAGCTTGTGGTGGGAACAAATGAATTAAAGTAAAAATTGTTGTGGTAATGAGGCACACCAGCTTTGTGACGGTTACCCATGCCACGGCCGCTCGATGCAAAGCAAGGTGCGGCCAGCTACGTCGCGCCGCGGACAATAGGCGGGCGCGTCTCGGCCGAGTTTACAGTTGCGACCGCTTTTCTTGGTGAGGGCGCCACTGCTCGGGGATGCTTTCGCGACTTCGTGCCGGGGCTAAGCGGGCAATAGTTCTCGCGTCAGAACGTGTTTGCCTCGTGCTCTATGCACTAAGCTCGTGCTTTTTCGCGTGCGTGTGTGTGAGCAAGTCCGTTCGCGTCAGAACGTGTTTGCCTCGTGCGATATGCATTAATCTCGTGCTTTTTCGCGTGCATGTGTGTGAGCAAGTCCGTTCGCGTCAGAACGTGTTTGCCTCGTGCGATATGCATTAATCTCGTGCTTTTTCGCGTGCATGTGTGTGAGCAAGTTTGCCTGTGCTTGCTGTGCTTTGTTAAGGCTCTTCGGCGTGCGTGTGTGCCGTAGCCAGTATCGTTCATGTGGCGCGATGCCGCGCAACTGTTGTGTGCCACTCTGCGACACAAATGCCAAAGAGGACCCGACTGTGAAATATCACGAGTTCCCCTGCGACTTGGAGCGTCGAGAAGCGTGGCTAAAAATATCTCTCGCCAAGGAGTGTGGGGAAAAGCAAGCAAGTGGGAACCGAGCGACAGGTCTCTGGTATGTTCCCTGCCCTTTACAGAAAGTGACTTTAAAAAGAACACGAAACTTGGGCTCCTGCTTCCGAATGCGGTACCGACCGTGTTTTGCAAATATCCACAGTACCTGCAAAAAGAGAATGTGCAGCCCAAAAAGCGCCATCGCAGAAACATTACTGATCACACAGTAGTTGAGGCAAGCGATAATTGCGGCAGCTCAGGAGAAAGCCCCAACATCGAAAGTGCCTTGCAGTTTCTCAGGGACGAGGGGGAAGCTCTAGTTAGAGACTGCCTTAGAATCATGCTCTGAACGTAGTTTTTCTGTTGACCAAGCCTGCCAAACTACATTAGATATTGTGGACATCCTAGAACAGTCAAAGAAAGCAGTCAAGATATTGAAAAAAAAAAGTTGCCCGTCAAGGAGAAGAGTTGAAAAAATTGCAGTCCGAACGGGACGAAACGAAAAGCCGCCTCTTAGTTTGTGAAAACAACAACGAAATTCAGTCCTTTGTTCAGGAATTACAAAGAGCGGAAAAAGAAGACAAAGCTGTTGTTTTTATCAGCAACCAAGTGGCCACTTCAGGAAAAAAAACTGCCTACAATGAAAAAATCCTGCAGGAATGTGTTCTATGGAAAGCGTGCTCAAATAAAGTGTATGAGCATGTTCGAAGCAAAGGCCTTTTGAAGCTTCGTTAAAAGGGGCGCACTCCTTAGATAACCTCTAGCATCACTAAATATGCTTCGTTTTCATGAGAAACAATCTACTGATTATTATTTGCAATGATTAGCGTTCCTATTTCATCTAAGTTACTTTGCATTACTTGGGAAACTCGGTTCAAGTTCTCCCTATGTAAAGTTTTTACTTTGCGTACGTGTTCACGAGACGTGAATAGAAGTAGTGATAGATTGCTTCAAGCAGAACCTCTCGATGGAAGTGCATCACCCGGTCGGGCATCGTACGGGCAACCGTCACGGATAGCGTTCAGGCGTATTCTAGAACGGATTTCCACCCCTGTGACAATCTGTTGGCGATTGTGGCGTAATCAGCACTTCCAATGACGGCTTAAAAGATTTTGTCTGCAATATCCAAATATAAAACGCATTGTTTACGCCTTGACTGGAGTGGAGATCGCGCGTGCCGACGCAGCTGTGAAGGCGCTCTCTATCAGCAGCCATCCCCGAGCAGTGGCGCCGCCGCGGGCGCACGGAGAACTAGGCCCGAGACGCCGTTCAGGCGCGACGCAGCGGGCCGCACCTTGTGCTTTTGGATCGAGCGGCCGTGCCCATGCGTTGGGAAATATATACTGGCTGTAAAAAAAGTGAGTCTCGTAGGACAGGGTTAAAATTATATATTTTATGAAGAAGACAGAAGGACTGTTTCGTCCAATATCTCAACCTGTGAACCCGTTGATGCACCCCTCGCACAAGCTTTGATGAAATATTTCGTTTCTGCAACCAGCCAAAGCGTACGTGCGAAGAAAGTTGTATTGAGTCACGACGTCTCCATACCAGGAGGCCACAGAATTTGCATAATAGTTGTCCTGGAGAGGTAAATTTCTTCTTCACACTCTAGACACCTAAAGACCTAAAGCATCAATGCGTGCAAGTTTTCAACTTCACCCTGCAGAATATCATAATTCGATCGCGAGTGAAGAAGGTTGGCTTTACTTATTTTCGATGAGTGAAGTCACACTTCCGGTTCTGGTTACCGGCGAGTGCAGTTTCTACTTGCGTATCTGGCCTTCAGTTTTGGTATCTTGCTTTATTCTGCAATATTGCTGCTCCTGTCTTAGTTCTATGCTAACATGGTGCATCTTTTGTCTACCAAGTTTAATTTTCCCGCATTTCATCTTGTCCTATTTGCCTTATAAAGCCTTTAATTGTCTGAGTGGACAGAATTGCCCAGATAATCATTTTTCACGAACCAAAAATTGCCCTGAAGTCTCCAAAGCAAACCAAGCCTTCAAAACTCCATCAGTAACGTCTCAATAACCTCACAGCCTGGATGCTAAGACCGGATGCCGCTTCTTTAAAGGTCATCCGGAGACTGTGTAGCACTGACACATATCCTTTGAGCTAATGTTTCTTGAAAGTTCTATGCTCCTTAACTTCACAGGACCTTTGATATGCCCGGGTGACTGGGGTATGAGTCTATTCGTTTTGCCCTTTAGCCGTTCACTCTTCTTTCTCTTTTGTGAACGCACTCCTCAACGCTCATAGCATCTCCCTCACCGCTCTTTAATTTTTTTTTGGTTTGTAATGCTCTCTCAACACATCTGCGCGCTTATTGGACACCAACTTTTTTCACAGTTCGGCATATAAACGCTGCCTTTGCTGTTGACTAAAAGAGCACAAAAAAAGAGGCGGACAAGACAGAGAAAACGCTCACTAACGATGGATGTATTTCAGGAAAAGGTGAAAAGAGAGAGCATTGTATGTGCATGCGCAAAAGCAACCGCCACCAGGGGTGCTCGAAAGAAAAGCTTGAAAAGGTAAAAAAAAAATACCTGGAGGCCTTTAATTGTAGCTAAGGCCCTTCCCATTTTAGTCTTTCCAGCTACCTAGTTTAACCTCTTCTCAAGCTAAGGCTGACGAAACCACGAGTATTCTGCTTGATCAAAAATGCCTGCAAGAGCTCACGTCTCCCCTGCTTTGACCTCATATTAAGCATGATATGCTTTGAGCTCTTGCTGTCGGAGACCTTCAAGTGACCCTGAGCCAAAAGCCAGAGCCGTTATCCGGGCAGGTAGGAACAACACAACAAGATCACCCGGGAAACCAATCAAAGCCTACGAAAATGCGCTCCCTGGCCCGGGACCCTTTGTACAGGACCACACTACATACGCTAGTTACTGCCCAAAAGAAGTTACAAGAATACTGCTTCCGAGTTCTTCCTTATGTTTGTTCACAATATCCTTCAATCTGCAACTTCTATGATGTTGAGGTTTTCTTTGTCATTTTCAATAGCGACGTCCAAAAGGCAGACACAGGGCACCATACACGTCATTGACATCTTTTCGCGCTGACACAGGGTTGCCCGTGTTCTTTTAAGCGCCAGTGGTCCGCGAGTTCCACAGCGCGGGTTTTTCGTGGTCCCGAGATATGGCGCCACGCTGCCTGGCGCCTCTTTCAGGCGCTTTTCTTCTATTTGGGCAGTGCGCTCTGTATGCCTGGCGCCTTTCGGTGCCTGCCTTGCCGGCTTCGGCCGCTTATCTTTTTTCTAGTTGCGCAGCGTCCATGTGGACAAGCGCTCGTGATGGCGCAGTGCGGTGTGGTGGGGCGTGCCGCAGCGGACGTGCAGTACACCCATTTCAAGATTGTGGCTAGTATAATCTCTAACCAATCTGCTCTGGCGTTTGCCATTTGATGCTTACATCTATACTCTCAGTTACGGGATAGCCAGCATTTAATTTTTTATTTCACCGAACAACTCCGCGCAACGTGCACGTGGCACATTCTCAGGCCTCATAGTTCCCTCGCCTACCGGTCTGCCCCAGGCGACATATTCCACAAAAGACAGTAGAATCTCGTGAGCCACCCCGACTACGCCCTCCGCGAACCAGGTAAACCGGTGTATGTGTATATTTCTCAGTGCAAATAAAGACAAGCTGGAAGTCAACGCTCCTTCGCTCTCGTGCCTGTCCTTCCACCCTTTCCCTAAGTTTGTGTTCTCTGTGTATGCCATAGGAATTAATATTGCCCACAGTTAAGCTTGAGCTCGTATTGCTGAGAATAAAATTAGCCTGTTTATACCGTATATTGCTACAGTGAGTTTCTGGAAATCTTGCACACACGCTGACTCGCGGGTTCTTCTAGCGTTAACCACTATTTATTTCACCTTTAAGCTTACTGGCACGCGTTGCCGGACGCACAAGCTGACTGTAAAGGTAATGCCCTTTGGAGATTGTCTCACTGCGAACACGGTGACTCGTAGGTGCTTCTAACGCTAAGCCATATATTTTTTTTTGTCTTTAAGCTTACCCGCAGGGGTCCCCGAATGCACCAACACAAGGTAAGGAAATTGCCTCAGCGCAACATGATCCCGGGGCTCGATGTCAGCTTAATCTTGTGCAGTGATCTGCATACTAATTTATTAACTTCGAAACGTATCGTGTTCATACTTTCGCATTCAAACTTGAGCTGCTTTGCAGCGGCTGAGGTCGTATCGTGAAGTTTTCATAACAATAATAATATCGTTTTAAAGTTTACCAAATGTACTAAGTTCTTTTTCATAGAAGCTCAATAATGTGCATTCCTCGTCGACAACCAATGTTGAACCCGCTGAAATGATCACCAATACGCCCATCGTTAAAGATGTGAGTGAAAGAGGTGAGTGAAAGAGGTGAGTGAAAGACGTGAGTAAAACACCACGCGTAGCTGAAAGAAGCTAAATATCTTCAATGAAATTGCATTGGATGTGGTTGCAATTAAGAAAGAGTGGCATGAAATAATCCTTGGATATCCGCGGAATATCAAAGGTCCAAATTATACGGTGATTAACTGGTTATTCGCGCACAAGGGCGTTCTTTATCGACGTCATTTTGCCTTCGCAAGTGTCAGCCATATTAGGGTCTCGTGGCGTGATACGCTTTTCTCACCATCATAATGTGTTCAGTGGATACGCTGAGGATTGACTCAGATTAACATTCTGAAAGAATAAGATACGTAAATAGTGGATTGCTATTTGAGCAACCCACTGCGAAGCATTTAGCGGCAGTTAGCTTCTGTCCAATATTTGTTGATTGCTCACTACAGACCACGCAAACGCTCGGATTGTTCATTCGCATCATTGGCGTGTACAGGAGTTAAGTGATATTTAGTGAAATTCGAGTAAACTCAGTATGCAACTGCAATGTGAGGTGCGCGCCACTTCACATATATGTTATGTGTGACTGAATAGCCATTGCGTCAAAATATTTACTTCGCTGCACATTTGCGCAAGTCGTTTAAGAAATTTGAACTGATATCTAACGAATGCATGCTTTTGACGCTTCTAGGGTCCAGGCTGTCCGTCACACAACATAAGTTCTCCTTCGATTTACGTCATCTGACTTGCGAAAATAAGCAACGTTTGTCTGACACCGTTCTAACGTAACGACAGTTGCCGCTTACCAAGAGCCGTCGTTTATTTTCTTCGTTTCACTTCATTTTCAATAAATAAAACAAACTTGCTCAGAAAACTGTGCAGCAAAACCAGGTGACTCGCTTCGCATGCATTCCAGTCATTCCATATAATTCTTATGGAATGTTTACGGAATTTATAAGGAATTCAAATATATTCCGTAATAAATATACGGAAACATACGGAAATACTTAAATGGCATAAGGAACGTCTCTCAGGGTTAAGAAGGAGTAAATTATGCGAACATAGCGTGTGAATACATGAGGCACGTGCACACATGCGCATGCCCCTACTAATGTGCAGCCGACGCATACGTGTCGGCATGCTGACGCACACGCAGAAGGAAACGCCCACAGGCACAGTTTTTCCAACTAAACTTTTTAGATTGAACTGTGGAGCTATCATCGTTGAAATTACGTGGTAATAGTGGTACTGGGATTTGTCGTCCCTTCGTAATTCTGCTTTCAGACGTTCTGGTGGCTTTGTTCACTACAGTTTATCTACTTTGATTGGTATAAACTTTGAAGCAATCCCATTTTCCTAAACGAAGAAGGCAATCAGACTTGGCACATTTGCTTAGCTACAAGTTGGTTTATTATTATTATTATTATTATTATTATTATTATTATTATTATTATTATTATTATTATTATTATTATTATTATGACAATCATCACAATCGTCATTGTCTAGTAAATTAGTATTTATCTGGCTGCTGTCTTTCATTGCATAGCTCCGCCTTCAATCCTGCCAGTTTGAAACTAAATGCAGCCAATAACGAAAAACCCATTGCCATCGTGTATCAGGGCCGATTCGACAATCCACTTACAAATGTAACTGGCCTTTTTTCTACTAATCTCCTGGTCGCCGTATTTAGTGCCCACGAAGCTTTGTAAACCAATGCATCACTTTGAAAGTTGCGTACGCCAGTTATTGACAGCTCAAATCCGTATCGGGGACACGGCGCATGGACAGCAATGGAGACGGGTAGAAGAGAGGGGAGAAAGTGGTGAGAAAGTGGCAACAATGGAGACGGATGGGGGGGAGAGGGGAAACAGTATGGTGATGGTGCCTGTGCACGTGGGCTGCGTTTCTCTACGTCACGGACATCGGAGGTACCGGCGCGGCTGCAGCAGCTGTTGCAGTAGATGCATGGAAGGTGCGGTGACCGCGGCGGCGCTTGTGTCAGCGTAATGTTGTGTCGTGTGAAAAGATGTCTGATTCATAATGTATGCAACCCACGTATGCAACCCATGTATGCAACCTCAAAACATCTTCGCTGGTAATCCGTCCCCGTATGCTGCCCCGCAATTAATAAAAAAGGGAGCTCCGCAAGGTCATATTTTGTGCTCTTTACTGTTCTATTTATTTTAAGATGGCTTCCCGGCAGGTTTGCCAAATCGCATTGCTCATCAATATGCAGTTGATAGTGTAATCCTTGCTAAACACATTTTCACACTCAAGCTTTAACTTTAATGCAAGATAATGTGTAAGTTGCAATGGAGGGGTTCAGGATTTAATGCTTGACAGTGAACAAGCATAAAACAAAAATCTGCTTTAAAAATGTGTTAAATAAAATTTATATAGCTGCACTCCTGTATTTTCATTCTCGTGACTGTCGCTCCTGTCAATGCAAGCTGGAGGAGTAATCAAACTCTGAAATATATTCTTGTTTTCTTTTATATTGATCTTGCCTGGAGCTATCATTTAGGTTACATCAGCGACAAAGTTATGGTGGTTGAGTGGTTGCTCATTGCGGTAAAGTTTTTGTTGCTGTATATGTAAAAAGAAACTTTCCGCCCACTCTTTCGTACTATGTTTTTACATATGATAGTTCAATAGTTGCATATTTTTCTACTCCTTAACACAGCAGTGCTGACCGTATCCTGAAAAGTATCCTGTTGAAGAGTGTTGCTGGCAATACCACTGTATAGAGCACTACGGACTTGTTTCAGCCCTTACTTATTTCTACTTTTAATGTTTTACTTGTGGAAACGGTTGTCGAACGTCCTTCTTGGAAGAGTGATTTCAAACATAAGTATGTCATTCTGCGGTCATTGCGCAAAGTATCCCGCTTTGCACTACACCGTTGTGCAACGAGATTCACCAAGGCTAGATGTGCATCATACCAAGAACGTTCAATGAGCTTCCAGAAAAGGTTTTTCAGTGCAATGTCAAAGCACAACTTCAAAACCGCTCTCAAATTGTAACTATCTGTATTGTTATCTTATTGTTTAATCTACTTCATATTGCTTCTACAGTGCACAGTTATGGAGCCACCGCAGTGTCGGGAAGGCGTGCACGTCGCGCACCCCGGAAGCCCGAATTCGATTCCCACCCACAGAGTGCAAAGTTCCTTAACACCATGTGACACTGATTACGAACGATATAGTGCTCTCTATCTTATGCCATCTTTCGATTCCCTCACCGCTACTGCAAGGGCTAGTCGCACAAACCTCTTAATTGACTTGCACAGGCCCGAATTGTTGTGTATGTGAACCGCACAATGACGTGCGGTGCAATAGTGGTGAAGGAGGAAGACGAAGAATGCAGGCTGTGTTCAAGTGTTTGTCTACGTTCACAACCTTCTGCTTGCGTCACGTATATTACACTCGGAAGGTGGCAACAAATAATAGTAATAATACTATTTTTAATATTAGTGTTACTCAGAATACCCATAAAGGCCAGCATGGGAGGGCGTTACATAGGTGGTAAATACACCTAAGTGGTTCACAAAATAAGTGCGAAAAGATGCGAGATTACTACGAGCTCTAATGTCCAAGAAAAAGTTGCAAATGTACCAACATATAATTATACAATACGCAATATTCACGGGAGCAATACAGCAACATGAATAAATACGGACATATCTACCATCAAGACATACTTGAATAGCCTAGGATTAACTCGACCACTAGAATGTATGACTGTGCAATCACCTCATACTTCGTAAAGTCAGTTTCAGTTGCAATGTGCAATGGTAGACTATACGACTCAATTGTGCGTCGCGGTATGGATTAACTGACCAAAGACAACATGCGATAAGTGGTTAGTTTGATGTTACACGAATGATCGCGTTGGAGGAAAGACAGTCCATGTTAGTTTGAAAATATAATCGCTCACAGATATATGACTTTAATTAATGGAAGAGCTAAAAGCAAGCATATTCATGGCGGTTTGATGAGGGCTCCTGCTCGGCATTTTGTTTCAGAGGTGTAACACTTAAGGTATCTAGAGTAATCTCAAAACATGAAACCGACAGCCCATTTTCGAAGTGACGACGTCATTGATTAAGTGTGCAGTTGATTAGGGTTTGAAATCAGAAGACAAAGCTTAGGCAGAGCACGTGCTAACCATAATTGCCGTGCACTTGCATCTGCCATATACACTAGCGCCAAAGCACGCTCTAGTAAGTTTTGTTAGAAACTCAACAGCAACATGTGCCCGTACAACGCATCTGCACTAATTTGGACATTAAGGTGCATCAATTCACGCACTGTTTTATTTTTTTGTACATCTTAGAGTTCTAGTCATCCTCCGCTCTCTGATGCTGTGAGCGCTTATGCGCGTTAGCATCTAAGCAGGGGCAGTGCCACATCGTTAAACTTCGTTAAAGCTAAACAATAAAAATGCGGGGTTCATCAGCCAAGATGAAAAAATGGACCCTCTCGATCCAAAAACAGGTCCTGAGTTGACTGTACTATGAGGACGTCGACTGCTTTCACGCGTCAAGAGAAGAATGAAACAAACCTCTTAGTTTAGAGTTGGCACCTGTTCGTAGCTTTTTTTCTTGTTCTTTTCCTTGTAATGAATTTTGCGCTGCGTTAATACTTGAGTCCCACAAGCACGTCTCAAAAGGCCTTGCGCAGAAGGCCTTTGAAGCTAGCAAACCTTTTCCAACTCGGAGGAACTGTGTTGCTACCACGCGGCAGTTCTCGACTGCAAGGGTGCGGTCGCGCGCCCTCTCGTAGCAGTTCAACTTGTTCCACGTTGAGCTGCTACGAGAAGGTGCGCGGCCGCTTTGAAAGGCCTTCTAGATTTCGAAAAGGAAAAATCCATAAAACTCCGTCGAGTCGATCGACATTGTACTCGATGGCCATCGAATCTGCCTGTGTAGCGGCACGCAATTCGCCGTTGAGTGGAAAGGCTATCGGTTTGGTTCGAAGCACTTTCGAAGTGCCTGTGTGACACCGGTACAAGGCGAAGCTACCCCAGCTCACCCAAATGTCAGTTATGTCTAGAGAAAAGCTCGCCTCAAGGCGCATCTTTTATTCTGACCATACTCTGAAGTCTAGCCAAGGTTGCAGGTTACATAGTGTCTCTTCACGCTATACTCACGTGAGAAATTGAGAAGGAAGGGCTAAAAGATGCGCACGCCAACACATGCACAACTATACCATGTGTAATAGAACAGTTACAGGTTAAAGCAATTTATCCCTCGCTTACAATTATTTGAGTGTTGACTTTGAAGCATGTACTTTCGGTGCTATAATGCTCTTCTGTTTTATTCAGTTGACAGGGAGGGATCGATGTCTGCAATGATGAGTGAGTAAGCTTGGTACACAACTGTTTTACACCACAAAATCGAGCTGAATTAGCATTCTGTGGTATTCAAGCATGCCATAGTATGAATGACTGCGCTTATATTCATACAGCACTTCACGGCGCTTTTACATTGTTTACAATGTCTTCCCAACTTGAATATGAACTTCCTACATCCTCTTCCCTATCACTGCGCCAAATTGCGCTCAATCCGTCAATGAACCAGCGTTTCAGTTCCGTGCATACCTGCTCCTTGAAATAACGTCAAAAATTGCGCAATTTTCTGTGTTATGCAATACGCAATAGCGAAAACGTTCACCTTCTATAGAAATGCAAAGAAGATACAGAAAAATACTGTCTGTTGAACAGTGCCAACCTTCATTGGTCATCCAAACTAGTTCGTATATTCACGTGCATAGCGCAGACCTGCTGTCTCACCACTAGGGTAGCAACAGGTGTATGAAAGAGTGCTCTTTTGGTCACGGGAACGTAATAAATGCCGCGAGCCACAACTAGTCATAGGCGCTCCGCTTCTTATATATATATATATATATATATATATATATATATATATATATATATATATATATATATATATATATATATATATATAAAAGGAACTCGAATTTACCAGTAAGACGTATGACAACCACTGCACAAAGGATCTATAGTCTGATACCACTCAAGTCAGCAGTGATGCCTCGCCCACGCCCTCATAACCGCCAGCCACTGTTCCTCCGCGAGGCTGCAAATAGTTCGTACTTCAAACTTTTCCTGTCACATAAATAAGGCGGTAACCACAAAAATAAAATTATAATCGCTTAATCTTGTACGTTTTCACTCGTCTATTGTAGTGAAATGGTGAAAACCTTATTCTTTATTGAACTGAAATAAAACGCACTCTTCGGTGCAACTATTTTTCGTAATGTTTCGCTTCAGTTGGCAGTGAACCTTCATGAGTAAAACGGGGACAGCAGTGAAATAAACTGTGCCATCGACTTTTGAAGAGTGAGAAGCTCAGACGTCATACACTTTGTCCGTGTCTCTTGCACGCCTTATCGCTTCCGCCGATGAACAAGGCTCTTCAAGAAAAGCAGTACGAGGCCATATTGAAATGATCACATGACGACGATTTTCTTTGCATCTGTGTTTGGTTGGCGGAGTAACAATCTCGCGCGGTCCCTGTTACTTAGTTACCAACTGCTGTTCTTTAAGTTGTATCCTACGATAGCGGGCGCGCTCTGCCACTCAGTATGACTAGGTAAAACAACGTTTCATCAGGAAGCCTTGAAAATATGTGCAACGCGTCCATTTGCTCTTTCCGCGGTATAGATAGCAAGCACGAAATGGGATGGACACTTAATAATGCTGCTCGTTGCAGTATTCGCAGCTGTTTATCTTGTACTTCAACAACACCTCTCCAAATTTCAACACCTGATACAGATACTTTGTTGTGCTGTATTACTTGATGTACAGGTGCTCCCAGAATAATTCGGAACGCCGGAGACGCAGCTGCTCGTCGGCAGAATGTGCCGGCGGATAAATACAGGCAAGATTTGCACATGCGCAGTCTCCCTAGCGAGCAAGTTTCGCTCCCTAGTGCATCTAGATTGGCGTTGCCTTGCTCCAAGAAGGTAGCGCTAGGTGCCCTTTAGCATTGTGCAATGGAGGCTGGGCGAATTAATGTCTGTAGCACAGCATGCATGCACCGTAATCTATAAATAAAGGCTTGTGGATTACTTTCAGCGTATTCTCCCCATGGTCTGCATCCTGTCTGGGAAATAGCAATGCTTTGCATGATTACGTGCTAGTGAGGCGACTTGGCTACAACGGCATCGCTGGCTTATTTTTTCACCCTGTTAGCCTGTCCTGCGAAGTATTAGCTTTTAGTAAAAGATCTCCGTCCTTGTTACTACTAGCTTTGTAATACGAGGACAATTTCCACTATTACATGACCCCTCTTAACGGGTGTGTCTGCGATAGTGACAATAAAGGAGTTTACGAAATGAAATAACACGGCACGTTCGTCAAGGCCAATTTCACGCGCAGGAAGTCACTTCTTGCAAAGGGCACTCTAATGACCTCTGCACGACTCTAGTCATTTAGCGGCGCACCCGTTACGTGGTTCGCATGCATTGTGCACCATGGAATCTGGACCATTGGTAGAGAGTATCCTTGCCTATTGATCGCGGGTCGGCGTTTGTTGGCGAAGATACTCATTTTAATACTCATTTTCTTTTGCTCAGAGAAAATATACAATGATAAGAAAGGGTAGACTGTGTGAGCTGAATGCAAAAAAGAATATAGTAAGGAGAGCATAGTAAATCTAAATAGCAGGAAGAACACTGGGTTTATTTTTTCCACAGTAAACAAAAAGAATTGAAACGTAACTGCTTCGTCTAAAGCGGCTGGCATGTTCCGCTATCAATATCTCGCGAATGCGCCGTCCACGCAAAGCACAGCTTGTACGCGGCGTAGAATTGACTCGTAGAGCGCACCTACGAAGTCCCTCCTCTCACCAAGGCGCTTGCACTCTCCCGTTATGGCGAGCCAGAGCTCGTCGGCACTGGCCCCACCCAGATTCAGCTTGGACAAACTTTCCTTCATCATGCCCCACGCGTTCTCCATAACATTGAAGTTTGCACCTTTCGGAGGCCAATCAAGAACGCGAACACCACTTTCTTGAAGAAGCTTTTCCAGAGCTCTGGCGGTGTGCATCGGGCTCAGGTCTTGTTGGAACAAGTAGCAGCCATCTTTAAATGTCCCGTCCAGAGCGTATGACAGTAGGTGGTAGTCCAGAATTTCGCAGTAAGCTTCAGCTGGGAACGATGGGGACAGTCGGATTAGCGGACCGAGGCCCTCGTTGCTAATTGCTCCCCAAACGTTGACAGTACAGCGGCCGCTGCTGCAGATCTCGGAAACATACCCAGGCTCGTATCAACACGAAAAGAAGGGAATAGATAACGGTCTTTTCAGATGAAATACCTTTTGCGTCTCCGAAGAATTTGTGCTTAAAAGATCAGAAAGAAAATCAAAATACCTGCAGTTATATGGTCGCAATACACGACGCCCATCTAGATGAAAATGTCGATTCATCTGAGAATATGACTTCCTTCCATTCTTCAGTCGTCCAGTGCTCATATGCCCTGCCAAACTCAAGGCGCCGGCGTTTTTGGCGCTCCGTAAGGTGTGGCTTTTGTGCCGCGACAAATCCACGAAGAGCAGACTCTCGTATGCGCCTTCTGATTGTTTCCTCACTGGCGGTTGCTCTGAAAAGGATCAGCAACAGCGGCAGCAACAATGAGAAGGTCGGACTCTTCCGACGTGCATCGGTGTCGACCCGATCGCACTGCATCTTTGAGTCGGCCATCTTCATCCCTGTATGCTTGGATTATTCGGTTGATCGCACTTATAGACTTTCCTGTGAGGCGGCATATCTCACGTCGAGGTATACCTTGTGAACTAAGCTTAATTATATTTCTCCGCACATTCATCGGCACTCTTTTCGGCATGTTGCCTCGATTGGAATAGGGCGGAATTAGCGCAACTGTCATTGTTTAAATATGTTCGTATCCCTTTATCAATCGAGCCGCCGATATCATCACGGTTGCATCAGACGAAAACGCCGCCCTTTGCCAGCGCTAGTCACGGTCACCTACCATAAATATATTGAGCAAATGATAAAAACGGCCCACACGAAAAATGAAAAAGAAAAAGACGTCCAAGCACCCGAAAATGCAGACACGAGCGTTTATGCTCCAACGCGAATGCATGTGCAGACAAAGCTTGTCACAGACACCACCGGCCCAGCTACCCTTGACAAAACGTTAAGGGGCACCTAGAGCTACCGTTCTGGAGCAACGCAACACAAACTAGACGCACTAGGGAGCCAACCTTGCTCGCTAGGGAGACCGCGCACGCGCAGACTTTGGTACTACTTTTTCCACGTGCGTGCTCCGCCGGCGAGCGGCCGCATGTGTTGCATTCCGAATTATTCTGGGAGCGCCTGTACATCAATAGAAAGGCTTTAAGTAATTCTAAAGCCGTTCTCGTCGAATTCACCAAGTGTGCGCATAAACTGTAAAAGCCTGAGGAATGAGAGGCAGATGTCGATGTTTGTTACTTGTACTTTCTAGAGCACAAATGTTACGTGTCGTAAAGTTGAACAAGCCCCCGTATACATGCAAAATGCCTCGCTCGGCAATATTGCGTGCATTCGCTGGCTTCATTCACGCTGGAAAAGCATTTTTATGTAGCTCTACAACTTTATCATTGACACTTTTCATCTAAGTATAATGATCGAGAAGGTAATTAAGACGAATTATATAATTAGGCGGAATGCAAAGAAATTATCTGAGTATCTCCAAGCGACGGCAAACAAGATTACCTTGGTTCGCTTGAGCTACGTGGCATTTGCATATTTTCAATGTTTGACTCAAGTTACCTTGGACACCTTGTATATTCAACCTTACACAAATTGAATGAGAGTTGGTTAGATGATTATACAAAAACTACATCATTATAATTTTTCGTGGGAAACATTATCTAGGCAGTTGATCGGTCATGCGCAGGGGATGCAGAAAACTACATTTTCTAGCATTCTCATGGTTGAAATTGGCCGCACAACGTCAATGGATAGTTAGGTGGGTAGCAGGTCACACAAAAACCTTTTCGAGTAGAATAAGCAATAACTTGTATATTACTTAAATGGCGATCTGGACAAGGGGGTGTGGATTGAAGAATATGAACTTATTACCAATATTTGCTTGAAATATTCATAGTATAAAAAACGCAGGTAGGGAAAACGCCCGCCCTTTCGTTACATAAATTTCTACTATCTTGCTGAAATTTAGGTCGTTTTAGGTTGCGTTTAGCTTACTACTTGCCTAGGCATATGCTCTTGAATGTTTTCTTGATGTGGTGCAAGGACAACGTAAATAGACTCATTTTCCATTTTTATAGAATCTGTTGGCAGCAACTGCGTACTTGAAATGTGACGGAAATTAGTCGAAAACAAAGGAAATTTTGTTTGGCTGTTTATATTTGAACGCAAATGTAGGTGCTTTTTTAAATATAATGCAACAATTTTAAAAATAACACCTGCGCCAGATAGCTTCATTGTAGTTCTTGAGCAAGATTACGCGAAGCGGCCGACATTACTGACTTTAAAATGAAAACGAGTAATCGAATAAATGCAAAGAAATGCAAATTACCTTTTTAAATATTTAGTTAAGGACACATATTGTAATTTATGAAAATATATACACTAGAAATGTACCTTAAGTACAGGTTTAGGCAGATGTGCCGTGAAACTTACGGTGAAAATACGCTATTGACGCGCTTGCCTGTTTTTAAACAAACAGCTGTTCTACGCACTGAAACACAAAAGTAACTTAAGGGTACAGGTATTTTCTCGCACACTTCGCGAATTAATGTCGCGAAGCTGGTATCCTCATGAAAATAATTCCAAAGTAATGCACCTTGCAAATTGCAATATGTGGCGAAAAGTACTCAAATAAAAAGGGTAAGTTAGTTTTTATTTATTGAATTACGAATATTAGTTTCTCGCGCAAGCAATTTCCGCCTCTTTCACTAATGCGCCCCAGTGGCCAGGCTTGGGCCATCTGCCACAAATGATTTCTAAAAATTCTCTATTTTAAGGAATAGCCTGTATTGAGCTTTCTTATTACCCTTGGGTAATCAAACAGCATAAAATGCCACAACTGCGCCCATTTTATGCTGGTAGCATAGGAATTGGATCTGAATGTCATGAGAAAATATTAAAGCAGTGGAGCGAACCTTACTGCCTTAATGCAAGGATGCTTAAAGGAGCTAAACATTCCATTGGCTTGTTTTTTATTTTTTCATACAAATTTGTACCAAACCTGCACATGGCTTGGGGGGGACAAAGTGCAATGCGGAAATCGCGTGTTAATCTGTTTCGGTTGTTTTTCGAACAAACACTGGAAATAACCTTCAAATTATGTACAATGTAGAGACATCAATACAATGCCAAAATTGCGTTTATTGGTCTCGTTTCAGAGAGAATGAGAAAATAATAAAAAATGAACAGGTTTAATATGTCTTTGGAGTAGAATTAGTGACTGGTGGGTGTGGAATAGCAGGCGCCGCAGCGCAATGATTTTGTGGCCTCACGAACTATGTGACGGTGTCCGATGATCTTGATAGAGTTTTCGCTGTCATCGCTTTATTTCTTTCACCTCCCTGCAAGTAAAAGCTGAGCACAACAAAAGCAGCAAAAAATGGAATTGAGAATACAAATAAATGATTGTACGGAAGTGACTTTTTTCCAGCTCGCGCCTTGCCTTGAATTGTAGAACAACATTTCTCAAGCATGCTATTTGCTGCTTCTCCGCGATACTTGTTCAATATCTTTATTCTGCAACCCACTGAGACTGCTCAATGTACAAACAGTAGGAGTGAAGCATTGAATTGACTGTTTTCTTAAGTGCATCTTTGTAGTTTGCTTTGAAGTTTACTTCAATGTCACATTTATGGTTGCTTACTTGGATTAAACAACATGATTCTTATCTGTATTCATAATATAATTCATTACTTCCTCTCACCTTACATATTACACCAACGAGAATATATTTCATTCAAAACCGCTATCTCCTCAGGCATACAAGGTCGACCTGAAGACAACGCACATAGCATATTTTGGATATATTTTTCTTTTAATGTGCTGTTGACGCGCTCCAAACACTTATTTGTGATAGTGGGCGAATGTGGTCAAATGACCTGGTAAAGTTACTTAGTAGAGAGCAAACTTTGATAATGCGTTTAGAAGCGCTTCAGTTGTTTCGGTATACATAAGGAACACGCATATCGGACTGTACGTAACAAATACTTGTCTTTTAACGCATGCAGGACCGAAGACACCAAAGTAAGCAAAACGAAGGTACCTAATTGTTCTGTAATCGGTGGTTCCTTTAAACTCGTACAGTGTGTTCACAACTGACTTCGGGTTCTTGTGCTATGTAGATAAGCGGCCACCTGCTCAAAGCAACACATCTGCTCACGCCTGCGCATGGATAGCAGAACAGGTTTACCCTGCTGTAGATACCGAAGAAGTGATGGAGATACTGAGCACCAAATAAAATGTCCATTATAGCAAGAGAGGTTATTTGGCAAACATAAGTACATTCTTAAAGCTTAGTTCTGAAGAGATCAGAAAGATGTTGAATATCCGGCTATTTTATTAGGCGTACCTAAACATCTTAGGGACATGTTTTGGGTCAGTTGCTTCTCATTGTGTCATTAAGTACCTGCATTTGGTTGAGGGAAAGGCGCGAGGCTTAGTCTGAGACGCTGATGACAAAGCAGGGCTGTGAATCGGAAGCTGCACACGGAAGGCGGTGCTGCGTGTGTTGTGGCAGTCGATGTGCCAGCGGCACGCACAAGTGTTACCCTACTCATTTGCGTATATATACGAATGCGGAAATCATAAATATTGCTTGTTCTTGCTTTGTAGTGCACTCGCATTGCATGCTGGCTGCACAGCGTACTTGCCTTCATGGTTAACATAAAACAGTCCTTCCAGAAGGCACAAAATGTTGGTCTGAGAAATCTCCAGTCGAACCAACTACAGCTGGAAAAATAAAAAATAAAATGAAGATACCTTGCAGAAGATTTCTCGAGAAGCGGGTAGCGGTCCTCCAGGACACTATGTTTAACGGCCCGTCACAATGCCATTTCTTTGAAGTTTTCAAGCAGAAACTTGGAGGAAGGGATGTCAAACGATAGCGCCCCGTCATTTTTGGTCAATCTGTGCCCACGTTGAACGATGGCCAAACAAGGAATGCCACAGGAGCCAATGTTTTGACAAGAGAACTAGTCTTTACTAAGGCTTCAACGTTTGCGAAGCTGCCCCGGCTGAAGACTCGTCCTCCTCTCAAAGTGCTGGCTCCAGCATCATGCCTTGCTTGGCAACTGTCAATGATCATTTGAAACCCGCATTTTAGTTTGAACTTGCGTCGTCTTCAAACCTCTCTGTCCGCGTTCCTTAAGCTTTACGATCCCAATGTCAATATACTTAAGCGGCGCTCCAAATGCTATTTTACATAGGGGGAGTGGTTGCGTTGAATAGACCTATTGTGAAATGAAACTCGTTGAGTTCTATTTCAGTTTGAGCAGTAGTGTTTTGCATTAAGGTCTCTGTGAAATTTGAGTTTTTTTTTAAATAGTTATGAAAAGCCGGCATTCCTTTTAGCTTGAGTTCTTCATTGCGCGCCATTTGCGGGAATATTTTTATTTTATAGAATAAATTATTGTACTTGTTGGAAACACTTATTTGTGCTGGGAGAAAAAGAACGAGCGATATACGTGCAGGGCGTTTAGATGGCGAGAAACAAACAGCATGTCAAACAGAGTAAATCCAGATCCCCGTGGTCAATAAGATTTCAAGCTGTTCTAGTTAAGTCAACCAACTCAGATTATTGAGGGGAAAAAATTAAACTCTCGAAATCAGTCTTCCGTCACTTCTACTTAATATTATCAGAAATGCTCTTAGTAAGAAATGACGTAATGTTTGTTTTTTGCGTGCTGCATAGCAAGGGAAGCAACCAAACGCCATATCATGGCGTTTTGTTCATGTTAATCATGTATGCTGATGACACTAATATCTTCTTTTCTGGTGGAAACTTGCTTACTCTCGAGGAAGAAGCAAATATTTGGCTCAGTAATCTTTCAGACTGGCTTAGAGGAAATAAATTGGAATTAAACACTAAAAAGACAAAATACATCATTTTTCGGCCTCGTAACAAAGGTATTGATGATAGCTTAGTGTTACAATTCCGTGATGAAGTCATTATACGCTCTACGTGCCAGAGGTTCCTTGGTGTTACGTTTGAAGAAAACTTAAACTGGTCCAGTCATGTCGGCAACATTAAAACCAGCATTGCAAGATCCATCGGTGTTATTAATAAATTAAAACGTCTATTACCTTCTAGATTAAAAAAAAACAATTATACTATAGCCTAGTGCATTCGCGCCTCCAATATTGTTTATCTGTGTGGTGTACCACAACGAAAACTAACATCCATAGTTTACTAACCTTACAGAAACGCATGATTCGGGTAATTGAGAATGCGCCCTATAGAAGCCACTCCGCTCCGCTTTTCAAGAAGAATTGTATTTTAACATTAGAAAACCTTATTAACAAAAAAACAGCCATTGCAATATTTAAAGAGGTAAGACTCAATGAAAGCGCCTTTTTTAAAACATACTTCCCGAATGAACATAAATATAACACAAGGCAATTAATTTACAACAAGGGCAAGATCCGTACCAATTACGGCATGCAAAAGCAGGCATTCATAGTTGCAGATTTTTTTAATCATCACCCTGGCTTACTCATTATAATAAATGAATCACCGTCCCTAAACATTTTTAAAAAAAGTGAACATGTATTTGCTGTCGCTTCAGGTATGACTTCTCATTCTTTTGTACACAAATCAAATTCAGTATTTCTGTTACATATTTCATGTACTTTTCATTTTTTTTGTATATGTATCCACTTTGTGTACCATGCTTGCCCTGTGTGCTTGAGTGTTTTGTGCACTGGGAATGGGTCGGGGAAGGGGACTGACACTTAGTCAGGCATTCGTGCCTTTTTGTCAGCCTCTTTGACAGAGATTCTTTGTATTTTATTTCTGTCAAAATAAACATTCATTCATTCATATATTACGCGAGATTTCAGTTCGCATTCAGGGGTGTGTGTCTACGTGCCTCGAGAACAGGCTGACAATGATGTTAGTTATTCTTAAAAACAGTCACGTAATATGAGCCATTCTGAAGCTGCTGTTATAATTTGGTGTGCTTTTACTGCATGTTATCTGTAGAATTTACTGAAACCTACAAGTACGGCGGACCTTATTTCACTTTAGCCGTTCGGTAATTTCCCGTTTATTTTGCAGAACAGAAGGGTATGTACACAAAAAAACCTTGATTGTTTAGTATGCAGTAAGACCACTTAAACAAATTATTCCGTAAATATGCTTGCTTAATTTCCACCCTCATTTTTATTTCATTAGTTGAGGACTTCAAGTACTCATATTTGTGTTTACAAGATGCTGTGTACTAGAATTCATAAAGACCGGTTTTCATCTTCATACTAAATTTGACAAATACAAAAAAGCCGCAGTCTAATCTACATCGCCTGTGCATTTTAGAAATACACAGAGCTTGTTGAATTCGAGTAAATGAGGCTAATTTTAATAAAAGCCATATGAAGTAGAAAAAATAATGAAGGCAACGAAAGCATTCCTTGTTGGCTTCGTATGGTTGCCAATAAAGGTCGAGACTCTCGGTTCTCCTGATAAGTGACGTCTAGAACATGGCGGCCATGACAAGTTTCCGGCTCTGCCATCACTTCCGACGCTTGCAGCCGGCAAAAGCATTCCCTTCGAGACCGGTTTTATTGCTCAGAGACAACCGTTCTCGGTGCGTGGATTCCTACACAACCTGTTCTTGTTTTGAGCATAGCGAGGACCTTTACTACGGTAGCCAGAATGTCCTGACATGGCATACTTGAGTTTCCAGGGCAGTCGCTCGCCCCTGTTATTTTCTACTACATGATGTCTGTGGTTAAACGTTCCACGTACGCCGTTGTGGCTTTATTGGAGCTGGATAACACTCCCAGATCTAGGTCTCAAAAGGCCTCTTTATAAAAACCCCTGAAGGTAGACGTGTAGACGCAGGGAGGTGAACGAAAGTCGCTAATTCTTAAATTGTTCAGAATCGGTTGCCTCGTGCAGTGTTTGTGGGTTTGGCACGGCACAGAGTTTTATTTTCTATGACGCCGATTTATTTTTTACCAGTAGAATTGTATACAGAAATATAGTGTCCTTAGACCAAAGCAGTTAGTAAAGTTATATGACACCTAATCAGCACGGCGTGAAACGTTTGTTTAGCGCACCAATGTATGAAAAGTAATCTTAAGATTCTCGCGCAGGAAGCGGGCACTAAACTACAAGCCACAATCTGTGTAGAAATTGCAAGACCGCATAAGAAGGTGGCAGTTTGGACCAGTTGGTATTCCATAGTACAAGAAGAGTAAGAGCGCAAAAGAAGACATGCCTACAAGAAATACTGACAATGTTTGTCAATGCCAATGCTTCTGCCAATGTTTCTTGTCGTCCTGTCTGTTCTTACGCTTCTACTCTTATCAGGGTTTTTAACAGCTTAAGCTTCTCGGTTATTCGATGTCTCTCACACTGCCCCCGGCTTTTCCATTGTATCTTCGCTCTCATTTAACACATCGACCTGTTTAGCGTGCACTTTTTCTAGCAGCACGCGGGCGCCGAGCACCGTGTGCCATCATGTTAAGTCAGCTGGTCTGCATGGTGCGAAGTTTCGCTCACTCAGGCTCACTGGCGAATATCAACGCAATATAATCCTCCTCTAATAAACTTTTATGAGTGAATAAAAAAAATAACCTAGCCTAAATCTTCACTTTCTTTGCGTTTATTGTTGGATGCGAAAACAATATAATTATGTGTTTACCTGAAGGTCCTATACGGCGGCTTGGTATAGCGGCACCTCTTCTCTCGCAGTGCGGGGACCTTGCGCGTGGATTCTGTCATCATCGCGTTGCTGATATTCTTGACATGCATAACCATAAGCTCAGCCGCTCTCTTCGTATTCTCCACGAGTAAGCCTTCCTTATGCCTCGCTTCCATCGGAGTCCTTCGTTAAGGTGTTCTGATTACACACTGCTAATGCTGCTCGCTGCTGCCTCTGTCTTCGCTGTCAGAATGAACGCAAGCATAAAGAAGGAAGAGCATACCACAGCAAATGAACACGAGCGCATTGGGAGCTGTGCCTCAGTGAACGCTGTAAAGGAAACTGGCGTTAGAATCTTCGTCTTCAAACTGCGTGATTAATTATTCGATAGCAGGCTGGAAATTTTACAGCGAAGCTGTTTGTGGATAGGGTATCGTGCATTATTCTTCTGCGTCAAGAAGTACTCAGGTCCCGCGCGTTGGTCGTAGTCTTATTCCACAGCAGGATCGTCGGCGTTCCTCGGATATGCACATTGACTACAGTAGTTATCAATAGGCACCATTTTTAAGATCAGTAGACTCCCAGATAGACAGCAAAGGTTTTTCAAAGATCTGCAGCTGCGCGACCCGCGTCTCACATGGTGGCGGTGCCATCGAAATGACGCGCGTGTCTAGTTTCCTCTGGCTCCTCGGGTTTCCTCCATCTCCTGGGTACCGTCGTCCACGCGAATATATATATATATATATATATATATATATATATATATATATATATATATATATATATATATATATATATATATAAACAGAAAGACAAGTGGCCGTTCTCTATTGTGAATTTCACTGCCCTTCTGTCATCGTAATCCTGAAATCATTCGATCTTGAAGCAAAGCTTGGTAAGCGAACGTAGTACGCATGCGATAGTTCATGTCCTGAGGCACAAAGAATTTTCACTCCATGATTCACCGGGCAAGGTGCCAAATAGCCGGTCACGAAACAGAAGAATCAATTAAATATTGTTACTTTTGTTCTTGCGTAGCTTGTGCAGCTTTGAATTTTGAGTGTTAAGCCCATTATGTATAGAAACGTTTGGGGTTATTGCGCTATACTTACAAAAAAAAAGAAGAAAGAACAGTTAACACCACGGTACTCATTGCGAGGGCGACTGCTGTATGACAATGACATCACTGAAAATGGCAGCTTGTTGTCAGTGATGGGACTGCTACGGTGGCCGCATGACGACGTGGTTTTGATAATAGTAGAATGCATTAGATAATAGTAGAACACCCGTGCCTTACGCGCTATGGAAGACGGCACGCTTCCTTCTCGCTTTCCTCCCAGGCAAGCGCGAGATGTAGCCACCATCTCCGGCCCGCCCACACACTCACGGCACACGGCTCACGGCCACTATGAGGTACCATTTTTTTGTTGCTATCGCAACAAAAAAATGGTACCTCATTTCATACAACGCAAAAAAAAACAAGGAAAAATAAGAGAAAAAAGGAAGACAGCCATTTCACTCTGTGAAGATGGAATGGCCGCGAAAGCTAACGCCAATCAAAGCTCTCAAACGAAAAGCAAAGTGCTTTGGCTGCCATTTCATGTTCACAGAATGGAATGGTTGTCATTTTCGTTCAACATTGCGGGAACGTACTTCGTTGGGGGTCGTTTCGCGCCGGTGCCATTTACATTCTCTTTGCTGTTCTCTCCGGCGCTCCTCGTGCGCATGTTGCTCTTCGGGTGTACGAACTACACTTGTCCGCCACATGTAGGTATTCAGCGCCGACACTTCACCTGCTTATATACTGTGATCACCTTGACGTCGCGCTATTTTTCACGGCGAGTGTTCTAGTCTGTTCCGTATTTTGACATCTGCGACGCCACGCTGCACCCGTACGTGATCACACACAAAGCAAACATAATCCGCTCGTGATTTGTCACAATGTTTGTCACCCCAGAATGAAATGTTTAATTATTTGCTTGATCTTCATTATTAATTGAAGAAGTATTTGCTGTTTAACCATATCGCAATTTGGAATAGTCGCCTTTAGATCATCGGATCTGTTTGGGCCAAATCTCTGCCCGTGCCTCCATTAGCTGCCCATTAGAGCTACATATAGCCTCTACTGAGAGTGGCGTTATGTACTCTCGAACTCAGGTTAATCGTCCATCCACTTGCGCATGAATATGACACACGTGTTCCGTGCAGACAGATCTTACAGGGTGCCTTTTATCTGTCCCGTCCCAGGTTCGACCACTGCCTCGACAGCAGCGACGACCAACCTGACGCCGCTAGAGCTTAGAGTGCCGACATACAATTCCAGGAACGTGACATCCTAGGGCGTCCGGTGCTGGATCCATTGGACGGCGCTCCAGTCAGTGTGTTGCGTCAGGGCGTCACGGGCTATCGCGCAGTCAGTCTTGCTTTCGCATTTATTGAGACTGTCCTGACGCGCGACGTGGCCTTGCAGCACGCCGCCCGGAGGAACCACGTTTAATGATACCATCGCAATTGTTTGAGACTTCCAGGCCCTGGCGACATCGAAATGTAGCTCACGCCATGTTTTCTGCGCGTTTCCATTCCTCGGTTCCGAATTTGTTGGGACGTCTTGCATGCACTACGACCAATTGCTGAAGTCATTGATTTCCACATTTACGGCGACAATAAGAAATAAATTGAAGATATATCACAATTTCGCGGCCCAGTGCTTCTTTACGCAAAAAAGGTGAGGCCTGCAAACAGGACACAAGAACACAAGAGAAGTGAACAACACCAACGCCGACTATCAACTGAAGGGAGCACTGAGGCGAAAAAAGAAAGAAGGCACAAAACTCATCTGCGCAAGCTCTGGAATGGTAACACCACGTGTCAGTCTGGTACATGTGCCGGTCTACGTGAGCGAAATCTGTTAAGGCACTTAATCTCTTCCTTATGTAATGTAATCGAAGGTTGACTCACGCACGCACTTCCACCATTATAGATATGTTATGACTCTACCATAATACGCGTATCTTCATTCTTGGCGCCTGTACAATACCCCGCATTCATCTAACTCTGGCGTGCAGTTACAATCTTGGCAATGTAGGGAAAGATTAGAAGGCGATCCACCGGTTAACGACCTTTTATGTTCCAGTAGTCTGATACATCGCCCCGTTTGACCTACGTAGAATTGGCTACAGCTAAAGGGAACTTTGTGAACCACACCCATGCGACAGTCAGTAGAACTGTTGTCCTTATTGTGCTTCACTGGACAATTGACTATTCTTTTTCTGCCTTTTACCTGCTCCTTTTTCCTCTGCACGGCAGTGCATATCTTACCTAGCTTACTGGCAGCAGTGAAATGAACATTACCATCATATCTACTTGCAACTTTTTTAAGCCAGTGCTATACGTAATGAAGGTACGGTATAGCCGCTACTCCGTTTTTGCTATACTGCTTTCTGTGAGCACGTCCGTCCCCGTCGAAACCGACTTCTTTAGGCGTTCAGCCCCAGTGGCCACTGTTACGCTAGGAATTGTTCATCGAGCTCAGCTTTCTGTCGTTCAGTGCTTCTTGTTAACGTGATTTTGTACTTCGCGAAGTACTTTGCATGGACATTTTTATCCTATACAAGTTTTTTTGCGCGTTTTCGATGCAAATGAACTTTGTATAGAAGCTGTGCCCTCAGTATAAGAAACAGTTGCGTTATATGTCAATATATATTTACCCAGTCGATAATTCCACCAGACACATTTCCAGTGTTTTTTATCGAATACACCAGAGCCATTTCAGACAGGGTATGGTGTGTTCGGTGTGTGTGGTGTTCCCCTCGTTGTGCTTACGGTGAGCCTGATCTGGTGTGCTTGGTGCACCCGCTGTGGTCGCCTTGGTGTTTTTCGATGTAGTGTGTTTGGTGTGTGCATCTGGCGCTTTCTGTATCTCAGCGTGGGTGTCTTTTCTTATGACCATGCTGTGCCTTCTGGCGTGTTTGCGCAATTCTAACATGCATTATATATATATATATATATATATATATATATATATATATATATACGCACGCAGGACAGAGATGACGAACGTTTTGGAAGACTTCTTAACGTGTTCGGCTGGTGGACCAGTCGTCGTCAGAGTAAAATTGTACAATTGGGTTGCTGTACTCCGACGAAGGCTGGTCCAACAGCCGGACACGTTAGGTAAAGAAGATTTCCAAATAGTTCGTCGTCTCTTTCCTGCGTATGTTACGTCGGGTCCTGCGTGCTGAACTTTAAAGAAAACCCCTATATATATATATATATATATATATATATATATATATATATATATATATATATATATATATATATATATATATATATATACACAGTGCGAATAACTGTTTATCGAGGACGTTACATGAAAAGTTTCTTGCGTGTTTATGTACCGGTTTAACGCGAAGTGAGTAGGAGGAGCATTTCACACCGACAACGGACACACTCAGCAATATATCGACTACTGAGCAAATGCAGTGACCTCGAGATAAAAGCATTGCACTTGGTATCGCGTGTGGCGCCACTTACGGCCACTTCATTTGTTTTTCTCTCGCAGCGAATAGAGAATTCACAATAATTATTACATCAGTAGGACTAGTTGTTGGGCGAGTTGGTTCATACTGCGAGGAAGAAGGTGGATTGCGGGGAATTCAAGACAAGGGCGTAGAAAGGGACATTGACGAGCGCCGACTTTCAACTACATTTATTCTTCGTCGCACGTCAATGTACAGTTAACACCCGTCGTGGTTGCTCAGTGGCTATGGTGTTAGGCCGCTGAGCGCGAGGTCGCGGGATTGAATCCCGGCCACGGCGGCCGCATTTCGATGGGGAGAAATGCAAAAACAACCGTCTACTTAGATTTAGGCGCACGTTAAAGAAACCCAGGTGGTCGAAATTTCCGGAGTCTTCCACTTCGGCGTGCCTCGTAATCAGAAGGTGGTTTTTGCACGTAAAACCTCATAATTAAAATTAATTTATGTAGAGTTAAAGCCGGATCTAACGAAACCATATTTTATGAAGTTCCCCATCTAACATAGAAATTTACATTCCCCGCCAAGTACCTATAAGGTTCAATGTTGTCATCAACCCAAATTACCAAAACTAGCTTGCATTAAACCTGATTTAAGGAAGCTTTTCCAGAAACAGATGAATAAAAAAGCTGTGATTTCCAAATTCTGACGCAGGCGGGTTTTAATCGACCGTGCCCTCCAACGCTATCGCGATAAAACATTAGGCGCCCAAGTCACGGCCGTAGGTTTATTTTGACGAGGCTGCCCGCCGCGTCCATGCAGGGAACAATGGCCTCGGCCGTCGCTAGCCTTCTTACGTACCAGATAGCGCTAGTGGCGACTGTAGTTCGGCCTCCCTCGTGGCATTTCTACACGAGCAGGCGCGGGTTAGAGGCCAATACAATGCCGCGCTACCTTTTGGGTGTCGCTACGTTACATTATTAGATATCGAAGGGTGGAAAAATGTCTTTCTCGATTTTCTGAACTTCCCATCAAACGAAATAATTCGAGCGTGGTCTTCACTTTGTCAAATCGAGTTGCAACCTTATTTCTTTAGTCGCACATGCGCGAAACATGTAATCGACTAAACACACATATCGACGAGCGACGAACAATCAAGGTAGTTGAAAGTTAGCGCTCGTCCGCGTCCCTTACTGCGTCCTTGTCTTGAATTCTGCGCAGCACACTTTTTTTACTCGCAGTATGAACCAACTCGCCCAATAACAAGTTCTACTGAATCACGTTTCTATACTGCATCCGGCTCTTTCTTCAATGTCTCTTCGTCGTCGACGTTCAACCCTTCGGTGAGCTCAGTTGTCGCTCCTACCTGCTGAGCAAGGTATTACGCTTTCTTCTTACGGAAAGGACTGGTAGCTGCAGAAATATTGCGGCTGTTTGGTTTTGCTTGGCCGTCTCTGGGGCACGCAAAAGGGGTGTCCCGCACACTTCGTGCTTAACTTTGGAGGCAACTCGGGCTTCTCCAGGATTACTTGCGAGTCATATGTGCTATGCAAGTGACCCTCCCTGGAAAGCTGAAGTGAAGCGTCGTTCTTTAAAGGGCCCCTCACCAGGTCTGACCATTTTGAGCTGACAAGCGCAGACCATACATTGAGCCAGAACGGTCGTGTCTGCAAATCATTACATCGCTACGCGCCGCGGAAAGATCTGAAATTTCAAACCGAACGCCGTTTTTCCTTCTCCTCGCGGCCGCGGGGCTCCAAGCCGGAGGATGACGTACTCATGGGCCTGCGCCTACGTAGTCGTGTCCGCAGTGTCACGTCCCTTGTGGTGACGCGTGACTTCGAGAATTATTCCAGACAACATCTGTTATCTGTGCAATCTGTTGCCTGAATTCACGAATAGGAAGTTCCGAGAAATAATAAAACACGAACGGAATATCTGCGTGTCTTTGTTTTACGTCGCACCTAACCAGGAGAAATGTACTTCCGCTTCGCCTGCTTGTTCCCACGGTCATGCGGTAACGAGCGTAGGTACCGAAACTATGCCATTTTCTACCATGCTCCGGCGCCGTGATCATGCCCTCTAATCTGCTTGTTCTGCCTCAGTATTCGTGTAGCACTGAATTATAATGCTATTCATGTTTCCTTGTGCACAGTGCGCAAAATCGTGCGTTGCGTGAACGAGACAACAGCTAGCGCGCGACGCCATCAGCAGAAATGGGTAGCGCCGGAAAAAAAAAGCGAGGAGAAAAAAAAATGAAGGCGGGGCCTGTGACGTACGCGTTACGCGATCCTCGAAGTCCGGTATGGGAGAACGCAGGGAAGGAATTCCGCTTGAGAAGGCTTGACGGGGCTAGTGGAGAGAGCGTCTTGCTTGGCGGTAGAGCCCACCTGCTGAAATCATTGGTTCGCAGCACTGAAATATTTCTATCTCGGCTATTAATTCTAGTGATCAGCACGCCATTAGAGGAGCGCGCCGAAAAATACAGGACTATCTCTCGACTGAGGATGGGAGACAAGGAGTTCGAAGCCAACGCGTACGAGTCGGCTCCGGAGGATACATCTAAGGGAGTGATAAGGGGAGTAACGCACGAGGTGTCTCCTAGAGAAATAGTGGAGATGCTTGTAACACCAAGGAATCGGACGGTCCTCATGGCCAAAAGGATGGGAAACACCACGAACGTCATCATCCTTTTCGACGGGCACCACGTCCCAAACTACGTGAGATACGGCAGGGCACTGGTCAAGTGCTCGCTATACCGGAAGCAAATAGACATATGCTACCAGTGCGGACGCCTCCGACACAGAGCCGATGTCTGCCCGAACCCGAACAGCAGGATATGCAGAGGCTGCGGGATGGAGAACCCACCACAGGACCACGAGTGCGAAGCGAAGTGCCAGCTCTGCGGCAAAGACCACCCTACGGCGGATCGCCGATGTAATGCCAGATACAAGTTACCGTACTTGGTAATGAGGCGCCGCTGGGAGCGAGTCAGACGAGAGGAAGAAGAAGCGATGTACCACGAAAGGGAAGCTGAAAGACTGTACAGGCCAGGACGGGAAGACTGGAGACAGCGGTCGGAACATCGTACAAGGGATGGATCTGGACTAGATTTCCCCAAGCTCCAGGCAAGAAAAAGGGGCCGGTCGACGTCCAACAACAGAACCAGATCGAGATCGCGGTCCAGATCGAGATCCAGACCAAAGACCAGTAATACCGGATCTCCCAGAGCACAGGGGGGAGGAGGATCCCAGAGCCCAAAAGGAAAGAGCAACGTCAACGGCGCCGCGGGACCCTTGCACGTGAGCTGGGCGAACGCGGCTTCCGGGGCGCGTGCGGAGGCAGAGGCTGCTTTTGAAAATAGAGTTAAGACGCTAGAGAAAGAACTGGCGCAGATCAGGCAGAGCAATGTTGCGTTTATGGATGAAATTAAAAAACTCAGGGAAGAGAACGACCATTTGAGGAGCGGGAAAGTGCCACGCAACGAGGCAACCTCGAGAATTATAAGGGAGGAAAAAGACACAGCAATAGAAGAAGACGTAGCAGTCACCGCCATTAAACGTAAAACTGAGAACGCTCCGATTGAAACCGGAGTAAGGAAACCCATGCCAGCCACGACGCTCCAAGGAAGACAAGAGGAACTTGAACAGAAAATCGAAACCAGCATCAAACAGAACGCAACAAAATTTGAAACTAAACTAGAACAACTGGAAGTGAGGCTTGAGACAAAGATAGAGGCAAAGATAGAGGCGCTAGGAAAGGCGATACTACAGCAAGTGCAACAAATGATGGCTGACTTCGAAGCGAAACTAGCAATATGGGGACCGCAAACAAGTAGGGGGGGACCGGTTAAGACGGCCATTAAGCCGTACACTAGGCCCCCGGTACCCGCCGAGGGATTGGAGAACCTGTAACGCCGCCATGGACAGAGGAATTAGATACACGATTTGGCAATGAAATTGTAGAGGATACAATCTAAAACGATACATTTTGCAACAACACTTTAAAGACAAAGAACACCCGGATATTATAATGATGCAGGAAACAAATGGGCTGGCAAAATTGTCGGGTTACAAGTCCTTTGGTACTGCCGAAGGGGAGACGAAGGCGCTAACGACGTTGGTAAAGCGAAATCACTCGGTCGTTCAACATGACGCGGAAGTTAAGTCAATCGATCACATTCTTTTAGAACTCATACCCATGCGGAAAACGAAGGATAGTCTCTTTGTATTAAATATTTATAGCAGTCCAAAGTGCAGACACCATAAATTTCGATCACTCTTTAAAAAAACGCTAGCCATAATGGACAACCGAGCGGAAGTGGTCGGAGGCAATTTTAACGCCCAACACGCGGTATGGGGTTACAAAATCGAAACTCAAAAAGGCAGGAACGCATGGCAAGACACGCAACAGGAAGGCCTGACCCTCGTGACCGACCCATCGGTTCCCATGAGAATAGGTACCAGCGTCTGCGAGGACACTACGCCAGATTTGACATTCACCAAGAACATACGGGACACGCAGTGGACAAATACGCAACACGACTTCGGGAGCGATCACAATATACTAGAAATAACGGTAAGGGCAGGACCGCGCAAGACAAAGGGTAGACCACTTAAGATTGTCGACTGGGAGAAATTCAGAAAAATAAGGGAGGAGGCCGGCGACACGACACAAGGTATTGAGGAATGGACCGAAAAACTAAAGGGAGATGTGGCGGCAGCCACGAAAACGGTCCCGCCGGAGGCGCATTTAGAGAACGTAGACAGTAAACTTCTACACATGTGGGAAGCTAAGGTAGGGTTGCAACGGAGATGGAAAAAACAAAAACACAACCGGACGCTTCGTAGAAAGATAGCGAAATTGAACAGGGACATAGAACAGTACGCCCAGCAGCTATGCAAACAATAGTGGGAGGAAAAATGCAACAACATGGACAGTCAGATAGGAATGGCAAAAACGTGGAACATCCTTCGATATTTGTTAGACCCGGACGGGACAAAGTCAGCACAGAGGCAAAATATAAATCGGCTAATACAAACGTACCGAGGGACAGAGCAGGACTTCCTCAAGGAAATCGAGAAAAGATACATTTCGCAAGCGCTGCCCGTCATACACCCTGACTACACAGGGCAGGTAAATGACGAATTAGCAAAATTGGCGAGTCAGAGGTCAGGGCAGCCCTACAGAAACTCAATACGAAGTCGGCACCCGGACTAGACTGTGTAACGAATAAAACGCTAAGGAAGTTGGACGATGAGTCTATAGCTTAGTTAACCGAATATATTAACGAATGCTGGGAGGCAGGGCAGATTCCGCAGCAATGGAAGACGGCACAAATCGTGTTAATACCTAAACCGGGCAAGCGACTGCAAATTGAGAACTTGAGACCCATATCTCTCACTTCTTGCGTCGGGAAACTCATGGAGCACGTGGTCCTAGCGAGGATAACCACCTACGTCGAAGACTGCGACGCGCTCCCGCCCACGATGATAGGATTTAGGAGAAACCTCTCAGCGCAGGGCGCTCTGTTACAACTAAAACATCACATCATAGACGATTCGGGCAAATCGACAAAGGCAATTCTCGAGTTGGAGCTAAAAAAGGCCTTCGATAACGTAACACGTGCAACGATACTAGATAGAGTAGACGAACTAGGACTGGGAGAACGCACATACGATTACGTACGCAATTTCCTAACGGGCAGAAAGGCAAAGATCACGATAGCGGACCTAGTTTCGGAGGAGATCGAGATAGGCAGCGCAGGTACGCCACAGGGCTCGGTCTTATCACCGATGCTGTTCAATCTGGCGCTAATCGGGCTGCCAACCAAGCTACAAGAAATCGAGGGTCTAAATCATACCTTATACGCTGACGATATCACCCTATGGGTGGGAAACGGAAGTGACGGGCCGATAGAACAAACGCTTCAAACAGCAGTCGAAACAATCGAACAATATCTAGAGGGGACAGGGTTAACATGCTCGGCAGAGAAATCAGAGCTGTTGCTGTACAGACCGACTCGCAGAGGTCGCAAACCAGGCAGCTACAGGGAAGAGCTCACCCATAGAGAGGAAATACAATTAAAGACGGCCGGTGGGAAACCCATACCCAAGGTCGATAGGATCAGTGTATTGGGGCTCCTCATTGAAGCCAAGGGCAACAATGGAGAAACCCTCAGAAGACTGGAGGGAACTGTAGCGCAAATCATGAGGCTAATCAGAAGCATAGAAAATAAACATAGCGGGATGAAAGAGGAAAACACGATCAGGTTAATACAGGCCTCCGTAATAAGTAGAATAGTATACGTAGCGCCTTGCTTAAAATGGCAGGTCGCGGAAAAGATCAAACTAGAATGCCTCATTCGGAAAATATACAAACTAGCCATAGGACTACCGATCAGCACCAGCATGGACAAGTTGCTGCAATTAGGCCTACACAACACGATAGACGAGCTCATTGAAGCGCAATGTACTGCACAATATGAACGCCTCGCTAGGACTAGAGAAGGCAGACATATCCTAGAGAAATTAGACATATGTTTCAAGGTGGATATCCCGAGGGAGACGATACCCCCCATACCAAAGAACATGCACCCAGAACACAATAAGGACAGAAGAGAGAACAGAGCGAAACAAATACAGAAGAAATTCGGCAGCGACAAGGGTGCAGTGTTCGTAGACGCGGCTCGATACAGTCGCAGACGGGGGTTTACGGCAACCGTAATCGATACGGAGAAACTGTGCAAGACGTGCGCGACGATACGCACCACAAGTAACGAGATAGCTGAAGAAGTAGCCAAAGCGCTCGCAGTAGCTCAGACTAACGCAACCATGATAGTCAGCGACTCTCAGACGGCAATAAGAAACTTTGCCAACGGCCGAATCTCCCCGGAGGTACTACGCATTCTTCTTGCAGGAGGCTAAAATTACAAAAGAAAGATATACATCACCTGGACACCCGCTCACACCCTCGCGGAGGACGGCAACAACGAGGCGGCACACGACGCGGCTCGAGGGCTTACGGACCGAGCCGCAGTCGCAAGTGCCGCGACACCCTCCGGACGTGACGGTGCGGTAAATGAGTGATTATAGGTTACAGGTGAAAGAAAGATTATAAGTTACAGAGGCGCATATTCCCGCGACCTCAGGAAAAATTGACAAAAAAGCAGTCTGTCGAATGGCGGCAGTTACAAGCTAGGACGTATCCGAATCCTGCGCTCTCGCACATCATATATCCGGATGTATATCCTACGGACAAATGCAAAACATGTCAATCCAGAGCCACTCTGGAGCATATATTATGGGAATGCCGAGCGATAAATAACAATAAAGAAAACGCGGCCTCTAGCAGTAGCCTTCGCACGCGCTAGGAAGCCGCGCTGCTCAGCCCCGCCCTCGAGGATCAACTATGGGCCGTCCAGCGGGCCGAGGATGCCGCCAGGACCCACGAACTCCTGGCCGTCACCTAGGCGGGGCCTTTGGCCCTCCCCACCAACTAGCAGGGCACACAATAAAGTTCTTTTCTCCTCCTCCTCGGCTATTAATGTGCCGATTTGAAAAATTTATAGCGTATAACAAAAATTAGCTAAGGGGCCTGGTGAGAGGCCTTTTAAGGACCCTCAGTGCACGGAAGATCGGGTTCTGATGGGCTTCCAACTTGCGTCGCGTTCTTAAGCAGCCCTACAGAAAAGAGAAAAAGGAAAGAGGGGTCTCGCAGGTTTTGCCTCTAGGGGAGTATGTGAAAATCCTGGAAGCCGTTGAGCGTCTACTCAAAAAGGGTCCGAAGTTTAGCCACGAACCTGTGATCTCTCTTCAAGAACTGTTTGCGTAATAAAGACGAGCCCCGAACAGCGCGCCTCAGGAACAATACGCTAGGTCTAGGACAGTGCACAAAATGAACTTCCGCCAGTGCGGGTGACCGACAGGTCATGTTGTGATGCGCTTTAGAGACAATGATCTCCGACTTCTTCAGTCTGATAAGGAGGGCGGTATTGTGGTTGAGTGTTCGATGCTTTGCTGAAGGTGAGGCAGTCCATTAGTAAAAATGTTAATTCTGCGAAAAGTAGTGCCGTTCGCGTCAAGAGCAAGGCAGTAAATTTGTATAAAGATCTTCATCTTCATGGGCTGGCCAGAGATATAGTGCTTGTAAAGGAAACACACTCGGTGTTTTCTTCACTGCAAAGACGCACACACCAAAAATACCGTTCCGGCTTGTGTTAAGGACCGCGCAATGTGCGCTGCAACGAAAAAATTCTAGCCTAACGTAGGAGACACAGAAGTGAGTGGTGTCGATGAGAGAGCCAACGGGAATAGCCGATATTGTAGTAGACATTCAGCGAAAAAAAACAGAGTGGGCGCCCAATGCAATGAATAGGGTAGATATCGGACATACCGTTAGAGTTACGGAATGGGTGCCAAGGGAATGGAAGTTCAGTTGAGAACGGCAGATAATGGCGCGGGGGGTTGAAATTAGGAAACTTGCAGGCGCAAGCTGCGATCAGCTAGATCAAGAAAAGGATAATTGGGGACTGCTGGGAGAGGCCTTCGTTCTGCATGTGGACATCAAAAATAGACAGCTGCTGATTATACTGATAACTGACAATTCTCTGAAGAGATCGATGCGATTTATACGCGCTCATGAGACGTGAGTGTATGTTCAGGTTTTAGGCACGAAGTTATTTTTTTGTTGCGCGTAACACAGAGGTGTGCTTACCTAGTCAGCCCCATACAAATGCTGTACAAGCGAGTTCAGTGGTACTTTCATTCGGCGCACATGTAACCTTTGTGTATATATATCCACAAATATATCCGTCGAGAGAGGGACGGACTCCGCAGCACCAATAAACCAGGAGCTAGGCGGGCATGCCAAAAGATCCGACTGTATGAACTGGCTGCGCCAATCCTGAGTATGTGAGCGTAATGTGACCATAACGTACAGAGCCCTGAGGCGATGAGGTAACGATTCTTAAATTTTTCGAACTCTACATCTAACCGGTCTACATATGTCCAGGATGCACGCAAGACAGTTCACGTTGGCAATAATTGGTATAGCTTTGCCTATGCAGTAAAATGTACCCAGGAATAAATAACGCATTAATATAAACTAGTTCGACACGTTCAAGTATAATTAAGAGCCAACATCACTTTGGGCACAATATACACAAAATAAAATAAAATATAGACATGCACATTGACGGGGCAGTTGCTGTTATTGCTCTATTGCTCCCTCCGGTGTAGTAAGGGCTATCCATTTATCACCTGCATATCCTCACAGGTGGTGGTGGTAACTAGTTGCGTGGTACATTCTTCTAGATTCCCGAAATAACCTAGATTAAATGCGCATGTGTGTATTACACATCGCCTCCAAATTGCAGAACTTCTAGAGTATCTACAGTAATCAATTACACGTGCAGAAAAATATACGCATTTAAGCGCAACTGCATATTGTATTTCGCTAGAATAGCAGCTTGGGCTTGTTGGCCTATTGTATGATGTATGATCTACAGCTGGACGTTTGATATAGTTCACTTATGTGGCTCAGCAAGGTCAGCATGTAGGTAGCTTTCTTTTATTGAACGCGAGCCATTATACTGGTTCACTGATGGTAATGCTACAAAACGTTTAGGCGGTCTTTGGACGTTTCTTGAAAAATCAGTGGTTATATAATACGATTTCGTGCGTAGCTAGTATTGAAAGCAGTAGCATTGAGAGACTGGCAGCCTAGTGAAGCAGGTGTGAGTCAGCCAGAAATGTGGCTTGATGACGTTGAATGCCAAATGACTTTGATAAAAACGAAGGAAAACACCCGTATCTTTGGCTTAGGTGTCTATTAGTGGCACACGCACCTCGACGTCGGTGTTCTTTAGGTTAGCTTTAGGCGAAAGCAACGCACGAAACGAACTCCGAGGCAACTGGTTTCACTTAATTGGCCGATCAAATGTCATGCCACCTTATTGTGTGTGACGTCATTAGTGACGTAATTACTTGCGCTTTCTACATCAAGGTACCAGAAATTTTGTGAAAGTCGTCCTCACGTGGCAGGTCTCTACAGTCTACGATTATCTGCTTTGATGTGAGGTTCTCAGTTATTTCTAATTAATTCTAATTATTAGATACACTTCAGTAACTCAACTTGTAAGTAAACTTATGCTCAGGTATCGTATGTATAATAAAACCCATGAATTTTGTACATTACTATTTTTTCTCATTTAATTTGAATTTTGTCCCCGGTCGTCTGAAGAGATGAACCGGAAGTGCTGCGCAAAAAAACAAGAGTTCCACTCGATGCTCGTGACATTAAAAAAAGGCCCACTTTATTAGGCGAAGCTTGTGTGGAGTCCGCTTCTTGAGTACGTTTTGATTTTCTCTTCTGTGTGATAGCTTTCTCGTGTGTAAGCCTATTATTACTGTTTCGTTAGAGATCCAAGCAATCATAAGTTTGTTTCGCTTAGTATATTCGGGATATTATTGGCAATTTTCTATAATTAGTATTTATTGTATTATTGGTGTGTGTGGTGCAATGAAAGAGAAATCAAGAGACGTGCATAATATTAGGCCCAATCATTTTATTTTATTTATTATTTTTAGGATTTTAAACATAATAAAGTTCATGACCAGAGATAGTGAAAAAATAATGTAATAATTTTCACGAGTTCTATAAAGCAGTACTGTCGATATGATGACTACCTTCTTTAGCAACAGATTTTGTACTAATGGGGTCATTCGAAACTTTGTTGTGAACACCAATATGCGCCTTCATCATCCAAAATTGTTTATTCGCCTTTATAATATTTTCAGTACAAGGTGATGGAAGCGAGCCTAGTGCCGCTCACATTTACTAGAAATCCTGTGTCTAGCACCAGTTGTATTTCCAAACTCAATGTAGCGTCAATATTACTTGCATTTGCAATTAGTCTGGCAAGCCTGCGCTATGTCTTTGTCGTACCATTTTTACACTGCTGTGCTGTGGCCGATTCGACGAAATCACGTTTGAGTAAAGAAGCAGTTCATGTTTGAGAACGCTAAATGCTGTGCTGAAATGTAGGCAGTGCAATGTGGGGACGGGTCTACATGCGTGACCTGTCTGTTGTATCAACCAGTGCAATAGTTAAGCTTCTACGTGCGACATGCAGAATGCTATTCGAAATAGTCGGACATCAGTACTTGAATAATACGTGCGGCGTTACGGGCATATTAGCACGTCGTCCTTATGCTTGATAGCGTTGGAATAATGTATTATATGCCTTATGAACGCACAACTGAGTATTTAGGCTTCCAGTGGCGCATTTCTTTAACTACGTGGACAGGGTCTTCAGGGAGAGAGGCATTCGCAATCCAAAAACATCGGAGCTTGACAGTGGCCTTCATCTGTGAACAAGTACAATGAAGCAACAGACCCATATATGTGTGTATGTATGTACGAGGGTCGTACAATTCAATCCGGGACTTTTTTTTCTTTCCAGGTTTAAATGTATGCCTAGGTTGGAGGTTTTGTATGTAGCTGAAACTGGCACCTGTGTGCTGTTACTGGTAGACGGCGCTCATTTCCCGCGCTTTTGGTTAGACTGTTATTCAAGATGGCGGAGAATAGTGTGAACGTCTACATGGAACACCGTACTGTGCTGAAGTTTTTAGTGAACGAGGGCCTAAAGCCGGCCGAAATTTATAGAAGACTTCAGGCTCAGCACAGTGATTATACAATCAGTCGTAGAAATACATTTGAATGGTGTAAGCGCTTCAAAGATGGCCGTGTCTCTATGACTGATGATCTCAGTCGTGGTGGATCACAGCCCACGGTAGTCATTCCTGAGAACAATAAGCGCGTGGAGCAGCTGATCATGGGGAATCGTCGCATAACCTGTCGTGAAATTGCAAGGGTGTGGAAGCTGCCGTTAGGAACACTGAAAGCATCAATTCATGATCATTTGTTGTTCCGGAAAGTGAGTAAAAGCTGGGTCCCAAAGCAACTGTCCGCTTTTGACAGACACAGAAGAGTTGAAGTCTGTAGAGAACTGAAGGAACGCCATGAAAGGGAAGGCCAGGATTTTCTGTATCGCATCATGACATGTGACGAAACATGGGTTCACCATTTCACCCCAGAATCCAAAAGAGCATCGATATAGTGGAAGCATACGGAATCACCACCTCCCAAGACATTGCCAACAGTGGCGTCTGCTGTGATGGCAAGTGTATTCTGGCATAAACAGGGAATTATTCACGTTGATTGTTTACCCCATGGTGTCACTATCAACAGTAAGGATTACTGCCGTGTTCTGCGTGATGCGCACAAGAGTTTACGGAAGAAACGTCTGGGTTGGATCAGAAAGGGTGCGGTCTTTTTGCAAGACAATGTGCGGTCGCGCACCGCTCACCACTCATTAAAAACAATCCAGGAAATTGACTGGGAGATATTAGCCCCCCCCCCCCCCCCTATATTCCTGACTGAGCACCAAGCGATTTCCACCTGTTTGGGCCCCTGGAGGAACTTCTTCGAGGAAAACATTTCAGCACTGATGATGCAGTGCAGAATGCTTGCGTCGTAATAATCAATCTTTCTATGCCGAAGCATTCCAGGCGTTAGATAAATGCTGCGATAAGTGTATAACTGTTGCTGGAGGTTATGTGGGAAAAGAAATCCGCTTTCCACTCCTTGAAATTTGTTTTTCTATTTGTTCTTAAAAACAGTCCCGGATTGACTTGAACGACACTCGTATGTATGTATGTATGTATGTATGTATGTATGTATGTATGTATGTATGTATGTATGTATGTATGTATGTATGTATGTATGTATGTATGTATGTATGTATGTATGTATGTATGTATGTATGTATGTATGTACTACGTACGTATGTATGCATGTATATGTATGTATGTATGTATGTATGTATGGACGGACGGACGGACGGACGGACGGACGGATCGATGGACGGATCGATGGGTGGATGGATGGGTGGATGGATGAATGGATGGATGGATGGATGGATGGACGGACGGACGGACGGACGGACGGACGGACGGAAGGAAGGATGGTTGGACGGATGGATGCTATGAGCGTCCTATGTGAAATGGGGTGGTGGGTTGCGTCGTCACGCACGTGTTCTTATTTTGCCTAATGTACTACCTCCATTCATAAAGCAGAACACATTCGCAGCACCAAACTTTGCGAACCACTAATGGGAACCTAAAACCATGGAGACGGGGCCCGCAGGCTCGGCTTCTTTCTGCGCGCTGCTACAACATACCCAAGCTACTGATATTGATTATAGGTTGGTAGCATAGCAATGTTCCACGCATCTTTGCTCAAGACATCTCAGAAACAACAGCGCATGACACTTCTGAATGCACTGGAATAAAAAAATTATTGGATTTACTCGTTAATTCTGACCGGGCTAATGTTAATTGGAACTTGGATGACTGCGTCGTTTCTGAGTACAATGTTCCGTCTGTAATTCGAAATTTGTAGTTCAGCATTGGTGCAGTTGCGTTCATCCTTCATTCCATTTTGTTCTTCCTGTTTCGGGAGCTTATATTAGGCTAAAATTTTGAAAAGCCGCAAGTAAACACTAATTTCTCGTTCTGACCGCAAAGTGTGAGCGTGAAAAATACGGGCAAACTAAGGGCTCGTTCCTTGTTAGTTAGGACCCTATAAAACCAGACATAAGTGAAATTGACTGGTCTTTTCATAGAAATTATGCAAATTATGCGAAAAAGAAAAGTTAAAGCGGGCGAAATTTTACGAATATTTGATTTCTGTACCAAAGTTTGCTACCACCGGGCCTGCGGCCGCCCAGTGGTCGCAGGCACAATGAAAGTAACGACAAACACTTTGCGGGTGTACAAGACTGAAATATGCATTACACATGAAATAACGGTGCGTTGTCAGAGCACGGACAGGAAGGCAAGAAAACATGTCGCGGCGGAGAAACGTGATACAGCGCCACCATAAGACACAGCATCATTTAAACCTTCACACCAGCGCGTCACACCTCCGTCTGGTGGCGTCTCATCCCGTTGAGTGCGAGGACAGGCGATAAACCTAAGAAACCTATTACCATTAAAACGGCAGATAAAGCTGAAAATGTGAATTTGGGTTAAGGACACAACGATGCGATTAAAGCCGAACATGTGTTGCTGTAAAGATATTTAGGTAGCATTTGTCATTTCTTTGCGTTTTCCACGTACAAGAGAGTCAACAACGAGCCCATCTGCAAGGGTAATAAAGATGGCTGTACACACTCCGATTATATATAAGTGTGCCGTCCTGTGATGGAGGCGTGCGAAACTATGAAGTAGTTTGCCTGAGACGTAACTATGTGTGAGACTTCGAGAAAAACGTCTTCCACGGTAAAAACAAGTTAGCGCACGCGGTAGCCGAATCCGCATGTACCGCAGAGCCGGCTGGCTTCACTCAGCATTGAAGTGCTGTGGCCGAATACGTGGTTGCGCACTTTGGAAAAAAAAATTCTGGGGATTTACGTGCCATATGATTTTGAATCCGCCGTAGTGGCGAACTCCGGATTAATTTCGACCCTCCGAGGTTTCTTAACACGCACCCATTACACGCTGCACGGGTGTTTTTGCATTTTGCTCTCACCAAGTGTACGGCTGGCAACGGCTGCGATTTGATCCCGCACACTCGCGCTTAGCAGCGCAACGCGAAAGCAACTGTGGGCCACCACGGTGGGTACTTTAGAATTCACTGCAAGCTTCACCGTACTAGAGGGAAAAGTTACCCACCGAATGGGAAGTCTCGGCTGTGCATATTTTGAGCTTGTGCATTCCTTTGATCCTCTTATGCCAGAAAATGCGCTACCATAGTAAGATAAAACACCACACACCGTACGAAATTGCGCAATGTATCTTACAAACCCACAATAACACATTTCTAAAAAAATTGTAATAAAGAAGCATACGAAGGCAGGACGGTCAGGCGTTATCACCCGGCGTTATGCACGGGTTCGCAGCCGAATAGTTGAAGCAACAGATGAAACGCCAGAACGATGCACAGGGACGGCGGCGCATCCTGTGAACGGTGAGACGGGAGGCGACGAGGCCGTTTATTCCAGCGAGCGCGCAAAACGACGCGCCCCTCCGCAGAAAAGCTAGAGCGCCTCTAGATGGGTCTGTCCAGGTCCAGCAGCCGGTTGCACATGCGCACGGCGAGCACGAGATGCGACAGGTCGATGTGGGCCTGCCGCCAGGCCCTCGCGGTTAGACTCGGGTCTCGCTGTCTTCGGGCGCGGTACGCGTGTTCGTGAAGGAAGGCGAGCGCCTTTCCGGCGAATGCGTCCTCCGGATCCGCGCCGAAAGCCATGTTCCTGCGTGCGTCAAAAGCGGGAGGCCGCGTAATGGCTCTGGCACTCTCACTTCCTCCGGAACTCATTTACGAAAGAAGGGTTGTAGTGAACGTGTTTGTTTATTTTCTGGCAGCCGTGCCTTAGTGCATCATGTGTTGTGGAGGCTTAGAGTGCGAATACATAAGCTGTATGTTTATAAAGAAGCCACTATATTATAGGGAAAAAAGAAGAGCGATCAACTGTGCTGACCCTTTTCTCATTTGCGATTGGCCGTCTTTAACAACAATCTTCGAAAAGCAACTTCTGGAAATTGGGTCATGCCCAATAATTTCTTATCGGGGTAGAACTTCTACGGTATAGTAGAACATTTTTACGCGGAAATAATAGGGAAGTTCGTTCATTTCGCCATGCCATTGCGGGGGATCTCGGATAAATTTTGAGCACCTGGGGTCTTTCACGTAGCAACTAAGCTTACACATACCAACTAAGCCACCGCGGTGGGCTCATGGGCACCTTGCAGTGGGCACGTGACGCTACGGCGGTTTCGTTCATCACGTACTGAAACGTGAACAGCACCACCGCTAGGGCTGCCTAGAAAATGACAAGGCACTCGAAGCAACGCGCCCTTGCTTCATCACTATGTCCTGGGCATTGCGCCTCTAGCTGCGCCCATCAATCATCACCTTCAGCTCTAGCGTGAGAACGCGCATGCGTTCGTGTGTTCGAGTGCAACCACGCCTTCTCATGCCGACCGTGACATTTGCAGATTGAAAGATCTCCGGTACTCTTGCCCTCCAACAAGCGAATGCAGGCTTCATCGCGAATATGCGTGTTCTATTTATCTCTTTATTTGAACGTACTGCTAGCCTCACATTTGAGGCTGTTGCAGGAAAGGCACAGGATACATATTCAAGAGAACACAGTTCAAGTAGGCGTGCACATGGACATGTTTGGGTGAATAAGGCAGTACATAAGCACTCTATATTCATTGTACAAATTCTAAAAAAAAGGAGCGAGGAAAAATAGTAAGCACGATGATGGAACGTTTAGCACACAGAAAAACAAGGAAAGAAAATGTAAATATACTGGATGTGCAAGTGCAAGAGACAACATACAGCAGGTATTTATATCGGGGCAGAATACAAGACACTGGGAAGTGAATCAGAATGTCATTGTACGACGCAGCTCACCCATGTGGAGATCAGAGCTACAGAGCATTGTTTCATAACTTTACGATAAAAGTTTCGAGTGATGTGCAGGTGACAACGTAATCAGGCAACATGTTCCATTCACGGATTGCATGTGGAAGAAAGGTGTACTTGACTATGTCTTTGTGAAATCTGTATTCTCTTAAGTGCTTGTTCGAGAACTACATGTCTCTGTCCGTTGTAAGTAGTCACTCGCATCCTTTTCGTGAGTATATTGTCACTGAAGAAAAGAAAATTGCAACACGCCTATGTCGTACCGTGCCGCGTCTCGAGCGAGTTGCTGAAACGAGTCAAACAGCTGCACAGCGTTGTTATCCGCTAAACCGCATTAGAATTAAAATTAAATTATGGCGTTTTACGTGCGAAAACCACTTTCTGATTATGAGGCACGCCCTAGTGTAGGACTCCGAAAATTTTGACCACCTGGGGTTCTTTAACGTGCACCTAAATCTAAGTACCCGGATGTTTTCGCATTTCGCCCCCACTGAAATGCGGCCGCCGTGGCCGGGATTCGATCCTGACCTTGTGCTCAGCAGCCTAACAACATAGCCACTGAGCAACCACGGTGGGTGCAAAACCAGATAACTTAGCCAAAGGTGCCAAACACCACACCGCGTATTTTTTTGTTTGATATCATAGCCAGTTTCGCTGCACTGAAGTTTGACACCAAGTTAGCGTGAAATATTATTTCCTCTTTAATTCATTCCAGGTTTCTTCCCAAAAAGACAACCTGGAAAGTTACGCGTCAATTTATCACGTGTTACTTGCTAGGGTGACGAACACAGGCTGGATCAACAGGGTTTGTTTTCATTCAGCGATCATGCGCACTTACCTGACGTTCGGCTTTCCTAGCAATCCGTCCCGCTTGATGAACGCTCTTTCAATAAGCACGAGTCTTTCGTTGACCATCCGCAAAGTGGGTTTGCTGCACGGAATAACAAAGAGAGGGAATTCACGAAGGGTCGCAGGAGCCTCGGCGCCTAAAACAGGTCTCATTACGCATGACGCGATGACTATCATCATCGACGTATTTAGGTCTACTGCAGGACGAAGCCCTTTGACAACAACAAATTGTAATAGACAAATGCATGCATTAAACGGCTTTATCTTGTATTGTAAGCGACAAGAAGATTGCTACACGCTCGGGCAACTTTTTATGGTCATAAAAGGAAAGCTACGGCGGAAAGACATGTACATGTAAAGGAGCCCCCTAAAAAGAAGTCGCGCACTCTCACCCGCGTTAGCATGCTTGGAGAGCATCAACGCAAGGAAAAAGATCTTAATTATAACAGCAAAATAAGACAAAATAGACCACTGAGCGTTAATAAACAAAATTAAGTCTTTATTTTTTTTCTACGTTCGGGCAAATGGGAAAACGCCGCGCATGAAGCCAGTAAGATTAAGCATTTGTTTCAAGACACAAAAGTGCTCTCAAACACTGCCGGAATACTTGCCTAACCGTAACACATGCTCAGAAGTCCCGCCTTCTCGGCGGTACAGAATGTTGTACGAGCGTATTATCGCCATGAAAGCACCACCAATACTGCGTTCGACAGCATTTTCCTTCCCTTGGTACCCGTGTTGTTTGTTAGAACACAGAATACATGTAGCACATTTCGCTTGGATAGTTGATCAGACGAATCAAGCTCACAGTGCGAGAAAAGACGAGGAGAGAGGCCAAAATGGCATAGGACGTTGCGCAGCCAGGTTAATATAGGCAAACGGGCAGCGAAGTTTCTATAAAGCTGTCATGTCTAGAATAATTTGGCCTGTTGCAACTTTAACAATCCGTCATGGGGACAATTTCTGTCAAGAAGGACGTATGACGTCACACATGGACGTCGAGATCTGCTGCTCAGCGCGAACGTCTGAATTTATTTAGGGTCCGGAATTTCGAGCGCCACGCCAGCAGTTATGGTTCTTCGCTGAGCTTGCAACTTGCCTCAGGTGATGCGCCAGTGCGTCAACAAACTACAGGCGTGACCTTTGTCTTCAGGTGAACTTAAGTACGCTGCTGATTATGGCAATATTTTTTTCGGTACGTTCCTTAAGAACGCCAGAGTGTAGGATGGGAATGAATGACGGTATACCACAGATATTTCTAGAGCCGCCTCACTCTCATTTGCACTTCGTATTGTTATACATCCCATATACGTGTCTAAACAAAAAATAGTATGCTTCAAAGAATGAATACAGTACGCAAAGCCAACGCACAGTCGCAATATTACAATACATGCGCAACCTTTTCACAGAATCATTCAAGCACTCACAATTCTGTGCCGGCCCCATATAATCACATTTAACAGTTATCAGACAAGACAGTGTTGCACCATATTGTCAATAAAATAAAAACACACATTTCAACCTATCAATTTTGGTGTCGGAAGTGTGCTCTGAGCTTGTCAAACCCTGTCCCACGCTTCTTCGCGTAGCGCTCTGCATTCGTCGTCCCGACGCGATACAGTACGTCGGATGCAGCAGCGTGAACATGCTCGATAACGAACAGTCTGGCCCTGGCACCTTTTGCCTATCAATGTCGTGTGCTAGCTCAGGCGAAATTGGAAGTGAAGCGCATGCCAAGCGTTGAATTAACGTGCAAATAAATAAAGAATAACGAACTGGACGATACCACCAGGGTCCAGTTATCAACGCCATCCCGCACAACATAACAGCTGTACTGAGGCTTGCAAAGGCCGGCTATATCGCGCATCAGAAGCACTAGGGGTTAGGGGGCCCCAAAATGAACTAAAACACAGAAAAAAAATTAAACATTTCCTACATTAGTATACCATATTCATCTGATATTGTTAGCTTACTTGGCAATATTCTGTTGAAACAGTCTCGAACATTTTTTTTTTATTTTTCACATATGTTTTCTTCTTTCAGTGTTTGCCCCTCCCCCACTCCACCTAGTCGTGCTTAGATCATTCTGCTCTGCATGATTTCTCCGGCAATAGGTGTTGGCTGCAAGATTCACGACGCTTTCCTTTCCAAGTTTCACGACCTATGGCCCTACTATGGAGTGCGAGTAGTCTGCGCATCGCACCAACTGTCCCTCATCCACTTTTTAAAGACACTTTATTTGTTAGAGGGTTACGCTATTTTATCGTATTGGGTATGACCCTATTTCGTGAGCCGTTCCCGGAGATAGCACAGTCTAAAACGTGTGCGCTGGGCCTGAACATAAATCTGCTACCAGTGTTCCCATGTTAACGGTAGTACCACCAAGCGATACCAGCGTTACAACCATGCCTTGTCACCATCTGGTACAGGTGGTAGCACCGTGAACCACTGTCGTGGTATCGTCATGTGGTTGTGTCTGTGTTAAGGGGAGCGTTCTTGCATTATTCCCTCGGGCCAAAGTAAAACAGGTAAACATTTATTTTGATTCATGTTCGGAGTACACTTCGTGACAGCTTGCGTTTTGAGACACCGTGATTGCAACGTTGCGCCTCTGGTCGAAGATGAAAACGCTGTCTTTTGAAACTCTGCGTGCCGATCAGATGAAATTATACGGTCCATATACGCCACTCTTACTAACAACTCGACCAGGAAGATGACTTTATTTTTTACACCTGGCCAGGTATGGCCATCAACTTCCTTAGCCTTCCTTGAAGTTTCTTAACTATACTCCGAGTTCCGGCTTCATCTGTACCTACTAACAAAACGTGCTTATGAGGCGCAATATGCATTGTAGGGGGGGGGGGGAAGGGGAGCTTGCGGGCACCTGCCACCTGAATAGGCAATGCCACGTTAGGTGTTATACGAGGCGTCGCGACTCGATACAACAACCGAACCTCGCTGCCCCGTATGGCTCAAAATTTGCTTCAATTTTACGTGGCAAAACAGAATATTCTACGCTACAATTCAAGAAAAACCATGCAAGTGAATTCGTTTTCCAACACAGGTATTTTCTCTCAGGCGTATCTGCTCTTGATGGATGCAGGCTCGGTAATGGCGTAATTGGCTGTCAAATAGCAAGAGAACAACAGATCGTAATATACGAAGCTGCCTTCGCTTAGCTTACTTATTTTCTTGTAGCTGAGGCTGCGAGATAACGTAGGCGAATATTGGCGAAGATCCCCGGTGCGAATCTATGGCTGCTTTTTGCCGCACAGATGCGAGTTGTTTGCTTGTCCCATGGATAACCCTTTCGTCTTTAGCCCTATATGCATATTTTTCTGTTGCACACAATGGCGAGGTGTAACTGTACGTGTGTTTACAAAAGACGCAATTAAAGAGTGAATTAATTCTGGCTACCCGAGATACCCAAAAATTCCTGACCCGAGATTCAGCCGGCGATGGCTACGAAAGTTTATTTTAATAGACATTTCAAGTTGTGTGCCACAGCTATTTTCATTCTTGCAACCCTGAATACTTCGTTGGCCCCAAGAAACAATTTGATATCACCCCTTCAGCATAGGCGCGTCTGTCATAAGTCAATCAAACACCCTTTATGCAGCCATGAATACATCAAAAGGTTTAGCGTGTTGTACAACTAGAGATAGAACTATACATGGCGGCGTTACACAAATGTGCCAGAATAAACTCCCTCCAAGAGATTTTATTAGCAGTCACATCTAGCGAATGAGTGTTCACGGGTGGTTATTACACGCCAAATTGTCAACTCACTCGAGCTTGCGATTGTCCAACCAGGAGCGGAAATTCTGGGCCCGTTGCTGGAATTTCTTCGTCTCGCTGGTCAGCCATTCTGGAGGGCAAAGAAGAAAGCGACTATACCACGCTGAAAGATGCATAACTGCAACGTTTGTGGCCGTATTTTGTAACGATCCGTATATATATATATATATATATATATATATATATATGTGAACCACAACTTGATAGCGCTCTTGTTGTTTTATGGCCTGTCATTGGCGTCGTTTCTCTCTCTCTCTCTCTCTCTCTATATATATATATATATATATATATATATATATATATATATATATATATATATATATATATAAAGAAACGACGCCGATGACAGGCCATAAAACAACAAGAGCGCTGACTATGAAGTTGTGGTTCATTCGAACAAAGCAAAAACAGTTAAGAGAAAAACGGCAAGCAAGGAAGACAGCCAATTTTGACGTCAGAAAAACGAAAACGCGAAAAGGAGAGAGAAAGTAATGGTATATTCGACTGGTTGCCTTCATCGGCAGACTCGGATTTGGGCAGAACCGATGTTCCTCAAACTCGGGGGCAGAGGACAAGCGAGCACTTCGAACGTGTGAGTCGCTCTCGCAGGAGGAAATCTCAGAGGCGAAACCACGTGACTGCAGGAACCGGCGGATTTCGCTAAGCCAAAACTCCCAGCCGCGGGCCCGTGGGACAAGATTTTCGTTCAGACGCTGGCATGCAGTGTCTCGTCACCAGGAACGGTGACATTGTGTTGTGCTGACGTGGCGGGAACACTCTCTGTGTCGACGACTGTTCCGACGACGAGGCTCGGAGCTCCTGAGAGCGCTCGACGCTGGAAGGGAGCGGTCGAAAAGAACCAGCCTACCGAAAGGCGCGCTCTGGCTTTCCACCAGCCTTGAGGGCGCACGAGAGTTGCGAGAGTGGCCTGGAGCACTCCGAAAGGACCAGCCAAAGATGCCATGGGGTAGCGAGTTACCAGGCATTGACTGGGGTAAAAGCCACGGCCGACCAGCAGCATCACTGACTATATCTATTACGCCGTAAAACTGAAGGCAATCCTAAACAACGCCAAAAAGATAACAATAATCACGCAAAAATGACAAAATCAATGAAAAGGAATAGGACGAACAAAAAACAGATATAGAGAACCCAAAATCTTCCTCTCCTGTTAGCAGGCAGTCTGTTTTACTGCTCGGCAAGAAGATATATATTGTAACTAGAATCAGTTATTTTATATAGTCACCCACCACACTCCTTCTTGCCATTGTCACCATTATTTTAGAATTTGTTGTGTTTTTGGCTTGATCTTCAACATGAAATACTAACTAGTTTCCAATGTCCCATTAGTGCCTCTATGAGTGTAGTTCAGTCCAGTCCAGGAACCCCCTGGCGATGAGAACGACGCTGAAGTAGCGCGCGAGTGGAAAAACAGAGACGACAACGACGTCGCGTTGACTGCTCTGATAAAGTGCTTCCATACGTCCTCTACGCCGGCTTTCCCGTCTTCTACTAGGCTGCGACACTGGAGGAGGTGCGGGGTAGGATTGCCTCATGCTCGGCACCCCTTCGCGGAGCCATACCTCGAAAACGGAATCACCTTCGTTCGTCGAAACTCCTGTTCACCGGTACAGTCGCCGCCTGCTAGGCCTGACGCCCGAGTTCAACCCTTTGCAGGAACCTGCTGGAACGCGTCTACCTACTTCCACCATGGCTACTGCAACTCCATCGCAGGTGACGCTGCAGAATCCCAAGCTACCAGAAAGTTTCCATGGCGACGCTTTTGAAGATGTCCAAGATTGGCTGGACCAATTTGAGCGTGTCGCCTGTTATAATGACTGGGGCTCCCAGCAAAAGCTGTCTAATGTCTATTTCGCGCTTCAAGGCAGTGCGCGGACGTGGTTTGTGAACCGGGAGAGAAGTTTGACCACGTGGGATGCCTTCCGCACCCAGCTGCTAGACACGTTCACTAGTACCGACAGAAGAGACACTGCGCAGCGCCTACTCGAATCCCGTATTCAAAAACCAAACGAGCGCGTAGCCATGTATGCAGAAGACATGACCCGCCTTTTCCGCAGAGCAGACCCTGAGATGGCCGAAGAAAAGAAGTTACGCTATCTCTTGCGCGGAGTGAAAGAGGAACTGTTTGCCGGACTCGTGAGGAATCCTCCGACGACAGTGGTCGAATTCACCAAGGAGGCTACCGCTATAGAACGGGCACTAAAGCAACGGTACCGCCAATATGATCGCGCGAACTCGCCCGTGAATGCTTCAGTCCTATCTGAGAGCTACGGCACGTCTCTGCGTGAAGTCATCAGGGAGATTGTGCGAGAGGAGATCCGGCAGCTCGGGATTTCTCCTATGGCACCAGCGGTGGCTTCTGTCGCCGATATCGTTCGGGAGGAAGTTCGACAGGCCTTTTCGTCCCCCGACCGGCAGGCGGTGCCGCGACAACTAACCTACGCGGAAGCTGTCTGTCGTCCACCTCCCGCGACTTCGATGCTGCCGACACCGTCGACCACTACGACGCAGCCAGCACCACCGCCCCCGACGCCATATTTTCGCCAGTCACAGCCGCCGCCAGTTATGCCGTATCGCCGCCAGCCGATCGCTGCGCTTCGGTCTTACGGCGAATCCCCTGCCGGCTACCCGCTTCGAAAGACCGATTTGTGGCGCACCGCTGACCGCCGGCCGCTGTGCTTTCATTGCGGCGAAGCAGGACATGTTTATCGCGCGTGCCACTACCGCGCAGCCGGGTATCCAAGGTTTCCCAACTGCAATTACCCTGTGTTTGATGCTGCCCCTACCTGCGACGAAAATTCTACAAACTTTCGGCCGGAAGGTTCAGCGGCGCCTCGATCGCGTTTCCCTTCTCCGGCTCGTTATACCCCACTGACCCGTCGCGATTTTTCTGACGCCTCTAGGGGCAGGTCCCCTTGCCCGCGCCGAGGAAACTAGAAGCAGCGACCTCCGGGGGTGAGGTTGCAAACCGTCTAGCTTTCAAAGAGCCCCCATCACCGACGACCGACGACTCTAAAACTCTGACGTCTCCAATCGCACCCCTTGTAACCGATGCCGTCAGCGCCGATCTTGTCGTTTTCATTGACGGCCACCAAGTGGCCGCTCTCGTCGATACTGGTTCGCATTTTTCGATAATAAGTCAAAAGCTGGCCGACAGGTTGAGAAAAGTGAAGACGCCGTGGACCGGGCCCAACATCAGAACTGCCGGCGGCCAGTTGATGACGCCGATCGGAAAATGCACAGCCAGGATAGTAATCGCCGGCGAAACCTTCGTCGCCACCCTCGTCATTCTCTTTGAGTGCTGCAAGGAACTTATATTGGGTATGGATTTCTTGTGAGAGTACGGTGCAGTGATTAATGTCCGTGACCTCATCGTCACATTTTCTACGAGCTCAGACGACGTCGACCCCGCGGAGCACCAGCGACCCCGCTTACGTATCGCCGACGACGACGTCACACTTCCGCCGCGAAGCTGTTCCCTCGTACCTGTTATCTGTGACAACTTGAGCACCGGGACTGGTGTCGCTGAACACATCGACGCACTGGTACTGAGTCAAGGCGTTTCCATCGCCAGGGCCGTAATTAACGTACACGACGGACATGCTGAACTCCTGCTGACGAATTTTACCAGGGAACGTCGACACATTGTTAGAGGCACGGCTGTTGCTTACCTCGACGAATTTACCTCAATACAAGACGGCCTCTCAGTGGAGCACGCGACGGCCACCGTGGCCATGCCTGCCCCTGTGGTTGATATCAGTCCCACCTTGTCACCCGTCGAACGTAACAGCCTTCTTGAGCTCATCGATGAGTTTAAGAGCTTCTTTTCATCTGCGTCACGAGTCAGCCAGACGCCGCTCACTAAGCACCGTATTGTTACCGAAGCCGACGCCAGACCAATTCGGCAGCATCCTTATCGTGTGGCACCAAAAGAGCGCGAGGCGATACAAACGCAAGTGAAGACGATGCTTGAGGACGGGGTTATTCGGCCATCTCAGAGTCCTTGGGCATCGCCTGTCGTGTTGGGGAAAAGGAAGGACGGTAGCCTGCGCTTCTGCGTCGACTATCGAAAACTCAAGCAGATCACAAAGAAAGACGTTTATCCGCTGCCGCGTATCGACGATCCACTGGACAGGCTACGAAACGCACGTTACTTTTCGTCGATGGACTTGAAAAGCGGCTACTGGCAAATAGAAGTTGATGAGAGAGACCGTGAGAAGACCGCTTTTGAGACGCCCGACGGACTTTATGAATTTCAGGTGCTCCCCTTCGGTTTGTGTTCTGCGCCAGCAGCGTTTCAGCGACTAATGGACACGGTACTCTCAGGCCTCAAATGGCAAACCTGTGTGGTGTACCTCGACGACGTGATTGTTTTCTCCGTCACGTTCGAGGAACACTTACGGAGACTAAAGACGGTCTTTGAAGCAATACGCTCAGCTGGTCTAACTTTGAAACCTGAAAAGTGCCATTTTGGCTTTGAACAACTTCAATTTCTCGGTCACATTGTCAGTCGTGAAGGTGTCCGACCTGACCCTGATAAAATCTCTGCCGTTGCTACTTTCCCAACGCCATCAGATAAAAAGGCCGTGCGACGTTTTCTGGGCCTTTGCGCCTACTACAGACGCTTTATTGCGGACTTTTCGCGCATCGCATGGCCATTAACGCATCTAACCAGAGAAGATGTCCCCTTCGTATGGGGTGACGCCCAGCAACGGGCGTTTCACGACCTACGGCAACGGCTGCAGACGCCTCCCGTGCTCGCACACTTTGATGACGACGCTCCTACGATTCTTCATACCGACGCTAGTAATGTCGGCCTCGGCGCAGTGCTTGTACAGCGGCAGGACGGCGCCGAAAGAGTGATTGCTTACGCCAGCAGGACGCTATCAAGGACGGAGGCAAACTACTCCACTACAGAAAAAGAATGTCTCGCACTGGTGTGGGCCGTCCTGAAGTTTCGGCCATATTTGTATGGTCGGTGTTTCACCGTTGTCAGTGATCATCATGCACTTTGCTGGCTGACTAATTTAAAAGATCCAGCTCGTCAGCTAGCGCGCTGGAGTCTTCGTCTCCAAGAGTTCGACTTCACGGTTGTCTACAAATCAGGGAAACGACACACCGACGCCGACTGCCTTTCTCGGTCTCCTGTTCAGACTGCAGTGCACGACGATGATGACACGGCTTTTCTAGGCGTGCTAGATACTGTCGCCGTTTCACGCCACCAACGCGAGGACGCAGAACTGGTTCCTTTTTTTGATTACTTAGAGGGAAGAACAGGCAGCGTGCCGCGGTTATTCGCCAGAGGGCTGCCTTCATTCTGCTTACGCCACGACGTTCTGTATAAAAAGAACTTTTCACCTAGCGGCAGCAGCTACCTACTCTTCATTCCCGCATCTCTTCGCGACGAAGTCCTACACGCCTGTCACAACGAGCCGACCGCTGGTCACTTGGGCTATACTCGAACATTGGCAAGAAGGCTAAAGTATTATTGGCCGAGACTGGCGTCGATCGCGAAACGTTACACACAGACATGCCTGGATTGCCAGCGCCGCAAAGCCCTACCCGGCAAGCCAGCTGGACTGCTGCATCCTGTTCAGATACCGCAAGCGCCGTTCGAACAAATTGTCATGGACCTTTTAGGTCCGTTTCCACTGTCTACTGCCGGAAATAGATGGATAATCGTCGTCACGGATTATCTTACGCGATACGCCGAAACAGGTGCTATCTAACGTGGAACAGCAGCCGAAGCAGCGCGATTTTTTGTCGAAGCCGTCGTCCTCAGGCATGGCGCTCCCGCAGTGGTCATAACAGACAGAGGATCTGCGTTCACGGCTGCGCTTCTGGATACCGTGTTGCGACTAAGTGGTACCACTCACCGAAAGACCATGGCTTATCATCCCCAAACCAATGGGCTGACAGAACGTATGAATAAGACTCTGGCCGACATGATGAGTATGTACATCGACGTCGACCACAAGAACTGGGACGAGATTTTACCATATGTTACAGTTGCGTATAACACGGCTCGCCAAAAGACAACACGCGTGACGCCTTTCAACCTCGTTTACGGACGCGAAGTGACAACAATGTCGGACGCAATGCTGCCGCACGAGTGCGGTGACGCCGAGACTGGTGCCGAGGAGTTTACGCAACGTGCAGAGGAAGCCAGGTAGCTTGCGCGTTTGCGAATCAAAGAACAACAGGAATACGATGCCCGACACTACAATCTTCGGCACAGACCCGCCACGTACAACGTCGGTGACCAGGTGTGGGTCTGGACTCCGATTCGTCGGCGGGGGCTGTCTGAAAAGCTCCTGCGAAGATACTTCGTCCCGTACACAGTTCTGCGCCGCATCGGCGATGTTAATTATGAAGTTGTCCCCGACAGCCAAAAGTGCTCCAAACGCCGACGGCATCTGCCCGGGGTTGTGCATGTGCTTCGTATGAAGCCATACATTTCCTCATGACCTCAACTTGGCACCGTTTGTGCACAGCCTTCGGACGTTGATGCATCGGGACGATGCCTCTTTTTTCAAAGGAGGGGGCAAATGCCACATCCTGTATGGTCGACGCGGGTATGTGCCAGGCGATGAGAACGACGCTGAAGTAGCGTTCGAGTGGAAAAACAGAGACGACAACGACGTCGCGTTGACTGCTCTGATAACGTGCTTCCATACGTCCTCTACACCGGCTTTCCCGTCTTCTACTAGGCTGCGACAATATAGTATGGTAGAGAAATGACCGCATACACATCCACTGTAGCTGTTCATTTTATCATGCGAACGTTCCCAGGGAAAACAGGCCCTTGTCACTATCGCGATTTCACGCCTACTTTAAATGATACTAAGAGAGAGATCATAGCCTTTGAATAGCCTTCACTCATTTAAGGTCATTCACAGGCTACAAGAGAAGAAAGATAGGATGCCCCAAATCATTGTCCGATTTAAGGAATTGGCTGATCGTGACCTGTGCATTACGAAGAAATACGCACTTCAATCTGATGGCATATACATTAACGAAAACTTGACACGAGCGCAAAAGAAGTTGTTTTACCTGAGCAGACAGAGGGACAAACAACAGGGCTATAAATTTGTATGAATGCGCAATGGCATAATTTTCTCTAGGCGCGACAAAGGAAGTCCTGCTATGATCATTGCAACAGAAAACGATTTGGAAAAATAAACTACTGTTTGAGTTCATGTCTTTTTCTGAGTGGGATTTTCACGTAAATCAGTTCATTAAGAAAGAACGATTCAAGCAATAGCTAAGTTTATTACATATAAACATACGAAGCAAAAACAAAAACTAAGACCAGTTATGTGCTTACGTAAACACTCGGCAGAGAAGAGGAGAAGTAATCGTCTTGACAGAGGTTAATCTCGATTCAACTTGACAAAGCATTTACAGCCTTGCTGGGTACTCTCGTTACGCTTGGTGTCGAGAAATCAGAAAAGGAGGAGGGGTGGTGATGTTTGTGAGCGATACCTGGTTATCATATGAAATTCAGGTATCCATAGAAAATGCAGAAATTTTGGTGGTCTCTCTTAGCAAGATGGATACAGCTTACATTGTATGTGCAATATACAGACCACCCAGCAAGAACATTATTCCTCGAAGAACTAACCTCACTCCTAAAAAATATATTAACGAGAAGCAGTTTATTTTAGCGGCAGATCTAAACATAGATATAATGCTAAACTCAAAGAGGGTCGTAGTTAGAGACTACTTAGACCTACAGGCTGAATTTGGCTTAGTTAACCTTAATAATAACTGTACAAGAGAGGAATTTTTAGGTTCCATAATAACTACATCATGCATCGACCATATAATTGTTCATATAGGAAAGAAACACTGTTCATCAGGAGTAATTAAATTGAAACTAGCAGATCACTACTTTGTGGCACTAGGAACCATGAAAGAAACTTGCAGCCACATGGACAATGCGAACATAAGACCTAGAATCAGGAACCTTTTAGAAAACAGGAATATAGACAAAGCTATTCAGAACACAATCTGGAATGCTATATTAGCTTTGGATCACATGAGGCTATATAATAAATTTCTCGAAAAGTTCCACCTCATATACGCGACGTCATCCAAAGCTGTGAAAATAAAGCAAAGAAAACCAAACAATTGGATAACGCAGGATATCATGTAGTTCTGTTACTTAAAGGATAAAGCTTGACAGAACTGTAGAGGGGTTCCTGAATATTCCACACTTGGGCAGGAATTTCGCATATTGCGAAATCTTGTAACATCCAAAACACGACAGGCAAAAAGAAGATGCCTATACTAGCAGTTTGCGCTAAACAGGCATGATGGAAGAAAAACATGAAAATTGGCAAACAGTTTAATGGGCCGCATCAAACAGGCTATGATTGAGGAGGCCAGCGACAAAAACTTTCCGAAGGAAGAAACACAGTCATTGCGTGAACTGTTTAACGAGACAATCATTCACGCATCAGATAAGCCGCACATGGCTCATGGTACGAATCATCTCCATATAAGTCAATACATTCATACGCACAGACATCGTTCCTTCCCGAGATAACAGAAGCTGACCTATGGAATGTGTTAGGTATAATGATGTTCAAACCACCACGTTTTGATAAGATCGGCGTACGAGACCTGTACTACAACAAAAAGGTGTGGTTCTCAAAATACTCAACGGAATATAAGAAACCGCAATAATGCCCAAGGAATTGAAAATTTTGGTAGTGAGACTTGTGTACAAAAGTGGAAAGAAAAGCGAGTGCTCAAACGACAGACCGATTTTTATTATATCTGCCCTGGCTCATAATTTGGCAGAACACGTGGCATCCGTTATGCAGTCTTTCTGCGACAAATATTCATTAAACAACCCGGCACAATATGGGTTCACAAAGGACCGGAACACAACTACACTCTTAGAAGAATTCTCGGATTACGTTAACAGCGCAATTGAAAACAATCACCTTATGCTAGCATTGTTTTTAGACCTATAAAAGGCATCTAATACTATTGATCACTCCTTCTTCCTGCAAAGGTTGGACAACTTAGGTTTCAGGGGCCGATTTCATCAATTCCTTGAGGGATATTTTAGAGATAGATCACAGTGTGTTAGAATTGAAAACAAATACTGTGAATCTAAAACAATAAAATTCGGTGTTGCGCAAGGAAGTACTCTGGCCCCATTACTATTTAATATCTACGCCTCTGATGTGTTTTCTTTAAAATTGAGATCAAGAGTCTTCCAATATGCAGATGACACTGCATTTGCACTAGAAATCACTGATTTTGACTTTGGGTGCAAAATGTTTCAACAGGACGTATGCAGGGTAATAGACTGGCGGACGCAAAATTCAATATAGTTAAATCGGCAAAAAACAAAGCTTACCAGTTTTAGAAACCCACACAAACGAATGCTCCTAAGTGAGTCTCTCTTTTAATATAACTCGCATTGCGATCCGTGCACATGTATCATCATTTCTTTTTCTTGATTTCAACTAAGATGTCATTAACGCGCGTTTGTTCCCTCACCCAGTCTGCTCTTTTCTTATCCCTTAACGTTACACCTATCATTCTTCTTTCCATAGCTCGCTGCGTCGTCCTCAATTTAAGTAGAACCCTTTTCGTAAGCCTCCAGGTTTCTGCCCCGTACGTGAGTACTGGTAAGACACAGCTGTTAGACACTTTTCTCTTAAGAGATAAAGGCAACCTGCTGTTCATGATCTGCGAATGCCTGCCAAACGCACCCCAGCCCATTCTTATTCTTCTGATTATTTCACTCTCATGATCCGGATCAGCAGTCACTACCTGTCCTAAGTAGATGTATTCCCTTACCACTTCCAGTGCCTCGCTACCTATCGTAAACTGCTGTTGCCTTCCGAGACAGTTAAACATTACTTTAGTTTTCTGCAGATTAGTTTTTAGTCCCACCCTTCTGCTCAGCCTCTCCAGATCAGTGAGCATGCATTGCAGTTGGTCCCCTGAGTTACTAAGCAAGGCAATATCATCAGATGTAGATCATTACATGTGCATGTATTGCATATCATGCACATGTAATGCAATACTGATTGAACATGCGATCAAGTATCTCGGAATAGTATTTGATTAGCATATAACATGGAATGATCATGTGCAGTATATATGTAACAGGCTTAGAACTGTGTCTGCAATGATGTACAACCTAAGAGGTAAAGCTTCGATGTACTTGAGACGCACTATATACATGGCACTGGCTGAACCTGGTATACCCTACGGTATTACATTGCATGGAACTTGTTCTGATCACAAAATGGGAGCCACAAACCGCATAATTAAAAGAATAGTAAACAGTGTAACCTACGGAAATATGCTGCAACAGGCTGACAAGAAGGAACAATACAACATGCTTGGAATACTGGAAATGCGTGACCTATTTTATTACACTCTGCTCACACGTCATTACTATGCAAAGGATTTCAAGGTACCTGTCGGAAAAAAAAGCGACGTCGCCCTAAGAAAGACAGAAATATACATTAAGCCGCGATACCTTACACATTATGGGAAAAAGATACGGTGATATTACGTGCCACGGTTATTTAATGATCTTGGATAAGAGTTTGGGAATTTCAAAACTAAACGGAAAATGACTAAATCAATAAAGAAATCGTGCTCATCTTTGCAGATAAATCACTGATGACCTCTTGCGTGCAGAAGCTTGTTTTTCTGGGTTTGCGCCTTAGATGTTCTGTGAGTTGTAATATGGCTCATGTCAAGCTATTATGACGTGATTTATTTATTTATTTACTTAGTTTAATTTTTCTCGAGTTGTACTCATAAATGCTTATTATGTCTCTATAATTTTGTACAATATGCCTAGTATGTAGAAGTATACCATACATCATTGTCTTGTGGTACACATTCTGTGATTCACCGTTCTGCCTGAACAACCAGCAAGCACGCTGTGCTGAGGTTGAACCTATGAAAACCTATGTACCAAATGAAGATTAGTTAATTTTGATTTGATTTGATTTCATTACACTGACCATTACATTCGACACCTCGCTTCTGCTGTCAAACGACACAAGTGATTAGAACAGCCAAGCTACGCCTGTTCATTTTATCGGCGCAACAATAGCCGCTTCTTGGAATTTGCGCCCAACGCAGTGCTGCCGTCGGCGAAAAGTGGCTGCGTGCTGACAGTGCTCCAGACTAAAGCCGGGGTCCTTGGCCACACAGCACCCGCCGTGGTTGCTCAGTGGCTATGGTGTTGGGCTGCTGAGCACGAGGTCGCGGGATCGAATCCCGGCCACGGCGGCCGCATTTCGATGGGGGCGAAATGCGAAAACACCCGTGTGCTTAGATTTAGGTGCACGTTAAAGAACCCCAGGTGGTCAAAATATCCGGAGTCCTCCACTACGGCGTGCCTCATAATCAGCAGAAAGTGGTTTTGGCACGTAAAACCCCAAATATTATTATTATTGGCCACACAGCCTCACTTATCTCCGTGCCACTCTCTCCCTTGCACATTTCGAGGCGCAAATAAAACTTCCGAGGATCTGTCACACAAGATACGGTGCTCCAGTTAGAAACTGAACACTTCTTGGAAGCCTAAGAGCTTTTCAATACGTATTTAAAAGAAAAGGTAGCGTTGCATGTCGACCCACCGAACGATATGTTGTGCTTGCTCATCTCTTGGACGATGCGCGGCTCCAGCCCATCGACGGCCGCTCGCAGCTCGTTTGCCATTTCGGACACGTTGTAGGGCAGCACAGCATCCTCGGCAAGCCGCAGGGTAAGCGCCGCGTTCATCTGGCTGCAACGCAGCGTCAGCTGGAACTTCGCGTCCACCGCGTGTTCGAAAAGCTCGCGGTTGTCGTACGCCGTGTGGTAGGCCGGAAACCAGCCCGACGGTCGAGACTGCACGAAAAGGAATCGCTTGAAAACCTACAGCAGAGAAATTTCCATTTTGCCTAACTTGTTGTGAATGATAAGCATATATCTCTAAGGCAATCTTGGCAAAGCCTAAGAGCTTGTAATTGTTTATTTCTTGATGCGAAAGCGTTAAATGGCTCATTGAGCGGGAAACATTCCCAGTTGTCTTCAGCTTTCGCCTAAAGGACGCGAAGGAGAATGCCTTGTACAACCTATTGTAATTCGGCTTAATCCACCTTAATCTTGGTTAAGTTAGCTTATTCCACCTTAATCTACACTAATCTGTGCTAATCCACCTTATTCCTCGTTTATCCACTATAATACACCTTAATTCTCCTCAGTGCACCTTAAGAGACCTTAATCCTCACCAATCCGCCTAATTCTCCTTGGTCCACCTTAATATAACCACTAATCAATGATTAATCATCTCTTATGCACAGAGGAACATGTTTTGGTTCGCTTCTGACCTTCCTTGGGTCATGTAATATTTTCTGTACTTTACAAGGCCACCTAGAAACTTAGAGATGTAAAGCCTGTAAGGATGTAAGGCATGTAAAAGATGTAGCGCTGCATTTGCCGCTTCTCAGCGGCTGCAGCTTATGCAGCCGTAAAATTTACCAGGAAGCGCTTCCGGCGAAAACTATGCACGATGGCGAGATTTCTGGTTCCTTATTTCCACCATACGGCCGGCGCCGCCGCTGCCGCGTATTCATGGAGGTAAGCACCATCTGGTGGTGTTGCAAGGAACCTGGCAACGCCACTGGTGCATGCCTCCAGCTCTGATTGGTTGAAATTTAGGTCACGGACACCACAAATTCATTGGAGGGTGTAGGTGAACAGCTTTGCTGTGGAAAGTTGGTGGTAGTGAGTTTAGAACTTGTGACCGCATGCTCGGAAGCTGATTGTCTTTCCCACAGGGCTAAACTTGCCAAAGCGTCTCAACGCGCTCGTTTGCCCGCGAGTTCACAACTCGGACGATTCAGCGGCATTCAGTTGAGCAACAGTGATTTCGCATTCACAACTCATAAGTGCTTAGGTGTCCTCGGTATGTTGGTTTTAGGACTGAAGTGTTATCACGCCATAAACCATTCGGTTGGTTCCGGGAGCCTATTTATTTCAGTAGTTCAGCTCAGCATGACAATTAGCCATATGCTTAATGGACGATTGTGTGGTTGATTCGCGTGCTTTTCCAATCAAGGAGCAGTTGCCCTGCTTGTCGCTGGTATTCTTTGACACCATCTACTGGCTGTTTCGAAGCGCTCTAGACCGCTCTCGCGAACGGCGTTGCCTTCGGCTCGTTGAAGGCAACGACGCCGTTCACATGTTCGCCAATCACAACGCCAATCACATGTTCGGCTTGCGCGCTGCCAGATCTGCCCAACTCTGCTTCGGGGGATGGAAGCGACCACTCCAAGGTACCGTTAGGAAAGTGTCAGAGTAGTGAGAACAACTGGGAAAATATTTGAACTGTGGACCTGTAAGTATTGGCTTGGTCTTTGAGTGTGGCTCCATGGGTATTTACTCAAGGAAGAGGGGCAGATTGCGGGCATTTTAATTCGCTGACTCCATTCCATGCTTTTCTTTCGTCTGCATAAGGATTTACTATAGGGGTGATTTTTGCCAGCTGCGACTTTTGGTACGGCGGCGCGCTCTTCTAACCGGGCGAAAGGGAGCACCTGCTGCCACTGTAGGACGTCAGGTGTTTTATGAGCGGAGAGGGCAGCGCCACGACCCAGCAGTGCAGCGCCTCCATGCCAGTCTCTTTTGCTCATTGTCGGCCCAACAGGTGACCTCTTGCGTCGAGCTTACGGAGCAAGAATCGAGATTTGCGGACGTGGAGGAATATTTTCCTTCCTCCAGCGGATTGGGTGCCAAAAAAAGATCAACTGGGAGTACTAAATTCTACCGTGCACCCTGGCGTATCCACCGTGCTCTGACGTTTTTATCACGTGTTGGCACGATACTCTTGGCCCCACGCGCGTTGTTCGATGCTCCTTCCTCACTCTTTCCTTGCACCACGTGGGAAGTTTTGCCGAAAAGCCGGCAGCTTGAGACCATGTGTCACTTCAGGCAAGCGCTAACGGCGAGGCTTCTTTCTCAATTTCAGTATCAAAAGCAGTTATTTTTGTGAACTTCCAGTCATGCTATTGTTGTTATTTAAAACGTCTAATGTACAGAGCACTCTGAAAAAATTTTCAAATGAAGCCGCAGGTGGATTGAGGGGAAGTACACGTCCAGCTACTGCTGAAAAAGCTCCTCAAAATGTATTTTTTTCTTTTTGATTATAAGGTAATCCTTGATATGTTTACCATACTTATAAAAAGAACATAGGAAAAAGAAAACATTCTTTTCGGGCTGTTATATTATGTGTCTCGTCATTACAGCGTTAACTTGAAGCCCATGTTTCACTTGGTCACATTACCTATTGGTGCGAAGGCGCTCATAATGCTCATTACACTTTCTTCTGTACGTATTGGGCAGGCGTAATCTCTACCGAGTAAAGAATGGGCTTCAATGTTAAGGTACCGTTATGAGTACGGGGGTTAAAGTAGGCTTTATACGCGGTCTATAGTTATGTTTCAGCCCCAAAGCAGTGATCACAACATTTATTACGGTATCCATTAGTACCCGCCGTGGTTGCTCAGTGGCTATGGTGTTAGGCTGCTGAGCACGAGGTCGCGGGATCGAATCCCAGCCACAGCGGCCGCATTTCGATGGCGGCGAAATGCGAAAACACCCGTGTACTTAGATTTAGGTGCACGTTAAAGACCCCCAGGTGGTCGAAATTTCCGGAGTCCTCCACTACGGCGTGCCTCATAATCAGAAAGTGGTTTTGGCACGTAAAAACCCCATAATTAATTAATTAACGGTATCCATTAGTAGGACACGTTTCTATAGCACGTGAAGTTTTAGGTATGTATTTGCCTTTCATAAAGGCGTTAGGCCTAATACAAAGGAAGCATGCACAGTCTCTTCGGCGGGTCGTCACGTTTCGGTTACCTATATTGCTAATTCAGATACACAGACAACACTCCGTGAATTCACCAATGGAAGCACGGAGGTTTCACGAGATAGCAGGTTGTTTGCAGGATTTTACTTTTAGTTCAATTGACAATTTTTATGGAGGCTCTTTCAGGACACGTTGTGGAAGCTACGCAAATAGCGCGACCGTACAAGTCTTACTCCGCGCGCTTCAATGCATGGTAGTTCTTGATCTGCAACGATACCTATGAAATAACTAATTAACATACTGCAATTAACCATTGTGGACACAAGTTTACATTACACAAGTAAACGTGGACATGTCTCGTAGGGAAGCAAATAATCGCGCATTCTTTTTCTCCGAAGGACAACGTGCCCGGAAAATGACGAACCCTGACGGTGAATTCGTTCCTCCACTGGAGGCACCGGCGTTTGAGCCGGCGCCCGAAGTGTTTAAGCACCCCATGGTATACATAGCGAAAATTCGACCCATCGCGGAACAGACTGGGATTTACAAAATCAGGCCACCCCCCAACTGGCAGCCATCATTTGCAGTGGATGTGGAGAACTTCAAGTTCACCCCGAGGGTGCAGCGTCTAAATGAACTAGAAGCCACTACGAGAATAAAGCTCAACTTTATAGACCAAATAGCGAAATTTTGGGATCTGCAGGGGTCAAGATTACAGGAGTCAAGATACCCAACCTAGAAAAGAAGGCCGTTGACCTCTATAACCTTTATAGATTTGTCCACGATGAAGGCAGTATGGAGCAGGTGTACCGAGAACGAAATTGGACCAAGGTTGCATCACGCAAGGGCTCTGCACCCACGCGTACTTCGGGCTCGCTGCTATGGCAACATTATGAGCCCGTCCTCTACCCATATGATGTCTTCCAGAGTGGGGCAACCTTGGTGACGTTAACTTGAGTGAGAACTCTGAAGACTGTGACAAGAAAGATCGGGACTATGTGCCCCACGGCATACCGTCGCGGCAGGCCATCAAACCTCCCCATGATCGATCGGCCCGTCGTTCCAAACGCCATGGCAAGGAACCGCCATAGTGTGTGCACATTGTCGCAGGTGATGATGTTGACTATACGAGTAACAATGAACTAAGAAAATTGCAGTTTTACGGAGAAGGACCGAAGATGCCACGCTACTATCCTAACGGGTGTGGAAGCACATGCACCGATGACATGAAAGACGAGTGCTGTGAACTGAAAGATGAGCGAAAACCAACATCTAGGATGCCGGTTATTGAGCAGATAGTGTGCCGCACGTGTGGCCGGGGCACTGACGAGGAAGCATACTGCTTTGCGACGGATGTGACGACAGCTACTACACCTTCTGCCTGCTGCCTCCGTTGCCCGAGATACCTCGGGGAGATTGGCGTTGCCCACGCTCCGTTGCCGCCCAAGTGCGGAAATGCCAGGAAGCGTTCGGCTTTTAGCAGGCAAGCCGTGAATACACCCTCCAGGACTTCGGTGAGATGGTGGACCGGTTCAAGTCTAACTACTTCCAAAAACAGCTCTGGAGGATTGTAGCTGCTGTTGATGCAGATGTCACAGTGGAATACGGTGCGGACCTGCACTCAGTGGAACAGGGCTCTGGCCTTCCCACAAAGAACAGTGACCTCCTGCCTGGTGACGAGGAATACATGAACTGTGGCTTAAACCTGAACAACCTGCCTGTTGTTGATGGTTCTGTGCTGCGACACATCAACGCGGACATCTCTGGCATGAAGATTCCATGGATGTATGTCGGAATGTGCTTTGGTACTTTCGGCTGGCATAACGAAGACCACTAGAGCTACTCCATCAACTGCCTTCACTGGCTAGTTGATGGAGCCTTGATGGAGTTCCTGGTAACCCAAGACTTGGTATGGAGTGCCCGGTAGTAAGGCGGAGGTCTTCGAAGATGCCATCAGCTGTGCTGCGCCTGAGCTTTTCCAAGCACAACCAGACCTACTTCATTAGCTGGTTACAATAATGAACCCTAATATCCTCCAGGCTATATGAGTGCCTATATATCAAACAGATCAAAACGCAGGGGAATTTGTAATCACATTCCGCCGATTCCGCAGATAGCCCACATTCCGCAGATAGTCACATTCCGCAGATAGCCCTGATTGAAGCCATGCTGGCTTCAATCAGGGCTATAACTTTGCTGAAGCTGTCAATTTTGCACATCCTGACTGGCTCCTCATAGGGCGAGTATGCGTGCAGCACTAAAGCATGCTGTGGCAATTCTGCGTCTTCTCGCATGCCGAGCTTGTGTGCAAGATGGCGGCCAATCCGGAGCATCTAGACATCAGTCTAGCGGCCTCCACATACCAGGACATGTTGAAAATGGTGGAGACAGAGAGAGAGAGTAACGGCCGTGCCTGCTGGAGTGTGGCATCAGAGATGCGGAGCGCGAGGCATTCGAGCTTCTGCCAGATGATGGGTGGCAGTGTGACTACTGCAAGACGATGCGTTTCCTTTCAGCTGTCACATGCTCATTCAAGGGCCCCAGATTGGTCTGCGTACCTCATCGGGACCATCTTTGTGGTTGCACGCCTAGCAACCATTGCCTCAGGTACCGCTACACGCTAGATAAGTTACCAGTCATGCTCCAGCGCCTGAAGGTCCGGGCAGAATCATTCGATAACTGTGCGATCAAAGTGAAGGCTGCACTGGAGGCCACCGAAGATGACGACAAGCTGGAGCTTTCTGAGCTGAAGGAATTGGTTCAAGAGGAGAAGCGCTTTCCGCCAACGGAACTGCTTCAGTCACTGACAAAGGCTGTGCAGGAGTCCGAGAAGACGTCCACTGTTGCCCAGCAGCTGCTGAGCAAGAAGGTACGCACCCGCAACCGTCAGTCGCAAGATGCCAAGTGCACGTCTCGGCTCACCCTCGACGAACTGCAGGTATTCTACGAGCAGCTCTGCATGTTGCCCTGTGTGACCAAGGAGTCGGCAATGATTTTGGATCTTGTGGACAGAGTTGTCGACTTCCAAAGCATTGCCCGTGACCTGCTTACCCTGGATGAGATGGACGAGTCGTGGCGCCTAGAGAAGCTTCTCGAAGCAGGCCTCAACTTGGACAAGGATCTGCCAGAGGTGCCCCAACTGAAGCAGAAAGTGCAGCAGGCTCAATGGCTAGAGGAAGTTCAGGCCACCCTGCTGCCAAAGCCATAGCCACAGTCGGAGATGCAGTCGGAGGCGCAGCCACAAGGGGAGAGGGATCTACCGACACTGGATGAGCTGCGCCGCCTGCTCGCAGCTGGGGTTGCCATACCTCCTCACCCAGTCTCTGGACGTGCCTTGGCTGAGCTGCAAGGTCTCCTGACAGGGTCCGAACGGCGGGAGGAGTGCACGGAAACTTGTCTGCAGGCAGAGCCACGCCAAACACTGACTGCTTGCGAGGCACTGGCCGACGAAGGAGTCGCTATTCTTGTCCACCTGCCGAGCCTCGCCGCGTGAAGGATGCAATCCGCAGGGCGAACGAGTGGGGTGCCCGTGCTGAAGCCCTTCAGGGCTCAGAGTCCAAATACCCTTACCTAGAGAGCCTGGAGAACCTGTTGCAGAAAGGCCGGCCACTACCTGTGCGCCTGGAGCAGCTGCCCCTGCTGGAGTCTCAGGTGGCCGCAGCCAAGGCCTGGAAGGAGCGCACGGCAGGCACTTTCCTCAAGAAGAACGCTGCCTACTCCATGCTTGAGGTGTTGCCACCTCGCCGAGACATTCGCATCTATCAGGCCACTACACGAGGCAAAAAGAAACGTATGCGTGATGGACCACCATTGCCAGAGAAGGAAGAGCCACCAGAGATCAAAGTGGAAGAGGCCAAGGATTCGACCAGCATTGTGGCTGCTTTCAAAGAGTCCGGTGCACAGGAACTAGAGTGCATGAAGCAATTACGTTCACACAATTTGCGGAAGCGCCTCGAGGACACAGGCCAGGTGCGCTACTGCACCTGCCGCAATTTATTCGGAGGCCGGATGCTTCAATGTGAGCGCTGCAAGGACTGGTTCCATGTCAGTTGTGTGCCGACACCGAAGCAGAGAGGTGGGGTAAGGCTGCCAACTCTGCGGGAGGAAGCAGCCCCGGTGGTGGTGGCTCTTCCTCTCCAGGGGCGTCCGTGGCCTCTGCTGTCCCGGCCAAAGAGAGCAAGTTCCTGTGCCCTGCGTGCCTGCGGTCACGGCGACCTCAGCTCGAGACCATTCTGTCGCTTTTGGTGTCACTGCAAAAGCTGCCCGTGCGGCTGCCTGAAGGAGAGGCACTGCAGTGTCTTACCGAGCGGGCCATGTCGTGGCAGGACCGTGCCCGGCAGGCACTGGCCACCAATTAGCTGACGCAGCCCGGCCTCTCAAACTCAGCGTTCTCTTAGTTTTTTTTCTCTCTTCTTGCCCGCCCCTTTCGTATCCTTTACAAAATTAGTTGTGTCCATTTGTGCTTCTAGTTGGCGACGTAATGTGTTTTAGTCGTGCCTTGGCTGTTCATAGCAGAGAGGATGTACTCCACTCGCTTAGAGGTCAATAAGTTCAGATCACCGACACTTTTCGTTTAATAAATATACCATGTTTTGCGGCGTAGAAGTATTAAACCTAATTTTACATTGAATAACGTGACACGTGCCTAATATACGTCTTTCATACGTGACCCGCTACTTTCTGCTCGCGGATGCATACCTTTCTGGACCAATATATCTGGCCACTCGGCCATTCCCCGTTTTGAGCGAGCGCAAATAGTTCAGGGGAAAAATGCACTGGGAAAAAGGAAGCAAAAACGCGATCGTTGTCTTCGCTGTGAGAGAATGCTGCTGTAGTCGTAATGAGTTCACCGCCGACGGAAACGCATAGGTATCTTGCTTGTTTGATTGCTATAGAATTTATACGGTCCCTCGCGGCACGTTTGCACCGTCACTACGGGCGCCGCCACCATCGCGCTGTCATGGTATTGGCACACCTGCTACGCGCATGTCAAGGTTTAGCTGTCCAGAGATGCACAGACGAGATATTCTTTCTAGTGACCAGAGGAAGATCTGCGGTTCCTTTTCTGGGGTTTCTTTCGTGTAATGTACCTTTGACTGGAGAGTACAGAGGGCTACGCAGTTTTCTCCGTTTAACCGCCGCTTAAATTTCCGTGGAAACGGGTTCATAGCGACCGATAGAGTACGTCATGACTGTCATATGTAAGAGGCATGGTACACAAAAAGAAAAGAAGAGGATGATGTGCGCCGACCGGTCCGAACGGCACGAGTCCTCGAGGCGCGTGACACGAGGTGTGATCGGAGGAGAAGCGGCGCAAAGGTGGAATTATCGACATGGCTCTGGGCCAAGATGGTTGGAGCGCCGGCTTCGCACTGGCGACGGGACCCGTGGAGGTTCGGACAGGCCCGTGACGCTGGCGACCCAGGGTGTGGCTGTCGACTCGGCGACGTTCGAGCGAGGCTCCCTGGACCTGCTGCAGCCTCGCACGGCAGTGCCGGGCGCTCCAGGAATTAGATCCCCCTTTTTCGGCAGACCGGCACGGACGATAGTCCCCGGGGCTTCTCGTCGGCCCACGGAGAGGTAGCGGTGGAGCTCGGTGTTAAACCTAGCCAGGCAGGCCTGTGTGTTCAGTCACCAACATAGTTCGGGACACCGGCAATCGATAAGGAGGAGCTGGCCGGCCGATACCAAGGAAGCAAAACTTGCGGAATCGGCGGGAGCACTGACGGTGACCAAGAGCCCACGGACATCGGACTTGTAGGTGCGCACCACGACTGAACTTTGTAAGAACGTTTTTTTTTGTAAGCGGAACGCGCAAAGGACCAAAGCAGGAGAGAATAAGGACATATTTAGGCTACACAAGTGTGGAGTTTTGTCTTTGTCAGTTGAGCTTTGAGTGACATTTTGAGCGTGTTTTATTTTGAGTTTGCTCTTAGTAAAATCTGTTTGCTCTGCTCGCCTGCGTCTGCTGACTCCATCTCTCCCTACATCCGCACGGCCTCGAGATCAGTGTGACAATGACGAAGCGGTCGTTGGTCGTCGGTGGTTAGTCTATGTCACTGGTTGCACGTGAAATAAGCTTTACCGCTTTGCAGTGTGCCGGCGACGGGAGGCGATCTTAACACAAGGTGCCACACGGGCCCACGCTGCGCATGCAACGCCAAGCCACGAACATGAACTTCAGTAAAAGCTGCAAATGGTAATTTCACATTTAAACGAACTCGCAGTAACAAGTTTTCCTTATACCGCCCCTTTCACTCCCGACCCTCTTGTCCGCGTTTCGCATCGGCTCGCTTCGCTCCCCTTCGTGTCAAAGTCAGGCGAGGCGATGAAGCATAGGAAAAAAAGAACGTACTGTAGAAGTCAACCGGGGAAACTTATGCAATATAATTGCATAAATATTAAAAAAAAACATTAGGAACACAATTTTAACTAATTGCCTAGCTATCATAAGCGCAATTTATTAATGCGACTCTATAGAATACACGCAAGGAGAGGGAACTAATCCCGCAGTATTTATCCGCTGAGACGCAGAGCAGCTCGGTTAGGGATCTGCGAAGCTGAGCGCCTCCTCCTCCATAGTGCATAGTAGTGCGGAAGGACAGATTTCGAGAAGCGGAAGCTCATAGATGACCCTCGAGCTGTATACTGGCATATTTGTGCGCGATGTTCAGGATAATGAGAAAAAAATACGGTAGAGTTCTAGTGTGGTGCCTTCATTGGGGTGGCTAGTTAGGGAAACTAAAATGCGCGCCGTGTTTCCGCAGCCCGCTAGGGGAGAACTTGACGCTGGGCTCGTGGTGTCGTGGCCCTATGCTAACGTGAGCGACAGTGCAGTCAGTCATTTTTGTGCGTTTTCTTTCAATTAGGCCAGAGAAAGTGTTGCGCTAAATTCATTTAACATGCGCCCTACTTCCACTGAATTAGAAGTCGCTGCCATGTACACCTATTTTAGTACTTCTCTTTATTTTTTTTGATTCTGCGATTACACCACTTAGCCCAAAGGTGCTGGAGCCGGGGGGTTACAATGTCGAAAACACACATAATGATTCAGACAGTACACTTGCTGACTTGATTGCGATTCCATTCGGTAATGGAACGAACAAAAAATGAATTAGCATACGTACATATTACTTCTAGTGCGGTATTCTAACATGCTGAAACAATGATGAATAGTTGCAGATACATAATGACGCCTGTGTAAATACATTTCCTTTCGAATAACGGTTTTGCCATGAGATATTTTATAAAGAATTTTCAATAGCAGTTTTTTTCGACGAGGGGAAGGAATTTCCCATACTATTTCGTTTTTCATATTGGTACAGCTATCGGTTTTCGAGTGCGAGCGTAAGACAAGCCTTGCTGCTCTTTTCTGGATTTTTTATAAGTTTATGACTTTGTGTTTTGCTGGGAAGCACTCTGATAACGGACGCATGACCTCTGGCTGCGTGCGCTTGCTTATGTGTTTCTACAAACGGTGTAATTAAATTGCAGTCTCAGCCCTTCACCCGCACATCACGCATAAGATGCTCCGCATTGCCTAAAATTTACAATTTGTGACACGTTCACTTCCTGAAGGACATTAGGCAAACTTCCTGCGGGGCTCGCTATGTACGCTTGTAGAGCTCTGGAACGCTTAAATGTGTAATTTGCTGCAGATACAGCACTTACCCTGCAGCTTTAAACTTTTGGTTCACTCCTCACAATATGACTCCCGTTCGCTGCAAATATAAAATTGCTTCTTTCTTTCGTTTCTTTGGAGGGCAACGAAATTCGGACCTGTATATCCACACGTATTTCAAAATTTGCCTGCCTATCAACGCTTGCATACCCCCAATTTCCTCTCCCTATAATTTTGGTGAATGATCTCGGTCTTTCAGGACTGAGTTAGCATTCATCTATAATGTTTTCGGGAATTTTTTACTCATGATAATAGATAAAAAGTAACCGCGCGCAATAAGGTTCGAGTGGCTGCTTTTGCAGACGGCACCACCACTCCGCCGACAACACCGGCGGACCGCGCCAGGAGAGCGTTCCGGAGGCAAGCCCCCCCCCCCCCCCCCCCCCCGCAGCGCTTTCAAATCTTACCCATTCTGGCCTCCGTGTGGATTCTTATCGCGGAGCAGTTTCATTTAGAGGAACGAGATGGCGCTGCCGGCTGCGCGCCTGACGTTGCCTCAGTGAAAACGTACGAATACGAAACCAAAACCGCTTCTGCTCCGCTGCTGTGCGATAAGCTGCCGAAAAAACCACTGGGTGATTGCTAACGGAGTGCCTTCGTACATGCTGCAATATGTGAAATGGCATAGGGAAAATAGGTGCATTATATAGTTGGCTGCAAAAAGAGTGATTGGCCTACTGAGGGACGTAATGAAATGCGAAGACCGTTCCCGAATCGCTGCTACAGAAGGACTGCTTGTGCTGCCAGGCCTTTGCGATACGGGGGTCTTATAGAGAATAAAAATTAAAAAAAAGGACTCATCCGTCAACGTTGTATCAATAATCTCCAAAGAAAGCCCTTCAATCCTGGAACATCACCAAGTACGGCTCGTTACACACTGACAAATCTAGTAACGCTGCTTCCTGTCATAGTAGGTGTGGTGTGAGTGAACGTGTGTCACTGCTGTGATAGTGCGCGGGCCTCCGTGAGCGTGTATGCAAGGCTAGACGTGACTTCATCCGCAGACCCCTTCGCGAAATACTTTGCTCCGAAGAAATGAGGTGGTGCTTTCGGCGGCGTACCACTAAAACCCCTTCATTCTCGACAGTAGCGACGCTCTTAGACATTTGCCGCCGTGGACTCACCAACGCTGCCGTCCTCCTCTCTTTGCTTCTCGCTATCGCCGCGCTGGCGCTTCTCGCATGCAAGATCGCCATATCAGCTAACCCTCACGGTCAAGGAGGCGTTGTGAAATTCGTTTTAGCTGTTTTTGTTTTAGTTTTTTCCAGCCGCCATTTCCAAGCCACGTGTTGATTGTGCTGCCACGGCGGACGTGAATTTTGCAAGTTAAGTGAGCTTCGGTTGCCGAAAGATTGCGCGGCTGCCGCGCATTTTAATGCAGCAGCAAGCCAGAAAATGGACTGGCGTTGTTTACAATCCCCAAAGGAAAACGGGACATTGTTCGGCGAAAACAATGGCTGCACAACACCGGAAGAAAAGACTTCGCCAACCTACGAAACACGCCATTCTTTGCGAGGCTAGCAGAGTAGTTCTCGTAATACTTGCAGACAAATTTGCACGAACATTTTTATAATTTTTGCACGCCACATCCTTTGATAATTTTCTCTCAGTTCAGCAGTGCACTGCTCATTTACCGCATGTGCGATTTCTCGCTAACTTTTTTTGTAACGGTTCGCGTCGCTATACAATGCGTTTCTTCTGGCGTTGGCATTGTTTTTTGAGCCTCATATAGCATTGTGTCAGTTCACTGGGCACAGTAGATTGCGCAGATATTTAGTGCAAGTTAAATGCAGTTTCTATTACAACTGTACTGGCATGCTCTTGGAGGCTGAATTTGTCTCATCAAATTATATTTCAATTAAATTAATTTCATGAAATTATCATCAAATTAAATTATTTTCCCTTTATTCATATTCGACAATAAAAAAAGGAAGAAAACTTTCAGGTCACAATAACTACTGCAAGGCTAATGTCCAAGAACAGTTCTTTTAGGCGAGTCATCTACCAGTTGCGAACGCTTAACCACGCCTCAAAAGCTATGAAGCATCTTTTCCTTCATCAATTAGTACTCGCATCCCAAGAAGCTCAACTGTTCCTAGAGTTAAATGCCGGAAGTTAGGGAACACCAGTGGCGGATGGGTTGAAAAAAAATGTTGCGCATAAGAAATGGTTTCCAGTGAAACCAAATACTTTTAAGTTCTTACGCATGAATTGAGAATGCGGCCCGATTTTTCGAACGCATGCTGTAGGCAACCGGCCTTCAATCTGTGACAGTCAGAATGAAAAAAAAAATCACTTAACAGCTACCCTAATTCATGTGGAACAACTGGGGTCAGCGAAATAAGAAAAGTAAGTTATTTTCTAAACACGACAAAGAAAGTTAAGAAATGCGGCATCGTTTATTTACAAAATTCGCCATGATCAACAAAAGTCTCTAACGCATGCGAACTGCTAGTAGTTTCGTGGGAAGAACGTCATATTGTTTGGCTGCATAACCAGACGCCCAGTGCTCGGTGCACAGCTTTATCTATTGGAACATGCTTATCCTGGTGCATCTTTTAGCGCTATAATCACGTGACACTCACGTTGAGATATAGTGACTAAGGGGTACGCTGGGGGGGGGGGGGGGGGGTCAGCCGCTGAAAGCTCTGCTTTTGAGTGGTCGTAACAACTGAGGGGTCGGTATGTGGCCGAATACTGCCGTGACCTGACGTCAAACAGATGACGGGGACCCTTCACAGGGTGTACACCATTTGTCATTTACCCCCGTCGTCGCAGTTCAGCGGCTGTGGCGTTGCGCTTCGCTGCACGGGGAAATGTAGACGTGCATGCAAAACTTAAAATGCAGGAATGGTTTAAATTACACTTGTGGAAGGCCAGAAACCCCAATATGACCTTAAACAAAGACTTAAGTGATGTAAACTCCTTAGGTGAGTAAACTATTTAAGTGATTATAGACTTGAAATGTCCATGCTAGCTTCTCGCGAAGCTGTGTCAGACTTGGCCACAGAAAACAGTTTCAGATACGTAACTTCGCGTGGCACCAGCGTTATTATTATATTCCCAATACTTCAACAGATTAAAGCTACTAAGTTCAACTAATTTTCTTACGAAACACGACGGATAAACACAACATCCTCTCGAGGCCGTCTTCCCATGGGGGAAAAAGGTAATTCATAATAGGAATAGGGATGGCTGAACATCATTCTTTAAATATTTTGGTGTAAATTGGCTCATCAGCTAGATGAGGGTGATCGATGGATACAATTTTATTGCTGTCACAGCCTTCAATGTACTTTTAGTATTTCAGCTGCTTTGTGGAGCCTAATTATTGCAAACGTTGAGCGGATGAGAGTTTTTCGTATTTTAATATGCATTGCAATCTCTTTTTTTTCCTGATAAAGGTTTCACTATTGCTGAGTGAAGTGCGCATTCGAAATCTATCGTGTCCGGGAGATGATGCGCGGGGAATTCTTATGCAGCGTCGTTACCTGTCGTTCAGTTTTGCGTCCTTCGTGGTTCACCGATACCGTGACGCCTAACTAGTGGATATTCCAGGAACGGTGGTCTGCCTATCCAGCTTAATACTTATCTTTGAGGTCACCCATGCCGGGCGTGACGCCTAAGCGAGTAACTATGGAACGTCGTGACACTTCAACTCATGAGCATGTGCCGTAAGGTTACCGCAAGGCGAAGTAGTGACATGCAGATACAAAGTGGAAGGTAGGAGATCATGCTTCGCACCGCGCATGAGTGCTCTTCGAGATCCGTGGAACTGTTCGCAGAGGCAAGCTTAGCAGGAAGCGCACAGAGTTTGGCGGCTCGCTCACCTCCTTGGGTCGAAACGTGAACTCCACCGAGGGTATGCCCGCGTAGAAGCTGAAGGCCGCGTGGTCGCCGACGCCGTGGATAAGCGGGATGCTGCGGGTGAATGATTGGAGACCATGGATGAGAGCGCGGGACGCTCCGACCTTAACGGAACGTTTGACCTCGCCTCACACGCCGGAGATTTGCACATAGGCAAGGTTCACGAATCGCTGTGAGCGCTAACAAAGGCAAAGTTTGGAAAAGCTCTGGCTCACGTTCATCAAAAGGCAATCTCACATCAGAAAATTGTGCGTTTACATTCATTCCTGCCAGACCTCATGCATGAAATCATTCAACTGCATTTCAACTGAAAGTCTGCTGAACGAAATGAAAATTCCATAGAAATTTTAGCAACTACCAGGAGGATATGCACTACGCGGAACACGTTTATTCGGGCGCCTTGTCGTTTTAGTTTGTTTTGCTTAGCGTGAACACATATTGCCATTTTTTTAGCCTTTACCGGAATGTGGGTGCAGAATGGATTATTCAAAAAACCACTAGTTGCAAATGAGCCTTCATGGTTCGTGCTTCTTCTTTCTCCTTTTCAGGCGACGCTGCTTTCGGTCAAGAACACTTTATACACGGGCTGATCTCATGGAATAAGCTGTCTTGAAGCAACCAATGCTCCACTACAGGTAGGTGCCTTTAGCATGTTTCTGGTACGGCTAATTAAATAATACGGTTGTATATGCATGCATTGACAGTACAATATGGTTCCGGTAAAAGAATTATTGCCTGTGGTTAGGCTAACACTACGGCCAATTTCCTACCTCCTTAATACAGTTTTATCAAGTGAACGATGCAAAGCTTTAGTTCCGTACTTTGAGAGCGCGAATGACGAACACTAAACGAAACACACAATTTGCATATTTAGTGCTCGTACATTGCTCGCCTAAAGCACTGCTTTCAAAGAGTTATACAAATTAAGCCGTCTTAGCTGATGCGAAATTCACGCAAGGAATTCGTACGTATTGCATGAATAAGACTTACCGGGGCCTTTTTGTCCCTTCTGCCTTTTCCCATGCGTTCATGAGCTTGATGCTACCTTTGGGGACCTGCACATAGAATTACCGTTTTTCTGGATTATTTTTCATTTACATAGAAGAATGAAAAATCACGAGAATGAACTGCACAGCTAATGGAAACTTTAGCTGCAAAACAATAGAACGTCACTCATCAAATGCCTCTTCCGTCATCTTGTGTCATGCACGATTACTTTTCACTGTTTATTTTCCTGCTACATGCCATGACGCTCATGTGGCTTACCAAAAGGCCGGTCGTTAGGTTCACGAGGAAAATTCTACCAAGAAATGATGTAAAGTGTTTTGTTCTGCCCTCCGTGGTTGCTCAGTGGCTATGGTGTTAGGCTGCTGAGCACGAGGTCGCGGGATCGAATCCCGGGACGCGGCGGCCGCATTTCGATGGGGGCGAAATGCGAAAACACCCGTTTACTTAGATTTAGGTGCACGTTAAAAAACCCCAGGCGGTCGAAATTTCCGGAGTCCTCCACTACGGTGTGCGTCATAATCAGAAAGTGGTTTTGGCACGTAAAACCTCATAATTTATTTTTTGTTCTATTTTAAAATTAAATTAGGAGAGGTATTTACTTCGGGCGGCCTTGAAGTACTACGATAGTACTTGTTGGGCCACTTTTCATCACATAGATCCTCAATCTTGCGTACCTTTGTCGTCTTTTTTATTGAAATTGGACCCTGACAAGTGTCTAAAATTCAAATTGCCCTATTTGCGCTTAAGTTCAGCTTGCACCTGTACAGTTAACCTTTGTATTTGACTGTCGCTGGGTATCGTGTGCTCATGTAGTGATTAAAAGCACCGACAACGACAAAAAATCTTCGATTATAACGGTTTTGCGACTGACCGTCTGAAAATGGTTTCTACATATAAGAGAACGTCTTGCCAGCTTGTGCTGACAGCTGGTGCCATCGTAACAAACTATGAACGGTGAAAACGATTCGGTGAAAACTCTTCATGCATGACTGACCATCATCCTGCTGTTTTGCCAACTGTCACGGGGTCCGGACCTCGTCAAGCTGCTCAAGCTTTTAGTCCCGTATTCCTGCCTTCCTATGTAAATGAAGCTGATTGATTGATTGATTGATTGATTGATTGATTGATTGATTGATTGATTGATTGAGTGATTGATTGATTGATTGATTGATTGATTGATTGATTGATTGATTGATTGATTGATTGATTGATTGATTGATTGATTGATTGATTGATTGATTGATTGATAAGTGTCACCGGGCTCGATCATTTTAGGGAGCCGCGCAGGCATTTTCTTTTTGTAGCTGAGTTATAGTGCGCTGTAACAACACATTGTTTTGTAAACAACTGGTGGCTCAAAATATAAGGTTATCCTGTGGTCAGAACATTTCTATGATGCTGGTTGTAGGACTGCGTTATGTAACCCAGATATTTTTGGAAGGAAGCTTGCCTAAATTAGGACACTAACTAGCCACTAGTTAACCACACCCACAAAAAAACAAGAAAAACACCGCTTCCAGTCTTTGAGGAAGCTTTAAACTGAAAACTGAACCGCTGCAATAATTTTCACTAATGCTGTTTGGCTGTTTAGCCTCTCTTAGGTGTCGATACTGATGCTGGATATTATGAATGTTCGTACTGCCCCGGGTTTGTTGAGAGCGGCCAGGTCCACGGGTCCGCAAAATTTTCCACCTAAAACACTGTTCAGTTTGCATTTCGTACTTTGGTGGCGTAACAATCGAAAGCCCACCTTAACCCATCGCCACCTCGGTTTTCAAATTTCCGTGAAATTCATGCATTGGACTGTGAAAGTTTAGCCCTGTATTCAGTGTCCCGACCGGTGCGCATAAACAGCTACGCACCCTCGCGTGCTAACACTAAAAGTAATCACCTGCTTGGCTGCCTTGTATACAACGTCTCGCAATGTGGGTGATGCATGAACTGCGAATCGGGGTCCTGCGAGAAAGCCACAAACACTCACAGAAACAAACAAAACCAATCGCTAAGCTAACCGTGGATGCACGAACACAGTGAGGCTAATTGCAGTACGGACGGAAGAGAACGTAGAACACTCTTAGAATGAGCAAATAACTTGAATTTAAAGGTGCAAACACCTTTTACACGCGTTTATATGTTATTAAAAACAAGGTCATCGGAGTAAACTTATCAACACTTAAAAAAAGGTAATGCTAGCTACACGAATGCTGCCTGCACAGCTAGCCTATTTACTTTTGAGGAGAATATTTTCGCTTACATGTAGAGCCTGCATGTACGCAGTAACGAAATTTTGTTCATTTTCGATTTTAGCGTGTATGGCATAGGCTTATACACGCGAAAGCAATCGCAATCGAGGATGGCTGCACATAACTCGGCACGTGCAAATCGTTTTTGTTTTTATACACTCATCACGAAATTTGACCTTCAGTGTGCTAACTTCGCATTCCGAGGTAACAGCACCAACACCAACATGAACAAAGATAGGAGTAAATTTTATTTGGTTCGTCTGCAGGCTATTTGAAACCGACATTGCTTTGGCGTAGCGCAAGTTTCTCAAAATTTTATATTTTAATAAAGAAAGATGCCGGGAGCAAGCAAGAATATTTTGGTGATGTACACACGTACCAGACACACAGCTGTCCACACTCACGTAGCCGACGGCGCCGGAATCAAGCAGGACAATGTTTTCCTGAAGAAGAGAGTGAAAAGAAACTAGTGAGGATTCAAGTTATTACGTAATCTGGCCTAAGGCATGCCGATAGACAAAGGCGTCCACTCAGGGCATTCGTGAAGTGTCCTATCAAACGATGCCTTTGCTGGCAGGGAAGAGGATGATCTGCATTGTTCATAGGGTGACACTACAGGCGAACCATATCTTATTTCGTACCTTGATATGAAAGGGACCTACGAAGTATGTATGTTAAATATTACAGCCACCGAAGTTAATTTACCGACTTAGTGTGAAGAATTTTGATACCGAGTAGGTACTTACGGTTCGGAGTACTAAATTTTGCATTTTTATCGAGAGATATTGGCTACGGAGTCAACAAGGCAATGTCCTACGATTGCACAGCAATGTCCTACACAGAGTGGGTGCTAACGCCAAAGCAATGGGACTGAAGAATGAATACAGTAACACACTGCACAAGGCAGCGCGAACTACCCGACATGAGATCGCCCGACCATGTGGATCGACTTTATAACTTTGATTTTGTCTACTTGAAAGTTAATGCAGGGGAAGGATTAGCTGCTTAAGTAAATAAAGAGCATAGTATCACTTATGAAAAAAAAGAAAGGTTGTTTGTCCTGTCTTTCTCTCTTTCTCTATTTCATGTCCTAATTCTCAGCTGTACCGCACGGCAAACGAGGACCACACGCCCTCCCCCCCCTTCCATGCATCAGTTGCAACTAGAAAGTCATGCATTCTTGAATGCCTTAGCTAACATCCTACAGCGAGAAAATAAGCGTTCTTTTGCAATTTATAGTTTTAATTGTGGATTTCCTTGCATCAATGAATAGTCTTTTTCTTTCATATTTGTTTCATCAGCAGAAGCTACCAAGGGTTATTAAATAAATAAATAAATAAATAAATAAATGAGTTAGGAAGCAAATAAATAAAAAAATAATTAAATAACTGAATCAGTTTACCTGATACTCACTTTTACAACAATAATTAACTGCAGGAAACACGACCTGCATCGAATGCTATAAGAAGTTAACAGGGCTATGTGCTCTGATCCGAAGAAAGTACTTTTCATGCCGTTGACGTAGATATTTTTCGGCCACAGACCAAAAGAAAACAGGTACATGTACGGTAGCTTAAGGAAGTGTCAGTGGGCTAGGTGCATCGCCAGGGCTTAGTGCGACACCGGATCCTGACGCTTGCAGGGTTCGCATGTCTATATTGTCCGGTTCTTTGTCTGTTTCCTTGCATTTATGTAAGCAAACCATTTTTTACAATTGTTGGAGGTGCTGGGCGAGAAGTACGGAAAGGATCAACGTTGGAACTTTTTGTTGTCTCTATCAATTTGGCTTGGACCATGCTGGGCGAACCGACTCGTATTAAGCACTGCCCAGGTTACGCTACTTTACTCCTCGAAATAATTGGCACCTTGAAAGCAATAAATAAATAAATAAATAAATAAATAAATAAATAAATAAATAAATAAATAAAAGAAAAATAACAAGCTGACGGGCAAGTTTCCATTGTGTTGTAGCACTATTGCATCGCATAGCTGATAATGCAACATACTGAAACAAAAGTGAACGAGACATGAGAATTGACACAAGGCAACAGTGTCTATTCAAAGGAAACACAGATGCAGGTTGCATTTTTATATATACATTCCTGCAGAACTACCGCTGCTACAAATACACGGGAGATTGTTTCCATATCTCCTGCGAAGGCACTGCGTCCAAATATTGAGACTCGTTGAGAAATGAGCGGACTTTGCCGGTATTTTTAACATGATACGATTCATCAAACGAGAATATATGTGTGAGTCATGAGAGAGTGCTAGACTAGAAGGAAAATGTAGCACATCGCATCACGCGAGATGTAGCTGTTAATGGTCAGCAGGAACACACGTTTGACTTGTCTACTTTTTATACTTCGCACAGTGCCATCACATAAGCCAGTCACAATGGCGTACAACAATGGCTTAGCTGATGATCATAACCGTGGTATGGCAGTGAGTAAAGACAAGTGATTGCTGAAATAGTTACACTGCTTTCATTTTCTTTAATGCGTTTGTAGGAGTGACTGGCATCATGGGCGATGCCCGCTACTCTGTCTATTAGGCAAACAGTACATATAAAAATGGGCCTGCTCATACCAACACACAAATAAGGTAAAATGTGAGCATCAAAGGTAAATAATGTTCGTTATTTACTGTTCTTTAGCTTGATTCTAGGGCGTGGCTGAAGTATGTAAAAATAGATTGTATGAGTGATCATTAAAAGAGCAGCATGCACTACTAGGCGGCTACGCATGAGTATGCGGCTACCCATTATAGTTATCAAATTCGCTTAGCATGCTGAGTTTTTTTTCGCACCATGTTATTGTCTTTATTAACAGAAGCGGCGTTCACAATGCCGATATTTGGTCGTAAAAATGATGTCCCACGACTGACTTATATCGATTGCGCGATACGTTAAGGGAAGGAGACGGTAGTCAAAGACAACAGAGGGTTAGATGGAGTGATAACACCTAATTCTGCAGGTGTAGGGCGGACTCCCTTGTTCCGGAACCGACGTAATTAAGCATCTCTTGGAGAGTGCCTGGCACTTGTCCTTCTGTTGACGCTTAACAGGCTGACAACGTTATGGGGAACTACAGAAGACGTGCAGCTCAGTGGGCATGCCTTTTATTCGCAGTCCCTCAAGAATAAACTAAGCCAACCCCCCTCGCCCGCACCCTTCATTGCGCCCACCTCGACCCACTCGCTGGATCCGGCGAATGCCATCTGCCCGGCAGCCCACGATGCCAACACGATTGTCCGGCGAGGAGACCAGCCACGCTTTATCAGGTTGCCCAGGGCGCGACCGAGCTCCAGAAGCGCGGCTGTGGCCGATGACGGTTCGACGGCTCCGTAACCCCACGAGTCGTGGTGTGCCCCCGTGATGACGAAGCGATCTGCGCGTGGAAAAGTTCGTGAGAAACTGCTAGAATGTTCCAAAAAGGCACTTCAAGGGCTAGTAGATTGCAGAACACTTCACAGTGACCGGTAGCAGTGCCTAAACCGAGAAGAAAAAACAATACGAGGTCTGTACCGCTTTGGATAAAACCATTGTTTATACTCACTTTAAGGAAAGAAGCTTATTATAAGCAAGCCTATCAAGTGTAAACTTGCCTTTGAATTTGTGGGTGTGACTTCTAGCGCAGATACGGGAGTATGGCTCATAGTCATCACAGTATCTCTTCACGTATATGTCCTAATTAAGCAGCAAAATGTACTGAAATTTTCTAGCTTGAGTATTTGATTAATTTGGTTCGGAGTAGGTGCCATGAAAATTCTTGAACTTTCTCGTAGTCTAAGTAGCTAAAGTTTTCTCCTTCAAGGTATGAAGTCACGTGTCAGATTCCTGGGCGCGGTGGCTGCGGCCTAATGAGAGCGGAATGCGAAAGAATTCAGAAATGACGTTTTGTGTTTCACGTAACAAACTCAAAAAGGTTGTGTAAACTAGGTAATCCAGAATTCTCCACTAAGTTGTTTTTCATCGCCTATAAGAGCTATTCTGTGCGTTAAAGGAGTCCGAAACCACCCCAGGAGCTTGGTGAAAAAGACACAATCCACAATCTGCAAAATGCTGCGCTCGTGCGCGGCGCGTAGGGTTCGCAAGCGGAGTGCGAATTCATCCATTTTTCAAACCTTTTCTCTTCTACAGAAGCCTTCTCTCTGCTCATTTTGGGGCAGCTGCCATGTTTCGTCATATAGTACATTTTCGTACGCGTATGCTTTTGGCCTACAGCTGAGAGCAGTCGACGAGCGTGAGCTCGTTGTCGTGTGCTCACTATCGGGTGCTGCCGAGACTCCAGGCCGCGCCTGTCCACGGGGAATGAAACTTTGGCGACACTGCTTATCGCTTGTCCGAGCATTTGTGTCTCGCTAATGTTCAATAGGCGGGAATACTCACCTAACCTCGAACTACCAGAAAGTCCAACAAAGAAAACACCCGAGTGTGGTCCTGCCGCGCCTCGCGAGGAACGGCGGTGAGCATTTACAAGGGACATGCGCCAGTGCGGATTCACTCCAGGCCGGTCCTGGCTAAAGGTGATACGTATTGAGCTTCGTATTGACCTTCGTATTGAGCTTCGTATTGAGCCCTACAAAGTGCGCTATCTCGATTCGCCAATATCAATGCCGGACAAAGCCAGTCCGCACCCCTTAGCAGCTTAGCAGCTAGGCACTACTAGGCTGCCCTGCACGCGATTGCGCACTACAGCCCTGCCGTGCTCACACAGTTGCGCGTAGCTGCGTCTGTTGCCCAGCGTAAGTACCTCGGTCGCCGCAGGTTGGTGCGACGAGCCCTCTCGCCGTAACCGCCCAAAGCAGGCTGTCGCCGTTCTACCGGCCCAGGAGCTCCACCGTTCCTTGGGAGCGGAGGACGTTGAGAGCGAATGGGACAGGTATATATCGCGCTCGAAGTATGTACGCTCGTACTAGGTCTTTTCGAAAAATTGTTTCTGCAATATATTACTGGGAGGCACCATACTGGTTCAAACGCGTTTTTAGGCTTCAAAGAAATGTGGTCGAGGACCCCGTTATGCGCCGCTTGGATAAAAATTCTTCACAATGGCTGTAGTGCGGCCCTCATCTTACAGCGGACAAATCATGTACGGCTCGTTACAAGACACCATACGTTATTCGCAAGCACATTGGGGAACGCCGAGCTGCAATGCAAGCCACCCTTCAAGAAAGCGACTTCCCGCCCTTGAACTCCAGGCACCCGCTCCAGATCCCGGACTCCATCACGCTCGAGGCAACATTGTTCCCGGACCCCTTCACGTTCGAGACAGCGCTGTTCCCGATCCAGATCTACTTCTGCCCCACCCGCCAAGTCTCCTACTAACAAGGTGAGCTTCGCAGAAGCCCTTAAGGGCGCCTCGCGAGAGGGTCGCAACACACCTTCTCCACAGTCCACGAACACCAATGATAACGCAGAAATAGCTCACCTCAAAAAAGAAAATGCCATTATGCGCGACCTAATTCACAAGCTCTCGCAAGAGGTTCGCGATCTTAAACGATCCAAGACACCCGCTCCTACACCACCCGCCGAAGCGTCCCACTCCTCTAGCGACGACGCTCCACTGACACCAGCCCCCAAAAAGCGGGCCCTCCAAGAGGAAGCCACGGGCCAAGTGCGCTCAGAGGTTAAGGACATGCTAGTCGCACTTCAAAGCACGATGACCACACTCCAGAACGCAGTCGAATCCATGCAACACGCCGTTCTCGCACTGGCACAGCGCGTCACAAACATTGAAACCCACCTACAAGCTCTCCCCATGCCCGCTCCTCCTACCCTCCAAACCCCAGCACTGCCCCTGACGGCATCCCCCAATCCCCATCGTGGCCCACAATAACAGAGATACACTTATCTGGCAGTGGAACTGCCGAGGCTATCTCCGAAAACAGCCAGTCATCCGTCAACACCTTCGTACCATCACCCGGCAACCGGACGTCATCATGATTCAGGAAACCCATATCGATTCGGTCAACCTCGCAGGTTACGAACCTTTCATCCCGCCACATGCTTCTCGCCGCCTCTGCACTTTCATCCACAAGAGAATCACCGCCATCGAACACAATCTCCACGACCGAAACATCGAACACCTTCTCGTTGAACTTATCCCCACCAGGAGACGTAAGGAAAGTATTTTTCTCCTTAACGTGTACAGCCATCCCTCTGCCAAAGTTCGAAGCCGTTTTCTCACCCTCTTCAAGAAGGCCCTTAACGTAGCTGGCACCAACCCCCTCGTTATCGGTGGAGACTTCAATGTCCCCCACACGGTATGGGGATATGGCTACTCGACGACGACGGCTCAAAACCTCTGGAAAGACTCCCAAGACCTCGGTCTCACTTTCATTACAGACCCCACGTTCCCCACACGCCTCGGTAGCTCCACTTCCCGCGACACGACCCCCGACCTAACATTTACCAAGAACGTCACCAACGCCCAATGGAGCAACACACAACATGATCTCGGTAGTGACCATTGCATCATTGCCATACTTATCCCTCGGATAGCTGCAGTTACTGCCAAACCCCGTGAGTTCACTTGGGTTGACTGGGATGCATTTCGCAAGCATCGATCCGCTGACCAGCACGCGGAACGCATAGCGGACATTGATGCATGGACCCGAAATCTCCACTCCGACACCAATGCAGCCACGCACACCGTTACCACCGATGCCCCCGTCGAGCGCATGGACAGTAGACTGGCCCACCTCCTCGCGGCTAAAACATCCATCCTATCCCGCTGGAAAGGGCAACGTCTCAACAGGCGCCTCCGCGCTAAAATAGCCCTCCTTAATAAGGAAATCGCAGCCCATTGCCTCACTCTGAGCCGTCAGCAGTGGACTGAACTGTGCAATACTGCTGACGGACAGATCCATTGTCCCTCTTCTTGGAAGCTTCTCAAACACCTCCTCGATAGTCAAGCCACCCGCTCTTCCCAACAAGATCGCCTTACTAAACTTCTCTATACAGAAAGGAAGAAACAGGGCCGCGCCCAAGTATTAGACTACCTCACGAACAAGTATCTCCCCGTGGGCCCAGTGCAATCTCACGGCTCCTACACCGGAGCCCCCAACCCCCCACTGGACGAAGACTTTAGTGTCGCTGAGATCCAAGCCGCCCTGCATAAGTTAAACAGCCGTTCTGCCCCTGGGCCCGATGGGGTCACTAACAAAGCCCTCCGTAATCTGGATGATGCCTCCGTCACCCACCTGACAGACTATGTCAATGACTGCTGGCGTAATGGTGCCATTCCGCCGGCCTGGAAAACAGCAAAGGTCATCCTTATTCCGAAACCTGGCAAACCTTCTAGCCTCGATCATCTTCGCCCCATCTCACTAACCTCATGTGTGGGAAAGGTTATGGAGCATGCCTTCCTCACGCGAATTAACACCCATCTGGAAGACACTGCAGCTATCCTCACTCTGTCATTGGCTTCCGGGCCCACCTGTCGACCCAAGACGTCATGCTACAACTTAAACACCATATACTTGAACATAGAACACGTACTAATAAAGCTATACTCGGCCTCGACCTCGAAAAAGCATTTGACAGCATAGCCCATTCCACCATTCTTGACCGCATCTCACGCCTTAATATCGGTGCGCGCGCTTATAATTACGTCAGAGACTTTCTGTCTAATCGCACGGCCTTCCTTTCGGTGGGGGATCTCCGCTCCGACGCCCAGACTTTGGGCAGCGCGGGAACTCCCCAGGGCTCCGTTATCTCCCCAATGCTTTTTAATCTTGTCATGATCGATCTTGCCAAGGAGTTGCAGCAAGTGGACGGTGTCACCCACACCATATACGCTGACGATATAACCATCTGGGCCCACAAAGGCAGTGACGGCGAAATAGAAACGGCACTACAATCCGCCATTGAAACAGTTGAGACCTATATCCAAGGCACGGGGCTTCGCTGCTCCCCTGCGAAGTCCGAACTCCTTCTGTACAGGCCTACTCTCCGTGGCCGCCGTCCAAAATACTCCACCGCTAAACGCCATTACGAAGACATTGCGCTTCATCTCATGGATGGCAGCCCCATACCCCTCGTCACCAATATCCGTGTGCTCGGCTTGCTCATAGAGGCGAACGGAGCGAATGGCATGGCCCTCGCCAAAATCAAGATGAATACAGCCAACACCATGAGACTTTTGAAGCGGGTCTCCAACCGCCGTGGGGGTATGAAAGAGGAGAATCTGTTCCGATTAATCCAGTCATTTGTAATTTGCCACATCACCTACGTTGCTGCGTATCTAAACTGGTACAAGGCTGAACAAACCAAGATCAACATACTTATACGTGGTGTCTATAAACAAGCCCTCGGCCTCCCCGGCTGCACCAGCACTGACCTCCTCCTTCAACTAGGCGTCCACAACACACTGGACGAGCTCATCGAGGCCCAACGTCGCTCTCAGCTGGAGAGACTCACTCTCACAACGACGGGGCGCCATATCCTCACCTCGCACGGTATCACCTACCACCATCAACACGGCCATAAGCACCAGATCCCCTCCACCATACGAGCTTGGATTCACGCCGATCCTATCCCCAGAAACATGCACCCCGAATACAACCACGCACGTCGCACAGCACGTGCCACGGTTCTCACCAAATCTCTTACTCGCCACGACGGTGTGAGTTTCGTCGACGCCGCCGAATATCCCCACGGTACCCGCTTTGCAGCCGTCACCACGCGTGAAGGCTCTCTCCACCATGCTATCAGCCTAGTAGCCCCACACGCTGAGGAGGCTGAAGAAGTGGCCATCGCGCTAGCTACACTAGACCCAACATGCCATACCATCGTCTCTGACTCCCGCTCCGCCGTTATCAACTATATCAACGGCCGTATTTCACACCAAGCCTTGCGCATCTTGCAACAAGCGCCCCGCTCAACCGACCATCAGGTTACACTCGTCTGGTTCCCGGCTCATGTAGGCACCGTCCTCCCGCACCTCCCCAACCTCAACGAGGTTACCCACTCCCTAGCGCGAGGCCTAGTAAACCGCGCGGGAGAAGGGGAGGCTGCCCCCACCGGTAGGGATCGCCTGACACGCTACAATGATCTTGTGAAGTCCTTCTACTTAGAGCGTAGAACCTTCCCCGGCCCACACAACAAACTATCCCGAGTGCAGGCTACAACTTTCCGCTTGCTACAAACCAACACTTACCCCTCGTTACAACTTTATAACAAGATCTACCCAGACATTTACCCCAATCCCACGTGCCATATCTGCAAGACACAGCCAGCCACACTTCCACACATGCTTTGGGACTGTACACACCAATACCCCGACACTAACCCCACGACCCTCTCGTCGAGATGGCACGCTGCCCGGCGTAGCCCCAACCTTGACGACCAACTCTGGGCGACCCAGCAGGCCTGCGAGGAGGCGAAGAGGCAACACCTCGACGTCCCCACGTGGGAGGCCTAGGCCCACCCACTATCTCTTGCTGGTTTCAATAAAGTTTATTCAGTCAGTCAATGAGCTGGCGCAAAAACAGCATTGTGGCGGCGTCATTTTTTATGAGTTGTTTTTTTAGTTGCATAAAGCTACATGATGGAGTAGTAGTAGTAGTAGTAGTGGTAGTAGTAGTAGTAGTAGTAGTAGTAGTAGTAGTTAGAGTAGTAGTTGGAGTTTATTGCAGCTTAGCGTAGTATCCTCCTTCTTTAATGCAGCCTTATGTTCAGGAAAAGTACCTGCACGGGACCTCCCATCCTACCTCATCCCATAGCTCACAACCTCCTGCTGCTCGTTTTTTTTCTGCTGCACCTTCCTCATACTCCTGCCCATTTCAGCACGACAACGTGTCGTGGCTGAAGAGGCGCATTTGGAGAGGCCGTATAACTCGTCTCGTTCCAGACGGGATTTTCCGTCTTTCGCACCTGCTGATGAGGGCGTGACTTAAGAGTGCCTAGAATATGGTATACACGAGGTCGTACTTAAACGTACCGCTACCCTTGCAGACCTTACGCAAATACACATTTAAAAGGAGCGCTGAATAGAGATGGAAGTTGTTGGGCGTTAGTAAATTATAATTATTCAATACCGAAGAACCCGCCTTTAAAGCGATAAGAGGATTGGTGATCCGGAAAAGACGCGAAAGACTAAGACAGGTGGCGACGCCTACGAGAAATCCCCGCACCAGCTTACTATGACGTCACGGATTTTGACGGTGCCTGGTATGTCGAGGTTATTTGGTTATCGATAAAAAGAGCTACACTGTGTTCTAAAACGTCTACATACTGACCGTAGCGAGTTGTTTCGAAAACTACTAAAAGTGAATTTCGGCGTCCATTTTTTCTTGCAGTAATTAACTGCTTACTGTAAAATTAACAAAATACTGTTTTAATAGCATATTTCACACGCGTAAGCTGCTGCAGTGTTTCTCTTTCTCGTCCTTTCAAGAAAACTGACAGAGGAAAGGCAGGCACTGCGCGTACGTTGACCTTTAGCACAATTTTTTTTTCCTTTCTGCAACACGGCAGCGTTTGCTCAGTGATCCTTCTTTTCTCTATAAGTTGTCCTGGAATATTTAGTTACTTAAATGTGAAGTCGGGAATAGTAATTTTGCTGGGCTTCGCATAAACAAGCGCTGCAAAAATGACTCTTGCAAAGAAATCAAAGGACCTGTTGTTAGGACTTCGACCGAGAGCACTTCGACAGGCACTGAAATATAGCTCTCTGAAGAAAAGCTTAAAGAAGAAGCTGTGGAGAGCTTCATTTGATTCCATTAGCACAACAGATTGTCTAAATACGTTAGACACAGGCCCTAAAACACACCATGACTTACTTAAAGAATAGTATCAGCTACCGCTTCTACATTTTTTACATAGTGCGTGCAGATACACGTATATATTTCAGCTGACAAACGTGATACCGCTTGCGCGTGAGACAGTGCAATTGTGCATTTAACATGCCCTCCACCCTCTCTACCCACAAACACACGAATACGCACACCCGCACACACATGTACCCAAACACAAACACACACACACAAACACACGAACACACACGCGCGCGCGCATGCACTTATATATTCAGCCTGCACACACACATACGCTAATACAGCGTGAACATACACTTCTAGCTTATTTTAAGAAATCTAGCTACAACAATGCCCCTCGGCATGTCTTTTGCGATTTACGGTGGGTTGGCAATGGCAAACTACGAAAATATGAAACTATGAAAAATGAGTGCGTGTCGTGTGCTCACTCTATCGCGTTAGCGACCCTGCAACATGGGTAGCCTCGAAATTTACTCACCGGTTTCCCCACTTCCTTTGACGACTCCAAGCACGCTCTTCACAAGCCGTGTCACCCTCTTACTGCTCACTGACATTGAAACTTTCCTGCAGAAAAAAACGAAGAGAAACGGACAATACACCAGCAGAACTACAATAGTTGGATGACTGAAGACATGAAGTTGATTACACTTGATGTTGAACGGTAATTCACGTTTTCTGATATTCGAATTCCGTCAACTCAGTTGCTGATAACAGAAGTCTTAAAGCGGCAAAAAGTGGGCATCCCATATAGGCATTGTCAACCTCCGCGTTTAGATATTTCAAATGAATGAAGGGCACGGTACTTCTGCCCTGTTCAGAAGGCACTAGCGATGGAAACGTTCTGCCAGGATCACAGATCGTGAGTGGCGCTTCTGTTTGGGCTTCTGCAATCTGACCGTCTTCTGCTCAGTTTTTCAAAAAAGAAAAAAAGAACTGCTTTCACACTCCGTCTACTTAGATCAAACCAAGTAGGACAAAGCTCTCTCCCGTTCTGCAGCTGCACATCGTTCACTGACCCTGAAAACTGTACCGGTTCAGCGCAGCCCACACATCATCAGCACAAGCACAGTGACACTGCACCGGAGTGAACATTAGCATGGCATGAAGGAACGGACACAAACCTTCTCGCAGTGTAAGAATATAAATGTAATTTAAAAACCTACATAAGGTATTCTTATGACCATTAATTATTCTTCCTGTTCGGAAAAACAATGATCATGATTAGTAGTACAAATATTGTTAAACAATTGCAAATTGTGAACGCGCAAATACGTCGTCATTGCCTTCTGTAGTGTCTATACTTCGTTGAACGTTTCTTTCTTACACGAAAAGGCCAAGTGCGCAGATTCCACAAAGAGTGCAGCCTATGGAGCAATGTGGCTAATTTTCGACTAAATCCTCACTAATTAGGCGTGTACCGCTAATTTGACCTAATCTGCGACTAATTCTCACTTCCTGTTGGCACAGGCGAAGCCACACTGCAGAAGCGATTGTTTTGCATGAGCCGTGCTTTGTTAAGTGGCTCCATTTCCCAAAATTTGCCGCATGACTACTTCCCCTCAATAATTCTCTTTCTACGGCAGTGCACCCTTTACAGGGATATTGTGCAATATGGGTAATTTTTTACCATCTTGACGCCAATTAGTGTCCGTAGGGTAATCTCTACCCACTTCGCGACTAATTTAAGCTTCTCGTGGGCACCTGAGGAGCCCCCTTGCCGACAAGATTGTCTCGCGCGAGCCCTGCTTAGCTCAAATGAACTGACTGAATTTCCCAAATTGTGCCATACGGGGCTTTGCCTCAACATGGCTTTATCCACGGCGGTGCACCATTTACAGAGATACAGTGAACTGTGGGTAATTTTCGACCGTATTGACGATTATGCCCGTACCATTATTTGTACCTCCTAATCATAATTATCGTATCTTTATGTCCACTGCAAGACGAAGGCCTCTCCCAACGATCTCCAATTACTGCTGTGATGCGCTGATTCCAACTTGTGCCTCCATATTTGCTAATTTCATGACCCCACCTAATTCTCTACCATCATCAGATGCGTTACCCTTCATTTGGCGTCCATTCTGCACCTCTAATGGTCCATTGGTTACCTGACTTACGCATTACGTGGCCTGCTCAGTTCAATTTTTTTACCGTATAATCAACTAGAATATCGGCTATCTACGTTTGCAGTTGGACCTAGACTGCTGTCTTTGTGGCCCTTAACGTGACGCGTAACATTTTTCGTTCCATTGCTCTTTGCGCGGTTATTAACTTGTTCTAGGGCACCTTCGCTAACCTTCAATTTCTTTTGCTCCATATGTTAGCACTGGTACAATGCAAAGATTGTGCGCTTTTCCTTTCAACTCTCAGTTTCTTTTCAACTCTCAGTAAAGACTTGGTATTGCCTTAGGTGTGCACTCCAATCAATTTTAAGCATGAAATGCTTTAAGCTCCCGTCGTCGGCCACCTTCATATGACCTTAAGCCAAAAGCCAGAGCCGTTATCCCAGCACTCAAACGAGAACATCCGGGAAATTTGCGCGAACAGATCGAGATCATCCGGACAAGCATTACACACGCTAGTTACTTTAACTTTAAGTACGCTGAAGTTTTAGTTGTCATTTTCAATATCCACGCTCAAAACGCAGACACAGGGCACTGTAGACTTGATTGTCATCTTTTGGCGCTGAGTGCTCTTTTCAATGCCACGTTCCTCGGCGCGTCCGGTGGGCCGCGAATGGCCGTTTGACCGAGATGATACTTGCAAGGATGCTCTGTCGGTGACAGGAAACTATTGCGTCCATATAGACCAGTACGCAGCACGGCTGGGGCGGTGTGATGTGGCGGGCTTTGCCGTTTCAAACATGCACTACACCCATATTAAGGTTGTGGCCAGTATCTTCTCCAATGCATCTTCTTTGCCTGTAGCCGTTTCATGCTCTTACTCTCCATTACGGGAGAGCCAGCATTTTTTTGCTCTTTTGCATATTTCCTTCTCATGGTCAGGGTCGCCTGTGAGTAGTTGACCTAGGTGTAGTTACTCTTGTACAGACTCTACAGGCTGACTGGCCTTCATGAATTCTTGTTGTCTTTCGAGCCTATTGTGAATTGTCTTTGTCTTCTGCGCATAATTCTTCAACGCCTCTCTTGCAAGGTCCGCAATCATTTGTTGCAGTTCATCTGTAGTGTTGCTGAATATCAGAATGTCATCTACAAATCGAAGGTTGGTCTGATATCCACCGTTGACCTTCACTCCTAAGCCTTCCCAGCCTAGTAGCATGAATACTTCTTTTAAGCATGCAGTGAATAGTATTGAAGAGATTGTCTCCTTGCCTGATCCATTTCTTGATAAATATTTTTACTTCTCTTGTGGAGAACCATGATAGCTGTGGAGTCTTTGTAGATATTTCCCAAGATATTCACATATGCTTCTAGTACGCCTTGATTACACAATGCTTCCATGACGGCTGGTATCTCTGCTGAATCAAATACTTTTCATAATTCATGAATACCATTTGAGAGGTTTAATCATGTGTTGGCCTGATTGCATTGAAAATTATCCTGGTGAATATTTTATAGAATACGGAAAGCAAGCTAAGAGGCCTTTAATTCTTCAATTCTTTAGCTTTTCCCTTCCTATGGATTAGTATAACGTTACCATTCTTCCAACCCTCTAGTCCACATGAAGTCGTGAGGCATTGAATATGATCGGGTCGCAAGCATTTTAAGCATTTTATCTGTGCCAGCTTTGATTAAATCGACTGTTTTTCATTGTTCTCCTGCCACTTTGCTCCCGCACATGTTTTGCAAGGTGATTTTAACTTCATCGCTACTTATAGAAGAAACCACTGCATCCTGTTCTTCATTACTTCGAATGAACGTAGCGTGGCTCTGTGGGTACTGTACAGGTCAATACAGAATTCTTCCACTGCTTTTACAGTAACATCTAAATTGCTTATGAAATTGCCCTGCATAACTTTCACTGGATACACCTTGCCTTGTCCTATGCCAAGTTTTCAGCCCACCGATTTCATAGTGCTGCGGTTTTAGAGCACAGCTTTTAGGCGCCCGTTTCTGCAGCGAGCGTCACCGGCATTGGCGGCGTGGCCGAGAGAACGAGCACAGCGAAAGATGAAAGAGCGAACGCGAAGCGGGACGTGAAACTCGCAAGCTGCGAACGGTAGAGACCAATGAGAGTGACTCCTCTGTGTCGCACATGCGAGAAAGTGGTGTCAAGCGGACCCGCCCAACCATTATCTTTGTAGTATCATCTGATGGCGTCTGCTCTCGCTCGCGCTTGTCTTGTTTGCGTGGTTTAGTATAGTTCCCGCTTGCTTCGATTGTTATGTTTTGTTATTTTTGTAATGTGCTTGCGCCTGCGACATGAGTGGCTTAGTACTTTCTGGAAGGCGCGCGGGCACCAGCGATTACATTGGAACCTTCGACGAGTATGTATGAATGTATAAAGGCCGATGTGCTTGTCCTGCAGGTCAGATTTCCGACGATCGCTGACTCTGCTCGACGCTATCGTTGAGCTTGAGCGTTACATATTTTGTGGCCACAAGTTCGCTCAATAAAAAGATAATTTTTGTAATCCACAGGTTCAATACTCTTTCGTTCTTCACTGGTACTACCATGGGACGATATATTGATGATAGAACATAGTCTCAGCCACTTCTTTCTGAACAATTACCAATGGAATCAGTGGAAGAGTTTCCTCTACCGCACTGCTATTATCTTCGCACGTTAACATTGTGAATATACCATACTATTTTCTCATAGATCAGTTTTGACATGTCAGTTAGTTCTATCTGATTTCTTCGGTTACACACTTTTATGCTTTTCTCGTTTCCATATTATGCCCTTTGTTGCTTGGGAAAGATTACCTACTGGTTGTCTGGGTGTCTTAGTTCCTATTTCAATTGCTTCTTCATAACTCAGCGTAGTTACGGTTTCAGTCATCAATTTTATGTTATCTTCATCTTGCTGTTCTAAAGCTGCATATCTGTTTGCCACAACCAGGGTTATTCGCTTGCTTTTATCCTTATGCGCCTAATTTAACCTGTATTTTCTTTAATAATATCGCTCTTTGTCTCCTAAACTTGAGAGAAATCGTACACGTCACTAACCTATGGTGACTGTCCTAAACCTACCTAACACTTCGATATCCTGCGCTATGCTGTGATCAGCAGAATGTATGAAATCCATTTTACCTCGTCTTTTACCTTTAGGGCTTTTCCAAGTCCACTTCCTGCTACTGCGCTTCCTGAGGAAGGTATTTATGATACGGAATCTATTCCTTTCCACGAATCCTACCGGCACCTCTCCTCAAGTAATACCTCTAATTTTATCTACTCTGCGACTAGTTCTGGCTTCTTGCGAGCACCGGAGAAACCCCTTTACAGGCACCTTTGCTTCTCGCGAGCGCAGCTATTTCCCAAACTGTGCCGTATAGTGGCTTTGCCTCAGCATCGCTACCTTCGGCTGTGCATCATTTACAGGGATATATTGAAATGTGCCTAATTTTCGACTATATTGTCTCACATTACGCCCGAGCTGTTCTCTTTTTTCTACTTTGTGACGAACTATCGTTTCCTGTGGGTGCTGGCGAAACCACCTTCCAGAAACACTTGGCTTGCATGAGCCCTGCTGAGTTCAATTGAATTCGCTCCATTTCCTATAGTGAGCCGTACGGAAGCTTTGCCTCAACGTCGGCATATCTACGGCTCCGCATCCGTTTCAGAGTTGGTGTGATGTGGGTAATTTTTGACCATATGGACGCTAGTTATAACCGTACCATTAATTATATCTACTCTACTACTAATTCTCGCATTGTAGGGGCGCCGGTAAAGCAACTTTCCAAACAACATTGCGCTGCACGAGCCCTGCGAACTATAAGCGAAGTCGATCCGTTTCCGAAAGTGAGCCGTACGACGGCTTTGCCTCAACGTCGCCCAATCTACGGCGGTGCATTCTTTACAGAGATGTAGCGTCAGGTGGGTAATTTTCGACCATATGGACGCTAGTATAGCCATCCCATAATTTCTACCCACTCTTCTGCTAATTCTCACTTTGTCTGGGTGCCAGTAAAGCCACTTTTCGGACAACATTGGGTCGGACAAGCCCTGCTTACTACAGGCGAGTCGCTCCATTTCCGAAATTTGCTGTATGGCGGCTTTGCCTCAACATCGTCGTATCTACGGCGGTGCACTCTTTACAGAGATGTAGTGTCAGGTGAATAATTTGCGACAATATGGACGTTAGTATAGCCGTCCCATAATTTCTACCTTCTCTGCTACAAATTCTCACTTTGTGTGGGTGCCTGCTTACTATAAGCGAAGTCACTCCATTTCCAAAAGTGTGCAGTATGGCGGCTTTGCCGCAACATCGCTCTATAAACGGCGGTGCACGCTTTACAGAGCTCTAGTGTCAGGTGCCTAATTTTCGACCATATGGACACTAGTTACACCCGTCCCAATAATTCTACCAATTCTGCTACTTATTGTTGCTTTCTGTGAGTGCCAATGAAGCCACTATCCAACCAACATTGCGTTGCACGAGCGCTACTCACTATAAGCGAAGTCGCTCCGTTTCCAAAAGCGCGCCATATGGCGGCTTTGCCTCAACATCACTTTATCTACGGTAGTGCACCCTTTACGGAGATGCAATGTGAGGTAGGGAATTTCGACAATATTGATGCTAGTTATACCCGTACCGTTATTTCTACCTGCTCTGCTGCTTATTCTCGCTTTTTGTGGGCACCGTTGAAGTCTCTTTCCAAGCAACATTGCCTTGCGCGAGCCCTGCTCATTATAAGGATGTGACTCCATTTCCCAAACTGTGTAATACGGTGGCTTTGCCTCAACATGATCTTATCTACGGCGGTGCACGCTTTACAGAGATGCAGTGTGAGGTGGATAATTCACCACCATATGGAGGCTAGTTATACCCCTACCGTTATTTCTACCTACCCTGCTACTAGTTCTCGCTTTGTGTGGTCACCGTTGAAGCCACTTTCCAGACAACATTGCGTAGTGTGAGCGCTGCTGATTATAAGCGATGTGGCCGGTGGCTTTGCCTCAGCATCGTCTTATCTACGGCGGTGCACGCTTTACAGAGATGTAGTGGCAGGTGGGTAATTTCCGACCATAAGGACCCTAGTTGCACCCGTACGAATAATTCTACCTGCTCTGCTACTAATTCTCACTTTGTATGGGCGCCAGTGAAGCCACTTTCTAGACAACATTGCCTATCGCGTGCCCTGCTCAGTATAAGTTATGTGGCTCCATTGCCCAAAGTATGCTATACAGTGGCTTTGCCTCAACATCGTCCTATCTACGTCGGTGCAAGCTTTACAGAGATGTAGTGTCATGTAGGTAATTTTCTACCATATGGACGCTAGTTACACCTGTCCCCATTAGTTATTCCTACTCTGCTACTAATTCACGCTTTGTATGGCTGCCAGTGAAGCCACTTCTCAGACAACACTGCGTTGCACGAGCCCTGCTCACTGTAAGCGCTGTTGCTCCATTTCCGAAAGTGTGCCGTACGGCGGGTTTGCCTGAACATCGCCATATCTACGACAGTCCAGCCTTTACAGAAATGCAGTGTGAGGTAGGCAATTTACGACCATAGGGACGCCAGTTATAGCCTTACCGTTAGCTGTACCTACTCTGCTACTAATTTTCGCTTTTCGTGGACACTGATGAAACCACTTTCCAGGCAACACTGCCTAGCGCGGTCCCTGCTCAGTATAGGTGAAGTCGCTCAGTTTTCGAAAGTACGCCATAGAGCGGTTTTGCCTCAACATCGCTATATCTATGGCAGCGCACCTGCTAAAGAGATGCAATTTAATGTGGGTAATTTTCGACCATATGGACGCAAGTTATACCCGCAGCGTCAATTCTACCCACTCTGCTACTAATTCTGACTTCGTGTTACCGCCGCTGAACCCACTTTCCAGACAACATTGCATAGCACGAGCCGTGCTCAGTATAAACAAAGTCGCTCCGTTTCCCGAAGTGTGCCGTACAGCGACTTTGCCTCAACATTTTTACATGGTGTCCCATCTATCAGGCAGTACTTCTTAAAAAAACACGGGCCGTTCTACGCGAAGATAACGAAGTGCATAATATTCACCGTCGAACACTGGGACCGCCAGCAACTTTTGTTAATTCCATCTAATTTATTAATTACATCTCTTTATTTACTGCTTTGAGCGAGAAGTCCGTAAAAAATTGAAATAATTACGCAAGTTTCGTCGATCAACATAAAACACACGAGTATGCATTAGCGCTCGATAGGAAAAGTTATGAACAAGTTTATACACAAATAATAGTCACAGAATTTCCGTCTCCTTTCGAAAGCGTACGCCGCACACGCCTATAGTCATAGTAAACAATGCGCCCGAGAGACTGATCGAGCAGAATATGTACAAAGCGCAATGCATTCATATTTGTTCGCACTGTCTCATTCCTACAGTTCCAAATAGGAGAACAAATCTGCAGCTTTTTGCGCATAAAGAAAACGTTGGATAAGGACAAAGCTATTATACGAAACCTTCTTTTGAGGAATCTCGATATGACGCCTAGCTTCTAGGTATGATGAAATAAATATCTTTGCATCATGATGTTTCATATAAGTTAAACTGGAGTCGAAGTGCACTTAACGTTCGCACATACACAGTGCATTTTCCCCAAGAAGATTTTAAAACAATCTTTTTCGCTTAAAGGGGCCCTGAATCACTCTTTAAGGAAGTCGAGAAATGCATTTGAAGGTAAAATAGACTATTTCAGAAACGCTTGGCTGCAAAGCGTACTTCAATGCGTTGCGCCGAAGCGGAGCTATTCATAATCAAAAATTGTCATTGATCCCCTTCTGAGTGCTTCCGCTCTTTTGAATGACTTGCACTGCGAATGCGACGACGGAGCGGCCGTGCCCTCAACGCGCCGCTTACTCAACGTTACCATGGTGCGCAATTGAAACTTGATATTGGATGTTCACGTAGACGCCACTACTTGCGGTTTCGGCGCCTACGACGCGCCATACGCGGTTATCCTGCGCGACACACAGTGCGCGCAGCCAGCGGCCTCGTCGCGGTACCCCGTTCGGCCGCGGAATCTACGCTACATAGGAGACGGCAACTACATGCGTGTACGCAGCGTTTGCTTTGTGCGCAACAGAGCTCAAGTGAGTGCTCGCGCGCATACGACGCGTATGGCTGTGCTACTTGGTGGGGACCGGCTTTGTTCTGCACTAGCTTGACCAACGGAAAGCAGCCACGTGCAGCTTTCGCATTTTGATGCACTATCAATAGCTCAACATGAAGCAAAGTCTTCCAAGGCGTCTAACCAGGACCGGACTGGAGTGGGTGCGCGCTCGCAAGCATGTGTGTGGACTAATCTTAAGTTTCGCGTGGTTCGAGGCAAGTTGAGTGTTCAAAACTAGTCGAAATTAGCGGAACCCGACGGCTACGATATCGGTGAGCAGGGCAGACAATGTTTAATTCCGGCACGGGCAGCCGCAGCCCAGTGTGAGCAGACAATAGTCGACTCCTTCCAGAAGCGCATATTTATTAACGAGATTAACGAGCACTGATCCCAACACCCTTCTCGAATGATGTCAACTATTCGACAATAGCGGCTGCGTATGGGAATCTGCTATATAACGAAATAAAGCTCCAGGAAAAAAGTGAGGAGCCGAATTCTGTTGAAAAGGCAGCGCTTGAGAAAAAAAAAACACTTTGCGCTGCACTTGCGCGCTCCACGCGCGCCGGGCGACTGCACACGTTTGAAATGTTCATAATAGCCTATGCTAACCGCGGTCTGTGTTTTGACACCAAGCCCGAGTGCTGGTTCAGGACCCCTTCAGGAAAATTCATTGAAAGGCATACATCCGCTTAAAGGTGTCGCGTTCACGGCAGTGTGCCCTGTGTAAAGAAAAAAGAAAGGATTTCCGGGCCCTCTTAACGCTAGGCTTCTAATTAAATGGCTCGTTGGGTGATCTTTTGCTGGCTAATAAGTTTACGTGATTGTTCTAATAAAACCGGCGACAACAGGGAACAAAGCGCGAAAATGAGAGCTGTAAACCAGGCAGCAACCGCCGGCCTTGGCAAGGCGCTGCAGAGAAGCTGATTCACAATGTCCTCTTTGACGTTATTGCACTGTATCAGCTGAAAAAGATTACCCACCTTCCCTCGGGGAACAGTGGACCCGCCTTGTAGGTGGCATTCAGGCCTCCCTTCCAACCAAGGTCCTTGCCTCCAAGGGACCTGAATGGCGATACACAAACCGAGTAAAATTTAGGGGATACATATTAGCGCAGCGTAGAACTAAAGATTCAGAAGGAGGGAGACGAACGAACAGAGTGAGCGCTAGAATTAATTTTTTTTATTCCTCTAGTGAACTAGCAGGATTACTACCCCTGCGCATACATTGAGCAGCCACAGTGAAATTGTCGCAGCATTGTGTGGAACCTATGGAACTCATCTCCGAAGAGATTTTTGAAGAATAGACGTAACGCTAAGGCAGTTCATGCCTACTAATACGGAAAGCCTCCAACAATCACTGAGGTGTTATGGTGGGAGCACGTAAGCACCTATTTTGTTCAGGACCTTAGCCTAGAGCACTGCACGTGCCCGGAATGTGCCTAAACTGCGGGTCCGGCCTAGGCAAGGGGCCGAACTCGGGCTGAGTGAACAATTGCTGAATCGCGCACATGTCCGGCTTTTTTTCAGAGAGACCGATGTGTGTTCATTTTCCAGCTTAGTGCTACGTTTGAATAGATTAATGTTTGCTTTCATGAACAATCCTCCACTTCGAGGGATTCTACTTGTAACTCATTTACGAATAAAAAAACTCTTCTCAACATTATTCTGAGGTTATTAAGACCTAAGATTCGTACAGGGGATCGCGGTTAGGCGAGAGATGGACGGCTTGAAGTTCGAATAGAGGTAGCGCTTTGAATTTAACAGCTGCCCAGGCTGTAAGCAAGTTCAAGCGCATTAGGGGGGTTGGGAGTGACAGCGAAGGACGAATTTCAAGAGTGGCAAGACATCATATGATGAGCAAAACGTGAACAAGGTGAATGCAGGAGAGATCGTTTCGACAAGTGGACTTGTCTTCTTCAAGGCGACATGTGCTTTTCTCGCCACAGTATATATAGGTGGGGTTCTTCTAAAGGGGAGAGAGTGTGAGGCGGGAGGACGCGGAAACGGGGGAAATCTGTTAGCGTGACGAATTGAGAGTAAAGGAACGTTGTGTACAAGTTCAAAGCCAGGGCACTCCCCCCCCCCGCCCCCCGGTCTGTCAACACACGCGCGTTAGCCGGTGTGTCAAGGGCGTCTGACACGCCTGACACGTCGGACATTGTAACCAATAGGCATAAACGTTTCAAAGGGAGCTTTAGAATCTATTCGCTATGCTAAACTTCAAGCTATAGGCAACAACACTTAGTTTGATTTCTTGGCGTATCCTCCCCCTTTTTTTTCCTTTTCCCCCTTTTTTCTTTTTCCTTTCCTTTTCTTTTTTTTTGGCAATCCGGCATGTCAGACGCCCTTGACACGCGGGCTAACGCGCGTGTGTTGACAGACCGGAGTGCTGGGGGGAGGGGGGGAGGTGTGCCCTGGCTTTGACCTTGTACACAGCGTTCCTTTACTCTCAATTCGACACGCTAACAGATTTTCCGCCGTTTCCGCGTCCTCCCGCCTCAGACCCTCTCCCCTTTATAAGAACCCCACCTATATATACTGTGGCGAGGAAAGCATATGTCGCCTTGAAGAAGACAAGTCCACTTGTCGAAACGTTGGCTCCTGCATTCACCTTTTTCACGTTTTGCTCATCGTCTTGAATTAGCATCTCCCGCATTCCCCGTCTTTTCTCAAGACATCATATAGTCGTATGAAAATGACCATTAGTTAGAAGGATATTTGTATTGCAATGACATTGATGAGAGTGGAAGCTATTTGAGTGGTGGTATGCTCGCCGAAACCAAAATTACTACTAGATTGTTTTCAGTTGTGGAAAGCATATTTCGTATTGCATCCACAATAGGAATTATTGCCATTAGTTTTAGTACAGCTAGTCACATTTTTCCAGAGCAGAAGGCGCTCTTAAAGGCAGAGTCGTTTAAAATATTTTTTGCCCCATAAAGATGTGTAATTTTCGGCAGTAGTCATTGATATGCTTCTTGGCACTGGTCTTATGGGTGATCATTCTGAAAGAAAAAAAATAAGATTTTAAGCAAGCTATGAAAGCAGTGATTTTAAAGCGGTATCAAGTAAAATCTGCGATATTCATAAACGAAATATTTTTGTGCTAAGGGATAGTGCAAATTGCTACTGGTTTCTGTTATCTTTATTCCCTATTTGTTCATGTTCAAACGAGTTGAATGTTCTGCCGTGGTTCATTGCACAATTATGTCGAACAAATTAACTTTAGGCTTTATGATATAAATAGTTCTTAGATCCATACGTTAAGCCTACGCGAATGCCCCAGTATGTGGCAACATTGGTGAGAAGGACGTGAGAAAGAAAACAGAATTTTACTCACAGTGCATTATTTTACTGTTATATTCACACTAAATTAGGTGACTAACCCGCGTGGTCACAGCCTTGTATATGTTTTCCTGGCACCTGAGGGGTTTACTGCGAAAGTTTTACGTTAAGAAACAGTTACATCACATCAAAATCTGATTAAAAATGGCTACGTTGCATACGCTGTACGTGAACTGTTTAGCACTCTGCGCAATAAGACGACGTTAGGCAGAGTCCAAGTTAGCTCAGATTGCGAAGCAAGGATGCCGAAATTGGGGACTGAAAAATCCACACCACTTATAGTAAAGCCCAATTAAGCAATCAAAATGGCGCGTTCCGTGCCACAATGTGATTGCACATGAGCATTATTGATACGGATCATCCATTTCTGTGTAATGAAGAAAGCTTCTAGTGGTCGCGCATTGTGGTATTTGTGAAAGTTAATGAACAAGCGCATTTATATTTACATTCGATCCACGTTTATTGCGATAAGTTCCATAACTGTACATCGCAATGATCATATGAGATTCTAAGGTAGCATGAAATGGGGGCTAGTGGTGGGTACGGCAGTGTTCACCTAGGCCTTCGCTGTATATTGCCGCACAACTAGTGGGAAAGTGTAGTACGGTTGATCACATCGCACTTTGAAGCATGAGCGTGGGGATGAAAGCATTTACGTTTTTTTTATTTAGCATCAGCTTTGGCATAAAATGTTACGCGCTGTATTCTGCCTCTTGCAAATATTGTTCCGCTTCTTTTTCTATATCGTCATTCCCAAAGAATAAGCAGTTGTGCCTGAATCGGTTGCCGTAGCCCTAATTCCTCCATATTTCCTTCACTGTCCATTGCATACATGTCATTTTTTCGCTCTGTGAATCATCGCAAACCCTTCGTTTACTGCGCCGTAGGTGCAATTTATCGAATTCCTCTCCCTTGCAGAAAAGCCTGCATTGGGCAGACGGGCAGGTGCATGAACGAATGCCTGCGCGAGCATAACAACACCTTAAAAGGAAGGTCGACCTTTCACCTCTCATCGCACTGCAGATCTTGTGGGTGCAAACCTTCCTTCAATAAAACTGACCTCATCACCAGGCACAAAGACAGAATGGCTCGTGAACTTGCAAAAGTCTTCCATAACCGTAAGCATAACCGTAACCATAACCGTAACCAATGCTTGATTTGTATCGCTTTTTGTCATTTTGCTCATGCACGGGAGTCCTCCTGACAGTTTGTAACTTTGGGACTCCCTGTTTAGTGCTAATTTTGCATACAATTCTTGTAAAACTGACATCGTTGATGATGAATAAACTTGAACTTGAACTTGATATTGAACGACGGCGTCATGTTTGTATATCTGAGCCGTTTGACTTTTTGCTGGCTTCTGAAACGCACTTGCTCAATAAATATTTCCACGCGGTTTAGATTTCGTGCAGACGCAGGTAGTTTTTTTTTGCGTGTTTTCTTTATCAAGTGTTCTGTTCAATGAATTTCATTTAGACAGCGCTAGTCCTGTGTCCTTCTAACTCGGTGTCTTCCGTTGTTTTCCCGCTCGATTATTTATTATAGATAGAGTGTCGGCAACGGCAATTTCTTTTTTTCCCACTCGTTGCATATATAGTTTAGGAAACAACAGTTTACTACGAGTTAGATAGTTAGATTATATTGTGCAATCTGTAGACATCTTAATGTTTTTTTTTATCTTTCGAGCACGGGAATGAAGGCATACATGCAGGTTTCGATCGCTAATACCCATTCTGATTGTTAGTGAGCGCTCTTTTGTGCTGTCTGCTATTATTCTGCTTTACGGTGTTCCGTTTTTTTTTCCTATGCTCAATATACATACACTCGCCGTCCGAACTTAACACTGTTCTGCAGCGAAAACTGATGGTGCAATCACTGACAAAAGTTAGTGTGCTGAAGTACACATTCTCGCCTTCCACCTTCAAAGTTTTTCATGGAGATTACGACCGGGTTATTTGATATGCTGCAAAATCTAAAATACCGCGGGAACCATGTTTTCGGGAGACGTCTCTGTTCCCAACTTGATGCTGATCAGTTGAGATTATTTGTCTTTCATTGTTTTCACGTCAGCAGCGTTTTAATGTGTTCGGCACGTTGAAACCGGCATGGACTATTCAGGAATAGCCAAGATTTTTGAGTGCGTCAGGCACTGCATTTTAGAGGTGCCTGGCCATCTAGCTTTAATATGCAAATAGGAGTTTATCGCACTCCGCAAGCTTAACAGAGGCTTGCGTTGATGTGTTTGCGATGACAAAAGTATGAAGATATTGAAATGTTGGAATTCTCCCTAAGCTGTCAGGTCTTGTTTGCTCAGCGGGTTTCCATTAACCAGGGCGCTTCTGAATATCCCCTCGAAGTTTTTTTCTTAAATAGGTGTAATAATCGAACAAGTGATTTTCTTAGAAGTGCTCTCACAAAAAAAGGCTCAAATTTTGAGATGACTCGAATCATTGATTATCATCATCATCATCATCACGATAATCATTGGTTATACAAGTTGTTATAAAACTAATAGTAATTAATATTGCTAGGCGAAGGACGAGTCAGTAAGACAAGCAACTATTTACATGTTATATTTACAACAGCGGTTGAAGAGCTGACCGGTTAGATTCATAGCGCGAACCCAGTTTGTTCCTCCCGTTTGTTCCGCCTCGTTCAAACAAGCAAATATCACACCCGTCTAGCATAATCCCCCAGCGGCAGAAGCGACGTCCCGGAGCGTCTAAATGTCATCACTGGGAGGGTGATGCTGCTTCAGTCGTGTAAGGTGCCCAGTATCACTGCACTGGGAAGCAGATGGGGCGTCAGGTGCGATCTCGTAGATGACGGGAGTCACGGCATGAAACATTCGGTATGGGCCTGTGTAACGAGACAGCAGTTTTTCTGACAGGCCGACCTGACGCGACGGAGACCGTAGAAGCACCAAAGAACCAGACGGCAAGTGCGCGTCTCGGTGTCGCTCTTCGTACAAACGCCTTTGAATGTCTTGGGATTTCAGAAGACGATCACGGGCAATTTCCCTTGCGTGGGCACAGCGGGCGATGGCCTCAAATGCACATTCACTCGTCGGTGCCGCGTGAACAGGGAGGGTTGCGGCGAGGGGCAGCTCTGGTTCTCGGCCGAATAGAAGGAAAAATGGGGGATAACCGGCTGTGTCGTGGCGCGAGGAATTATAAGCAAATGTGACAAACAGTAGAGCGATATCCGAGTCAGTGTGGTCTGAAGAGACATATTGCGCGAGCTGAAAGAGTTGCATGGCCTCGTTTTTCGTCCGTCCGTGTGGCGAGGAAAAGTGGGGAGGCTGGGGCGACGGGAATCGATGGCGTTGAGGCGACGGCGATCGCACGGAGGAGCGGCTGTCAGGGGCACAGAAGTAGGATACAGACGGCAAGATTTATAACGGCGAGAATCGGCGTATGGGCGAGGAGCAGAAAATGAGCTCCGGTACGGCAGTATCCAGGTGGTGCGGCAGTCGCGGGATACATGACCAACGCGGTGGCAGCGGAAGCAGATCGGTTTGTCGTCTAGAGTTCGCCATTCGACAGGACTGCGTGGCCTATGAGTGACGTGCTGGTTATTACAGGTTGTGGACATGGGAATGAGTGCCGAATCAGGTCGGCAGACAGAGCAGGTGGTAGGGATGCCAAGGTTTGCAATTTCTTGCCGCACAACTGCTTCGATAACGGAAATAGTGGGGGCCGCTTGGTCAAAGGTACCTTCAGGGGGGTTGTGGTCGAAGGGGGGCTGGACTCGCCGCTTCAATCTCACGGCGAACGACACGGGTGACGTTCTCTTGAAATTGTCGTGTGGCGGTAAGAGCGGAGCAAGAGGATGTGACAGGGGTGTTTGGGAGCCGGGAAAAGTGCGGGACGACGCGGCGGCTTTTGGCTACCTCGAAGCGCCGGAATTCTTTGACGATGGCTTCGATGGTAGAAACGTCGTTGTAGACGAGCAAATTGAAGGCATCATCCGCGATGCCTTTTAGGATATGGCCCACCTTGTAAACCTCGGTCATGTGCTCGTCGACTTTCTGGCAAAGCGCGAGCACTTCCTGTGTGTAGGAGACATACAATTCGGTTGAAGACAGGACACGGGTGGCAAGCTCTTTTCGCGCAGCCTGTTGGCGACCTGACGGGTTGCCAAGTAGGTTGCAAAGCCTCTATTTGAAGATGTCCCAGCTGGAGAGCTCGACCTCATGGGTGTGAAATCAGACACATGGTGTCCCGTCCAGATAAAAGATCACATTGGCAAGCATGATGGTAAGGTCCCAGTGGTGGCTCTGGCTAACACGCTCATATATGCTCAGCCAGTCGTCGACGTCGACGCCATTTTGGGCGGAGAATGTCCCAGGATCACGGAGACTAGGAACCGTAACGGACGTTGTGGTAGGCGCCGCAGGTGTAGGTGGCGACGGGGTGGTTCCATCGGAAACCATGGCTGAGAAGACGACGGTGCGGCCGTTTCGGAGCTCCGTGGCGAGGACGGGGAACATTCCACCTCCACCACAATGTTAGGCGATGGAGGAGTCAGTAAGACGAGCAACTATTTACAGGTTATATTTACAACGACGATTGCAGCGCTGACCGGTTAGATTCCCAGCGCGAGCACAGATTGTTCTTCCTCCTCTTTTCTCGAGTGATGGTGCACACGCCCCTCGTTCAAACAAGCAAATATCACACGTGTGTAGCAATATTCAACCAAAGTATTACGGTTATTGTAATGCAGAACTCAAAGCAGCAATTCTAGACGGTCCTAACTGGTTCCAGAAAGGCTAAAGATGCAAAAATCTTCAACGTAGCAAATTGCGGCCAAATGCTCTAAAGAATGAACTACCAACCCCTCAACCGGCGCTTTGAGCGAGGCGATCGTTTGCGCGTCCCTGTCGGCAGAGTATAAAGGAAGTGTCACTAGCAAGTAGTGATGGTGCTAGTGTTTTACATGACACGACATCTATTCATTGTGAACCTTGATCGCGAGATATGAAACTTCGCCAATGTGCGTCACTAGTTCGACCCGGCCCTTTATTAAACTTGCCCGCAAAGGCAGGCGAATGAATAAGGAGTGCGCAAGGAATTGATCTGCGAGTGTCCTAATCTATGTAGATCCAGCATGTGCTTACTCGAGGAAAACGGCAGCGTCATCGTAGCCAATCACAAGCGCAGGAATCGGCGAAAGGTTGCTGGTGTCTTCCTCTCGGACAGCTTTGTCTGCAGTTTCAAACGTTGTGGCATAGGAACAAAAATCAATGAAAGGTGGAAATTACTATTCAAGCGCAGCTTGGTTTCATGAACAGTGCTAAAAATACAGCGACACTTAATGAAATGAAGCAAACAAAATTAAATTATGGGGTTTTACGTGCCAAAACCACTTTCTGATTATGAGGCACGCCGTAGTGGAGGACTCCGGAAATTTTGACCACCTGGGGTTCTTTAACGTGCACCTACATCTAAGTACACGGGTGTTTTCGCCCCCATTGAAATGCGGCCGCCGTGAGCGGGATTCGATCCCGCGACCTCGTGCTCAGCAGCCTAACATCATAGCCACTGAGCAACCACGGCAGGTATAAAATGAAACAGAATGCGTCGTTGAAATACCTTGGTTTGTAGGACATAACTAAAAGGTATCTCTGTAATTCAGACGAATCTATCAATGAGTGGCTAATAATGAATGCACCCACCAAGTTTGTCGGAAAGAAAAAGATAGAAAAGCATCAGCGAGAAGTCAGCATAAGATACAGGTGTGAACGCATTTGGGGCGAATTCAAGGTTAAAAAAATAAACTTTGAAACCGTTATGAATGTCTACGGTAGGTCATAAAATGTCGCTTTTTTTGTCTACATAGGCGCGGTTGCACCAGCTTTATTGAGAATATGCAATAATAATAATAATAGTAATAATAATTCCTTTATTTTTCCATCCTTTCAGATTAGGGAGGCTAGAAAAGAAAGCTGTACGAACAGCTTGACTTGCTCCTGCCCCCCCCCCCCCTCCTCCAACATGAAATGCAATATGACATGTTTTCAGCAGCGTACAGTGCAAGCATGGAACAGCACAAACAAAAACAAAAAACACAACAACAATCAGCAGTCTTTGCAATAACAGAATGCGCGCAATAGTCACAGTTGCACGCGTTTTTCCATGCAGTCTTCGCAATAAGAAAACTGGCACAACAGTCCCGGTTAATTTTTCTATGAGTTCCAAAAAAAGTTAATAAAGAAATAGAAAAACATTTACGAACGCAACAAGGCTGTCTTGCGGTTACGACAGGTAAGCGCAGTAATGTACATGAATTGCCATATATGTGTATATATATATATATATATATATATATATATATATATATGCTTTAGTATATCTATGCTTTCATTCATGTTTAAACTAAGAATTTTATAGAACAAAGTACTAATGTGAATGTGACACATAAAACGGAAAATAATTGACAGGTGACCCAGCATTCTTATGATGTATATCTCATCTGCCAGTATGGCTTTTGCAGAACCATCGTAAACACTTTACCATCTCACGAAAGCACATGTCGCATGTGGCCGCTACGGATGCTCTAAACGATGTAGTTTACAGAAGTGCGATATCTGTTTTAGATATCAAGTTAAGTCTTTGTGAACCTTGTGCCTCAGTTTCGCTTAATGTTGACAATCTTGGGTGACTACCACAAAACAATATAGTTGCTGAGTCACAATTTCGCTTCCTAAAGCCGTGAAAGTAAGATTTGTTTCTAAAGAAACAGCTTGATTTTAACTGGTTCGCCGGTGGTCCAATGAAAGTATTTCTGCATTTCACATGTCTTTCAATAGGGCTCATGGGAATATAATGAAAAATTAAGCATGTTAGCAAAACTGCATGTTTGGAGTGACAGCGCAAACAGACAAACCTCTACAGACGAAGAAGGCCACGGAGCAAGCGCTTAGTTTTGTTCATATACATAAAAAGCTAATAAATATACGCATACACGTAAACTAAACAAGATAAGCAGGCAACACACGCATGCCCACGTGTACCACCCCCCCCTCCACAATAGAGCTACCAATGTACCCCATTTCTTTCTGTGAATGCCTTAGATAAGGCTGGCTAATACTTCTGCATGTTGCTTTCGTATCGCGCGTGTAATACGTTATCATGTATTCATAAAAAATAGTTGACATTGTTAGCTTGACCCGCGGCCTTCTCCATCTTTAGGTGTTGTCTGTTCGCGCTGTTACGATGAGCGGACAAATCGAAGTCGTCCCGGAGCTGAATCTCAGATTTTTTTTTAACTGCAGGGTGTCAAGTGAACCGACCGACGGACGGGTATCCGGGTGTCTCAGGGTCGCCGTAGTGGTAGAGCGAGCCCCTCTGCAGCGCCGAGCCGTCCACGAAAGCGGTTTTCGGGTAAACCTTTTCCGGGCCCAGCGGTGCCACGTCCTCCGGGTCGGCGAACACGAGCAGGCCTACCCCGCCGCGCTCGTGGCAGCTGCGACCCTGTCACAGAGGAGAAGCACGTGGCCGAGTTTGAATGGGCAGCGCACGTTATTTCTTACAGAGCTGTCAATCACTCGCTTATGTGTGGAAAAAAAAATTATATAATTACAGGGCACAAATTGGAGTCTCTCCAAAGCAAAGCCTTCTTTTTTTGAAGCGTTTAATGAAATGCTGTACGAGTGTTCGTTCGTCTTGTGTACCGCGTTTTGTAGCTTATTTGCCTGCCCGGCAAGTCAGCAGGAAACGGAAAACCCCATCCCGTCGCCCCCACGACCACGTAATAGACTGACTCTGGGCTCAGCCCACATTTACAAATGCCTTATTATAGCAGCATGCTGGGCTTAATGTGTAAAATAATTTATGCACGATGCTATCTATTTCTTTTTTCTCCTTCGATGTTAAAAACAAGCCGTGGCGATTCCCGGCCTCACGCGCCAACAGTCCCTGCATGCCGAATTCAGTGGGTGTCTTTCAAGGTGTCAGATTTCTAATATCTGGTGTAGCGGAAGCATTACGGTAAAAAAGAACGACTTTCAAGAAAAGCGCGTTTCTTATCTCTGAAATATGAAATTTGGTTCTACACGCCCTTGTCCGAACACATTTCTTTTATGATTATTAACTAAACACGTGCATACATAAGAACGGAAGATGTTGTTAAAGAAAGTCACGCCTGCTGAAACCTTGTACGCCAAGATTCAAGCGCGATCCTCTGAGGACGTGGTGTTAGCGTCTACGGTGGTAAACGGACGTCGCACCAAGAAACACGCAAACACACGCGCACTCGCGCAGCCAGCCTGTCAGCTAGGAAGGCCTCGCTTGTTTCACCATGCGACTTGGGCGCGGTTACCGCCAGTGACCCAGTCGCAGTAGGTCACTGTCTGCACATCAACGCGTTTTCCGTTGGTTCAAAAGCTATTTTTCATTTATGACAATTGTAATATTTCTGGGCCTCTTAAACTGTGAAACGAAGATGAGGCTTGGAATGCGAGCTGCAGCTGTTTTCGAAAAAGGGGTATCACAAATTCAACAACTGAAATTGATGACGGTTCGGCGATTTGCTTTAACGTTAATACGTACACGTAACCACGAGGTAAACGGCCGTGAAAAAGCTCGACATTGTATCGGCTGCTCAAAAGTCTTTCACCCTACACTATTACAGGCTTATTTTATTACATTTGCTGTCCGCCAGGCAGCCAGAGGACGTCGCCGCGAGACAACTGGCTATCGTTCTTTCATTCAGGACAACATGGCTCCGGTGCCTAAACTGCAGGGCGCCATGTGCCCGGCTTTGAAATGCAGCTTGCCGCAAGGGCAACAATTCGAGTCTGAGTCGCGGTGGTTGTTGAGATTTTATTTTTTTCTGGCACTATGGCGGTGGTGAAGTTGACAATGTGGATGCGGGCTTACGGTGGAGTCATGGAAAGGACGGACGCAACATACCAACGTCTTTGAGCTTCAGAAACAAGCGTCACCTTGTCGACGGGATGAGAGCCTCCAAAGCGGGCCAGGCAGATGCGCCCCTTGACCACGACGCCATTCCCTTCAAGCTGGTCCATATCTTCGCGCCGGCCATAGTTGACGAACACCAAGTCGGCCTGCGCGATTGAGTGTGTGCCAGAAAATGGTTCTAAGCACGCGTAAGTAAACGAAGCCAATGCATTATGAATTTTTGGTTCGGTGGCTGGAATGGTGTGCTCTAGAGAAAGATGACTAGGTGATCATGATGTCCTTCTAAATAAGCTTTCGTTGGCTGCAAGGTCTTCACTAGTCGCAGTGCGAAGAACATAAGCATTGGGCGCCGAGCGAACCATGGAAGTGCATCCAAGGTGCAGAGCTGAAAGGAAGTTGTCTCAAAGCAAGCAGTGGTTTGCGTCCGACAGAGTACACTCACTTCTGAGCACACCATTCCTGCACCGTAGGCAATCGCATGGGGGCTGCAGAACTTAGAATATTCATTCTGTGGCTAAATTGTTAGGAGCAGGGTGTGCCGGCGCAGCCACGGTAAGCAGGAACTAGACAACCCGTGGATCGATGGATGGATTAATGGATGGATGGATGCTATGAGCGGCCCCTTTAGAACGGTGCCGTGGGTGGCGTCACCACGGTCTGGCTTTTATATTGCCTAATGTCCTACCTATGTTCAAAAAGCTAAAAAGAAAGGATGGGAGAAGAAACTCGCGATAAATTTCCATAAACAAACTTTCTTAACCCCTACAGTGAAATTGCTTTTTGAACGCCTCTGTTGTTTGTCGTTTCCCTACTTCCGGCAATCTTCCAATCTGTGCTTACTTCACTTTGCTCCGCAGAGCGCCACCACCGGTGCTTGTCTAGCAACGAAGTCGCGATCACATTGATTGGCGAAGAGCCCGGCGCGCCCTCCGCTATGGTCTATCGTTCCTCCCCTTCTTCGCCACGTGTTGGTATCAAGACCACGCGCACTCACGCTTCCGAGTTATCACACAACATTTAAGAGGAACCGTAGCACACGACGCGCCTGATTTTCACTTGGGTAGGGCCTGCGCAGCAAGTCTTCTCGAGACACCGTACGTGGCGGCACACGGAACCATGCCACAGGCTCCCCTGTTCCTGCTTGCAGTGGCCGAGCCTGCAGAACACTCATAACCGTGCACAGCTAAAACGAGCGCCGCATGTCGTTGCTAATTCGACCAGTCACATCTTTGAGAAACAGCTTGACAGAGAAGGTCTGAGAAACATCATAACCTAAGCACGGGTCAAGTTTCCTAACAGCTCTCAACATATTTTCTGAATGTATATAGTCAGTTACTTCTAATCAGACGGCCATTAAAAACCAACTGGAAGTTGAGTGATTTTGCTTCAAAAGGACTCCTCGTGCAACTTGGTGCTTAGATTCCCTAGCTATACTTGATTGTGAAGCGAAATACATTTCATGAAAACGAAAAGAAAGGAAAGAACACAGTCGAGCGCCAGCTTTACTTGTCCAACTTTGGTTGCTGCGGTGGCCTACGGCCATAAAGCAATACATATTTGCTGCGCACCAAAACATTGAAGGCTTCGAAATCTGCTATTAATTTTCTCCGTTAACTCCGAATCGTGAATGCGCTCATATGCCGTCCTGCACCTGCCAAGGGACTATTTTCCGGTATCAGAGAAAAAATGAATGCCACTACGCTGTAAACCTGGTGCACGTTTCCTATACAAAACAGCGACGGGACCACACCTTACTAGAGGAAGCGCAAAATCTTTCTTATCAGACGAACCTCGACTGAGCCGTTCGGCGAGAAGGCCAGGTAGCCGGTCACCACACTCATCTTGCCAGTCTCTTTCTTCTCGATGAATGTGGCCTCGTGGAGAACGGTGCCGTTGGCTTCCAACAGTTGCAGCTGGAGCAAGATAAAGCAATACCAGAATAACTGGAGCAACAAATGCGCGTTCGGCGACTAATTCTGCCTTATCTGTTAATTTAAATCTAAACTGCAAATAATTTTTACTCAGCACCTGTGACTAAACAGTTAGCCCAATGGAACGTTATAATGATCGAGGTAAGGTGCCATTCCACGACTACCGTCCCAGACATTGCCATCGACCCTCTCCCATTTTATTCTGAAAATTGTGATCAATCATGCTGCTGCACTATTTGAGGGGCGCGTGAAAAATGTGCGTGGGACATGCATTACTACCAACACTTCGGCTTGCCGCCAACCTAGGCTGACACTCATTCCTGGGGAGAGGTTGTGCTAGACGTTATGGCGCATGCGCTACAGTACGCCCAAAGCTACAAGCTCCGAAGGTGTCCTGCAGGAAAGTGGATCTCGTTCAGATCGGAGGGAGCCGAAAATTGAGGTTGATGGCGTAAGTGGGAGACGCTGGGCACCCTAGGGGTGAGTCATATGAAAAGAAAGCGTGGTAATAAAGAAAGACCCGACAGCCCACAGGTGTTTCAAATGTCAAGAACCCTCCGTCAGCGATTGCAGTAAAGACCGGAACCTCCCGAATACACCAAAACCATGCACAGAATCTACATTCTACTGCGTCGGTGGTACCTGCACCAATGCAAAAACATTGCGGTGAAATACCCACTCCCAGTACTCATTGAGGGCCTTTTATGCCCTTGCGAAACTTTGTGCCAGCCAGACACACTATTTCAAGGTTGCCAAAAACGGGAAAACACAACGCCGCATCTCTCCGCTGCATGAGAAGCGACAGGCGCGACAGGGCCGGCACGCGGGGACGCGATGGCCGTTCAACATAAAAAAAATATATATTCCCTAAATGACTCTCATCAAACTTTTGGGAAAATACATTTTTTATACTCTCTTCCAAATAATTTAGGCATGCCTTTTTTTACATGACGGCATGGCATGTCTGCATGCGCCTCAACATTATGCATTTCGCATGTCTTTCTTTGTGTGAGTTTGGGCCTCGTCCACTTCGAAAATGCTCGGCCATTGACTTCAATGTTCTTTTTTTTTTCACGCACTCATTGCCAACTCTCCAGCCCCACGATGCAGTTGTGTTGTGTCTGTGAGTATTATAGGATTTTGTAAAGATAGTCAAAATGGGCGCAGAATCGCAGAATTGCTTCACCACAAAGCAGATCATGAGACAACGCAGTGGCCACCAATAGCACATAATATTAAAGCGGAATTATTTCTTGCAACCAGCAACATTTTATGGCATTCTGTGCAGTACTGAATTTTTGCGGCTGTGTTTTCGCAACTTAGGCTTCGCCCACCACGGGAGCATTCACATCGCTGTAAGAGACAGAAATAAAAAGAATTCTGTCAAAAATAGTTCATGATGTCAAATAGTGCACCAAAACAGTTAACGAGAATTTTTTTTATAATATAATCGGAGAGGTTCGAGAGCAGTGTCTGGGACGTCTGGTGCGGAGTGACCAAGGCGTGAAGTCGCATATTTAGGCTCTAAAGTGCAAGCTATAGGCGTTCCCGAGTGCAAAATTGCTGCACTAGATGAGAGAGATCTGGAAGAGATGGAAACGGCTAGAGCCGTGTCGCAATGTACTGCAGTGGATTCTAGCTGGAGCACCTACCCTTCTCTGCCTTAAGTAGTTGTTGGGGATAGTGGTTCATTTCTTATATAGAAAGCTGTATTGGCAAGTATTAGAACGAAGTAACTCGCATCCTTGAGCACACGTAATTACTAAAAACTGCACAAAGCCGTTTATAGGATTGGTACTGGTGGCATTTTTGGGCTTTTTCATTGATTTTCGCTCTCTAAAACAACTACTACAAATGAATGCTTTAGCTCTCATTGCTTACAGCGATGCTCTTCCGAGTGTGGGGGTCCATCCCTTCACTTGGCCCCACTGATAAGCGTAAGTGCCCGAGCTATGCACTTGAACAAGTACCGGTAATTCACCAGCATTCTGTGAGAAACATTATTAAACTGAAGAATTCAATATCCATGGTACGAAGTATCTGGAACATACGGACCCAGGACACGGAATCGTTCAGATTTTGTGGTGGAGTAAGTGTGCTTTCTTTATGAGAAAACTTCATCTAGACGGCTGATGTACAAATACATGGGAAAGGAGAAATGGTTTCTTTAGCAACCAGTGCACCAAATTTCATTAGGTGTGTTGCATTTAATGGAAAAATTAAGATCTAGTGATTCTTGGCAGCGAATTCTCGATTTAGGTCGGCAATTTTCTGAGAAATGTTGCTGAATATCACAAATTTTCAGAAGACTACGAAGTTTAGAACGTTGTAACCGAGCAACAAAAACTGATATCCCAATTCTATGAATTGAATCTAAAAGTACATCTAAAGCGGACCGTATTGGCGTATTATACATGACTCTCAAATACATAGTAATATGTGAGTAGGACTTTTTGCAAAACCTTTGTGAACCATACGACAAATACACGTAGGACAGCAATTAGTATAGCAAAATGGCCCACTTAGAATGCTCTAACGGATGCAGTTTACAGAACTGCGATATCTGTTCTTAGTGCAGAACTACGAATTTGTAAACTTCTTTCTTCTATTTTTTCGAACTCACCAAATTGTAAAAGCTTCTGCTAAAAATTCGGGCCTGAAATGAAACTCCCGCTTGAAATGGTCACTAGAATTTAACTTTTTCTCTCAAATGCAACAAATTTATATAAAATCACCCTAGTGGTTATTCCAGAAATAAGTCTCTGCAGTTTAGATGCATTTTAATAGGCGGCATCGGCGTTGGGCCTGAGCTAAAGCTTCCTCTTAACCATCGTAAGAAAATAGCGTTGTCACTCGATGGTACTCGTGTCACAACATATTGGTCAAGTAGTTTCGCACAGCACCAGAGGGTTGCTATTTTACAGGCACACTGAAGCACGCGCTACGTCAAGAGAGGCTCGTGCGAAGCGAAAAATATGCGAATGAAAGGATCACAAAAGTTGTGGAAGAATCCAATGAGTACTCACTTTGTTAGCGTTGCTTGTGTCTGGGTACCTGATGATAGAGAGAACAAAACAATAAAACATAAGTATACTTCATTTGCGCTAGATATATCTATTTTTGCCTATCGAGATTTACGGCCCTCTACGTTATTTTTCTTTCTGCTTCCTACAAAATCTGGAGGTTGTGGTGCTATTTCTGTTAAAAAAAATGACTGCCTTCTCCACCTATAACTTTATGCCACGGTGATATTATCACGTAAAACCCGTCTTGCTTGTTTTTGCATTTGCTAAACAATGCGTAGGGCATCCATGAAAAATAAGAATAAAGTGAAGTATATGCGAGGAACATTTACAACGCAAAGTAGAAATTAAGCAGTTAAAACACAATTGAGGTAAGCTATAAAGAGAATTGAAAAAGAAAGAAAGTCTGGAAGAAAAACGGAAAGTTATTCTTATTTGGTGTAAACGACTGCGTTTGTTTAGTATCCCACACTTATAAATCTTGAAACGTTCCGTCGCTCGATCATTCAAGCTCCGGAGGAGTATCGTACAAGTGTAAGACCAGGACATGCTGGAGCCTATCCTTGCTAATCAGACATAAGGAATGGTAAAACAGTTTTCGTGTGTCCACAGTTATTTCTCATTTTCTTTCTTTGTTTCTGCCCTTGCCTTTCTCGTTGTTTTGTCCTTCCTAAAGTGTTAGACACGTGGTATTAATAACGCGAAACTTTCTGCGTCTCTTGTTTTCACCTTGCGTAGCTACTGTTGTCCTGCTGAGTAGACCATTTGAGCCACTCGGCATGTACTACTGGGCCTGTTTCCATTCGTGATCAATTTCCTAGAATGGACATGTACAATGTCCTAGAAAGCATGCACAATGGGTATAGAAGACCTACATGTATTCAGGTATCTGTCGTACTTTTCTGCGCATACATCTCACACCAATATTCTTGCCTGGTCATGCAATATACTTGCTTATGAAACAGATATCTAACAGCTGCAAGCGACGGGGCTGTAGACTTTTCATGCACTTCACTGCTACTACTTGGCCGACTCAAATAGGCTTCCCGTCATTTAGATTGAAACATCGCGTTATATCACCATTTTTTATTACTTCGCTACAAAACTGCTTCATATGGTCTTTCCTTTCCTGATGGATTTCAGCTTTTAAAGCTCATTGAACCACTTGATTTCTGGTGATCTCACTAATGCTTGCTTGATTTAGCTCGGTGCCTCATGTGGAGCAAACGGTTTCTTTTCGGGCACGCCTACTAGACCTATGCAAGGTGCCTCACAGATCTTCTACCATCTAGTGTGCCCTGGTGTGCTTCTTTGGTAAAGGTATCCAGGGAAGCGTCAGTTGGGCATCATTTATTCTGCATTTATTCTTGTAGTCTTGCTACACAAAGATTTCAACTAGGGGAGGGTGGGTGCATTCATTTAGATGCCGAGTAGGAAATGACAATTAGCACTGAGCCGAAAGTTATCACCACAACAGCTTGGTGCAATAGGATGTTTCAAGAAATAATCAGGGCCAGTTTACCACCTTGTTTCCCACGTTACAGTTTCTTTTTTTTTTCAAAAAGCGCGCGAAAATTTGATGCATGCAGAGAGCTCATAATCCTTGCACACCCGCTGTAAATTTATACCTTTTTCAGGTGAAACACCCAACTTTCCTAGGGCTGTTTCTGAATTATTAGAGTTACTTTTCTGGACTTGCTTAGCATGGGATGCTTTCTTATTGACCTGAATGAACGTTGCATGGTTTATTGCTTCGTGTGTTTTTCAAACTCAATTCTTGCACAAGTTCACCCATAAGAGGAAGCTTTAGCTCGGGTGCTCCTATCTAAATACATGTAAAAGGAGAATTCGCTTTTCTCGGCAACCGCTGCACCAAACTTGACGAGATTTGTTGAATTTAAAAGAAAAACTTAAAGTCTAGTGACTGTCCGTTTCGAATTTTCGAGTGAGGTCGTCAATTTTTTATAAATAATTGGCAAAAATCGAACATTTTCAAAAAACGAAACTATCAAGTTTACAACTCGGCAACTCGGCAACGAAATATGATAATGCAATTCTGTAAGTCGCATAGAATAGTACATCTACAGCGGACAAAATTGATATATTACACATGAATATCAAAAAATTTAATAATACGGAAATATAGCTTTTGCAGAACCCGTGTAACCAGCGCAACAAATTCACAAAAGATGTAAAATGATATACCAAATTTGTCCGCTTTGAATGGTCTAATGGATGCTGTTTACAGAAGCGAGATAACTTTTCTTGATGCAGAGCTATGAATTTGTGAACTTCGTGCTTCTATTTTTCTCAGTCTCTCAAACATTTGAAAATCTTTTTAACGAAACGCAAGCCCTAAATCGAAATTCCGCTTCCTACAGTCACTAGAATTTACCTTTCTCTCTCAAATGCAACAACTTTCATTAAAATTGGTTAAGGAGTTATCTCAGAAAAACGTTTTTGCGTTTTACATATATTTGAATAGGCCGCGTCAAAGTTGGGCCCGAGCTAAAGCTTCCCCTTAATCACGTTCTGCTCAATATTCTAGCTGAATAATTATATGATACTGAATAATATATGATGATAATTATAATAATTATATGATATTGTCACGTGGTCGTGACGTCAAAGAACACAGTAGCAAAACTGTGAAAGGCAAAAACTAGCTTTTATTGGGCGAACCTGTGCCCACAAAACAGGCTACACTTAAAGCACAACGAGAGCGGCGAACACAGTCGGCGATCGTCGTAAAATCTGATCAGCGAGTCAAGCGCGTCGGCTTTTATACAGCAGTCGTCGAATGTTCCAGACTAATCGTTCGGACCCGCGTACCTTCCACAAAGTTCTACACCATTCGCGCCACACGATGAAATCAGATAACACAACGTTCGGCGACAACAGATAGCCGGGTAGAAGTATCTATAACTTTCCAGAAACTTCGGATACATGCAGGCGCGTCCCGCGCTGTGCGATTACATTTGTTAGGTGGCGAAATGTGGTCGGCCGATAAAGATAAGTACACGTGTCAATACCCCCCCCCCCCCTCTTAAAAAAGCATCGACCCGATGCTGCATACAAACGAAATAAGAAAAACACCCGTAGCAAAGAAAACAACAAAATAAGGAAGTTAGTCAGCGTCCGTAAAAGGGTTTCAGACGCACCACGTGGACCACTTCAGATCGTGCGCGGCGCCGCTGTGAATGCGAAATTCCGTCTGGCACGACCTCATAGTCCAGTGCGCCAATACGTCGGTCGAATGACCTTGTAGGGTCCGAAATAGCGGCGCAATAGTTTCTCACTCAGTCCTCGTCGGCGTATCGGTGTCCAAACCCAAACTCGGTCGCCGGGCTGGTACTCGACGAAGCGTCGTCGGAGGTTGTAGTGTCGGCTGTCGGTCCTCTGTTGGTTCTTGATCCGCAGGCGGGCGAGCTGTCGGGCTTCTTCGGCGCGCTGGAGATAGCTAGCGACGTCAACATTCTCTTCGTCAGTGACGTGGGGCAGCATGGCGTCGAGCGTCGTCGTCGGATTCCTGCCGTAAACCAGCTTAAACGGCGTGATCTGTGTTGTTTCTTGCACCGCCGTGTTGTAAGCGAAGGTTACATACGGCAGGACCGCGTCCCAAGTCTTGTGCTCGACGTCGACATACATTGCTAGCATGTCGGCGAGGGTCTTGTTCAGGCGCTCCGTGAGACCATTCGTCTGCGGATGGTAGGCAGTTGTCCTCCTGTGGCTTGTCTGGCTGTACTGCAGAATGGCCTGGGTGAGCTCTGCTGTAAAAGCCGTTCCTCTGTCGGTGATGAGGACTTCAGGAGCACCATGTCGCAGCAGGATGTTCTCGACGAAAAATTTCGCCACTTCGGCTGCGCTGCCTTTTGGTAGAGCTTTAGTTTCAGCAAAGCGGGTGAGATAGTCCGTCGCCACGACGATCCACTTATTCCCGGATGTTGACATCGGAAACGGCCCCAACAAATCCATCCCAATCTGCTGGAATGGTCGGCGAGGAGGTTCGATCGGCTGTAGTAATCCTGCTGGCCTTCTCGGTGGTGCCTTGCGTCGTTGACAGTCTCGGCATGTCTTGACGTAACGGGCGACGTCGGCGGTCAGACGCGGCCAGTAATACCTTTCCTGTATTCGCGACAGCGTCCGGGAGAACCCGAGGTGCCCAGCGGTTGGATCGTCGTGTAGGGCGTGCAGTATTTCTGGACGCAGCGCTGACGGTACAACAAGAAGGTAGCTGGCGCGGACTGGTGAGAAGTTCTTCTTCACGAGCAGGTTGTTTTGTAGCGTGAACGAAGACAACCCGCGCTTAAATGCCCTAGGGACAACGTCGGTGTTCCCTTCCAAATAATCGACGAGGCCTTTTAGCTCCGGGTCTGCTCGTTGCTGTTTAGTGAAGTCTTCCGCGCTTATTATCCCAAGGAAGGCGTCGTCGTCCTCGTCGTCTTGCGGCGGGGGATCGATGGGGGCGCGTGATAAGCAGTCGGCGTCGGAGTGTTTTCTTCCGGACTTGTATATTACCGTGACGTCATATTCTTGTAGTCTGAGGCTCCACCGCGCCAGCCGTCCTGAAGGGTCCTTTAAGTTAGCTAGCCAACACAACGCATGGTGGTCGCTGACGACTTTGAATGGCCTGCCATAGAGGTAAAGGCGGAATTTAGCTGTAGCCCAAATGATGGCGAGGCATTCCTTTTCAGTCGTAGAATAATTGCTTTCCGCTTTTGACAGCGACCGGCTAGCATACGATATAACCCGTTCAAGTCCTTCTTTCCTCTGGACTAAAACGGCACCGAGGCCTAGGCTACTGGCGTCAGTGTGAATTTCGGTATCGGCGTCCTCGTCGAAGTGTGCAAGTACCGGCGGCGACTGCATCCGTCGTTTGAGTTCTTGAAATGCCTTGGCCTGCGGCGTTTCCCACTTGAACTCGACATCACATTTGGTTAGATGTGTTAGCGGCTCCGCGATGCGTGAAAAGTCCTTGACAAAGCGCCTATAGTAGGCACACATGCCAAGGAATCTGCGCACTGCCTTCTTGTCGGTTGGCTGCGGGAATTTTGCGATGGCAGCTGTCTTCTGTGGGTCGGGGCGTACTGCTGATTTGCTGATGACTTGGCCTAGGAACAAAAGCTCATCGTTAGCGAATCGACACTTTTCCGGCTTCAGAGTGAGCCCTGATGACTTGATGGCCTCTAGTACTGTCGCAAGCCGCCTCAGGTGATCGTCGAAATTTCCGGCGAAGACGACGACGTCATCCAAGTAAACGAGACAGGTCTGCCACTTCAATCCTGCTAAAACTGTGTCCATCACGCGCTGGAACGTTGCAGGTGCCGAGCACAGTCCGAATGGCATAACCTTGAACTCGTAGAGGCCGTCTGGGGTGACGAAGGCCGTCTTTTCGCGATCTCTTTCGTCGACTTCTATTTGCCAATAGCCAGACTTGAGGTCCATTGACGAGAAGTATTTAGCGTTGCAGAGCCGATCCAGTGCGTCGTCTATCCGTGGGAGGGGGTAGACGTCCTTCTTCGTGATCTTGTTCAGACGACGATAATCGACGCAGAAACGCAGGGTTCCGTCCTTTTTTTTCACCAAGACTACAGGAGATGCCCACGGGCTTTTGGACGGCTGGATGATGTCGTCGCGCAGCATTTCGTCGACTTGGTGCCTTATAGCTTCACGTTCTCGCGTCGAAACTCGGTATGGGCTCTGGCGGAGAGGTCGAGCGCCCTCTTCGGTTATTATGCGATGCTTTGCGACTGGGGTTCGTGGAATCCTTGATGACGTCGAAAAGCACTCTTTGTATTGTTGAAGTAGACTTCTGAGCTGTTGTTGCTTAACCGTGGGGAGACTTGGATTTATGTCGAAGTTTGGCTCGGGAACTACGCTCGTCGGGGTAGATGCGGCAGAATCAGAGAGGACAAGCGCATTGCGGTTTTCCAGAATTTCCTCGATGTATGCGATCGTCGTGCCCTTGTTGATGTGCTTGAACTCCTGGCTGAAGTTTCTCAGGAACACTTTCGTGTGTCCTCCGTGCAGTCGAGCGATCCCTCTTGCGACGCAAATTTCACGGTCTAGTAGTAGACGTTGGTCGCCTTCGATGACGCCTTCTACGTCAGCGGGTGTTTCGGTGCCGACCGAAATAAAAATGCTGGAGCGAGGCGGGATGCTCACGTGATGTTCGAGCACACTCAAGGCGTGGTGACTACGAGGGCTCTCCGGCGGTATCGCATGATCTTCCGACAGCGTTATTGACTTCGACTTCAGGTCGATGACTGCGCCGTGTTGGTTGAGGAAGTCCATGCCGAGAATGACGTCTCGTGAACACTGTTGGAGGGTAACGAAGGTGACAGGGTAAGTCCGGTCGTGGATGGTAATTCTTGCCGTGCACATTCCTGTCGGCGTAATCAGGTGTGCTCCAGCGGTCCGAATTTGAGGGCCTTCCCATGCAGTCTTAACCTTCTTCAACTGGACGGCGATGTGTCCACTCATGACTGAGTAATCGGCGCCTGTGTCGACTAAGGCGGTGACTGCGTGGCCGTCTAGGAGCACGTCGAGGTCGGTGGTTCTTTTTCTTGCGTTGCAGTTGGGTCTTGGCGTCGGATCACGGCTGCGTCGTGTTGAACTGAAGCTGGTACGTCGCGACGTTAAGTCTTCTTTCGTCGGTGTAGTCTTGGCTTCCTGATTTCGTCGGGACGGCGGCGTGTCGTTATGTAGTCGAGGTAGTTTCGTCGGTGTCTTCGTCGGCGGCGGAGGATCTTCGTCAGTTCGACGAACAGCAACCGCACGTCCATCGGTTGCTGCTTTTAGTTTTCCGGATATGGGCTCGCTGACCGGCCCCGGACTGGGCCAGTGTATGGTCGGCGCTGCGGCGACAGGTAGCGGCCTGGTGATGGCGAACGGGACGGCCGTCGAGGGCTCCACTGAGTAGCGGCGAGGTAGTCGGCGATGTCACGTGGGCGCTCTCCAAGCTGTGGACGCGGCGCGTTGACGGCGAACCCTCTCAGTCCCAAGTCGCGGTATGGGCATCGGCGGTAGATGTGCCCCGCTTCTCCGCAGTGGAAGCAGAGCGGGCGGTGGTCAGGAGCGCGCCAAATGTCCGTCTTCCTCGCGTAGGTGCGCTGGGCGACGGGTGGTCGTGCTGGCGCTGGCGGCGGCGGACGACGGAACTGCGGCGTGACAGGGCCCTGGCGCGGTCGCGGAGGGGGACCTTGACGGCGTGCGACGGCGGCGTAGGTCATCGCTTGCGGCTCAGGCTGGGGCGATACAGGGGCTACTCCAAGTTGTTGTTGGAGCTCCTCACGCACGGCGTCGGCAATCGAAGCCACTTGAGGCTGTGATGGTGGGAACAACTTTTGTAGCTCCTCCCGCACGACCGCTCGGATAGTCTCGCGCAGGTCGTCGGTGGCCAGTGATTGAACTCCGGCGTAGTTTGTCGAGTTTGTGCGGCGGTCAAATTGCCGGTTTCGCATCTCGAGTGTCTTCTCGATGCTGGTGGCCTCGCGAAGAAACTCGTCGACGGTCTTCGGTGGGCTTCGTACCATTCCGGCAAAAAGTTCCTCCTTCACACCACGCATCAGTAGGCGGACTTTCTTCTCCTCGGGCATTTCAGGGTCGGCGTGGCGGAAGAGACGGCTCATTTCTTCCGTGTAGATCGCGGTCGTCTCATTAGGTAGCTGCACCCGGGTTTCTAATAGCGCTTGGGCTCGTTCTCGGCGTACGACGCTTGCGAATGTCTGCAGGAAGCCACTTCGGAAAAGTTCCCAGGTCGTTAAGGTGGCTTCTCGGTTCTCAAACCACGTCCTGGCCGCGTCATCCAAAGCGAAGAAGACATATCGCAGTTTGTCGTCGCTGTTCCAGTTGTTAAAGGTAGCGACTCTCTCGTACGTCTCAAGCCAGCTTTCCGGGTCCTCGAAAGTTGAACCGCGGAACGTCGGAGGCTCCCTGGGCTGCTGCAGCACGACGGGTGACGCTGGGGCTGCCATTGGGGTGGACTTGGTGGCCATCTTCCTAGTCGTATCAGGCAAAAGTCCGTGCTCCGGGGGCAGTCCTTGCAGCCTGCGGCCACCTCGCTGGTTCTTGGCGGCGTTGGTGTCTTCCGAGTGCCGGCTTGGGTCACGGCTTTGTGGGGGCGTCCGGTACATGAACGCAAAGCACCTCCACCAGATGTCACGTGGTCGTGACGTCAAAGAACACAGTAGCAAACTGTGAAAGGCAAAAACTAGCTTTTATTGGGTGAACCTGTGCCCACAAAACAAGCTACACTTAAAGCACAACGAGAGCGGCGAACACAGTCGGCGATCGTCGTAAAATCTGATCAGCGAGTCAAGCGCGTCGGCTTTTATACAGCAGTCGTCGAATGTTGCAGACTAATCGTTCGGACCCGCGTACCTTCCACAAAGTTCTACACCATTCGCGCCACACGATGAAATCAGATAACACAACGTTCGGCGACAACAGATAGCCGGGTAGAAGTATCTATACCTTTCCAGAAACTTCGGATACATGCAGGCGCGTCCCGCGCTGTGCGATTACATTTGTTAGGTGGCGAAATGTGGTCGGCCGATAAAGATAAGTACATGTGTCAATATAAGAAAAAAGTGTTTCATTCAAGCTGTCGTACTAACGGAATGAATTGTGGCACAATGCGAAGTCTTCATTATTGTATTGCTGAAGCTACGCAAACATATTGAAAGCAAATGAGACTTAGAATACAGAGCCAGAACAGGTTACATACTTTTGGTGATGAGAGCTGGACAATGGTCCAGGTGGTCACTGCCAAATGCATGCAACATACTGCTAAATAGTTGCGGCAATTATTTGACCATATTCCATGTTACATTAAGCATGTCTGCTACCATAATATATATATATATATATGAGATCCACACCTCGCAATGGCTGAAACCAGCCCACGGCAAGCGCCCCAAACCAACCGAGTCCACAGCAAGTAACCATTCTGCATTCTCTGATTCCCGATCGCTATCGCGGTGCAGTCTTCGAAGACATTGAAGACTGGCTTGACAAGTACGAACGCGTCGCACAGATTAATCAGCGGACTAAGCAGCAAAAGCTCTCGCATGTCTATTTCGCCCTTGACGACAGTGGCCGTACTTGGTACGAGAACCGCGAAGCTAACCTAACGACATGGAATGACTTTCGTCAGAAAATTACGGATAATTTTGCGAGTGCCGATCGACGCGACCGCGCCCAGCAGATGATGGAGCTATGGGTACAAGAACCTAATGAGTCGGTCACAATAGTCGCCGAGGACATGGCCCGCCTCTTTCGTAGAGCCGACCCGAACATGACTGAAGAAAGTTGCGCTACCTCATGCGAGGTGTAAAAGAGCAGTATTCCGCGGGCATTGTGTGGAATTCACCAGTTACCGTAGTTGGCTTTATCAAAGAGGCTACAGCTATTGAGCGGGCCCTTCATCAGAGTCGCAGGCAGTACGATCGAGTGTCCACCAGCACCACAATCAATGCCACCGCAGTGACTTACGAGTGACAGAACACTTTGCGAAAACTGATCAGAGAACTCGTCAGAGAGGAAATGCAAAAGATTCTGACACCGACAGTGGATAGACCCGTAGCGCCAATCGCCGGAGTGGTGTGTGACGAAATCAGGCAGACATTACCGGTAGCCGATCTTCAAGGGCACCTGCGTCCCATGACTCACGCAGCCGCTATCCCATGTCCACCGCCCGTTACAACCACGCCACCATACCACCAGCCTCCGACAGTCGCAACTTGGTCGCCGCCGCTAGAGGAGCCTTGAGGTGCGCAACCCGTTACGCAGCTGCAGTCACACCACTAGCCGCCGTTCACAGCGCCTTCGTCAACGCCACAACATGACACCACGGGACGGCCGCTATTTCGGAGAACCGACGCATGGCGCAGCGTCGATAGGCGCCCACTCTGTTTTCACTGCGGAGGTGCCGGCCTCATTTCGCGTCATTGCTGGCATCGCGACACATCATTTCGACCTTTTGGTCCGTGGTCCTATGGCCGACGTGCAAACGACGACTCCATGCTACGCCGTGACGAAACTGCTTGTCAGGGACCTCCAATAGCACACCCGAATGACGAATCCGTGCCGTATGTTCAGTCCGATTTCGGCCGTTGGTCGCGCTCTCCAACCCCTCCACGTCAGATGCTTTCCCCTTCTGGACGTACTTTTGATGACCTCCGACGATGAAGGTCGTCCCGCCCACGCCGGCGCAACTGAAGGAGATGACCTCTGGGGGTAAGGTTGCAGGCCCACCGCAAGACAATAAAAAGCCCCCAAAACTCTCGCCGCACAATAAACCCCGACACTGAAGAAATTGTGAGCGCCGACATTGATGTTTTGGTGGATGGACAGCCGGTGAGAGCGTTAGTCGACACTGGTGCCCACTTCTCTATAATGAGTCAGGAACTCGTCCACTCCCTGAAGAAAATAAAGACGCCATGGACGGGACCTCACATAAGGACGGCAGGCGGGCAATTACTGATGCCTACTGGAAGATGTACTGCAAGAATTAGCATCCGGGATTCTACTTTCGTGGCCGCTTTCATGGTTGTTCCCGTGCCTTGTAAATATTTGATTATTGGAATGGATTCCCTGAAAGAATATGGCGCCGTAATTAACATCCCGGACCGCATGGTGACGTTTTAAAAAAAAACGCTGGTTTAGTCCATTGCTTATCGCTGCTACGCAACTCCTTTCGTCTAGCAGAAGACGACGTCTTCATCCCACCTCGATCATTACCCTTGTTTCGGTAGCATGTGACGCACCGTTTCATTGCCAGGGAGTTGTCGACCAAATAACCATGTTGTTGCTTACTGAGGGTATCTCGGTCGCACGAGGAATCGTAAATGTCACCAATAGGCGCCCGAACCTGTTACTAACCAATTTTAGCACAGAGCGACGGTACCATCCAGAGGGCACCACTGTGGCTTATTTTGATGGTGTTGCGGATGTTCGCGACTGCTGTTATCTACTCGAATAAGCGCCTGCACAAGACCCAGCTACTGCACTTGACGTCAACACTGCTTTGTCGTAGCACGAAAGACAGCGGCTTCTCACGCTATTGTTGAAGTTCAATGACTGCTTTGCGTCAACGTCCAGCGCTGAACGGACGCCTCTAACGAAGCATCGGATAATTATACAGGATACGACAAGACCAATTCACCAAAATTCGTATCATCTTATCATGTGGCTCCCAGAGAACGTGAAGCCATACAAGTGACAAAAATGCTGGAAGACGACGTGATCCAACCATCAGCGAGTCCCCGGGCATCTCCTGTAGTTCTAGTCAAGAAAAAAGACGGCAGCTTGCGTTTCTGCGTGGACTACCGAAAACTGAATCAGGTGACAAAGAAAGACGTGTACCCGCTGTCCCATATAGTTGATTCACTCGACAGGTTTCGTCACGCGTGTTACTTCTCTTGCATGGACTTAAAAAGCAGGTATTGGCTAATCGAGGTAGACCCGAGAGACCGTGAAAAAACTGCTTTTGTGACGCCAGACGGCCTATACAAATTTAAAGTCTTGCCTTTCGGCTTGTGCTCTGCCCCTGCTACGTTCCAATGCCTCATAGATACTGTGCTTTCGTGTCTGAAATGGAAAACCTGTTTAGTATACCTGGGCGACGTCATCGTGCTCTCCGCAACGTTTGAAGAACACCTCGAGCGGCTTGAAGCGGTTCTGCAGCCAATACGGTCCGCCGGCCTCACCCTGAAGCCGGAGAAGTGCCACTTTGGCTTCGCGGAACTACACTTTCTCAGTCAGGTCTTCAGCCATGCATGTGTTCGCCCAGATCCTGAGAAAATTGCCACCGTAGCACAGTTTCCCGTACCATCCGATAAAAAGGCTGTCAGCCGCTTCCTGGTCTTCTGTGCCTATTACCGACGGTTTATTGCGGGGTTTGCTCGCATTGCGTCGACGTTAACTCGCCTGAGGAGAGACGAGGTTGCTTTTGTAAGAAGCGAGGTGCATTCAGCGACTTGCGGACACGTCCCCAGACGCCTCCCGTGCTTGCTTACTTTGATGAGACCGCTCCTACACTGCTCCACACTGACGCCAGCAACGTTGGCTTGGGAGCTGTTCTTGTGCAGCGGCAAGAGGGCACAGAAAGAGTACTTGCCTATCCAAATAGAACACTCTCACGCACAGAGGCTAATTACTCCACAACTGAGAAAGAATGCCTCGCCGTAGTATGGGCGGTTATGAAACTTCGCCCATATTTGTGTGGCCGCCACTTCCCAGTTATCAGCGACCATCATTCACTGTGTTGGTTGACCAACCTTAAAGATCCTTCGGGACGACTGGCGCATTGCAGCCTACGGCTGCAAGAGCTGCTACGGCTGCTATATATATATATATATATATATATTTCATGCCGCGCGGATCCGGGAGGCACATTGTAAGGAGCGTTAGGCGGTATTGGAGTGGGTCAGTCCTTACTTGGAGAAACAGCCTCGGACAGCTTGAAGGACATTGATTTTGCGTCCTCCATCCCAGGAAAAAATTATCATAATCATATATTCTGCTGCAAGTACCTCTAATGTTTAAGTGGTTCAGAAACCACAAATCAGTGGAGCGTGAAGTGACCCTTGGCCTTCTCACCCGATTGAAAGCGGCCGGCGCTCTGAATACGTCGTTATATGCAAGGTTCCCATAGGAGGCTGCTATTAGGCGATAAGTGTCGTCAATCAAGAAGGGTGTTTGGATCACTGCGGTATTTCCTAGCTGTTACTGTGTGTATTTATTGAGGCAAAATTACTAAACAGGCTAAAGCAACAAAAAAAATGAGTGTTTCAAATTTCTCTAATGAATAAGAACTTCCCGAATAAGCCGACTCCGCCGCGCCCGACTATGTAGGAATGAAACGGGGCCACAACGTTTATCAATGTCGTAACCGTCGGGCCTCACATCTCCTGGCTAGGCGCCTTGGCAGATGTCGCTAGGTAGTGAGTTGTTAACAGCCCTTAAAATATGCAATTGGGACGTGGCTATTATACGTCTGCGAAGGTGGTGCAAGACAAAGCCGGTCAACCCAACCTAGCATGGCCAGACTGGAGCACATGAGCGCAAGCGCGCACTCCAACCCTGTTGTGTACATAGCAAAGGCTGCTCTTTATCACAGTTATACTAGAGTTAGCCACTGCAGTTGCACGTAGCTACATCTGCTGTGTAACGCACATGCAGCGTTCGCAACCGAATGCCGCGACGAGCGTGCTCGCTGACCTCACTGCAGCCCGCTGGGGACAGCAGCGTGCTCTGATTAGTTTCTCTGGGTGACGTGGGTCCAGGCGTGAGGCGGGCCGGTCCGACCACCAACACCTGGCTGGAACTGGCCGTCTGTGGCTTCGCGATTTGCGCACCTCCCAGGTGTGTCGCGATTATGGTCGAAGCTCATTACGTGAAGAATCATTTCAACGCAAGTCCAGAGAGTGACAGCTACGGCTTACCCTACGAGCGCACAGCAGACGCACTCGCCCGAGTGAACAAAAAGACGATGTTTTGTTCGATACTCCTAAACAGTGTTAGTGCTATCGAGTAAGCGCGAAAGCAAATGTGCTACTCATGCCAGTCGTGGAGACAAAACAGAACCGCGCGTAGCTGTCTAATGCATTGTAGCGCAGCTACTGCATGAGACATCATGAACTCAACTGGAAATTAAGGGTTAGCCTGGAGTGTTGCCCGTCGTAGGCGCCGAAATCGGAAGTAGTGGCGTCTGCGTAAACATCCAAAATCAAAATGCAAATGCGCGCCATGGTGACGTTCAGTAGGCAAAGCTCTGCTGTAGCCTTCGCAGTTAAAGGCATTGAAGAGGGAGCAGTATCTTCGCGAAAGGGCTCAATGACACTTTTTTTATGAATAACTCCGCTTCTGCAGAGCGAAATGTCGTACTTTTTGGTTCAAATGATGTATTATATAACGCATTTTAATGTGAAATGCATTTCTAGGTTTTGATCAAAAGTATTGCAGGGCCATTTTCACGAGATGGTCTGGCGATTTTAAACTTGCAGAAGCAAGTAAGGCTTTAGAAAGCTTGGCTGTAGTATACATGAGGTTATCTAAGGAGGATGAAATGGAACCTTTATTGACGCTCAATAGTGGAAATAATTACGGCTCTTTTCTGTTAAACTTATGTGTATTTAGTCTCACATGACGTCATGTGTATCTCTCATTCCATCGATGTTTCCCGCGTCAGGATGGGGTTCCCTTCAATAATTTCATGTTCAATTCCAACACTTGGGCTCTGCCTCATTAAGCTGCTGCCTGCAGCAACTGCAAGGCTAATCCCACCAGTAGCCTACAACCACTCAACTCAACCCAACTCAACTCATTAAGCTGCAACAGCTTTCTTTTTTCGGCAGCCTCCTGTAGAAGTACACGGAAAATTGAGGTACTTTCGATTGGTCAGCCAAATCGTACCATGCGATGTTTTGTATTTAAGGTAAAAACGGGCATTTGATGAAAATATTTGTCCTGTGTTGACGTATAAAAACGAGTGCAGGCTTTTCCGGGCGTAAGAAAAGTATGACTGCCTTGTACTACCGGAATGTTTCTCGTAGCACTGGAGAATTCGTCTGCAAGCTCACAGGGCCACTCGCGTGAGGGGCGTCTTGAACAGTTCCCCGCGTAAACAGTCTCCAATAAGCAGGCACAGGTGCGGACTCACGCGTGCGTGATGCGGTGGGGCACCTCGATGACCTGGTGGAGTCCACTGCGTCGTAGCTCCGCGGCCACGTACTCTGCCGCATGCTGGCCGCCAATCTCACCCGACAGATGAGTCTCCGCTGTCAGGGACCTGCGAATGCAGAGGGGCAACGGTAGGCGTTAAGAGTTTTTGAAAAGTACGGACACGTTGGGAGGCAAAGACACGATAAGTTCGGCTTGGCAAATGCAGCGAAAAGATCTAATGTGCCATTTGCACATAAGCAGAATTTGTGTAGTAAGTTACATGTCTTGGTATCTGTCTGCATGTTGCGAATTTGGAGTTCGAGGCGAATGGGCCTGAGGCGGCCGCTGACTGTAAATATGCAATATAGTTTTTGCACTTCAACAACGTGAAAACATGCGCCAGAGAGCGTACCTAACTTCACATTAGGGATGACCATGTGCTTCGATGAAGCTCGAGTAAAAACGCTTTGAGTGCCCTCATATCTGCCGCGTAATCTCAGCGCTGGTCATGGAAAATTTCAAATATACCTGCAGTTTTATAAGAAGGGTGGTATGGAGAATTGCTCCGTAACGAAGGAAAAAATTGTGTGGCGTATTCACAGTTGAAACTACAAGGCAATCAAAGCTGATACGGCTGAGTCAACCACCTGCTGTTCTATTAGCGTTTGAGTGGATGCCCCAATAGGCTCATTGTAGCTGTCACCAGAAATGTCCTACTTGACGAAAAGCAATGTTTAGGGGAGGTATAGTAATCCTAAAATATGACCCCTGAAATAAATACACTACTATTAGTAATATGACACAAAATGACAACAACAGCTTTAAGCTAGCTGAAGAAAAATATTAGGCGGATAAATGAGGGGATATGCTTGCGAGTAACTAGAACAAGAAATAGCTGGGCGTAGTGTTCATTTATTTATTTATTACTTACCAATACCGTAAGCCTTTACAGACTCATACAGGAGTGGGTCACAAGCAAAACAAAACAAGCCATTATGGGCCAAAACAGGAGAAAGCAATGAAATGCGGTAATTACTATAATGTAGACAAGTAAGATGCAAACAGAACGAACATATCAAAGAAAACAGTGCAAGGCAGGTAATACATGCAAGAGGAAGAGCTTGGATCTTTTGTAAGAGTGCATCTTTTCGCGCTAATTCAACTGCTCAAAAGGGACTGTAAAAGATGGCCCAGTGTGCGACAAAAATGTATCGTAAGCTAATCAACTGACGTGAAGACAAAGATTGCCATCGTCACGACAGGGCTGTCCTTTCATCACGATAACATTTTACGCTTACGCAGATTCAAGTGAGTGAGACCAAATGTGTTCGGCCTTGACGCCAGGGAGTCGGGTATTACTACGCACATTTGTTTCATGGATCAGTCGTAATTTTAGAAATGGGTGCCCAAACACATTCAGAACTTCACTTCCGACGAAATATTTGATGGTTACCTCTTTCTTAAATAGATGACGGTTGCAATGTGGGTCCGTTATGACATCTTCTTCTAGTAGCGCAAGCAGAAACGCGGGCAAACGAGATACAAATACACAGATGCTGAAACTTAGCGCTGTGCTTTTATTTGCATCCTCTTGGATCCACATTTCTGCTGGCATCACTCCATGTCTTAGATGATTATTTTAGAAGAGTTGTATTTTCCTTCAAACTGAAATGAGTTTTCGTGGATTCCCGCCGTGGGGGACGCGGGGGCCATGGCGTTCTGCTGCTGAGAACGAGGTGACGGGTTTGATTGCCGGCCACTGCTATCGCATTCCGATGCGCCACATATACAAAAAAAGAACGGTATGAATAAAAAATATGGGAACTAATACCTCAAATTCGGCAGCGGCACATTGGCGTACTGCATCCAAACTTTCTGGGCGAAATTCAAGAACCGCAATGTTTGACTATGCATTTCCTACAGCAGCAATCATCCTCTTTCAACGAATTAAAGAAAAGCATTGAAAAAGTACTAGATTAACGTAAACGTACGTAGCGTTGCAGATTAGTATCCCTGCAACTAAGCCTCACCATGCGCAAATATTCATATTTACAGCCTGCTTTGGGGGAATCACTGCATGCACGCAGGGAAGGGAGGCTGCATTCTTTTTACCGAAAATACTCCGCTATGCCTTGCGCATCCAGTTCTGCTAGCATGCTATCGATGCTAGACCGTAGACGCTGAACCATGGGGGCCGCGAAGTTCATCGTCTCCTTCTTGAGCCTGCCCCGCGCATCCGCCGAGACCTTTGGAGGGTGCAGGGAAAGATCAGGCAGATGCGACCCGCCTTCTTCGACAACCGGCAGCTGCAGAGACAGTGAGAGAGAGAGAGGTTCGCAGGTCTTCTGATTTGAAGGTCATTCGCATTGAAGAAGTCAAAGGCGAACCTCAGCAAAATTCTACATTGTTGACTGACATGGCTACGACTGTGCTGCGTGTCTTCTTGCCGTATTTGTTTTCCTAATAGTTCAATATCTTCAGCACGAAATCCCCCAAACAGGTGAGCGTGCTAATCGGAGACGCTATACAGCAAAATGTGAAACGGCTTGCAAGAAAAAGCAGTTAACAGGCTGCATTTGATTGAAGTGCAGCACATGTAACAGCTTTCTACACCAGCAGCTGACTGAAATTCACACTAGGACATAGGTGTTACGTTAGAGTGCTAATTCGTTCTCTTGCCTACACGACGTACATTCGACATCTTAAAATCTCAGACACTTAATCATATACACAGAAGAGAAGATGGGAAACGGCAACGGCAACAACGGACTAAAAGGTAATAGGTGTCAGCTTTTCGTCTGTCACGATAGTCGCACGAAAAGACAAAGTAGCATTATAGCCATGACAGAGCTTGCCATTTGGCTAACAAAAATGGTGCTTAATTTGGCTGTCAGCTTTGTCTCGTGTCTCAGTGACAGGGGGTCTCCAATCGACATCTTCCTTACCTGAAGTTACCCGAAGAGCTGTACTTCGGACAAGAGCCAAATAAGTCAAGGCAGGAAATGAACGCGCTAAACTATGAGCTCAACTATCTGGTGAACGCATATCTTAAAATCAGACAGTTTACAGTCCAGTGGTGACCTTTTGTATTCCTTTTATCCGCTACCCAGGGTTTACAAAATTGTATGCAATTGGCCGGACGAAGAAACCATAACTGTGTCGACTGTTGTCGCTGCCGAGTGCTTGAACATGGGTGCAGTTTGTGGTCAGCGATCGGTGGTTATATTGCCTTGTCCGCATTTTCATCGCCTTGTCAATGGTTGTAGCCTCGGAAAGGAAGTAAGCAACGGTCTTGGGTGGGGGGACATATAAATGTGATGGGGAGCTCTTGCTTGACACCCCTCATCAAGAAGCGTACGTTTTTCTCTTCTGGCCCGTCAGGGTCGCCGTGTCTGAACAGGCGAGCCTTCTCTTCCACGAAAATCGCGATGGTCTCGTTGGATAGCTGCACTCGGGCTTCTAGCACAGCTCCGGCCCTTTCCTTAGGCAGGACGCTCGTAACGGTTTGGAGGAAGCCGTTGTGGAACAGGTCCCGTGTTGTCAGGATCGGCTCCCTGTTCTCAAACCACGTTCTGGCGGCGTCTTTCAAAGCGAAGTATACATACACGCTGCAGCTTATCTTCGGAGTTGAAATTGTTGAAAGTCGCAATTCTTTCATAGGTCTCCAGCCAGCTTTATGGGTCTTCAGTGGGTGATCTGCGGAAGTTTGGTGGCTCCCGATGTTGTTTCAGCAGGGTGGGGGACGCTGGGGCTGCCATTGAGGTCATTGACTTGGCCTTGCTCCCTATGGTACTCTCGGGGTGAGGTCCACACTCCAGTAGCACTCCTTGCTGCCTACGGCTAGCTGGCTGTCCCTTGGCGACGTTGCTGTTGTCCTCGGATTTCGGGCTTAGATGGCGGCTCTTGGGGCCCTTCTGTACATGAAAGCAGTAGCACCTCCACCACATGTCACGTGGTAGTGACGGTCAGGAAGAAGAATCGCAAAACTGCGAATGATGAAGCTAACTTTATTGCGTGAACCTGTGTCCACAAAAGTAAGTTACACCGAATGCACAACGATAGTGGCGAACTCAGTCAGCGATCGTCGAAATCTGATGTGCGGGGAAAGCGCGTCGGTTTTATACGTCTCATCGAACGTTTCAAAATAATTGGTGGTGCCCGCGTGCCTTCCGGAAAGTACCACACAATTCGTGTCGCGCATACATGCAATCAGATTATACAAAGTTCGATGGGGACAGCAGTGGATAGAACCGTTGATAGCATTCGAGAAACTTCCGATACATGCAGGTGGGCGCTGCACTGAGCGATAACATTTGTTAAACGGATAAACGTGGTCACCCGATAAATACAAATAAGAATACAAGTAAATATATGGGCCTGTGGCTTCCATAATGTCATTAAATTATTAAGCACTGCCAAACTTACCAACACATCAGTCAAGTAGACAGATATATTGATATAAGGCAGCTAGACAGACAGACAGAGCGACAGACAGACATACAGACAGACAGACAGACAGACAGACAGACAGACAGACAGACAGACAGACAGACAGACAGACAGACAGACAGACAGATAGATAGATAGATAGATAGATAGATAGATAGATAGATAGATAGATAGATAGATAGATAGATAGATAGATAGATAGATAGATAGATAGATAGATAGAAAAGGAGGTTCTAGAAAAACTTAGATGAAAGGAAAAATTGTCATCCGACTGACTGTAGCGCAAAGCTGAACAGGCGAAACACAGACGGTTTCCACAGAAAGAAAGCTTCGCAGTTAAAAAAATCGTCCTGGGATCATCATCTGCCTGGTTACGCTCACTGAAAGGCAAAGGCCCCTCCCATATTTCTCCAACTACCCCGGTGATGTACTAATTGTGGCCATGTTGTCCCTGCAAATTAATTAATCTCATCCGCCGACCTAACTTTCTGCTGCCCCCTGCTACGCTTCCGTTCCCGTAGAATCCAGTACTTAACCCTTAATGGGGGGGGGGGGGATCATCGGTTATTATGCCTACTATTTCCTTATCGGAATGGCCAACAGCCCACTGTGTGACTTCTGCGGGTACAACGAAACGATCGAGCATCTTCTTTGTCAATGTTCTAGTTTTAACCCACAAAGAGGAGTCCTCTCAGCCACCTTAGACAAACTGGACAAGCGCCCAATGACAGAAAACAAGATCCTTGGAACCTGGCCTACGCGAACATCAGCGCGATCCGCTATGAAGGCGCTGCTGCGATACTTGAAAGACACGGGACTTTCTGACAAATTATGACTGTACACTGTGTGACGTAGGACTGCACGGTGCACTGCGTAAGACTAGGAACGCCTTTGCGGGCTGCGTGACAGTGCCCACAGAAACAGTTCGTGTATACGTGCGTATGTGTGCTTAGGTTTCTTTTTTTCCTTTTTTACCTTCTTACTTTCTCACCTATTGCATCCCCTTTCCCCTCCCCCATTTCAGCGTAGCCAACCGGAGATAATCTCTGGTTAACCTCCCTGTCTTTCCTTTGCCTTTCTCTCTCTCTCTCTCTTCCCTCCTCATTACATGTCCTGCCCATGTCCATTTCTTTTTCTTAATTTCAACTAAGATGTCATTAACTCGCGTTTGTTCCCTCACCCAATCTGCTGTTATCCCTTAACGTTACACCCATCAATCTTCTTCCATAGGTCGTTGCGTCGTCCTCAATTTGAGTAGAATCCTTTTCGTAAGCCTCCAGGTTTCGGCCCCGTAGGTGAGTACTGGTAAGACACAGCTGTTATACACTTTTCTCTTGAGGGATAATGGCAACCTGCTGTTCATGATCTGAGAATGCCTTCCAAACGCCCCCAGTCCATTCTTATTAATCTAATTATTTCAGCCTGATTAAACGGATCCGCGGTCACTACCTGCCCTAAGTAGACGTGTTCCTTTACCACTTCCACTATCTCGCTACGTATCGTAATGTGCTCTTCTCTTCCGAGACTGTTAAACATTAATTTAGGTTTCTGCAGATTAATTTTTAGACACCTCCTACTGCTTTGCCTCTCCAGGTCAGTCAACATGCATTGCAATTGGTCCTTTGAGTTACTAAACAAGGCAATATCATCAGCGAATCGCAAGTTACTAAGGTATTCTCCATTAACTCTTATCCCCAATTCTTCCCAAACCAGGTCTCTGAATAACTCCTGTAAAAACGCTGTGAATAGCATTGGAGAGATCGTATCTCCCTGCCTGACGACTTCCTTCATTGGAATTTTGTTGCTTTCTTTGTGGAGGACTACGGTGACTGTGGAGCTGCTATAGATATCTTTCAGTATTTTTACACACGGCGCGTCTACACGCTGATTCCGTAATCACTGCATGACTGCTGAGGTTTCGACTGAATCAAACGCTTTCTCGTAATCACTAAAAGCTATATATAAGGGTTGGTTATATTCCGCACATTTCTCTATCACCTGATTGAGATTGTGAATATGGTCCATTGTTGAGTAGCCTTTGCGGAATCCTGCCTGGTCCTTTGGTTGACAGAAGTCTAAGGTGTTAGTGATTCTATTTGCGATTACCTTAGTAAATACTTTGTAGGTAACGGGCAGTAAGCTGATCGGTCTATAATTTTTCAAGTCTTTGGCGGCCCCATTCTTACGGATTAGGATTATGTTAGCGTTCTTCCAATATTTCGGTACGCTCGAGGTGATGAGCCATTGCGTATACAAGGTGTCCAATTTTTCTTGAACAATCTGCCCACCACTCTTACACAAATCTGCTGTTACCTGATCCTCCCCAGGTGCCTTTCCACTTCGCATAGCTTCCAAGGTTTTCTTTACTTTTTCCGGCGTTACTTGTGGGATTTCCAATTCCTCTAGGCTATTCTCTCTTGCATTATCTTCGTGCGTGCCACTGGTGCTGTATAAATCTCTATGGAACTCCTCAGCGACTTGAACTATCTCATCCATATTAGGAATGACATTGCCGGCTTTGTCTCTTAACGCACACATCTGATTCTTTTAGGCTCCCTCCGTTCCTAATAACATCTTCAATTGCATCCATATTATACTTCCTAATGTCAGCTGTCTTACGCTTGTTGATTAACTTGGAAAGTTCTGTCAGTTCTGTTGTAGCTGTAGGGTTAGAGGCTTTCATACGTTGGTGTATCTAGATAAGATCTTTCGTCTCCTGCTATAGCATGCTGGTATCTTGTCTAACGGAGTTACCACCGACTTCTATTGCAAACTTTAATGATGCCCATAAGATTTTCGTTCATTGCTTCAACAATAAGGTCCTCTTCCTGAGTTAAAGCCGAATACCTGTTCTGCAGCTCGATTCCAAATTTCTCTATTTTCCCTCTTACCGCTAACTCCTTAATCGGCTTCTTCTGGGATCAAGCCTAGGATAAATGCCTTAGTGGCGTGGTCGCTCTAACAATTGAGCTAACCAGGTGGCAAGCAGAGGGCAGCGCAAGGACAAAATAATCGCCAACGCGGTGTTCAAATTTATACAGGGCAAATAATCGACAGTGGGTGGATGGAAGTTTTGCTTTCCTCGACGTTCTCCAGGTTGCCGGCTGCTGGACAACTGAGGTTGCTATTACAGAAACATCCTAGAATGACAAACGTACTGAAGAACATAAGGATGATAGGCTGACGAACATATGCACTAATATAAAAACACACAGTGATAAACAACTCACGACCCCTTGTTCATTCGTCTCTAGGCGCTTGAGCTTGAAGAAAGCGAAAGCGGCCGCCGCTGTGGCCAGAAGCAAGGCAGCGGCCATCAGTGCGAGTAGCCTCGGCAGCGTGAGATGAAGAATCTTGGTGCGGTACGCATCCAGCCTCTCGGTGGAATCGTTCGTTTCCTCGTACGTTGTTCCCTCCGAACGGCTCTTGCTGGCTGAGGCCCTGTGCCAGGAGGGCAAGGAAAAGCAAGTGAATCGACAATTTCAGAAATTGACTTACACTACCGCGCCGAGTGAAGTTAATTTCGTTCGCGTTATTGTCAAGGTGCCAGTAGTATTCATAAACCCCCGCTCTTTGTACCGTTTGTATTATTACTATTTGAATTATAAAAGCAAAGGAGGCGCATTCGCGACCCCGCTGCCGTAGTTCTGTCTTGGCAACGACAACGCATGCGCGGACCGCGCGTGGAGGGTCGGAAGGCCTCCAGAGTGGTGGTGTGCATTTGATTACAAATATGACAAGGCAGAATGGGTGCGCCAACACGCTCCATCAAGCCGGAATTGCGAGATGAAGAACAGCATTCTGGCACTTGCTGCTGGCAGGAGCATCTCTAACGTGCATGCACATACGTGCACGCTTCCTGTTTAACTTGCAGCAAAGGTTACACAGGCATAATAGAATATCTTCTTAACTTGGCAAAGGCTAACATTCACAATTGCTTAACCGTCGTATAGGCTATCATTGTAAATCTGATTTTTTTTTCTGATAGAGAAGTTCAGTCTTTACGCAGAAATAATATAACAGGCAAAACAATTTAAGCTTTCGTTATCAGAAAGCACGAAAATTGGTGAGCTTTTGTTTCACACATCTAAAAGAATTTGGTTTCTTACACGCTACGTCGCCTGGTAACATTTATTGATTGCTGCTTTTTTAACTTTCATAGAAAGATAAATCATTGATCTGCACATACTCCTTTTATTCGGCTGATGTATTCACGGTGTTTAAGCTAAATTTAGCCAAAGTTAAAATATGCTGATGCCCTCTAAGACGACGCGACCAAATGTACGCTGCTCACTTTCGTACGTTGTGTCAAGCTATTTTTTGTATTTTGCTTAATTAGAGAATTAGTCAAGAATAATTAACCAACTTCTGAAGCAACATAGTTAAGGTAAGAATTGCAATTAGGAAGTTGCAGAGCGGTTTCCAAAACGTCCGAAGAAACACTTTCTGAGTTTCCATCGATTAGATATCAGTGTTTTTCAGCTTACTGCTGATGCCCCAGAATACAAAAAAAGCACCGCGTGACATACCCGCGAGCATGTCGTGATTGCACTGCTCCAAAGCGTTCCGCGCACAAATGAACAAAGCCTTTAGCCGGGTATGTGGCCGCTGCGTCTGCTTATCGCTCTCATGAACCGCCTTGGTGGAAGCACATCGCTGGCGAAAATCGCACAGCCAACACCTTCGTCACTGCCATGCCGTCTTTCAAGCGGCAGCACGCCCTGATAGATGCTATGTTCGTGTGTACGCGGACAGTTTGGGAGCACAGCAATCACGGCGCGCAAGCGGGTATGTCAAGTGGCATTTTTCTTTTTGTATTTCGCGGGCATCCGCAGTAAGCTGAAAAACACTAATACCTAATAGATATAAAGATTGGAAAGTTCTCTACAACATTCTAATTGCAATATTTCGCATAACTTCGTTGCATCGGAAGTTGGTTAATTAATCTTGACTGATTGTCTAATTAGGCAGAATACAAAATAGTGTGATGCACTAAATACAAAAGTGAGCACCATGCATTTGGTCGCGTGTGTTAGAGCGCATCGGCAAATATTTCAACTCTGGCTGAAGTTAGCTGAAACACCCTGCGTATCTAGCCTACAAAAGGAAACTAAGTTTTGAATTCAGCGCTTGTTTGTTAAATCTGCCTATGTTCTTCTTCTTACGTGCGCGTCTAAGTTGAACAAAGCTAAACAATTGAGATATCCATTGTCTCCTCGGTTCAAAGCCTGTGTGGAATTCAGTGCTACGTATGTTCCAGATGCTCGTTTGCGTTGCTACAATCTAAGCACCGTTCATCAGTGTAGACAATGAAATGCACTGTTTTGTGTAGACGCTACCCGTTTTCGAAAGTTGGGTAATTGTTTTAGTCTTTGACGCCTGTCACATTTTATTACGACAGGCTAAAAACGTGCAGTGAGTGCAGCACCAATGCTTCGGCCTTGATGTGGATTACTGGACGCTTGATAGAAGGTGGAGGTGGGTTTCACGTGGCATCGCAAACCGCTCACGCACGCCTGTCACACTGGTACAAGTGGTTGAAGGTGGGCGCTCAGGCATAGACAGCCACCCGTGTTTTTTTTCCTGCGCTGTCTCAGTGACATCGAAACCGGGGGTAGTAAACCACTGTGTATGGGCCATGGTTATGGTCACATGAACTCTATTTCATCATACGTTATGTGAATCCGGAGCAGCAGTCTCTGAGTTGCAGGAGCGCGCAGCAAACTTTGTCCATGCTACAGCAAAAACATACAGGGAATGGCTGAAAATGAGGTGCTGCTGGAGTGGACCACTGACTCTGGTGCATTGCTAAGCGAATGCATAGGCATTGCAAAAACTCAGTAGGCTGCGGTTCAGGCCTTCTTCTTTGAATCTGAGCGCATTTCGGCCTCTGGCATTGCCGCTTCGTAATAAAGCTGTAACTTAGGTGCGGGTAAAACCTTTAAACAATGAACGGCAGCACCCACGCAGCTGCAAACTAGAGAGATGGGATCTGCAAGCTATTGGTTGAGCGTCTCTTCATTGAAAAGATTGGCAAAATGAACTTGAACACCGTTACATCGGGAACCATTGAAAGCAACGACCAAGAAATAAAGTACTGCGACATAAATTCTTTCTGGGTGACTTGGTGTTTGCTGCAAGACATAATTTTGTAGTGCGAACATTCAGAAAAGGAAAATCCAGGGAAGGGAAAAAGCAGAGCACAGTGATTAAATGAAGTGAAGATCCTGGGCAAAAGCAAAGATAAAACCGCCCGGGAATTGTTAGAAGCTTTTCACATTCGCAAGAATGGTCAAGAATGTGTCAGCCAAATCTCAATTTCTTTATATGATGCCGAAACGCGATTGATGAGTTCTTGCCATTGATGGCGCCTCCTGCACTTCGCGTCTATTTGTTAACGCTGAAAAACAAAAGTAACGCCTGTTTTTCTGCCTGCTCTTTCATTTCACTGGTTCTTCTCTTTATGAATTTACGCACTACAATATAATCACGAATTCGGACAGGAACCGCGCAGTAATTGTCTTTGTTATCAAAACAGCTGCTGGTCGCCGAATGATGGAGACGTCATGGCATGTTGGATAACGGCGGTGACCTGGTTCGCAGGTAACGCGTTTGACACCTTTGGTCTGAACAAACAAGACAATAGCAGACATGTGGCATAACTTACGGTTCTTGAACGCTGCTAGCTGAGAAAAAGTATTTGCGAATCAATTGCATGGTTGCTTCCGTGAGGGACGCACTCCTTGTTCTTCTTTCGAATCAATGACACTTGCCCACTACGGGATCGGCACAGAGCAGGCATAACGACAGAGAGATATAGAGAGAAAAAAAGAAATGAATATCTGTGAGTATAGTAAGACAAAGAATGAATAGAAAAAAAGGATAAGTATGAAAAATAAAAACAGCAACTTAAACGTATACTATTTAGTAGCCTCGATTTCAAATAAAAATGGAGTTGCAGTTTACGACGTTGCGTCAATACCGGCCTCTTCGCCTTTAATTTTTAACAAAGCAACATTTTGATTAGTTTTATGCAATATATTGCATTTATCATCATCATCATCATCAGCCTGTTTTGTGTCAACTGCAGGCGAGGCCTCTCCCTGCGATCTCCAATTACCCCTGTTCTGCGCCAATCGATTCCAACTATAGCCCGCGAATTTCCTTATTTCATCGCTGCACCTAGTCTTTCGTCGCCCTCGATTGCGCTTTCCTTCTCTTGGTACCCATTCTGTAACCCTAATGGTCCAACGGTTAATTAACCGGCGTATTACATGACCTGCCTAACTCCATTTTTTCCTCTTGATGTCAATTAGGATATCGTCTATACCCGTTCGCTCTCTCATCCCGCTCTCTTTGTGTCTCTTAACGCTATGCCTAGCAATCTTCGTTCCATCGCTCCTTGCGCGGTCCTTAACTTGTTCTCAAGCTTCTCTGTCGGTCTCCAAGTCTCTGCCTCACACGTCAGCATTGATAAAATGGACTGATTGTACACCTTCCTTTTCAATGATTGTGGTAAGCTTCCAGTCGGGAGCTAACAATGACTGCCGTATGCGATCCAACCCCTTTTTATTCTTCTATGAATTTTCTTCTCCTGATCAGGGTTCCCTGCGATTATTTGATCTAGGTAAGCGTACCCCTTCACGCACTCTAGAGGATGACCGGCGATCCTGAACTCGTGATCCCACGCCCGGCTTTTCATCAATATCTTTGTGTTCTGCATATCAATCTTCAATCCCACTCTTGCACTCTCTGTTAAGGTTCTCAAACATTTGTTGTAACTTGTCTGCAGTATCGCTGAATAGAACAATGTCATCGGCAAACCGAAGGTTAGTGATATATTCGCCGTCGATCCTTACTCATATGCCTTCCCAGTTTAAATGCTTGAATACTTCTTCCAAGGACGCAGGGAATAGTATTGGAGAGATTGAGTCTCCTTGTCTGACCCCTACCTTTACAGATATCTTCCTGCTTATGTAGAAATAAGGTAGCTGTAGAACCTCTGTAGATATTTTCCAAGGTATTCTCGTAAGCGTTCTGTACTCCTTGATTATGCAATGCCTCCATGATTGCTGGTATCTCTACTGAATCAAATACGTTTTCGTAATCTATGGAAGCCACATAGAGAGGCTCATTGTACTCTGTGCATTTCTCGATAACCTTATGGATGGCGGGGACGTGATCCATTGTAGAGTATCCCTTCCTGAAACCAGCGTGTTTGCTTGGTTGACTAAAGCACACTGTTGCCCTTATTCTATTCGAGATTATTTTGGTAAATATTTTATACATTACTGGGAGTAAGCTGATGGGCCTATAATTTTTCAATTCTTTAACCTCTCCTGTTTTGTGGATAGCTACAATGTCTGCATTCTTGCAGTTTTCTGGGACCCTTGCCGTCGATAGACACTTCGTATAAAGAGCGGCCAGTTTTCCAAGCAATATGTCTCCTCCATCTTTGATCAAATCGACTGTTATTCCATCTTCTCCTGCCGCTCTTCCTTGTTTCATGTCTTGCAGGGCCATTCTTACCTCATCTCTAGCTATAGGAGGAGTTTCTGCAACCTGTTCATTACAATTTGTAATTGAGGTATTCTTACTCCTCTGGGTACTGTACAGGTCAGTATAGAATTCTTCCGCTGCTTTTACTACATATTCGAGATTGCTGATGATATTACCCTGCTTATCTTTTAGAGCATAGATGTTGGTTTGTCCTATGCAAAGTTTCTTTCTCACTGATTTCAGGTTGCGTCCATTTCTTATGGCTTCTTCAGTCTTTCTCACATTATAACTTCGAATATCACTTATTTTCGCCTTTTTGATCAGTTTTGACAATTCCGCGAATTCTATCTTATCTCTTGAGTTGGACACTTTCATTCTTTGTCGTTTCTTCATTAGCCGCTTTGTTACTTGGGAGAACTTGGCTACAGGTTGCCTTGGTGCCTTCCCTCCCACTACAATTGCTGCCTGTGAAGCCAGCCTCATTACGGTTTCATTCATTACCTCTATGTCACCATCATCATCTCTCTGTTCTAAAGCTGGATACTTGTTTGCAAGTACCAGCCTGAATTTGTCCGCTTTTACCGTTACTTGCTCTACGTTGACCTGTTTCTTCTTGACCAATTTTACTCTTTCTCGGTTCAAATTCAGGTGAGACCTAGCCCTCACTAACCTATGATCACTGCACTTTACCCTACCTATCACTTCTACATCCTGCACTATGCTGGGATCAGCAGAAAGTATGAAGCCAATTTCATTTCTTGTTTCACCATTAGCGGTCTTCCAGGTCCACTTTCTGTTGCTAGGCTTCTTGAAAAAGGTGTTCAATATTCGAAGGTTATTCCTTTCTGCGAATTCTACCAGCATCTCTCCTCTAGCGTTCCTAGAATCGATGCCGTAGTTGCCAATTGCTTCTTCCCAAGACTGCATTTTCCACACTTTTGCATTGAAGTCGCCCATTACTGTAGTATACTGAGTTTGCACTTGTCTCATCGCTAATTCAATATCTTCATAAACCTGATCTACTTCCTCATCGCCGTGACTGGATGTTGGAGCGTAGGCTTCTACTACCTTTAATGTATACCTCTTATTAAGGTTGATTACGACTACAGCTACCCTCTCATTAATGCTGGAGAATTCGTCAATGTTGCCCGCTATGTCCTTATGGATTAGGAATCCTACCCCGTGTTGCGTCTTATCTAGGAGATCACTATAGCAGAGGACATGTCGGTTATTCAGCAATGTATAAGCCTCACCAGTTCTTCTAATCTCACTAAGGCCGATGATATCCCAAACAACGTCTGATAGTTCCTCAGAGTCCGGCTAAGCTAGCCTCACTCGAGAGGTTTTCGGGTGTTAAACGTTGCTAGGGTCAGTTTCCATTAGCTGCCTGTCCGGACCCAGGGATCCTTAGCACCCTCTGCTGCGTTACATGTCTGACCGCCGCCATGGTCAGATGCTCTGCAGCTGCTGGGTACTGAGGGCCATTGGTTAATTGAGTGAGCCATGTGGAAGGGGCTGGCCGAATGCTGCACCAGGGAGGCCAATTTCTGTTCTGGTGAGGGAGTGTCTTGTTAAAGCTTAGTGGGCCTTCCTAGTTTTGTTGTACCTGGATTAGTATAACCCCACTCTCTCTCGGCACCTTTTGCAGGTGGCAGGCATCACTCCAAGCCTGCAGATGTTATGCACTGGAGGAAGTGAATTTCAAGCTCACCATCGTAAAAAACCCTCCTCTTATAACCGGATTCAAGCTTCCGACTATGGAAACCCAGCATTCGACATAGCTCAGTCAGCTAATCCCCCGTGCGGTGAGCACACGGGGGTCGGACCCACCCGCGTGTTATCATGCCCGGCATAGCTGTGTCTGGGGAAAGGGGATCCTGGGGATTGAGCCAATGCCGGGTGTTTGGACCTTTAAGGCCCCCCGGCGGAGACAACATACCTCTTTGGCCTCTGCATCACATAGAAGGCACCTCGAGAATAACCCACCTTGAGGAAATCGGCAGTCCCCTTTTCCTGTCCCCCTCTTCAATTTTTTCCTTTCTCTCTCGCTGTTTATTCTTTCCTGTCTCCTTATCACTTCTCACTTCCGTATTCTGGACGGCAAGGGTTAACCTGGTGTACGCGTGATTATTCAACCTTGTTTATATTATAATAGGTTATAGCGGCGACGTATGGCTGTCGTCTGCAGCTATTCTCTCGACATTGTAGCGTCCCCTTGTTGGGCTCTGTGGTGGGTGGCCACCATCGCCGCCGAATTTTCAAACTTTGTATGGCAGGCGCTTTTCCCCCATTGCCTGATCGTTCCCTGAAGAGCGGGCGCACCGATGAAACATTGAGCGTTTTTATACAACTGAAAGAATCTTTTCCGAAATACCGCGTTGTTCACAGTCAACACGAAACTAAGACATTCTGAATGATATCACCATTTATTTTAGCCAGATCTCTCACTGAAGCAATAGGCCCAGGTTATAAACTAACAATGATGGTAAGCGGTGATCTGCTTCGCGAAGTTCGCGACAAGCCACAATACGACTGACTCTAGAAACTTGTAACATTTGGAGACATTTCCGTCTCAGTAGGCCCACACAGGACGAGGAATACAATGCGCGGGATCAACTCGGAAGATGGCCTTCTCGAACTTAGTGAAAGTGAATTAGTAGAAGGATTACAAGTACAGAGCGTTGTCAAGGTTCAAAGGATTAAAATAAGACGACATAACAAAGAAATACCAAGCAGGCAATATAATCATTACTTTTGGAACCAGCGTTCTTCCTCAGTCAATTGACACCGGTTACTTGAAGCTACGTGTCAGACTATACATTCTAAGCCCGCGTCGATGTTTTAAGCGCCAGTGTTTTGGGCATGGGTCACAGACCTTCAGAGGGCGTGCTGCTTGTGCTAAGTGTAGCTCTATTGCACGCTCTTCTGACCTTTGCAGTTCAGCATACCACTGTGCCAACTGTGAAGGAGACCACCCTGCTTACTCGCGGTACTGCCCCTCGTGGCAAAAAGAAAAACAAATTATAGAGCTTAAGGTAAAACTAAATCTTTGTTTACCAGAGGCAGGTAAGCGCTTCTATCTACCCAATCAGTCCAGTCCTTCCTAGACCTATGTGGCGCGCCGGGGGCAGCGCTACATCATTCGGCAGTCACCCAAGTCACGCGCAGTGTGACGGTGGTCACGCCAACAGCCCCCGGTTGGAACAGCCAGCGCTGTTCTGGCCCCCGCAAAGGAGAGCCAGCAGACCCTCGGGCATGTTGGACCCTGGACCACCGCCCGTGCAGATCGGCCCAACACTCCCGGAAAGTGCCCGCTGCGCGCGCAGTATCCACCGCCTCAGACGAGGTAATGGATACGAGCACAACTCCGGCGTCTCAGACACCGAATGAACGGCGCAGCTCCCTCGAGCGCGCCGCGAAGGGAGAAAAATCCCGTATCACCGGGCCTGGAAAGGTATCGTGAGTTAATCTAATCTATATCTCTTAGACACACAGCACAAAACACATACATTATGGATACACAGATAATAAAATGGAATATCAGGGGTTTACTCCACATCCCAGACGACATTAAGGAATTCTTAATCATGTACAATCCAAACGTGCTGTGTGTCCAAGAAACGCATCTTAATCCTTCACGCACGAACATTCTCCGGCAGTATGCCATGTATCGAAAAGACCGCAACGACGCCCTTGCCTCGTCTGGTGGTGTGACAATAACTGTAGATGAGGGTGTTGCTTGCCGGCAATTACAGTTGAAAACCCCCCTAGAGACAGCTGCAGTCCGTGCGATGCTGTTTAATAAGCTAGTAACAATTTCCTCACTGTGCATCCCCCCGAACTACCAACTTTCAAAAACAGATTTTCAAAGCTTTCTTAAAGAACTGCCGGAACCTTATACTGTCGTGGGAGATATTAATGCACACAAAACCCTTTGGGGAGGTTGTCGTTGTGATGCCAGGGAACGCTTAGCAGAAAGCTTCCCCTTCACTACAGGTGCATGCTTACTTGATAATAAAGAACCTACATTCTATAGCGGTGCAAACAAAACATTTTCATCGATTGATTTAGGCATTGCATCTGGTACACCCGTACGGCATCTAGAGTGCAACGTGATTAAATATCGATAAGGGAGCGGTCATTTTCCGATTATCATAAGATCAACAAAATCTGATGAATGTGCTTCATGCGTACCGCACTGGAAAGTCGAGTCAGCCGACTGGAAACGTTATAAACAACTCACCCGCAAGACCTGGGAAGACATCTCTACTCTTCCTATTGATGATGCAGTGGCATATCTGACAGCATTTATTCTTCATGCCGCGTCAATATGAATCTCTGAATCAAATGGACCGCCCTCCAAACGACGTGTTGCCTGGTGGAATCCGGAGTGTAAGGAAGCTCGTAGAAACCAAAATAAGGCTTGGAGTCACCTTCGCGAATCTCCAACAGCCGAGAACCTGATCAATTTCAAGAAAATAAAGTCACTAGGTAAAAGAACACGCCGCCGTGCTAAGCGGGAAAGTTGGAGAAAATACATCAGCAGCATCAATTCATATAAAGACGAACGGAAAGCCTGGAATCGGGTGAACAAAATTAAAGGCCGCGAAACCCATGCTCTATCTTTAGTACACACAAGCTGACCCTATCGAGGACCAAACTGATTCTCTAGGGGCACATTTTCTGTACATTTCCAGTTCATCCCATTACTTTGATACATTCCTAAGATATCAGCGACAAGCGGATCGAGAGCCTCTGGATCAGAAAGGAAATGAAAATGAGCCTCACAACCGACCATTAACTGTTGCAATAACTCGGCTCCTGGAGACGATCGAATACCTACACGCCGAAACACACCAAACACTACTATCACTTTGTAATGCCATATTCTCTGCCAGTTATATTCCATCTGCCTGGAAGCAAGCAGTCGTAATCGCTATTCTCAAAGCGGGCAAGGATCCGACTTCGGCCAGCAGCTACAGGCCTATAACCCTGGCAAGCTGCCTGTGCAAACTCTTCGAGAAAATGGTAAACAGGCGCCTAATTCATTATCTTGAAAGCAGCAAAATACTAGACCCCTTGCAGTGTGGTTTTAGGGAGGGCAGACCTACGACAGATCACCTTGTCCGCATGGAGGCGAATATCCGAGATGCCTTCGTCCACAAGCAGTTTTTATTAGCGGTATTTTTAGATATGAAGAAGGCATGCGACACAACTTGGCAGTTTGGAATTCTTCGTGATGTGGCTGGTATGGGTGTTAGAGAGGTAGCTTTGAATCAGGTTCAAGAGATTGCCTCTAATCGTACGTTCCGTGTGAGGGTTGGTAATGTGCTATCTCGTCCATTTACGCACGAAACAGGTGTGCCACAAGGTGGTGTGCTGAGCTGCACCCTATTCATCGTAAAAATGGTTTCTCCAACGGGTCTCCACCGGCTAGTCCCTCAGGACCTGAATAAAAGTTCATTGTCTGTCTGTCTGTCTCTGTACGGTCATACCACGAACAATGTTGTATTCAGTGTATGTGGATGACGTACAGAAAGGATTTAAATCATGGGATATTTCTATTTGTGAGCGACATGTACACCTTCGCCTAAACAAAATATCTAAGTGGGCTGGCGAGAATGGATTTAGGGTTAAGCCCCCCAAAAGCACGTGAGTTCTATTCTCTAAGAAGAAAGGTATATTAACTGACCCTGCTGTCCATTTTAATGACCAGCCACTATCTGTAAGCCACGAACATAAATTTTGAGGAAACATCTTAGACTCGAAACTAACATTTGTCCCTCACCTTAAGTATCTGAGAGCGAGATGTCTGAAGACAATGAATTTACTGAAGCTCTTGTCCCGAACATCTTGGGAAATTGACAGGAGATGCCTTTTGAGCCTCTACAAAAGCCTTATAAGGTCCCGTCTTGACTATGGAGCTATAGTGTATATCTCTGCTGCGCCTAGTGCTTTGAAGATGCTAGACCCCATTCACCACTTGGGTATACGCCTGGCTACAGGCGCTTTTAGGGCAAGTCCCGTAGAAAGCTTGTATGTGGAGTGTAATGAATGGTCGTGACATCTCCAAAGGACATATTTAACTTTTTTCCTATGCTCTCAAGGTTAAATCAGATGTGCAGCATCCACGTCACACATCTATTCGTGAAGTGTCTACTGCCAGGCTATTTCGTAACCGCCTAGCTATCAGAGCTTCGTTGAACCTTCGTTTGATAACACTGGCAGAAGAAACAGGTGTCTTAGTCCCAGAGAACGTCCTAATGGCACCCACTCTCCTGCCCCCGCCGTGGGAACGGGAGATCATTGAATGCGACATCTCTTTCGTAGAAATATCTAAGAGGGCGCCAGAAGCCCATATACAATTCCATTTTCGTGAACCTCAGGAGAAGTACTGCTGTACAGAATACTATACAGAAGCTTCGAAATCCTCTAAGAAGTTTCCTACGCAGCTCTGGGACCTTTATGTTCAGTATTCGGAGCACTAAATCCGCACACAAGTATCTTTACAGCGGAAGCCTACGCTATACTATCCGCTATTCAAGACATAAGGCTCAAAAACCTTGCTAGGGCTATTGTGTTCACAGATTCATTAGGTGTAGTCAGAGCCCTACTTAGTCCCAGAAAATATCAGAACTCAGTTTTTAGTGAGCTGTACAGTCTGTTGTGCTCCCTATATATGTGCAATCAAGTGATTATCATATGCTGGGTTCCTTGTCACAAAGGTATAAAAGGCAACTAAGCTGCTGAGGAAATCACTAGGTCAGTAACTTTTAGCGACGCAGATGGAAATGTCCCCATCCCTGCCACAGACCTAAAGCCTTTTATACGCCGTAAATTGGGGAATCATTGGCAAGGCGATTGGGATACACAAGCAATGAATAAGGTTCACATAATAAAGACAAAACTGGGGAACTAGATAAATGGTAAAACAGCACGGTATAAGGAAGTACTTCTTTGCCGAATAAGGATAGGCCACACATACGGTACTCACTCTTATATCTTGACTGGGGGCGATCCTCCAACTTGTATTAAGTGCGGCAATAGTGTCGCTGTGCTCCATGTCCTATTCAGTGCCCTGTAATAGAAACTGAGAGGAAAAATATTTCCCTTCTGCATATCGCGCAAATTTACCTCTTCATCCTGCTTTTTTTTCTTAGCAATGAACCGGTTTTTAATCTGCAAATAGTTTTAGATTTCTGAGCCGAAAACGACACCCTGAAAATCATTTAGCCAGGCAGCTTTCAGCACATGACTAAGAGGCCTGCATTCAAGGGCTCTCTTGCAACTCTGGTGTCATTGTTATGTTTTGTTGCATCACGTTTTTAACGAAAGCCCATTGTCATAGCCCACATCACTACCCAATCAGCCTCATTATTTTAGCAGCTACATATTCTACGCCACTTACAGCGACAGTTTTAGGCCCTTTACAGCCATATCACAACTACCATGAGGAATTCATTGTGCATGTCATCCATAATAAATCATTAACATAACCACTTGCCATGGCGCTCTTTGGCAAAACCTGGCCCTTGCGCCATAAAACACCACCACCACCACCATTACCACGACCACCACCACCACCACCACCACCACCACCACCACCACCACCACCACCACCACCACCACCACCATCATCATCATCATCATCATCATCATCATCATCATCATCATCATCTTCATCATCATCAACTCAATATAGAACGATTTCTGAACGGTTCGGGCCTCTCGTAGTTCCGGAATCGCACGTGCGTAGCAGGCCAAGAACCCGGCTAGGTATAAGGCGTCTCGGCCGCCTTTGACAGCGCTTAGAACATGGAGGGGTAAGATAACGGTGGAAAACTGGTCGCTTCTCTCACGGGAAAGGCGGCTAGACACGGGGCACTTCCATCTTGCGCTCCTTTGAAGGCCGAGCCCAGGAGAATGGATAAGCTGCTCAGTTGTACGGACACACGCGTATATGCACTTACACGAAAACTTTCGCTGACGGGTGAATCAGAAGACTGCGAACCCGAATTTTTCTACGGCACTGAGCTCATGACGCGCTACTCTCATTTAAAAATGATAACAACAGCAATAACATCCACTATGCGCTCGCTTTCACCACAAAAGGGGCGCATGCATCTCAGTTGACACGCATCGGCGGCGCTTTTCAGGAGTTTCTGCTGTCTATTTCGTGAATCTTACGTGCCTAAAAATTTCCTTGATTTGTCCGAGATAGATGCCTTTACCTGATCGTGATGGGTGACTCAATATAGGACCCCGCAGGGGCGTCTGCGTCAGCAGGCGTTTGGTCGAGAACCCGGTTAGCACGCCGAGAACCCGGCTAGGTATAAGGCGTCTCGGCCGCCTTATTTCAATTGTAGGTAGCATAATAAACAAACAAGCCAGCTAATGACTGTCTACTCCATTTGCACGGTGAAACAAGCACATAGGATAAGCACTACAACATTATCTTAATTTGGATGCGCTGTTTAGAAAGGGGCACAGGAACCACTAAAACGTTGGTGAGGAGAGACACTTTAAAGATAAAAAACCGGCTGATGTATTGGTTCTAATAGAGCAGGGTGCGTCCAGTGCTTCATTTCCGGCGGAATGGCTTGAGCGATTGAGGTAGTGGTGACTGACGACGAATTTTCGACAAAGGATAGAAAGTTTCTTAGGAAGGCTATCAGGTAGAGAGGTACAGTATGAAATCATAAAAGTCTAGGCTGGAAGAAATTATAGTTACAAACGCCAAATATGTAAAGCTTGGAAGCACCGATATTGACAAACAACGCAAAAGTAATCTTAAAGAACAGTCTACTGAAGACGGCAAGTATGTAGCTCATATAGTTTACCTACTAAAATATATATACATATATATATATATATATATATATATATATATATATATATATATATATATATATATATATATATATATATTGTCCCTTCGGAACGCACACAAATCTCTGGGAGTATGACTAAATGTGACCACTTCGCTTACCAAATGGTGTAGCACACAAACCGGCACCAATATTCACTGCGGAATGAACGACCAACTGTACACTTCAGCATGGCTATATCATAAAACCCGACAGTCGGATATAACTCAACTCTGCAATGAATCCCCGCCCACGCCCTCATAACCGGCAGCCACTGTTCCTCCGAGAGGCTGCAAATAGTTCGTACTTCAAACTTTCCTTATCACGTGAATGAGGCGGCAACCACAAAAATAAAATGATGAGCGCGTAATTTTGTTCTTTTTCACTCGTCTGTTATAAGGCAACGGTGAAAGCCAAATTCTTTAATAAACTGAAATAAAGCGCTTGCTTTGCTGCAACTATTTATTGTCTAGTTTCCCTTTAGTTGGCACGGAAGTTTCACGAGTACAACGGAGTCAGCAAAGTCAAACGTTCAGACTCCATACACTTTTTCCATACCTGTTGCACACCTCATCGCTTCCACCTAGGAAAAGGCTCTTCAAGAATAGCAAACGCTCCGGAGGTATCAAGTGCGGTGCCATTTTGAAATGGTTGCATGATGACGATCTTTTTTTTTTTTTGCTTCCCTGATTGGCTGGCGGAGTAACAACCCTGCGCGGTCAGTGCGCCTTAGTTGCCAACTGCTGTCTTTCTTTAAAGTTGTATCGTCATTGCCTACGAATATAGTAACTGAAAAAAAAAAAACGAAAGCATTTTATTGTGTGGAAGAAAAATTCACTGTGCTTATTTAGCTAATGATGTCAGGTTTGAAAAAACATATTTTATTCAAAAAGTAACAATTCACTTGCATTTGTGAAGATCACCCTATGCTCTCCTGTAACTATTGTAAAAAGAAATATGCTTCGGTAGCTTGCGCCATTAAAAAGTTAGAAAATAATTTGCAGCCTTCGCTGTTTGAAATGGACACGTAGGAGTTTATTGATGAATGTACGGATGTATCAATTTATTATGTGTGTTTTTTTGCTCAGATTAATGCTATGTTTTCGGACGCGCAATATTGCGATACAGATGAGCTCTAAATTTTCACAAGGTGGCAACACCGAAACCCGATGAGTTCACATTTGTTCTGCTCCATAACGTTGTGAAGTGTCGCCTGGCTTTTCATAGCATGCATGGCCTATGAGCTCGTAAATTAAAATACTTTTGTCGCACTTACAGCCCAATGGAACAGTTCAGGACGATAAAAGCGGCTGCAGAAATAGTTTACTGGCCACATGCGGAAGGATTTGAAAGGCACACGAGCGTTTCATTCATTACGGCGCCATAGGAACGCGGCCAACGTCGGAAAGGATCGAACCCGCAACCTCGCGCTATGCAAAGCAATGCCATAGCCGCTAAACTACCGTGGCGGGTCAACCTGACTAAAACTGAACTCAATCGAGATAACGTTGCGGAGAATTCTAGGCAGATATGACTAACATATACAGGGTGCAAACATGATATATGGGCAAACCGCTACTCTTTCCATTACTACTGTCGCTTATCATCTCGGATCAGCCTTGCGAAAATGTAAACTGTGTTTTCTCCCTTTCAAGGGCAATTATCTACACACATATCAGATATACTTTATTCTAGTTCATTATACCGCACTACAGTAGGCTTAATAAATGCCAAAATTTGATGCGAGAGAGTAATTTCTTAGTAAAATATGACCTTTGACGTTAGAGGCACTGTGAACATTTTTCTAAGACATTGTATGAAATATAAAAAATTTTGCTCATCTACAACTCCGCGAAATCATCAGCCTAGCACGAAGCCTAAGCAATGAAAATTTTCTTTACTAAAATAAAAGCCTGTGGTGTGGCATCATGCTTGAAATAAAATACTAATTGCTGATTTATCAGAGCAAGCAAAGCTGTCTAACTTGACCAGAAGGCACGCTTCTTCTCTACACAAGTCTGTGCATCAGAACATGAACGCGCTTAGACATTGTTCGTAATCTGGGGAACAATTTGTAAGCGAAGGGTAACTTACAAAGAGATATTGATTCTCTTGAAAAAGCTCATTTTAAAAGCTGCGACTTCGCTCACCTTTATTGTACTAAGTTGTTCCTTAAAGGGACTGTCTATCGTTTTTCGATATCCTTCTATTTTGTAGTGCACCAGAAAGCTTACCATTCGAAATGTTTAAACGTGCGGAGTTTCTATAGAAAGCGAGTAGAATTTTTTTTAAAGAAGAAGTAGATAAGACTTTATTGAAAAGAAGGGTCCGGTAGTTTTGGCTTCTTAAACAGAATTCGTTTATCTACGCGGCCCCTTGTTAAAAGTCTGCACGGGTACCAACAACCCTGATGCCTGGATGCAATGGCAATATCGGAGGCCGTTCAGCGTGACTCTCTTTGCGACAGGCGGCGCCGCTTTTCGACATGAGCTAGCTGGCAACCAGAAAGAAATTCCTCTCTCTCTCTCTCTCTCACACACACACACACACACAAAATCTTGAAGAAGCGCATAAAACACAATTTCCCGCAATAATGTATACAAGCAAACAAATACTTTCCCTGCGTGGCTTTTAGATTAAGTCGCGGTATACGGATAAGTTGCACTATTTCAAGAAGTCATTCTTGCACTTCTTTCAAAGCCGAAATTTTAAAAATTGGAAGACCCCTGAGCTTCGCCTTTAGGAGTGGAACGCGATAGATTTCAATGATTCCTGACAACTTGTTACGCTTCCCGGCAAGCGCAGCTTTCTTGCGGATGCGCAGAAGTGAGAGCGGTGGTGTTGCAAGGAACCGAGTGGGCCGAGCCACTCCGAAAGGGGGCTTGTGTTTGAGTTTCTGCGTAATAGAATTATGTTTTCTGGTATATTGAAATTAAACTCCGACGCTATCGCGTTTGTAGGTGGCGTTTAGGTCATACTTTACGACTTTTCTTACACACTTTGCCTTGAGGAATTCAATTCGTTCAGTAACGCATCTGCGTCATGCGGAAGGCCTGCGTGGTTGCGGTTCGGAATCATTTTTTTTCGCCGAGCGAAGCTCACATCACATTTTTCGCGACACGAGGAGCATTAGTGAACTTTTTCGAAACACATATAGTTCATTGCTGGATACAAGTATACTCATTTCCGCCTATATGACCAACAATTTTCTCATGCTTACCACATTCTAAATAGATGTTTCAAGCGGTAGACAGTCTATTTAGCCGGCGTCATCAGCGTGCGCTTTAGTTTAGACCTAACATTTTCAAAGGCGATATGTATGTATACCGCAAGCAAATGTCTATTTTTCCTTTATATGTGCAAAATAATCCGGAATAGGCGTACTGAACGAAAATAAAATGAACTATATTTTGCGTTAATTTTTCCAGCCCTACATGGAGGGGCAACACAGGGCAGAAAACTGGAAGTGGACTTCATCCAAAGCCACTTAACTGTTTGGAACTTTTACACACAGTTCTCGATGGAGGTGAAACGAATGTATACATTGCATTTGCTTTACATTGCCTGTACGATATCAATGGAGCCACGAACCTTCGAATGGTATGTTTCCTCTGACCGTGATTTATAATTAAAGTGACGCGCTTGCCACCCTTTTTTCTTCGTCCTGTGCAACTTGTTTAACCCAACGCATGATGCCTCATGTGTGTCACTCAGTCCTGGCTGCAGAAATGTAGCCAGAAATTCGCTACTCAATAACGAAACTAGTCGTGTGTGGCTTGCAGGCTAATGTTCTTCGTAAATGACTGAATAGAACTGACGCTTACATGCCTGTCACGCGGGCAAAGTATATTGCACTTCGAGCAAGTGGGCTTCACCGTGCTAAAAGTCATTTTGGGGAAGCGCTGCTACACGTGAAAGAACAGCTTTCTTTCAAATTGGTGGCGATGATGATAGGAAGTCGGAAGCCAAAGCATATATTTGTAGATAGACCGACAGCGAGAGTAGCTTTTGCTGTTTTTATTAGGCTGGTAAATTTTATTACCTTGTAACGTTAGCAATTAAAAAAATGTTAAATATACTCCCTGCTCTGCTTTCAACCTTACTTATTTTTCACTCATTGCCAACTAGGCTACACTCTTCAGCGCATCGAAGTGTGTAACACACTCCTCGCTCAACGCACTTGCCGAGGAGTGCGCTCTGCAGTGAGTGTCACTAAGCGTTCCCGTGTGACAGCCCGCGAATGACACTAGCGGCAAAGTGCGCTCGCTCAAAGTGCATTTAAGCTTGCCCTTATGACACGGGCATTACTGTTTCTCTCACTAGAAACGTTTACGGACACAACTGCAAGACACGTTAATCAAGCTCAGGAGAGTTTACTACATTGAGCTTCTTCCCGTAACAGCCCTCGTCGAAATAGTCTGCCCGTTAGACAGCAAATTAGGCAGCAGCGTTGGTACTTTAATGCAGTCTCCTCAAAGCTGTACGTTTCCCCGTCGACGTCAGGATTGGAACAGCACTGGAATATTTTTGTCGTACGCCAGACACGCAGGGGAAGAAGAATTTCTTGTAGGCGCGCTATAATAAAGTTACGAGTGGTTTAATATTACCCTCCTCTCAAACCGCGGCGTTTCCCCTCAGCTTGCACATTATGCGGTCACCGCGATGTCCCATCTCCTTCGTGCGGTGAAAGAAGTTTCGCCTACTTCCGGTTGACTCGAACCGAATGTGTATCAGCGTCTTTCCTACGAATATTTTTTTCGTTAGGAGTAAGCCACATGGAGCAAAGTTTCAAGACGATCTTCACGTGGTGGAAAGAGATGCGGTGGCACGACGTGCAAGGTTCGCTGGCTGTCGCCACGTCAAAATAGACGGGTACTGCCGTGGGCCACCACCACCTTACCAATGAAAGTGTATACGTGGTATGCACTTACCCAATGCGGATTTTTGCCTAGTGGCAAGTCAAGGACAGTCGGGTATACTGCCACTTCACGCTGGTTTCGCTGCGAGTATTAAAACAATGCGTTTGCAACTGTGGCACTAACTTCGCCCTTGATTAATAGTTCCACAGCCGGCTAAGCACACCCGGCCACGTAGCATACGTTTTCACTTTATTTCCATATTTCTCAGGCATCTACGTGGCTGATGTGCCGAGTTACTCAATACATTGTAAGTGAGTTTGCGTCGAGACGTAAATCATATTTATTCACATTTTTTGACTGAGAACCACAAAACAATAATTGTGAAGCCTGAGAGATATATATACATATAAGGGGTTGGGAAAGGCAGGAAGGTCAATCTGAAGAGGTTTTTTTTGTTAGCCAGCACCGGGTAAGTAGAATAATAAAATAGCGTCAAGAAACAGCAAAGGCAAGTAAATAGAAGAGCTTGAGAGCATCCCTCAGAACGAGTCTGTTGTAGGCCACACGGACGGAAAAAAATTGACTGCCTTGAAGGGTGACGTCAGCAGAGGTCAGCGCAGCAGGACTGTCTGCTCTGAAAGCCATCGGTCGCCAAGACGCGCCAGCGTGGTCGCGAGTGACTGCCTGTGCGCGCCATGTCGGGGACAACGGAAAAGAACGTGTTCGATGGCTTCCGCGTTCGTGTACTGGGCACATGCAGCACTATCTTACCTTTTGATGCGGAAGCAAAGGATTTTGTAAAAGCTACCCCAAGCTACTATGGGTAAAGGACCATTCTCTCGGAACGGTGAGGAAGTCTCGAAGTCCAGCTGGAGGACGACGTTCCAGACAGGGGTCAAGTCTGTGCAGACATGTGCGCTGGATAGTAGATGTGTTCAAGAACGATTATATGGAGTCAAAGTTTCGCTGCTGTATCTATTCTAGACGGCGGAATTGGATCCTGCATGCCACCATCATAAGCAGACCGAGCAGCTCCATCGGCATGGTCGTTGCGAATCACGCCAGAATGTCGAGGCAGCCACTGAAATCTCTTTGCTTGAAGAGGCAATGAAAGCTCTTGTATTTCAAGAACTATTTGTTCGTAGGGTCCTCCGGTGTAAGGCGGAAAACAAGCAATGTAGAACCGCCTTGGAGTCATGGAAGACTCATTTTTGAAGTGGTTCCTTTCTAGTTATGCGAGGTGCGCTACGAAGTTCAGCAAGCTCCGTGGCTGTCGTTGTTCGGTGTGATGTAGTGAACTGCAAGGAGACTTTCGCAGGAGAAATCACCGATTCTGCAGAATCGTCCACGGTAGTTGAACCATCAGTGTGTAGTCGTGTACGATTGTTTCATTTTTTGTAGAACATGAGCAGCGAAAGTTGCTTGATATCTAGTGATGAGAGTTGCGCCCTCGTTCGAATTCCTGGTATTGTCAGTTGAACTTGTGGCTGAGCCAAGCACCAAAGGGGAAAACAAAGAAACTCGTTACAGCTTTGTAATCTGATGCAATGAGTACACAATAAGGCAGTACATTTTCTGACAAAAGGAGGCGCGTGACCAGTCTTCTGGCAGTGAGGCGAGATAGTAGAAACGGGCGTGAGCACAGTGCCTGGCGTGTGTTCTAAGTGTTTCCACAACCGTGTGAATCATGGCTGCGTAGTTATGCGCAATTGCGATTGTTTCTGATAATGATTCACTACTTTTAATACCTCCTACTCCCTAGAACCACAAGCCATTTTTTTCTTCTCCACATGGTAACTGCCCAAAAGAAGAGGTTGACAAGAATAAAAATAACGCGTCGAAACTGCGATCTGATTATGAGGCATGCCGCATACCGAGGGACTCCTGAATATTGACCACGTCTGGTCCTTTGACGCGCATCTAAATTTAGACACACAAGTGTGACACATCGAAATGTGAACGACCTGGGCGATATCGAACGAAAGGCCTGCAGCTTAGTAGCAGCACTCCATTAACACTTGGCTACTACGACAGGCAGGCAAAGAAGCATTTTTTATGTGCCAGAAGAACACGAAGAGCCGAATTCACATATTCACAATAAAAATTTATTTTACAACATCTGCAAAACATTTCTAGCGGGAAGGTACAGCGACCAACAACCCATACACAAGACTCGTTGAAGCAGTCACTCGGGAGGCACTGGGCGTTGCTTGCTTACAACATTCTGACAGCCTTACAAGAAAAATTTTACGAACATCCGCCGTTAAATAATTTTGTGTATAATAAGTGTAACTGTTTTGAAATACCAGCTTGAACATGCTACGCAAAAAGCGGTACAAACCTGCAAGAAATAACAAAAATGACCGTTTGTTGACAAAAAGCCTAAGAAAAAAAAAACAACGCAACAGCTAAAAAGTAAACGTCCATTCGATACTGGAACTACACTTCAGCTAAAAGTTTACACCGGAACGAATTCCACAGATAAAAGTACAACGCCACATAAAATCGAATAGCTCGCTTAGCGAGAAAACGTGCACGCATTCTTTTTCCTAGACACCATTGGTCAATGGGGCACTTATATATCCCAGTGCATGGCGACGTGGCAGACAAGGAGCCACGTGGTTGACAAAGCCGTTGTAAGCACCATTAGCGGGAATCCAATCCTAAAAAGAGAAGAACACAAGGGTAGAACTTTGTGGTGCCTTAGGTTTCGAAGTGTCGCGAGCCGAACAATTTTGCACGAACTTTTCACGAGAGAGTATGCAGCTATACTACAGGAACGCAGATGATGTGCACTGTGTTACACACACTGTACAGCCGGCACTGTCAAAGGAAAAATACTTGGGCCGTGGTGTCAAAAAAAAAAAGAAGAAACCTGTGCGCTAAAGGCAGCTACATCAGTAGCTCGCTTTCTGCTGTATACCGGCCTGCCAGGTAGAATGGGACAGTGACCTGTGACACTACAAAATCATGTGCGTGAATTTCCATTTGGCATTCTCTTTCTTTCATCGCTTTTAAGTCCTATATTCCCTCGTGCAAGGTACCTAACATTTGTTAACCTCCGTGCTTTTGCTTTTCTTATTAGCCTCACTTTAGCAGCATGAACAGGAAGAGGGACACGTAGTAGTCTAACACCGAATCAGCGTCATTTACCTGAAAAACTCGAAGAAGCTGAACTTGTAGCCATGTTGCTCCGCAACTCCAGCGCAGACAACGTTCGCTGATGCTCCAATAAGGGTTCCATTGCCTGTAAATAACGGCAAATGGTTACGTGCGTATTTACTTCTTTATTCATTTAAAAAATACTATGAGCCTTATTTTTATCAAAGTAGGAGAGCGAACGCGATACAAATAACACAGGAGTGCAGGATACAAACGAACACACAATTGAGCAATAAATATATAATTGTGTAAACTTTGCGTGCAACCGACTGAAAAGAATTACAAAAGAACTTTCAACAAACCAGTTCTGCGTAAGCCCGCAAGGTTGGAGGAAGATTAATGAAGGTGCAAAATTGTCATACACTCGACTTCTACAAAAAAAATCGTACGGATTTCTCAGAACGCCTTCGCCTATGAAGAAACGTTTTTTTGGTGAGGGACGCGAATCTGGAACCAACGCCTTTTTGGGACGGTCGCTCTCCCATCTCAGAGAACTAGGAGTCTAGCGGATGGCAGTGCGAGAGCGAATCAGCTTTGCGGAAGCTCACAAAAATCAGCTTTACTGAAGCTCGGAAGGTGGAAAAAGGTTACTGAGCAAGTCCCCGACCGGACCATATTTTTCGACTGCGAAGCCTCCTTCTGCAAAATCTAGACATTTCCTTTGCAGCTTCGGGCTACAGTCGAGTGGATGACAATTTCTTTTTCGTATTGATGCTTGCGCATGTATACAGCTTCAGTAGGCGGCGATAAGCGTCATACCTGAAAGCATTATTTCATGGCATTGAATCTGCTTATTGTATTGTGCTTCTCAAGCACACCCAGAAAAAAAATTCTCGGACGATCGAGTCCTTTGTAAGCGCAGAATGACTGCCGTGTGCCTTTTGTAGCAGTGCAGCGGCCTAAGGTATAGCTTTTCAACAGTTTTGTCAATGCAAGCAAAATATCAAATGGCACGAATATGAAGGAGCGAGGAGGAGGGGGAAATAAAGAGAGGCAGGAATACGAAGCGTTCTCACCTCCGAGGCAGGCTCCAAAAGCAAGTGCGTAGATTAGTGGCCCCAGCTTGAGGCCCAAGTCGCTTTCAGCAAGAGCGGTCACAATTTTAATCTGGAAAAGACAAGATTGCCCCATTTTAAATAGGTTGAACGTAGTACCGGCGCTGTTCCTTGTCCCTTAGGCGTACTGCTGAGCTCGGGCACTGACAGATGCAAGCAGCGTACACTAACAGTCTGCGTCAGAGCGTATAAGTGTTCCATGTAAGGACACTGGCCCTTGCTCAGTGCGTATGGAGCATCACCTGCTGTAAACGTGAACTGCAACAGCACGGACGTTACTTTCGATAAACTCAAAACTTAATGAAAGGGCGAACTTGCAGTGGCAGGGATCGAGGTGGTCATAGTAGGGCGTGTTCGCCACACTTTTGGTACCGAGGCCTTCGCAGTTCTCGTATGCTGAGTATGCATTTCCTACGTCAACTTTAACTTTCTTTTTGAATACCTTAGGGCATTATGTCAAAAAAATTAAGAAAGAAGAGATGGGTCGACCAAGTGTCGAGGCTAAAGAAGTCTGCGTACCTAGTTGTTCAGATAATTCGATGAATAAATGTTCAATACATTTATATCACTATATCTCTTGTATACGATACCTCTGTAGCTTCTCTATGCTCAATATTTACTCATATTTATCATATTCGTATTGTATTTGAAGTGTAATTACGTCAGCATTGTCTCGTTTAGCATTAAGGCTTCGTTGAACCTTTTTTTTTTTTTGAACGTATGACACTAATGCGCCCCTCGATTGGAATTTTTTTGTCGCTCTCTTGACGCTAATGATAGACATTGGGCCTGTTAGCTCGAAGTGCTTACGGATTCTTCAAAATACATGCGTCTAAGGCTCGAGTGACGCACTCGCGCGGCAGGTTGCTTTCCGCTCTTCCGCCTTCTCCGCCAAGCTGATCTGCGTCCCGAACTCTGGAGTTACTGTATAGGCTCCGCATTGGGAACAAGAGTTGCACCATATGTCTCGCTCGCCGCTCGTGCCGCCTCCGCCAGCCAGGCATTCTAGTGGCACATGGTCAAAACGGATTCCACTGCGTTGCGGAGACGCCAACACTTCGTGGGCCATGCCAACGCTGCGCAGGAAGCGTCCAACCGAGCGCAATTGATCGAGGCATTGTTATTGTTCTTTTTACTCGATGTTGCTGGCCGAAAGATACGTGTGCGTAGATTTTTTTTTCGCGGCTAAATTACCGAACCAGTGTCACACGACGAACTAGCAGCTCTTTCAGTGTGACGGATTGTAAAAAAAAAGTTTTTGCTTGTATAAGCACGTCCGTGCAGACGTTGCACAAATGGATGTAACACGAGTACTTGTAGAATAAAAGCGTAACGCATGCAGCCTTGGGCAGCGTGTGTGTCTGCTACACATGAGACCCATAATGCGGCTAAATTTAAATTTGTACGCGACTTGTAAAACGCGACAACTACATACTGGAATCGTTAGAATCAACATGGCATTGCGGTGAGTGAGGTGGGGGCGAGTCGGTGTAAACAATGTATGAATATCTGCAGTTGCACGCGTCATTCACCGGGATCATATCTACGGCTTTTCTTCTTTATACACGACAAATGTTGGACGTTACTGGGCTATAATTTGAATAAAGGTAAATCTCGGTATAAAAAACCAACATAACGAAATTCTAGATATAACGAAGTATTTTTACTTTTCTTAACCTCTTGTTTATTGAAGACCATGCGTTTACAACCTCAATATAACGAAGTGCGTTTGTGTGCAATTTCTATATAACGAAATTTCACTGCCGCCGCAAACAATGTGAAGACAATAAATTGAAATTTCGGCGGACTCAGATGGTCAAATTGAATTAGAAGTGGCTGCTTGAAAACGCACCTCTGAAATCCTATGCCTCGCGCAGCAAGACCACCGAAGTGGAGCCGTGTCGTGTTCCGTATTAAGTCCAACTGCGATGAGGTACTATCGCGCCTCGCGCGCTGAGTGCTTTCGGTGCGAATGTAAGTGTGCGATCGTGAGACAAAAAGCATAGCCTTCCCGCGCAAGCAAAGGGGGAGAGGTGTTGAGGAGACAGCTCGCTCAAGCGTAAGTTTTTGCGCTCAAGCCTAAGGGGGCGTAAGTTTGGACACGTCTAGATTTTTGGCGAGCTTTCCGGCCTTTTCTGCTGTTGGCTGTAAGCGCGGCTGAGCGCATACGCAGCCACGCACCCTGATTTAGAGATAATCTGCCGCGTGCGCAAAGAGTGGGCGTGCCGAGATGGCGAGGCATCATGTAAGCCGTCTTGCCGCGAAGTTTTGTATTGGAGGTTGCGTAATGTCGAGTTTTGGTGCCCCATTGCAGGGAGAGGCGGAAGAAGCATTCGCTCCCCGCTGCCGGCGCTTTTTATAATAGCGCCGTTGTACCAAGGATCAACTGTACTAGCATTCAGGTCTTTCAGCTGTGATCCCATACGCGCCGAATAATAATTATAGCCTACCTATGAAAACATTACATTTGACGCCCTTTATAGAAGTTTTGTGAAATTTCTAAAGTTCAATAATATCCTAATTATTATCACCTGTGCTTTCTGTAATCTTTAGAGAGCCTTAGATTAGGGCATCCAAGAGTTACGGAACAAAAGCGATGCGGTGTTCAAAAAAAAAAAAAAAAAACTAACACGAGCACAAAGCAAGGCAAAGGGCCTACAAGTTAGGGTTTTTGCATTGGAGAGAGAGGTGGCTTAGGTACGCTACGCCAAAATATTTGTCTTCATACGATAGAAATAATTATCGTTCAGGCAAATGCTGCAAGGACGCCAGACCATGACTGTAGTGAAGGGAATGTTGTCCACAAAGGAGGAGGCCAGGGCGGAGACCCAGGTTATGATCATAATGGAGACGATGAGCCGCGAGTCATGGTGCACGCTGCGTATCCAGTTCTGCGTCAGGTGACCTACGTAGAGCAGAAGCTTCAACTCGACTAGAGCCTGGAACGAAAAAGGCATTCCATGGAATTATAAATCAAGAAAAAAGTGAATGGCACAATGAGTCTGTAGAATTAGGCGGGAGCACCAGCGCAAAACTTGCCTACTCGAGTTGTAGAGCGAAAAAAATAGGGGCACTCCATGAAATGTATATATATATATATATATATATATATATATATATATATATATATATATATATATATATTACTGCTCGCGCACTCGGGGAGCGTGACGAATACCAGCTGACTCGAATTTTCTTTTTTTTGCATGGTTCGAGAATTCCGGTTCATTCAATGATTTTTCGAATGTTGCAGCAAATTTTACGCAAAAGAATTCTGTTTGTGAATATGTTCTAAAGCTGTTGAAAAGAGAGTGGCATAAGAGGGGTAAAAACACGCAGTAAGAAAACTGCGTCTAGTCGCAGACGCTGCTGCGCAAGATCTCAAACTATAGTATCTGCGTATTTGACCAGACGCGCAGCGTCTGAACGACAGTCTCGAAAAGCTAGTTGTCCCGGGTGAAGAATGTGAGAACACTCCCCTTGCCATCGCGTGGTACCCGGACGGACTCACCCGTGCTACCTGCCCTACCAGTGGTGGTGGTAATACCAATGTTACCATAGATAGTGATAATACCAGTACCGGTAGTATGCTATCACTGGGCGGATTTTATCGCCTTGTTAGAGCACTATCTTTGGGATCGGCCAATGAAAACTATTTCACTCACAAGAATTCGCAGTTCTGAAAAATGTTAAACGCCTTAAGGTTAAGAGGGGGGAGCTTTGGGCCAGTTTGTCCGACATGTTTAACGAGGAACTGAACCGCGACTTCAGACGGGACGAAAGACGAAGAAGTGGGCAGGAGGAGCGGTAGGTCTTACGTCGGAAGTCACGGTTCTTTTCCTCTTTAAGGCTTAAGACCAATATGTTTCCGACGCTCGTGAGAAAAGATTCTCCTTTCATGTTGTCTAGTGGCGTCTTTCTTTCAGAACGGAAGAGCTTGAAGGACTAGATCAAGTGTTCTGCATCGCCTGCTGCGTTTCAGAAAGTGCAAGTGGAAGTAGTGCAGCCGACATTTTTGCGGGGAGCTGATCGACTAATGGTGACAGATTTGACGTGGAAGATGCTCGAGCAGTGGAAGTTGCCAGCAATGCCTGCCACGTTAACTTCGCGGGTACCACCGCCGTCATCACCATCTATGGCGACCACGTGACAGCCAAAGCAGCCGTCTTCATTAGCCAGTGTAGCCCTGGGAGGAGGGGAGGTAAGTATAATGGCGGCTAAGCAGCCTGAAAAGCTGCTTTTGCGGCCCGAAAGAACGTTGCGTCAAGAACAGCTAACAGGGAATAGCGGGAGGGGGGGGGGGACAGACTGACTGAGGCGAGGAGTACACGGTAGTATGTCGTAGGCTAGGAATTTACGGTTCACTGACCTCCATGACGACAAAGAGGGCGCCAAAAAATATCAGCGTGGTCCACTCCACGCGAGCGATGACGGCGTCCAATTCACGCGTGTCAGCTAGCACCATGAGCATCACGGCTCCCAAGATTGCGATCCAGCCTGCGGGCACAGAAATTGCGTGGATAGTTCAATACAGAGATAAACACGTGAAAAACATGCTCTCGTTAGACAACGGCGGAGAAGATTGGTTTAATATTTGTTGCATTTTACGAAGGAAATTCTTTCGCCTATTGCAAGTACCCCATAGGCAAGCCCTTTTATTTTTACATGAATTATTCCATGTCGCTAGTAAGAAACAAAGAAGTCGTTCAGCTTTCTCGACGTAGACACACGAAAAATACTGTACTCTATGTTATATCATTTAAAGCGTCTATAAACATGGATTAGGTAGCAGATTGCCTGAAACGGCGTCGGACACGCGAGTTCTGCGAAATTTGTAATAAATGAGTATTTTAGGGCTCTGTATCATATACCAATTTTGTGCGCATTATATGTGCCGTCCGACGTAGATTTAGGAATTGCCACGTATTCATTTAATGGAAAGTTCTGGACATAAGTGGCTCCGTTTCTGTGAATGTTTGTTATGTATAGTTGGATTTTTTTCTTAACTCGTGATACAAATCAAATTTGTGATCCAAGATACACGGTAGTACTGCGCTTTTTATTTCAAGCGCAGAAAACTTCACGTCATTTGGTTTTCTAAATGCCGGATAATTAATTTTCACTCTACATGTACTGGAATAGAAGTTCCTTTGTTAAAGTTGCATAAGGCGGATGAAGGCAGTGGAACTTTTACGTGAAAAAAAGGGAGAAAAAGAAGGCAGGAAAGTAAGAAAGAACACAACCAGAAGCTTGGTAATGTACTTGCAGTTTGCCGCTTTTTTATGCGGCCATGTAAACGCACCCTTTATCGTTTTCTTGTGTTTTTCGGTACGCGCATTAAAAACATAGAAACCACGTTTATTGTGGTTAGCACCTCTATTGTGTACCTAACTTTATCCTTTGTAGAGGAGATGGCTCACAAAGCGCAGAGTGCTCGTATTCCATAGACGTAATCAGCGAGGCATAAGCACTTTTTGACGAGCATATCAGGAGTGCACTAACACACCACACTCACCGAGTGTCAGGTGAATCGCTGGTATGCTCTGGAGGAAGAAGAGAACGATGACAGAGGCAAGAACAATGGTCGACTTCACCAGGAGTGCCGGTTCACGAATCCGGTACTTCTCGCTCAATACCCGGAGATTCTCCCGGAACTCAACTTCGGCCAGCCTGCATTACGCACCACATTGGTGCCAATTGTGTCATCTTTCCACGTGACAATGATTCCGTACGCAGTCAAGAAAAAATGCCGCCTTTTTAGTGCCGAAACCATGACCTGATCATGAGGCGAAGTATTGGGGGGGGGGGGGGGGGGAGTACTACAGGAAAAATTTTCACCACGTAAGGTTTTTCAGAGTGGTCTTAAATCAAAATATACGCTCATTATTGTACTGCGCTTAGTGTTACATTGACGGAACTATTGAGCGAACATAAGGAACAAAACGGGGACCTACGTGGCACGACGTACTTCCATGTTTCGGTCATTATGTTCGTCCATTAGTTCTATCAATCTAACACTAAGCACAATACAATCATGTACCTCCACCAACTAGCACCGTTCATTGCTTTAGGAATGGAAATTTACGGGCGTTTGAGTTTCCTTCAATCGAAATTTGGCCGTCAGCGCAGGGATGGATCCCGCGACCTCGATTTTAGCAGCGTAACCCTGTAAGCGCTATTTTGACGCCATTATGGGTATATAGTGGGTGCCTGGTTAGGTCCATGGCGAACGCCCTCATCCTATGCCGTCGATTAAAATTAAATGTCTTCATTTTTCACGACTACTACGGTGAAGTAAAGAACGACGATAGCGGCAAGAGACAATCTGCATGAAATAAACTTTAGCAACTACCACCATCTCGTACCAGATAGTTCGGTGCACCTCAAGCGTTCAGCATTAAAAATCAGGTTTCAGCTATAGCCGCGTAAGCAGTTCGAACCCGCTATTGTGTATAACGGAATGTTTATGGCGGCGAAGGTAGGATGGGAGTCATGGGAAAAACGAGTATTTCCGAGGGAGCGAAATCTTCAAGTGAAATTTTCCAACAGTGACGCGCACAGTTATATGCTGCCAGAAATAATCGGCAAGAATGTGAAACTTACATTTTTGCTAACCGTCGAAAAGTATACTGTCGCAAAAAGCAGTTTACCGCGGGCCCCTTTTCTTTCCGCGAATCTTGAGGGTTCCTCGATGCGGGGGAAGCCTTTGTGCAGAAATGACAGCGACGGCGCCTCGGGCATCTGCTCCCGGCCGGCCGACGACGTCGCACCTGACAGTCACTACGTAAATGTGTCGCGCACTCTTCCCAGACCCGGCTGTACTGGGCGTGAAAAAAAATGATTAGTTATGGGCAAATTGATTTTGTATGCGGAGTGTTTTCATGACCAATTTTGGCCTATTAAACACTGGACCTGATTGGATCCAATTGTTCTGCCTGCTTCATCGAGGTGACCCATTGGTGGAGAAGCTTGCACCTACCGCCGGTCCGCGGGACCCTTAAATGCTGCAGACACTCATTTAATGACTGGTCTGAGTATTCTTGAAGAGAGCAAGGAGACAGCAGCACACGGCGCCACTTCACCACAGGAGACCAGGCCGTTCAGGTAGGCCGTCGACGACGGGTATGACATCGTTTTGTATGTAAATATGGGTACAGTGTAAATCTGAAGTAAATGCCAAGTTAATAAACCTAGTCATTCGAATGGCCCTTCTCGTCGCCTTTGTACATGCGGATCTCGACTTGCCCCTGCCGGAGCTCACCCCCGCTTATTGTCTCCCTTGTGAGTCGATGCGTCGGAACACTAACAGCTCCGTCACGTTGCTACAACAGTCTGCAGAACGACACTAGGTGTTCCAATCCCACACCAGAAACGCCCTCGCAGTACTAAAGGGTGGTTTATTGAAATCATCATCATCAGCCTATTTTATGTGCACTGCAGTGCGAAGGCTTCTGCCTACGATCTCCAATTACCCCTGTCCTGCGCTAACCGATTTCAGCTAGCGCCCGCGGATTTCCCAGTCTCATCGCCCCACCTAGTCTTCTGCCGTCCTCGACTGCGCGTCCCTTCTCTTAGTACCTATTCTTTAACCCGAATTGTCCAACGGCTTTCTAACCTGCGCATTACATGACCCACCCAGCTCCATTTTTTTTCGCTTAATGTCAATTAGAATTAGAACCCGTTTGCTCTTTCATCCAAACCGCTCACTTTCCGTCTCTTAACGTTATGCCTAGCAGCATTCGTTCCATCGCTCCTTGCTCGGTACTTAACTTGTTCTCAAGCTTCTTTGAGAGTCTCCAAGTCTCTGCTCCATATGTCAGCACCGGGTAAATGCACTGATTGTGCACCTTTTTCAATCATAATGGTAAGCTTCCACTCAGGAGCTGACAATCGCTGCCGTATGCGATCGAACCCTTTTTTCTATGAATTTCCTTATCATGATCAGGGTGTCCTGTGATTAATTGCCCTAGGTAACCGTACTCCACAGATATTTGCCTTCTACATAATAATCTTCAACCCCACTTTTGCAGTCTCTGTTAAGGTCCTCAATCATTTGAACTCGTCTGCCGCATCGCTGAATACAACAATGTCATCGGCGAACCGAAGGTTGGCGAGATATTCGTCGTTGATCCGAACTTCTATGCTTTCGCAGTTCAATTTGCTCAAGTAAAACTCTTCCTTGAGCAAGTTGGTTCATGCTTGAATTAGTAAAGGCAAGGCGCACAAGACCAGGACTCAAGGAGAACACAAACGACCGGACCGGCGCCCTCGAGACTGGCAAGCTGAGACGGCGATCAGGTTGACGCACAAAATGGCAGGATCGGTGCGAATGCTTTGTTGAAAGAAAGGGTCCAATGTAGAAGAAATATGCTCAAGTAAAACTCTTGCTTGGGCTAGTTGATTCGTGCTTGAATTAGTAAAGGCAAGGCACAGAAGACTCAAAATGGACGATTCCTCGGGCGTCAACGAAGACAATGAGCATCGTTTTGATGCGAGACTTGCTCATACGCGCCTTCCTGGGGTGGGGGGATGATTTTGAGTGCCACTCGCTGCTTTTCCTTGTCGATTCTGGGTCTTGCTAGAACATCTAGGATTTGTTTCCGGTTACGCCAGAGTTAGGTCTGGCTCATTTTGAATCAAATCCAACAATTCTTGACAGCCCAAGACTCCAAGTTCTTTATGATCTTCCGTCAACACTTTCGGCACAAGCTTCGTGCAGACCATGCGCATTTACACACTGCCCGGACTAAACTGGCGCCCGGCTGCGTTGGCAGGGTGGAACCCTCGCGACATTTCCTTACCGGTTTTACCGCGCTTACATAGATAGTGGCATCATATATTCATGGGCATTACTGTCCTAATAGACCCTGTGATACTGGGAGTAAGCTAATGGGCCTATTATTTTCAATTCTTTAACATCTCCCTTTTTGTGGATTGAATAAACGTGTAAAAAATCAAGAGCATGCTATGCCAATGGCCGTGAGGGTACACGAAACAAATGAAATAAATAAGCATGTAAAAAGTAAGCTGTGCCATTTGCTGCTTACCGCAGTAACTGTCTAGCGCAGTCTGCGGACGCCTGAATGACAGCCAGCAGTGTGGAAAAGGGCAGCAGAACGACCTGACGTTTCGCCAATTCTGAACGTGTCAAAGCGTTGTTAGCGATGTCGAAGGCAAAAGACACGTCCTGGTATGTAAAGTAGGAAACACTTATCCAGAGTGGTCGACAGGCCAGCCGCTAACTGCACCTTAACTCTTCCCGATTGCAGCAATGTATACAGCGAACGATTATTTAGGTTCCTTAGGGCGATAATGTTGAATCTCCCTCTAAAAATAAAATTGACCAGAAACACTGAGATTGTAAGCCCTTCTATTGCCTAGTGACTCCCCTTTTCCTTAGTCAAATAATGTTTGTTCAATTAAACCACTTTTACTTCGTTGGGCAAACGGGTGTGTAGTTGACCCTATTATAATTTTTTTGTATTTGACAAGGCACTACCCGGATAGGTTATTGGCCCGAGAAATTTGAAAACATTTTTTATTTGTTTAATAATGCTTATGTTTAACTGATTGATTATTGATGTACTCCTCAACTGCTTATTTAACGTATGTGTAAAAACACCACAGCCACCTTCAGTGACATTTTCTGGTGATCATCTACAAGGGTACAGCCACTTTGGCGAGATTTCGCATTGCTAGCACCGCACGCGTCGGCATCTACCGGCGACAGCGTTCTTAGCAGCGTCATGCATGGTCAGGAACGCCCGTGTGCCTTCTGCGATCTCTGATAGAGTTTTAGGTTAGGGTACCCAAGCGTTCGGCAAGCAGACCACTGGGCGTAGAACAGATAGCGAGCACGAAATAGGGTGAAAGGTCGACAGTGGAGATCGTGGATCAGTGAATAGCGTATCCAAAGCTCGAAGTGCATGCAGTCTGGGTACCCTACTTCTAAACTCTCATACCTCCGCTGAAACGCAAACATTGTCATCAACCCAATTTTTTTTCCCTCTCGTGTACCTTCCTCCACCCTCTTCGGGCTTTGGGAGGACTGATTTGCCATAATACGTCCCCTGTTCGTAGCACACTGGTCCACTCACACGCAGGAGGCGGTCTTTCCGCCGACGGGGTCGGGGCCAGCGCTGGGCGGCGGCGGCGGCGGCAGGGTAGCGGACCGGACGTAGTGGCTGCGCTTGCTCTGTTGACGCACCAGCTTGCGAACCTTCTTGCGAAGCACGTGACGCACGTGAGTCTCGTCGCGCGAGTACTCGGCCAACGAGAAGACTGCCTTCTGCCACACCTGGATCTCGTGCGCCATCTCTGCGAGGGTGATGGCGCACGCCGCCAGATCTCGGAGGTTATGCTGAACTCATTGAATGTTACACATACATTACTAGAGGGAGCTCCGGCGATGCAATCCGAAGCGCACTCAGCACATCCTAATGAAATGCGAAGGGATTCACCCACTGAGGCCCATAGGACACGTACGCCTTCCAGAAGCGCTTGGATTTAAAGTGGACGGAAGCATCAACAGGTCAGCGGTCAAGATAGCAAGAAACGTTTAGAGTAGTAGTGGAAAGAATGTAGGGAAGATATTGATAAGACAGGGTTCGTTACAGGCCTAGGCAGTGGTACAAGGTAGATAGAGAAGTTTTGAGGAAAAGAAAAAAAAAAGATTAGAGAGATGTATACTTAAATGCTAGAATGAGAAGCATGTGTAGCATACCTCAGTAACTCAAGCAAGTTAGGTGACTTATCGCCCCGTTTCAAAACGGACAAGAGTTATCACTACCTCCAGCTATATACCGTGGGAATGAGGGGTAAAAGTTCTTGTGGCATTAATATATCTGATCGCAAGCACCACAAGCTTAATCTGGAGGATATGCGTTCACTCACAAGTGTCAAACTGCGGTGACTTCTTTCCGTCCACTTTCATTTCGCTTTGCCCAATTGTTTATACATTCAACAAAGATCTTATGTGCTTTCTGTGGCTTCTTTGCGAGTTTCTTCGTATGGTCGTGCCTAAAAGTTTAGCCCTTTCTGATCACCTTATCTTGCTGAACTTCCAGACAGTGCCATTTTTACAAAAAATGGCAAGGCAGTAAATCTCGGCGCGAAAGCATACATATTCATTGTATATAACTATCCCTAGTAATTTGGGTTGCAAACGGCCTGTGAGCAAGAGCACATGGCCACATGCCCACTGCCACATATGGGATTGAAATATCATGCCAGCAAGCGCTACCGAAGAAGTGCACGACACTCACATTTCGGTAATTTTAGCATAGAGGCCTGGAAAAAGCACACTCACGTACACAACACTTCTTAAAGAGCAAGGAATAGCATATCGAGCTCCGAACTACCTATTTTAACTCTAATGCACAAATATATCCATACCTAAGAAAATTAGAAGGACCTGCTCACTTATTTCTGACCCCGGAAAGTGCGGTTGAGCAGAAAAGATTGCATCTGAGGCGAAACCTAGATAGCATTATAATTATTTAGGTAATCACTTTGCTGCAATGTAAAGTGAAACTCCTCGCAACATATCAAAAGCGCAAAGTAATATATAAGAGTTGAGTCAGGTTTCCTTTTCTTGAGAGTCTGAGCTTTAAGGTACAAAACTCGTGCGCGACGCCTTCAAGGTCACTGACGCAATGATCATCGCTACACTTTCGTGACAAATATTGGAGTTACTAGGCACAAGACACGTGCCACGTGACTGCCACGTCACGTGTCGCGCATCAGCAGTCGTCTCGCCTGCTGCGTCCCGACGAGTGGCCTCTGCGTATGGTTAGAACGACGTACGATGTTCTAGAGCGCGATGCCACACCTCGCTATTGGGTCGTTCAGTGCCTTCGTCTTCTCACCAAACTGCAAATGGTTTCGAGGTTTAATGCTGCCGGACGATTCCTTTCAGTTGCCATGAACTAATGCGGCGGCAGACATGAAGACCTGAGACATTTTTTTTTCTTGTTCCAAGGGCAGGCATACCTAGGTAGTCGGAGCAGTGAGCTGAACGGAGCTTGTTGACGTCTCGGTAGAAGACGCGCAAATAGATGTATGCCCCCAGCGCGCAGAGCAGGACGCCAGGAACCATGTGCGCCGTGAACGTGGTGAAGGACACACCCTGTGCAATGTTCCGAATTGTGAGTCAGCTTGTCTGTTCATGGACGTCTATTGGTCGCCACGACAGCGTTCTGATGTATTTATGACAAACTCATAGGCGGATACATCGAGTACTCGTAATATACCCATGGCAGATTGAGAAACTAAGTACAACCTACCTTCGGGCTCCACGTAAGATTCTTGTTGCGATACGAATAGGTAAGGCTATAAGGTCAAAATCTGTTTTAACCAGGAGCGTTGATCAACACTGGCATATCCGGTTGTCATTATTCCGAGTAATTAAAAGACGACCAAAATGAAACTGGTGTGATAACGTTTGAAAAAAAATTAAAGTCATTTGTTTTACGTGCCAAAAACGCGATACTAATATAAGGCATGCGGCAGTGGGGGTCATCAGAATAATTTCTACCACCTGGGCAGTTTTAACACGCACCCGAAACTGGCACGACGATTCGATTCAAGGGCATACGTCATGCTAAAAAGGCTTATAGCATTTGGCATGACGTTCCTATCAGTGGTGCTGCATCTGCTCAGTTAAAGCTCGAGCTCATGGACTAGTCGTCAACGTGCACAAGCATGTTGACGATATTCATGCGCACACCCGTTCTCTCGAATCATGAATGAGCTTCACCATTACCATAGAGGTAAACTCAAGTTGAGTCCCAAAAGTTTTATTCCGCTTGCTGGAAGCGAACTGGAACTACATCGAAGCACATTGTGCACAAACCAAATACGGTCCCTTTTCTTCGGCTCTACAACGTGGGCCTACAGGTGAGTTCGGACGTTGAGCACGCAAGCGTTGGGGGTCTTAGAAAACCCAGTAAAGGCTAGCATTATAGCCCAATACGGTCAACAGAGGCAGTAATGAATGAAATTAAGGTTTCAGTGCAATTTCTCCAACAACTATTTCTCTATCTCGACAACCCACGAAGACGAGACGAGTGATTACTGTTGTCTCCGCATGAGTATTTTTCGTATATAGGTGGCGTCCAAATCCACGCTACAGCAAACATTAGTTAAGAAACAGATCTCGAAGAACTTGTTCTTGAGGGCTGCATGCGCGAGAAGTGATAGTGGAGCGGTAAATACATTATGACCCATATGCTGTAGACACCGCATATAGTGCGCTGTGCTTACGCACCTTACTATTCCGGCTAAAAGTAGAGAAAAAAATCTCCATTTAGCGACAAAATTGGTCGAAAGCGCCGACTAACCAGGGAGCGAACACTGGCGTTCGATATGATGATCACGTTGGGAGGGTCACCCACTGGCGTGGCCGCACCACCGATATTGGAGAACACCACGAGGATGATGAGCACGTGCTTTGGATCCAGGTCCATGACTTCACACAGCCTGCATGAGTAAGTGCGGTAAACGCAAGTTCACCCGTCAAACTGGGATAAACGGCAAGATATTCGGGTGTAGTGGCAACTTGAAGAAATGTCCAGACTTCCCTTATAACGCGGGTGCATGAGTGCTATCTGATGTACAATAAAAAGTAACCTGAACGCTAGCAATCAGTATTGCAGCGAGAACTAACGGTCAAAATTATTTGGTGGTGTTTAACCTGCGAGGGCCACATAGTGGCACCACATATTGCAAGAAATACTTTGTTCATGATGCGATATCTTCTAAAAAATAACTTAGTGCACTGTGCCACAAGTCTTTCACAACACGTGGATACGTCTGCAATAAGTTTGAACGTGAATGAGCAATAATACATCGTGGAATTAACGAGTTGAAACCACGGCCTGATCCTGAGGCACACCCTAGTAGGCCGTTCCGAATCAATTTTGGCCACCTGGAATAATTTAACGTGCGCGCAATGAACGATGCATGAGCATTTTTACGTTGCGCTCACTATTGTAATGTGGCCACCACTGCAGGGTTTAATCCCGAGAGCTCGAGCTCAGTAACACGAAGCCAGAACTGCTCGACTATGGCAGCGGGCATGAGCGAGTTAGTAGAAAGTCAAGACGGCCCCAATAACAGTGAATTCGTTATTACTTGCCTCTATAAAGCTTTGGGTAGGAAGTACCGAAAGCTCAAGTTAACAAAACATTATGCTGTTAAGATCTTCAGAAGCCAGTTTGTCCCCTTTCAGCGCTTTACACTTCGAGAGCCAGGTCCTTGTACTCTATGCAGGGCGAAATAAAATGACAAGATGTGTGCAGCGGTAGTCGTTACTACGCTGATTTTCGGATACGAAGCCGCAATACAACTTTTGATAAAAAGTAAGCGCTTTTACTCAACTCGATACTAAAAGAAATCTCCAAATGAAGCCCTTACAGATTTCTGATCACCCACTTTAAGTGTTTAGGTGAAGCCGATTAACTGAACAGATGTATTCGTCGCACATTTAGCTTGTCATCAGCAGAGGTTTTGACAATGCTTTGTAAAAGTGTTGCCGCACAGCTGCTTCACTTCTTACTTGATGGTGACAGGTGTCATGAGCAAGATCGTGGTGACGTTGTCCAGGAACGCGGAGATGACGGCGGTGAAGATGCAAAGCGTCGTCACCATAGGCCAGATGCGACCGTGAGCCAGTCGGTAGGCCTGGAGAGAAAACATTCGCATGTGTACCGAGGTTCAGTTGGGTCAGCTGAAGGGGCGATAATCTACGTTGTATTGATTAGAGTTACATGTATTAACAACGTCAAAACGGGCTCGAGCACTAGCTGCCTGACTGCTTTATGTTGATTTGTTTAAGCGAAAACAATTAGGAAAGAAACTCACACTTGGGGAATTGTCATATATTGCGTAACATTCATCGTAGTTGGTGCTTATGAAGCCTATACTGTGCCATTGGAACCAAGACTGCCGTATTTAAAGAGAAGCGGCTCCAAGAAATACCACGCACAATCACGATATTCGAAAGTAAGCTCGTTTTTAACCGCCACTCTAGTGTTCCATAAATTAATGAAGAAACCTTGTTACAGCGCTTTTCTTTGGCCCGTAACTTCCCCGCCGAGACACTCGCCTGCATTCCAGCGAGCCCTCCAGAAGAGTCTCCCTGGCGTTGCAGACGCAATTCTCTGGTTGCTGGGGTTTTCCTCGCGTTCTTTCCTGCGCAAGCTCTCGGATGCGTTCTTTCCGGGCCTCGGTAAGGCCAAATCAAAACCTGCCAAACGTTCCAAGGTGCTCGCTTGCGAGCGAGAAATTATAATGGTGTTCTTTCGCGCTTGTCGTCGCATGGCTCCGTAGCGTAATGGGTTAGGGCTTCTGTGCCAGACGTCGCGAGTTCGAATCCTCCCATCGAACAATATTACCGTGACAGCGCTAAGGGCCCCATGTAACAAAAAACCCGACGTTGGACATCGCTTGGCGAAAAATCATTCCGAACCGCAACCACGCAGGCCCTTCGCGTGGCGCAGAGGCGTTACGGAACTAAATGAATTCCTCACAGTAAAATACACCATAAAAACCGTAAAGTACGACCTAAATACAATCTACAGACATGAAAGCGTAGGAGTTTATTTTTAGTATACCAGAAAACATAATTGTGTTACGCGGAAACTCAAACACAAACCCCTTTTTGGAGTGGCACTGCCCACTCGTTTCCTCGCAACACCAACAAATTTGAGACCGAAATCACCGCCCCGAATGGCAGTGGGTAGACGTTATGGAAAGGGGGGAGGGGGCTCAGGGATCGGGCTTAAGTGGGGCCCTGGGCCTGCTTGGCCTTCTCCGCCCAGTCCACCAGTTACCAGTTCAAGCTGTCGGTCGACGTCCCCGGACGTGAGCGAGGCGGTCCAGTCAGTCTCGCTGCTGACCGGGGGATGAGAAAACGGCAGCGAGGTGCATTCCCACATTATGTACGGGAGTGTCCCTGTTTGTGAACACAGCCTACATAGGTCGCTTTACTCGCGCCCTGTGCTTTTGTTGATGCACTTTGGGTGTGGGTATGTGTTTGTTTGGAGTCGACTGAACGCGACCGCTTGCGTTTTATTGAGTTGCTTGGCCTGTGGTAGCAGTGTCCAACGCCTCAAGCGATGCCCGAGGACTATTTCGTGACACGTCCCGCAGGGTTCCTCGCGTTTCTCCTCGTTCAAGCGGTCCGCAACCACGCACGAGGCTCGGCGCGCGAGATTTCGTGCCAAACTGAGCCGACGCGTCGCCGGGCACAGCCGCGTAGGGAAACGCTGGCATGATGAGCGCTGTCGGAGACAGCTGTAGAAGACGACGACGACTAACGCGCGAGCAGTGACGAGCTCGCCCGCGCGGAAGGGTGCCAACGAGCCAGCTGTTGTATAAGACGACGAACGAGCGAACAGTACATTGCCCTGCAGATTTCGCATCTTAACAATTGAAGCTTTTCTGAAATTTTACAGCTTGCCGCTTAGACGATCTGAATACGCCTTTATGAATGATCAAAATTCCTTCTTCCTTGCGCATTGGCCACGTTCTCACACTCCAAAGATTATTTTGTGCAAAAACAATTAGACAGCCTGAATGTGAACATTCGAGAGGTAATCTCCGTCAACCGAGTCACATCAGAATATTAAGATAGATTTTGATGACATTTCCCCCCCAAACTCTTAGTTTCACTCAGGCACTTTTTTAAATAACCTGCTGCTAGATTAGCTTGCACACGTGCAAACAAATAACATAATAGCTACAGACGCTTCAGTGAACAACGAAAAGGCCGGCGTAGGCATTTTCTTGCTTCCTCTTGGCTGGTCGTTCTCCTTGAGACTGCCAGATTTCACACCCGTTTTTGAAGCCGAACTTCTAGCAGTGATTTCAGCGCTTCGGAAAGTCCCGTCGAACTTAATAAATGCGGTCATTAGAAGAGGTTGCCTTTCGGTCTGCACTTCGCTTACAGCTTCATCTAATTCGCCACCTCTGAAGAAGTTTCTAACATTAGTTCATCCATAGTTGAATTCTCTAAAACTATTATGGATACCTGGATATTGTGGCTTACATTAATATGAAATGGCAGGCTCATTAGCGCGAGCATCCCTGAGTGCACCTATAATGCTTGTTCTTCCTTTGGTGTCGCACATAACAGTAATCAGATGTAGAAAATATTGAATTCATAGAGATGTCAGTGAATCAATAACATGGACAGAACATCAGCACCTCAAATTTCCGTGGAAAATTCAGTTGTGTCCATCAAGACAATCAGAAGTAGCGATCACGAGAATACGCTGCCATATCCCTCCATTAAACCTATATTTACACAGGACTGGTCTGACGCTATCGCCTCTGTCTATACTGCCAAGAAACACAATCACTAGATCATTGTTTTTTGGTATGTCGACGATACAAATTGTTAAGAAAAAGAATAATAATATAATAATATTTGGGGTTTTACGTGCCAAAACCACTTTCTGATTATGAGGCACGCCGTAGTGGAGGACTCCGGAAATTTTGACCACCTGGGGTTCTTTAACGTGCACCTAAATCTAAGCACACGGGTGTTTTCGCATTTCGCCCCCATCGAAATGCGGCCGCCGTGGCCGGGATTCGATCCCGCGACCTCGTGCTCAGCAGCCCAACACCATAGCCACTGAGCAACCACGGCGGGTAAGAAAAAGACATCGAGAACTTCCGCTTGCTAAATTATGGTTAATTTTATCAGAAATCATACGATGTTTCGGTGAGTCAGTTATAGGGGTCAGCCACAGGGACTTACTTGATGCCGTTTGCGGTTACCTACTGTTAACAAAATGAATAACTAATTTCTGTGTTGTAATTTGTTTTTGTATGTTTCGTTATCTCTCTTATTTTTTTTCTCATCGAATAAGTAGCACTTCAAAATAGGTAATCGTTTCAGCACGCAATTCTTGGCGAATCCCCCAGTGTGGGTATGAGCCACAATATTAAGTCATCATCATCATCATCATCATCATCATCATCATCATCATCAGTGGCACGAGCCATAGCTGATCATAGTTTTTGCTTTCACAGATTTGTTGACGGACACGATAATGCACGGAACCCAAGCCATACACAGCTTCGCTGCAAAAGGCCAGCCCGAACGCGATCTAGTTTGATTGCATCTTTGTTCAAATGCAAGAACTGTTTCTTGGCCTAGGTTGAATTTGCTAAAAGATAGACGCCGCTAAAGTGACAAAAGGTAGAAGGTGATTGACACGAGCTCATTCGAGCTGAAGCGGTTACACTCAGAATGCTACAAACAGACACATACCCCACGCAATATAGACTACACCATTACATGCCTGAGCTCTACGACAAGTCTTATTGCACCAATTACAATACATCCCTTAACGTCTACCATTTACTCTGGCGGTGCTCGCAAGCTCACATAAACTGCGAACATGACAAGCGCAAGTTTGAAGAAGCAATCCGGAGCGAAGAACTCGCTCCCCAAACTCTGGGCCATCCAGTAGGTCCACGACGCCGCCAGGAAACTCAAGCTCCCGGTTCCGTCGTGGGAGACACCCACTCCATGAGAGCCCAAAGCTCTCGTGGCCTGCAAGACCTCGAATAAAGTTGATTTCCTTCCTTCCTACCGTCTTATGTGTCCTTTTAGAGCGAAATATACTACTCATAAGATATGTCTGCACGGTCGATGCAGCCCACACGATTCGAGGTGAACAAGAAAAAAAAAGAAATGAGGGAACTATAGCGCATCTCACCAGCACAGCAGCGTAATCGAAGAAGCCCGTTTCGCAGAGGACGCCGACCAAGATCATCATGCCGAAGAGTAGACACAGAGTCTCCACGTCCAGCCACGAGACCACTTGCGTCAGGCTCGGACGCTGCAGACAACACGATAAGAGTTTTCGAGCCCTCCATTATACGAGGTCGTGATTTCCACGCGGACTGGCATTTCAGCCATATTGGGATTAGTAAAGCTACCGGTTTACCTGATCCTGATGGTACAAGGCTGATTGTAGTGATGTACTAGCGGGTTGCAGCGCGTACGAAGATAGAGAAATAAGAAAAGGACCGGAGGTTAGCCAAGGTTGCGTTATGTTGGCGATGCTACACTTGGGAAGGGAAAAAAAGGGGGGCAAGAAAGACAAGAGAGGAGACTGTTGCGCACACCAGCATATGACTGTCCTCTCCCATTTGAATGTCACGCGCTTGTCAACTCCAGTCGCCTTCAATAAGCGCAGTTGCGCTCTGGTGACCTTGTGCGTACTTCATGTCTGTGCCGAAGGTCTGAGGACCTCTGCTTTCGAGAATGGGCTGGCGTCTAACCAGCTGAGACACGTATGCAGATCGTAACCTTGCGATTCTTACATTGCACAACGAGGAATGTGCTCTACAGTTTCATCACATGCGAGTAGCTCGTCGCGCTGTTGGCCATTCTTGAGAGAAATGAACGCTTGTTTAATGTTGTGCGTACAACCCTAGTGGCAGTGGTGGCGTGCGCGTACACATAGTAAAATGCACGGGAGAAAACTATGTGCGTGTCATTGTGCTAATTACACGGCCTTCCGACAAACCCAAGGCAGACATTCTCTGCGGCAATGACATGTTTTTGCAGTACCAATTTTAGGTGCCATACGTAAGCAAGAAATAACCTTAAATCTATACCACTATCGATTTGTTACTTTTGATGCCGTAAGAGAGGGCACGGTTAAGAAAAGATGAACCGCAGGAAGGAAGAGTAATGTCATGCCCAGTTGGCAAGCGGACAGAAAAATAGGTACAAGGTGCGAGAAGATACGTACCTCGCCTACGACGCAGAGGGAACCGACCGCCATTGTGGCCCCAATGAGCGCAGCCAAAGTCCGGTGGACCAACTGCCAAGATGCGAGCACGAATAAATGAGTACACAATACCTGGCTTTAGAGATTGACATGCAGAATTGCTTTGGCTCCGGATAGAAAATTATTGAATCGAATGAAATTATGAGGCTAACCTAACTCTAAGTACGTGGGTGTTTTCGCATTCAGTCCCCATTGAAATGTGGCCGCCGTGGCCGGTATTAGATCCCGCGACCTCGTGCTCAGCAGCCCAGCACCATAGCCTCTAATCAACGAGGGTGGGTTAGAAGTTTATTGGCAACTAATTTACGCACAATCGATAGGAGATATATTTACGTAAATATATATTGCCGTGACAATTTCGCGGCGTATGTTGAGAGAGCCTGAGCGCGGAGATAATTCAGGGCCCACGTCATGTAAATGCAGATCGTTTATCCATAATTCAGAGTTCGAGTAAAGCATACAAGTTTACAAGCAAAAGCTGGTGCAAAATGTAAAGTGCGGTGGCGGTCAACGGATCCGATATTTATATTGATCCATCCGTGAACTACCCAAACAATCAAAGACCTTGAAAGCTCGACCTTCGTTAGGGTCAGGAAAAATTTAAAAAATTCAAAGGCAGAGAGGGTGTTACCGCGTAGAGCGCGAGGGCAAGGGCGCCTATAACTCACGATTTAAAGAGATTCAGAGGTGGAAGTTCTATTTATAGCCGCATACTGCCGGTGTACGCCTCTTTCATGACAATGTCACAGACGCTTACGATACAAAGAACTGATCTGAAAATAATGTATGCTTTACGATTGCGTGCGCTTCCATTTGGGTCTGTTTCCACGTTCGACGGTATACAGTCTGCTGGCGTCACTCAACGAATCATTCTTCAAATTAAAAATTAAATTATGGGGTTTTGGGTGTTACGTGCCAAAACCACGATCTGATTATGAGGCACGCCGTAGTGGGCGTGGCACAACTTGGACCACCAGGGGTTCTTTAACAGACACCTAAACCTAAGTACACGGGTGTTTCCGCATTTCGCCCGTACCGAAATGGGGCCGCCGTGGCAAGGATCCGTTCCCGCGATCTCGTGGTGAGTAGCCGAACACCATAGCCACTAAACAACCACGCGGGTCATCCTTGAAATGTGCCCACCACCGAATGAAAGGGGTGAATTGGAATGTTAATAGACTGTTAGTATCTCGTTTTCTTTGCTTTGACATGGTCGCTGAACCGCAAGACGCACTGCGGACATCACGGGGGGCGCGAGCGAAGATTTATTTACATTTTTCGTTGAATAACGAGGCAGGTAATCGGGACAAATGTTATATTGAACAGGGTTGTACTTTTACCTCTGAAGACCGAACTAAAGACGAACCAAATGGTGTGAGAAGCAAATGCCAATATATTTTTTCGGAAAGATCGCGAATCGTGTACAGTAATGTGAGATTAAAACGCGAAAGTCGAAGCGCACGACTTTCAAAGCTTTTTGAAACGAGTGGGTGGTGGTGACACCCAGTCGATGAGTTATAGTATACGATGAATGCAAGATTCATAGTGACGCATTTTGACTGCATTTATTGGGGTGCAGCCGGCTCCTGAAGCAGTATATGCCTTATGATGTGTTGTTCACTGTGGAGGGGATGATTGTTATCGCAGTTTTGCTTAAATTAGATATTTAGTAGTGCGCAGTTGACGCTGTGAAGTTTTTAACTACTCGATAAACATCCAGATTTTGGAATAACAACCATTCCATTGGAGGACAGAAGGAAATGCAACAATCATCGGCTTATAGCTGTAAGTTTCGCATATTACCGCACCCCTTAATTATCGAACAATCCGCACTATATGCAATCACGCTGCGACATTAAACAAGGCAGCAGTAACAACAATATTTTCTTTTTATGAAATAAAAAGAAACGCTCAGGTTTCTGTACAGCCCAGGATTAGAGGCTGGAGAGAGGTGAATTAAGTCCTCTCGTTGATCTTGCAACAGATCGCACACTCAGCATTCATGTGCCAAGCATGATGCAGAGGAAGGCGTTCGCTGTTTTCACAGTAATCGCAGAAGGCGATGCCCTTTTCGGTTTAACTCATCCCTCGTGGTGGGGTCAAGTTAGTGGTGCCCTTTATGGCAGAAAAATAAAGGTTATTAAACGCTTGAACAGAAGGAGCTCACCTCGAACACGATAAGTAAATACAGGACTGTCAGCACCGAAGCCGCCAGGAGGACGCTCAAGCCGAACTCGACCTCGGAAGGCTCCAGCAGGCTCTGAAGCGGGTAGGAAACTTCGGACGGGCTACCATGAGCCTCGATGAGGAGATCAAGATTCTTTCCACTAAGAAAATTGAGTGCTGTCAGTGAATACCCGTTATTCAAACGCCTTTGAAATATTTAACTAAGCGGTTAGGCATATTTGTTCGTCTTATTCAGAACAGGATGACGTAGCGGCTCTCAAAGCTGAATTGTCTTTAACTCACCTTTGCTTTTTGCCGACGGAACAATTTCGGCCTAGGCAAAAAATACACCACAGAGCCTCCTACCAAATGGGCTAATATATTTTGCTACACTACAGAGTTACAGAATAAAAACAATAAAAATCTACAATATTCCTATGAACAATCTTCCGTAGGAAAGGTTTTTAAAGCACCGGTTCACCGTACATCTTTCACACGGTCAAGACACCAATAAATCGAAATATTGGGTACTTCTCTACTCACTGGTATTGTCTCACGGTAAACTGGTCTTTCACGACGAAGCTGGTCTCGGCGATGGCGTCTACAGTCGCCACCGTTGGAATGCGCATAATTTGCGACAGTCTCGACGGTGACCCCTCAGAAGTGGTGTTGCCGTAAGTCACCAGCGTTACAGTTGTGAAAACGTGAGTAACATTCGCGAGGGAGCGATGCAGGAAGGGCCCTCTCAAGGCGAATATAACGGGTGAGTGCCAGTCGTCCAGATGAATTCCTGTTGCAGCCGAGCAAGTGATGGATCCTAGTCAAGACAACCTTCCGCACGTTTCTGAAACCCACATGAACTCGAGGCGGTTTGTTCAAGTATAGGCTATCTATGAGAGCTAACTTTACGTTCTAGTGCACCGTATGTGACGTATGTTTTGATTTGTCTTTTGTTTACGTGAGGCGGCTTCATGTTCGAATGTGTCCCACGTCAACAGTTTTGCGAGTTGCCTTCTGTGGATTCATGACAAACATATCGTCAAATGTGTTGCGATTCCTGTTGTGAACTGTTTTTGTGCATGAACTTGCCCGAAATGACTGGTTCTAATTAGCTTTAGTTTGTTCAGCGCATCGCTGTTAATTATTATTTAGCATATATTTGTTCTGTGTGAAAAGTACCCAGCTGCAGCTAAACGCCATTACATCCAAATATCGTACGTTTAAATAACGTCGAGGTCCAAGGAAATGCACTAGAAAAGTCTTGTACTAAGCGCCTCTACTGTCCTAATGAAACATTGTCTATCAAGAGAGAAGCAAGAATGGTGTATACGCCAATTAGTTGTAGCGAGAGTTTCCTACAAAGGTTACTAGGGGGAACTCTGACGTTAGTGTCTCTGGGAGCTACAACTGATGCTTCTCCGGGCAATGACGACCAGTACACCCATTTGCCTGAAACTTATCCTTAAGGCTTCGAGCTCCTTTGAAACTTTGCAAACTGATTTTAAAGGAAGCATTGCGTACTTAATAAAAGATTTCGCAATGACTGAGCTCAAGTACTCATTGCTCTCGTGTCTATAAAGTTATGATCGCTTGAAACATTAAAACGCAAGAAAATAACGTCTCACGAAAGTCTAAGCTAGCACGGATATTGCACATATCGACGTGGTACTCATGGTTCCCTTAATAGTCAAATGATGGTTGCGCTAAACATATTGCCAGTAATGTTTCACAAACTTGGCTTGCAGTTTGAGGTGGTAACGTGGAGCAGGGGCAGAAAACCAGGTCTCTCATTTCAAGGTAGTAAGTTGAAGTCCTCCTCCAGTCCATTACAATTTCAGGCTTAGAGTGGCGCCTGGCACCGACAAATAGATTTCCGAGAGCCAGTAGGGCTATACTGAACCAGGTGCAACCAAATTGGGAAGGGCCACTACGTTTCAAGAGACACTCCCTAACAAGGACAAGAATTGGCCTTCCTGGTGCACTACCTGCCTCAAGACTTGCCATTAACGCGTAGCCTTCAGACACCAGTAGATGCGGAGCACCTCATCTAGGCAATGGTCAGACCTGCGATGCGACAGAGGGTCCTAACAATTTCTAGATCGGGAAACGCCGCCACTAGAAATGAAACCTGGCAACGTTCAGCACGCGGAACCAATAGAGTGAGGCCAGCTTAGCAGGCCTTTTTAAGGAATTATCAGGCATTGCATTATCAGGCAATAACGGCCACGTTCTCTTCTACAAAGGTATTCCAGGTAACAGACTACGGGGTAGGATCTCGGATCCCTAAGGACATAGCGGACAACATTGACGAACTCTACAGCATTAATGAGAGGGTAGCGGTCTTCGTAATAATGATGAACAGGAGGTATAGAATAAAGATAGCACTATCCTACGTTCCAACACTCAGTAACGATGATGAAGAAATAGCACAGTTTTATGAAGATGTTCAATTAGCGATGAGAAAGTTGCAAACGCATTATACTGTAGTCATGGGCCACTTCAATGCAAAATAGCCGGTATGCTTCAATGTGAAAGGGTGAAAAAGGCCGGATGGGGAACGAACAATTGCCAACTACTGCATCTATTCTATGAACACTGAAGGAGAAATGTAGGTACAATTCGTGAAGAGTGATAGGCTCCGAATAATCAATTTCTTCAGCAAGCGCAGTAGCAGCAAGTGGATGTCGAAAAGCCCTAATGGAGAAGCAAGAACTGAAATAGATTTGATACCCTCTGCTCAACCAAGCATAGTACAGGATGTAGAAGACTAGGTGCGGTGAAGTGCAGTGACCATAGGTTAGTGACGTCTAGGATTTCTCTAAATTGGAAGAGAACAAAATTTTTTAAAAGAAATGGCCCAACGCAGACGCAGTAAAGGAAAAAGCAGATGAAGTCAAGCTGGTTCTCTAAAACAAATATGCAGCGTTAGATAAGGAAGATGACATATGTAATGAATCAAATCATAACTAAGCTGTATGCGGAAGGAGAATTGAAGTGCGAGGTAAGATATCAAGGCAACTAGTAGGTAAGCTGTCTCAAGTAACAAATGACGTCATAAAGATACGACGAACCATGAAAGTGTCCAACTCAAGAGAGCAGTTCTCTGAACTATCAAAACTGATCAGCTAAATAAATAAGAGTAATCGATATTTGAAATTATAAGGTGGGAGAGATTGAGCAAACAGTGAGAAATGGCCGCAGCATAAGATCAGTGAGAAGAAAGCTTTGCATAGGACAAGGCAAGATGTATGGACTGAAAGATGAGCAGGGTAATGCCATAAACAGTCAATATTATAATTATTGCAGAATTTTACGCTGACCTGTACAGTACACAGAACAGCCACGCTACCTTCATTCGAAGTAGTGATGAACAGGATGCAGAGGCTCCTTTTATATCTAGTGATGAAGTGAGAAGGACCTCGCATGAAATTACCCAGGGAAAGGAGGCAGGAGAACATGGAATAGCCGACTCCATCAAAAAGGAGGAGACATGCTTGAAAAGCGTGCGGCCCTTTATACACAATGTCAAGACTTCAAGAGTTCCTGAGAACTGCAAGTAGGCCAACGTTCTACGAATCCATAAGGGAGACGTTAAATAATTTAATTATAGACCCATTCGTTTGCTTTCAGTATCCGGTAACATTCACAAACTTAGCTTTAAATAGAACAAGGGCAACACTTCCCTTAAACTAAGGGAGCAGGCTGGCTACAGGAAGAGATATTCTACAGTTTATTACATCCATGTCATCAAACCGATAATAGAGAAATCCTGCGGTGTACAGTCAACCTATGTATGGCTTTCATAGATTATAAATACGCATTTGAGTCGGTTGAGATACCAGCAGTCAGAGGCATTGCATAATCAGTAAGTACAGAAGGCATGCAAGAATATCTTGGGAAATACCCACAAATATTCCACTGCTACCCTGATTGACCACGAGAAAAGTAGGAAGTTTTCTATCAAGGAAAGGGTCATGTAAGAAGAATCTCTGCAATGCTATATACTGCACGCTTAAAAAAAGTATTCAAGGTATTAGACTAGAAAGGCTTAAGATTGTGGATAAACAAAGTATCTCAGCAACTTTTGGTTTCAGATGACAGTGTCGGTCAGCAAAATTGGAGATGAATTACCACAAATGAGTGAAGACCTTAACCGTAAAGAGCAAGGATGGGGTTGAATATTATGGTGAAGACAAAGATAATGTTCAATAGGCTGGCAAGGAAACAAGAATTCATGATCGCCAGTCATCCTATAGCGTGTGTACAAGAGCACGTTTATAGAGGTCAATCACTCACAGGCCACTCTGGCCATGAGAAGGAAATAGAAGAAGAAAAATTGGTTGCAGTGCATACGGCAGGCATTATCAAATACTGAATGGGAGCTTACCACATTTCTTGAAAAGTAAAATAATTGCATTATACCGATGCTAATATAATCGGCAGAAACTTGGAGGTTATCTAAGCAGCCCGAGAATCAGTTAAGGACCGCGCAAAGAGCGATGGAACGAAGAATTTATAGGCGTACCGTTAAGAGACAGAAAGATAGCGGCGTGGATCATAGAGCAAACAGCGATGCCATGGTATTTTAATTGACATTAAGAGGAAAATTGAGCTGGGCGAGCCGTGACATACGTAGGGTAGATAACCGGTGTACCAATACAGCTACAGAATGGGTGCAAGGGAAGGGAAGTGCAGCCGAGGACGCCAGAAAACTAGGTGGGGTGATGAAATTCGGAAATTTGCAGGCGCATTTCGGAATACTCTAATGAAAGGCAGCGGTGATTGGAGATCGCAAAGAGAGGCCTCCATCCTGCGGTTGACAAAAATAGGCTGCCGCTGATGCTCGCAGTGTTCCTGACATCCACGCTGTTCTCATGCCATCGCAGCTGCGTCACGGAGCACGATTCCGACAGTAACTCCCTGGCCCAACTCCGAACGCAATAAGTGCCAACCCTTATATAGGGTGTTCTCTTAGCAGCACCAAGATAAAAAAAGCACCTGTGGCAGATAGCGTAATTCTAGCCCTTGAACTGCATTATTCGATTAGGCAGCCATTACATCTGGTATAATTTTCAATTTGATTGATTAAGGTAAGTGCACTAATGATCTTTTTAATCACATTACCGTATCCATTTTAGTCTAGTATTTGTAGCTAGTGACGAAGTCATATCGATTTGGAAAAATTAGAATGGCACTGGTCACAAGATATGCGGCGTCAGACTATTTTAAAATGCGCTGTTTCACTTATGTTGATTTCAGAAAAACGCAGCCTTATGTATTGAAGCCAACAAGTAACTTGAACGCCAATGTATTTCGTCGGACAGCTCGAAAATTAATCTAGAAACTGGTGCAATCCTCAAAATTCGTTCCAAGTGGGTACAGCTTGGGAACTCTCCAGTTACAATTCATAAATGGCAATGTGCAGTAGAATAACTTCTTAAAAATAATTCAGTACAATTTGGTTAATAAATTATGCATTTTCATTTCATGAAGTGACGGCCACCTCATTGAGCTTGCTCAAGGGTGAGCGTTGTGGTATTGGCAAAGGCAATTTTCGAAGTATCTGGTGCAGCTAAAAACAAAACACCTGGCATAACCCTTCACGTAGAGTAGCCGTAGATGTCAGCATGTATTCAACCTCGCCATCGCAACTACTCAGTTATTGCAACTTTTACGATAACACCTGCCGATTTGGGGATTTATGGAACCCGAAAAAATGCCTAGGCTGGTGAACATAAAGCAAGTCCCGCTATTCGATTGAGATTTCGCAGTTCCTAGGTATAGATTGTTGAATTTTGTACAATGAACCAACATTGACGCTAAACTAAGCACTAAGAAGCCTTCTGTGCATGTTCTGCGAATTTCCGAGGTTGACAGCAAGCTTTATCATGCTAAGCCAATGCCTTGAAGAGGCAGTTTTGGCTCCTAGCAATAACAAGAGCGACAAGCTCCTAGACGTATGAAGGCGCAAGGTGAGAAATTCGCGAGTGTTGGTCCAAAGGATACGGTGCGATCCACGGCCACTGCTGACGTTGAACTGGTAGGTCTTGGTATGTTCGCCGGCTTCGGGAAATATGCCCATTAGGACCTGCAAATTACAGGCCGTTTAAATACCATTCTGTTTCGCTCATCCAAATATCGCCCAGTCACCATCATTATTTCTCAGTAAGATTGGCTGAGCATTTGCGCCGCTTCACGCACTGAAGCTGCCGCATTGACAAATTGTTATTTACGGACCTATCGGCTGAATTGTGGGCAATTGCATGTTCAACATTTGAGCCTTAATTTACTCGGAATTAGCTTGTCTATACTCCAGTCATCCTACACCTGTGTGATTGAAGAACTGTGGAGTGTCATCGCGTGGCAATACCCATCAGCGCTCAGGGAATCAATGCATGCTGCGCGTGGTTATAGAAGATGCAAAAGTATGGCGCAGACATTCTGCAGCTTTATTTTCATAGCATGGTCTGAAAAAGTTAGCAGTAAACGTTATCAGCTCCGATTGTGAAAAGTAACGTTTCAATCGGGCTCAGAATACGTCGTGCTCTCAGTTATGCGCGAAACCACGTCTTGCACCTAGCACAAAATTGATATTGTTTTAATGAAAGTTGCCCTCTGAGCTTGCCAACTGAAGTGGACGGTAGATTTTATTGCATAATGAATAATTTGCAATACTTGTCGTTCACCTAAAATTAATCATTTCCGATACTTGTCGTCCACATAAATTGTTGAGCCCGACTAATATCCTAGCAGTGCATGTCGAGAGGAGACTAGATGCGGATCATCTCGCACTGCGCAGTAACTGTACGCCCCCGTGTGGCACGTATAACGCACTCTAACTGTGCATAAATAACTAACACGAGCAATATTGACCATGCTTGATTTACGTGACACTATACTTCCGATATTCTCTTTCTTCCATTGTTCTTTGTTTTTTTGCGTTTGTTTGCCACTGCGGTTCACTTTTAATGAGTCATCCAGCCCTTCACCGTACTGCAGGACGTGCCAGTGTCCTAACCCCGCATGCTTTAGAATATTAAGAGGTAAAATTTGTGTAGTTTTCTACGCGAGCGGAAAAAATTTTCCAATAGAATAAATGGTTGTGCCGCTGAGGCATGTCTCTGCGGCAAATAGCCCAGTTCTGCAAGTTGGCAGTGCAGAGTTACTGCCTGAGCATTCCTTGCAAATGATAAGTGCGTGTCGACTTGACCCCCGGCTAATAAACACGATGTCAGTTTCAGATTAACAAAGGAGCTATCCTCTTTTTGTCCGACGATACGGGTTTAGGTTTCTTTTTTTCTGGCTGCTTCCGACCACTGACCAGTAAATTTTAACCATTTAAAAGCCACTGTGATATATGTGCAATTGCTTTCACTACTTCTGCGTGACCGTAGTTAAGGTTATGCAAGTTTGATTTCTATAAATGGTTTAAGACGATCTCGAGTATGCATCCTTTCTTGCAACTTTTGCTCCGTACTTTGTCAGCAACACCACTAGCGTCTGAGCCATGACGTTCCCGACTGAAAAGTAGCTGTCGGAGGACGTTCGTTAACTAAATGAGAATTTGTAGCAGAAGAATTTGTATGTGGCTTGTTCATCTGGTTTCGAACTGTTTGTTACTGTACCTTCTCTACATTCAATATTATCTCATTTTCTGGCTCACAAGCAAACACACGCAGAACTCTGCCTTCAAGGGGGCATGGAAATTTAAAAAATTCTTTGTAACTGATGTGCAAAGGGCACGAGGGCGAGCATTAGTTGCAAATGAATTCCTTCCGACTAGCACAGCTTGCAATACATTGAGAACTAGTAAACTCTCTCTGCCAACCATCTCACCACAGCAGCCAGCAGGGCGACCACGAGGAAGGACTTCTTGACCACGTGTCCCGCTTGCTTGAGTCGCTCGATGCCACCGAGGCCGCACGAAGAGCCAGCGGCACCTTTCTTCGACGGCGGGCAGAACGGGTCTAATAGCTCGTCGTCGCTGAGGCACGATGAAGGCGAGCCGCTGGGAAGGCGCCGTCGCATCGATGATGGAACGCCACGGGTCAGCGGGGTCTTCTCGTCCGACGACGTAAAGCAGCCGCCATCCGGACCCTCTGGGCTCGCGCTGCGCGTTGATAGTAGGCAGGGCCTCACTTTCGCAACCAACCATCGGTGGTGTAGTAACGAAGCGCTAACCCCAAACAGCAATAACAGACTTTGCATTGCGGTGCACCCATGTTAACGTTTCCTTCTTTACTGAGACACTGTAAAGAGAGGTTGGCGCGCGAGTACGGCGCGGGCTGGGTTCTTGAATGCTTGGTACATAGAACACAGAGTTCAAACCTTACAACATATAAATATGCAAAATGCAGTCAGGCCGAAGTTGCGTTACGACATAGAAGTCGAAAATACCGCCAGATTACACAGTCACAATTAAAGCAATAATGCGAACAACATTATCACGTAAATAAGAAACGCTCAAGCAACGGTGATAACGGCAATAATATCACACATGCTACCTGACAGTAAAAATAACGAGTGCTCTAATAAATGAAACAATTTCCATGCTTGATTAACGCCCAATAAAGTCACCGACATCGAGAAATTCTTTAGCGCTATTAAGAATGAGCTTTAACTCGGGGGCTCTTATCTAAATACATGACAAAGTAGAAATCGCTTTCTTCGGCAACCGCCGCACCAAATTTGATTAGATTTGTAGCATTAGAAATAAAAAGGTGAAACTTGGTGACCGTTTTTACGAGATTTTAAAAGCCGCAATCTTCAGGAAGCTGAGCTAGGCTTACAACTAACTTAGCAATGAAAAACAATATAACCATTTTGTAAATTGCATGTAACACTAAACGTAAAGCGAACAAAATTCAAGTATTACACATTGCTCTCGAATGCACCAATAAGGGAGTACGACTCTTGCATAAGCATCGTTAACAATGCAACACACTCACTTACGCTATAAATTGATCAATCACGAGTATCCGCTTTGCATGCTCTAACGGAAGCAGTTCACAGAATTACGATACCGGTACTTAGTAGACAGTGACCAATTTGTAAATGTTGTGCTTCTATATTCTCTACACCACAATTCCGCTTCCAACAGTCACTAGAAGTTAACATTTTCTCACAAATCCAATACATTTCATTAAGATCGGCCGAGTGGTCACCACAGACACGCGTTCCTGCGTTCCACATGCATTTCAACAGGCCGCGTTCGAGTTGGGCCCGAGGTCATTCGGCTCACAACTGTAGCATTAAAGGGAAACTCCGGCGCTGTTAACCATATTAGGAAATCGTCATTTTCCAATGCCATTGACAGTCCTTTCACCGGTAAGGTAATTAAATTTCATGACAAATTCATCAATAACATTAAATAAACCAATAAACGAGATGCAGAGACCGAAAGCACTAGCTCATTCGGCACGATGACGGCACGATGAGTTGATGACGTCTGATCCTACACTACAATAATGTAAACACGCAGTACACGTGGCGCTGACGCCGAAGAAACAAAGCTGATGAAGTCTCCTAACGACACAAGGAGCTTTTACAGAGTTTCCGAACTAGACGGCGACGATTTCAGTAGCAGTGGTGGTGTAGTCTCTCATGTCACAAATACAAGGTGGCCAATGGAAAGTCATGAGTCGGGAACGCAATCAATCTAAAATTCAGTTTCAGGAAAACTAAATGACTTGCAGCCGTATATTCTGGCACATATAATCAGAGTGCAAAAGGGAACATATACTCAAAATTTTATAAATATCAGTAGACATCGAGAAATCGCGGGAGTTGCCTTAAGGCGCCCTCTTGCACTGCTCTTATTAGCTACGGCCCCAAGGATTTCTTCAGACAGGAGCCGTAGCCACACATTGACCATAGTCAACTGTCAATTATGTATGTCATGGCATGTACTGTAACACTCCACGTCGCTTTAAGCAATAATAGAGAACGCGGCGGAAAGTCCTGAAGAAATTTCGCCTATCGCTGAGCGGCCTAGTCGAGCGCACTAAGGGCGCACTTTCGACCGTTTCAACGATGGCCTACGTCAAAAGATGCTGATCGGCTCTCCGGTGGGTGCTCGCGCGATATTAAAAAAAATCGCAGGGGTTTTAGCACATTCGAAATCTATCGATTTATTTCAAACCTGCACAGTGCATGAGCGACGCTGTAATGGAAGGTTGTGGGTTAATTTTTACCACGTGGGCTTTTACGAAGTCTATGCAAAGAACAGTGAATTGGACGAGTTAGTCTAAGGTGACGGTGTGATTTTTGCGACAATATAAAAAAGAAGGAAGGGTTCGTTCTTTTGATAACCCTTCCTTTTGCCGATCAGTGCATCATGCTGCAAAAATCACGCCCTGAAAAAAAAAAGGCACAGTACACTAGGGTTTCGCTTTCCGCCCCAATCTGAATGCGGTTTCGATGGCTGGGATGGAACACGCGACCTCCTGGTCAGCTGCGAAACGCAACAGGCACCAAGTCACCGCGACGAGTCCGTCCTTACTATGTGCCACTATGCATATTCACTATGCTATGCACTATCCAGTAGGCATACGTGCCACTAAACTAGGGCCACAGCGACTGCGTTTACGAGCATTGGTGCACCCACAGAGCACGTTAAATAGTCTAGCAAGCTGGACTCAGCACCACAAGCGGGGTCGCTTCGCTACTGTAGTGCTTTGCTGCATTCGCAAATTGCCATTTCGCGTAGTTTGCAACCTGCCAGCAACGGCTGAGCTTTGAGCTTTGGCGATGATGGAAAGGCCGAGAAAGCGCACACGCCATAATTTTTTTCGAGCAAGCAGAGAGAGAGAGAGATAGAGGTGATTAAGGAAAAGTAGAAAGGGCAACATATCGAAGCTCGGTTGGCTACCCTGCACAGGTGAAAGGGTATAGCGAAATATGGAAGAAGGCAAGTTCACAGTACTTAGAGATATATGTACAGGTGCGAGAAAAAAAAGAATGGGAAACCTGGAACTGTGGCCGAATAGATCAGTGTGCCTTCAATCAGGCTGGGAAAACAAACCGTGTATCTTCCCAGGCCGACGCTCGCCGCCTGATCACTGATCTCTACCGTGTTCTTTTTATTCCTGTATCGAAGCGCCGTACGCAGCTTCTGGTGTTGAACAGTTGCTTTAGCATAGTATGACTGACAGCGTTGACGTTTCTGCCGGTCGCACGCGTTACACACACCTCCCTGACACAGACGAGTGCAGCTAGTGTAGCTATGCTATCAGTGCCTTCCCGATAGCGAGTGTTCAGCATTAGAACTGCAAATGGGCAGGTAAAAGGAAAAGAATGGTGATAAGTGGTGGTGAGCCCCCGCTGGCGCGAATGAGTAATCCAATTTGCAGCTTCCCCTTGAGGCTCTTAAAAGGCACGCAATGGGATATGATGTGGTCAGAGCTTCCGTTTTGTAATTACTTTTGTCAGTACCTGTACATTTTAATGAGTGTAATATCAAGAACAGTCAAATAAGCAGAACCTAACTGCAGAAAGCGAGCATTCCCTATAGTAACTATTTGATAATGCACGTTAACATGAACAAAAGTCAATATTGTACGTGTGTGCGCTTATCTCGTTAGATAACACCAATGCCTTCCGCTTATCGGGATTTGGAGCTCTTCCGTTACACGCTGCTGCTTCCCCACGTGGAGCGCAAGACAAGCTGCACGAGATGAAATCAGTTGACTGCGCAAAACACGAAAATGACACGAGGAGGAATAGTGGTCGTGCCACCACGTGACAAAGGCGCGCTGGCAGGCGGCTCGAAACTGTTGTCACTCGTACTGAACATTCGACAGCTCCGACCGTGTTTACGCGACGTCTTGACGTAGCGACACGCGTAGAAGGGACCAGAAAAGCCAGAAGAGGAGGAGGAGAAAATTACACAATTTCTTTCCTTAGCAAGTTACCTTAAATTACACTTCCTTCCTCAGCAAGTTACCTACAGTTTTCCGCATGGGATATCTGGGTTTCTGGCCTTTTTGTGTGTCATTCTTTAAGCTATAGGACAGTATAGAAAATGCTAGGCGATCCCGAAGGTGCATCGAAAAAATTCAGCAGCCCCACGCTCCACGCACTCTTATCACACGAGGAGCGAAGCGATAGTGCGCCCTGCACAGTGACGCCGTTCCATATTGAAATCCGACTTTTTCAGCAAAGCACTGACTTTCAGCAAAGGGGGGCTTTAATCATGCTCTAACTTTGACTGTCAGTGGTGGTTTAGGGCCCTCTTGAATTGTAGTAGCGGTCAAGTGACACCGGCAATATTTTCAAGATTTCCGCACATGTGAAAATTTGCCTCCAAATTGGCAATGCTCATAACCGCAGCAGAACCTATGTTTATCAAGCTTGACCTATCAATGGAACAAAATGTCAAATGAGATACTTGTGAGCGCGGCTCCGCAGCCAGAACACATTTCTCTATTTAAGTGGTAGCATTTCACTGCTATTGAATCTACTAATGACTGAAGTAACATACTGCGTTTTGACAAAGCCTGCCGAAGGTCCCGCTATAACCGTGCTCGCCTTTACAAAGAGCCACTAATAAATGCTGGTCACAGTATACGGGTGACGAACAACTGCCTTCTCCGAGCGTTTGTCACCACTGCCCGCTGATTAGCATGCACCATTGTGCGATAATTGTGTACTGTAAAAAACACACCGGCGTTTGTGTTGTTTTTTGACAAACTGGTAAATTACTCTGAATGGAGCCATTTAACGTCTAGAAACCTGATGGCGGGTTACTTTGGAGGCCGTAGCGGAAGAATCCAGAGTAATCCTCCCCTCGTACGGTTTCGTAACCTGCGCGTTGATCTAAAATCTAAATACGCGAGCATTCACAGATTTTATATGCTGGTGCACTTACGCGCCAAAAAACCCCCACCTTATAATGAGGCGCATAGTACTGGGGGGCTACGGAAAAAAAATCAGCGTTGGGTTCTTTAACGTGCACGTATAGATTTAAATACGAGAGCGTTTCTCGGACATGCTCCCCATTGAAATGCAGTCGCCGGTGTCAAAACCGAACCCACGACCTGGAGTTCAGCAGCGCAATGTCATGGCCACAAATGCATCGCGGCTGGTTGCTTCTACGTATCGACGTCGTAAGAAAATGTGCCCTAAGCAGCCGGGGATCGAACCGCAGACTTTTTGCTCGCCAGCGCCGTGCCACGACCACGGAGCTTCCTCGGCCGGCTGAACAGTTGCCCCTATAGACCCTTCAACATGGTGATAACGTTGCAGTGAACTAGAAGAAGACCGCGAATTAGAACGCGAGACCACGGGCGGGCGAAAGCATGGCACACTATACAAGAAGCCACGACTGACCTGTCGACCCTGTGGACGGACCGCCCCCTCTTCTTCCTGGTGGGTACGGCGGTCGAAGCCGCGCTGCCGTAGTCGACCGTCGGGGCGCTGACGCCCGAGGACAGTGCGGCCACGCTTCTGGACATCGCAACGTCCACGCACTGCTTGTTCCCGCTGTCGCTGTCCAGACGTGCGAGGCTGCGCTTGAGGGACCAGAAGGACGTCCCGGCAGGAGCCGCCATTGCAGCTGCAATGGCGTGCTTGTTGTAGTAGCTAGGGTCGTTCCCCAACTCTTGCCGTGCTCCTGCCATTCGATGCGTTCAGCCGCCGGAGGGTGCACTGACAGCCGATCCGGCCACGCGGAGCATCCCGCGGAAAACGGCACGCGAGAACTACGCATGCGCAAAGTCTGGGACGTGCGCGATTACGCTATTATCGCAGTTCATCGCTTGCGCTGCTAAAGCAGCTAAAGGCGTTGGAGCGGCGTAATCGCCGTGCAATGGTGTTTTTGAGGCCAAGCGCGAAGGAACAAAATGCGAAGAACCTACGTTCTATTTCGTTGTTGCGATAAAGTAATGATCGGTGCTGCGTAGAAGGGACATGTATAGTGTGCAAATCAGATCTTCAAGAATAACGCTTGAGACTAGGCTGGCTCATTAAATGAACACGCAAAGGTACATCATTGGAGCAGTGCGGCCCGATGAGGCTCAAACGAAGCAAGCATCAACTTTATGGAACAATCGCTAGAAATAGATTTTTTAATTTATCAAAGCGATGCATTCTTTGCGAACACCCCTGTACTTTACTGAACATGAACATTAAGTACTGATGCTGTCAGGCTGATTAGCTGGTACATAATATAATAATTAAAAGCTTACGATGTGTCACTGATGGTGGGATTGAACATCCGTCTACCAGCATAGCAATCCAGTGAAATAAGAGACAGGCAGTAATATCTTTTTTTTATTTTCAGAGTTCGACATCACATACACGTACACCATAATAGAGGTTTATATAATTTCTGTTGAACCCCACGGGTTAAAGTACCCAGCTATTGATAATGATGATAAAGTTCCTTTTGACATGATTATGGTAACAGGCCTTCAGTGCATATGGCGCTCCCGTATGGTGCGATATCATTGCGGTCCGGGCAGACGGCCTTCGCGTATGTGATTCAGGGAAGCTATTTCATTGTTATCTGATGTCGAAAACTAATACCTATGTATGTATCTTAACAGTTTTCTATTTATTTATTAGTAGCCTAAAGGCTAGGAGACACAGAGGAAAGTGGTACGTGATCACATAGTAAATTAGATGGGAAACAAAACGGAGACCAAATATAAGTTTTTAATATACAGAGATAGCTAGTAGGGTACATTAGGAAAGTATAAACACAATGTCAAAGTAACAGCTCAAGTAAAAAGTATTTATGACAGAGATTTGGCTGCAAGTGCTCGAAAGCAAACAGGGCCTTGAATGCAGGTGATTGATCCGGGAAGGCAATTCCATTCCTTATAAGTACGCAGTATGAAAGAGCCAAGGCATGTTTTCGCAGGGCAAGGTGCCATACCGACCTTCTTACCATGCTAGATGTGTGAAGGCATGCAGGATGGTTGGGGCATTAGGTGAGAACGTAGTTGTGGAATTTGATAATAAACGTGAAACAAATACAGGCTAAAATGCTTGCGGCGAGAAGCAAGTGGAGGGAGTTCGAGTGTTTTCATTTCAGTGAAATCCCTATCCCTACCAACTGTGCGAGGACAGTAGGTAGGGATAAACCTAGCGGTGTTATTCTGGACTCAAGTTTTGTTCTGAGTAGTGTTTTGTAGAGAAGTAGTTTGAGGGAGGAAGGAGCAGAGAAATTTCGACGGAGGTAACTTAGTATGGGGTTAGCATTGTTAATTTTGATAATGATGTGCAGAGTCCAGTTTATAGTTGATGTTATGTTCACGCCGAGATAACGGTAGGAAGCAACAGACTCTCAGATAACATAATTGAGGAAACAACAGGAGGAGGTAGATAAGGTTAGATTTACACGCACAACTTTGCATTTGTTTGGATTTAGTTGCATAAGCGATGTGTCACACCCGTTACATATGGCCTCAACATCAGTTTGAAGGGCGTTAGTGCCGTTATATTTTTGGCAATTTGACGGAAAATTACGCAGTCATCAGCAAGTAAATGAATGTTACAAGAGCCGCAATCAGACAGGTCGTCAATAAATATTAGGAATAGGAAGGGAGCAGGAGGGGACCCTGACGGAAATTCAAGAAGGTCAGGTTAACCATACCGCTGTGAGGGACTAGGAGCAGATTAGCGCATGGGCTGATTGCCATATGATAAGGCCGAGCAGCGTCGCTGAAAGCTGGAAGGTGAAAGCGTCAGTAGCGACCGGCGTGTCTTGGAGTGTAGCAAGCATAACAAATGGGACGATTGCCACGTGTCCTCCAAGGATTGCTGACTCGCGGCCCAGTCCCAGAGCAGTAGGAGCGATTGCTGTAGGGTCGAGAAAGGCGGCAAAGGAGACCTACCCACCACCTCCGCATACCTACGATGCGCAGCCACAGAATTCTGGTGGAGGGTAACGGGAAGAGCTTGAGCGACCTCTACGACAATGACACGGTGGAGCATTAGTGGCATACGAGAGCGCGGCACCTGAGTGAAGAGGACAAAGGAAAGTTGATGGGAAACTTCCTCGTGCAAAAAGTGTTTGGTCTTCAGAAGCAATGGGGTTGCCGTGTCGAGGTACGTTGCTCCTCAACTGTTGCAACTCATCGTAGCTCTAACATAAGGTGACGACTTCAGAAACGGTGCGCCGACACCTGGCCAGAAGCATCTTGATCGCGCCGTCATCAATTCCTTTGAGAATGCGCTAAACTTTATCGAATTCGGCCGTGGCGGCGTTGGCACGTTTACAAAGGTCAACGGCTTCTTGAATGTAACTTGTAAACGTTTCTGCAGCCTGCAGTGCTTGGGCGCGCAAGCGCTGCTCGGCGCGCAGTTTGCGGACAGCAGGTCGACCAAACACTTCACTAAATAACATTTTCCAAGTTGACCATGTCGGGGTGTCGCTTTCTTTGCTATAGAACCAGAGTTGGGCAACGCTAGTAAGATAAAATATGACAGTGATCAACATCGCGGCGTCGTCCCACCTCATATGTGTGCTGACTCACCCGTAAGATGCACAACAGTCCTCCACGAGGATAGCTATAGGGGCTTGTTGGTACAGCATATGTCCTTTTGTTGTAGCGTAAGCTGAATAAGGACAACAGAAAGGCACATCTGACACACAGCGCTAACTCGCGAACTAGCGTTGTGTGTGTCAGATGTGACTTTCCGTGGTCCTTGTTCAGCTTACGCTGCAAGAAAGTAAGTCACTCCTCCACGTCGGTGTCATTTGTATCACTGAAGACCTTCGGGGAACCCAGGTGCAGATGACGGACAGAGCTGAAGGCACCAGCGGGTCTGTGTTGTCGGTCATGAAGGGCGGAAGCGCTCGCGTACGAGGCTCCATGGTGCAACTCCTCGTGTAAAACACCTCTATGAATCACGTCGTAAGATGTAAGCCAGCGCTGCAGGTCAGTGTCATTTGTACTACTGAAGACTTTCGGATCACGTTGCCGGGGAATTCTGGTGCAGATGATGGACTGGGGCGGAGATACCAGCAACAGAGCGAGCCAGCGTTGGCGATGCTGCTGTCCGGAGGCGCGTCTTTTTCTTAACATATATATATATATATATATATATATATATATATATATATATATATATATATATATATATATATGATTGTGTTAGCATTACCATTCTCACCGATTCCACGTCTTCATAGAAGCTTTCAACTTACTGGTCATCATGACTTAATGTAGGCGTTCAGACCTGTACGACCTTCAATTTCTGCCTCTAATTAAGTTTCACAACGAGACTTGCCCCACTCTCGTTAACGCTATGGAATTCCTGTATGTTACCAGCTGTATCCTTATTCAGGAATCCGACTCACACTTCTCGTATCTCCGCTAAGCCTCGGTAGTACAGGATGTGCACGCTTTTAAGCACTGTATATGCTTCATTTGTCCTGCTAATTCCTGCAATAGCACTGCTAGACTCGCCTCACTAGATAACGCTCTAGCGTTAAACGTTGCCAGGTTCAAATTCTAATGGCGGCCTGTCCGGAACCAGGGATTCTTAGTACCCTCTGCTGCGTCGCAGGTCTGACCGCCACCGTGGTCAGTTGCTTCGCAGCTGCTGGGGACTGAGGGCCGGGGTTTGATAGTTGTATTCATATAGGAGGTTGTGGCCAAGTACTGCAACAGGGTGGCCAATCCTGCTCTGGTGAGGGAGTGCGTTACCGGTTCTCGTCACCGTGATCAGGCCGCACTTAAGGACTGTTACTGCAGTTTTATCAGCACGCGGATTATATTCTTTTTTTTTTAATCGGGTGGAAAATTGCGCGCAACCGGGATTCGAACCAAGTTCCTTTTGCACGCGAGGCGGTTGTAGAATTGGGTAGAATTGAACATGCTCTCAAGAACGGAGGAAGCCTAAAAGCAGTGAAGAAATACTAGGAGTAGGCAAGAATCAGATGTCTGCGCTAAGTGGCAAAGCCGGTAATATCATTATTAATATTGATAAGATAGTTCAAGTGGCTGAGGAGTTCTTTAGAGATTTATACAGTACCAGTGGCACTTACGACAATAATGGAAGAGGGAATAGTCTAGAGGAATATTAAATTCCCCAAGTAACGCCGCAGGAAGTAAAGGAAGCCTCGGGAACTATGCAAGGGGGGAAGGGAGCTGGGGAGGATCAAAAAACAGCTGATTTGTTAAAGAATGGTGGGCAGATTGTTCTAGAGGAACTGGCCACCCTGTGTACGCTATGCCTCATGACTTCGAAAAATTATATACCGATCAGCTTATTGCCGGTTGCCTACAAAGTATTTACTAAGGTAATCGCAAATAGAATCAGGAGCACCTTAGACTTCTGTCAACCTTGGGACCAGGCAGGACTTCGTAAAGGCTACTCAACAAGAGCATTCTCACATCATGAACAGCAGTCTGCCATTATCCCTCAACAGAAAAGTGCATAATAGCTGTGTCTTGCCAGTACTCAACTACGGGGCAGAAACCTGGAGGCTTACGAAAAGGGTTCTACCTAAATTGAGGACGATGCAACGAGCTATGGAAAGAAGAATGATGGGTGTAACGTTAAGGGATAAGAAAAGAGCAGATTGGGTGAGGGAACAAACGCGAGTGAATGACATCTCAGTTGAAATCAAGAAAAAGAAATAGGCATGCGCAGGCCATGTAATGAGGAAGGAAGATAAACGATGGTCATTGAGGGTTATGGACTGGATTCCACTAGAAGGGAAGTGTAGCAGGGGGCAACAGAAAGTTAGGTGGCAGGCTGAGATAAAGAAGTTTGCAGGAACAACATGGCCACAATTGGCACATGACCGAGGTAGTTGGAAAAGTAAGGGGGAAGCCTGTGTCCAGCAGTGGGCGTAGCCAGGCTGCTGCTGCTGCTGCTGATAATTAGCATTCCCAAAGTGTAAAAAGGTGCAAGTGAATGAAGTGTGAGAAAACGGTGAAGCTATACACAGACACACACACACACACACACACACACACACACACACACACACACACACACACACACACATATATATATATATATATATATATATATATATATATATATATATATATATATATATATATTCACTTACACTTTTTCCCACTATGAGAATGCTAATGGTACGTAGTGAGAAATACCTATATAAATACACCGATAAAATTGCGCAGATACAACGCGCATATTGAAATCTATGCGAAATGAAGCTGAAATATATATTTTCAGATTTTATTGCGGCCTCCTTGGCGTAAAGTAAACTGGCGTGCGCCCGTGCTACGCCATGTGAAACGCACGCGATGATCATCTCGATGAGCTAGTTGCATGACAGAAGTCATGACAGAAATATACGTGAGCTTGTGGCCTGACTTACATATCGTAGGTTAGTACATAGTCTTCAGAAATACTTAACGAGGCTTTCCATTTTTACAGTTATTCAAGGGTTGTCAGTGTTTTCGCCCTTGGAGAACGCTGACAGGAGTTGCCCAGGGACTGTGGGTTGGAGCGGTCAAGTAGCCGTACTCCACTTCGCATGCGCTGAAGTTGAATTTTCACCACTGCGTGAAGCGCCATCCCACGAAGCTGTTGATTGGCCGCCTAAACTGGTTGTGCGCGGGGATAGCGACATTAATTACGCCTTGCTCTTTTGACTTGTCTCATTCTTCTCCGGTGCCGTCACCGATGGTGCGGTCTTCTTCACACCGTCTGGCATGTCTATGAGTCGCAAGGCCGTTCCACTGCCTTTCGCAACTCTTCACATAGCCACCGCTTCTGCAATATTTTTCTGCGCAATCCCCTTTCTGCATCTGTTACGTTCTTTGTCGGTGAATGTGTCGGTCGCATGGAACACCTCGACTCTTCATTCTTCGTCAAAGTGCAAGACGAATATTGCCACATTGACTCCAATGAACCACATGCGCTTTAAACTCTTGAAGGGTCGTCGAGTGACATGTTCTACAGATCCATCACCGACACGCTAACCTCAGCCGAACACTCCGAGCTTCTACACCACTTTGCAAGCTCGTTCGATGTTTCTCAGCCGTTGGAAGTCACGCACTGCACTAACACCGGGTTAGACAAGCCGTTGCGTCAAAGACTGCACCGCGTCTCTGCCGAAGAGCGTCGCCTCATTAAGGACCAAGTCGAAGATATGCTACACCGTGGCGCTATTCCACCATCCCACAGTCCCTGAGCATCTCCTGCCACTCTCATTTGCAAGAAGGGCGGGTCTACTTGTGTTTACGTTGACTACCGTCGAATAAGTAAGGTAACGCGCAAAGGCGTCTATTTGGCGCGCATTGATGCTGTCCTTAACAGCCTTCAAAGAGCTGAATACTTGTCGTGGCTAGACTTGTATTCTGGCTATTGGCAGGTTTCGATGGCGGAAGCGGATCCCCAGAAAACTGCATTTACTGCTCCTGACGGCCCATATGAATTCAATTTGATGTGATTTAGATTTCGCACCACGCCTGCCACGTTTGAACGATTCATGAACCATACTTTGGCGTACTCAAGTGGCCTATGTGTCTACGTTACCTCGACGATGTAGTTTTCTCTTCTGATTTTCCTTCTCAGTATACATGTTTTGACATGTCTCACCAACGCTTGCCTGCAACTCAACCTGAACAAGTGTCGCTTTGCTGCGCGATAGCTGACCATCTTAGGCGACACCGTGTCCAGGCACGCTGTTCTATCCGACCATGCGAAATGTCGCGCAGTAGTTGAGTTCCCGAAGCCTACTGATATCAAAGAACTTCTCAGTTTGGCGGGCCTATGCTCATATTTCCGGTGGCTTGCTCAAAATTTTGTATCGACCATGTCGCCCTTCACCCAGCTTCTACGCGGTGGCGCTGACTTCTCCTCCTGGTCTTTGGCGCGCATTGACGCTGTCCTTAACAGCCTTCAAGGAGCTGAATACTTATCGTGGCTATCACCTATTCTTTGCTATTTCGACGCGACAGCTGCAACTCAAATACGTACGGACGCCAGTGGTGTCGTTCTTGGCGCTGTCTTCGCGCAGCGAAAGCCCGGCTACTCATAATACCTTGTCGCCTATGCGAGTCGCACGCTGACAAAAGCAGAAGTCAAATACAGCATGACTGAAAAAGAGTGCTTGCTCTACTATGGGCACTCGGTAGGTTCCGCTCATGCTTACACCGCCGCCCATTCGACCTAGTAATTGATTATCATGCGCTTTGTTGGCTCGCCGCGTTGAAAGATCCTTCTGGCCCCCTAGGTAGCTGGCCATTCCGTATCCTGGAGTACGATGTTCACATCGTCTACCGCTGCGGACGCAACCGCTCTTGGCTCAGACCGTTCACCTCTACTTGACGACCCGGCCTGCGGAACCATTTTCACACACTTCATGTCATCTCCCGACCTTGACTCTATTGGCACCAAACAACGCCGTGACCCCTGCGTCGATAGCTTCTATTTTCGCCTATCTCTCTGGATCATCGACCATGCCTGTATCCCGATCCCTCCAACGCCATGCTGTTCCATTGTGCATTCGCGATCGGCTGCTCCACTGACGCAACTAAGCTCAAGAAAGCCGTTGATGGCTACTGGTCATTCCCCGCACCTTAAGAACACAAATCTGTGCGTCCTTTCAAGACGATCCACAATGTGGCCATGCCGGAGTGTTTAGGAAATACGAATGTATTGGCCATCGGTACTACTAACGCGTAATGTATGCTTTTGTTCTAACATTTGTTCAGTGCTGTACTGACTGTCCACGCCGCAAATCACCGCCTTTACGCGTGTCTGGCGCTTTCAGAAGCTTCCGTGCCCTTCCAAACCCTTCGATCAGCATCGGCGTGACCTCTGCGGCCCGCTTCCAATGACACCTGACGGAAAACGGTGGATCATAGTTGCTCCAGACCATAGGGCACACTGCGCCGACACTGATGCTTTACCAAATGCTATACAGTGCGTGATGCAGCCTCTTTCATCCGACATCGCTTCTTCTATCGACATGGCACACCTCGAGAACCCCTTAGTTTCTTCTCTGCTTTCAGAATGCCGCATTCGTCATCATGCGATCACGGCATACCATTCCCAGACTACCGGGCTCACAAGACGGTTTAACCGCACTTTCGGTGGCATGCTCGTGATATACGTTGCATCTGATTATGATAACTGGGACTGTGTTCTTCCTTTTGTAACATTCCCATAGCATTCGCACTGCGAAACTCAGACCTCGGCATAGAGATGTGGGCAGTCCAGCAAGCCCATGTGGTGGCATTGAGGCAGGGCTTTGACGCACCTCCTTGAGAGATCTAAGCCCGGGCAGCGTTAAACCTTGCGGAACGTTCAATAAAGTTGTATCCATCCGTCTTTCCATTCGCATACAACACCACCATACAAGCTACTGCGTGATTTTCACCTTTCTTCCTGCGGTATGGACGTGAGCCTTCGCATGCCATTGACACTCTCCTTCCATACCGTCCTGATGCTTTCGAGCGCTCACCTGCGCATGAAGCTGCCCGACAAGCCGAAGAGTGCCGCCAGCTCGCGCGCACCTTCACATATCAAGAAAAACAGCGCCAGAAGGAAAGCCGCGCCGACTCGCTTCGAAGTCGTACCTATTTTCCAGGGTGTCTTGTATGGCTGGCGGTTAGTAAGTAAGTAAGTAAGTAAGTAAGTAATTTTATTTTCCAGGTTCAACTGGAGGGCTTTCTGGCAAAAAGCTGCATGAGCAGCTTGACTATGTCCAGAAAACCCCTACAAGCAGTAGCACACGAGTGGTACAGAAATCTGACACACATACAATAGTTACAGTCAATAAAGAGAAAGCATTCACCAGTTATACATACAGAGTGTAACAATCCATTGAAAAAAAATAAAATTAAACAATAAAATCGAAAATAGAGACGCTCAAATGGTCATACAAATGTTCAGAGTAAAACAGGAATAATCAAGCAAAACATAAATGACATAAAATCACATTTCAACAAAATATTTCCGCAGTTCAGCTTTAGTATATCCTATTGTGTGTTTATATGTGTTTAGAACATGGGGCAAGTTGTAAGACAACATTTGTAATTTATAGTTAGTACGAAAACGTGGTATATTCCAAGTATTAATAGTTCTTGTGTGTATGTTAGCATGACGCATGTCCAAAGATGCCAGAGTCGAATAAAAATCGGCAATGGATGCCGTCGAAAAATACATTTTTTGTAACAACTTAAAATGATACAAATGGTTGACCCGGACAATGTTATGTGTTTCAAAAGCATACTTGGAGGTAGTTGTATTATCAATATTGGCGATTATTCGAACAATTTTCTTCTGCAGTGCGAGAATCTTATTTATGTTAGTTTTGGTCATTGTGGCCCATACTAAATTGCAGTAGTTAAGGTGAGAAAAGAAAAGTGCGTAGTAAACTTGTAATTTACATGTTAAAGGTAGAGTTTCACGACATCGCGATAGAACCCCGCAGACGGAAGAAAGTTTCTTGCAGACAAAGTCAGTGTGGGCATCCCAGTTTAAATAGCAGGAAAAATGTACTCCAAGTATTTTGTGCACTTCAACTATTTCTACCTGGTGATCTTCTAAGTGAAGCGTGCAATGCGGTACTATCGGTTTGTTTCTTGCGCGAAATATTATAGCCTTGGATTTTGTAGGATTAATTCTTAATTTATTCATCCTTGACCACCTAGACAATTTCATCAGTAGGTCATTACATTTCACCATTAAATCATTAAGGTTAGGGCCCGAAAGAAGTAGTGTGCTATCATCCGCGTATATTACAAAATCAGTGGAAGGATCTATGCTTACAATATCATTTATGTACGTATTGAACAAAAGGGGTCCCAATATGCTCCCTTGTGGGGCACCACAACTGATAGGCAAAAGAGATGAAAGTTCATTATCTAAAGACACCGACTGGCTTCTGTTTTGGAGATATCCTTCAAGCAATGTGAGTGGTCTACCACGGATTCCGTACATTTCAAGTTTGTTAACAAGAATAGTGTGATTTAAGCAGTCAAAAGCTTTACTAAAATCAAGGAAAAGGCCCAGCGTATACAAATTCTTATTAATATTGTTCAAAATTATTTCCTTCATTGTTAATAACGCTGTTTCTGTAGATTTACCAGTTCTGAAACCAAATTGTGACTCAGATATTACTTTATGTTTGTCAAAAAACTTACTTATTCTTGAAGAAATGTCTTTTTCCAGACCTTTGGAAAACACAGGGAGTACTGAAATCGGTCTATAATTTGTTGGTATGTTTTGGTCGCCCCCTTTAAAAATGACTGATACTTTTGCAGTTTTCATTGCGTTGGGAAAAACCCCGCACTCAAATGCAAGATTGTAGATGTGTGAAATCAAGGGACAAATTATGGGTAGCACATATTTCAATGGTTTCATCTGCATATTGTTGATATCTAAGGCTTTACTGTTACTAATTCCCATGTACACGTTATAAACTTCATTTGCATCAGTAGGCTCGAAAAATATAGTGTCACTAAGCTGACTAGGATAAGTGGTAATTGTAATGTCGCTGAGGTCATGAGATGAAACGTTATTAAGAAAATGCTTGTTAAAGTATTCTGCAAGTGCCCTCCCTTTTATTTTGTTGCCATTTACTAGCATAGATTTTGTGACAGAGTTATTCGCACGGCGACCTAGGACATCGTTTAAAACTTTCCAGGCAATATCTGGTCTCCTTGAACTGACGTTACAAAAGAGCTCCTGATAATATGATGTCTTCGCTTTCCGTAGCTCACAGTTTAATCGGTTTCTGAATTTTTTAAAGTGAAGGAGTGTATCCCCTGCACGTGTTCGAAGGAACGTTTGATAGAGACGATTTTTGTCCTTTATCATTTTGAAAAGTTCTCTTGTTACCCATGGTTTTCTTATCTTTTTTGTATTTTTCGTGTACGTTTCGAGTGGAAAGTGCTTGGAATAGAAACGAAGGAAATGGTGAAAAAAAAGGTCGTACGCATCATTGGCATCACTTTTCTGCAGCACACAGGACCAGTCGAAGTTCATAATGTCGTGCTTAAAGGCTTCCAAAGAGGCATCAGTTATGCGCTGCACAGTAACAGATTCTTTAACAGTATTTCGCTTAGCATGCTCATGCCGAAAAACGACGAATACCGGACAGTGATCGCTCACATCAGAAGCGATTGTACCAGCAGAGAGCACACTCGTTTCAATGTTCGTGATTATTAGATCTAGTGCCGACGCAGTAGCGCATGTGACACGTGTTGCTGTTTCTATTAAGTTGACAAAACCACAGGAGAGAATCTTCGTGTTGAAATCGTGTACAGTAGCGTTATGGTCTAGAATATTAATATTAAAATCACCGCTGCACAAAAACGAACATTTGTTTAGTGACGCATATTCTAGAATTTGGTCAAAATAATCCGTAAAATGTTTCATGTTACCATTTGGGGGGCGGTATACAACTGAAATGATTTGATTTCGATTTTGTATTGTTAGAACTTCATAATCATCGGTAACGTCACTAAGGTTAGGCAGAATATGGCACCGTTTGCACGCGAGAGTATAGATAGCAACACCGCCACCGCGTTTGTTAGATCTGTTAAGGAAAAACATTTCGTAACCAGGCAGCTGTAGCATCTTGCTATCAGATTGATACCACGTTTCGGTGATCATAAAAACCGTGAATTCGAAAGAGAATTGTTTTAGAAGTAGAACGATTTCTTCTTGCTTGTTGCCTACCGAGCGGGCGTTAATGTGCAAAGCGGTTTCACAGTTTGGGTCTATTAGCTTCACTTGTTGTGGTAGGGCTAATTCGTGATAAGTCATTTTTGTTTGTTTGTTTTGTGATCAAAGAGCAGAACGACGACATATTTCAATTGCCAGGTGAGCTATGATCATCACCTATTACTGGCTCAGCACGACTGCTTTCCAGCGAGAAGAGCTTGACAAGGTCTCTCTCGCTGGCTATCGGCACAACCGCTGAGCCATCGGATTGTCTCATGAAATTCTTTCCATTCTGTGACCACACAGACTTCCAGTGATGCTCATACTTTTTTTTTAACAGCGAAAGCAAGCAGTTTCTTTTGTGCCGGGCAGAGGTGCTCATTGACGTACACAGGTTCAGAATTTTCCAGTCCAATGTCAGCGTTTTTCAGCCTTATCTTCTTGGCTTTCTGCAGGACAGTATCACGTTTGGCTCGAGACCGGAACTGAACTATAATATTTGACTTATCTGCTTTTCGTGTTGGTACCCGATGACAGGATTCAATGTCACATTCTTGAATTGACTCACTGATTGCATTTCCTATCTTTGAGACTATGTCAACCATAGATTCGCTGTCACTTTTGACGACTCCTTGTATTTCAAGGTTCGCCCTTCTTGAATATTGCTCGGACAGAACAAGTCGCTTGTCCAAATCGAGCACCTTTCTTTCCAGACTGGTGTGCATTGATTGAAGCGTCTCATTTTCAGCAGCAAGGTTGTTGCTCTTAGCGATTTCAACGTTTAGTTTTCCCTCAAGCTCTTTAATTGAGTCATGTGCAAACTCGAGGCTTTTAACTAAGCCTTGCTTTTCACTCTTTAGTTCTCGAATTTCATTTCGCATTTCCCGCTCCATCCTTTCATGAAATAGCTTGATTTCAGCTTTGGTTTCTTCTTTGAACTTTGCGAAATCAGCTTTGAAATCCTCTTTCATTTTTGCCACTTCCTTGCCAGTCATTTTAGAACTTGTGTCCCCTCCCCCTACAGCCAAAGAAACACACTCAATAAGTTGGCGAACAAAATAGCAAAAGTTGGCGAAACACTTGGCAGCAGCGACAAGCGACTAATAGCAATGCGTATAATGAAATGGGTTCTTTGCACTAACCTGCGATGTCCTCGGCTTTCCTCAAAGCTCTTCCCAAAGTACGAAGGGCCCTAGCGGGTCTTGGAGCGAACATCCCCGGTGAATTTTCTCGCCGAGCCACTTACCCCTATGATGACATGCGCCGGCGTGGACGTGACCTCGACCACGCGGCGCTTCTCAAGCCCTACCACAAACCCCTGCCTCCAACCTCTTAGGTCGCCCGGATGGCTATCTTTCTGCGGGGGACGATGGAGAAGAAGGTGCGCCTACGTCCAGCAGCATTGCCAACGCTATCGGTTCACTCTACTATGTTTGCCCACCTACTGTTATAATGGTTGTGGGCCCACCATTATGTGCCCGCCTACTTCAATAAATTACCGCACAGCACATTTTGTGCAAAAAGGAAATGTAAGTTATAGAGACTGCTAAGGCGTGTCTGTTCGTAAAGGCGTACTTGTTCCATTTATTTACCGTTACTGCTTGTGTTTTGTGCATGTGGTTGTGCCATTCCTTTACACCATGACGGTCAGTCTGGTATATGGTTATGCATCATCTCACGGTAATTTTTGTTGACACGCATTGCTGTACTTCTGTGTTTCATTATGCTCAATGAAATTTCTTTTCATAGACGCTGTATAAATTCTAATAACCTTTTTTGGTGTTCTATACTTGAGTTCGCTGCTTATAACTGGTATATCAATGTACCGTGTATGGTTTTGCTGCCTGCCAGGCACTGCCGCTCAAGCCTTCAAAGGCTTTGGCAGGCCTGTATGAATGTACTGATTTGATTATTGGCAATAAAAGTATTATTATTATTATTATTATTATTATTACTCGCGCCGCTGGTCGCTGGTGTCGTTTGAGACTGTGCCTCGCATTGCCTGTTCGTTTGTACTCGTACCGTCCTTGAAGGAACACACACACACACACACGCGTACACGCACGCACGCACGCACACACATGCACACACACACACACTCACACACGCACGCACGCACGCACAGACACACACACATACACACCCACATATATATAATATATATGTATATCTTAATATTAAATGGAAGCGACATAATGCTAACACATTTCATTCGTATACACGTTTAAATCACAACTGCATATATTTTTCATTTCTTCATTTAATTGGCGACTATAGCTCGAATCCCACAATGAGAGGTATGACACGCGGATGTTGGAGAAGAAAATTATTTTATTAGATAAATAATGTAGCTTTTCTGATTTTCTGTGGTAAGAAATGTGTACAGCGTATGTGGTGTTGCGACGCTGGTTGCTCGAACCTCGACCGGCGTTACTACTGGGTAGCGTGGCGTTGTCGGCAGGCTGCAGGCGTCCAGTAGACCACGGCGACCAGCCCGGGGCGAGACGATTTCTACTGCGAAACTTGCTCTGTTGATTCCATGGTAGGTGAAGGATATAAAAAAAGAGAATAATAAGGAAAATAATTGCGGGGCCGCTTGAGTAGGCCCGCTAAAATTGTAGGCGGGTTTTTGCTCATGTCAAGGTCACGTGACTTCTACTGACTCTGGTTGGTGATGGGCCGCTGCTTCCTATCTCCTAGGCGACGTTTCACGTGCTTGCCTCCGCTGGCAGCAACCCGTGGGTCCAGTTTGGTTCGTGGAAAGGAGTCTCCCCTTGAGTCGCACAGTTCGCGGAACGCGGCCCGGCCTCCCGTCACGCGCACACACACAAAGGGGCCCGTACTTAGTGTGAGGCGCCCGCCAGACCGGCGTACACTGGAGACACCCATAGCAAATTAGGGATTCATCCTCCGTTTCGATTAGGCATTGTCTCTCGATCATCCTTTTTGCACGGGATGCTACACGCCATCCGTAACAGTGGGCAAGCTTTTCTCGTGTCTTGCTTCTGTTGGACAATGAAAGGATTAAAAGGGGCGAAGGAGCGAGCTGGTGGGGGTGACCTCCTGCCTTTTGGTGACTCTTGCATTCCGAAAGACGGTTGGCAGGAACGGTATTCATTTGAAACGGCGGGAGCCACATGATTGACCATCATTTGATATCGGTGTGATCGACCGAAGGTATGATGCATATAAACAGAAGCGGGAAACCTAGCGCCGTAAAAATAAACACTTCTACGTGAGCCTTGGATTTAAAGTGTCCCTCACCAGGCCCCACAGGACTTCCTGTTATAGACAATAAATTGTAAAGCCTCGTTTAGGGAGCGCCTTACTACAATTTTTATTGGGTAATTGTAAGAGAACGCAGATGGAGGGGGGGAAGAAATTGAAATATGATGTGGACATGGGGGCTGCCGTGAGGCGAGCTTTAGTGCTAACCTAAGCACTCTCCCCTTTTATCTCGACTCGGGTCAGCAAGCGACATATATATCGCTGGGTTGCGCCGTATCCCCGTACCGCAGCCAAGAAACCTTGTCAGCTTACGTGAAAAGCTCTGCCTCCGGTTTTTTTTTCCTCTGCGGTTCTTGTTGTGTGATGCACTTCCAGGGTGGCAGTGTGCATTTTGCTTTGGGCGATTTACCGAAGTCAAGCTCTATGATTGGTGGCATTGCAAGCATTGTGCCTGACGTAGGCGTGCGACCTTGACTATGGCTGCAAGCGTGGCTCTCTAGAGGGGACTGGTGACTTTTGTTATGATTTCCAGCTGTTTAGCGGTGGGCAGCCGTTTGGTACTCCTCAGACACGAATTGCATCACGGGATCTACGCAACGAGCTTGTTTGTTTGAAATGCCCAAATCTGGTGAGGGGTCCTTTAAGAAAGATACACCAGTAAAATAACAATATGCCAACTAAGCACATCTAGGTGGACAAATTTGAAAGGCCTCAGATAATTTTGTGTTGATAATAGTATCAGCAACGTCAATATATTTTTTAAATTTGGTTTCGAAAACATGTGCATGAGTTGCACAATTTAAAAAATGCCCTCTTTTTCTTGCTCCACTCGGTAGAGAGTTTTTGTTTCTCCGCAAACTTCTTGCCATTTACGGGTTACCAGTATACCATAGCTGCGGATGGCACTCGCAAAGCTTCTAGCGACACCTTGTGACTTTTATTTCAACTACAATGCGCTTGAATAAATTTTGTCCCCCACGAATGTTCTCGTCGAAGTAAAATCGTAAACAGACTGCACGTTACAAATTTTCTCGTTCATACAGCTTTACATGAGCAGTTTATTAGAATATGGTAGCTTACTTCGTCCCGAGAAGTCGCTACCAGCGTTGTCGCTGCTGTACACCTATCCGGTAGCCGGGCACTGGAGGAAGCGATAATACGTTTACGGGCACGCTAAAGCTATTTGTTGAGTCAGTTCTGAGGAAACTGACGTAGTGTACTATGCTACTTGGAAATATACAACATTTATTATGTTTGTCCGAAATGGCGGGTTTCCGACAGGAGATTTCGTAATTCCTTCACTAAATTCAAGGGTAGACTCCACCAGCAAGCATCCACATAAACACAACGCCGTGGAATTACGAAAGATAATTTAGAAGGTAGGGAAATAGCGGAGATCGAAGCTCGAAACCCAATCAAGGAAATGTGTGGCTCAACATTGTCTAGATGTTCTGACACGGCAGATTACCGATGTATCTTGTTATTCTACTTCATTATTGCGATTTCCTTCTTGGGACACTTAACTAACTTTGTGGGTTATTTTAATGTGATCTAGATTCTTAGGGTATTCACCGTATTTTCCAGGTGCTGCTTATTTATCTGTGCCTCTAACTGTTTTCCTGCCGAATGGGATCACATGGCAGTGCGTGTTCCGTGGTCTATTGGGCAGCGTGTCTGGGTGCGGTGCCGGTGGTACGAGGTTCGAAACCAACGGTCAGACTAACTCGTGTCACTCGGTACGCGGCACTGGGTATGTGTTGATGCTCAATAAACATCTTTTATGCCAATTCAGAGCACTCAGTGGCACCAGCTGTGTGCCGATCTTCAACGACAAAAAGTGCCCGTTTAGTTTCTCCAGTACTCGGCCGAACCTTCGCGGCGGCAACGCAAGTTGGCCAAGAGCCCGGTTGCATCCACGTTTCGGCATCGGCAGTACGGTGTTGCTGCGTTGATTCAATGCTAATCGCACGAACGTTGAACAGTCTTCGCGGAATGGGTTCTGTCTGAATTTGTGCGTTGAAAAATTGTGTCCGGTAATTTACTCCCAGCAGCACGAATATACTGTACAGTCATTGCTTCGATGACAGCGATGAGCTGCCGTTCATTTCCTGAGCCCGACGTACGCGCCCCGACTAATTTCCTTCCGCCTGTGGATTTTATTAGGACGATGCGGACACCATGTTAGCACTCGGCCTACACTCCAAAAACAGAGTTCTGGGCACTCTCTCTGGGGGAGTATCTGCTCGTCTCATATTTCACTCTCTTTTCGAGAGTAGATCGACCCTCTTTGAGAGAGAGTAGAATAACTCCTCCTGACAGAGCTTTGTTACTGCACCGCAAGGGAGTGCTAGTATTTTTCCGCGGAGTGCTAATACTCTTCCCCACAGGGGTAAAGGTGCTCGCACAGACCGAGTGCTTCTACTCCTGCAAATCGAGTGCTACTCCTCCAAGCCGGGTGTTTCTACTCCCCCAAACAGAGTGCTAGTACTCCTTAGGAACAGAGTGCTAGTACTCTTCCAACATTGTGAAAGCACGATGTAGATCCATGGTCGCGTTAGAAGGGCTTCGCAATACTTACATGTAGGGAATATTTGATTCCTTCATAAATAGCTCCTGCAATTATGCTTGGTGAACGGGATGTAATCTGCAGTCGCCGAGTTACTCAAATGAAACATTTTTTCTCTTCAAAGGTCAAAATTTTTATTGATCACTCACAAGACAAATTTAATAATATTTTGAGGAACATACTGACACGCACATAAAATCAGATTACAATGGTGCCCATGAACATAAGAACACATTTTGAATAAAACATAAGTATATTCTCTAAAGTTTCATCAGTATTACAGTGTAGAAATATCCTTTAATTTCAATTGGCATATTCTTTTCAAAAACAAAGTACACAATGGAAAGTTAAACATACGACAAACGTGTGCAAACTCACAATCATTGACACTATGATCGAAGAGAAATATTCGCCACATTACTGGCCAGCAAATGCATATCTGGCACAAAACGCATGCACTTATATGGTAGTGGTTACCAGATGAGCTGCTAAGCATGGGGACGGCAATGTAGATAAATCGTGGAAGAAACTTTCTTGTGTGCCATATTTTAGGACATATTGTCACACTCTAGTAGGAGATGGGAAAGCCGGCGCAGAGGACGTGTGAAAGTACTTTATCAGAGCAGTGAACGCGACGTCGTTGTCGTCTTTGTTTTTCTACTCGCGCGCTAGTTCAGCGTCGTTTTTATCACCTGGCACATACCCGCGGTGACCATATAGGATGTGGTATTTGCCCCTCCTTTAAAATAATGGCATCGTCACGATGCATTAGCCCCCGAAGGCTGTGCACAGACGGTACAAAGTTGAGATCATGAGGAAAAGTATGGCTTCATACGAAGCACGTGATCAACATGGGGCAGATGCCGCCGGCGTTTGGAGCAGTTTTGGCTGTCAGGGACAACTTCATAATTCACATCGCTGATGCGGCGCAGAACTGTGTACGGGCCGAAGTATCTTCGTCTGAGCTTTTCAGACACCCCCTAGCCGACGAATCGGAGTCCAGATCCATACCTGGTAACCGACGTTGTATCGGGTCTGTGTCGAAGATTGTAGTGTCGGGCATCGTATTCCTGTTGATCGTTGATTCGCAAAAGCGCAAGCTGCCTGGCTTCCTCTGCACGTTGCGTAAACTCCTCGGCACCAGTCTCGTCGTCACCGCACTCGTGTGGCAGCACTGCGTCCAACATTGTTGTCACTTCCCGTCCGTAAATGAGGTTGAAAGGCGTCACGCGTGTTGTCTCTTGGCGAGCTGTGTTATACGCAAATGTAACAGATGATAAAATTTGTTTCCAGTTCTTGTGGTCGACGTCGATGTACATACTCATCATATCTGCCAGAGTCTTATTCAAACGTTCTGTCAGCCCATTGGTTTGGGGATGATAAGCCGTGGTCTTTCGGTGAGTGGTACCACTTAGTCGCAAAACGGTATCCAGAAGCGCAGCCCTGAACGCAGATCCTCTGTCTGTTAAGACCACTGCGGGAGCGCCATGCCTTAGGATGACGGTATCGACGAAAAATTGCGCTGCTTCAGCTGCTGTTCCACGCTGGATAGCACCTGTTTCAGGGTATCGAGTAAGGTAATCCGTGACGATCCATGACGACGATTAATAATCTATTTCCGGCAGTAGACAGACGAAACGGACCCAAAAGGTCCGTGCCAATTTGTTCGAATGGTGCTTGTGGTATCTTAACAGGATGCAGCAGTCCAGCTGGCGTACCGGGTAGGGCTTTGCGGCGCTGGCAATCCAGGCATGTCTGTATGTAACGTTTCACGCTCGACGCAAGTCTTGGCCTATAGTACTTTAGCCTAATTCTTGCCAATGTGCGGGTGTTGCCCAAGAGACCAGTGGTCGGCTCGTTGTGACAGACATGTAGGACTTCGTCGCGAAGAGGTGCGGGAATAACGAGTAGGTAGCTGCTGCCACTAGGTGAAAAGTTCTTTTTATAGAGAACGTCGTGGCGCAAGCAAAACGAAGGAAGCCCTCTCGCGAATAACCTCGGCAAGCTGCTCGTTATCGATCTAAGTAATCGAAAAGAGGAACGAGTTCTGCATCCTCGCGTTGGTGGTGCGAAACAGCGACAGTATCTAGCACGCCTAGAAAATCCGCGTCATCATCATCGTGGAGTGCAGTCTCAACAGGAAACCGAGAGAGGCAGTCGGTGTCGGTGTGTTGTTTCCCCGATTTGTATACGACCGTGAAGTCGAACTTTTGGAGCCGAAGACTCCGGCGCACAAGCCGTCCAGCTGGATCCTTTAAATTAGTCAGCCACCAAAGTGCGTGATGTCCACTGACAACGGTGAAACACCGACCATACAAATATGACCGAAATTTCAAGACGGCCCACACCAGTGCGAGACATTCGTTCTCTGTAGTGTAGTAGTTAGCTTCCGTCCGTGAAAGCGTCCTGCTGGGGTGAGCAATCATTCTTTCGGTGCCGTCCTGCAGCTGTACAACACCGCGCCAAGGCCGACATTACTAGCGTCAGTGTGAAGAATCGTAGGGCCGTCTTCATCATAGTGTGCGAGCACGGGAGGCGTCTGCAGCCGTTGCCATAGATCGTGAAATACCTGTTGCTGGTCTTCACCCCACACGAAGGGGACACCTTCTCTGGTGAGATTTATTAAAGGGACACTAAAGTTAATATTAAGTCAACGTGGACTGTCGAAATACCATTCCAGAAACCTCGAAACGCTTGTTTCATGCGAAGAAGAGACTTATTTTAAGAGAAAATTCGTTCTGAAGCGTCCGCGTACCTCGAGCGCAGTTCAAATCGCCCGCCCTCCGATAGAGGATTGGTGAAGTCATGGTCTCATAGTGACGTTGCGCCGTGGGTGAGTAAAGCGACGCCCGCAGACGGCGCTACGGCTTTTCTGCGCAAAAAGCAAACGCGCGTCTAGTAACTGAGCCAAGACAGAGCCGACAGCAGCGCGAAAGCGGAACTGTGGTGGCTAGTGGAAGGGAAAGCACGCGACTGTAAGCTGGTTCTTTATTTTATGACGCCAACTTCGACGCTCATTGCAATGGACGACCCTGAAGACAGGTTGGCTTGCGATGCTGGGCTCGACTTCAGCGATTTAAGCACTGATGAACGTGACCTGCCGCTAAAGGCTCGCGCTGCCGGCGTCGTTGCGTAATACAACGACTGCAACTGTATGTCATGGCTGTACATATTCGCACATTTTAGTTTTTCCTTCGTGAAAACCAAATGCCGCACTCACCGCCTCGTCTTCGACCTGCATTTGTTTTTGCGCTTCGGAGAATGCAGGCAAGACCGACGGAACAGCGGTATGGGAAAGCGTTGCCTTGAAAGGCACTCCACACAACTTCAGTAAGTCAGCATTGAACACGTAATCCCCTGAGAAGAAAGTGCAGCGAGCACACTGTGCTCTTTTCCAACGCGCTGCGGCATATGTACGGCACTTAAGCACTTCGAACGGAGAGGCTCACTCGTTGGCACCCAGTGATAAGTAACGTTGGATTCGCCTCTGCAACTGCCCTTGGCCAAGTTCCGCCGACCGTTCGCGCATCCCACGACGTCACATGGACGTGGCATTCTCGCTGCTTCTTCCAAATGCAAGTTTCGGGAGCCAGCAGAACTAGCGCAGCACGACGCGATAACGAAACAACTGAAACTCCAAAGCGCGGGCGGCGCAGAGTCGAGCGCGCAGAGTTGAGCGAAAACGAAACCTTTCGACCACCCATACTACTCAAGGGGAACGTCAAAATGTTATTTTTTCTTACAATCCAATAGAAGTGGACAAGTAGCTTTTTCTTCCGTCTTATAATCTAATGAAATGATCTTTTTAATACTAGTAGTTGAGTACTAGTGACAAATTATTATGAGGATTGCCTTCGTCATCGGGGTAGTACCGGGATGTCGCGGGGGGGTCTCAAATCTTTTCATGCATTTACCTCAAGTTCTCGGTTACTAAAGCTCTGTTTGCGATTATATTGACGCCTTGGACGTTCTAGAACATTGCTTTATCATTTTAACTTGACTTCATAGTAAGCTTTAGTGTCCCTTTAATGGCCATGCGATTCGCGAAAATTCCGCAATGAACCGTCGTTAGTAGGCGCAAAGGCCCAGAAAACGTCGCACGGTATTTTATTTGATGGCGTTGGGAAATTAGCAACGGCAGAGATTTCTTCAGGGTCAGGTCGGACACCTTCACGACTAACAACGTGACCGAGAAATTGAAGTTCTTGAAAACTAAAATGGCAGTTTTCAGGTTTCAGAGTTACACCAGCTGAGCGTATTACTTCAAAGACCGTCTTTAGTCTCCGTAAGTGCTCCTCGAACGTGACAGAGAAAACAATCACGTCGGCGAGGTACACCAGACATGTTTGCCATTTGAGGCCTGAGAGTACCGTGTTCATTAGTCGTTGAAACGTTGCTGGCGCAGAACACAAACAAAAGAGAAGCTCCTGAAATTCATAAAATCCGTCGGGCGTCACAAAAGCGGTCTTCTCACGGTCTCTCTCATCGACTGCTATTTGCCAGTAACCGCTTTTCAAGTCCATCGACGAAAAGTAACGTTCGTTTCGTACCATGTCCAGTGAATTGTCGATACGCGGTTGCGGATAAACGTCTTTCTTTGTGATCTGGTTGATTTTCGATAGTCGACGCAGAAGCGCAGGCTACCGCCCTTCTTTTCCACCAATACGACAGGCGATACCCAAGGCCTCTAGGCCGAATAACCCCTCTTCAAGCATCGTCTTCACTTGCGTTTCTATTGCCTCGCGGTCTTTCGGCGCTACATGATAAGGATTCCTCCGAATTGGTCTAGCATCGGCTTCGGTGGCAATACGGTGCTTAGTGAACGGCGTCTGGCTAACTCGTGACGTGGATGAGAAAGAGCTCTTAAACTACTGATCGATGAGCTCAAGGCTGTTGCGTTCGACGGGTGATAAGGCTGGACTGATATCGACCACAGGGGCAGGCATAGCCACGGTGGACAACGCGTGCTCCACTGAGAAGCAGTCCTGTAGTGAGGTAAATTCGTCGAAGTAAACAACAGCCGTGCCTTCAACAATGTGTCGATGTTCACTGATAAAATTCGTCAGCAGGAGTTCAGCACGTCCATCGCGTACGTTGATTACGGCCTTGGCGATGGAAACGCCTTGACTCAGTACCAGTGCGTCGATGTGTTCAGCGACGCCAGTCCCAGTCTTCAAGTTGTTGCGGATTACAGGCGCGAGGGAACAGCTTCGCGGCGGAAGCGTGACGTCGTTGTCGGCGATACGGAAGCGGGGTCGCTGGTGTTCCGTGGGGCTGACGTCGTCTGAGCTCGTAGAAAATGTGACGACGAGGGTACGGGCATTAATCACTGCACCGTACTCTCTCAAGAAATCCACCCCTAATAAAACACACTTACAACACTCAAAGAGAATGACGAGGGAGGCGACGAAGGTTGCACCGGCGATTGCTATTGTGGCTGTGCATTTTCCAATCGGCGTCATCAACTGGCCGCCGACAGTTCTGATGTTGGGTCCGGTCCACGGTGTCTTCACTTTTCTCAGCCTGTCGACCAGTATCGACGAGAGCGGCCACTTGGTGGCCGTCAATGCAAACGACAAAATCGGCGCTGACGGCTTCGGTTACAGGGGGTGTGGTTGGAGTCGTCGGAGCTTTAGAGTAGTCGGTCGTCGGTGATGGGGGCTCTTGGAAAGCTACACGGTTTGCAACCTCACCCCCGGAGGTTGCTGCCTCCAGTTTCCCCGGCGCGGGCTAGGAGACCTTGCCCTAGAGGCGTCAGAAAAATTGCGACAAGTTGGTGGGGTGCAACGAGCCGGAGAGGGGGAACTCGATGGAGGCGTCGCTGAACATTCAGGGCGAAAGTTTGTAGAATTTTCGTCGCAGGTACGGGCAACATCAAACACAGGGTAATTGAAGTTGGGAAATCCTGGATACGCGGCTGCGCGGTAGCGGCACGCGCAATAAACATGTCCTGCTTCGCCGCAATGAAAGCATAGCGGCCGGCGGTCAGCGGTGCGCCACAAGTCGGTCTTTCGAAGCGGGTAGCGGGCAGAGGATTCACCGTAAGACCGAGGCGCAGCGATCGGCTGGCGGCGATACGGCATAGCTGACTGCGACTGTGACTGTCGAAAATAGGGCGTTGGGGTTGGCGGTGATGAGTGGTGCGCGCCGGCGCGCACCACTCACGGACCTTGGCGGTAGACGTGGAAGGTACTTTCTGCCGCAGGCGTCACGAGAACGTGATCTTTTTGGGTGAAGGCAACTGGTCAATGAACTCACACATGCTACCTGAAGGCATCAATGTTGCCGGATTCGATACCCTCGTTATGTAATGAACGAGAAGAAAGGGGGCGGTTACCCGAGGGGCCCTAATTTTTTAGTCATTTTATAAGAAGCAAACAACACTGACACTAAGGACAACATAGGGGAAATCACTTCTGCTTTATAAATGAAATGAAGTAACGACAAATAATTGGAAATGAAAGTAGATGAAAAAACAAATTGCCAAGGTTCTACTAGGAAACAAATACCCAAGAAAGTGCGTGGGGCTCTATTGGTAGAGCATCGCACGCGAAATGCGAAGGTTGTGAGATCATTCCCCACCTGCGGCAAGTTGTTTTTCCCCGCACTATCTCTGGTGCGGCCATAATTTGAGGATAATGTCTAGAAACATGATGCTCAGTACGGATGAAAATATGGTCTTCCAGTTCAATGGATATGACACGATGTGCCTATAAGAAAGGGCAACAAGGCTTGTTATGGGAAGCTTACCTACATTTCAATAATAACAGAAAAGTTCACTGCGGCCTGCATATTAGCTTACTAAGAAGCATGATATTATTTTCATTTATGAGGTGCGCAACGGAGTTCATTTTTGACGGACTGGACTAAGGCTGCAGCTTGAAATCTTGCATTTTACATTCTTGAAGGCCTGTAAAAGTTGCAGTTACACCGCAGTTATTACTTTATTAGACCAGCTCTTTCTTGTGCACGACAGACGACTGGTAAGACGGAATTAAAATGACGTTTTATTTTTATACTTTATTTCTACATTAAAAATTATAAAGCGATAAACACACTTTGATCTGCCATGGAGTAGCAAGAACCGCACGTTAGTCTTGTAACCCCCAGAGGAAGGGTGATTTAGCGGTTCATATGACATAACTCGGAAATGCCAACTCATATTAACAAATGCACAGGCATGTCGAGAACAATAAGCGTATGCAAAGCGCCTCTGCACTTGTAATTCCACACAGCAGCCGTTATATTCGACGCCGATACTCGCTGCTTGAAAATTCATCGAGTTCGTAGGCATAAGCACCCTTCCAGATTCGCACCGTGCTCTAAAACCGCGCCAGGAGACATATCAGACATACAATCACACCATTTCAATACATGAGCGAACACAGTTCAGTCTTGGGGCTAAACCACATTAGAGCGAATTGGCGCTTGATGGCGACGAGCAACGGCTTCGAGCGACAAAACGGGCCGTCGCTTGAACAGATCGCTCACTTCTAGAAATCTAGAATTCATCGCTCGTCTCCCGGAAGCTTTATGAGTGACTAGCCAATAGCGCGATGCCGCAACTGGATGTACATCGCTCAACTACTACCTATTGTCGCGCGGAAGGAGCAAACTATGAAATTTTTATACGTGCAAGAATAAGGACCTTAGATTATTTAGAATTGGCTTTAGAACGTATGCGGGAGAAAATGATGTAGAGGAATTATGGAGGTATATTACAGAGGTGGTGACCAGTTCATTATCTCTGTTTGTCCCAAAAAGAGCTAAGCGTTTACATAAAGCAATCCGTGGGTTTCTCGTGAGTTAATACATTTAAAACGTCAGCTACGTCGTGCGAGGAAGCGAAAACCGAAAAATCAAGAGAGAATATCGGCCCTTAGCACTCAAGTTCACCAGAAATTAAAAGCATCTAAAACGTCTTCTTTCACTACAACAATGACCTTAAAACATCACCTCAAAAATTTTGGTGATAGGTTGCCCGATCAAGGCCTTCAATTAATGGAATAGTTGTAAATGATACCATTTGCAACAATCCCCAAATTATTGCCCAAGAATTCAACACTTCTTTTGGTTCCGTATTCAGCCGAAGAGATGAGAGTGCTGCAATAGATTTAGAATGCGAGGACCACACTAATGACAGCATTTTTATCTCTAAAGACGGTACAGAAGACGTGTTGGTAAAATTGGATGTAAAAAAGTCTCCTGGTCCTGACAATACTGAATGAGTATTTAAAGCGATACTGTGAGTGGATTGCATGCTTTTTGGTTAAAATCTTTTCTCTGTTGTGATTAATAGATGGTGCATTACCAAGTCAATGGTTATCTGCCATAATTGTGACTGTTTATAAGGCTGGAGACAGGCTAGACATTGGGAACTACCGTCCGATTTCCATAACTTGTACGGCTTGCAAAATCTTAGAGCATATAATTAGTAAACACTTAGTAGAACATATTGTAAACAATAATATTTTTTACAACAAACAACATGGTTTTGGAAGGTGTCTGAACTGTCACGCAATTATTTGGAACAATACACAGTTTTGCAGAAGCCCTTAATTGTCGTGAACAAGTTGATGTCATCGCTCTGGATTTATCAAAGGCATTTGATAGGGTTAGCCATAGCAAGCTATTTGAAAAACTTTATGGGTATAATGTCAATTCAAACATTATTAAGTAGATTCAGGCTTACTTACATAACAGACAACAGTTTGTTGAAATAGATGGCGAGTGTGCCTCTTTCCGTCCTGTATTATCAGGTGTACCTTTGGGGTCGGTTTTGGGTCCAATTTTGTTCCTGCTGTATATTAATATCGCAACTGATGTACGTCGTATGATTGAAGTGTGGTTGTTTGCCGATGACTGCTTCTTGGTTTGCATCCGTTAAGAGTGTTTCTGATCAACAACGACTAAATGATGCCTTATGTCGAAGTTATAGCTGGTGTGAAGAATGGCATATGCAAATCAATTTTGATAAATCTGTTTGCATGACGGTTACGAATAAGAAAACTCCATTGATGTTTTCGTACGCTGTAAATAATAATGTAATCAAGCGTTCCACAAAGCTGAAATATCTTGGCGTAACAATCACTACTAACCTCAACTGGAATGAACTCGTCGAAAACATATGTGGATCAGCCCAGCGCAAGCTTGGTTTGTTACGGCGTAAAGTGAGAAATGTTGCACGCGATATTAAACTCAAGGCATACACTACCACTGTTAGACCAAATTTAGAGTATGCTTGTATATTTTGGGACCCTCATCAACAATACATAAAAGATAAATTAGAGCGCATTCAGCGAATGGCGGTTAGGTTTATTTTTTCTGATTACGACAAAACTCACTCGGTAACCTCCATGCTCGTCAGGGTTGGTCTCACTACGTTGCCTGTGCGCACGAAAATTGCACGCCTTAAGTTTTTATTTGAACTGTATAACAATAAATTAAACCTGAATTCCACTTTGTATTTGAAGCCTCCGGGAAGTGTCTCACCGCGAACTAACCACAATTACGTTATAACGCCTTATGTGCCAAGAGTCATGTCTTTAAGCACTCTTTCATTGTCAAGACAATTGTTGAGTGGAATAATTGGAATTCTTGTGTTTCCGAGAGATAACACGGTTGACACCTTTGAAGAAAACTTGACTGCGTTCTTTGCGTGAACTTTGTGCTCTGTATTCCCACCCTGTAACAGCCCGGCAGGGCTCACAGTATTGGAAGTAAATAAATAACCTGCGGCAAGACTTTCGGAAATATTTTATGCTACGTTTTACAGTAAAATACATCAACTTAATTTACTAAAGCACGCGCCACGCTAGTTTCGACACGTATTTGCAGCCCTCATACAGACAGGAGACGTCGCTCGAAATCATCGCTCCCACGGTGTACGATTTGTAGGCGACGAGCGAACGCGACAGCCATCTCTGTCGCGCGCAAGATCGCTTATGTGGGTTTTATACTTTATTCGGCAGAAAGCATGGATTCCTCAGGCGTTTTTAGTAAGTTGAAGATAACGCGCACAATTGATCTCTTGCAGTGTGCAGCTGAATGCCTGCGGCAAAATTTCTTACCAGCACTGGCACTGCACGCAACTTCAGTGGTCGCAGATTACCTATGGGCCAGACACAGTCAAGCGCGCGGATTATTTATAGTGAAAGCATGCCGCCAGCAAAATGACGTCTTCTCTTGTGCGACTCTTTGAGACTGAGTGAAACGCTGTTAGCGCGTTCCCGCCTCGCGAACTAATGCTAAAGAACTGATTTTCTATGTACGCAGAGATTTGCCGCGCGTATTTCTGTCGACTTCAAGGCACGAGAGACATAATAGCACCAGTACCCACCTCCGAGCCTTTGCGCAAGCCTAGAAGATCGGCAAACAAGTACGAAGGCTAGCAAGCAGGCGGCATTGTAGCTTGTAATAATCTATCGAGCCTTCAGAGCAGTAATAGTTTGTGTGCTCTGCAGCCTTTGTGGATCAGAGCTGAGAAACACCGCGAATTCACTTGCTAAGGACAGCGCGGATTATTTAGGTTACCGAGAGTTTGCTGGAGGGCGGGATGTTAGCGTTCGATCGTAAACGCGTTATTCAGAACCGTTTGCAACAAGATTATGCAGCAAGTGCTTGACAAATGTTGCGCACCCGATTGCAGCGTACATGATACATTCGTAGTCGTAATGAGACGGCGTCAGTGTTCACTTAGATACTTTTTAAAGGTATTTATTGAAACAAGAAAAAGAAGGCGGCAGTCGCTGGGTTTGTGCAACCCTCCGCATTCAAGTTTTATGCTATGCTCGAAGTTACTTGGAGCTATTAAGGCAACACCAATGCTTAAAGCACGCCACCTTGCTGCGCGTGCATTCACTCTGCGAGAGGTCGCCTGCTACGGTCAAGCAGACGACCAGACGAAGCAAACGATGTAAGCAGCGCCATGGTCGAGCTGGGAGCCTAAAGAGGAGAAACGAGGAGGAGCGACGACGGAGGCGCGAAATGTCGCTACTTTAGGAAGTTTCAGGTGTTTTAGTTCACATGACTGCTGCGTCGTTCGCACGTTCGCAGCCAATAGCAGCGCTGTTGACATGTGCGTCATACCTACGTGATGGACCGGGCGGGGTAGGGCCGGAGACCAAGCGCCTCGCCGCTCCGATCACGCAGATACATTTGTTTTTTTCGCCGATCGAGATGCTCGCCTCTTTCACCGCTGACGGCGGCTCAACAATCGGCTGCAGCTTGCGTCTCACATGAAACCCATAATAGAATAAAGGGGCCTCGAAAATGTGCCTGTGATAAAACATCGCGCGAAACTAAATCGTTGGGTCGACTTCCCCGATGCAAACGTCCGTGCGTTCAGGCTCGCCTGGCTGGCGTTTCCTCATTGCCGTCAACGCCGTCGGGAAAAGGATTTCCCTTGAAAGCAGCATATGTGTGCATACATCGATTGTGTGGACGAATATAGGCGCTTTTCTACGAGCTTCGGGTGAATCACAAGGGCTGTCCGGCCCGAATCCGATGGCCAGTGAGGAAGGCTTATATACTGTGTCCCAGCGATCGCCTGGTCTCCTGGTTACCCCATTTGCTTTTCGCTGCACTCAGCGTTGAGAAAACTAAACGCACTGCAATAGTTGTGCACAAGTTGGGCTGACGAACATAGGCACGTTATTACGAGCTACACATGGTTGTGTCGCAATCGCCTCTGATCCGACGACCGAGCAAGGTATAGACATGCTGGCTCCAAGCCATCGCGTCTGCCATTGCCGAGGGCCTTGTGGAAAATTTGCCGCTCGCGTAGGCACGTTTCAGACAGGCATCATTTGTTTACATCGATAGAGATGTGCAAAAAATATTGCTTTCACATCCTTGGCGAAATTACAAAGTATCCAGAGCATCCACGCATGGAAGGGGATCTAGGTGAAGCTATCCGCCCCTGACTCAATCTTACCATGTGCCCCGAATAGACCTATGCGGCTAGTCTGACTGCCATGCTTCGCACGATGTACCGTGTGGAAGATTGCACCATGTCTCCTGGGCTTACGCTAGCATTTGCAGCGCCTGTGAATTAACAGGAAAACTTGGGCGATTCTTCACCCCAGACTGAGTAGGCAGCAACCATTCTTCTACAGGGAACTACGGACGAGCTTTCGTCAACGTTATCTCACTCAACAGTGTGTACCCTACATGCTAAGATCTCAACTGCAAACATTGCACGGTGCACAACGCCAGGCGCTACATGGTATGGAAGTGCGACGCCACAGAGGAGCCAGAAGCCCAAAACCAACCGAAGAGCAGTGGGACGGCCGGCTGACAGGCTCCGACCCTGAGGACAGGCTCATGCTTGTGTTCAGGGCCCTGTGAACGTGGAGGAAACTCATGGCTTCCTGGACTGTGAACACCACCCACCTAAGGCGAAGAGTTTCGCTGACTCATCTCAAACTTTACCACTTTTACTAGGAGGGGGGACCGAATCAAATAACCGGTCTGGCTTCCTGGAGCTCTTCATAAATTGTATTGGTTTGTTCTCCCGCAGGTTGTTGCAGGGTGGCATCTCGAAAGTCAGTAGCCAACCAAACCACCGTAAAATATCGAAGAGCTCCGCGGTGACAGTCGTTCTGACTTGACGCCCTGCACTTTTGAAACCACGAGGTCTGTTCATAAGGATGAGCGATTGTCATTGCGATTCTAATAGCTTGTTAAAAGAACTAACAAAGCAGCAATTTATGTCAAAGGACATTCATGAAGGGAGGAGGCGCTATGCCCTCAAACGAGAGGGAAGTCTAATGATAGGAAAAACTAAGAGGTAGGCCTCAGAAACTTGTTTCTGGTCTGCGACTCGTCAAGTGGGGTAAAGGGTTAGGGAGAGCATGGGCGAGCCTTTCGATCGTTCGAAGAGCAGAAACGGGCGTGAAAGTCCATCTTCATTTCGACTTGTCTTCAATACAGTAGTTCATTCTCGTCGAGCCTTTTGAACAATCTCGGATGTACGACAGCCGTTGCTTCGCAATTGAGAAGATTTCAGGAGCTGGTGTCATGTGGTCAAGCTCTGGGAAGTATATTTTTTGGTTTCAAATGATGCATCAGACGCGTTGATACAATGTCACTTCCCCGCCTGCTCACAGAGAATAACACGCACGCACGCATGCAGCAAGGAACAATTGCTTGTTTTTATGTCAGGATATGTGTACCTGCGTAGTTTTTCACACACTCCAACTGGCGCAGCACGCGCTACACTACGCAGCATCATCTGTACACTGGGCTAGTAGCGCCAGTCGGCGGTACTAGCCCAGTGTCAGACATAATCTGCGGGAGAAATTAACCCGCAACGAAAATCGTTTTAAAATTTAAATGAATAATCTTTTAGCGAGTTACCCCTTTTCCTTATTCGGGCATGTTTCTATAGCCTTGTACGCGGGCCAGTCTCGAATATAGTGCTTTCTAGAAATTGTGGGCTGGTACGTGCTACTGAGAATATTGTGTATCTCTCTGGGTCCAATGCCACCGCGGCTGAGCAAACAGATTTGAGTAAATGAACAGCGCTGTCCGCGGCCGGCTTCTGGCAAACGTCCTGTAGCAATGAAACCCGATACTGCAACCATTCCACCACGGACGCTCTTACCCCAGTACTCCATCTGCCATAAACACATCGTAGTTTAGCATCTAAATGTCGGCCGATCCAGACGATAGTGCAGTAAAAACGCGAGTCCGATGCTCCTCCTATTTCCTTCACGCAAGGGAGAATTAGGAGGTGCCATGATTAGTGTCTTTGCCTTCAGTAGGTGGGAGTGGTATGTCGGGCTGGCGGCAAGAAAGCTTCCGTACAAATGGGAGAGGCGTGGAATTAAAGCGGTGTTGGCTAGTTGTCTTTGCTTCCTTTTGCATTACGGTAGCGGAACCGAAAGAATTGCTGGTTTATAAGAAGAAACCGAATGGTGCAAACGCGAGCAGACGTCGCTTTGCCTTTAAGAAAGATGCTGAAACAGCACAGGAACGGTTATCTTGACTGCAGGAGGAGGAAATAAACAGGGAAGGTAGGAATCTTAACCCGAAATGCGCCTGGTTGGCTACTCTCTCGGGTGGACCGGCATAGGGAATAGAAAGATAAGATAGCTTAAGGACGCTCAGGGAGCAGGAAGAACTGCCGAGAGTTCGCAAACGCGGGAAAAACGTGAGTTCATCAGAACCGCTAAAGAGGATTGAGTGCGAAGGAACACCAGGGGAACACGAGCTGCGCCTACAATCGCGGAAGAAGCTCTTATCAACAATATCTGCGAACGTGGACGATGCTTCAGGAACAGATTCAAGCGGTGGCACGAGCCTGGAGCGGGACCGGCAGAGCTGCCCTCTCGCCTTAAGGAGCCACGGTCCAGCACTTTGACAAACACTTCACGCAGAACTGCTTCGGGTCTGCGTGTTCCGTATGCGATGCGATTGTTCGCAGACGATGCGAGATACGTGCCTGAGAACCATTCGAACGTACTGATGGCCGAATTTCCCGTAAAGCGAATGAGGGACTTTCAGGCGTGCGCTAGTTTTCGTGCGGCGCCAAAGAGCAACTTGTCCCGATTGTCCTCCCTCGTCTGACCTGGGGGCGGTGAAGGGGGTTATTGGGCAGTTCACTAGGTGAACTCACACATTTCGGCTGCTGCTGATTGGCTAGGGCCGCTCGCCTCCTCTCTTACAGCTGCATCCAATTAACAGCAGCCGAAATGGCCTGGCCAATAGGCGGACTCTTACAGAACACTCCTGATGAGCGAACGCCCAGTGATTCCTAGGATTTGTGCGCCTCCAGTATGGCGGAAGGGTCGGGCAGTTTGCGTGAATTTAAGGGTCAGGTCGTGCGCGTGGAGACGATTATCTGCAGCCTGCGAAGAAGCGGCAGCCAAGACGCTCCGATGTATGCAAACAATAAACTTATTCAGGTGTAGGAAGCAGTGTACGTCGGTGGAGAGAAAACCAAGGGAGACTTCTGCTTTTGGCTGGAAATTAAATAGCCTTTACTGACTAGTCGACTATGCTTCTAGCTTCTCCCGTGGGTCGATCCCAGATATCGCGCAGTCTGAAATGTGCGTGAAGAGCCGAAAGTAAGGAGTAAGAAAGCCCGAGTAAAGAGCCCAAAAATTCATAACAGCCAAAAGTTGCGATCTCGCGGTGCTTGAAGAATTAGATCAGGTACTAGCTGTCCAAGCATGCAAGGGAACGCCTACAGTGAACGGCGCGCGCATGACAGGTGCAGGAACGTGGGTAGAAACTTCGTGGTACAAATGTCGCAGCTATCGTTCCGTACTTACTAACCAGCGTGAAAATAACGGAGGACAGAGGTAGAAGGAAACATTTCCTCTCCATTGCCGCAAAGCCTACGTGGGGCACACGAGCAGCGGCATCAATGAGCACTTGAGCCAGCGAAAGAACACTTCATCTTTCAGCGCATTGCAGGTCACGTGGGTGCACACCTTTAATGTTAAAGGACTGACATTATCGAGCACAAGACAGCTGTTACACAGCGCGTGTCCTGTGTCGTAGCACTCTCCGACGTCTTCGCGCTGATTAAAATGTGCACCTCTTCCAACTTGATCATCTTACTGCTATGATTGCAGTTTGCTTCCTCTAGCTATTGATTGCTAGTAAACCAGACTGAAGAACTTTCTTAAAACCTATATGCAGTGTCATTAATATTGAGAAGGCACAGATGCAGCGACTCAAGAAAGACGCTAAAGAACGCAAAAAGCGCCGAAACATCCAGAACACAGGGATACTTGCACTTCACTTTTATTAGAGCAGCAAGTACAAGTTGCATCTAAATTAGGAGAATTCCTAGGTTTGATTAGGGAAAATAAAAGAAGTATCGGAAAAGAATGGTGAGTTAACGCTAGTAATTTTAACAGCCGGACTACATAGTTTACCGTGACGGACTGCATCAGTTAGGATCATGAACGATAACCTCACAAAAATGCAAAACGTATGACGCCGATAAAAAAGGCCACACATCGACGCCTAAAGCGAGTGTTACGATACATTAAGTCCAGTATTATTAAAGTAACATGGTTCTCATAGGCGCGTTATAACGGCGAAGAGGTGCTTACAAATTCTTATGCACCAGAAGAAGGAAGTTAGCTCTTCAAGAGCACGCGTGGAAGGCTTAAACTGCACTTTCGTCCTGTACCTTGCAGTCGTTATGGAATGGTTTAAAGGGCGACAAAAATGTCGGTAAATGAAGAACTGCTCTTCCAAACAGAGGTACTTGGAGACGAGGAGGCTTTACGCCAAGGCAGAACATATGTCGTGAAAACGCAAGCTGAAGATTCAGTTCATGCGATGCTTGAACGTGATGTACTGTAATGCTTGAATGATCCCAATTCGTTCACATGAATGGGCTAACGGAGTGAAGCGCCAGGGGAGAGCGTCCGAGTCTGGAGCTTTAGTGGCGCCTCACGTCCCTGATGCAGATTAAACTGCAAATGTTCGCGAGAATATTTAAGTAAAGCTCGCTGAACTTGGGCCGACGTGCACGCTCTCTGTAGCAGGTTACTCTCGACCTGACGACGCCTGTCAGTACGAAGAATTCAGCAGCAAGCCGACTACGGGCCTCGGTAACCTTCTCGGCCACAGTTGCGTCGTCGAGGCCGTAGTTATGGGACAGCACGTGCTCTATGGAGTACGTGTGTTTCAGATCTTCGAAGGCAAGGGCGTGGCTGTGTTCACGGGAGCCACTGACGAAGCGGATGGCCTCATGGACTGTCATCTGCGATAACAAAGTGCAGCCACCAATGGTCACCAAGTTAGTGCACGAAGAAGCAAACACTGGAGCTATAAACAGTATTCGAGATGGTTCCTGCACTCAGCGACTGCAGTAAAACGAGAGATGTTTCCTGGTGAAAGAAAGCCTCTGCTGCTTGAATTTACTCAGGCAGGCTAGGGTCTGGAATATCCATGAAGGTATGTCATCGTCCCTTTCCTAACTCACAATGCTGTACGGTGTTCAGGTGTCAATCACTCGCATTGAAGTTACGCTGTGGACAACAGGCTTCTCTTCCATTTATTCTACGTCCCCAATCTTCGCCGTCTTGCTACCTCGATCTGGGGGACCTACTGAAGGGAAGGCACTAATGAAAGAGGGAATGCATGCCATTTCTGGTACCGTACTTGCTATGTTTCATGAGTCAAGAGGGAATCCCTTCGCCAGGAACTTGACCAGCTGGACGAGCAACCACTACCGCAAGAATTTTGCACCATCGACAGAAGCTAAGGTCACAGAAGGCCGTGCAAGCTCTACTGCGCTTCTTGCGATCTACCGGCCTTTGAACGTCTCTAACTGGAACGCCCTTCGTGCGTTTCTCTGTGTGCGCATTTTTAATCCTTTCTTCCTTATGCTCTTTCTAACGCCTATCTCTCAACCCCAGTGTAGGGTAGCAAACAGGAGAGTAATGTCTAGTTAATCTCCCAGCCTTTCCTCTTCGTTCTATATCGCGTTCCCTGTACGGATCGAGATGAAGTTCCATTTAATGGTGGCGCTGTTGAGAATACTCAACGAAAGGCCTATTGACGGGCTTATCACAATGGCTGAATTTGCTGCAAATGTTTCTGCAGCGGGGGTTAACGTCCACTAGCAGCACTTCCAGAGATCACCGTGATGCGGTTATCGTTCAAATTACCTGTTATACCGCAAGTTTCAGTATTTGCCCACTTTCTATAACGAAAGAGCTTTATAAGATTGCACACGTGACAGCGTGCCACGATGTTTAAACAGCGGGCATGCATATTCCACGAGTGCTTTTGCAACGGCAGCATTGAGCACAGTCACTAGTTGTCCGATTACAACCAACGCGCCTAATAAAACCAAGGACGAAGGAAGGAGACACGAGACAAACACGGAGGCGCACTAACTGAGCGTTTTATTTATTGACACAGGAATAAATAGCCGATTTCAAGGGTCAAAACAACAAGAACGAAAAAGACCGTCGCCTTCATCGCACAGCGAAACCGCAATACAGAACTAAGCACCGATATCAAGGTACGCCAGTCCCTTTGTTGAAAGAGAAACTGAGGCTTCACTGATATAATCACCACCACGCTTCTTGATCTCAAGCGCCTTCAATATGTCCCTTGTCAGTTGATCATCAGCTCTGTTCAATACACAGGTGCCATCAAAATCTGGAATGTACTTGTGAGCCTTACAATGCGCACTTATGTGACCGGAGAGCTTATATCGATGCTCATGCAATCTCATTCATAGATCTGCCTCTTTGGCCTACATATGATGAACCACACGACAACGGAACCGAATAAACTACTTTCTTTACACATACAACATGCTTCTGCCCATGTTTTTTGCGCACATTTGTTAATTTTCCTGGTACCATGCGTTCACCTTGGCACAGATCAAACCAAGGCGTTTCGGAGCGGAAAACAAAGCCTTAACAACAGCTTGCTTGCCTACCGTTTTTAGATTGTGAGATATACGGGCCTAAGTTCGCCGTACAACAAAAGGTTCCTGCGGAGCAACTTGCAATGGTCAAGCAAGTTGCCAAGCGAGCCACAACGGAAGAGCAGCAAAGGTGCCGTTCTGAAGGCGTGGGTTTGCTCGTACGTTGCAAAACATCTGTTCGAAAGCTTCCTGTAGCTAAAACAGTTAGATTTTTGAAAGGACAATCACTGTCTCTCTCAGCCTCCGACAAGGAAGGTGGCTTTGTTGTAATGCCGAAAGGATCGTTTGAATCAAGCTTCAGAACCTCTCAGGAGTTTAAGAAGTGCGAGAAGTCTTGTAAAAGTAAAAAGCAACGCCAAAAGGCTGTGTATGAACCTGAATTTAACGAAACTGATGACCGCAATACAATCACAGGAAAAGTTAAGCCTTGATGTATTCTTCGCAGCAAAAACTCGTAAATCTAATTGCCCCTTCCGGGTCATAGTGTCAGAAAATGGGTCATGGAAAAAATAGGTCTTGCTTCTCCAGCAAAATTTCAGTAGACTACCCATTGAAGACTCGTTTCGCGTGAAGAATTCTGAAAGCGTCGTAAAATATCACACAGAAATACAAGGAAATTCCATCCGCCTTCTGTTGACATAAAACTGAATTGAATAAAATTGACCTCAAATTGAATTGATGGAATGAGTCACTGACTGTATCAATAAATTTGGAGCAGTTGCTTTCGAGAACGCCTATGGCGTAGCAGTAGGATTCTTTTTAGAACTGCTGAGTGTGTACCTGAAGTCCACGCACATAAGATGGAATGACGACGTCTTTCTACAGAAAGAGTGTGTGTGTGTATAGCCCCTGTCTTAGGAGACATCTTTCAACCTGTGAAAGTAGCTCTTATCGGGGACAAATGCGATGTAGATCTTTATATTTGTGGATGATTTTATTCTTAGATTGTGACAGTCCAGAATTGGAGACCCAGTCATCATTAGTATTGCCAAATTTAAAACAGCCTTGCATCCTCTAACCTTGATTCACGAGCTTCCGGCCGACAACTGTTTAAGAATCTGAGATTTGGCGATCACTTTCGCGTCGTGTCTTGTGCACAGGCAGTTCAAACCAAAGGCTAGCAAACCATACTCTCCTACATTCGCCATACTCAAAAGTAATAAAGAGAGGCATCATTCAATCATGCCTAACCAACGCACTTAACAAGTCATGTGTGCATCGGCTGCAAAGCAATTTTCACTGTCAGGTCAGTCGCCTCAAAGAGGCAAGTTATCCGCACCATGTGATCATATCTGTTGCAGAAAAAAAAATGCTCAGGCAGCTCAAGGAACCTAACGTTGTAAACCAGGGTCGAACAGGCCCTCCTGAAACCAGGTGTGCTGTCATTCCATATGTTCACGGCATATCTCACAATGTACAAAAAGTAGGCAAACGAACTGTTGTTGAGGTTATATTTTCCGCTCCGAAACGGATTGGTTTGATGTGTGCCAAGGATAACGCAGGACATCGGAAAAATAGAGGCGTGCTCAAAAAAACAAAAACATGGGCAGAAGCATATGGGATGTGTAAAGGTTATCTGTATGCGGTTACCTTGTCATGTTGCTCATCATATGTAGGCGAAACGGGCAGATGTCTGAATGACAGATTGCATGAGCATCGATATACAAGATGGAAAACCAGCTCTATGGTCACATAAATGCGCATTGTAAGGCTCACAAGTGCATTCGAGATGTTCATAGAACCTGTTTTGAACAGAGCTGATGATCAACTGACAAGGCAGATATTGAAAGCGCTTGAGATCAAGAAGCGTGATGATTGTGTCAGCCAAGCCTCAGTTTCTCTTTCGACAAAGGAACTGGCGTGTCTTGGGAGCGGCACTTAGTTATTCTGTATTGTGGTTTTGTTGTGTGATGCAGATGACGGTCCCGTTTCTTGCTTTGATCATTGAAAGCAGCAATTTCCATGTCAAGAAATAAAACGCTCAGTTAGTGCGCCTACATGGTTGTGCCGTGTCTTTCCTTCGTCCGTTGTTTTATTTGGCGCCTTCGTTGTAATCATGTAAAACCAACTCGCCCACCACCACATGCTCAGTCACTAGTTGTCGAATGCGACGGCTTAGACCTTTAGGTAATGAGACTGGGCGACATTCTTCGTTTTCACCTCTTATTAGAAACCTGCATTTGTACGGTCACCAAGTTCTACCCCAGTTCATCGTATCTTCTCGGGACGCTGAAATGGACGTTCAGCGAAACAGCTTTACTTATAATGTGATAAAGGCTCAGGTGGTGGAATTGGCCGACAACGTGTCAGATTGCTCGCAAGTGCGGCCCAATTCACACCATAGCCACAAGAAGGCTTGCGCCGAGGGTATGTTATGCGGCGGTATACTTTAGCAGGGCAAACAACCAAAGACTACAAAATCGGCAAGTGTATTTGACAACCGGCATACTGGTGGAGAAACTTCTCGCGGTTAGGGTGACGATTTTTTGCAGGCCTTTGCGTAAAAGAGAGTATGACGGAAAGAAAATCACTAGAAATATTTAAATGAGCTCGCAACCTGTGCAGCGCATATTCACCATGTTACGACGGAGAGCCTGCTTTACTTCGAAGGATGTTTCCTCGTTGACGTTGCAGAGCATCAGATTCACGGCTATGAGGAAGGGATTGAGAGGAACGGCGTCGTTCATTACGCTGCGGAATATCTTCACTTGGCGCTTCTTGTCTGTGAGATCCTCAATGAAAATGGTGAGGATGTAAATCGTCCGGTTGTGTACGACCAGTTGGCCCATTGCTGTGACGACCGCTTCGTCGAACATGTGCTTTGGGAGTTCCAAAATTCCGATGGTGCGATTGCTTTTGAGTGCGTCAAGCAGCTGGAGCATTACAGGCACTCGTACGTAAGCGTCCAGCGTCAAGTGCCTGCATTGACGCAATAGCCAGCAGTTAATTCACTGGTCAAGTTAAACATTTAGCCTTTCACGGCTGGCCGTCGTATAGGTTTGATAGCGGAATAAAGCAGGGATGTTAAACAGATGAGAATATCCGGTTTTGCGTCTACCCATTGTAAGGTTCATTACAGCACAAGAAACGGACAAAAAGGTAGAAACGACAACAAGACGTTGCCTCAACCGCCTATCGCTCTTCATCACAAGGAACAGCATTACCTTTGTCACTTGATTATGTGTCAGGTCATCACAGTTGCCTTTATGTCTTGATATCCGTCTCACGCATTTCATGTTTTTGAACTGGCACCTACATATGTTAGGCGTATCTTCAATTAAATGTCGTTTGAGTGTCAGCGCCGTGTAGTCTTTACCTACATTTTGTCCATGTCTTGTGTGGCACTAATGTGATGCTACAAATTAATCCTCACAAACACGCACAGCTTGCCACCTTGATACATCACACTGTTTGCTTCCATCTACTGAGGGATGCGGAAAATGCAGGAGCAAACGTAAAAGAACTGAAAGTACACCATGAAGACCAACAGAGCGCAGGCGTGGAAACAAAATTACACTGAAGTTGTTTAGGCTGTAGAAGATAAAGCGCTTCATTCGACAGCTGAATCAAAGTGCGCTTCAGGACATGCGCGTGGCTTATTAGAAAAACTGAAACGAATTGGTTACGTTACAGACACCGGCAAGAAATGTTTGTACACCAAATATTTCGGAGCTATGGGCACAGATTTTTCTGGTTGCAAGGGATGGATGTCCGATATTGTATAGAGAAAGGGCGCGTGTGTGAAAATTTTTCTATGGTGCAGGAATTTTGCAAGTCTAAGCTCTAAACAGAAATTTTGACTGAACTGTGAAAGGATGACAGTGGTGAAGAACGTGACCAACACGTCCTTTTTCATATTTCTGGATATGTATAATTGCATACGTGTTGAATAGGTCAAGAAATAAGTTTTCACGGGCGCCTTAGAACCAATGGACGTCAGCGCTGGTAGACTGAAATAGTCATGCGAGCTCGTTCCTATTGCTTCTCTACCCTACCGTTCACGACCAGTCGATTTCAGTGGTAGTGTGAGTGAAGCGCTACAAGAACATAAGACGACGTAGATGAAGAAATAGCATTGAACTGTTGCATTATTCCGGTAAATTACGTGTTGAAGCTGTGGAGCGATTACGGGCAAAAAATTGAATTAACCGGGCACGTTTCACCGGTCTGCTTGGCGCCGTGGAGCTGTTGGCCTGAAGAAACGCAATTTCTTTGTTTTACATTTCACGTGGTGCAGCGCTCAGCTGCAACAATGTGTTGCAAAGCGGAATTGCAGTGAAGGGGAAGGGTGGATGGATACCTGAGGTACCTGGCCGAGCGGACTGCGTCGACGATAGGTGGAACCAGAATTTCCGGTACGGTAAAAGTGAACTGTATGCTGGCAATCCGGATGTTGCGACTGTTTTTTAGAGTATGCATGAGGGCCCTGACGTCGGGGCGGCTGCGCATGTCCAGAGCGAACTCGCAGGTGCAGAGGTGACACAATGGGACACCGTGCGCCAAATAGCGCCCACGGGGCTTCTCCCAATGGAACTGGAGGCGAGCGGAGACGCCAAGTGCCGTGATGAGGGCGAAGAGGTGGATGAGTTGATCCACGCGTTGCATCCTTAGTATGGTGACCATGAGTTCTTCCAGAGAGTGGTTAACCTGCAGGAACATTCAGCCATGGCGCATGCGGTACACAAAGCAAAGAGCAGCGCAAAAAAGAACACCAAAGTCTCTTCGAAGAAGTAAACGCTCGTAATGCGCGGCTTTGAACCTGCCGTGCATGTGCGGAGCTTGCAACTTGTCATCGTCAGTCTCAGCCAACACTTGTAGTAAACTTGCAATAGCACGTATGAACGCGACACCGATAGAAAAAAAAACAATTTCATTTGCCTCTCCACAGCTTGCGTCGCGGTTTTGCGAGTTTAGTAGGAAGTGCCGGCTCATCCAACTTCACAGACTGATGACAGCCTATTGCAGGACCTGCATGCATAGCCAGTGAAACCAGTGCACCTGCTTCAACACCTACACTCCTCAGTGTTGAAGATGCGACAGTAACAAAGTACTACCGCTCGGGCTTGGTAGTCGAGCGATACATTGGGAGAGCCCTCAAACGATGAGTGTCTAACCACCCTGAACTCTTGAAGCTAGGGAATGAGAACGGCTTGGTGGATAACGACATGTGGCGTGGTCAGCGCACCCCATTTGCTGAAAACTTTACTAATGCATTCAGGATAGCGCAAGGCTTGTTTTAAACATCCGTACACTTCAATTTACCATTCTCTCGAGGGCGTCACTATGTTGACCTGCCGTGAAGAAAAAATCCCAATGATGAACTACTAAACTAACTTGCAGTCCAAGGGGGAAGGGTGTGCGAGTATACGGGAAAAGGGACGAATTTGTCGTTGGATGGACCACCGTATGAAGCAATTTCTCCTGCAATTAGCGGTAGCATGCGGTAATATAGCTTTAGCTTAGCGTTCTCGTCATGGGTATGGGACGCCACCAATGCGCATGCGCAGAGTTCGCCGGAAGGCTGCGGTCGGTCAGTGCGACTGCTCAAGTGGAGTGCACAGGCTGCCCACTTCGATACCGAATCACTCGGGGCCCTTACTCTCCGTCGCCACAGCACGAAATAAGCGAGAAAAAACCAGCCGTAGCTTAGTCTCGCGACGCTGACGACACTTTATAAGCACTACTTTCTCGGCATGAGAACGGATTGTTGTGACGCTGTCAGACCCAGAGCGACGGCGTCGATGCGGAAAGTGTCGATTGGCACCATCTGTTAGGTGACACATAGTACCCCAGCGTAGGGAATACATCTATTGGGTAGAAATAGCCTTCAGCCCGGAATGCCACTCATGTTGTTCTAGGCGTGTCAAATCGAAACCCCTCGGTTTAACAACGCAACGGGGCTTGTACTTAGTTATGAGCGTGAGCCCATATTAATCGTTTAATTAACAATGGTTGCAATTGCGTGCCTTTCGTGGTGGAGAGCAAGTAGCACGAGTTAATTAGGTTCTAATCGGGCAGCCGGGCCAACGTCCTGTTGCGCAGTCACGGTAAAGTACGGGGGCCACCCTGAGAAGCTGTGCGCAATCGGCTGCTATAACGGTAAGCCGGTCGCGGAATGCTAAAACCCATCTTATGTGCATTAGTGTAGCCGAATCATGGTAGAGATAACTGGAGTATAGACGAGTTAAATTTCTTCAGCGAGAAATTGTTTAAAGTGCACAGCCGTGGTGGCTAAGAACGGACGAATTTCGCAGCGGTAAGAATAAAGAAATAGGTCATATTTAATACAAGTGCACGTGTTTAGAAAAACGGTAAGAGGACAGGAAGTTGCAGGCAAGGATGCTTTGCCAGTGCTTACACCGTCAAACAAAAAAAATATAGACGGGGCTTTACGTAAGAAAAAAAGGTTTAACAAAGCAACATGTGCACATCGAAAAGTGTGCAATAATTTTTGGACGAGAATAGATAAGCTACGATATAAGGGTACCGCAACGCGAAATGTATTGGCAAATTCAGTAGAAGACGCCGAGTACTGCTGTGAGAAGACAGCGTAAACAAGCAGCAATCAAGCCGGAAGAACAGGAAATTGACACCCAAGTACAAGCGCAACGCTAATTTTGCATTACATTTGGAATAAGTGTATTCCGTGCTTGAGTGCTATATTTGAGACGAAATAAGGAAGTGGTTGACTGAAAAAGTGAAAGAAACTATTTCGAAATAGCAGTGCCCGATACATGCATCCTAAATTTACGGTGCGTAACAGCCTACCTTGTAAGGGCACTCGTTTAGGCCACCTGGTAACTAACCAACGAAAACCAAATTCTTCCGTTAGTTCGCAAATCCGCGTACAACGCGAATCCGGAACGGTGGCTGACCTGCATGGCTTCGACCATTTTGTAGATCCCGCTAGGCTTGATAAGGTTCTTTGCAACGTTGAGCTTCAGCAGGCGGCCATCTTTTTGGAGTTTCCGGGCCGCAGCCATGCCGAATGTGTCGGTCAGATGGCAATTGAACAACGTGAGACTGAGTAGCACACCTGCACCGGAGCATTGACACGAAACGAGATTAATGCAGCCGATATGTAGAGTGACCCTCCGTTTTAACCACAGCAAAAGTAATAGTATAATAAACTCGCGTATTCTTTAATGTGTGAAGCTAACAAGAGGAGCAGAACGACAAAAAAAATAAAGGACATGGAGGTCATAACACCGTCGCCCGTTTGAACATGTTTTTCCTCTTTGAGAAGCGTTAATTCACGAAACACCAACTCGCCTCAACTGCCACCCTTGGAATAAGAAGAAGATTTAGCGCTTACCGGTGCTTTGTTCTAGGTAAATGTTTTGCTTTTCGCAGGAGGGTGGTAGTTTATAGTCAGTCGGCATAAAGTTTGCTCATATTTTGTAAAAAAAAAAAAGATGCTTTCGCCTGCGACAATAGCAGTCTTGTTAAAAACGTTCCAGACATGTCAATTCTGACGTCTGAAGTACGTAAAACCTTAGCCATTGAGTTGGGTTTTCACTGAGCACTGGGCAGGGAAGGCTTGCGAAGTGGACACCAGGAGGCCTGCGCGAAAGAAATTCCTACTTGTGCAATGACTATGTTGACCGATCCGGCTAATGAAATGGGAACTTTCTCTTTTGCTAAATTACAGCGAGAGGAGGAGCGCCCGAAAATAAATTGAGAAGGTCACTGAAGTTCGAGCGCGACAATTAACTAAGTAGCGTTATACTGCGCTGCGTACTGGCCACGTAGCGCCGAGGCAGCTGCGCTAGTAGTGCTGTTGGGCAGAGCCCTAGAATACTTGTGATCTGCGCTGGAAGTGTCGGCGCGCAGGAATGCGCGATAGGTAGAAGGGGCTCAAAATAACATGAAGTAATAAAGTGCGTGGCTGATGGTGGAATTGCACCTCTCTTACAGGACAGCAGATTGATGCTCCGAATGGAGGCAATGGCGGCGGGCGTCATTCGGACCAAGGTAACTTTTCAGGTGGTTGTCGCGCGCCTGTCGAGTTGGTTTCTGCCATGTTTTTCCCTCGCGACAGCTTTGGGACGCTGCGACTGCACCGCGTTTGGCCCACATATTCGAGTGCTGTCCTCGCAGGTCGCCTGAATTGTCGGTCGAGGTCGAACGAACTTTCATTGCGCTATTGTTGAGTACCACTGCATAGCAGGTAGTGGAACCGGACAATCGGCATGACCAGTGCCGTACGGCCGGAACAGAAGTCATGCCGTTGCCGTCACGTGATCATCGTCACGTGGTAATACACAACCGTTGCGTATTAGCCCCGAGACCAAACTAACGGGGCGCTGCGAGAGCCGCTCGCGTGACGTAAGGGCACGGGCTCGCACCTGTCGTCTGCTGCACTTCGGGCGGTGTCCGGGTGCCTTCTGTTTTCGTTGGTTCGCTCTCGTTCCCTCTGCTTGTATACTTATGGCGGTCGTATCAAAGGCATCTTTACGATGTCTTCGTCGCTAAAATTTATGCAAAGAGCGTATTTGTTAGACGACAATGCAGTTCTCGAAGGCAACGCTACAGTGCCAGCCGAAGGAGTGCAGGCTAGCCCATTGCAGGTTTGTCATGTGCGGATCGACAACCGCAAAAACATAGCATATAAGAAACCAATTTTGATACCATGCCTGTCGCGTTGCAATAGGTATGTCAAACTCTGGCTATGCACAAATTCTACAACAGTAAAGTCTACCAGCATCGCCTGCTTCTTTAACTGCTTTTAAAAATTAGCTGGTTCTTCATGTGTTCATATTAAGTGGTGGTAATTTCAAGTAAATTCAAGCTTACAGCAGTTTCCAGAATACGAAACGGAATTTACAAATGGGTATATTCCCTTTGCCGTGGTGCACGTTCAACTCATTTGAGCAAGTTAGTGGTGTTTGTAGCTTGACGAATATACACGACGAAACTGACACAGGCTGCTCGGCCGAACTTTTTAGTGAAATATACCCTTTGGACCGTGTGGCGGTTGCTAGAAAAAAGGTGAAGCGTCATTGATTAGTTGTATGGGATATATTGAAGATACGATTCCCCGGAGGAGGGTCAAAAATCTAGTGAAATATGCAAGGCTTGTGTTGTCTTCCGTATGAAGGTTTGCGAGGTTAACATTTACGTACTGATGAAGTGAAGTTATCCGCTTGTACAATTAAACGACGCCGAATCGAGACATTGTGAGGCAAAAAGTGCTTGAATTTTGCTTTCATAGGCAGCGTAAGCTACGTTGTAGTACGAGTATGCTTTAGGCATTACAATTGGCGCGGTAGAAATCCTCCTCATGGCTTCAATTCGAAGTTGTAGTGAACCAATTTGTTTCGCAAACAGTGCATGCCTAGACATAACGATAGTCCTTAGAGTCCGTTGCATGAGAGGTCTGAGGGCCACCATGAAACATTTCGTCGCTTGCAATTGCTTGACTCGATCTTAACCACGAAACGTTTTTTTCTGGCAATGGCTAATATGGTATTTGTGAATTAACTTTGCGAATACTATGACGCACCGTCATGTTAGCAGCCATGAGCAATTAGTTTTATGATGGCATTTTCAGAGAGCAGGGAAAGTAGCAGCGAATTTCCAATACGAAATGCCCGCCTAGCTCCACCTTTTACGCATTAAAACGTGACCATATTTGACTAGAACAACTCACCAGAGTAATAAGAATCACGATGACACCTTCGCTGAGTCTTTCTAACACAGCTAACACGTTAGCAACAAATACGAAGATTTTCCTTCATGTAGGATTCAATGTGTCATAGCCAAGTACTAAGAGAATGTTAAGTGTTCAGTCAAGCATCATAAACAAGTGCGGGTGTTGAATTTAGAGAGATTGTTACGCGAAATTGATGAACAGACACGGCGCATGCATGTATTGCTCAAGCAGTAGACCCCTTCAATGCTACATATCTTGCGATATCCAAGCCGCAAATGTTCTCGACTCATGCGCTTTAGATGATAGAACTATGGTTCATGCATTGCAGCAGAAAAAAGGCGGCGTATCCTTCGATAAGTAAGGCTCGAGCCACTCCCACCCCAAGCATACAGGAAAGGAACGAGCGCTTGCGGCAGCTGAGCGAGCGGCGCCCTGGCCATGACGTCACTCTCGAGAAGGCGCCACTCCAAGTTCCCACAGGTAATACCTCCCCAGACCACCTGATACCGCCTTGCGGGACGCGAAGATATGCAGAATAGGCAGCCGCCCTCTAAGCGCTTCCCATAACGCCAATTGCTAGAACACTCGGCACTTGCGACTTGTTTTTACGTCTGCGACGCTTTCTACGAATTCATTTTGCTGTAGAATAAATTTGTTATGACCAATAAAAGAAGTTGGCGTGTTCAGGCTGACTTTTTCGTGTGGTTCCTGAACGCCTGCACAGTGAAAGCCACGACAACATCTCTGTCTGCACAAAGGAATGCAGGAAACCCCGAAAGTTTATGTTGGCTGCAGGCTGAACTCGCTCACATGAATTTATTCTACATATCGTGTATGATAATCGATTAAAAAGTAACGGATGAGAAGGAGGAATCAATTGCTGGAATTCATTGTTACTCGTCAAACATTTAGTTGTGAAAAGGCAGTAATTTATCGCGGCGTATGAGCCCTTCAACGCCTTCGTCCAGCAATAACAGTTTGGGTTGGAAAGAAATTCTCAGCGACAGCCAGAATACAGCTGGGCGGACGAGCTTACGACAAATATATGCATTAAGACATTGTTAGCTGCATTGTATAAAGCGGATGAACCCGCTCTTTACGATGTTGCAAAGTTCGGTATTGAAAATAGCGCGTTCCCGGAAAATTATTCTTCGGATGGACACCTAGCTAAGAGGAGACATTACACTGCGAAATGCAGTTGCACCCAAACAAGGCAATGAACCGTTAACAGAAATATCAAAAAGCTACCGTTGTATAAGGCGCGACATTTTCTTTTTAAAAGCGTTTCCAAATTCGATGAGCGCAACATAGCCGTGTCTGGTGAACTGGATGACCATCTCTCAATCCCCCATACTGGCGTTTTAGTAATGTTTCTTGTGCTTTACGTCAAAAATTATGCCGGCCCCGACGGCCATCCTAGTGCATTTCGAAAGCGTTTCCATAGACTCACGCAATTCTATCCAGAACCTGGCCATATACAGCTGCACTGTTGTAGTCGATAGGAATAACTAGGAGGTCTAAGGTAAGGACAGTTCAGAAGTAGCTAAATGCCAACACCGCATTATCAGCAGCAGCCTATTTTATCTCTAGTGTAAGACAAAAGCCCGCGAACGCCAATTACACCTGTCCAGTTTCTTGCTGCCCTCGTCAGCGCTTCTCGGCACCCATTCTGCGACTCAATTGGTTCACCGGTTTTCTATACTACGCATTACATGGCCAGCCCAGCTCCATTTGTTTCTCTTAACGTCAATTAGAATACAGGCTATCCTCGTTTGCTGTGATCCACACCACTTTCGTCCGGTCTCGTAACGTAACGCCTAATATTCTCCGCTGCTTTGGAAACGTCCAAGTTTCTGCCCCACATGTTAGCACCGATAGAACGCACCAATCGGACAATTTTCTTTTCAATTTATTATGCCAAGCTTCCAGCCAGGATCTGGGGAGATCTGCCGTACGCACACCAACCCATCTTTATTCTGCAAATTTCCTTATGATCGGGGTCCCCTGCAAGTAGTTAATCTAGGTAAACGTCTATCCTTCACAGGATCTAGTGGCTGATTGGCGATCATGAACACTTGTTCCCTTGCCATTTGTTGCAAGTCTTCCCCAATGTTGCTGTGGGCGAGTCACGTCAATGTCATCTGCCAACCGAATGTTCCTTAGATATTCGCTGTTGATCCTCACTCCTAAGCCTCCCCAGTTTAGTAGCTTGCATACTTCCAAGCGTGCAGGACAGAGCATTGGAGAGATTGCGTCCCTTTTCCTGACCACTCTATGCGTATCTTTTTCTTGTGAAGAAAAAAAAATTTGCTGGGGGACTTCTGTAGATATTTCCGAAGTTTGATGTAAGCCTGCTGTACGTAATGCGCTATAACGTAATGCCTCTATGACTGCTGGTTTCTTTGAATCAAATGCGCTTTCGTAACCTATGAAAACTGTATAGAGAGGCTGACTACGCTGCAGATTGATGATATGGATGTGACCCATTTTGGAGTATACTTTCCTGAAGAAAGCATGTTCTCTTGGCTGACTAAAGTCTACTGTTGGCCTTATACTACTAAAAATTATCGTGGCGAATACTTAATACAATACTTGAAGTAAGGTAAAGGGCGTATAATTTTTGAATTCTTAAACGTCTCGCTTTTCGTTGAATAGTGCAATTGACATTACTCCAGTTCGCTAGGACCCTCGAAGTGATGAGACATGTTGTATAGAGGGCCGTGATCAAATCCACTGTTGTCGAACATCTCCTGCCGCTTTCCCCCCGCTTCATGTCTTTCTAGGCCTTTCCAACTTTATCGCTAGTTACAGAAGGAGCCTTTGGAACCTGTTCATTACTACTTCGAATGCAGGTTGCGTGGCTTCTCTGGGTACTGTACAGGTCGGTATCGAATTTGTACCATTTCCATGCTGCGTCCATTTTCACTGCTTCTTCAAGTGATATCTTAGAATATACCTTAGTTTCTCCTTGTTTATTAGTTTTGGCAGTTCCGCGAATTCTATCTGATCTCGCGGGTAGGACACTTCCATTCTTGGTCGTTTCTTTATTGGATCCTTCGTTACTTAGGGGAGCTTACCTATCTGTTGCCTTGGTGCCTTACCTCCCACACTAACTGCTGCTTCTAAAGCCAGTGTAGTCAATACGGTTTTGTTCATGACCTCTAAGTGATCATCTGTTCCAAGGCTGAATATGCGTTTCAAATCACCAGCCCGAATTTGCCTGCTTTTACCCTTACTGCGCCTAGGTTGGCCTGTCTCTGACTAATTTAACTCTGTCTCTTAATAATGAGGTAAATCCTAGGCCTACTTGACCTATGATCACTGCAGTTCATTCTAACGAAGACTTCAACATCCTTCACTATGCTGGGATCGGCAGAAAGTATGAAATCGAATTTCTTGTTTCTCCATAAGGGCTTTTTCAGGTCCACTTTCTCTCGCTACGCTTCCTGAAGGATAACTGCCTCGGCCTAAGTACTACGAAAACCATATGGTCTACATATATGTATGTGTGCCCTTCGTAAATTGTGGTACCTGAAAAGAAACCTAGAAACAGAACCAGCAAGAGCAGCCTTTAAGTAACGGGGATGGAGTAAGCTTTAATACGTTCACTTGAACTCATTATTTGAAAGCAAGGTTGGTTCATCTAGAACTAGCATACAGAAGAATGATACATTTTAATGGAAGCAAATAACGTACAGGGAATGGAACTCGGAAGTTATTAGGCTTGCATATATTTGGTATGTTTGACGAGTTGAAACGACTGCGAGTTGTCCATGAATACCTAAAATCCCTCAAGGAACAAAGAACTGCTCGAAGAGATAGTCAATGCCAATTTCGCAAGATTGAACAGTCATCAGGACAGATTTTCTGCGATGTATTGGCGAGTGGAATTCTTTACCAGTCGATATTTTGGAAGCTAATGACCTGGTCACTGCACTGGAGAGCGATATTTATTCATTTGATTCTTCGTACGTTCCTGATGAAGCGCAACTGTCTTATCATTGAGCAAGTTTAATCCGATGCGATGTAATCCTCGCCTGAAGTATTTGAATAAAAATTCGGAGCTTTCAGGCATGAAAACTCTTATCTATGAAGCGTTTTTTTTTACACAGTATGTTGTCGACGTACGCACCCAACAACTATATTGCGCGAAAGCAGCTGCACTTGAAACGGCGGCCTGACGCCGTCGGCGAGGTTGCCTTTTTTTTTTTTTGCTTAAGGCATTCAATGCCACCAACAGCGATCGCGACGTCGGGCACCACGTCCGGTTACGTTGACTGCACCAGCGAGTCGAACGTTGTGCTCGCCAGCGTGACTTAGCGTGCTCTCACCCTGCGTCGGAATACACGCCCCTTTAGGCTTCCGTCCCGACTTCGAGTGTGGGCGACCCTCGCCACAGAGCGAAGGATCGAAGAGCGAAGGCGGAGCGGGTAATCAAAGACTGCGATACAGAAGAGAGCTAGAGGAGGAAAGAGGAAAAGAAGGGCAAGGCAGAAGCGTGAGAGCTGTAGTACGGCGCGAGACTGGTTCTGCAGCGCCAATGGACACGAGATGGCGCCAGAGTATCGTGCGTCGTCGGTATGGAAACAAAGCACTGTATGAGCGGAGGCCTGTCTGCGGTGGCTGCGGCGAATCGCACCCACGCGGTGGGCCCCAAAAAAGTCGCGCGACAGTGCGCGACGTTTGTAGCAGAACGCATAATTGCACGACACACTGCCCAAGCCAGACACTAACACGCAATGAGAATACTTCTAGAGCAGGGTTAAAATTGAGAATTAGGCAATATCGTAATCGTCCGTGAGAATGTTTTCTCGCAGAATGTTGATGGTGAACAAGTTGCTGGGTCGTAATTAAAAAGAACGGCAAGGCGCAAACTAGGAAAGGGGCAAACTACGACTGTCGTTCGCCCTGTCGTGGTTTATCTTCGTCTAGTCTGCACTGCAAAGTCCTTAGAATGACGACCCTCTTCCTTGCAACGTTTAGGTGTCTTGGTTATCTGCTAAGTGCGAGAGTTGGATGCAGTACTCGCCTCCGATGAGGGAGGCGTAGGCACGTTCCAAATCAGCGTCGCACTTGGCGAAGTTGAAGAATCCCAGGCTGTGCAGGCGGCTAGTCGGTGTAAGTGGTTCTGACGATGTGCCCTCGAAACTTGACGGAGAAAGCGGTCGTCGAGTTAGGGCAACGGCCAGCTCATTGATGTCTGCCACGCTGGCCTGGCAAGAGTAGATGTTCAGGCACCTCAGACTTCCACTCTGCACTGCTCCTCTCAGCAGGGCCGACGGGGAAGTCAGTCCCGACCCGCGAACCTGCGGCAAGCGAAGAAAACTTCAGGAGTCATGGTTCGGGAAACCCGAACAAGCCGCCGTGCGCACACACACATCGAGAGGGTGGAGTTCAAACCCATGTGATCGCACAAGAGACCGCTATGAAAAATGGATTTATTCCCGAGTTTGGTGCTGAACTGCTCAATGAAAAGAAGTTTACGGCAGAGAAGGGTCCCTGAAGAACGCAGTTCAGCTTTCCGATGCGGATGTCCAAATTAGAGATGCGGTGAACGACGACGGTTGATGTATGAAAGGTAGGTTCACATGGTACAAGAGATGCCATTGAGTATTTGCTCAGGACATCGACCACCGAGAAAATCTCACTGGAAGAAAACGCCACATAGCAGCATTTGTGCAGCCATCAGAACACGCGCCCTGTGGGAAGCTCTCGCGGTCGGCTCGACGCGAGGTCTCAGCTCTCGCGGTCAGCAGGGCTACACTGCTGCGAAGCCTCCATTATGTGCTTATTCCGAGAGAGTACTTCGCCGTCTTCACGGGTGTGCTTCGCGAGGCATATTTTCCGGTGCTTTATAGTATGCTATTTGAACAAGCAGCTAAATTAAACACAGGCAGGTGGAGTCTTCAGCACGCCAAATGTTTATTGTGGAAATTTGTGGATAGTGGCAGGTATGGGGCACGCCCATATCAAGTTGAAATGGAAACATTTTAGATTATCATCAAGTATGATTTGAAACCGAAGCGCCTTAACAAACTTCGGCTCGTGGTCTCTTTGTCAATACCGCTTAAGCTTGCGCTTCTAGGTTACAGCGCAATGTAAAGGTAAACTGCCATAGCTACCTTCTGCTCATTTACCTGCGAGGTCAGTTTTGGAGAAAAAAATATAGGGAAAGAGGGAGTCTGAGTAGGTTAAAAAATCAACGAAATATAAATTCTGGGGTTTCGCGTGGCGAAACCGCGATTTCATTATGAGACACGCATTAGCGAGACACTCCCGAATAATTCTGACCACCCGGGGTTCTTTCGCGTGCACCCAATGGGCGTGACCCGAGCGCTTTCGCATTTCATCCCCATCGATATGTGGACACCGGCGCCTGGATAGGATCCCGCACTCTCGGGGTTAATAGCGCAACACCATAGGCACTACGCCACCATGGCGGGTCCCGAGAAGATCAATCGGTGGGTCGCCTCTATGCCTAACGAGCATTGCCACCCAAGTAGAAAAGCAAGGTCTTAAGGGCTGAACTTGTGCCTTTCGAGCAGCCAATAGTACGTAATAATGCCTTTCTTCGAGAAATGGTAAAGGTAGATACACGGGTTGAAGCAGAGCTCGTAGACCTGTCAAGTCCGGGCGGCCACACAGCTAGTTTCCGAATTTCGGCGCACGTTAGCTAGTTTTTTGGCGAGGGACAGAGCCGGACAACCTACTGTGTAGTAGTTTGTCCGGCTTCGTACGACAGCGCTTGTGCCACAGCGGTGGTTCCTGAAATACAGGCCGAAAGGACATGCTAATTTGTAGGTGGCGAATCGGTGCAGTAAGAGGTTAGAAGACCACACTAGGCTACATTAGGAAGACAAGTTCAATAGAGACCACAAATTGCCCGTACAGAACATAACCGAGGTAGCTATAGAAGAGACGATTTGCTTATTTACCGAAAAGTTCGGTCACCCTGCAGTCACGTGAAATTCCTGTGCGCCAACGATTTTATGTTATCAGGAACCACAAATGGTCACTGAATGCAGCTTTATCGCATCGTGTGTTTAATGTGTGGGACATGTAGCATTGTTTAACAGAGGTCTGCCTGACGAACTTATGTTAGTGTCAAAAGTACCTTCGCATGTCTAATCTTCGGAGATATATTAGAGTTCAACTCCTACAAAAAAGATAGCCCTTCTTGCATTAAGCGGCGGCGTCCGCTAGGCGTGACCACGTGACTGCGCTCGTGCCACTGATCGCGCGTTCGTCGTCTTGCACAGCTTGCACCCATACCGTTCACCATGCTAGCGTTCCCATACTGCCCCTTCCTCGGCGAAGGCGCAGAGTGCACTGGCTTATTCCCAATCGGTGCGGCAATTTCGGTCTCGAATTGTTTCTGTCAATATATCGCGAATTGAAGCCGTATCGAGCGGCGCTCAAATTGAGCATTAGCGATTGTCATAATGAATGTAGCTTTTTTTTTTTTCGCACTGGGCTGCAGCCCCTGCCACCACCAGTATGGAGATTAAATATACCATTGCGGCCGCGAAGAACGTGAAAATGCCTGTAAATCGGCAATGTTGTGCACTTGGAGATTCTTCGACTACTAGGAGAAATCAGGAAGCACAACGGTGCAGTAGGAATTGGGAGCGAAATGCGTTTTATTTGGAGATGGCACCCATACAATTTTGAATACGAGAAGGGCAAAAGACGCTGCGTAAATAAGACCGAGCGCTTTCCGTGTGGTTAAACGTTTCCATTCTCCTCGTTAGTGGCGCTGTGTCAGTGGACAGTAGTTCCTATGTGTTCTGATGCGAGAAGCACACTGGCACGTGAGCGTCATGTGGTCTCGACGGGGCTCTTTTCGCGTTTCTGATTTCACGCGAGAGGTCACTCACTATAACAAGTAATGCGAAATTCTTGAGCGTAACAGATTACAAAACAGCGTAGTAGGCGCGCCAAGAGACAAGTGTGGGACGTTCTGGAATTTGCCGCGAACACAGCACGACGATTCGAGGACAAAGCGCCTGAAGGCAGGTAACAGTCCTTTCAAGGCGACTATCCTTGACCGCACTCGTCGAGCTCTGCGAAAGACTGAAAAGCGAGAAAGCGCAAAACATCGACTGTGGTAATACCGGTCTAAGCGAAGTATTGAAGAGCCGCAAAGGCGAAAGAGCACTATTCATGAACTGAAACCTGCGCATTTCGGCGAGGAACACATCTTGCTGAGGGGGATAAGCAGCCGTGGAGTACGTTACAAAGTGCAGCGAACCTACCGGGGTTTCGCCTCGTTCGGGAAATTTATGGTTGTCAGATGGGAGCCCTCCAATGTCGCCATCTTGTGTTTGGCGGGCCTAAAAATTGTGCTCCGATTACATTCGGTTAGTTTGTGATTTGACCCTGTTGACAGGGGAAACACCCCGATGTTGTACAAATTACATACGTTGATGGTTTTTACCACGCTTTAATGGTATAAATACTTTGGTATAAACTTTTGTATTGCCAATGAAATCCCTCTGCTGCAATGCCTTATTGGTGATGCAGGTACCGAGTAAATGACAAAAATGAAGCTGCAATTATCAGCAATGAGGTGCGTTCGGAGAGTCACTGCCGCGAGTATTTAAAAGGAAAGTATACATTCCTCTTGAATTGATGACAATAGAGGCAAATAAAGAATAGAAAAAGGAACTAGCATGAAAGTCAGAAAAACTCGTCATTCCTCATGATGTCTGGGTATGAAGCCGGAACACTTAGTGATTGTGGAAATCAATAAACAAATAACGACTTGTCTGTCCGTTTGCGCTGCCACCTTGTCAAATATTGGGGAATGTATGCATTCTTGGACTGGGAATAACCGATATACTTGCAGCTGCAGGGGAGTAGAACGTGGGGCAGCCGCCCCCGTGCAATTTAGGTAGGAAACAATAAACGGAAGAGGCGCTTAGCGCCAGGGAAAACGCGGCGCCGCCTCCGGCATGATGGAAATGGCACGGATCGAATGGCACGGCGCAGTGGTAGGGCGGAGCGTCCGCAGTAATGCGGATGCAATTGCTGGATTCCATGGCTTTCGAGAGGGGCTCTTTATTAGAAAAACATAATTTTGCCGGCGCGTATATAACCGCTGGCACGCTACTCTGTATAGGGATGGGATTGAAAGATTCCAGAGGAGAGTGGGAGAAAAAGAATTTAATATGAAATATCCAAGTGGACCTAACACTAATATTTACAGGTGGCATGGCGGGTAAATTTAGGCCATTGTACATGATACGAAGTGTGCTTGCAAATGCTAACCACGTTCAGGGACAGAAGTGGTATATAGGGCAACACGTGGCTTAACTCAGATGTTGCTGATCACGAAGTTTCATTTGGCACTGAGGATTACATCACTCATCGGAATGATTGGACCAATAGAAGGGGTGGTGGCGTCCTAGTCGCCATAAAGAACAGATCGAACCTTCTCATGTTAATGTTCCCTCCCCACTGGAAATCTTGTGGGTTTCTATTGATTCACAAGCACACAAGTGCCTACTTGGTCTATGTTACAAAGTACCAGATCATACGAGCTCGTTCATTTCAGACTTGACCGATAGGCTTAGTGCAATTAAACGGAAATTCCAAACAGCTCATTTTCCTTTTGGGCGACTTAAACTATCCTGACATCGACTGGAAAAACCCCAACATCGCGTTCTACCGACTCTAATGAAGTCAGAGTTTAGTCTAGATTTCTCATTTGCCCAGATAATAAATCAACCCACCCGCGGTGCTAGCATCTTGGATTTGATCCTTACGACAGCTCCCGATTTTATCAGCGCAGTGTCTTTTAGTGAAGGATTTAGTGACCATCTGCTTCTCGAATACACAATTACTACGTCTTTTTATCAGCGTACCACATGGCCCAAACAAATCTTGGATTATAAAAAAGGAGACTACGGTGCCATCGCCCTCGGTTTAGAAAACTTTTGCCGCACATATATTCCTACTTTTTCTAGCAGGCCGGTCAACGAAAACTGGACTTTGAACAAGCCCAGTTAATTTTTCTTTACTCTTGCATGCCGCGAATTTCCTTCCGAGTTCAAAGCCTTCGTTTCACAGGTCTTTGCGCACACTAAAAAACAAAAAGAAACGTTTATTTAGGAAAGCCAAACAATTAAGAACCCAACAATCACGGCTTACCACGAAGCAGCCGATCAAAAATACTGTCAAGCTGTAGGCAAAGCTAAACACGTTCTATGCATGTGATCTTCCATCTCTTACCAAGAATAACCCGTCTAAATTCTGTAACACCATATCAACGAAAGACAAGGATGCTCATATATTACTTCAAGACGACATCGGGGTGCCCATAAGTAAACAAGAGTGCCCATTTATTTTTAACACTTTCTTTAGATCCGTCTTCACTCAAGAAGACCATTCCAGTATCCCACAGCTAACCGATGTCCACTATCAGTACGTGGAACCTATAAACGTAACTGCTACTGCATCTTTAATTAATAATCTCAAGATATCAACTTGCTGTGGTATTGACGGCAGAAATGCTAAAATCCTTAACACCGTAAATCATTCCAGCGTTATCCTCTGTAACATATTCGAGCAATCATTGTCTGTCGGGGAAATACCTGATGATTGGAAAATCGCTAAAGTTATTCCCATTGTTAAAGCTGGTGATAGAAATTATGTCAGTAACTATCGCCCGATATCTAACCTGTATCGCATGCAAATTTCTTGAGCACATCGTCGCATCAGGCATCGCGCATTACCTTGAACGCAATAACTTCTTTTTCCCCATACCAGCATGGATTTAGGAAGGGATATTCGTGTGGCACGCAGTTAATAGAATTCACCAGCGAACTTTTTTCTAACGTGGATGAAGGTTTCCAGACTGACTGGATTTTTCTTGAATCCTCCGAAGCCCTTCATCGTGTTCCACACTCCCGCTTAATAGCTAAACTATCGTCGTTACGCTCTCTATGGTGCACACCAAGCAGCCAGACCAACCGCAGCAATCATCAACACGACCTGCCCTCATTGATGCATCTGTGTATGCCAACTGGACTCCGCCGAAGTGAGGCCACCCTGCGTTATCGCTTATGGCTAGGGGTGGCCTTCACGAAATCCTACTCGTTTCTCATTGGAATGACCGACAACGCTCTCTGCAATGCCTGTCTTTGCGAGGAGACGCTGGAACACATTCTGTGCGACTTTCCTGAATATAATGTTCAGAGACAGTCCATGGCGTCCGTTCTAGCGCACCTGGACAATAGACCATTGTCAGTTGCAACCATTTTCACATATCGCCGACAGAAGACATCGCAGCTGAAGGCGACGCAGGGACTACTTCGGTTTATGAAGGATACGGGCTTGGACAAGCGGCTGTGACAGTGATGTCGCGTACCGCGCAAGAGTGACGGACTATAACTGACGATGTGTTTGCTGTGTTATGTGCTCTCTCTCTCTCTCTCTCCTCCCATCTTTCATCCCCCCATCCCGCTCCCATGTGTAGGGTAGCAAACCGGTAACGCTACACTGGTTAACCTCCCTGCCTTCCTTCTCCACTTTTTCCTTCCTTGCACTTACATTCTTGAACGATCTCATGGTTGCGTAATTTCCTCTAATTTCGTAAGCAGTTCACCGTCGTCAACGGATATGAATCCGATTTAACTGATGTTTCCTCCGGTGTTATGCAGGGCAGCGTCTTGGGTCCATTACTATTTTCAATCTACATCAATGACCTGCCATCTAACATTACTTCAAACTTTTCGCAGACGACTGCATAATGTGTCGGAAAATTATCTCACCCTCTGAACACCTTGAACTTCAGAAAGACAGATCAAATCACTAACTGGTGCACATCGTGGCAAATGACGCCGAATCCTGGCAAATGCAGAACCGACTTACCCGCAAAAAGACTGCTTCAGTCTTCCCATACTCACTAAATTCTAACCCTTCTGCGCATGCGACTTCATACAAGTACCTTTGCGTATATCTCACTGTCAATCTTTGCTGGAAGACTCAAATGAGTAACATGACCGCCAAAGCATCGCGTGCTCTTGGCTATCTGAGACGTAATCTTCGAGATTCCCCTTTAACCACTCGAAAACTAGCCTATCAGAATTTTGTTCGTCCTCAACTTGAATTCTCCTCGCCCATATGGTCACCGCATCAGGCCTATGTAATACAATCACTTGAACGAATTCAGAACCGCGCGGTACGTCTTATAACCAGGAAATAAGACCGATAGACTAGCCTTACTAACCTGAAGTTGTCGCTATCACTCCCAAGACTAGAGCTGCGAAGGAAGGTAGCTTTGCTCTGTCTCTTCCACAAAATAATTCATAGTCAGCATTCTACTACCCTTCCCCTTACCGAACCACATCGTACATCCCGTAGTCTTTGTAATACCCATAGCTTTAGGCGCATATTTGGCCGAACCACGGCTTTTAATTCATCAGCGCTTGCGCGGGCCATAAGCTACTGGAACGATCTTCCTGATCGCATCATTGCCTTTCATGGCTCTGCAGCCTTCAAAGACCATGTACTGCTCTGGTGTTCTTAACCGTTTTATTCACTGCCTTGTACTTCGTTAGTCACCCTTTTAGCCGCCATTGCAAGGTTACTTCATAGATTGCATATACTGTGACATTTGTCTGGCCTTATATTTGTAACTTTAGACTTCTCTTTATTCTCTGCGCCTGTGAAACTGTTACCCATTGTATAATGATGCATGAACTGTTTTGTGTATCCTTCATTTTCTGTACATGCCCCCTCCCCCCTCACAATACTCCAATTTGGAATCTGAGTATTTTGAATAAATGAATAGATAAACACTACCGTGGAGGCTGCAGGGAAGTCGGCTAAACATCCCGTTACTGGACTGCGCACTAATCGCTGGAAAAGCATGCGGCGTCACGACGCGGCGTGTTCTCGCGGTATTCCGGGTAAAGTAGTACCCGTGGCTCGAGTGCTCAAAGCTACTCGACGATACAGAATACAGGGCAAGTAGGAGAGTGGCTCGCAATGAAATAACAAATAGTAAAAAAAAGAAACGTCCTGTTTTAATATCTGAAATGAAAGGTTACCATGTAGCGAGCAGACGACCCAGCCTATACCGAGGCAATGGGGTGCAACTGACAGAAATGTATAAAATTGAACGCTGTCAACTAGTCAGATTCGTACCAAACGCCTGTCGATGGCGTTAGGGTGCCAAGCATTACGAGGGAAGGCTGCCTGCGAAAAGCAGGTTTTTGGAGAAGGGTGTATTTTAGTCGTTAAAGTGCAGCACTGTAACTATGGATATGTTACGACTCAGGGAAAACGCCCTTTCTGACCGGTTGTGCCTAGCCTTCCACGAAGTTGCTTTGGGAACACTTCATCCCTTGCGGAATTTCAGAGGCGGAGGCACGGCGTTTGCTTCTACGCGTACCGATACATTGGCATGTGGGCTCTGAAGGATAACTAGCACGCCGTGAACGTTGGCGGAGAACCTCGTGCTACCGTGCCAGTCACGAGATGCACCTCTTTGATAGAAGTTTAGTTGAGCTAACTCAAAAAGTGCGCCCACGATTGCCGAGGACTAAAACTCCGCGCGCAAAGCACCAGTGGATACATGTCGTCAGCCGCCCACGTAACGTATGACGAGTCTCTGTAGCGAGTCGAGAGTGTGTCGGTCCTCGCAACGTGCAGATGCAGCATCGTGTGTTTTTCGCGAGGCTGAAGGCGAGCTTTTGAAGACACCAGTGTTATGCATCGCGGAGGCACGGCTGCGCTTGCACGCTAAGCTTGAGATCCTACGATGCCGCAGTCACACATAAGGTGTCCCTTCGTAGTGCACTTGAAGCATTGATCATTATCATCAGTAGTAAGACAAGTTATACGAGACATTTCACTTGCACCTATTGTTAGGATTAGCATATTTAAATAGACGTCAGCAGGAGGGTGCCGGCAGGAGTGTTACAAAACTACGCGCGTCATGCAAGTCGGGCAAGTGAGATGTTTCGAATCGTGTAACATGCAACGTCACACTAAATGTTTGGCTTTCTCCAACACGTTGGAACACTGCCCCGATCTGTGGACATGCCTTACCTCAAGTTCTTCGAGGGCTTCGTGGTTTCGAACGGCATCCGCGAGGAGTTCGCCGCTTTGAGCACTTAAGAAGGCCGCAGGCAGGCAGAGTTTCTTGATCGACGTGTTGTGTGCGAAGTGTATGAGGAAGTGGGAGACTTCTGCCGCCTCAGCCTGCGAATGAATACAGAGTACACGTAACGGCACCATGCTATCCATAGGAAGGCCATGTGTGGGCAATAGTTGCTCCAGATCACCTTTTCATTGCATGGTATTTAAGAGATGTCGCCTTTAAGTGAAGCCGGGTATTCCCGTTCAGATAGGGACTTAAAAGAAAGAATAAATCGAAACAGTGAAATGATAACCCAAGTTTTGGTGACAAAAGTACACTAATGCCACACGGTAACCAAGTCCAAACCATAACAGAAAGTCAACTGAGTAAGTCCAATCACACATGTTCATTAAAGTGAGCGCAAGGTCCGGTCACTTAGCAAGACTAACGTAAGGGCACCTAAGAAGTAACGGAATTATGAGGTCACAAGAAAACCCAGGCATTGGATTAGCCAAAGTCGTGTCAAAGAAGAAGAGAATGCGCTATCCCACTTAACCACTCCATTCAATACTTTCCGAGAACATTGCTCGGTTCTAGATATCTTTGAAGGGCCAGTAACGTTAGTCTTTGTACGAGTATGTTGGCCAAGGACCGAAGATCTTCCCGAGGCTGAGGGGCCTGCGATCTAATGCCAGTAAATCGAGTGCTAAGCGTTGTCCGTGCGTGCCGTGTACATTCTAGCAGAAGGTGCTGTACATCATAAGCGTGGTTGCAAGTGCATTCCGCACTATCATCTCTTGAAATTTTATGTAGAAAGTGTTTTGTGTACGCGGTACCGAGCTGCAGACTGAATCAGCGTTGCAAAGGATCAGGTTGTATTTAATGACGGGATTTTAAAATTGAAGTAATGGGTCAATCTGAAATAAATCTGATGTTTTCGATCAAACCATGTCACTTTGCACATCAAACCATGTCACTTTGCAATCAAGGGCCGATATCCGTCTTAGAATGCGGCGCAATTCGCCTTGAGTTAGATGGAGAACTTGTGTGGTGTTACTAACATGGGCGTGTCCAGCTGCATTATCTGCTCCAATATTCCCAGAGATATTGCAGTGGCTAGGTGTCCAGTGGAACGTTACTGTGTGATTTTCTGCACGTGCGAGTTCCTGAAATATCTCGTTACGTGACGCCTTCCTTTATTGGGATTTTGTTGCTTTCTTTAGTCCTCCATAAAGCAAGCAACAAAATCCCAATAAAGAAAGGCGTCAGGCAGGGAGATACGATATCTCCAATGCTATTCACAGCGTGTTTACAGGAGGTATTCAGAGACCTGGATTGGGAAGAATTGGGGATAAAAGTTAATGGAGAATACCTTAGTAACTTGCGATTCGCTGATGATATTGCCTTGCTTAGTAACTCAGGGGACCAATTGCAATGCATGCTCACAGACCTGGAGAGGCAAAGCAGAAATGTTTGTCTAAAATTTAACCTGCAGAAAACTAATGTTTAACAGTCCCAGAAAAGAACAGCAGCTAACGACAGGTAGCGAGGCACTGGAAGTAGTAAGGGAATACATCTACTTAGGGCAGGTAGTGATGGCGGATCCGGATCATGAGACGGAAATAATCAGAAGGAATAAAAATGGGCTGGAGTGCGTTTGGCAGGCATTCCCAAATCATGAACAGCAGGCTGCCGTTATCCCTCAAGAGAAAAGTATATAATAGCTGTGTCTTACCAGTACTCACCTACGGGGCAGAAACCTGGAGGCTTACGAAAAGGGTTCTACTCAAATTGAGGACGACACAACGAGCTATGGAGAGAAGAATGATAGGTGTAACGTTAAGGGATAAGAAAAGAGCAGATTGGGTGAGGGAACAAACGCGAGTTAATGACATCTTAGTTGAAATCAAGAAAAAGAAATGGGCATGGGCAGGGCATGTAATGAGGAGGGAAGATAACCGATGGTCATTAAGGGTTACGGAGTGGATTCCAAGGGAAGGGAAGCGTAACAGGGGACGGCAGAAAGTTAGGTGGGCGGATGAGATTAAGAAGTTTACAGCGATGACATGACCACAATTAGTACATGACCGGGGTAGTTGGAGAAGTATGGGAGAGGCCTTTGCCCTGCAGTGGGCGTAACCAGGCTGATGATAAAGTATCTCGTTATCTAACGCCATGTTTTGCGAATTGATGACGGCGCGATGAAGTTGCGACAAGGTTGCCTGCGAGTCACAAAGGATGGAGCATTGTTGCCCTTTTTGGAATGAATTTATGTAGCCCGGCAAAAACAATATTGGATAAAGCTCTCCTGTTTACGTTGTGCAAGGTAGTTGAAACATCTGTATTTGGTTCTATCCTGAAATGCAGCTGTAGAATAATTTGTTTGGCAATAACTATATATGCGCTTAAATATAGCCAGGGCAGCTGTAGTATATTTGGTATAACGCTAGTTGTGCCGCTAGCATAAACATCTCGCTTGGGAATAATTTCTTCAACGGAAAGTTCCATTTATGGAGGGACGAGTCGCCGTGGACGGTAGGAGATATCCGATAACCGAAATTCGTTATGTGGTAGTAGATTTTTGTGCACCTGAAGACTTTAATTAATGTTGGCGCTGTCCCAATAAGTACACTTGCTAGTGGGTGCCTATGTGCTGCACTGCAACACGAAACTAGTATCGACAGATTTCAATCGTCCTCCTAATAGGAAAGTGAGGATGACTTGCCTCTAATTACTGAGGCACTTGAGCTTGCTCGAGGAACGCCTAAGCACACTCTAAGGCTCTTAACTAATAAACGGAGTCGTCAGATGAATGGGATATTCCATGCAGAACACCAGAAGAATATGTTATCGTTTGCTTTATAAGTGCATTATGTGCTTTCAGTTAGGATGAATCCCACCGTCCCCATGCCGTGCCTGCTACGCGGAGAGGAACATTTATTAAGTCTATTGGAATTCTATTAAAACCATCGAAGAACAAATAAAGTTGCCCCTCTAGTATAACCCCCAAAGATTTGTGTTGTTTCACTATGTCTAAAGGTTGGCCCTAAAGGCACAGCTGAAAATTCTTTTGATATGCTGTGGTGAATGACAACAAGCGCTTTACTCTCAGACAGTTCAATCCCTCTTTTGTGCAATAATTTGTCGACAATGTGGAGGCCTTCCTCCGCCATGACACAATTAAACCGCAACGGACCTAAGACACTGCCTTGTGGGAATCCTTGAAACGCAAGAGGAACTTTTTCCTTCGCTTGTTTGAATAAATACTGACCTGCGATTCAAGAAGTAGGATATCCACTAGCGCCCTTCCAGAGACTCGCATTTCTAGCAGGTCACACAGTATATGAGCATGGCCGACTATGTCGAGGGTTCACTTAAAGTTGGAAAATAAAAAACGCTGTTGTGACATTTTGCCTAGCTCGTTCGTGTTCAACGTACGTAAAGATATACAACATCGCGTCCGTGGTGCATTGGCGCCGTCGAAATCCTCTACTTTGTTACCACTTTACCTCCCCTCTCTCCCCAGTGTAGGGTAGCCAACCGGATCTTTTTCTCTCGTTAACCTCCTTGCCTTTCCCCTTTCCTTCCTCTCTCTCTCTCTCTCATGTGATCGGGAAGTGCTTCTGTTTTCTCCCACCACTACTGCAGCCTAGTCTCAGTCATTTCCTCCATGACCTTGCGTTAACAGGTCGTCAAGCTCACAGGATTAAAAGATTCAAGAGAAAAGTGTTTTTCCATGCTTCAATATAGGTTTCACACGTGCTGTTTTCCCGAGAGTCGGGGGCGCGCTCTTTTTTCCCACGAGTAATTGGGAAATTCCAGAAAGGCCAATCGACCATTAGGTCCCATGTTGCGCAACATACCGCATGTAATGAAATCTAGCTGCAACAGTCTGTCCTAAGACACATGCGCACATTGTAGCGCCATCATAGAGAATTCGTAGCGTAATTGTACATTTGCAGTGGCCACTGTGGTTGAATGCCTAGAGAAGTCGGTTTGGAGGGGCACGGACGTGATTACAGAAATCAGTAATAGCAAAAAAAAAAAAAACAAACGAAAGTAGTGGCTATTCCGTGCATTCATTCAGTGCCACACAAGCTTTAAAAAGTTGCAAGTAGATACGACGTTAATATTGCTTTCACTGCTCCGAATAAGTTATGCAAGACACGCGCTGCAGTACACAGGAGAAAGAAGCAGGTAAAAGGCAAAAAAAGAACAGATATTTGTCCAGTGAAGCACAACAGCAACAACAGTGTTACCGACTGTCGTATGGGTGTGGTTAATAAGATTCCCCTTAGCTGTGACCAGTTCTACGTAGGGCAAACAGCACGCTATATCAATCAGAGGCTAATGGAACGCAAAAGGTTGTTAGCCGGTGGATCGCCTTGTAATCTTTCCCTACATTACGAAGATTGTAATTGCACGGGAAAGTTAGATGAATACGCGATATTCTACAGGCATAAGTATGAAGATAAGCATCTTATGGTAGAGGCATGACATATCTATAATGGTGTACGTGCATGCGTGAATCAGCCTTCGATTACTTTACACAAGGAAGAGATTAAGTGCCTTAACAGTTATCTCGCGTAGACCGGCACATGTACCCGACTGAAACGTGGTGATACCATTCCCGAGCTTGCGCAGATGAGTTTTGTGTCTTCTTTCTTTTTTCGCCTCAGTGCTCCCTTCAGTTGATAGTCGGCGTTCATGTTGTCCACTTCTCTACTCTTGTGTCCTGTCTGCACGCTTCACCTCTTTGTTGCATAACTAATTGTACAAGCATGCAACACGCAAGATCATTGATTTGCCATTTCAACGGAACATTGAAACTCCGCACCAGGAAGCAATAAATTATTCTAGTTCTATCTTCACAGGATTCCTCAGCAATCACTAATTGTAATGTATCCTTCGCTATTGCGAGTACGAAATGGTTGTGGTTAAATAACAGGGCTGCTTAGTGCACGAGCAGTTATTAATCGTGGAACTGGTGTCAGGGGAGACGACGTACGGCAAAGTTCACGCCATGTTATTTTCCCTTAATTTTGGAAGTCTCTGCGCGACCGAATGGATTTGCTGTTAATATCTATATTTCCACTCCGGCCATAAGCTCTTCCTGCTCTTCTTACAGCTCTCAAATGTTCATATCCTTCATCAGTGAATGCGTATTCGTCAGGAATGGGAGCTTGTTTCGTTCACGTTTTCATTGTTTCTTGTATCACTGATGCGAGTTTTCTACGTCAGCATCACAATCCAGTCGACTCGCCTACTGTCAAAGAAAGAGCTGCCATTTTGTTATAACCGAGTATTTTCGTTTCGCAGTACTTTTTAAACGTGTATGTGATATAAGAATTGGGAAGTGATCGCTTCCACTCGTTTCCGAATCTGTTGTCCACCCACGTCGGTAACAAGATCATTAGAGCGCAGTGGTACGTCTATGCTACTTGCGTAGCGATATCCCCGCATAAATGTGACATCAATTATTCAATACTGACAGACTGCATCTTTCTGCGGCGCATCAAACAATATTCTCAGGGGCAGCACCGTGATTACTCCACATATTACGTTGTGTACGTTAAGGTTCCCACATATGATAACGTCTGATCCTGTTGTGCTAAAAATATTTGCCCAATTATCAATCGTAACATGTCTGAATGCTTGCAGGTTGCTCAAGACTGACACATAGGTTTGCGAGACATACTTTTTAGGCTACATATTCAGGAAAAGCTGAATTGCTTGAGTGACTTGACAGGCCAAATCTTCTCGAATGCTGAGCATTGTTCTACTGTTTCCGTCTAGAGGAAAGGATTTGTGTATTATGTAATTAGCAAGACGGAAGCTTGCGAAAATCAGATTCGCATCGAAAGCTATCAGCGTTACACCGAGATTCTGCGACATTTTCGCAACGACAATTCAGAATTTTCATCCGGTTGCACTGATGTGGACCGCTGGCTCATTAATGGCTTCATAGGCAACAGTGCCTTTACCTCTTGAAGCTTGTTCGCTGTGACAATTGCTCGAAGTGCAGCAAATAGCACGCGTAGAATCGCGTGTCGAACACTGAGTGGCGCAGTGTTATCCTGGAATGCCGATGTCCCAGTCGCCATCTGAAGCGATCGCCGAGGGGTGTTCTGAAAAGATCGCTGTGGTTTGTAACCTAGCCGAAGAATAGCCGATGCCTAGCCGAAGTGCTGCGCAAGTTGTCCCTCATTTCGTACACTACATCTTTGGCCCCTAGAAGGGCGAAAGGAAAAAAGGCGCGACAAAAATGCGGCTATTAAACGCGTAGCGTTGTAGTTGCAAAGATAGGCCATTTACTGGCGTTATCTGCAAAGGTAACGGACCATTCGTCATGCAGACAGTCTTCTTAAAGACAATGTAGAACTTCTCCGAGCCCGGAAGAAAATGACGACATGAAAGATGACGTCATGGTTCATTAGCAGTCTAGTACTCGCACAAAAGCATTTTACATAATGATGCAAGTAGGTTGCTAAGTAATCAGCTTTGCAAAAGAATCCTGTAAATCACGGTAACTACCAGCAACCATCCCATCATTTTTTAAAGTGGCTCAGGTTAGCTGAAACCCGGTTCATCATTCATCCGCTCGGCCGGCTCCAAAAATTCACCGCTTTATGGTATACAAGCATGCAAGGAGTTTCCAATTTCCGCACCGAGGATTTGCGTACGCAATAGATTTTCAAAGATAAGGTGACATAAGGAAAAACATGCGTGAACCATATTAATTGGTTCTAATGGCGGCGTTTTGTTTTTATCGTGTCTGACATTGGTTTCCCCATAACTGCAGACAAGTGGGGCGTAGGGCTAGCTTCGAATGTTTTGTTCTTTTTGAATTGTTGTCAGAAGGACATGACGTCTCTGCGTGCCACCGCCCTGTATAAACTTTTCTGTGCTAACAATGACTGCATACGTTCGCTTTATAATGCCATGGAAGGCTTGCTAGTGATGTCAACCGATCTGTGCAAAGAAACAAACGCGCAAGACAGCAGTTACTCATGAGGACAGCAATTTGTTACAAAATGTCCTCGTAGATTCCGATAACCATGCAATGAGCACAACACATCAAGCACAGTTGAGATAGAATTATATAGTTTGGAAAGCCAGCAAAATACTAACCGTAATGTCAGTCAACGACAGACTGACCAGTGCAGTAGTCTTCATGTACCGGGCCAGTGCGGCGGAGACTGCTTCGTTGAAAAGTACGCGGCTGAGCTTCAAGGACACAAGTCTCCACATGATAGAAACCGAGGAAGCCCATGCAACATGATTCTCTACCTGCGAGGATATGTGCAAGCTAGCGTACAGTTGTTGTCTTATTGAGCTCGCAGTGTCATAACCGCAAGCAAAGACCTTACAACTATGCCGAAAGCTTGCTCTGGACAGGTTAAGTACGGCGAAGGCTAGGTGCAGTCGTAAAAGCGTCCTAGTAAAGCAGAACTGGTCATACAATTTTTCGCGGGTGTTGGCAAGCTTTAATAATGGCACGGACGGGGGGACTGGTTTATAATAGGAGGTTGTGGTCTGATATGCATCGATGTCACAGTAAGGAACGTGTAGCGATGTAATTGCTTAGTACGGTTCTCAATACACTTCTAGCAGAGTACAGCTTTGGCTATAGTGATTGGAAAGTGCGCTGCAAGATGGCACTTGCAAGACTAGTTGGAGACTAATGAGAACGTGAGTGTTGTGCCAAAAATGCCGGTTTCACTATACATTGAGTCCTAAACTATGAAAAATGTTAGCTGATGTGTATTAAGAGGTGATGCCCCACTAGAAAAAAGAAAGATGCAAGAAGGCGGCTCTGTACAACGCGAGTTGCAGGCGTGACCAGGTCCGGCAGCCTAGGCTAAAGAGAGCCACAGTATATACAAGGAAGGGTCGTCGTAGGACACGAAATTGTAAAAATTTAATTTCAACGTAATGAACTTTTGTAACGACCATATTGAAAAACAAGTAAAAAAAAAACGAAGTACAAATGAAAAGTCAACGGAAAGAATATAACAAGGACAACCTAAAATGAAATGCATGAAGCAGATTAAAGATTCGGGCGTAGAGACACTGTCGCCATGAATCACCACACATAGTTAACGAGCTAGCGACTGTAAAACTCCACTTAATATTCGCGGGTATTCGCATTCCTTTCGGAATAGTCCATTAGGAAAAGAGTGGTTTCCATGTATACATTGCTGAATAGATTGGCACCTGAAATTAGGCAACAGCGTTGTGAAAGCCTTAATTGCATAGCATAATATGCTGTGGGCAAAAGCAGTCACTACAGAAGTGAATTGCATGGCGTGAAAAGTTTGATACAGAAAAGCAACCAAGCGAGACTCTCCAGTTTACGGCAAGCGTATGTCAGATGATGCCACGACATGCTACTATCAAAAGTAAGCTGATGCTGCACAGTCATATTGTAGTGAATCTGTCATTCAGGTACTACGCCCAGGAGTAACTGACGGAGCTGAGGCTCAGCTACACAAGCGAAAAATAAGAACAGTAGAGGGCAGGCAAACTATGAATAAAAAGAACTGCGAGACTATACGCCATCTCAATGCGACTACAAAAAATAAAAACCGCCGTATCTCCTGAAATGCGAAGCGTACATCGCAACAGCAAATCATTAGACAGCCATGCACAGAAAGGTTAGTTGTTTTATTAGCTCTATAAACCTGTGATTACTAACTAAATTAACAAACATGGTGTCCCGCGCGCGCAGGCAAACGACAACACATCTCACTCAATGGCCGCGGACGCTCCCTATCTAGATGCTGGCGTGACGAGCGGCAGCAGCGGCGCGCGAAGTCTCCTTCGTGCTGCATTACGCTTCAGCGCGCACTAGGCCCACGAGAATACGGCGCACGCGAAGCCATCAACTAGCTCGGGTCGGCACGCTTCGAACCCACTGCAGGTTGCTTACAAGACAGGAACCGGGCCATGCGCCGCCGGAGTAGAAGCGAAGTAGCGCGCTTACCTGCCACCCTCCTTCCTGGTGCGTACGCGTCTCCGCGCTACCCCTCGTACAGGCGAAAAGTCGGCGCACCCCCTCCCACCGGCTCCGTTCGTGCGAGAAGCCACCGCCCTTCACCTCGCGCCTACACCTGAAGGCGCGCGGGAGCACGGCCCATGCACTTTATGCGGAATAGCACGGCGATGCCGACGACGCAAATTCGCTTGGGTGGTTCATAAAATGGCTGTCGCAATAAGCAGGGTTCGCCGAAGAAGGCGAAGAACCGATGACTGCCGCATACCATCTGAAAGGCCAAAGAAAGGCCATTTTTATCGGCTGTATACTCGATTGCAGTTTACATGTCCTTCTGTGACCTCCAACACTAGGCACTCGAGAACACAGTAAATACGAAGCCTGAAGTCACCTCTGGTACTGTAGCCGTTGTACTACAACGCAGGGTACATTCAATATAGTGCGCGCTTACCTGCTCATCAGAAATGAAAAAAAGAAATTGGAATTAGGATGCCTAATGTCAATACGACATTTGGTTGGGCCGGAGGAGTCAGTTTAATGTAGGAATTTTCGCGCATGTGATAGCGGCGCACTCACGGGGCCTTCGCCGTTGTAGATGTCAGCCCTGAAGTCGAGGAACCCTACGTCACCGGCGCTTTCAGCCATGGCGTGCCAGAACAATCGGCGCTCTAGCTTTGCTTCTGTCACGTCGACAAGAACGCGCGTCACGCAACTGGAAAATGAAGAAAGGTCCTGCGTTATATGCGACAGAAACGCAACAGCTACAGAAACGCAACAAGCACGAACATAACACCGTAGAACAGAACACCGCAGAACAGAACACCATGAGCGAACATCCGTGTACTTTCATCACTGTAAGTAATGAAGATTATCCTTTCTTCGAAAAGCATGTATCGCTGTGAAACTTGCGCCTCTGTTCCTGATATGAAAAGTGTCGAATAGTTCACGCGCACAGTACTTTCCTTGCTTCTGCTTCAAATCTCATCAAATTGAGGCAGACTTCCGCAACCCACGCAATGTCAAAGCAGATACGTGTGACCCAGATCTTTAGTTACAAGATCATGCGCCCATACTAGGCTGCGAATGCCCCGTCCAGTTGGACCCATTAATGGATTTGATACTTTGGATGGTAGATACTCCAAGCATATGAGACGATTCCCTAAGCGACTTGACTGTTTAATGAGACCGTAAACTTCATTTTCAAAGCAATAAGATTTGAATGCGGCGTCTATTTAGTGGGTCTGAGCACCCACCGCGGACGCGGTTCCGAGACCGCGTCTCGAAGCGGCTTCCTCGGCTCGCTGGACGGCCCAGAGTTGTGCTGTCATGCTCGAGCAGAGCATTGCGGTCTTCCAGCGCGAGCGGAAGCTGGCGGTGAAACAGACTGAGCGATCGGCACTGCCCGACTTGTTTGTTAAGTGTTGACACTCCCATAACATGTGATTAAGTGTGGCAACCCCGCTACACGATGTGCATCTGTGTGTAGTGTAAATGTCTGGATATATGGCGTGCATGAGTCTGGGGTTTCTGTAAGAATCTAATTGCCTGAAGTGTACTGCTTGCATTCTGTCTAACCTAGCGTGAGGGAATGGGTATACGCGCCTTTGTAACTGGTAATGTGTCGTGGAACCTGGTCAAACGACCCTCCCACGCCCAGACGTGGGCATTACCCCGCGGGGGCTCTTCCTCCGATGATGCTCGGCGAGTGAGGCCTCGAGCAACTCGGTGAGCCACTTCGTTGGGGGCGTTCGATCCAGTGTGTGCCGGGATCCATAGTAAGTGACTTCGATTGTCGAAGTCGGCCTCTCCCCGGTGTATGAGATGTCGCTGGAGTATGTAATACGCCTCTTGCGAGATGCAGCCATTTGCAAAATGGCAAATTGCCGCTTGCGAATCGCAGATCACGTATGTCACTTTGGTTTGTGTGAGGGCCAGTGCTATGGCCGCTTTGTCTGCCGCTTCGGCATGTGCCGTGTTCACGGTGACGCTCGTGAGGTGGTTGCCGCGGTGGCTAGTAATTGCGGCCACGAAACTCTGCCTGTCTCGATAAAGGGCTGCGTCGGTGAAGACCGCCTCCTTGTTGGTGGAGAAACTTGGGTTCTTGTGTTGTGCCCTGGCTTTACGTTTACCCCGGTGGTGTGTGGGGGGAGGGGGGGTGCATGATGCTAGGCAATGGGGGTACGTATAATTGCTCGCGTATGGATCTAGGAATTTCTATTCTGATGCTGTGCTGCGTGTGAAAAATCAGCATTTTGTTGGGGTGTTTAACTTGCATGCATGCGCATTTACTCGACGTTTCTTTTCGTATTTTTAGGGACAATGCAGCCACTTGGGTGTGGCATTACACTCTTTGCGTTGGTTTTGCTTCCGCTTCACAATAGCCGCAGAAAGTGGCAGCCTAATTCTACATGGACGATTTAATGAAAAATGGAAATGGTGATCAAGTGGCTGACCTGTGCCGCTGGAGCAGTACGACGATGAGCAGCGCAGTCTTAAAGACGTCGTAGTTACTCGGCTTGTCGAAGAGGGAACACCTGAATCCCACGAGCTCCAACTCGTAACCCTTGTGCGTAAGCAGCTCGAAGCAGCCCTTGGCGAGCAGGGAATTCCACCGTTCGTGCTCGTCGAAAAGCCAGCAAGGGCAATCGCGCCGCCGGGTGCACGGACGGGAGTAGGCATTGTTGGAAGAGACGGAGTTTCCGCCAAGCAGACGGCGAAGACCTGGGACAGATGGACGGCGGCAAAAAAAAAATTAGGACAGGACACTGCGGACTTCTGCCGGAACGGCTGATCTCTCGTTGCTGACCGTGATTACTGCTGCTCTGGCAACAAGATTTCGCCACTGTAGGGAATTTTGCAAAGGAGAACACCTTTTATGCCATTCATGCCATGCACACCACGAGTATGTTACGTTCGTACGTTTCGGAGGTAATACAGTTAAAGAAATGAGCACGACGTCAATACGACGGTTAGGGCATGACATACATGAAAGTGGCGTCATGATTCATTGAAGTCATGGAATGCATGCTGTAGCTTCGACGGGGCGGCCGGACGAAAGGTTTACGGCATGAGGCCTAAACGGCCGGGGCGCGCGCTGCCGCAAGAAAGAGCCGGACTGCTTCAGTCGGGGACCAGACAAAGAATGCTTTTATTTCTCCGAGGGGAAGCAGGATGCAACTTACAGCGTTTGGCGCTGAGTGGCGCCCTAACGTAAACGACCCAAAACCGAAACCAGAAGCTAACACAGGATACTACAATGCACACATATCATGGGTAGCCTGATCAAATCATTTGAAGGTTCATCGAATTGAAGCAATGAACACGTCTGCGTAACAGGCCAGAGAGATTGGAAAGGTAAGGACGCGAAAAGTTAGCAAAATACAGGAATGCGTTTCGCAGTGCAACGACCTACGAGCCGACTGCGTTTATACTAGCTGGAGTATCCCACAGCATAGTTCACTGTACCCATGTAATCTGAATATTGCTAGGGACTGCAGTACTGCCGACTCCTCCTGAAGCGGTCGGGAGGGGGACGAGTAGCACTGATACTATCTGAAGACAGGAGCACTTTTCAGTTCTCGCGGAACCTAACTATACGCGACATCAAAGAATTGACCAAGTGATTGAAAGATACGGGCAAGCTCTAGGTCAAATGAAACAACGCCTGCATTGCTGTAATTTGTGTTGCGTTAGGTTGTGCCAATGTATCGAGTTTTGCAAATTAGCATTATCCTAAACGCGACATATCCATCGTGATTGCATGTCGTAACGTTGAAAGCGGAAACCAGAAGGAACAATTTTTCTTTTATTGCATTGTCGACGTCGGCAAAAGCCGGTGTCGTCAAGAACAATGCTACGCTCAATAACACTCGAGCCAGATCTCGGCTCTGACGCCTGAAGTGAGTAGGAATCGTGAAAAGCGGCCGACGTCCACTCGGGGAGTAAAGCCGTGAGACAGTTCTTTGTCGGACGCCAATAACCTACCACGACTGGCAGGAGAGCATTGCAATGCCTAACGTAAAACATTGATTCTCATCAATGTCGGTCGGTTGAAGTGATGAAAGCGCGGGCGGCTAGTTAGAAGCGAGGGCGCTGAAAACAAATATTTGATGGCAAAATAAATCTGCAATGAGACGTGTGCGTCACGCTGCGTCTCATGACTCAAAAGCCAATAAACAGCGAACGGGAAGAAACTAAACATATCTGGAACAGCTGCACTTGTGTTGCTCGAGTTGCTCTGCGCGAGGTCAGGTTTGTATTGATAAACTTGAGGTCAAAGCACGACAACATGCGGTATGCCGTGTGCCAACTACCACGCACCAAGATCTAAAAATGTGCAAATGCCACGTAGATGAACAGAATCAAGGTAATGTGTGCCGTCGCATGGAGATACTCGGTTACTTAAATGATATTGCGCGACAAAAAGGAACGACACGGACGTGAGAAGACGACACACCAAGAGCAATCTTTCAACTAATTTTATTGTGCCACTGCGTCGATTTTCTACATGGGATCCAGTGTATACCGCGTACGCACTTACAAGAAACTAAAGTGGGAATTCATGTAACGTAGTTACGAGTCATGTGATGCCGCGTCCAAGAAGCTCAATTCTTTTTCTGCGAGAGCCAGAGACGGGAAGCTAACACACTTATCACCCAATTTCGCGATCTGCGCTTCAGATATTTCACGGATGAGCTGCGTGCTGCAACGGGAAACAATCGTGCATTGATCCTCAAGAGGTTTGCATCCATGATCGCGACAGTGGATCGCCAAGAAACTACCAGAGCCGTTTTTTGGTGTGTCGTCTTCTCTCACGTCCGTCTCGTTTTTTTTTTGTCGCGCAATATCATTTAAGTAATGGATTACCAACTAGCCCGGAATGCTCCTCTCATTGAGATACTCCGATTTTTGTATGTCGCCTAATTATGTAAGCAGTCATCATTGAAGAAACTTCGCAGATATTAGAATTAAATAAAAAGTGTCAATGAGAAATGAGTAGAGCGACATTAAAGACCCTAGACGCAGCTTTGTGTTGACTAGTACGTGCTGCGCGAAAGTTTTTCTGCGCATGAAGAAAGCCTCTGAATAAACGCAGAATTGGGGCGCTACTGGCCGGTTGAGGCACGTTGTCGCGTAATGAACGCGACACGTAGGCTAGGTGTTGCGCTACTGAGGCGTTCAGCCATTTTTGACAATTGAGAGGTGCAGCTACGGTTGCTTGTCACAGTTCGAATACTTTCACTCAACGCTTCACAATCTTGGGTTTTGGACACCTAACGCAATGAACCGTTCGCAGAGTTGTCCAGTACTGAAAAGACTAAAGGACATTTGCCTAGCGAAATGGAAATTTTAAAAAGACAAGACAGTAGTTACTGAATGCGACGGGTCGAGCCCCGGAAGAAGTCCTGGGTCTTCTTGTCAGAGCACTGGGAAAGAAGAGGTCGTAAAGTAGGCGAATTTGGTTCCGCCTCGGACGGTACCGCTCGCATTTTTCGCTCAGCGTATCGATGTATACAGGAGTGAAAACGGTGCCTGTGCCCGTTGCCCACGGTGACGGCGGGGCCATTTTCTGCAATTGAAGAGAACAAAAAAAAATAAGAACGCCGCGTAAACGTGCTTTGCAATTGCTGCAGGGGACTGCCAGCTACTGCTGTGAAGGACTACCGGTGGTTATGCTGCAAGCATTCACACAGGATAGTAACACGCCCTATTGCACAAGACGCGGTTATTTAGAGCCTACAGGGGTAATTTTCAACATCTGCAGATTCGAACATCTGCTATATAATACTGTCCCCGGTATCGGCTTACATTGTAATGAACACTGGCCTAATTCGGCCATGAGCATGACGAATGTATGGCAACGACGTAGGGACGACACGAACGAATGCCGAAGGCATACCGAGATAACGATTATGAAATTAGGATAGTTTAACGACGACTAGAACTGGCAGAACTTTCCAAGTTAATCAACAAGCGTAAGACAGCGGACATCAGGAACTATATTTTGGATAGAATTGAACAGGCTCTCAGGAACGGAGGAAGCCTGAAAACAGTGAAGAAGAAACTAGGAATAGGCAAGAATCAGATGTGTGCGTTAAGAGACAAAGCCGGCAATATCGTTACTAATATGGATGAGATAGTTCAAGTGGCTGAGGAGTTCTATAGAGATTTATACAGTACCAGTGGCACCCACGACGATAGTGGAAGAGAGAATAGCCTAGAGGAATTCGAAATCCCATAGGTAACGCCAGAAGTAAAGAAAGCCTTAGGAGCTATGCAAAGGGGGAATGCAGCTGGGGAGGATCAGGTAACAGCAGATTTGTTGAAGGATGGTGGTCAGATTGTTCTAGAGAAACTGGCCACCCTGTATACGCAATGCCTCATAACCTCAAGCGTACCGGAATCTTAGAAGAACGCTAACATAATCCTAATCCATAAGTAAGGGGACGCCAAAGACTTGGAAAAATTATAGACCGATCAGCTTACTGTCCGTTGCCTACAAAGTATTTACTAAGGTAATCGCAAATAGAATCAGGAACACCTTAGACTTCTGTCAAGCAAAGGAACAGGCAGGATTCCGTAAAGGCTACTCAACAATAGACCATATTCACACTGTCAATCAAGTGATAGAGAAATGTGCAGAATATAACCAACCGTTATATATAGCTTTCATTGATTACGAGAAAGCGTTTGATTCAGTCGAAACCTCAGCAGTCATGGAGGCATTACGGAATCAGGGTGTAGATGAGCCATATGTAAAGATACTGGAAGATATCTATAGCGGCTCCACAGCCACCGTAGTCCTCCACAAAGAAAGCAACAAAATCCCTATAAAGAAAGGCGTCAGACAGGGAGATACGATATCTCCAATGCTATTCACAGCATGTTTACAGGAGGTATTCAGAGGCCGGGAGTGGGAAGAATTGGGGATAAAGGTTGATGGAGAATACCTTAGCAACTTGCGATTCACTGATGATATTGCCTTGCTTAGTAACTCAGGAGACCAATTGCAATGCGTGCTCACTGACCTGGAGAGGCAAAGCAGAAGGGTGGGTCTGAAAATTAATCTGCAGAAAACTAAAGTATTGTTTAACAGTCTCGGAAGAGAACAGCAGTTTACGATAGGTAGCGAAGCACTGGAAGTGGTAAGGGAATACATCTACTTAGGGCAGGTAGTGACCACGGATCCGGATCATGAGACTGAAATAACCAGCAGAATAAGAATGGGCTGGGGTGCGTTTGGCAGGCATTCTCAAATCATGAACAGCAGGTTGCCACTATCCCTCAAAAGGAAAGTGTATAACAGCTGTGTGTTACCAGTACTCACAAATGGGGCAGAAACCTGGAGGCTTACGAAAAGGGTTCTGCTGAGGACGACGCAACGAGCTATGGAAAGAAGAATGATGGGTGTGACGTTAAAGGATAAGAAAAGAGCAGATTGGGTGAGGCAACAAACGCGGGTAAACGACATCTTAGTTGAAATCAAGAAAAAGAAATTGGCATGGGCCGGACATGTAATGAGGAGGGAAGACAACCGATGGTCACTAAGGGTTACGGACTGGATTCCAAGGGAAGGGATGCGTAGCAGGGGGCGGCAGAAAGTTAGGTGGGCGGATGACATTAAGACGTTTGCAGGGACAACGTGGCCACAATTAGTACATGACCTGGGTAGTTGGAGAAGTATGGGAGAGGCCTTTGCCCTGCAGTGGGCGTAACTAGGCTGATGATGATGAACGACGACGTGCGAATGACTACTTCGGAGAAAAACCAATGCCTGACAGCGTACGCTGGCAGTTGGAAGATTTCATACCAAATGACGATAGAACTGCAACGTCCGTATGAAAAAGAATGCATGACGATGATGGCGTAATCGAAACAGAATGGCGACAGCCTTATTAGGACAGTATGTCGAAGGAACGAGGAAAGCAATTTGACGAAGATGGCATGATGACAGTGGTATGAAGGCGATGACACGGCGAGGATCGGAAGACGACACTGGAATAGTGACCGTGTAGGAACAACCATGAGAAGACATTCGGCGGAGCAAGGTAGTAAACAATATGGGTAACTGGTAAATATGGTACGGTAAAGATGGATTGATGCGTAAAGAATGCCGATAATTAGAAACAGGTTTGATGATCCACCAAGCTGTTACATTGCACGTAAATGTGGATACGAAATCCATGATGTCATGAGAAACATGAAACTTGCGTATTTTAGTGGCACTCGCAGATCTGCTTTGGTGTTTCTTAGCTTAACTTTATGCAAACGCAACGCAGGAACCGAAGACGGAGGCAACTCTTCCAACAATTAGCCGGTGAAATATGCCACCTTCTGCGAGACTTCAATAGTGAGGTCATTCATATGTCTACGTCAGGGTGTCCAAGGATTTCGCGAAATTTGTCCTGATGTGGCGGATTTAAAGTCAACGATTCAGCGTGGTATGCAGGGATTTCCAATTGTAATTATTCTAGACACTTCAATACCTGAACCTGTAACTTATGCTTTGACCCGTTAATAATGAAAGCCACGAATTTTTACTGGACTAAATTCACTTTTTTTCTGATTTTGAATTTTGTCCCCCATAGCCGCAGGAGATGAACCGGAAGTGCTGTGTAAAAAAAAAAAAAAAGAGTGACTGGATGCAACTGACACTAAAAACAAAAATCGATAATACCACTTCATGTAACCGCGCGAGACTTCGCCTGTTAGTTTATGTTTCAACAACAGACCACTAGGCGCGCCGGTATAAATGTGAGTATCTAGTTTTGCTGGGCCCAAATTGCGTCAATGAATGAAACATTTAACCGATGATTGAGACAGATTCTTCACCGCCACGACGTGGCGACATTCTCGTTTCTTTATTGCAATAAAGATTCCAATGCTGCATGCACCTTCTGGCACCAAGGTCCGGGTGGTCTTACGCCAGCTGTTGCCACTGCACGTGTCGCTAGGCATGCAGTGCTCGAAATCGTGACCATAACCTAAATCAGTTGCACACCCGTCAGAATATTGATTGCTAAACATACGATAGAACGCGACCACTTTCAAAGGATTGCCGTAAGAATGTGTACTTCGGTAAGTTAAGAGAAGGCGTGGGTTTGCTCAGCGCGCTCATTTTATAGCGAAGCTTTGTATTGCTAGGCGAAACGAAAATCCGTCTGTCCGCGCCCCCACAGCAGTACGCATCGAAGATTTGGGACCGACGCAGTACAAAGATGGAATGGTTTAACAAATTCTTGTCCTTGTGGTCGCGGAAAAAAAAAATATTGGTCGATTCAGGCCCGCCGAACACTTCAGAAGAAGCTTTAGCTCGGGTGCTTCTGTCTAGATACACGCAAAAGGAGAATGTTTTTCTCAGCAACCACTGCACGAAATTTGACGAGGTGTGCGGCATTTGAACGAAAAATTTAGGATCTAGTGAGTGGTTGTTTCGAATTCTTGATGCAAGTCGTAAATTGTTTATTAACAAGCGCCAGATATCGAAACTTTTCAGAAAACGAGACTAATTTTTACAATTCGCAAGTGAGACATGACATATCACAATTATGTGAATTGCATCTAATAGCGCATGTAAAGCGGACAAAATTGATATGAGACTCATGAATTTAAAATAAATTAGTAATATGGAAATACAGGTTATGCACTAGCCTTGCAAACAAGGTCTCAAATTCACGTAAGATATAAAATGACATCGAATTCGTTCGCTTTCAGTTATCTAACGGATGCCGCTTACATAACCGCAATAGCTTCTTGATTCATAGCTATAAGTTGTAAAATTCGGGCTTTTGTATTCAGCAAAGCGTCGAATTTGTCAATTTTCAGCAAGCTTCAGGCCCCAAATCCAAATTCCGCTTCCAATTACAACTAGAATTTTACTTTCTCAAATGGAACGAATCTAATAAAAATCTGTGCAGGCGCTCTCAAAAATACGTTTTTGCGTTTTACGTGTATTTGAGTAGGCGACGTCGCAGTTGGGCCCAAGCTAAAGCTTCCTCTTAAGGTTTTTGCCTCGTCGTAGCTGCTCATATTGTGCGCTTAGAACTCATGAATAGTGGTTTATGTGCTTTCCCCGAAATACTTGCGAGCCGCTCGAATAGTCACACCCGCGCGGGAGACAGAACTACCAGAGAGAGCCCCCCCATTATATATCGTAACATGCGTATCCATGATTGCGTGACGCGATAGAACACGTCTCTCCTCAGCTATAAGATGCACGTGCTCCTTTTTCCATAAGTAAATGAGGTCGCCCATGCATTAGGGGAAATCCTTGAGGGTACTTTAGTCCTTTCAGGCATGGGTCCGCGGTTTAAAGCTTCAAGTATGCCGGGCTTGCTTTTGTTGTGTGTAAGAAAGTTGGCGCCCACGTGATAGTTCGATTGCTGGCGAAGGATTTACTATTACGTAGCCGAGGTCCTGGCAGGGGAGACTTGACGCTTGACCTTGAACAAGGTGCCGCCGTCGCTCAAGAGCTGTGCCGAGTGGCGACGCGGTGAAATTGGACGCGAGTAGCCTGTGGGGTTGAAACCCCGCAATGAAAAAGATCAGTGAGAAAGAGTACAATAGCACACATAATGTACCGATTGAAATCATCCAGAATGGCTGGGAAAGCCACTGTTATGAAGGATGCCATAGCAGAGGCTATGAATTCATATTGAGGAGCTGCGTTTCTGGATTGTAAGCCTCTCTGCATACTAGGTGGTGCATTCCGCCTATTCGGAATGCGGCTGCGAAGCAAGGAAACAACCCTCGACCTCGTCTACTGCAGCGCCATAGCCACTGCGCTAACGGCGCGAAAATTACAAGCTGGAAAAAACTGCGAAATGCCAATGCTCTGACGCGAAAACATGCAGAAGTGAAACGTGCATACATGCGTCGTCTTGAAACGTTGCATAAAACTGGGCGAGCACAGAGCTGTGAAGCACTCGCATCAGCTATACTTTGAATACGAATGCGGGCATGAGTGTCTGTTGCACGTCGGTACGAGTTATAAAATTATAAAGAAGCTTGCAATGATAGCTTCTATACGATACGAAAAATCCGAGTGCATGTGTAAGCTGCTGGAAGGGCTACAAAATGGTTGCAAACCGTTACGAGGTTAAGGCCGTCTTGGTATGGGTGAAGGAACTCTCCAGCATGTGCTAAGCTGTGCTTAGTTGCACGTGTAGACAGCAAGCTGTGTTGGGCATAGCATTTGCCAGATCAAACATGGGGAAAAATTCGTGCGGGGCAGAGACCATCTTATATTCCGCTGTCATTCGGAGCAGGTTGTATCGCCTATATGTACGGTCCGATGTATGGTTTGAACATTGCGCCGTTTTGAAGACCACAGGAAAGTCACATTTGGCATCGCATTGATCAGCATGTGGTTGTAAGCTTCAATTTGATTCTACGCACATGCTTTGGAAGAACAAAAAAGCTCATCGCACATTCGGAGGCACACCACATTCAAAATGTTGCGACAATGTATTCACTGAAGTTTGCTAGCGCTCCAAAGAAAAACAATTACAGTGATCTGTACATTGATTGAATCCTTGCAATGCTTTCTCGGGTAGGTTTTCATTAGGTGTTTTTCGGGAGTCCGGTGAGGGTTTATGATGAAGTTGATACACTTATCAGCAATAAGCCTTCATGCGTGAGTCATGGTTCGTGCTGTGTCATGCTTCCTTCATCTGGGCTATTGTTGGTATTGCTAGCAAAAGTAGGCTTGTTCTGCGAAATATTGGGAAAATGTTGGGCAAAGAATGGCAGAGCAAAGTTCAACGGGGTACATTCATTTAAATGACCATCGTGGTAGTGAATGACGGAAAATGCCGTTAGCACCGAAGGCAGAAAGTCTGGTGCTGAACAAACTCCTTTCGTGACCGCTCCCTAGAAAACGGCGCGGTAAATATTGCGGGGAACAAGAGAGTAACTGGTACCGGGCCAACAAAAATTGCGGTGCGACTAGTACATCACTCGTTTACCGCTAATGCTGAGACGGCTGTACTGCAGCGAAGACTGCTACAAGATATTGCATAGAGCCTGCGCAAGTGAAAAATTATTAGGGAAGGTACATGTTCTTCCAATCAATATAGGGAAGGCTACGAGGGATAGAGACCTTTGTGAAGGCTGAAAGACGCGGCGCAAGCTGGTTTGTCATACATGAAAGAAACATTGGGTACGCTCTCTTTTGGCAACAAATCTCCTTTCACGTCGTTTTGTATGAAGTATCTATCGTTCGTATCTATCGTTCGAGACCTTGTCTCGAAACGGCTTCCTCGGCTCGCTGGACGGCCCAGAATTGTGCTGTCTGGTTAGAGCTGAGCAGTGCGGTCTTGCAGCGCGAGCGGAGGCTGGCGGTAGAAGAGACGTGAAGAAGTGTATATGTCTGCATACATGGCGTGCATGAGTCTGGAGTTTCTGTAAGAATCCGTTCGCGATTCTCTGAAGTGTACTGCTTGCGTCCTGTCCAACCTAGCGTGAGGGAATGGGCATACGCGTCTTTGTAACTGATAGTATGTCGTGAAACCTTGTCATACGATGCTCCCATACCCAGACGTTTGCCGTACCCCGCGGGGGCTCTTCCTCCGAAGATGCTCGGTGAATAAGGCCTCAAGCAACGCGGTGAGCCGCTTCGTTGGGGGTGCTCAATCAAGTGTGCACCGGGAGCCATAGCAAATCCCTTCGGTTATCGAAGTCTGCGTCTGCCTGGTGTATGGGATGTCGCTGGAGTATGCGATGCGCCCCGTGCGAGATGCGCCAATTTGTAAAATTGCGAATTGCCGTTTGCAAATCGCAGATTACGTAAGTCGCTTTGGTTTGTGTGAGGGGCAAGTGCTATGGCCGCTTCCTCGGCTGCTGCGGCATGTGCCGTGTTCACGGTGACGCTCTTGAGGTGGTTGCGTCGGTGGCTAGTAACTACCGCCATGAAACTCTTCCCATCTCGATAACGGGCTGCGTCGGTGAAGACCGCCGCCTTATTGTGGGAGTAACTTTAGTTACTATGTTGTGCCCTGGCTTTACGTCTCCCCGTGCGGTGTTGGGGGTGCATGTTGCGAGGTAAAGGGGGTACGTATAGATTCTCCCCCCCCCCCCCGTATGGGGCTTGCTATTTCTACTTTGATGCCGTGCTGCGTGTGGCATGTGATATCGAGCTTTTCGAGCAGGTGTCTGTCCGGGCGTGTCTTGGGCAGGCGCTCGATTTTGTACACTTGCTGCGCCTACACGAGTTCCTCGAGCATATTGTGCAAGCCTACGGGCGGCAGTCCCAACGCACATTTGTAGGCCTTGCGTATGAGGGAGTTGAGCTTGTTTCTTTCCGCTACCGTCCAATTGTGAAACGGTGCCGTGTACTTTATTTGAGAAATGACGAAGTCTTGCATGAGACGCATGACGCTGCCTTCGCGCATGCCCGCGTGTTTGTTGGTGATGCGTCGAATGAGCTGCATCGTGCTGGTGGCCTTCGCCATTGCCGCCCTTGTGTTCGATTATCATTCCTAATACACGTAAGTCATCTACCATCGGGATGGGTACGCCGTTTGATGCCGTTAACTGGAGCTCTTCCTTTTCCGGGGGGGTTGTAGCCTTTAGGCGGGCGCCCCTTTCTGACCGGTCTATACAGAAGCACTGCGTATTTTTCGGCTGAGCAGGCGAGTCCCGGACCCACGACGTAGTTTTCCACGCATTGGATGGCCTGCTCGATCGTTCCGTCGCTGCCCGTTGTCGTCGAGATCGTATTATCCGCGTACAGCGTGCGATGTAGTCCTTTGATTTGAAGCAATCTGTCGGGTAACCCCAGCAGGACGAGATTGAAGAGCAACGGCGAGATCAACGAGCCCACTGGCAGTACTTGAGTAGGTAGGCCGAATAAATCGCGTGGCAGGGCTCTGTTAGTTCAACAGCCTGCGATAGGACTATATGATCGGGGTGCTGAACTCTGCATGCATGTTCTAGTTTGGGCCGTATTAGAGCTTAACAGAATAAGTTGTATAGTCACGGTGGCAGACGAAATAATGAAGGAATCCAAGCATGCGATTAGTTATTAGATAAAGTCGTCAGTGGCTGCACTAGCGGCATAGTCTGCAGGCAGTGTAGGCTGCACGCGAGAGAGACTTTCGCAGCCGAGCAACCTTCTTCGGCGGGTTTGAAAAAAAATATTTCGCGATCAGAGAACTAGCCGCAGTGTTCATTAGCATGACTGCTAGCCCGAGGCAGGATACGGTGGAAGCGTGAACTGCCCCGTACAGTACCTTACAGTAATTGCATTACCTGTCAACGATGATTGCCAGTGTCAGAATACCGGGAACGAAGAAGTGTACCACTATCCGAATAAGCCAGTCGTCAACCGCGTTGCACCAGGCTGAACTTATTTTTCGAACGATTGCTACTGAGACACGCGCTAATGCTTGTCGATATGCCCTTGCGCTTTCACATGAAGTTGCATGACATGCGCTCGAAAGAGCATGTGATCCAGTGGCGTGTTTTGAGGAAGAAATGGGTGGTAGCAGCGTTGGTGGGCCTTTAAAGCTGACAGTGTCTGGAACATGTTAGACCAACTCATCCAAAACGCAGCAATTCCGGAGAGAGCGAAAGCTAAAGAGAAAGCTAGAGGGCACGTGAAAGAACGAGTGCGGCCGAGTCTGGCCACTGACCAATCATGAATACGACAGTGCGAGCAGAAGAAACATTGTAGAGCGAGTGCTGCTGTTTACCGCCCTCGCAGAAACAGTTCCTGGATAACAAGACGATGAACATGAAAATTGCAAGCTACTTAAGTGTTTGTACACCCGCGTGTAGTTCACTTATTAAGAACCTGCCGTAGGGGCTCTGAAGTCACAGCATGCCAAAAGGCTTGTCCCGACAGACCAGAAGCAAACGCGAGAATTAACGGCGCGTCGTTGAAATGCTAAGTTGTACGGTGAAGCATCGACTGACGTTGAAGGGCGATGCAGATTGTAGCCTTATGTGATGAGTTCGAATAGAAAACGTCTGGTCAGTAAGAGTGCGTGAAACACAAAGGGTTCTGCTCTCAGAATATAAGTGAAGTGACGTTCCGGACCCAATGCGAGTGTGGCCGACAATGGCAGAATGGTTAGACTGCCAGCAAGGGGCGTGTAATGTTAAGAAACGCCAATTGTATTGACTTGGTAAGTGAGCAGAAGCCGTGGTATAACAAATTGGGACAACACCGATAAGAAAGACACAATACCTTTCTTTTGTTTTTGTTTTTTGCTGCAGTACTAGCGGTGTCAAGTAAACGTCAGTCGTAGAGTTTCGAGTTAGTTACGCAAGTTGGAAGCGTAAGCGTGCAAGGCGTCCTAAGGGATGCATGATGAGCGGCAAGCAGTGCATCCAGGTGGGTGCTGAAGGGTGGGGATGGATGTAACATGCACTTCCTCGTTTTAAATTGTAGCTGTGCTGAGAGAATAACAAAGCGTATGGCGCGAGCGAGAAAGAGCGTCAAGCTTCTGCAACATGAGAAACTGAGTCGTTAAGAGGTTATGGGCATCGGAGGGGGCATGTGTGCTTCCAAGATTGAAACGAAATGTGCGGCCCAAATGTGCCGTGGGAAATGGCAGGGAACTATAAATAACAGAAATGCACTACTACCACGACAAGAGAAAACCATTGCAGATGCCTACAAAAGGAATGTAAAAAGGAGCGTGGAATGGAGAGAATTTCTTTGTATCTTAACTAAAGAAGCAGCCACGCGAAATGCATTTGCCGTCACAAAACCCGTTAAGGTCTGCGTGCTGCAAAAAAGAATGCATCGAAAAATTAATTTTCAGGCTAGAATATGTCGATCCTGTGCCTGCTGTGTGTAAAAAAACATTTCAAGCCGCCAAGCGAATCAGGATTAGCGACTAAAGAAGTGCCGTGAGAAATAGAAAGGAAGTATGAAAGAATGGCTGAGTGGCATGGCCTGTTGAAATGACCAACTCTGACGCAACATGCACTGGCAGGAAACACCGCTTAGGGAACCCGACCCAACCGAGACAAGTGCTTGGAGGATAGCGACAAAAACGTCCATGCGAATAAATAAGCCTAAGTAGAAGCAGAAACAAAGGTATGCAAGCAGTAAGGGAAATATGATGTTGGCCATTGGGAAGCGACGCTTGAAGATTACTGCTGGTCGTGAGCATCAGAGCGTGAAAGGAGAGTATGAACGGGCGATCGAAGTATTGATATGTGCCACAGGCAAGTTTTTGCCGATAGGTATGCTACGATTATTTTGGCGTTGTTGCGAAGTGGCGCTAGTAATCGCCATTGGGAAGTACACAAACCAAAATAAGTTCCTCACCTCAAGGTTTCAGCACCACTAGGGCCATGCAGGAAAGCAGAAGAAAGTTCGCGCAAAAGGATAAGATACACTAAACAGCTCTTGTTAGAAATCGAATATTATTCCTGTGAATATCAGGAATTTTTTACAGCATCTGATTACTAGCAAAATGCTGTGGGAAGCGAAACATGGACCTCAGGCAGAGCCGCATGTAGGATCCAAGTTAACGGGCCGAAAAATCTAAGTATAGTAATATTGTTTCAACAACTTCCAAATGCGACCTGTGCAGTTTAGAGCTATGCTTTGTTTTATTCTGTAAACCTTTTTATCGCCGTTTCACACGCTTTCTTGCACATTCTCAGTGAACCCCGAGGCGAAGGTCAGCTAAGGTTCTCCAACGAGTTAAGCAGTTAGGGCGATCAATTCTAGATAACTTGACTGCGTTCTGAACTTGACCCGACACTCAGCGTCGGCTACAGGCTAGATTGCGTGAAGCAAGGAACGGCACAGATTCAGTTGTGTACAGGAGTTGGAATACACCTATTTGTGGTACTGAACGTTCACACCCGGTGCTCAATTATCTGAACCCGAACGCTGTTACGAAAAAACAGTGACTGCTATTGTGCAGCCTACTACCATATCATGGTCTTATTGAAAGGAAGTAGGCGTCATGGTTGTCCGGAACGAATATAGAGGCTATTTAGGAAAGTGCAATTTTCTTACACAGGAAAAAAAAAAGAACAAGAAAACTTCTACATAAAGTGCTGGAACCTGCACCACAGGAGTAGTCAGCGTGCCGTTCGCGTTACCTTTGCGGTCTAGTACACGTGCTTTTTATTCATGCTCAAATCCAACCCGGATCAAGTCAAAACAATAAGATGGAGTACTATATACTCTGACATATTGCTAAACTGCCGCTACTTCCTTTCGCGTATGGTCATGAAAACCATGCTCACCTGCAAAAGGCGTGGGGTGCCTAGATCCGCTGCGACGGGGCTCCGTAAATGTCCGAGCGAAGGACGCACACTCCGAATGTGTAGAGACGGTGCCTGATGCTGCAAAACTAACGCGTGGCTACCGGCAGTGGCAGAATATATGGGATGGAACAAAGGGGGCGTAACTACTGACGTCACGAGAGCTTGCAGGTAAGCGGACGTCACTACCCATGGTGCCTGCATCGATACGATATCTTGAGGCTGTGCGACAAAGGGGGCAAGTGGATCGAAAACTACGACATTGTTACGCATCTGCAGCGATTGTCATTCTTACGCAACGTGGCGAACTCTCCAGTTGATGTGTCCTTGTCTGTTTAATCGTTTTCCCCGACTGTAAAATTAAAAAAAAAGTCAATTATTCTTTTTCTGTTCGGGTTAAAATCCAACTTTCCTCAAGCACAGCAACCTCACGCTTTTGTTCGCTGTCCACAAATACCCGCGGATGACGCATTACTGGCATATTTCCTTACCGAGTAGTTGCGAACGCTCTCCACAGGCGCGTGGCTGGCTGATAAAACGGAGAACGGCTGTGCTTGAAGTTGTCAGTGGATGCGAAATTTCCACCTTTGATAGACGCGTATGCAATCGAGCCTTTGTTCATTCGAAGTCAGATAAACTGAACTTTAATTGAATAGTGTCGTGGAAACGAAATGAGGTACGCTTAATTGGGAACCCGCGTTTAGTGATAGTGTCTTTGTAGGGTCTCAAGGTGAAGACGCCGTGGTCAGTGGTAGCGTGGCAGCGCGTCCGTGTAGTAATACCAATCATTTTATTAAGCCTGTTTCCAATGCAAGCCATAATGACCTAAAAGCGCCGCGAGATTAGAGCATTCCAGAAGTCCGGGATGTCTCGAAAGCCCGGGCCCGGAGACGGGCCGGACTCGGGCCGGGATCGGCCAATGAGCTTCGTGTTCGGGCAGGGCCCGGGCCTTATACCCCTGTCAGACGGGCACTCGAAAGTCTTTTGAGCAAAAGGACTTCTCCCAAAAACAGCTTTGTTCGCAGACACACGACAGGGAACGCTTTCTTTTCCACATGTGGTCTTTTCTGGAAGCGTAGTTCATCGATCTCTTTTACGGATGAAAAGGAGTAGCGTAGAAAGCAGTGGGACCCATCGATTATCATATATAAAAAATAAGCAAATGCGTATTTGTCTGTCGCCTAGGCTCATCTCAAAAAATAATTTTGTGTCTCGCAGAAGGTGTAGTTTATACATCCGGTAATGCTCAATATCTTGTGCACCCTCGTGAGCAAGTCGAATGGGTCTCGAAAGCAGGTCCAACGCTGTATTTTAACTACTACAACAAATATTTAAATTAACATCTCTTAATCTGGTGTTATTAAATTTATATAAACACCGTGTAATAAAATAAGTTTTAACTTTACATTTTGACAAACATTAGTTTATTTTGGCAGATTTCATTTCGAACACGCTTTCCGTAAAGCATGTCCAGAAGGAAGCACTAAAAAGAGATTGTCGGTGTGGTGTGTCTGCCGCGTTACATCGCTTCAATAAAAATACTTTCAACTTGGTAAAAGATCGCATACAGAAAAGCGTTTCCGCGTGCTCGTGTGACAGAGGCATTAGTCAAGCGCAGGTTAGGCCCGAACATGCTATATGCAGTGAATCCCAGGAACGGAAGAATTCTTCCTCAACTGCTCAGCTTTCTCTCACAGAAAGCCGCGCGACTTTTTTTTTTTCTAGCTCCGCACTACCTTCGAGCGGATGACAATTATTCCTTTCATAAACGTTCTTCCACCTCGTTAAATTCTGCAGAAATGATTTGCTATACTCAGTGCGCCAATGCTACGAGTTATCGATTGATTCGCCCTCGCACTGCCATCCACAAGCCTAATGGTTAGCTCCGATGGTAGTGCGAGCAGCTCGTAAGGCGGTGGTCCCGGGTTCAAATCCCGAGCCAGGACAAATTTTTCGTCAACTGCGAAACATGCTTGCAGGGCAACCCGTAGGGGTTTCCTTTGCAGCTTCGTGCTACATAAAAGAGGGATGGTAGTTATCCCTCTCATGTTCTTAGAGTATTGAAATGAAGTGGCATGAAGCATTTCTGGAATATTCGTCAACAAATTAACTTTTCTGGTAAGGATAGGGCTAATCGTTACTCGTTACCATTATTTTTCTTCCCTATTTGTTCAACGCAGTTGAATACTCTGTCGTAGTTTATGGAACAATTAGTCGAACTAATTAAAGTTACACTTCACATGTCCATTGTTTTTACATAAGCAATTTAAATCTGCACAGATGCAGCAAGATTTGGAAACATTGGTGAAAGGTACGTGAATAAGAAAACATAACGCCGGAAATTTTACTCACAGAGTGCGTTGTTAAAATTATTTCACACGTTAAGTGCCTAAGTCCCCGTGGTCACAGCCTTGCATACGTTTTTGTAGCACTTGATGGGTTATAACAGTTATATTCAAATATTACAGTTATATTCAAATATATTGAAAAATGGCTACATTGCATACGCCGTACATGGACTGTGCTTAACACCCTACGTTATGTTACTACACTAGACATAGTCCAACTTACCATAGATTGGGAAACAGGGATGCCGCAATTGTGGGCGGAAAAACATGACGCCATTATAATGAGGCCCAATAAAGGAATCAAAATGGCATGTTATGTGCGCCGTATTACTGGACATGAGCATTACCCATGCGCCTCACTAATTTCTGTTCAATTAGAAAGGTTCTAGTGGCGGTGTAATGTGGGATTTTTGAAAGTTATTGGACGAACGTATATAAATTTACGTTCGAGCCACATTTATTGGATTCAGTTACATAATTGTACATTGCAATGATTACATGACATTCCAAAGTAGGATGAAATGGCTATCGGTGGTACGGGAGTGTTCACCTATTGCTTTGCTATATTTGTCGCACAACTAGTGGGAAAGCCTAGTACTATTGTTCAAATCACGCTTCAAAGCACGAGCATGGTTATCAAAGAATTTACATTTCTTTTCTTTAGCAGCAACTTTGGAACTTGATGCATTGAAATCTGCCTTTCGCAAACATTGTTAAACTTCTTTTAATAAATCGTCATTGCTGAAGAAGTAGCAGCGGTTGGGCTACTTTCTGTGGCGTTTATTGCGGGGATCCCTCCCTATTTTCCTCACTGTCCATTCTATGTGTGTACTTGAACAGGGAGTAGTAATTTTCGCTGGTTTGGCTAGTAATGAACTGCTTATTTCCCTCTCAACGTTACGGAGTAGCCAGGAAGAGGGGACTGAGGGCAAAAAAGCTTCTTTGTTTTTCTCTCTGTCCTCTTTCTATCCCCTATCTCCCATCCCCAGTGTAGGGTAGCAAACCGGAGACTAATATCTGGTTAATCTCCCTGCCTTTCCTCTTTATCTCTCTCACTCTTGATGCAGCTAAAGATCGCCCGCCACCGGTTCATTACATGACTCGCAATAAGCGGGAACTCGACCTAGCTTCGTGTAGGCGCATGGGCTAATGAGTCATGCCTGGACCTTTCGGGCTCGGGCCGAGTATGGGGCTGAAAAAAAAACTGCCCGCAGATGCTTTAGAAATTGTACGAAAATGTTTCTGCGATATTTGCGAATCGTAGATTGTTTGCAAGTCCGGCAAAATGGTATTGTGCGCCCTTTCGTAACAAGATCTTCCGTTTCGAGCTCTTCAGTCGGCTTGTGTAAAATTATGTGATAGAACGACGGCCGTCAAGCTTGGCTACCACTGGCTGCCCTTATTGTCGCCTTCTCGAGAGATATTGCCGGCACACGCATCCCGAAGATAATTCTTCTGACTGCAGATCGCAAAAAAAAATTGAAAATTATTCGAACAAGGATTTCAGAAAAGCGCACAGACACTCTATGTACGCCTTGTGACACAACCAAGCAACCTACACAACTAAAAGAACGGAAGATTAAGGGAGGGAATACATGCTTTAGTGAGAGGGTTAGAAAGTGCAAAAAAAGTGTGTGAGAGAGTGCGAGGGTGTCTGTGTGGGAGAGGAGCATGAAAGTGTGCGTGGTAGAGAGAGTGTGAGCAAGACAACGAGTGATGGACTGTTAGAGAACCAGTAAGAAAGCATGCGTGAGAGAGAAACTGTTTCAGAACGAGTGTGCGTTACGCACCCGATGTTTCAATTTGCTTGAGCAAAAGTTTTCAAACGAGCTGTGAACCGCAGTAGATCGAAACCAGCAGCATATTGTTTGGCGTCTTGTGGCACTCCTTAAGATACTTTTTTCATGTTCCGCCTGATCAGTTAATTAACTGATCCTTCAGCAACGATACAGAAATTCTCCGCAGTCATTAGCCTTCTTTCTGCCGTGAATGATGTTAGCCTCAGGCACACATGTCTGCAGCATTAAAATGTAAAAGAAAGACACGGGCTATTTGATGACCTCTCATGCCCCGTCACTTGTGGGCCCTAATTCCTTTTCGTCACCATATCAAATTTCCCCGGCTGTTAAAAAAAAATGTCTCTTGTGCAGCGCGAAATCCGTTAACATTATAGGATTACTTTAAAGCGAAGCCTTCGTTGCCTGTTCCTTCGACTTTTCCACTTTCGCTGCTACTCCTGCTACTGTCGCTCTTATGCACACCACGTGAAAAAGTGATCAGGAGGCTGTAAATACATGGAAGGTGCACGCTAATGAGGAAAGTCGACGAGAGAAACTTTCGTCGTCTCCATCACGTCATCACAAGGGCCGCAGGAACTCCCTCTTGACTGCTGTAAGTACCCGTGACCTCCGCAAATGCACTGTGGAGGCTGAAAGGCGAAAGCTGCAGTGCTTACTTTTGTACTAACGTGTAACTGTCGAGACGGGAGGTAGACGAAACCGTAGAGACCAGGTAGGTAGACACGGCAGATAAGGGGTACATTTCTGCTGTCACCCCAAAAATGAATATCGTGCAAATCTGTAAAGCAGACATCTTACGCAGGGCGTGCAAACGCACAGCCCCATTAAAGCTCTTGTCCGCCTGGCAATGCCAAATGAACATTTCTGTGCTCACCGCATGAGCTTTGGCACATTGGCGGTTCTTGAGGTCGAGGATTTGATCCCCAGCGTAGCGTCCGCATTTCGACCGGTGCAAAATGAATTTAAAAAAAAAAATGCTCGTGTACTTAGATTTAGGTACACATTAGAGATCCCTAGATGCCCACCACTATGTCCACCACTACGGCGTGCTTGATAATCCAAATGTGGGTTTGGCACGTAAAGCCGCACAAGTAAATTAAACTTTAACACTTATGATACGATGTGATGTGCCGTGTGAGGCAATGTCGATGCTAACATTGTAGGATGTATTGAAAAACGGCGCTTAACAAATCCTCAAGCATAAGCATCGCATTGTGTGTTCGGTGTACTTCCCAGACAAGCAGCAGTGGTACTCGCAAGGTAACGTTCAACATCAGCTCACCATTCTTGTATTGTACTAAAGGCTGAAAAAATGGAACTTTGGCGTGCACATCACCGATACTTATCGCAAGTCAAATCAAACACAGAGACCTTCGCTTACATCGATTCCCACAGTGCGTGTTTCACTCGAGCGCTCTTCCCTGTTGGAGCACAAGTACGGCGGCGGTTGTCCCAGGTTGACCCAGGTTGTCGGGAATACTGCTAGATGCATACTTACAAGCATTCTAAGCCCTGGTAACATGCGTGAAGTACTCTAAGATTGCTAGCTCAGTAACGGGCCTTCCTAATTTGGTTCTTGGCAATTTATTTTAGTTTTTGGCCACTCCAAGCCTGAAAAATTTAATTGACTGAAGCATGATCTGAACATAGGATATTCACCTCAGGAGCCCCATACTTTGCCTTTACTCCTCGCCACCGCCTAAAACCAAGATATTTGCCCTTCAGTCACGGAGTCCACAATTTGTGGACGCCGCCTATTTTTTCCATTTCTATGCAGTGGTAGGAAGGTATAGAGCACAAAGATTAGGCTTAAGGTAAATTTAACATCCTGCTAACTTAAGTTGCTCACATTATATCGTTATGCATTATGTATCGTTGCACAGTATCGCTTCGGTGAAGGCCCTACCCCCGACGATTTTCAGTAAAGATGTAACAACCACCACTGTGTTTTACGTGACATTTGCCGTGGGGCATGTCGGTAGCAATCTCGAAACATTTTTCTTTGTTTCTTGAAGTGCTTGCGGCTACTAAATACCACTTTATTAACTTAAATCCTTTCATGGAGGACCGCAGAATACCAGATTTTACAATGTTCAAATATTTAGTTACTCTGTAATTATGATGACTCATCATCAATTCACAAACACTCATTCTACCGCCTTGATTTTCCTTCAGTAGAGTCCCAAGCACCCTGGCATCAAATTACATACGTTTCACGCATGTATCGATAGTCGATCATGATTCATGACTGATAGGGATATACATACTCTGCCTTCTCTCATAAACACATACACAGACATTCCGCCTAAAATAATTTCAGAATGACTCAACGTTACCGCGATAAGCATTGAAGCAATTTATTGACACACTCTATATTGTCGCAGCCGAAACGAATCATGCATAAGGCGTGTACTGCCGCCGGCGTCATCTGGTGACGCCGTCGCGAAGTCTGTGTGTGGCGCATGTCGGAATAAATGCACACATTGTCGGACCACATAACTCAAGTGCGATGTCGCCTAGCGACGGAGAAATTTTAAAGGATTTTTTTTTATTGAAAAGCGGCACATCGTTATTGACAAGCTTGCCTGACAGGGGTTCTCTGATTAGCGGTACATGCCCACCACCGCATAACCAACGACCTTAGTTGGCTTGGAAGAAGCAAGATACAGACAAACATGCATACCGCAAAGTGGACAAATTTTCCGAGGAATTACAATTGCCGAAGAAAAAAAAAACGGGCGTCACATCAATCGATACGCTGTTTTACCTTGGCAAGTGTAAGTAATTGTCCAGCATGTTTCCAGGTCGACAATGCTTCAGTCGTGCAGCGCTACATTTTGTCTTTCGTGCATGCTTTTGGAACAAAAGTACGATTTGGTCTGGTTGCCTAATATTCTACGCTGAAACTAGAAGCAGCGCATCATATAGGTGGAGAAAGATGAACAGGTGGTTGGCTGCACGATCTACCATTTGACTCGATAAAAAAGAAAATGAGACAGCACGTGCTCTGAACATATTCCAGGAAGCAAAGCAAGAACAGGGGCGTATAAAGAAGGCCTACAGAAAGGATTGTGACGCGTGGTTCGCGCACGCCGCCAAGTACTCGAAAAGAAGGGCACACGATATTCCCGTCGTGAACAACAAAGTACACGAGCTGGCATGCTGCGTCGGTTGCCACGATCGTCGTGGACTCAGGCGGCCATAGCTCTGGCAGCGTTCTTCAGCATTGAACGAGGAGTCATACTAACGGGCTACAGGGCGGCTCGCAGAAACCTCCAGAAATGTCAGATCTCGTTCTTCGCTCTGAACATCCTAAAATGCGTCGATAATCACTCTGTCATAAGCGTCGTCTACGCCCCGGGGCAGAATCCCTGGCGGAATCGCCCGATGGTGGTGGTGGTAAACTTTATTGAAAGGAGGAAGGGAAAAGTAGGGAGGTGGCTGAGGGATCGGGCTCAAGTAAGGCCCTGGGCCCGCTTGGCCTTCGCCGCCCAGTCCACCAGTTGAAGCTGGCGGCCGGCGCCCCCGGATCTAAGTTCGGCTTTCCACTCACTCTCGCTGCGAATCGCCCGACGTTTGTGAGCAGGAGCAAGCAAAAGCGTATGCGAGAGAGAGTTTGGGGGCTTTTGCTCCCTGAATATCTGGCTTTGCCTACGTATACTGTCAAGGTGAAGTTTCCTTGCTCGTTTTTTGTATGGGTTTTTCCTTAGGCGTGTTGGCACTGTGGAATGAGGTAGCGCGATAGCCATGCCCATGCGCGTGCCTTGGCTGCCGGCGCGGTGGACCATGTGAAGCAGTCGGCGCTGACACCGCATTTGGTGAACGCTTCGCCTATAGGTACATCGCCCGTACGCAAATCCCAGAAGGTAAAGGTCTGTAGGACAGACTTTCTCACGTATGCGGCGCTCATGCTGAGTCAATTCATGCCGCATTATTGCTTTCTCGCGCCATAGTAGAGACCATGCCTGCTCTCCTGGAGCAGTATTTTTGCTCGTGCCAGGCTAAAAATACGTCGGATGTACCTGCCTTGCCTCCGTTTCGCTAGCTCCGCCGCTAGCGGCAACCGACTTTTGCACGTGCGCTTGCAGAAGGACGTTTATTTAACTAGAAGGAGACCATTAAGATATATTCACCGACGGTCATATGTTACTCTCTAACGAGAAATTTGAGGGCTGGCAATTTGAGCGAAATCTGAGAAATTGAGCGGCTTTTTGATTTTGCCATATATTTGCTGGTGCTAATTATCTGCCTCGTACGGCATCTTCCAAACGGAGCGATGTCTGGCACGTCCTCATCGCTAACCAAGAGATCACGAGATGCGGTGCGTGGGTGATGCGTGGGTGCGATTGACTGCAGCCGCCGCAGACAAACCTCAGCTCATGCAGCGCTTGGCTTCGATACAGACGACGCGCGCTACTCTGGCGCCATATCGTAGCTATTGTCGTCGCAGAGCCCGTCTTCCGTGGTAACTACTCTTTTCTTCTCACGCTTTCGTTCCTCCAACAACGAGAGCAGCCTTTCTTCGCGGGGAAGTCGGGCCACCAGTGGTCAGCGGCGACAATAGCCAAGGAAGACTGAAATCGAACTTCATTCGTAGCCGTTCGCCATCACACTTTGCAGGGGCAGTGATCACCGTCACACACACTGGTACCGCTGACTGACTTCAGCAGCCGACGCCGCAGAGTAGCGCAGCCCTCTCTCACTACTTGGTGGCACCTTAGCCCCCGACCCACCTGGAAGCGCAGGCGAAATCGACCACGCGGCTGCAGATGCCTAGGTCGCGGGCAGCTCAGCGCATGCGCAGGCCGTGTCCTATCCATTCCTCCTCCGCTTTCAGCCTCATGGTTCTGATACATGCAGCTCCTGCGCTATCGCCTTTTCATTAGCCGCTGGGCTCCGCCCAGCGGCGATGCTCCTTGCCTCGGTTACGCCGACGCAGTCGGAAAGCGCCGATGCTGGCTGCAGGAGCAGGTGTCTAAGAGCTGCGCTATAAAAATACTTTTGTACAGTGTCTAAGGGCCGCATACGGAAAGCGTGGCACGAGCGAAGATACTGCGGCGAAGTCTCTCAGACTTCTAGCTTCTGGGATTCGCGTACGTCTAGCGTATCCTTAAACGCAGCGATCACCAAACGGGGCGTCACTGCGCACTGCTTCACCGGGTTCACCGCGCCGGCAGCCAGCGTCGGAGCGTAAACAAACTCGCGCATGGCCTTGGCCAGTCAATCTCGCGAACAATCCTTCACGTCATTGCACTGCGCCAGCAGCATCCAAGGAGACGTACGAAGAAAAGTGGACGACGCATGGCTTCAACACAGACATGTGACCTCACACGTGACATTCTTAATGACGGCACGGCTAGGGACAAACGCATACGAATGTAGCAAAGGAATTTCTCCGTAATACCTAGGCAAAGTTGATATGCAAGGAGAAAAAGCTCCATTTCTCTGTCACACCCACTTTTACACGCGTCTGCACGCATACGTCGGGAGATTAATGAAATGACCGTTTAGTGACAGACTTCCAACCGATTCCTACAGCACGCGTCGTCGTGTCACGCCGCACGCACTAGACATCGACGGATGTGGTGGTACCTGGTCGCACTAAAGACCCTGAAACCGCGGAAAGACGTGACACGCCTTGAAGTGTGCCGCCTCCTCCTCGCACATCCTTGCCCACGCCGATGCCGCTTCGCTATTGGTCTACTGGTGTCACATGGAACCTCGCGCCGGCTTTGTTCGTTTATAGTAGCGCTCCAGCGCCATTTATGCTTGAAAAGCATCGGCCGACTGGCAGGGAGCGTATCGTGGGCCTTGTGCGTGTTGTTTCTGAACTCTCCGGACTAAGCTTTATGGAAAGTGCGACGTTGCTTCGCGGCATTTTATATTACAGTGAGCCACTGCGTCTTCGGAAATAGACTCTGTAAACGCAGACAGCCGTTCGCTATACCGCCCGGTTTGCGCGAAGGATTAAGAAAAAAAACTTGGCTTCAACAAATTGCGAGGGAAATTTTCAGACCGACATCCTCCCCCCGACTTTGCGACAGCACAGCACGTGTCGAGCCTCGCGTAAGTTGCTGCGGGCCACAACGTAGAAGATGTGACACAGTTCACTTAGCATGTTGCCATTTATCTGGACGTTTTAACACAACTTCTAGGCGACGTGTACTTTATTTGTATAATCACCACGTGGTGGCATTTTGTGCGATTAAAGGGACCTGGAAACGATTTGGCACAAACGTATTCACTCATTAGGGTTGGCGATCCTGGTGATTAAATGACGGATTTAAGCTTTCCGCGCAAAGCAACTAATTTATTATAAGGTTTTAAAAACGTACATCACTACCGATCGCAGCACGCCACTCGCCTGAGCTGTCAGCCACCCTGACCAAGTGACGCGACATACCATGTGACTGCGGTAGCGCGAGCTATACGGTTGGCTGCCTAAGGCGCGCCATCAATAATTTTTCCAATGTAACGGTGAACGATTGTTAGCAATAGCTGGAATATCAGATAGTTTGTTTCTATGAAAAAGGAAAGTAGCAGAAAGAGACTGCACAAGCATATTCTATAACCCAAGCGCTTCCGGCTCGCAGCAAGTGCCGTCGGCTAGTGTAAGAACGTGCTCCATGTTAACGCGAGATGCATGGTCTGCGTTTGTCTTGATCTGTCTTTTCGCCAGCGCCACGGCGTGCCCTTGCGTTACAAAGGTAGCTATCGGCGACATGTCAAGGTGCGACATCGTGTTCCTCTGGAAGGCAAACATGTCAGCGGAGTGGCCGCAGCAGTGGTTGTCCGCATCCGATCAGATCTACACGTTTGCGGCCACCGCTTCACGCCGAAAGGTTACTACCCTATTGCAAAACCCAGTACCTGCAGTGTCCAGTGCGGCGCCGGATTATGGGACCGGTGCCGCGCGCTGGACGCTGGGGCGCTGGGCAGGCGCGGCGTACTGGAAGCGCTGACTACTGGTGCAAAAACAGCTCTAGCGCCTTAAATACGCGGTGTCGCGACACCGTATATGTTTTTTTGAATACAGAAAGTAACAGAGAGCATTCTGGTATAATAAAAAAACGAAAAGGAAAACGTCAACAATGATGTGACCAGGATTCGATGATCGGACTTGCAGAGCTTTACCGCTACGCCAAGCCAGCTTTGTTTTTTCTTTATTACATGAAAAACAAAACTGAAGGTGTATTACAATGTGGACACAACTACACACATAAAACTCAGGCAAACACACACATGCATCCAACAAGTGCTTCCAGTCTCGCGGAGGTTCCTGCGCAGCGTACACACTTCTTACACAAGCAGCACTTTCGCGAAAGAAGGATTTTGTAGATCGCGGGCTTTCGACATGGCGATCATACAGTGTACTTCTCCATAGGCTGCATAAACCTAGTACTATGAACATGTCATAGTGTGGCGTATCAGCCGGACGCCAGGGTGGAACAGAACGTTTATTGATGCCGTGCCCTTTTTATAGGGTGATGAACATGTGATCTGCCGACTGCTGCTTGCGTGGCCGATAAGCGATTATCATGAAAACGTAGTGTGACACGCGATATCAGTATACAACATTCCTTTCCCCTAAGATTCGTTACACAATTGCAAAATGTCTGGTTAGTCATCAATGCCATAACGTGCGATAGGCCGTCTAACGCGTGTTGATCTTCGCGTCTCGACCGGGTCTTGGGTAGCTTGGCCCGGTCTTGCACCTGCGGCTGCTTCCGTGCTGACCGGCAGCTGTTGTGGTCGTCTGACTGTAGGAGGCAGCCTGACGTGGTAGTCTGCACTTGAGACTGGATCGGCTTCGAGCCTCGTCCAGGCGCTCCTCAACTGGTTCCGGTGCCTGTGATGGCGTTCGCCGTTGTCCAGCTGGACGATGTACGACACCGGGCCTCGCACTGCCACAACCCTGGCCGCCTTCCGCCTTGGACCTGGACAAAAGCTTTTAGCATAGACCGCGTCACCGACGTGGAACCTCTTAATCTCCGGTCGTTGCGGTTCCGGCACGTATTGCCGGTCCGGATGAAGTCTGTCCAAGGCTGTCCTTAGCCTTCGTCCGAACATCAATTCTGCCGGAGATTTCCCCGTGACCGAATGCGGCGTCGTGTGCTGTTTAAACAGGAACCGCGAAATCTTGCACTGCGTTGAACCATCCTGTTGCTTCTTTAACGCTTCTTTAACTTCTCTTACCATTCTCTCCGCCCTACCATTACTGGCGGGATTGTAAGGAGCAGTGAAAATAGCACGCACACCATTGCACTTTAAAAACGTTTGCAACTCCGAGCTAGTGAATGCTGTGCCATTATCCGAAACGATAACGTCAGGCACACCGTGTGTCGCAAACATCTTCCTTAAGCTGGTGACGACAGCTGTAGCTTTCATGGATGACATCAGTTCGACCTCAGCCCAGTTGCTGTACGAGTCTACCACGATTAAAAATACTTCTCCATTAACTGGACCAGCGAAATCAATCTGTAGGCGACTCCAAGGTTGATCTGGCTTGATCCAAAAATGCACTGGAACCTTGGGATCGCTTTGCCGGTTACTCTGACATGGCTGACAGTGTCGTACAAACTCTTCAATTTCGTGGTCCATTTTCGGCCACCACATGAGCCCTCTAGCTAACGCTTTCATAGCACTCATCCCAGGGTGATTTGCATGTAGGAGTTGAAGCACACTTTCTCTTGCTGCGTTAGGAACTACAACGCGATTCCCCCACAGTATGCAATCACGATGCAACTACAACTCCGTCTTCCTCACCTCGTAAGGCGCGAACTTGCTGTCCAGTTGTGTTGACGGCCAGCCACTAAGGATCCATTCCTTTACCATGGATAATACTTTGTCCTTCTTGATCAGCGCAGCGATGTCTGCCGCCTGCAGCGGTGCGCACTCGACCGCTTCCAGCAGGAGCACGTCCCCAGGTGGCTGTGGCTCGTCTTCGTCTCCCGGTGCTGGCAGACGACTGAGTGCGTCGGCGTTGGAGTTTTCTTGGCCTCGCCTGTACTGAAGGCTGTAGTTATACGCAGACAAACATAAAATCCAACGGAGCATTCTGGGCGACACAACTTCAGGCACCCTCTTGTCCGTGTTAAACAGGCCCAGTAATGGCTTGTGGTCCGTTATGACCGTAAATTCTCGCCCAGCAAGGTACTGGTGGAACAGTTTCACGCCAAAGACAACAGCTAAGCCCTCTTTATCAATCTGAGCATAGTTACGTTCACTGGCTCCAAGCGTCCGGGAAGCATACGCTATGGGCTGTTCCTTCCCATCAGTCGTATGATGGGCTAGCACTGCCCCCACTCCCACAGGAGATGCGTCGCAGCACAAAATTAAAGGAAGCTTGGTGTCATAGGGCACAAGTACAGAGTCGGAGCTAAGCAATTTTTTTAGTCTCAAACGCACGTTGGTGCTCACCTGTCCACTTCCATTCGTGGTCATGGTCGAGCAGTCGATAGAGGGGTTCTGCCACTTCAGTCTTGCCCTTGAGAAAACTGCTGTAAAAATTTAGTAACCCCAAGAACGCTTGCAACTCCTTTTTGCTTGTGGGTGCGGGCGCTTTATGGATGGAGTCAGTCTTGTTTCGGCTCGGATGTATTCCCGTGGCGTCAATCCTGTGACCCAAGAATTCAATGCTCGGCTTGTTGAATTCGCACTTGTCTTTGTTTACTCTTAACTGCGCATTCTGCCGACGCGATAGCACGGTTTCTAATCTCTCGGCGGACTCTTCCGCGTTACGGCCAGAAATCAAGATATCATCAAGATAGGCTTTCACGCCGGGAATGCCTGCTAACAGCGTATCAATGACTCGTTGAAATACCCATGGCGCCACCGAAATTCCAAACGGCAGCCGTTTGACTTTGTACAGCCCCTTTATCGTGTTAACTGTGAGCACTTCAGCCGATTCGTCGTCTAGCGTTAGCTGTTGATAAGCTTGAGCTAGATCTAGCTTTGTAAAAAATTTGCTTGAACCCAGAGCTGCGAGCATTTCAGCGGTTGTGGGCAAAGGATACCCGCTGCATTTAATAGCTTTGTTTACGGTGCTACGGTAGTCACCGCACAGGCGTAAAGTTCCGTCTTTTTTTCTTACCACTACCAGTGGCGTGGCCCAGTTGGAGTACGCGACGGGTTCCCATATCCCTTGTTGCACCAAGCGATCCACTTCCTTGCCCACGTCGTCCTTGAGGGCCAGTGGAACTGGTCGACTTTTGAGAAACACTGGTTGAGCGTCGTCTTTCAGTTCGATGTGAATTGGTGGTCCGTTGAAGCCAGGAAGGTCCCTGCGAAACACCTCGGAAAATCGTGAGGGCACGTCTTCCGCGTTTACTTGCTCGATTCCCCGCAAGCAAATGCATAACGGCCTAAACCAGTTTCGCCCAATCAGGCTGTTGCCTCGATTCTTTACTACCAACAATGGCAGCTTTGCCTTCCGGCCCTTAAATTCTACCAAGACGGTTGCTCGACCCAGCAGCGGTAACGCCTCCTTTGAACAGGTTACGAGAGTTGTTCCAGAATCTTGTAGTGGTATTTCACCCCGACTTCTCTCGATTACTCTAAATGTATCTTCACTCACAATTGAGCACGATGCTCCGGAATCAACCTTCATCGGGACTTGTCCTTGTATCTGTACTTTAACCATAAACTTCTGTTCTTGTTCATTCACTTCGCAAAGTGAAAACAATGCACTCATTTCGTACACGCCCTTGCTCTTTTCAACTTGACTCTTTTGCTCAGGCGTCTTCCGGGCCGCTCTACTTTCGTCTTTTGAACGACAAGCCCTCGCAATATGTCCAACCCTTTTACATTTGAAGCATGTCGCTTTTCTAAAACTGCATAAATGCGGAGCGTGCTTACCGTTGCAACGGTAGCAACTAGATCCTTCTGCCGTGGCGTCTTGCTTCGTGCGGGTTGCTTGTATCATGCCCTGGCAGTCCTTCGCCTCGTCTCGGCCGTGCATCCGTATGTCTCGTTGTTGCTTGGCTGTCGCTTCTGCGGTCGCGGCCATGTCGTACGCAACGTTGAACGTAAGGTCGTGTTCTGCGAGAAGTCGCTGTTGAACTGCTTCGTTCTGGAGGCCGCATACGAAACGATCTCGCATCATGATGTCCATCGGGAGCTGCACGTCGCCAAAACCGCAGTCTTCGGCTAGCTTCCGAAGCGCCGTGACGTAGTCCGCAACTGATTCCTCGGCAGCCTGGTTTCTCTTGTAGAACAAAAACCTTGCGTATAGCTCTGAAGGCCTTGGATGCAGGTGCTTGCGAACCGCCGTCTTAATTTCCTCGTAGGTTGCTGTTGTCGGTCTTGCTGGCTTCACCAGAGTCACGATGAGCCCGTACGCTTCTTCGCCGCAACAACTCAGCAGGACGGCTCTTTTCTGTTCTTCTTTCGCTATCTTGTTAGCTTCGTAGAACATTTCTAGCCTCTCGACGTATTCGTCCCATGACGCGTTTGTGCCAAGATGATACTCGCCGATCCTGCCGACGGCCATCGCCGCCACTTCCTCGTCGCCAACTGTGGCGTATCAGCCGGACGCCAGGGTGGAACAGACAACGTTTATTGATGCCGTGCCCTTTTTATAGGGTGATGAACATGTGATCTGCCGACTGCTGCTTGCGTGGCCGATAAGCGATTATCATGAAAACGTAGTGTGACACGCGATATCAGTATACAACACATAGGGAGGACCACTCGTACCCTTAAATGGTAGAAACCTAATTGAATATGGAGTCATGTCAATGTCCTTTTTAAGCGACCGTTGGATAATGTCCCCCAAAAAATACAGCGTCCCAACAGTCTATGAAACTAGTGATCTATGGTTTCAGCACGTAGACAGTGTCGACACTTTATTGACCACGGCACAAAGCAACCCCTCGAATTCAACCAAGTTTTAACAGAGATCGAGTGTTTCCGAATGTAATTTTAAGAAAAATGTTGTTACTCCAGCAGGTACACACATTTTTCGGACGCGCAGCAGCACATCCTGATAAGGTCGTCTTAATTAAGGTGCACGATACAAAGGGTACGGGAAAATAGAGTCCACCAGTGCCGTATAACTTGCTTTTCAACTTGCAGTCGTAAAGCAAGTTCTCCCCCCCCCCCCCAGGCTGAATCGCACTTTCAAAAAAAGAAATGTCTCAACGACCTCCTTGAGAATGCCCCAAGGAGCCTGTGGTACATTTTTGGCATTTGATTACACTACTATATTAGGAACTTAATGAAGTAAGTGGAGTTGCAACATTTCACGCAAGAACGGATGGCCATGGTCTCGAAAGAAAAACAGGCGAGAAACAATTTGCCTGACGAGACGTGGACTATTCCTTGACCACCACGTTCATGGGGGAGGAACAGATTCTCGCACCGCATCGATTCACAACTCAAACTCCAAATAAATGTTGCAACTACGCGTTGCACTGCCTGAAGGCGAAGTAATGAGCAGCGTAGTTCTTGGAGCACACATATAAGACGAGAAGCTAAGAACACGTTGCACACTTCAGCACGAATGAACATTGACCAATTCCGCCCTCACCACGAATTCGCTTTCCGTTGAATTTTGCCAACTTCTCCCGACCAATGAGCATTGCTGTTTCTATACTGTGAATGTGGCACATCTAAATAACGCAGATCTTTTTTTTCCATTGAATGCCTGCGTAATATGATAGCATTGTGGTCCATTATCAAAACCAAAATGTTGAACTTTTTTCAAAGCAAGCGCTTGCACCAGAAGCCGCACGAAGTTCTTCTGTAATTGCAAGACAGTCTTTACACTCTTTTTATAGGTAGAAAAAAAGGCCACGTCGGTTTGCATGCGCAAGAACCTGAAACTCATTAGTCAGTAATTTAAACCCTTGGAAATTTTGTTCTTTAAGGATGCTCATACAAAGTGGCTCTAAATACAAGCGGAACAGAAGCGGTGACAAAGGGCATCCTTGTCGTACTGATGATACAAGCGTAATCGGATCGGAGAGAGAGCCATTCACTATCAGCCTCGTTGAGCCATTAGCGCAGCATACCTTGACACCTCTAAGGAGCAGGGATTCGATATTTATTTGCTCTAGTACAGTAAACAGAAATCAGTGATTCAGCCTGTCGATTGTGACTGCGATCTTGAACTGGTGGCGATACTGCCCATGACAAAGTTGGCTCGTCGCCAGGTGCCTTAGTCTCATCCTCGCTCGCATACTTCTGGCTATGGCTAATGTCAGCTGATGACGGCTTAATCTGTTCTTGTCGATGAGTCTCAGGGAGTGTTTCACCTGTTGCATCCATAACTTATCATCCTCAACGGTATCATCCTCAGCTGGTGTATTTCCACGAAGCTTGTCAGCGTAGGTCCCGATGGATGCATCTGCAGGGTGACTGTAGCGGGGACAGTTACTGCGGCGCGGTGTTCTATATTGTCGCCGGATATGCCCAACTCTGTTGCACCGGAGGCAAAGTGGTAATCGGCCAGTAAACAAGATAAGGCACTGGTGGCCGTATATTGACACGTGTACTTGTCTTTATCGGACGACACGTTTTGCCGCCTAAACAAATGTTATCGCAGAGCGCGGGACGCGCCTGCATGTATCCGAAGTTTCTGCAAAGTTATCAATGCTTCTATCCGCTGTCTGTTTTCACCGAAACTTGTGTTATCTGATTTCATCGCTTGACGCGAATGGTGTAGAACCTTGTAGAAGGCAAGCGGGTCCCAACAATCAGTCTGGAACATTCGATGACTGCTGTATAAAAGCCGACGCGCTTGACCCGCTGATCAGATTTTCGACGATCGCCGACCGTGTTCGCCGCTATCGTGGTGCTATAAGTGCAGCCTGTTTTGTGGGCACAGGTTTGCCCAATAAAAGCTCGTTTTGTCTTTCACAGTATTGCTACTGTGTTCTTAACGTCACCACCACGTGACATCTGGTGGAGGTGCTTTTCGTTCATGTACCGGACGCCCCCGACAGGCCGTGATCCAAGCCTGGAACGCAAAGACAACACCAACGTAGTCCCGGACCATCGAGCAAGCCGTCGTCTCCAACAACTGCCCCCGGAGCACGGACTTTTGCCTCAGACGACCAGGAAGATCGCCACAAAGTCCACCCCAATGGCAGCCCCAGCGGCCCTCGTCGTGCTGCAGCAGCCCAGGGAGCCTCCGACGTTCCGCGGTTCAACGTTCGAGGACCCGGAAAGCTGGCTTGAGACATACGAGAGGGTCGCTGCTTTTAACAGCTGGAACAGCGACGACAAACTGCGACATGTCTTCTTCGCATTTGAAGACTCTGCCAAGACCTGGTTCGAGAACCGAGAAGCCACCTTAACGACCTGGGAGCTGTTCCGAAGTGGCTTCCTGCAGACATTCGCAAGCGTCGTACGCCGAGAACGAGCCCAAGCGCTATTAGAAACCCGGGTGCAACTACGAAATGAGACCACAGCTATTTTTACAGAAGAAATGAGCCGTCTATTCCGCCACGCGGACTCGGCAATGTCCGAGGAGAAGAAAGTCCGCCTACGGATGCGTGGTGTAAAGGAGGAACTTGTCGCCGGAATGGTACGGAGCCCACCGCAGACCGTCGAGGAGTTTCTTCGCGAAGCCACCAGCATCGAGAAGACACTGGAAATGCGGAACCGGCAATTCAACCGCCGCTCTAACTCGACAAACTACGCCGGAGTTTAGTCACTGGCCACCAACGACCTGCGCGAGACTATCCGAGCGGTCGTGCGGGAGGAGCTGCAAAAGCTGTTCCCGTCATCAGAGCCTCAAGTGGCGTCGATTGCCAACGCCGTACGTGAGGAGGTCCAACAACAACTCGGAGTAGCCCCTGAATTGCCGCAACCTCTGCCGCAAGCGATGACATACGCCGCTGTAGCCCGCCGTCACGTACCCCCTCCACGTACACGCCAGGGCCCTGTCACGCCGCAGTTCCACCCGTCACCCAGCGCGCCTACGCGAGGAAATCGGACATTTGGCGCGCCCCCGACCACCGCCCGCTCTGTAACCACTGCGGCGAAGCCGGCCACGTCTACCGACGATGCCCATACCGGGAGATGGGACTGCGAGGTTACGCCGTCAACGCTCCGCGCCCGCAGCAAGGTGAACGCCCACACGATATCGCAGACTACCTCGCCGCTACTCAGTGGAGCCCTCGACGACCGTCCCGTTCGCCGTCACCAGGCCGCTTCCTGTCGCCGCAGCGCCGACCATACACCGGCCCAGCCAGGGGCTGCACTGCGAGCCCATATCCGGAAAACAAAAGCAGCAACCGATGGAGGTGCGGTTGCTGTTCGTCGAACTGCATAAGATCCTCCGCCACCGACGAAGACGACGAAGAGACCATCTCGACGACATAATGACACGACGCCGTCCCGACGAAGTCAGGAAGCCAAGACTGCACCGACGAAAGACGACTTCACCACTCGACGTTCCAGCTTCAGTTCAGCACGACGCAGCCGTGACCCGACGCCAAGACCTAACTGCAACGCCAGACAAACCACCGACCTCGACGTGCTTCTCGACGGCCACGCAGTTACCGCCTTAGTGGACACAGGGGCTGATTACTCTATAATGTGTGGACATATCGCCGCCCAGTTGAAGAAAGTTAAGACCGCATGGGAAGGCCCTCAAATTCGGACCGCTGGAGGACACCTCATAACGTCGACTGGAATCTGCACGGCAAGAATTACCATTCATGACCTGACTTACCCTGCCACCTTCGTTATCCTGCAACAGTGTTCACGAGACGTCATTCTCGGCATGGACTTCCTGAACCAACACGACGCAATCATCAACCTGAAGTCGAAGTCAATAACGCTGTCGGAAGATCAAGCGATACCGCCGGAGAGCCCTCGTAGTCACCACGCCTTGAGTGTGCTCGATGATCAAGTGAGCATCCCGCCTCGCTCTAGCATTGTTATCTCGGTTGGCACCGAAACGCCCGCTGACGTTGAAGGCGTCATCGAAGGCGACCACCGTCTACTGCTCGACCGTAAAATATGCGTCGCAAGAGGGATCGCTCGACTCCACGGAGGAAACACGAAAGTGTTGCTGACAAACTTCAGCCAGGAGTTCAAGCAGATCAACAAGGGCACGACGATCGCATACATCGAGGAAATTCAGGAAACCAGCGATGCGTTTGTCCTCTCGGATTCTGTCGCATCTACCCCGACGACCGTAGTTCCCGAGCCAGACTTCGACATAAATCCAAGTCTCCCCGCGATTAAGCAGCAACAGCTCAGAAGTCTGCTTCGACGATACAAAGACTGCTTTTCGACGTCATCGAGGATTCGACGAACACCAGTCGCAAAGCATCGCGTAGTAACCGAAGAGTGCGCTCGACCACTCCGCCAGAGCCCTTACCGAGTTTCGACGCGAGAACGCGAAGCTATAAGACACCAGGTCGACAAAATGCTGCGCGACGACATCATCCAGCCGTCGAAAAGCCCGTGGGCGTCTCCAGTTGTTTTAGTGAAGAAAAAGGACGGAACCCAACGTTTCTGCGACGATTATCGTCGATTGAACAAAATCAAGAAAAAAGACGTAGACCCTCTCCCACGGATAGACGACGCATTGGATCGCCTCTGCAATGCTAAATACTTCTCATCGATGGACCTCAAGTCTGGCTACTGGCAAATAGAAGTCGACGAAAGGGATCGCGAAAAGACCGCCTTCATCACGCCAGACGGCCTCTACGAGTTCAAGGTTGTGCCATTCGTACGGTGCTCGGCGCCTGCAACTTTCCAGCGCGTCATGGACACGGTATTAGCAGGATTGAAGCGGCAGACCTGTCTCGTTTACTTGGATGACGTCGTCGTCTTCGCCGGAATTTTCGACGATCACCTCAAGCGGCTTGCGACAGTACTAGAGGCCATCAAGTCGTCAGGGCTTACTCTGAAGCCGGAAAAATGCCGCTTCGCTTACGATGAGCTTCTGTTCCTAGGCCACGTAATCAGCATATCTGGTGTCCGTCCAGACCCGCAAAAGACAGCTGCAATCGCACAGTTCCCGCAAACCATCAACAAGAAGGCAGTGCGTAGATTTCTTGGCATGTGTGCCTACTACAGGCGCTTTGTCAAGTACTTTTCACGCATCGTCGAGCCGTTGACATGTCTAACTAAATGTGATGTTGAGTTCAAGTGGGAAACGCCGCAGGCCGACGCATTTGAAGAACTCAAACGACGCATGAAGTCGCCGCCAGTACTTGCGCACTTCGACGAGTACGCCGATACAGAAATTCATACTGACGCCAGTAACCTAGGCCTCGGTGCCGTTCTAGTCCAGAGGAGAAACGGAGTCGAACAGGTGATAGCTTACGCTAGCCGGTCGCTGTCAAAAGCGGAAGGCAACTATTCTACGACCGAAAAGGAATGCCTCGCCATCGTTTGGGCTACAGCTAAATTTCGCCCTTATCTTTATGGCAGGCCATTCAAAGTCGTCAGTGACCATCACGCGTTGTGTTGGCTAGCGAATATAAAGGATCCTTCAGGACGACTGGTGCGGTGGAGCCTCAGACTACAAGAATACGACATCACTGTAACCTACAAGTCCGGACGAACACTCCGATGCCGATTGCTTATCACGCGCCCCATTGACCGGCCGCCGCAAGACGACGAGAATGACGACGCCTTCCTTGGAATGATAAGTGCGGAAGGCTTCGCTGAACAGCAACGGGCAGACCCGTAGCTAAAAGGCCTCGTCGAATATTTGGAAGGGCACACCGACGTTGTCCCCAGGGCATTTAAGAGCGGATTATCTTCCTTCACGCTTCAAAACAATCTACTCGTGAAGAAGAACTTCTCACCAGTCCGCGCCAACTACCTTCTTGTTGTCCCGTCAGGACTTCGTCCAGAAGTACTGCACGCCCTACATGACGATCCGACCGCTGGACACCTCTGATTTTCCCGGACACTATCGAGGATACAAGAGAAGTATTATTGGCCGCATCTGACCACCGACGTCGCCCGTTATGTCAGAACATGCCGAGACTGTCAGCGACGCAAGCCACCGCCGACAAGGCCAGCCGGATTACTACAGCCAATCGAGCCTCCTTGCCGACCATTCCAGCAGATCGGGATGGACTTGCTGGGACCCTTTCCGACGTCAACAACCGGAAATATGTGGATCGTCGTGGCGACGGACTACCTCAACCGCTTCGCTGAAACTAAAGCACTGCCGAAAGGTAGCGCAGCCGAAGTGGCGAAATTCTTTGTCGAAAATATCCTGCTGCGACATGGCGCCCCAGAAGTCCTCATCACCGACAGAGGAACGGCCTTTACAGCGGAGCTCACTCAAGCCATTCTGAAATACAGTCAGACAAGGCACAGGAGGACAACGGCTTACCACCCGCAGACGAATGGTCTTACGGAGCGACTGAATAAGACCCTCGCCGACATGCTAGCGATGTACGTCGACGTCAAACACAAGACCTGGGATGCCGTCCTGCCGTACGTAACATTCGCTTACAACACGGCGGTGCAAGAAACAACACAGATCACGCCGTTCAAGCTGGTCTACGGCAGGAACCCGACGACGACGCTCGACGCCATGCTGGCGCACGTCACTGACGAGGAGAACCTTGACGTCGCTACCTATCTCCAGCGCGCCGAAGAAGCCAGACAGCTCGCCCGCCTGCGGATCAAGAACCAGCAGAGGACCGACAGCCGACACTACAACCTCCGACGACACTTCGTCGAGTACCAGCCCGGCGACCGTGTTTGGGTATGGACCCCGGTACGCCGACGAGGACTCAGTGAGAAACTACTGCGACGCTATCTCGGACCCTACAAGGTCATCCGACGTATTGGCGCACTCGACTATGAGGTCGTGCCAGGCGGCATTTCGCATTCACAGCGGCGCCGCGCACGATCTGAAGTGGTCCACGTGGTGCGCCTTAAACCCTTTTATTGACGCTGACGAACTTCCTTATTTTGTTGTTTTCTTTGCTGCGAGTGCTTATTTATTACTTTGGTTTGTTTGCAGCATCCGGTCGATGCTTCTTTAAGAGGGGGGTATTGACACGTGTACTTGTCTTTATCGGGCGACACGTTTTGCCGCCTAAACAAATGTTATCGTACAGCGCGGAACGCGCCTGCATGTATCGAAGTTTCTGGAAAGTTATCGATGCTTCTATCCGCTGTCTGTTGTCGCCGAACCATGTGTTATCTGATTTCATCGCTTGACGTGAATGGTGTAGAACCTTGTAGAAGGCATGCGGGTCCCAACAATTAGTCTGGAACATTCGATGACTGCTGTATAAAAGCCGACGCACTTGACCCGCTGATCAGATTTTCGACGATCGCCGACCGTGTTCGCCGCTATCGTTGTGCTATAAGTGTAGCCTGTTTTGTGGGCACAGGTTCGCCCAATAAAAGTTCGTTTTGTCTTTCACAGCATTGCTACTGTGTTCTTAACGTCACCACCACGTGACAATATGCTCAATAGATGTGGTAGATTATCTGCAGAAACTCCACCTTTCAATGTGAATGCTACTTCTCGATTAGTCATTTGCCAGTCCTCCATGCCGTGACACCGCCACATTTCTGTCGTCATGGACTGCATTATTCCATATGGCTCTAGCGCTTCAACAATCCGTCTCTGTTCGAGGCGTGGGGAAACCAAAGAAGCTTCATCTTGATATTTTTGCATTCCGTGTCTATGACAAGGCACTTGAAGCCCTTCACGAACAACTCGCCTTTGTCGACAAGTTTGTTTCGCGATGGTGTTAACACATGTCACTAACCACAAAGGGCTCATCTGGTATTGTCCAGCGCCGAGGATATCAGTTGCATTTAGAACAGAAAGGAGTGCATCGCGAAAGTCAAGGGCCCGATAGCACCGCCCTGCCATGTCAGCATGCAGGAGAACTGAATTGAAAAGAGTGTTGCCAGTCGGTAGACCCGGGAGAGCGTTTTTATATTTAGCGAAATCAGTAGTTAACAGTTTGTGTGATGCTCGGCCGAGGGCGGATGCGCTGTTTCCTGTGGAGCTCATTGCAGACGTGGCCGTTCAAACAAGCCTCTTCTTCCTCCCGCGCAACGCCAGCAGATGAATATGAGCGGATAATTTGGCATGTCAAGATCGAGAAGCAGTTTTAGTTTCGCAGAGATATGTCTCGCACAGACAAGGTAGATGCGCTATCGCCCAGCAACTAAAACTCGCGCCTGTACCAGACAGAAAAAGTTGCTGGCCTTATTCAATAGTATGCTCGGAAGTGCGACAACATCGATTTTCACTTGCGATTGGTATTTTAACTTAGAAAAAGGTCCTGAATGGTACCACCGACCCGGGACGCTGTATGGGCTGTTACTGCCTAATTCGATAGCCGTTTCTTGTTCTTCACGCGAGGGATACGCAAAGTTTTTTTTAGTTCAGTGATGGCTTTCATTCTACACGTCTCTCTAGTCATATATCTTCGTCAGAGAAGCGCAGGCTAGTGCGGGGAGCCTTCGGCGACAGCACATATACCAATATTTATGACGGGTCACATCGGCGCTCCTCGCTTCTTGTGCTGGCACTGAAGACGCGAAAAAAAAAAACGATTGATGTAAGTACACCGATGCGAAAGCTGAAATATAGAGTGATTTATCCTTGTTAGACTTCTTTATTCCTGATCCTAGACGCGCCGATAGCGTGCAGACGGACTCCGTGGATACGCTAGGCCTAAGCTTCGCTGGGGACCGATCTTGGCGCGCGTAGCTGGCGAAAACGAAAATGTGTGTACTTGAGCCTCACAACTTTTTTAGTACAATAGGGAAAGTGCAAGCGCATGAATCGCCTCAGCTTTGTTATCGGTGTGATAATATCAATCAGCGGTAGGCTTCGAAATCAGGGTCCTATTGAGCGCGTCGTTCAGAGCGACTTCTGGATTTCATATCCACTCCACAACACTGCGACAACGGGGACAACTCCCAGTCATATTGCTACGGGAATGCTAGGAGTATATTGTTACGGTGGCAAAAGACGACAATGTCGTCGACGTTGAAGACTACGAAGTTGCAACAGTCATCAAATCAAAAGGGAATTTTATTACACAATAATATGAAAAGTGGATACAAAGATATTTGGTCCCATAGCCTAAAGCGGCTAGTGATGGGTCCAATACAAAAAATGTATTGCAATATTAAGCAGTCTTATACAAACAAAATAGCGAAAGTATAATACATAAGCGGTAAATACTAAATATAATCAAACAACTGCGCATGAAACGAACAAAACAAAAACAAACTCAAGAACGTGCTTGACAAGATAAGAAGTGGCATTTTCATGTAATGTCAAAATTTCTTGCGAGTTTCAGTTCAAGAGACAAATTGTTCCACAGCTTAACACCAGAGAATTGAATTAAAGGGAGATTAGGATTACCGTTGCGTGCCTGCCGTGTGTTTAACGACGGAAACGTGAAAATGGCATGCGGAAGAGGTGTATTTGTGTTCATTATTTTATTTACTAAGCAGGAAATCTTGTAGTCCCGAATGTCAATAAACGGCAGTATACGCAGCCTCTGAAATAGAGGATTAGAGGGTTGACGCACCGAGGAGAAAGTAATCGCACGAACAGCTCGTTTTTGTAATCGGAATAACGGGGTAAGGTATGTTATGTACGTTTGTCCCCACGACTCGCAACAATAGCTAATGTGGCAGTGAAATAGGCTAAAACATAATATTCATAGCAATGTCAAATCAAAGTATTGACGTGCTCTTATGAGAGTGTAACAGTTGAATGACAACTTTTTACAAACGATATTGCTTTGGTCTCTCCAGTTAAGGTGACTGTCAAATATAATGCCTAGATACTTAATAGTCGGAACACATTCAATGGTTCGATTGTTTCATGATATGCTAATTGAAACGTAGTTCAGAGTTTTCATTCGTGAATGGAAAATAACGTATTTTGTTTTGTCGGCATTTAGTAATGGTTCATTTTCACGAAACCACATTGAAACAGCTAGTAGTTCATTGGATACACTATATTGTAAGGTTTCCAGTAAACTACCTATGAATAAAATTACAGTATCGTCCGCATACATTAATGTTTTAGATGATTGTAGAATTCTTGGGAAATCATTAGCGTATAGAGCGAATAGAATGGGACCCAATACGGATCCTTGCGGTACACCACATGTGACATTCCTACATTCGGATAAAAAACCATCAATTAGTACTTTTTGCTTTCACGATGTGAGATAACCGGAAAAAAAGTCATGAGCGCCATAGATAACACCATAGCACTTCAGTTTTTTCAGTAGTGCCGAGTGACAAATGGTATCAAAGGCCTTTTTTATGTCCATAAAAATTCCAATAACAATCTTTTCATGGTTGAGGGCAGAGTTCAGTATTTGAAAGAAAAGCTGTCCGACGTTTTTGGTAATCCGACCGGTCGACAACTAGCTGCCAAGCAACAACTCGCCACGCATGCCCAAACTGCTACCGAGTCATATGTCTCTTACATTCAAGACGTCCTAGCCCTCTGTCATAAAATCGACACGTCCGTGCCAGCGGCGGACAAGGTTGGACACATTATCAAAGGCATTGCGGACGACGCATTCAACCTTCTGTTCTTCAGAAACTTATCGACTGTAGACGCCATCATGAACGAATGCCGCCGTTTCCAGCAGGTGAAGAGCTGCAGTCCAAATACTGCAGCGACCTCTTCCTGTACCGACCCCACCGACCAATCTAGCTCGCCACCATCAAGCGAAAACGTGAACCAAATGCACCGTTTCCTGCCTCGCCTCAACAGACGCCTTGGAACAACACTGCTGAGACGATCTCGCTGATCCAGTCCGTCGTTCGCCAGGAAGTCGCTAATATGGGTCTTCCCAGCGCCTGTTCCTTGAACCGCACTGACGCCCGCCCTGCTCCTATGGCTCGGTCCTATCGTAGTCCACCTCACAGTGTCCGTTATCCCTGCGCTAACAGGAATCCCTCGGACTGGCGTACACCCGTCGACAGGCCGATCTGTTTCTGCTGCGGCCGAAGCAGTCACGTTTCTCATCACTGCCGGAGCCGTTGGCCGTCCCCTCCTCGAAACACCTTCAGGAATTCAAGTTCGCCCCGAAGTTCCTCACCCCGTCGCTTCTACGACGCTTCCAACGCCACTACCTCGACTCGCCGCTACGCGCTCTCGCCGTCGCCACAACGTCGCCAGCCACGTACGCCCCCCAATCTCATCTCGCTGTCGCCGACCTACCCAGAACCGTCCCAGCAGTAAAACTAGGCAATGCGGCACCACGAGGTGGTGCTGCATTGTCGGATTCGCCGCAAAATCCTCCTTTGACGCTGTTTACAAGACGTAACCTTCTTGACGTTCAAGTTGATAGTACACCCGTCACAGCCCTCATAGATACCCGAGCACACATTTCGATTATGACCAGCCGCCTACGCCGCCATGTAAAGAAAATTGTTACGCCTGCCCTTACTCGTTTCGTACGAATCGCTGACGGTAGCACGGTGACCGTGGGCGGAATGTGTACTGCACGTGTGAGCATTTCCGGCTGCCATACTGTCGTCCTTTTCCCCGCGCTTTACAAGTGCCCCCATGACCTCATCCTAGGCCTACACTTCCTCTCCGCCAATTAAGCACTCATCGATTGTTCCTCAAGTACTGTGCGTCTTGACCTGCCCCTACTGGACGTTCCTCCAACGCCACAGGAAATTCGCGTGAGACCTACTGGTTTTATTCACATTCCACCACCGGTCTTGACATACATCGAAATGGCGCCTTCTACGCCACTTCCCAATGCTGATTACATCTCCGCTCCCATAACTGCAATCGTTCTCACTCACAGCGATACTGTTCCGCATACAATACTGAGGGTCACAAACAATCGCACGTACTTCCCTGTGATGAATTTCGGGCTCGCTAAGCCAATTCTGCCTAAATATATCAGCCTGGCTACAATCACTGCCTCAGAAGCTAGTTGCGTTGAGACTTTTGCCGTCAACGCTTCCTATGAGCCTTTCCGGTTTGCCGAATGTGCTGACAACGACATTAGGAAAATGATCGCTCCGAATCTCATTCCTGCGGAGACTGAACAGCTGTGCAGTCTATTACTTTCCTACAAGGATATATTCGACCGGAACAACCGACCCTTAGACCAGACGTTACTTGTCAAACATCGTATACATACAGGCGATAATCCATCCATCCATCGGCGACCGTACGAAGTTTAAGCTTCGGAGTGTCACGTCATCAAAACGGAAGTAGACAAGATGCTAGCGAAAGATATCATTGAGCAACGTGAAGTCCCTGGCCGTCCCCTGTCGTGCTGGTCAGAAAGAAGGACGGCTCATGGAGATTCTGCGTTGATTACCGCCACCTCAACCGCATCACGAAGAAGGACGTCTACCCACCACCTCGTATCGATGACGCCCTCGATTGCCTATACGGGGCACAGTATTTTTTGTCCATTTACTTACGGTCCAGATATTGGCAAATCGCTGTCGATGATCTAGATCGTGAAAAGACCGCCTTTATAACGCCTGATGGTCTTTACCACCCCAAAGTTATGCCTTTTGGGCTATGCAACGCTCCAGCTACCTTTGAGCGTATGATGGACTCATTACTCTAAGGATTCAAGTGGTCGACTTGTCTCTGCTACCTAGATGATGTTATTGTGTTCTCGCCCTCATTCAGCACACACATTGAGCGCCTTTCAGCTGTACTTGCCGTCTTTCGCAAGGCCGGTCTACAGCTCAACTCCAAGAAATGTAACTTCGGCCATAGTGAGATTACTGTTCTTGGACATGTCGTCAATGCGGCTGGCAACCGCCTGGACCCAGAGAAAATTCGCGCCGTGAAAGAGTTCCCTGTTCCACGGTCCGCAAATGGTGTCCGAAGTTTCGTGGGCCTTTGCGCTTACTTCCGCCGCTTTGCTAAAAATTTTGCCACCATCGCACGCCCTCTGACAGATCTCCTGTAGAAAAATGCGCCGTTTTCATAGGGATCCTCTCAGGCCACTGCCTTCTCGCGCCTTACCACAATGTTCACCAGCCCACCGATTCTAGGACATTTCGATACTTCAGTCCCACAGAAGTGCGCACCGATGCCAGTCGCTACGGAATCGGTGCCGTCTTGGCGCAAGTTCAACCTGGCCATGAACGTGTCCTGGCGTACGCTAGCCGTCTTTTGTCACCTGCGGACCGGAACTACTCTTACCGAGCGCGAATGTTTGGCAGTTGTCTGGGCAGTGGCGAAATTCCGCCCCTATTTATACGGCAGGCCTTTTTCCATTGTAACAGATCACCGCGCTCTCTGTTGGCTTTCGTTTTTAAAAGATCCCACAGGGAGGCTTGGACGATGGGCTTTGCGGCTACAAGAGTATTCCTATTCGGTGGTGTGTAGGTCTGGTTGCCTACACAATGACGCCGACTGCTGGTCCCGTTACCCTGCATACACGCCAGCCTACGCCGACGTGGACGCCTCCGCAAGTGTTTTATTAATTTCCCAGCTTTTGGACATGGCTAACGAGCAACTTTGAGGACCCTCATTGACAGCATGGAATCTGTTCTTGCTGATCCATCGTTACGGTGGTTCGTTATCAACGACGGCATATTGTACCGACGCAGTTTTCATCCGGACAGTCATCCCCTTCTCCTTGCCGTCCCTCCACGCCTACGCTCCACCGTGCTTCAGGAGCTTCATGACGCCCCAACTACCGGACACCTTGTGTTTGCTCGCACTTACGACCGCGTGCGCCGCCGCTTCTACTGACCCGGCCTCGCACGTTCCGTACGGTGCTATGTAGCTGTTCGCAAGCCCTGTCAACTTCGCAAAAAGCCAGCGACGCTTCCCGCCGGGTACACACAGTCGATCTACATTCTACCTAAGCCATCCTGTCGCGTGGGTTTGGATCTCCTTGGCCCTTTCCCCGAGTCCAGCTCCGGCAACAGGTGGATCGCTGTCGCTACTGATTACGCGACGCGCTGTGCCATCACTCGGTCATTCCCCACGAGCTGCGCAACCAACGTCGCAGATTTCCTACTCCGAGATATCATTTTTGTACATGGCACCCCGCGACAGCTCCTTACTGACCGCTTCCGCACTTTCCTCTACCAAGTCATCGCCGATATCCTACGCTCATGTTCTACCAAGCACAAACTGGCTAGCTACTACCATTCCCAGACCAAAGGCCATACTGAGCGACTTAATCGGACCATTACTGACATGTTATCAAAGTACGTTTCACCCGACCACAAGGACAGGGATGTGGCCCTTCCTTATGTCACGTTCGCTTATAATTCATCACGCCGCGCTACTGCTGGGTATTCCCCCTTTTACCTACTCTTCGGTCGTGACCCTGTATTACCACTAGTCTGGACACTTCACTCCCCTTGACACAGGATTCAAGGACCGAGTATGCCCACAATGCCATCGCCCACTCTGACCATGCGCGCCAGCTTGCCCGCACTCGTCTGTTGGCATCGCAGGAATCTCAACGGCCCGCTCACAATCGCCGCCATGGGGACACCTATTTTTCACCAGGCTCCCTCGTGCTACTTTGGTCCCCTTGCCGCTGAGGGGGCTCTCCGAGAAACTGCTTCCGTGCTACAAAGGTCCTTACCGTGTTCTACGTCAAGTGACCAGTGTCACTTACGAGATATTCCCCGAGCCCTCCGTCATGCCACTCGGTTCCACATCACCTGACGTCGTACATGTCTCTCGGCTTAAGTTTTACTATGCCCTCACCGACGGCCCTGTATGAAGCACCGGGACGGTTCTTTTTCTGCCGGTGGTCGTGTTACGGTGGCAAAATAAGACAAGGTCGTCGACGTTGAAGACGACGAAGTGGCAACAGTCGCTCAGGATCCTCAGCCGCAGTCTATATTCACCCTGTGAGTACACTGTGTAAATAGTTTTATACCTGTGACAATATAAAGACTATTTACGATATATGTACAGGATGAGTCGGAGTAGATAAGATGGCTGACCACCAACAACACGCAGGAGCCAGCATCTCGCGATCTTCGTCCTCTCTCTCTTCTTTCATCCTTCCGTAACGGGACCCCCAGGTGGTGAAGCGCCGTCTCGGCGCATAATAGGTGAAGAACTGCGACCGAAGTATGGCTTCAGTCGCAAAACGTGCACGACGTCAACAGGCGGCGGACTTGAGGAAGGATGAAAATGTAACAGCACGATCTCGTAACTGACGTCGTTAACTTGACGTAGGACTTCATAAGGCCCAGTGTAGCGACAGAGAAGCTTCTGGGAGAGGCCGCCCCGACGACATGGTGACCAAAGCAGCACCCAAGCACCTGAGGCGAACTGAACATCGCTATGGCACCGGTCGTAACGCTCTTTTTGCAGATACTCCGAGGCTAATAAGCGAAATCGGGCGACTTGACGCACCATGTGAGCGCGATGGATAACTTCGCGAGCGTGCTCAGTGGAAACGTGGGGCACATAAGGTAGGATGGCGTCAATGAGGAAAGTGGGGTCGCGACCATACAAAGTTCGAGTGTGAATATCCTGCGGTGTCATGTCGGGACGAGCTAAACTTGAGTGTCACGTAGGCCAGCGTGGCGTCCCAGTCGAGGTGACCGCTGCAAATGTGCATCAACAGCATCTCTGTGAGCGTTCGGTTGAGACATTCCGTAAGACCGTTAGTTTCAGCGTGGTAGGCGGTGGACAGCTTGTGCTCAGTGGAACCGCGACCGAGACCGCGGTCTGTAAGTAACTGTCGAGGTGCATCGTGCTAGTGAATGATGTCATGGAGGAAAAAAATTGGCGACATCAGTTGCGCAACTAGTCGGCAACGCCTTTGTTATCGCGTAGCGTGTCGGGTTGGTAGGCGGTGGACAGCTTGTGCTCAGTGGAACCACGACTGCGACTGCGGTTTGTAAGTAACTGTCGAGGTGCACCGTGCTGTAGAATGATGGCATGGAGGAGAAAATCGGCGGCGTCAGTTGCGCATCTAGTCGGCAACGCGTTTGTTATCGCGTAGTGTGTCGCGTAATCAGTAGGGACAGCCATCCACTTACTCCCTCTAGTCGTTGTCGGAAAAGGGCCAAGCAGGTCAACGCCTACGCGAAAGAATGGTTCAGAGGGAACTTCGATTGGATGAAGTCGTCCGACAGGTACCAGTGGAGGTTTCTGCCGGCGCTGATACAATTCGCAAGTTGCGACATAACGACGCACAGAGCGATAGAGACCCGGCCAGAAGAGCCTGCGTTGTACGCGGCCGTAATACGCAGAACTCCAATGTGTCCTGTGTCGGAGCATCGTGAAGTTGTTCGAGAACGACGGATCGCAGATTACGAGGAAGCACAAGGAGCAAATCAGGGCCGTCAGGGTTAATATTGCGGCGGTAGAGGATTGCGTCATGCCGCACGAACATGCGGCACGTGCCGTCGGTGCTGCCAGACGGCACTCCGGCGACGATGAACTGTAAGGACGCGTCGCGTTTTTGTTCAGGGCGCATGTCGATCATATCAGTCAAAGCCATCACGCAGGTCACCGGATCATCCACAGTAGGATTGGGAGGATCTAGGGGGTGACGCGAGAGACAATCAGCGTCTATGTGCAGCAGTCCAGACTTATAGTTCACAACAAAATGAAAATTCCTGGAGCCGCAAAGGCCAGCGACCAAGCCGCCCTGTCGGGTCCCGGTGGGATGACCGCCAGCAGAGACGTGGTGGTCTGTAACGACTGAAAACACGCGGCCGTACAAATATGGCCGGAACTTGGCGACAGCCCGAACTAAACCAAGCACTCCCGCTCGGTTTATGACTAATTTCTCTGCAGGTAACAGCATGCGGCTAGCGTAAGCTATCACGCACTCGGTACCATTCTGCTGTCGGGCGAGAACAGCGCCGATGCAGTGGCCGCTTGCGCCAGTATGGACTTCGGTCGGTGCAGATGGATCAAAGTGGGCAAGTATAGGAGGGGTGATCAGAAACCCGATGAGAGCGGCGAACGCGTGATCTTGCTCAGGACCCTATGACAACGGCGTGTTCTTTAGATATCTCGAAATCCGAGCAACGTCGGCGAAGTTCATCACAAAACGGCAAAAGTAATAGCACAGGCCAACGAAACAGTGCACGTTAGACGTAGAACGTAGCACGAGGAAACTGCGTACGGCGCGAACTTTTTCCGGATCTGGTTGGACACCGGATGCATCAACGAGGTGTCCCAACAAGGCAATCATACAGCGCCCGAATTGACACTTCGTGGAGTTCAGTTGGAGGGCGGCTTTTCGGAAAACCGCAAGAATGGCATCGAGTTGGATAAAGTGGCTGCCTAACGTGGGAGAAAAAAGGAAAAACGTGGTCAAGGTAACAGAGACACGTGGTCCATCTTTAGCCTCACAGAAGCGAGTCCATCATACTTTAAGAGGTCGCATAAGCATAGGCCAAAGGGCATGAATGAACTGATATAAGCCATCCGGCGTGATGAAGGCAGTCTTCTTGCGGTCAATTTCATAAGCGGAAATCTGCCAGTAGCCGGATCGAAGATCGATGGACGAGAAGTATTTAGCCCCGTGCAAGCAGTCTAAGGCGTCATCACTGCGTGGTAGTGGACAGACGTCTTTTCGCGTGATCTTGTTTAAGTGGCGATAGTCGGCGCAAAAACGCCAGGTACCATCTTTCTTTTTCACGAGGGTGACAGGCGAAGCCTAAGGGGCGATTGATAGCTCGATGACCTCTTTGCGGAACATTTTGTCCACTTCCGATTAGATGACACGACGTTCAGCATGCGATACACGATAGGAAAGCCGACGATTAGGATTGGTGTCTCCAGTGTTTATACGGTGGTGAAGAACAGATGTTTGGCCTAAAGGCCTGTCGCTGAAATCAAAGATGTCCCTGTACGATTCAAGCAGGAGACGTGTGTCCGTGGCCTGTGCCGAGGTTAAGCCAGGTGCCATCATTTTCGCGAGGTCATCCGTTAAGGAACAAGAGCGGTGAGCTGCAATTAGCGCTAATAAACCATTCTCGGCATCCAGACTCTCAATGTCAAATTCGGAACCACTAGGAACGCTTGTCAAGAACATGCCTGCCGCAATCACTTGAGGGCACAGGCTGAAATTCAAAAGCGGTAGAACGACGTCGTTATTAGTAACCCTGACCAGCGTATGTGGAACTGCAACGTTCCGGTTCAAAAGCACGTCGATGATGCGTCAAAGCACGTATTCACCTTCAGGAACTTGTGCCTGAGCAGTCAAGGTTACGTAAGTAACTGCCTCAGCTGACAGACGCACATCGTGAAGCGAGCACAAGTGCGGTGGGGTGTGCTCGAAGCATCGGCGAGTTGAGGCAGTTTCTACTGAAGGACGCCGGTCGCGAAGTCGATGAAAGCAGAATGAGTGGATAAAAAGTCCAATCCAGGGATAACGTCGTGAGGGCAGTTGTCGATCACAGCAAAGAGGACAGAAGTAGGGGGGATGACTTTACTTAAACGCGCAGTACATATTCCAAGAACAACCAGCATGCCGCCGTCCGACGCGAAGCACTAGGGCAGCTGCTGGGGTGAGGATCTTCATCAAACGTCTAAGTATGCTCGTCCCAGGACTCGTCACAGAAACATGAGCTCCAGTATCGACGCGTGTTTGGACAGGTGCGCCGTTTATTTTAACGTCAATTACGCTTCTCCTTGTGGCCACATACAGAGGATTTGCTAGTAGTAGGCAATGAAGCTCCACCTCCGAGGGCTGCATTTCTAAGTTTTCCGAAAGGTTGCGCCCAAAAGCCACAGGGGACGAAGGGTGACGTGGCTGCGGTGAACGGGAAGTTGCGCGACGTGTTTGCGGTGAGCGAGACTCGTGCACCCGCGGCGATGGTGATCGACTGTACCACATGCTGCTAGCAGAGTTGTCGGCGCTGTTAGACTTGCTGGTGGACGAAACATTGCGGGCATTTCCATTAAAACGGCTCAGGTTGGTCGGCGTGCTAGGTGTTGAGGGCCACGATTTGCGACAGTATCGGGCGACATGACCAATGCGGCGTCAGGTGCAGCATATCGACTGGTCGTCCGCAGTTCTCCACTCAGTCGTGTTGCGATAACATGGAGAGAAGCGTCATGGTGGAGCCAAAATTTCAGACAGGCGTTCGTTGGCTCTGGGGTTGGCGGCAGCACAGGCAGAATGTAGGCCAATGTTTTCCTGGCGAACGATGGCTTCTACGAGGGGAACCGAAAAAATGGTAGCATCAGAGCTAGGCGAACAGAATACTGCGGGTGCCATCGCATCCAGTTCACGTCGAACGATTCTCACCACGTCTTCTGATGGCAACGCATACTGCTGTGCAGCTGGATCTTCACAAGCCGACGTTGTGGCAGTATCGGGAAGTCTGGCGAATGGTGGCAAGACGCGTCCGCTTTTTACCTGCTCGAATTATCGGCACTCTTTAAAGATGGCATCAAGTGGAGAACGGATTTTACACATGAGCAGATTAAAGGCGTCGTCAGCAATGCCATTAAGCACGAACCCGACCTTTTCAGCTTCTGTCATGTCGCGACCGGCTTTACGACAAAGTGCCAGCACGTCCTGGATGTACAAGACATAGGACTCCGTGGGGGATTGGGCACCGGAGGCTAGTTCCTGCTTTGCGGCAATGTTACGGCTGGCTGGTTTGCCAAACAACTCTGTCAACTTCTCTTTGAATTTGTCGCAGCTGGTTAGCTCCCCTTCGTGGTTTTCGTACTACACCTTTGCCGTGCCTCGTAGGTAGAACAACAGGTTTGCTAGAATAAGCGTACGATCCCATCTGATGATTCCACTCACGCGTTCGTACATAGCCACCCACTCTTAAACGTCGGCGCCAACGGTCCCACAGAAAGTTCCAGGCTCCTTGTGTTGCACAACCACAACCGAAGGCCACAGTGACGTAGCTGGCGACGGCGACGTTGGAGGGGGCAACGACGTTGATCCCGCGCGCTCACCGTCATTTATCGTGCGGACGGTGATTCGACGTCCACTGCGGAGCTCCGTTTCCAGCCGTGGTACCCCGCACGTCCACCAATACGTTACGGGGATTTTAGGAGTATATAAAGACTGTATTTACAATATACATACGCTATGAGTCAGAGTAGATAAGATGGCTGACCAACAACAACACGCAGCAGCCAGCGTCTCGCTATCTTCCGCTCTCCCTCCTTACATCCTTCCGTAACAATATGTTACGCGCAAACTACTGAAAACGCCGCATCCTCTGCGTTGGCGTGGTTTCATTCAAGAATTTAGCTATCCGCCCAGTCGAAAGAGAAAATACAACAAAGGAAAGTGGTCTTCAGTGTCAAATGTGCATGAATAAACAAGGCAACACACGCACCTTCATTCCAAGCTGGGACATGAAATAGAGTTTTATGACCGCAAGATATAGCATTATTTAGGACAAGAGAATATAATATCAGGTGCAGCGGTGGCGTAGAGGTAGAACACCCGCCTCGCGTGCAAGAAGTCCATGGTTCGAATCCCGGTGCCGCGCAATTTTCCACCGGATTAAAAAAAATTCACATGTTGACAAAATTGCATAAACAGGCCTATGTGGCCTCATCACGGTGACCAGAACCGGTAACGCACTCCCTCACCAGCGCCGGATTGGCCACCTTGGTGCAGTACTTGACCACAACCTCCTATATGAACACAACAATCAAACCCCGGCCCTCAGCCCCCAGCAGCTGCGAAGAAACTGACTGCGGCGGCGGTCAGACCTGCGACGCAGCAACGGGTGCTAAGTATCCCTGGCTCCGGACAGGCCGCCATTGGAATATTAACTTGGCAACGTTTAATGCTAGAACGTTATCTAGTGAGGCGAGTCTAGCAGTGCTATTGTAGGAATTATATGGCAGTAATTGGGATATAATAGGGCTCAGTGAAGTTAGGAGGCCAAAAGAAGCATATACAGTGTTAAAAAGTGGGCATGTCCTCTGCTACTGGGGTTTAGCGGAGAGCCGAGAACTAGGAGTCGGATTCCTGATTAATAAGAATGTAGCTAGTAACATACAAGAACTCTATAGCATTAACGAGAGGGTGGCAGGTCTTGTTGTGAAACTTAATAACAGGTACAAAATGAAGGTTGTACAGGTCTAAATCCAGTCATGATGACCAGGAAGTCGAAAGCTTCTATGAAACGTGGAATGGGCGATAGGTAGAGTCAAAACAAAATACACGATACTGATGGCCGACTTCAATGCCAAGGTAGGCAAGAAGCAGGCTGGAGACAAGGCAGTGGGGGAATATGGCATAGGCACTAGGAATAGCAGGGGACAGTTATTAGCAAAGTTTGCGGAGCAGAATAATATGTGGATAATGAATACCTTCTTCCGCAAGCGGAATAGCCGAAAGTGGACGTGGAGGAGCCCGAACGGCGTGACTAGAAATGAAGTAGACCTCATACTCTACGCTAACCCTAGCATCATAGAAGATGTGGACGTGCTCAGCAAGGTGCGCTGCAGTGACCATAGGATGGCAACAACTCGAATTAGCCTGGACCTGAGGAAGGAACGGAGGAAACTGGCACATAAGAAGCAGATCAATGAGTTAACGGTAAGAGGGAAAATAGAGGAATTCCAGATCAAGTAAAGAACACGTATGCGGCTTTAACTCAGGAAGAGGACCTTAGTGTTGAAGCAATGAACGACAATCTTGTGGGCATCGTTAAGGAGTGTGCAATAGAAGTCGGTGGTAACTCCGTTAGACAGGATACCAGTAAGCTATCGCAGGAGACGAAAGATCTGATCAAGATACGCCAATGTATGAAAGCCTCTATCCCTACAGATGGAATAGAACTGGCGAAACTTTCGAAGTTAATCAACAAGCGTAAGACAGCTGACATAAGGAAGTATAATATGGATAGAATTGAACATGCTCTCAGGAACGAAGGAAGCCTAAAAGCCGTAAAGAAGAAACTAGAAATTGGCAAGAATGAGATGTATGCGTTATGAGACAAAGCCGGCAATATCATTACTAATATGGATGAGATCAAGTGGCTGAGGAGTTCTATAGAGATTTATACAGTACCAGTGGCACCCACGACGATAGTTGAAGAGAGAATAGCCTAGAGGAATTCGAAATCCCACAGGTTACGCCGGAAGAAGTAAAGACATCCTTGGGAGCTATGCAAAGGGGGAAGGCCGCTGGGGAGGTTCAGGTAACAGCAGATTTGTTGAAGGATGGTGGGCAGATTGTTCTAGAGAAACAGGACACCTTGTATACGCAATGCCTCACGACCTTGAGCGTACCGGTATCTTGGAAGAACGCTAACATAATGCTAATCCATAAGAAAGGGGACGCCAATGACTTGAAGAATTATAGACGAAACAGTCCGTTGCCTACAAAGTATTTACGAAGGTAATCTCAAACAGAATCAGGAACACCTTAGACTTCTGTAAACCAAAGGACCAGGCAGGATTCCGTTAAGGCTACTCAACAATAGACCATATTCACACTATCAATCAGGTGGTAGAGAAAAGTGCGGAATATAACGAACCCTTATATATAGCTTTCATTGATTACGAGAAAGCGTTTGATTCTGTCGAAACCTCAGCAGTCATAGAGGCATTACGGAATCAGGGTTTAGACGAGCCGCATGTAAACATACTGAAAGATATCTATAGCGGTTCCACAGCCACCATAGTCCTCCATAAAGAAAGCAACAAAATCCCAATAAAGAAAGGCGTCAGGCAGGGAGATACGATCTCTCCAATGCTATTCACAGCGTCTTTACAGGAGGCATTCAGAGACCTGGATTGGGAAGAATTGCGGATAAAAGGTTATGGAGATTACCTTAGTAACTTGCGATTCGCTGATGATATCACCTTGCTTAGTAGCTCAGGGGACCAATTGCAATGCATGCTCACTGACCTGGAGAGACAAAGCAGGTCTAAAATTTAATCTGCAGAAAACTAAAGTAATGTTTAACAGTCTCAGAAAAGAACCGCAGCTAACGACAGGTAGCGAGGCACTGGAAGTGGTAAGGGAATACATCTACTTAGGGCAGGTAGTGACGGTGGATCCGAATCATGAGACGGAAATAATCAGAAGAATAAAAATGAGCTGGGGAGCGTTTGGCAGGCATTCTCAGACCATAAACAGCAGGTTGCCATTATCCCTCAAGAGAAAAGTCTATAATAGCTGTGTCTTACCACTACTCACCTACGGAGCAGAACCCTGGAGGCTTACGAAAAGGGTTCTACTTAAACTGAGGACGACGCAACGAGCTATGGAAAGAAGAATGATGGGTGTAACGTTAAGGGATAAGAAAACAGCAGATTGAGTGAGGGAACAAACGCGAGTAATGACATCTTAGTTGAAATCAAGAAAAAGAAATGGGCATGGGCAGGACATGTAATGCGGAGGGAAGATAACCGATGGTCATTAAGAGTTACGGACTGGATTCCAAGGGAAGGGAAGCGTAGCAGGGGGCGGCAGAAAGTGAGGTAGGCGGATGAGATTAAGAAGTTTGCAGGGACGACATGGCCACAATTAGTACATGACCGGGGCAGTTGGAGAAGTATGGGAGAGGCCTTTGCCCTGCATTGGGTGTAACCAGGCTGATGATGATGATCAATATAATATCAAGCGATGAAATTGTATAAAGCATTTAGTATTCAGCAGCGCGTGTCCCTGCGCACTGGAACCAGCGCGGCACAAACAAAACCAGCGCAGTTTGCAGTGCGAACCAGCGCCTATACAGCACAAACGAGTACCCCAGCGTAATGGCAGTAGAACCAGCGTCTCTTCCAGTGTGACACAGCTCTTATCCAGAGTTCTTACTGGTGTCCCAGTGAGTCCCAGCGAGCGCCAGCGTACCCAGAGCGATCCAGGGCCAAAGAACGCGCTGGTTTCACAATGGAAGGCACTGGAAGACGCTGGTTTTTGCTATAGGGTATATACAACAAGAGTGTTTTGCGTGTCTAGCATTCGGGTAAACCCAAACGCAAACGGACTTGAGCTTTGGTGTGTTACGGTATGAGCGGGGGCATGAACGTAAACGGCAGGCACAGCGCAGCCACCTTGTGGTATAGAGCTCAACCAACCCCAGAACTAATATAGTAGTGAAAGTCTATTCTACTTTGCGGCTGATGTAAATTTTTTACAGGAGCGTAATCGTTAACACGTTGCTTTCCTAAATGTTTAAGTATTTTCTACTTTCTTACAGCAATATTAGCTCTTCGTCTGGCTGGTAAAGTTCTGCGCCACCAGGTGGCTGGACCATGCAGACCGATCAGGCTACTCCCATACGTCTACGCTAAAGCTCCTTCATCACAGTAATAGTAATATGGAGGGGCTTTAGTTACGCCTCGACCCATCCGTCAAAACGCTAGCTCGCCTTTTGTTACCGGAATACCGGACACGCTGGGCGTTGTGACAATGTTCCAAACCCACGCTGCTTCGACAGATCAAAAACAACGTAAAGCGCGAAGGACAATTACTCCGAGACACGACATACACAGCGCTGACTTCCAACAATATTTTATTGCGTTGCCACATCGTGTGTATATATGCAGGACTGGGCCTGCGCAGAAAATGAAGGGCAGTCGCAAGGGTTGTTCTAACAGCAAGTCACTGTACTAAGAACATGGTAACTTGAAAAAAAAAGGACATTACGATTTCTATCTGCTCAGATACGCCACTTTACTAGGGGTCAGCGCGATATAGAAGAGGCACTAACGCACATACTACCCAGTTTTCTGATGAAGTTAGCTTCCAAAATTTCCGGGATGTGTCTTACTAATTTATGCGCATGCTCCCTTCTGTAATATATATGCACGATGTGGCAATGCAATAAGATATTGTTGGAAGTCAGCGCTGTGTATGTCGTCTCTCGCAGTCCTTGTCCTTCGCGCTGTACGTTATTTTTGATCATGAATTACCAACTAGCCCAAGCAACCACCATAGTTCACTTCGATAGATCTCTCTTGGGATCGAATGCCTGGAGAGGTTGGAGAGGCTTGGTGCGCTGGTTCCACGACAACCAGAATCACACGACACGACGTCCCATCTTGACGAGAACGCAGTGAAGGCGGAGCTTAGCTCTGATCGCTTGGCGAACGATACGAAGAGAAAAAGCGCGGCTATGGAAGAAGGTAACTTGTAATCGTATAGAGCTCTCTTAATGCGAGACACTTATCAGAAATTGTGGTGCGACTGTTTTACTGTTGCTGTGCCGTACTCGTCTGCAAAATCTATCCGAACCTTTTCATGTACACTTAGATCATTATATATGCCAGCAGGTTTAATGCAAACGCACTGATGCGAGCCGTGCGTGCTCTCCCGAAATCTAGTTAAGGGCTGCGTTATTCTTCGAACGACGCCATCGTAGATCTTCGAGATGTGTACGTTCTAAATCGCGTGAGCTTTAAATTGCGTGAAGGATTAGATGCGGCAGTTGTTGCGTACTCCAGGGTAGCGTACCGTACTGCTGCCGAGAAGTAGCGACGCCTGCCTATCGAAGCTCGACCGACATTGCTTATTGGGTAGCGTGGCGTTGTCGGCGGGCTGCAGGCATCCGGTAGATCATGGCGACCAAGCAGGGGCGAGACGATTTGCTAGTGTGAAACTTGCACGGTTTATTCAAAGGTAGTTGAAAGAAAATAAGAAAAGCATGAAGTATGAAGTCTCTCAAAGTACATTTCGGAGCCCCTTAAATAGGCTCTCTACAAGTGTGGGCGGGATCTTGCTTCCGTCGAATGACACGAGACAGGCATGGAGAGAGGGCCCCTCCTCCTGCAATACCAAGCACGGGTAGGAGAGGTCGATCTTCTCATCGACGAATCCGGGGAGAAGGTCGGGTGAATGACCTCTCTGGCGTCGTGGGGTCCGGCCAAGAGAAGGTGAGGGGGATGAGGTAAGCACACACTATGCCACGACCATGAGAGGAGTTGAAGAGGTCACCCGTGGGCTTCGGCTCAGGGGGTAGGGCGAATGACCTCTTCGGCGCTCGTGGGCTCCGGCTCAGGGGGTTGGGTGAATGACCGTTCGCCACGTGGTGTCAGACGCCAACCCTAGCAGCATCTCCGGCGGGGGAGGAAGATCCCGACGTGTAGGGGCCAGCAGCCGCTGTACGAGGGATCGGCGTTTCGGTATAAGGATTCCCCGTAGAGGTCACGAACCCTTCGTTCGTAGCAGGTAGATTCCGGGGAGTGGTCTTCCGTCCTCGTGGCGGTCTTGACTTTTCTCCTTGGTCCGGTCCGGTGAAATTGGTCTTTGCCAGCAGGTCTCGCAACTTTTCGTCTCCTGCGAGCGCAAGCAATCACCGCAGAACAGTGCCGGACCCACAACCACAAAGCAGCGAGCACACGGCCACTTTCCCCCAAGACACACCCGGCTTTTAACAAAAAAAGAAAACCCGCTACACCTTTCCCATTTCCTACGCGCGTCCTTCCCCCCTTAACACTAAAAACAGCCATTTCTTGAAAGCGTTAAGACGTGGTTATTAAAATCAGCTAACAATCGGCTTCACTTCGGAAAAACATATGAATGCACGAAAAATATGCCACGGAAACCCGGACGAGCATGAGGCTTTCGATACTCTAGGGGCAACGACTTAAACCGTCGGCATTGCCGTTAAGCTTACCCTTCTTGTAGCGAATATCGAAGGTGTACTGTTGAAGAGCCAAGCTCCAGCGCAAAAGACTACCGTTTTTCGTAGACATGGACTGCAGCCACGTGAGGGGACAGTGGTCAGTCTCTATGGTGAATCTTGAGCGAGCGATATAGCAAGCTAGTTTCTGTACCGCCTAACTACGCAGGCGCATTCCTTTTCTGATGCACTGTATGCTTCCTCACGAACTGAAAGCTTTCTACTGGCGTACAGTACAGGATGTTGGTTCTCGTCATCTTTCTTTTGACAGAGCACCACCCCCATACCCCTGTCACTGGCATCACACTGAAGAATGAATGGCTTAGAGTAGTCGGGCGCGTTCAAAACTGGCTGACTCGTTATTGCGTTCTTCAGCATACTAAAAGCCTTTTCGTTCGCGTCATCCTGCTTTACCGTTTGTGGTTCTGTTTTTCTGAGAGCATCCGTTAAAGGACTCGCAATCTCGGAATACGCGGAATATATCTTTGGTAATAACCCGGCAAGCCAAGGAATGATCTGATGTATCGCTTGGTGCGTGGTTGCGGGGAGTTGTCTATCGCGGTCAGTTTAACCTCGGAAGGCCGACGATGGCCTTGCCCTATTACATGACTTAGATAAGCTACCTCCGCGCGCCCTAATTGACATTTGGGAGCCTTAACAGTTAGGTTGGCCTCTCGTAGACGACACAACACGGTTCGCAGCTGTTGCATATGGTCCGCCCATGATGAAGAAAAGATAGCTATGCCATTGAGATAGTGAAGTGCAAAGTCCTCCATTCCTCGTAGCACCTGGTCCATAAGGCTAGAGAAGCAATATAGCGCATTCTTTAATCCAAAACTCAGGACTTTTGGACGAAAGGTTCCCCTCGGGGAAATAAACGCTGCAAGCCTGCTTGCCCTCTCGGTCAACGGAACCTGCCAATACCCTCTGACTAAATCAAGCGTAGAAATGAAATTAGCACTGCTCACTTTCTCAAGCCTTTCCTCGATATGCGGTATTGGATAAATCTGGTCCTTCGTGATTAAATTCAGCCTGCGGTAGTCGATACATGGCCGCGGCTCCTTTCCTGGGACCTCAACCAAGATAAGAGGTGAGGTATAATCACTCTCTCCTGGCTCGATTACACCTAGCTCTAACATCTTGTTTATTTCAGCGGTCATGACTTCACGTTGACGAGGCGAAAAACAATAAGCTTTCGAACGAACAGGGTCCGACGAGGTTAACTCGATATCGTGAACGATCGCAGTCGTCCTGCCCGGTGTGTCTGAAAATACGTCTTTAAATTCAAACACGAGTTCCCTCAGTTCGGCCCTTTGATTGGGATTCAACTCCGCCTTTTCTACTAACTTATCAATGTTCTCGTGAATGTCTTTTGCCTCCGTCACTGCTGTTAACTCTGGAAAGTCGACAGGCATTTCCTCAGATTGGTTATTCAACGAGGCTTTCTCGATCATTCGCTTTTTCCCGACTTCAACATGTCGCGTGCGAGCCGTCCTGTCATAGTAATACTCAGCATCGCTTTGTGCCTTACGCATTTCCTGCTCAGCGATCATTGTGGCAGGGCTTACGTTCAATAACTTGCTGCATTCTGCTTCTCGCGACATTTCAGGCTCCGCTGCTTTCCTGGTTTTTTCATTAGCTGGCGTACTTTCCGCCTCATCCCCTATAGGGCTATCCTGTTCAGTACTAATTGACCAATCAGCTGTCAAACCAGTTTCTTTCACCACTGGACTTCCATCCACTGCTTTAGCCGCGAGCTCCTTTGCCTTGGAACGAGTTAGGGCTTGCACTGTTCCCTCACTAAACTCGATTCCCTTGCGTCGTAGCAAATCCCCTTATTTGTTAGAAAACAAGTACGGATACTACGGCGGAAGATGTGCCGAGACGGCGGCTTCAGTGTCCAGTACTCCGAAAGGGCCTTCAATACGAATTTTGGCCACCGGGAGACAAACACTGGAGGCCTCTACGGCTTGCCTTATCGAAGCACATTCCCCCGTGAACTGGCCTGCATCTACGTACGACGGATGCACTACGTCCATTGTGGCTGCCGAGTCGCGAAGCGCTCTACACGGTTTGCCGTTTACCACGAGGTCTCGAATGTACGGTTCTAGCAAGCTCAGATTTTCTGCGTTACTACTTAGTGACATCAACACTAGTTTGGGATTTCTGCATCCCACGGAGATATGCCCCGTTTTCCGGCAGTTGTAGCAAACTACTGGTTTCTTGGCCTCAAAAGCCTTTTTCTTTTGCTTTTCTGCCCTCTGTTCGGGTGACTCCTTTTCTCCTTCGCTGTCCTCGTCACTACTTTTCCATGAATCTGATCTTTCCTTTGTTTTATACCGACTCGACTTCGACCATCGTTTTGGCTTGTCGGGTCTGCATTTATTCATCTCCTCCTTAGAAGCTTCGCTGCTTTCGTCCGCACGCCGAGTTACGTACTCCTCAGCGAGATCGGCCGCTCTCGAAACAGTGTCTACGCCTGGCCTATCCTGAGCCCAATACTTGATGTTTACTGGCAGCCGGCGGTAGAACTGTTCTAAGGCAACGCACTGCATTATCTTTTCGGCATCGCCGAGTGCACCCTCTTCTCTGAGCCATTCCTTCAGGTTTACCTCCAAGGTATATGCAAAATCTGAATATGACTCACTTTTGGTCTTCTCGACTTCCCTGAACTTTTTAGCAGTACTTTTTCAGCAATGCTTTTTCAGCAGATTTTCTTTGACTTCATCGAAGACCTCTGCTTCTTCTTTCCCCATGCGGGCGATAATATCAGCTACCTCACGTGGCAGTAACGTAAGCAAGCGTTGCGGCCACGTGTTTCTCGCGAATTTTGCCTCCTCACACGTGCGCTCAAACTGCACCAGAAAAAGACCTATGTCCCCTCCTACTGCGTAGGGTGCCATCAAGTCTGTCATTCTGCGCTCGCTTTCACGTGCCTCTGTGCTAGGTCTTTCGCTATTTTGTGCGTTCAGAAACTCAATCTCTAGGCGCTTCATTTCGAGTGTGTCGCGTGCAACACGGTCGCGGTCTTCTTTGGCCTCACGTGCGGCTCGCTCTTCTTTGGCCTCACGTGCGGCTCGCTCTTCTTTGGCCTCTAGGCGCTTACGCTCTTCTTTTTCCTCTAGGCGCTTACGCTCTTCTTTTTCTTTAATGCTCTCGAGGCATTCCGTCAATTCCTCGTCGTCTGCCCCGGTCGCTTCGATCGCCTCAATGATCTCCGGCTTTCTCTTTGATTCGGCAATTTGGAGGCCCAACTCTTTGGCCAAGCTCAACAATTCCGGCTTCTTTAGTGCCTTCAAGTTCATGGCTGCCCTTAGTGCTGCTAAACCTTCACTCTATACAACTTTGACGTACTCAAACTTCCGTCAACGGTTTAAAGAAAAATCACTGCAATGTACTTTCCAAAAAATACGTAAAAGCCAAGTGATATCTCAGTGAAGAAAAGCCGTGCACTCACCATAAGCAGTCATGATCAGGACACCTTCTTTCCGATTAGTTGTTGCCAGGACGAAGAGGCTACGATCTTGTAGTTGTCGTCCAAGTTGGGGTCTCCAGGATTCCGTATCCCAATCGCTGCCAGCCAGTTTGTTGCGTACTCCAGGGTAGCGTACCGTACTGCTGCCGACAAGTAGCGGCGCCTGCCTAGCGAAGCTCGACCGACATTGCTTATTGGGGAGCGTGGTGTTGTCGGCGGGCTGCAGGCATCCGGTAGATCATGGCGACCAAGCAGGGGCGAGACGATTTGCTAGTGCGAAACTGGCACGGTTTATTCAAAGGTAGTTGAAAGAATATAGGAAAAGCATGAAGTATGGTCTCAAGTATGAAGTCTGAAGTCTCTCAAAGTACATTTCGGAGCCCCTTAAATAGGCTCTCTACAAGGGTGGGCGGGATCTTGCTTCCGCCGAATGACACTTGACAGGCACGGAGAGAGGGCCCCTCCTCCTGCAATACCAAGCACGGGTAGGAGAGGTCGATCCTCTCATCGACGAATCCAGGGAGAAGGTCGGGTGAATGACCTCTCCGGCGTCGTGGGGCCTGGCCAAGAGAAGGTGAGGGGGATGAGGTAAGCACACACGATGCCACGACCATGAGAGGAGTGGAAGAGGTCGCCCGTGTGCTTCGGCTCAGGGGGTAGGGCGAATGACCTCTCCTGCGCTCGTGGGCTCCGGCTCAGGCGTTGAGTGAATGACCTCTCCGGCGCTCGTGGGCTCCCGCTCAGGCGGTAGGGTGAAAGACCGCTCGGCACGTGGTGTCAGACGCCAACCCTAACACAGTGGAACACTCGTAAAGAAAACGTGCCGGCGCCCGCTCCGCATCTGGCTCACTTAGTTGTCGCTTGTTTAGTCATTCGCTCGCTTTAATCATTCGCTCGGTCGTAACTCCACAAAAGTCACGCCTCGCAAATGATATTTCGGAGTGAGCGCAACCGTTCCTCAATGCATGCACCTCTAAATTACCGATCGCTTAACGCGGTTCGCGACCAGTGCGTCACTTTAAGGGAAGACTGGCTAACGCACGATAAAGTCTTGCGCGTGATCAATCACGAACCTCAAAGAGTAAAAATGATTTACTCAACGTGAGCTCACTATACTCGTTGAGACGAAGTGAAACGCTGTTACCGCTTTCCCGCTTCACGAACTAGAAAATTAAATTATGGGATTTTACGTGCCATAACCACTTTCTGATTATGTCCAAAATCAAGAAAGGGGCTGACCGATGGAATAGCGCACTGTGGTATAACGTTTCCATTTCCACCATTTCTAAACTCTGTTCACCGAACAATAAAATTCGCATCATAATCCTCAACTGAGCGCATAAACTTTCTGGACACACCAATATACATTGACAATGGGAAGCTAAAGACCACGCTGTATAGGAAACCATTCAACAAACAACAGTACCTAGAATATACCAGCCACCATCCCAGACATTGCTAACAAGGCATCTTTAAAGGCCAAGCCACATGACTACGTCGCATTTGCGTTGAAAACCAAGACTATATAGATAGACTAGATCACCTTAAAGAAACCCTATCAAACAGGAACCACAGAAAGAGTGACCTTCAAACAGCCTACACCGCTGCAACCAAACTTGACCGAGCCGAGGTCCTCAAGGCCCGCCCGAGGATCACAAGAACAACAACGCCTCTTCTTACTACTCAATTCTAAAACGCACTCCCAAACGTGAATAACATCCTCAGTAAATACTACCCAATTCTCACCAGCAACCAGAAACTTAGTAGGGTCTTTCCCGACCCTCCCAGAGTTGCCTACAGACGCAGCACTAATTTTAATGATGTTCTTGTACACGCCACATTAAAGACAAAGAGGATGTTGGGAACTAATCCCTGTGGCCGCCCCAGGTGCTCTACAGGCAAACATATTCAATCTACTACTACATTAAAAAGTACAGCGTCGGATTACGCACACAGGGTAACTTCGGCTTTCACCTGCACATCAAGCAACGTAGTCTACTGTCTAGAATGCGCCGCTTGTAGCAAACAATACATAGGTGAAACTGGACAACAAATTCATACAAGACTCAACGGTCACCGCGCGGACACAAAGCACAATTTACCCAAAGCAGTAGCCAGCCACTTTAATGAACATGGTCATATATTTGACAAGGCAAGGCTCTATACACTACAAACAAATTTCCGTTCCCCTCGCGAAAGGAAGTACACGGAATCATACCTCAGACACAAGTTTAATTGCCTACACCCGACGGCAATTAATTTGGCACGCGACAACTTAGAATCTTTAAAAGCGGTAACTTTAATCTGAAATTCTCATATCATAACCCAAGACACAAAACACATTATGCCACCAGCTAACCCTAATTCTTAACCGCACCTACTCTTCCATATTGAAAAACTTTTTCCTTCCTAGTGCTCGATTTATTATAATCGTTCAGGTTTTTACGCCTGTATCAACTGTACGAACCCATTCTCCCAAGTACACTTGCCCCCGCCCGCTTTTGCGCACGTCACCTTTCTGTTTCTTATTCCGGTTTGGGTCCCCCCTGTCTTTCCCCTTCTTTTTTTATATATATATTTTTTGAAACCCACTCACCAACACATTTCGAAGTCAATATGCCTTTTTCGGCGCCTCAACTCAAGTTATCGCAATTTCTGGATGCCGCCGTAACGACACCTACGCTGCGCGACTGGGGCAATGCCCCTTGAAAGAACATGCCGCTGCCTTTCAATCACCCCATACATTGCACCACAGACTCCTCGTCGCCATGTTAACTACGTCAAGATAACTCGACGTATTGCTGCTATGTTACTCAAGTCACTCAATTCATGTGTGTTCTTTCTTAATTTTTAATTTTGTGTTACTCGCGCACTGACCGCGTGACCGTCTCTTCTAAGGCTACAAGAACATGCCGCCAACGATACCCCTAAATGATTCCTAACCTCCCGCATCCCCAACGCGCTCCCAGGCCCCGTCTTTCTGAAAATTTTTTTCCTCTTTCTTGTTCTTTGTCACTCCCCCTTTCTTTTCTCTGTCTTGGTGTCGCCCTGGCTTCCCCCTTTTTTACTTCTCTGTGCCTTTCTTTCCTTTCTCCCCGCGCTACCACTCTTAGGCTCTTCTCCCCCTTCTTGGGAACGAAGCTCACCGACGTCGGACGACAGCGCTCGTTGCCTCTGAAGTCTCTCCCTTTAAAACCAGCCGCGAGCGACAACACCCGCACGTGACGTCACTGGACTAACCGTTTAAAACTAACATGCCGAGGATGACGAGGCCGCCTTTGACGAAGATAGGTCCTCCTATCGAAACGTTGGCCAGCCTTTCTGAGGCACCTTATCCCTGTTTACAAACTTTATACCACTTTCTGATTACGAGGAACGCCGTAGTGGAGGACTCCGAAACTTTCGACCACCCGGGGATCTCTAAAGTGCACCTGAACCTAAGTACACGGATGTTTTCGCATTTCGCCCCCATCGAAATGCGGTCGCCATGGCCGGGATTCGATCCCGCGACCTCGTGCTCAGCAGCCCAAAACCATAGCCACTGAGCAATCACGGCGGGTCGCTTCGCGAACTAATGCTAAAAAACTGATTTTCTATGTACGCATAGAACGGCCGCGCGTATTTCCGTCGACTACAAGGCACGAGAGACATAATAGCACCAGTACCCACCTCCGAGGCTTTCCGCATGCCTAGAAGATCGGCAAGCATGTACGAAGGCTAGCAAGCACGCGGCATTGTAGCTTGTAATAGTCTAACGAGCTTTCAGAGCGGTACTAGTTCGTTTCATTTGTAGCCTTTGTGCGTCATAGCTGATAAACACCGCGAATTTACTTGGTAAGGACGGCGCGGATTATTTAGGTTACTGAGAGTTAGCTAGAGGGCGGGATGTTAGCGTTCGATCGTTAACGCGTTATTCACAACCATTTGCAACAAGATCATGCAACAAGTGCTTGAGAAATGTTGCGCACCAGATTGTAGCGTACATGATACATTCGCAGTCGTCACGAGACTGCGTGAGTGCTCACTTAGATACTTTATTAATGATATTCATTGAAACAAGAAACAAATACTGCAGTCACTGGATTTGTTCAACCCCCCGTATACAAATCTTATGCTATGCTCGAAGTTACTTGGATCTAGTAAGCCAAACACGAACGCTTAAAGCGCACTACCTTGCTGCGCCGGCATTCACTCTGCGAAAGGTCGCCTGCTACTATCAAGCACTGCAGGCAGCGCCATGGTCCAGGAGGGAGCGTAAAGAGAGGAGAAACGACGAGGATCGACGACGGAGGCGCAAAATGTCGCTACTTTAAGAAGTCTCAGGGGTTTTAGGTCACATGACTGCTGCGTCGTTCGGACGGCCGAAGCCAATAACAGTGCTGTTGGCATGTGCGTCATGCCTACAGGATGGACCGGGCGGGATAGGGCAGGAGACCAAGCGCCTCGCCGCTCCGATCATGCAGATACTTTTGTTTATTCGCCGATCGAGATGCTCGCCTGTTTCACTGCGCACGGCGGGACAAGAATCCGCTGGAGCTTGCGTCTCAGATGAAACCCATAATAGAATAAATGACCTCGAAAATTTGCCTGTCATAAAACATCGCGCGAAACTATAAATCGTTGGCTTAATTTCGCCGATGCAAACGTCCGTGCGCTCTGGCTCCCCTGGCTGGCGTTTTCTCAGTGCTGTCAACGGCGTCGGGAGAGGAATTGAATTTCCCTTGAAAGCAGCATATGTGTGCATACATCGATTGTGTGGACAACCTAGGCATATATACTGTGTCCCAGCAATCGCCTGGTCTCCTGGTTAGCCCATTTGCTTTTCCCTTCACTCAGCGTTGAGAAAACCAAAGCCACTGCAATAATTGTGTACAGGTTGGGCTGACAAACATAGGCGCGTTATTACGAGCTACACATGGTTGTGTCGCAATCGCCTCTGCCCTCTGATCCGACGACCGAGCAAGGTACAGACATGCTGGCTCCAAGCCATCGCGTCTGCCATTGCGGAGGCCCTTGCGGAAAATTTTGCCGCTCGCGTAGGCACGTTTCAGACACGCATCATTTGTTTACATCGATAGAGATGTGCAAAGAGTGTTGCTTTCACATCCTTGGCGAAATTACAAAGTATTCAGAGCATCTACGCATGGAAGGGGATCTAGGTGAAGCTATCCGCCCCTGACTCAATCTTACCAAATGCCTCGAATAGACGTATGCGGCTAGTCTGACTCCCATGCTTCGTACGATGAACCGAGTGGAAGTTTGCACCATGTGTCCGGGGTTTACGCGAGCATTGGCAGCGCCTGAGAATGAACAGGAAAACTTACGCGCTTCTTCACCCCAGGCTGAGTAGGCCGCAACCATTCTTCTATAGGGAACTACAGACGAGCTTTCATCAACGCCATCTCACTCAACAGTGTGTACCCTACAAGCTAAGATCTCAACTGCAAGCATTGTACGATGCACAACACCCGGCGCTACATGGTATGGAAGCGCGCCGCTGCCAAGGAGCGGCGTGTGCAAAACCAACCGAAGAGCAGTGGCACGCCCAACAGGCCCCGACCCTGAGGACAGGCTCATGCCTTTGGTCAGGGCCCTGTGAACGTGCAGGGCACGCATGGCTCCCTGGACTCTGAACACCACCCACCTAAGGCGAAGATTTTCGCCTACTCAACTCAATCTTTACCACTTCAACTAGGAGGGGGACCGAATGAAATAACGGGACTGGCTTCATGGAGCTCTTCGTAAATTGTATTGGTTTGTTCTCCCGTAGGTGGTTGCAGATTGGCACCACGCAAGTTGGTAGCCAAACAAACTACCGTAAAATATACAAAGCTTCTGCGGTGACAGTCGTCCTGACTTGACGCTGTGCACTTTCGAAACCATGAGGTCTATTCGTAAGGATGAACGATCGTCATTGAGATCCTAATTGCTTGTTAGAAGAACTAACAAAGTAGCAATTTATGTCAAAGGACATTCATAAGACAGGAGGCGCTATCCACTCAGAAGAGAGAAGTTTAATGATAGCAAAGGTTGAGAGGTAGGCCTCGGAAACTTGTGTCTTGTCTGCGACTCCTAAAGTGGGGTAAAGGGTTAGGGAGACAGCTTAGGGAGAGCGTAGGTGAGCCTTTCGATCGTTCCAAGAGCAGAAACGGGCGTGAAATTCCATCTTCATTTCGCCTTGCCTTCAATGCAGTTGTTCGTTCTCGTCGAACCTTTTGGACAATCTCGAATATACGACAGTCGTTGCTTCGCAACTGACAAGATTTCAGGAGCTGGTGTCATGTGGTCAAGCTCTGGCTAGTATATTGTTGGTGTCACATGATGCATCAGAGGCGTTGCTACGATGTCTGTTTACCGCCTGCTCACAGAAAATAGCACGCACACACATACGCAGCAAGGAGCATTTGCTTGTTTTTACGTCAGGATATAAGCGCCTGCGTAGTTTTTCACACACTCCAACAGGCGCGGATAACGTTGGGCGTGAGCAGTTGCGCCACTTCCACTGGGCTAGTAGCGCTACCTACAGCACGCGCTGCACTACATAGCATCGTCTGTGCACTGGGCTAGTAGCGCCAGTCGGCGGTACTAGCCCAGTGTACAGACGATGCTGTGTAGTGCATAGTGCTACGTAGCATTATAAGTTGAGGCGCCACTAACACTTGTAATGGCATCAGCAAACAATCTGCCACAAAGGACGTTTGTCAGACATAAACTGCGGGTGAAATTAACCCGCAAAGGAAATTGCTCTAAAATTTAAAAGGATTATCTGTTAGCGAGTTACCACTTTTCCTTATTCGGGCATGTTTCTAGCCTTTTACGTGGGCCAGTCCCGAATATATTTTTCTAAATAATGTGGGCTGATGCGTACTACTGAGACTATCGTGCATCTTCCTGGGGCCAATGCCGCCGCCATCGAGAGAACAGATTTGTGTAAATAAATAGCGCTGTCCACGGCCAGCTTCTAGCAAACGTCCTGTAGCAGTGAAGCCCGATACTGAAACCATTCCGCCACGGACGCCCTTCCTTTAGTACTGCACCTGTGATAAACACATCGTAGTTTCGGACCTAAATGTTGGCCGGTCCAGACGATAGTGCAGTAAAAAAACGAGAGTCCGACGGCACACCTATATCCTTCACGCAAGGGTGAAGGAATTAGGAGGTGCCGTGCTTAGTGTCTTTGCCCTCAGTCGGTGAGAGTGGTATGTCGGGCTAGCGGCAGGAAAGTTTCAGTAAAGGGGGGAGAGGCGGGGAATTAAAGCGGCACTGGCTAGTTGTCTTTCCTTCATTTTGCGTTGCCGTAGCGGAACCGAAAGAATTGCCGACTGTTAAAAGCACAAACCGAAAGGCGCAGACGCAAGCAGACATCGCTTTGCAGTGAAGATGCGGAAACACCCGAGGAACGGTTATCTCGACTGCAGGAGGAGGAATTAAATAGAGAAGGGAAGAATATTAACCAGAAATGCGCCTTGTTGGCTACCCGCTCGAGGGGGGCGGAAAGAGTGAATAGCAAGATAAGTTTAGGGAGGCTATAGGAGCAGGAAGAACTGCTTAGATTTTGGAAACGCGGGAGACACGTTGCGAGTTCACGAGGACCGCTTAAGAGGATTGAGTGTGCAAAGGAACACCTGGGGAACAGGAGGTGCGCCTACAATCACAGAAGAAGCTCTTATCAACAAGATCTGCGAACGAGGACGATGCTTCAGGAACAGATTCAAGCGGTGGCTCGAGCCTGGAGCGGGACCGGCAGGGCTGCCTTCTCGCCTTGCGCAACCACGGTCCAGCACTTGGAGAAACACTTCACCCAGAACTGCTTCGGATCTACGTGTTCCGTATGCGATATGCTGGTTCGCTCTTCAATGTGACATACGTGCCGCAGAGCTATTCGAATTTACTCGTAGCCGAATTCCCCGTAAATCGAATGAGGGACTTGCAGGGAAACTAGCGCACGCCTGAGACGCCAACGAGTAACTTGTCCCGATTGCCCCGTTTAACGGTTTCGCCTGCTTACCGACACCCTCGTACCTTCCTCCTCTGAGCCGGGGTCGGGGAATGGGGGTACTGTGTAAGAGCTCACCTAGTGAACTGCCCATTTCGGCCGCTCGCCTCCTCTCGTACAGCTGCATCCAATCAGCAGCGGCCGAAATGGCCAAGCCATTAGGCGGACTCTGGCAAAATATCCCCTGATGAGACAACACCTAGTGAGTCCTTGGATTTGTCCGCCTCCAGTATGGCAGGAGGATCGGGCAGTGTGCGTGAATTTAATGGTCATGTCGTGCGCGTGCAGACTATTATCTGGAGCCTGCAAAGAAGCGTTAGCCAAGAAGCGCTGATGTATGGAAACAATAAACTTATGCAGGTTTATGAAGCAGTCTACGTCGGTGGAGAGAAAACCAAGGGATACTTCTGCGTTTGGCTGGACATTTAAAAATAGCCTGTACTGGCTAGTTACCACTACTTTTCTGTATCGACTACGTTTCTACCTTTTCCCGTGGGTTGATCCCTGGTATCGCGCTGTCTGAAACGTGCGTAAAGAGCCGAAAGTAAGGAGTGCAAGAAAGTCCGAGTAAAGAGCAAAAAAAAATTCCTAATAGTCAAAAGTTGCGATCTCGCAGTGCTTGATGAGGGAGTAGATCACAAACCAGCTTTCGAAGCTTGCAAGGGAACGGCTACAGTGAACGGTGCTTGCATGATACAGGTGCAGGAACGTGGCTACAAACTTCGTGGTGAAAATGTAGCAGCTGTAGTTCCATAATTGCTAACCAGCGCGAAAATAACGGACGACAGAGGTAAAAGGAGACACTTCCTTTCCATTACCGGAAGGCCTACATGGGGCAGACAGGCAGCTGCATCAACGAGCAATTTGAGCCAGCGTAAGAAGACTTCTCACCTTTCAGCGCATTGGAGATCATATGGGTGAACACCTTTCTTGCAAAAAGACTGACATTATCGAGCACAAAGACAGCTGTTACACAGCCCTTGTCCTGTGTCATCGTACCACAGTCCTGTGTTTTCGTGCTGATTAAAATGTGCACCTCTTCCAACTCGCCCATCGTACTGCTATGATTGCAGCTTGCTTCCTATAGCCATTGATTGCTTGTAAACAAGACGGAAGGACTTGCTTAAAACCTATAGGCAGTGTCATTAATATTGAGAAGACACAGATGCAGCGACTTCAAAGGAGAAACAAAATAACTCAAAAAGCGCCGAAACATTTAGAACACAGGGATATTTGCACTTCACTTTTATTAAAGCCGCAAGTACAAGTTGCATCCAAATTACGAGCATTCCTAGGTTTGATTAGGGAGAATAAAACAAGTATCAGAAAAAATGCTGCGTTAACGCTACTACATGTAGTGGAACAGCCGGACTACTTAGGTTACAGTGACGGACTGCATCAGTTAGGCTTATGAACGATAACCTCACAAAAATGCAAGACGCATGACGCCGATAAAGAGAAGGCCACACACGGACGCCTAAAGTGAGCGTTGATACATTCAGTCCAGTATTATGAAAGTAAAACGGTTTTTTATATGTGCGTTATGACGGCGAAGAGGTGCTAACAAATTCTTATGCACCATAAGAAGGAAGTTCGCTCTTCAAGAGCACGCGTGGAAGACGTAGACTGCACTTTCATCCGGTATCTTGCAGGCGTTAAGCAATGTTTTAAAGGGGGACTAAAATGTGGGTAACTGAATAACTGCAGTTACAAACAAAGGTACTTCGTGACAAGGTGGCTTTACGCCAAGGGAGAACATGCATATTTCGTGTGAAAACGCAACCTGAAGATACAGTTCATCTGATGCGGGAACGTGATGTACTGTTCTGCTGCAATGGTCCTAATTCGTTCACATGAATGGGCTAACGGAGTGAAGTGCCAGGGGAGAGCGTCCGAGTCTCGAGCTTTAGTTGCGCCTCATGTCATTGTTGTGGAGGAAACGGCAAACGCGAGCGAGAACGTTCACGTTAAGCTCGCAGATCTTGGCCCGACGCACACGCTCTCTGTGGCAGGTTACTCTCGACCTGACGACGCCCGTCACTACGAAGTAGCTAAAGCCGACTACGGGCCTCGGTAATCTGCTCGGCCGCAGTTGTGTCGTCGAGGCCGTAGTTATGGGACAGCACGTGGGCTACGGAGTACGTGTGTGCCAATTCTCTGAAGGCAAGGACGTGGCTGTGTGCACTGGAGCCATTGACGAAGTGGATGGCCGCGTGGACTTTCATCTGCGATAACAAAGTGCAGTCACCAAAGGTCAGCAAGTTAGCGCACGAAGAAGCAAACACTGGAGCTACAATCCGTATTAGAGATCGTTCCTGCACTCAGCCACTGCAGTAAAACGAGAGATGTTTCCTGGTGAAAGAAAGCTTCTGCTGCTTGAATTTATTCGGGCGGGCTAGGGAATATCCACGAAGGTGTGTCATCGTCCTTTTCCTAACTCGCAATGCTTTACGATGTTCAGGGGTCAACCACGCGCATTGCAGTTGTGCTGTAGACAACACGCTTCCATTCCATTTATTCTACGTCCCGAATCTTCGCCGTCTTGCTACCTCAATCTATTTGGGCGACCTACTGAAGGTAGGGCCCTAATAAAAGAGGGAATTTCTGGTGCCGTACTTGCTATGCGTCATTAAGAATCGATTGGCTATATTTTGTACGACTGCCTGCAGTACAGTCCAGAGGGAATCGCTTCGCCACAACCTCGACCAGGTAGACGAGGGACCACTATCGCAAGAAGGCATTTTACACCATTAACAAGAGCTAAGTTCACCGAAGGCCGTGCAAGCTCTACTGCGCTACTTGCGATCTACCGGCCCTTGAACGTCTAACTGGAACGCCCTTCGTGCGTTTCTCTGTGTGCGCAATTTTCAACCCTTTCTTCCCTATGCTCTTTCTAACGCCAATCTCCCAACCCCAGTGTACGGTAGCAAGCCGCACAGTAATGTCTAGTTAACCTCCCAGTCTTTCCTCTTGATCTCGATCTGTATGGGATAAGTTATATAGAACGAAGTTATAGTTAATGGTGTCGTTGTTGAGATTACACAAAGAAAGACCTATCGACGGGCTTAAGACAATGGCTTAATTTGCTGCAAAAGTTTCTCTAGCGGGGGTTAATAATGCCGAACATGCAGATTTGGCTTTAGCTGGCAGCTGGTGCAGAGATCATCGTCATGCGGTTATCGTTCTAATTACCTGCTTTACTGCAAGATTCAGTATTTGCCCACTTTCTATAGATAAATAACTTTATACATGGTTGTACACCGTCCCGCATGAAATCTGATAAACAGCGGGCATGCATATTCCGCGAATGCTTTCGCTACGACAGCATTGACCACAGTCATTAGTTGCCGAATGCGATGGCTTAGACCATAAAGTAATACGACCGGGTGACATACTTCGTTTTTACCCTTTATTGGAAAACTGCTGTTGTAGGCACACCAAGTTCTACGCCAGTTGATTGTATCTTCTCGTGACAGTGAAATGGACGTTCAGCGAAACAGCCTTAATTATAACATGATAAAGGCTCATGTGGTGGAATTGCCTGCCAACGTGTCAGATTGCTTGCAAGTTGGGACCAATTCACACTATAGGCACAAAAACGCCTGAGCCGAGGGTATGTTTTGCGGTGGTACACTTTAGCAGGGCCAACAATTAAAGGCTACAAAATCGGCAAGTGTATTTGACAACCGGCAATGTGGTGGAAAAACATCTCGCGGTTAGCGCGACCATTTTTTGCAGGCCATTGCGTAAAAGATACACAGTACGCCGGAAAGAAAATCACTAGAAGTATTTAAATGAGCTCGCAACCTGTGCAGCGCAAACTCACCATGTTACGACGGAGAGCCTGCTTTACTTCGAAGGATGTTGCCTGGTTGACATTGCGGAGCATCAGATTCACGGCTATGAGGAAGGGGTTGAGAGGAACGGCCTCTGTCATTTTTTTGCGGAGAAACTCCGCTTGTTCCCTCTGGCCTTTGAGATCCTCAATGATAATGGTGAGGATGTAGATCGTCCGGTTGCACGCGACTAGTTCGCCCATTGCCTTCACGACCCCTTCGTCGAACAGGTGCTTTGGGAGTTCCAAAATTCCGATGCTGCTATTGCTTTTGAGTGCCTCAACCAGCTTGAGCATTTCGGGCGGTCTTACGTAAGCGTTCAGCGTCAAGTGCCTGCATAAATAAATAAAGCAGGGATGTTAAGAAGATGAGAATGTCCGGTTTTGCGTCCGCCTATTGTAAGGTTCATAACAGCTCAATTCATTTCATAAGCTTAATCCAAATTCGTAATCCTCACCAACTGGCACAACTTGCCACCTTGATACATTATATTGTTTGCTTCCATCTAATGGGGGAGGGGGAAAATTGAGGAACAAACGTAAACGAACAGAAAGTACACCATAAAGATCTAAAGAGCGCCGGCCTGAAAGCAAGATTACGCTGAAGTGGTTTAGGCTGTAGAAGATGAGGTGCTTCATGCGACAGCTGAAAAAAAAATAAGCTGAACCAAAGTGTGCGCTTCAGGAGATACGCGTGGCCTATCTGAAAAACGGGTATGAATTTCTTACGTTACAGACACAGAAAATGTTTGTGCAGCGAATATTTCGGAGCTATGGGCACAGATTTTTCTAGTTGCAACTGAGGAATGTCCAATATAGTGTAGAAAAAGGACGCGTTTGTGAAAATTGTTTTATGGTTGAGGTATTTTGCAAGTCTTAGCACTAAATGTAGAAATTTTGACAAATTGTACCAACAGAGATGACAGTGGTGAAGACCGTGAACAAGACGTCATTTTTTTATATATTTCTGGATATGACGGACGACACCCAGTATAATTGCATACAAGTTGAACAGGTAAGGAAATAATTTTTCACCGGCACCTTAGAGACAATGGACATCAGCTCTAGTAGCACTTCGGTGGTAGCGTGAGCGAAGCGCTACTCGAATATCAGGCGATGTAGATGAAATAGCATTGAATTGTCATTTAGCGGAGTAATGCAACATGTTGAAGCTATGGAGCTATTATGGGGAAAAAATTAAATTAACCGTGCACGTTTCACCGGTCTGCTTGGCGCCGTGGTTCTGTAGTCCTGATGGCTCAGTGTCATTGTCGCAATGTCAGCACTCTTCGCAAGGCGTCTGCATTTGTGTTAAATTCGGATGTGCCAAGTTCGATTGGAAGGATAGAATGCCGAGCAGGTAAGCGGAAAAGGCAATTGTGTGGGTACTTCGTCCTACCATTCACGCGGTGCAGCCCTCAGTTGGAACAATCTGTTGAAAACCGGAATTGGAGTGAAGGGGAAGGGTGCAGGAATACCTGAGGTACATGGCCGAGCGGACTGCGCCGACGATCGTTTGAATCACAAGCTCATGTGGGTTAAATGTGCCTTTTATGCTGGCGATCCGGATGTGTTGAGTGGTCGATAGAGTATCCATGAGGGCACTGGCGTCGGCGAGGAGGCACCTGTCCAGATCGAACTCGCAGGTGCATAGGCTGCACAAGGGGACACCCTCCGCAAAAAAGGGCGCGCGGGGTTCCTCCCAATGGAACTGAAGGCGAGCGGAGACGCCAAGTGTCGTGATGAGGCTGAAGAAACGGCGGAGTTCTTCCGCTGGTTGCCTCCTTAGTATGGTGACTGTCAGTGTTTCCAGAGAATGGTTAACCTGCAGGAACATTTAGACATCGTGCATGCGGTACGCAAGGAAAGAGCAGCGCAAAAGAGAACACCAAAGTCTCTTCAAAGCAGTAAACGCTCGTAATGCGCGGCTTTGAACCTGCCGTGCATGTGCGGAGCTTGCAAATTGTCATAGTCAGTCTCAGTCAACACTTGTAGTACACTTGCAATAGCACGTATGAACGCGACACCGATAGAAAAAAAAACAATTTTATTTGCCTCTCCACAGCTTGCGTCGCGGTTTCGCGAGTTTAGTAGGAAGTGCCGACTCATCCAACTTCACAGACTGATGACAGCCTATTGCAGAACCTGCATGCATAGCCAGAGAAACCAGTGCACCTGCTTCAACACCTACACGCCTCAGTGTTGAAGATGCGACAGTAACAAAGTACTACCGCTCGGGCTTGGTAGTCGAGCGATACATTGGGATAGGCCTCAAACGAAGAGTGTCTAATCGCCCTCAACTGTTGAAGCTAGGGAATGAGAACGGCTTGGTGGATAACGACATGTGGCGTGGTCAGCGCACCCCATTTGCTGAAAACTTCACTAATGCATTCAGGATAGCGCAAGGCTTGTTTTAAACATCCGTACACTTCAATTTACCATTCTCTCGAGGGCGTCACTATGTTGACCTGCCGTAAAGAGAAAATCCCAAGGCTGAACTACTCAACTAAATTGCAGTCGGAGGGGGAAGGGTATGCGAGTATACGGGAAAAGGGACGAATTTGTCGTTGGATGGACCACCGTATAAAGACATTTCTCCAGCAATTAGCGGTAGCATGCGGCGATATATTTTTAGCTTAGCGTTCCCGTCATGGGTATGGGACGCCTCCAATGCGCATGCGCAGAGTTCACTGGAAGGCTGGGATCGGTGACTGCGACTCCTCCAGTGGAGTGCACAGGCTGCCTACTTCGATACAGACTCACTCGGGGTCCTTGCTGTCCGTCGCCACAGCACGAAATAAGCGAAAAAAACCAGCCGTAACTTAGTCTCGCGACGCTAACGACACTTTATAAGCACTACTTTCTCGCCATGAGAACGGATTGTTGTGACGCTGTCAGACCCAGAGCGATGGCGTCGATGCGGAAAGTGTCGATTTTCGCCTAACCTGATGGTGCCACATAGTACCCCAGCGGAGTGAAGACATCGATTGGGTAGAAATAGACTTCTCCCCGGAATGCCACTCATGTTGTTCTAGGCGTGTCAAATCGAAACCCCTCGGTTTAACGACGCAACGGGGCTTGTACTTAGTTATGAGCGTGAGTCCATATTAATCGTTTAATTAACAATGGTTGCAATTGCTTGCCTTTCGTGATGGAGAGCAAGTAGCACGAGTTAATTAGGTTCTAATCGGGCCGCCCGGGCAACGTCCTGTTGCGCAGTCGGGGTAAAGTACGGGGGCCACCCTAAGAAGCTTTGCGCTGTCGGCGTCGATAATGATAAGAGGGTCGCGGTATGCTAAAATACATCTTATTGGCATTAATATCGTACCATACGTAGATTAGTGTACTCGAATTATGCTAGAGATAACTGGAGTAGAGAAGAGTTAGACTTCTTAAACGAGAAGTTGTATAAAGTGCACTACCGTGGTGGCTAACAACGGACGGAATTTGCAGCGGTAAGAATAGAGCACAAGTAGGTCACATTTAATGCAGTGCATGTGTTTAGAAAAACGTTAAGAGGGCAGGAAGTTGCAGGCAAGGATGCTTTCCCAGTGCTTACACCCCCAAACAAAAATAATGCAGACGGGGCTTCACGTAAGAAAAGAAGGTTGAACAAAGCAACATCATGTGCACACCGAAAATTCCGCAATAATTCTTGGACCAGGATAGAGAAGCTAGGATATAATGGTACCGAAACGCGAATTATATTGGCAAATTCAGTAGAAGACCCCGAGTACTGCTGCGAGAACACAGTGTAAACAAGCAGCAATCAAACTAGAAGAATAGACAATTGACATCCAAATAGAGCTGAACGCTAATTTTGCATTAATATTACACATAAGTGTATTCCGTGCTTGAGTGCTATATTTGAGACGAAATATGCAAGTGGTTGAGTGAAAAAGTGTAAGAAACTATTTCGAAATACCAGTGCCCGATAAGGCTTTGTTGCGAGAGGCAAAAGATCAGGAGGAGGAGTCTGCGTTTGTTGACGCCGCATGGATTAATGGTAAAAATGCTTATTCGGTGGTGGTAGTAGATGGCAAAGGGAGCATTAGAAATGCTGCTTCCATTTATACCAAAGACCCGGGGGTTGCCGAACAGGTAGCTATTGCTCTAGCGCTAATTGATTCTAGAAGAGTTTTGGTGTTTAGCGACTCGCGATCTGCGATTACAGCCTTCTCGAGAGGACTTGTTGCGGAACCGGCTAACAGACTGCTGCAGGGTAGGGATATCACTTCGCATACCGTTACTTGGTTCCCGGCGCACATGGGGACAGTGGAGGGAGCCCCGCGTAACCTCAACGAGGTGGCGCACAGGGAGGCACGAGGATTAGTGTGCCGTGTACTCCCTGAAGGGGCTGGATCTCCCGCTCCTGAGTACAGGGACAAACTGTTAACCTACAACGACATCACCAAGCACTATTACTTAGGGCGCAGGGCATTCCCGTTGCCACATCCTAAATTAAGTAGGCCGCAGGCGGTTACATTAAGGCTTCTGCAGACACGGACGTACCCTAACCCGGTCATCACGAATAAAATTAATCCGGACTGCGGGGTTTCAGTCTATTGTAGTAAGTGTGGGGGTTTGCTCGATTTACAACACATGCTGTGGCGCTGCTTGGCGTTGGCCGGTGATGGTTCTCGAGGTGAACAGTGGTGGCAGCGAATGCTGCACAGTGAAGTGCTGGCGGACCAACTCAGGGCTGTCCAGAGGGCCCGTTTGATGGCAGAGGGGCTCGGCCTCTGTACCGACGTGGGAGCGGCCCGCATCAGTCCCAGACTGATCCCTCAGGACCTAAAGTTCTCCATACCATACCAGTGCCCGATAAATGCATCCCAAAGTTACAGTGCGTAACAGCCTACCTTGTAAAGGCACTCGCTTAGGCTACCCGGTAACTAACAAACGAAAACCAAATTCTTGCGTTAGTTCGCAAATCCGCGTACAACACGAGTCCGGAACGGTGGCTGACCTGCATGGCCTCGACCATTCTGTAGATCCCGCTAGGCTTGATAAGGTTCTTTGCAACGTTGAGCTCCAGTAGGCGGTCATCTACGTTCAGTGTCAGGGCCGCAGCTATGCCGAATGTGTCGGTCAGATGGCAAGCGGACAACGTGAGACTGAGTAGCACACCTGCACCAGAGCATTGACACGAGACGAGATTAATGCAGCCGATATGTAGAATGACCCCCGTTTTAACCACAGAAAAAGTAATAGTACAATAAACTCGGGTATTCTTTAATGTGTGAAGCTGAGAAGATGAACACAACGACAAAAAAAAAAGACTTATGCGCGTACATGTGCTTTGTTCTAGGTAAATGTTTTGCTTTTTGCAGGAGGTTTGCGTTTTATAGTCAGCCGGCATAACGCTTGCTCATATACTTTAGTCAAGAAAGAAAAAAAGCTTTCGCCTGCGACAATTCTAGTCAGTTGTTAAAAACCCCAAATGTCAATTGCGACGTCTGAAGTACGTAAAAGCTTAGCCTCTGAGGTGGGTTTTCACTGACCACTGGGCAGGGAAGGGTTGCGAAGTGGACACCAGGAGGCCTGCGCGAAGGAAATTCCTGCTTGTGCATTGAGAAAGAGCGAGAGCTATGTTGACTGATCCAGCTCATGAAATGGCAACTTTTGGTTTTTGCTAATTTACAGCGAGAGAGGAGGAGCGCCCCAAAATAAATTCAGGAGGACACTGAAGTTCGAGCGCGACAATTAACCAAGTTGCGTTAACTGCGCTGCGTACTCGCCACGTAACGCCGAGGCAGCTGCGCTAGTTGAGCCTTTGGACAGAGCCCCAGAATAATTTTGTGATCTGCACCGGAAGTATCGGCGCCCAGGAATGCACGACAGGTAGAAGGGGCTCAAAATAACATGAAGGAATGAATAAAATGCGTGGCTGATGTGAAATCACACCTCCGTCTGCCAGCACAGCAGCTTGATGCTCTGAATGGAGGCAATGGTGGCGGGCATCTCTCGGACCAAGGTTCAAGCGGTTGGTGCGCATATGTGGAGGTGGTTGCTGCCGTTTTTTCCCTCGTGACAGCTTTGGGACGCTGTGGCTGCACCACGTTCGGCCCACATTTTCGAGTGCCTTCCTCGAAGCAGCTAACGCGACGTCGCAGTCGTGCGACGTTGGTTCGCCTGAATTTCAGCAGAAGGTCGAAAAAACTTTTATTGCTTCATTTCTGTCGCAGTGCAAATTTCATCGTTTTAATAGGAAACTTGACAGAGGCATGTACCACTGCATAAGAGGTCGTGGAACCGAACTATCGGCGCGACTAGAGCCGTACGGCCGGAGTAGAAGTCACGCCTTCATAGTAAAATATTTTGCACGCACAATTGTGTCCCCCCTTCACTGTGTTCTTTTCAATTGTGCGCGCAAAATATTTTACTATGAATTCGTACCAACTCGCCCAACTATCAGTTCTGCAGAAGTCACGCCGTTGCCGTCTCGTGGTAATACACAACCGTTTGCCCATTAGCCCTGAGAACGAACTAAAGGGGCACTCCGTGCGCCGCTGGCGTGACATCAGGGCACGGACTGCCGCTTGTCTGCTGCACTTCGGGAAGTGTGCGGGTGCCTTCTGCTGTGTTTCCGTTTGTTCGCTCTTGTTCCCTCGGCTTGTATACTTATGGCTATCATCTTAAATGAGTCTTTACGACGATGAAAAAGTAACCGATGACACCAGCACGAACCAGCTCCTGGAGTTCATTTCAGTCGTCAAACATTTAGTTGTGAAGTGATAGTAATTGATCCCGGCATATGAGCCCTTAAATGCCTTTGTCCAGCAATAACAGTTTATGTTGGAAAGAAATTCTCAATGACAGTCGCAGTACAGCCGGGTGGACGACCTTACGACAATTATACGCATTGAGACATTCTCGCCTGTATTGTATGAAGCGGATGAACCCGCTTTACGATGTCGTAAAGTTCACAACTGAAAATACCGCCTTCCAGGAAAATTAATCTTCGCATGCACACATTGCGAAATGCAGTTTCGTCCCAACAAGGTGATGAACCGCTAACAAAACTTTCAAAAAGCTACCGTTGTATAAGGCGCGACGTTCTAACTTTTAAGAAGTGTTTCGAGAATTGATGAGCGCAAGCTAGCCGTCTCTGGTGAATTGGATGACCATCTCACAATCACCCATACTGGCGTTTTAGTAATGCTTCTTGTGCTTTACATCACAAATTATCCCGGCCCCAATTGCCACCCTAGTGCATTTACAAAGCGTCTGCGCAGACTCACGCAATTCTATCCAGAACCTCGCCATATACAGCTGCGCTGTGAGAGCTCCTAGTTATTCCTATCGGCTACAAGGTAAAGAGAGTTCAGAAGTAGCTAAATGCCAATACCGCATTATCAGCAGCAGCCTATTTTATCTCTAGTGTAAGACTAAAGCCCGCGAACGCCAATTACACCTGTCCAGTTTTCTGCCGCCCTCGTCTGCGCTTCTCTCGGCACCCATTCTGCGACTCAATTGGTTCACCGGTTGTCTATCCTACGCATTACATGGCCTGCCCAGCTACATTTCTTTCTCTTAACGCCAATTAGAACGCCGGTTATCTCATTTGCTGTGAACCACACCACTTTCATCCGCTCTCGTAACGTTACGCCTAGCATTCTCCGTTTCATCGCTCTTTGCGCGGTCTTTAACTTGTTCTCGAGTGTCTTTGTGAACGTCCAAGTTTCTGCCCCATATGTTAGCACCGGTAGAACGCACCGATTGGACACCTTTTTCAACGATTATGGTAAGCTTCCAGTCAGGATCTGGTGATGTCTTCTGCAAATTTCCTTCTTATGATCAGGGTCCCCTGCAAGTAGTTGACCTAGGTAAACGTACTCCTTCACAGGCTCTAGTGGCTGACTGGCGATCCTGAACACTTGTTTCCTTGCCATACCAGTTGAAAATGACACCAGAGGTTGCCTTCCGTACTAGAGAAAGTTCTGTTGTGCAACAGGACTATTTTTGTAGTAACTACAGATTCCTGATGGAGCGACGGACTTTTCAGATGTACAACAGACATTTTTTGTTGTGACTACAGGAGTACACTCTGTCGTATATCTGTTGTTACAACAGAAAGCTGAAGCTCTGCAACAGATTTTTGTAGTAGTACAGAAAAATTTGTCATCACAACAGGCACCCTGTTGTCCTAACAGAAATGATCCTGAAGTAACCCGACAAACTTCTGTAGTACTACAGAGAGCTGTTGAAATACTACAGAAACCTATTGTGGCAACAGGCCCCCAATTGTCACAGCAGAAGTGCTCCTGAAGTAATTCGACAAACTTCTATTGCACTACAGAGAAGTGTTGTAAGACCGAAACCTATCGTCGCAACATGTACCCAATGATGACAACAGAAATGCACTGAAATTATGAGATGCGACAAGCTTCTGTAGTGCCCAGTTGAAAAAGACAACAGGAATTCCTGTCGCGACTACTGAAATTTCTATTGTACGACAGAAGTTCCGAACGTTTCTGTAGTTGCGACAGACATTTCTGATGTTACGACAGAAATTCTGATGTGGCAACAGAAGCATTCTGTCGCGAAGACCAACAGTTCTGAAGTCGCAACAGAAACGTTCTGTCGCGACAACAAGGGTTCTGAAATGGGAACAACAGCTTTCTATCGTGACAGAGACTTTGACGTAACGACAGCAATTCTGACGTCGCAACAGAAACATTCGGTCGCGACGGCAAAGAGTTCTGAAGTCGCAACAGAAGCGCTTTCCGTCGCGGCCCTTTAATATTGTATGTCAGTTTCGCATCGGTGGTGTACACTGTACTTTTCCCTTGCGCGGTATTCAATCATGCTTCTCTGAAGCCGGCAATGCTGATAGCACCGACACCGATAGCAAAGTCGACGTGGCGAGTTATAATTGTGCCGTGACGGCGCGGCACGAGTAACGCCCTACCGGCCTCGTCAATTTCGGCCGCTGATCAAAATCATACCATCTGCGGGAATTGCTGCGTATTCGTTTTGTTTTATTTGGCACACAGATGTGGTATGTGTATGGTATGATGTGGTATGCGGCACAAAGATTTGGCACACAGGCCTGTGGACTTACATGTGCGGTTACACTGACACATTAGCCAATTTTCCAGAAATATTGCAAAAGCTTATGCGAAGCGGAAAAGAAGTTTTTGGTTGTTCCACAAAGTTGCGTGAAAAGCTGTCTCGCTCGGATCTCATTAATCTGGAACAGCGCGTCCATGAGAAGCCAGTATGCCGTCAGAATGAAGACTCATCCACGAGTGTTTATGCTGCTATTTTGCATTGAACACATCAATTATATGCGCGCTCCAAAGTGTAAAGAGTGCGAGACAACTGTCAAAATTAGCAGTAACAACCCTAACAGTGTCCCCGGTCACCGTTGTCTATTTCTGAATGTCTTATTCCATATGGATATCGTTACAGCAAAATCGATGTTCTAGCACTCCACGATGTACCTGTCTATGGTAACAACACTTTTGCTGTTCTAGAGATGCTGCAGTTGATGCGGTGGAGTGAAAGCGCATCGTAGCTTTTAAAACGTAAATGTAAACAGCAATGCAGACCGCGATTTTTACTGTTGACATAGCCAAAATGTACTCCGACAAACATCTTCGGGCCTCATCGGACGTCCACGATGACCACTATCCGTCGAAAGGTGACAACCTGGCAAGGACGTGATCTCTCCGTTTTTGCGAGAGCCAAGGCATGCAATACATTTCTCTCTTCTAAGCTTCTTTACGTTCTGCAGGTCTTGCACTGCTCACGCGTCCATGTCCAGGCATTTCATAGAATATTTGCATGTTTTATTTGTCTTTCATCATGGGAAGCCATGAGAAGGGAGGCCTCGGGTCTTGTGCATTCGTTTGTGCGACAATTGGTCATGCGCTCATTTTACCTTAAAAATGTCCGTCATCCATTCCTTCTCGCAGTTAATCGAGCACGTCTTGCGTCATACCTCCCTTTTCGTCACGACAAACTTTGCTCAAGAACTACCGTTAAGGGGCTTCCTAAAGGAACTTGTCGACACTATTTCATTCTTATAGATAACCTTTTCCCTCAACCTCTGTACCGAAAGCCGTATCTGTCTCTATTTGGTCAAGATGTCCTTTGCCGTGTCTGTAGAATGTGGGTTGCGCCAGCAGCGAAAACGTTTTCCTTTAAGCTGCACATCTCCATCCACACTGCCAGTTAAAACGTTGCTTCAGGAAAAAGGACTGTATGTATTCTGGAATACAAATTGTAGACTTTGCAACCAACCCGAGACAATAGAACATTGCTTTATGCTTTGTCGTGACGCATTTCATTTTGGGGACATTTTATAAAGAACTATCATAAAAGTCTTTCCTCTAACATATTATGGTATCCGGTTCCCTCCTTCCTTTCAAAAAGACAGCCAGTAATACACCATACGATTTGTTTATATCATTACGACTTTATTCATTATGGAGAAGTCGAATGATTGACAGACATGCCGAGCCACCTCGCTCGACAAGGTCTATCTTCCGAGAAGAGACTGCTCAAGTCCGTAGTGTGGTGGCTACATATGATCCCATCCCTGAATGGATTTCGCGTCTGGACGCTCGTGTTTGTTTGCCAGAATTTTTAACTGTCATTGGACTGCATACTAACTGTGAATTTGTTTCTCATGTATGTTCATATGTAATGTAACTGCATTGGTTTGACAGTACGAATAATTCCATGCAATAAAGAAAAAAAAAGTTCGGCGTGGTTCAGTGGTAAGATGCTGGGCTTGGGATCCTCAGGTTGCAAGTTCGAATCCCAGGCGAATAGTTCTTTTACTATTTTTCTTTTTTTGTACCAATAAATTTACATATCCTTAAAGAGGTCTGTCAATTTTGAAATAAATATTCATCAGGAACTACAGACCTTTCGACTACAGGACGTCACACTACAAACAACAGAACGTCAGACAACAAAACTACAGAAACAGCGTCCCAAAATACGACAGACTGAAAATTTCCTGTTGTGTTTGTCAAGTGTGATATGTTCTAAGTCTTCCCCAGTGTTGCTGTGGGCGACTCACATCAATGTCATCTGCCAACCGAATGTTGCTTAGATATTCGCTGTTGATCCTCACTTCTAAGCCTTCCCAGTTTAATAGCTTGGATACTTACAAGCATGCAGGGAACAGCATTGGAGAGATTGCGTCTCTATTCCTGACCGCTTTATGCGTATCTTTTTCTTGTGGAGAAAAAAAAAGCTGTGAGACTTCTGTAGCAGCTAAGCCTCCTGTACGTAAGGCCGTGATGCCTTTGTGACTTCTGGTTTCTCTGAATCAGAATGCCTTTTCGTAATCTATGAAAGCCATATAGAAAGGCTGAGTATGCTGCAGATTGACGACATGGATGTGACCCATTTTAGGGTGTACTTTCCTGAAGAAAGCCTGTTCTCTTGATTGACTAAAGGCCAGTGTTGCCCTTATACAAATTAAAATTATCGTGGCGAATATTTCATACATTACTTGAAGTAAGCTAAAGGGCCCATCATTTTTGAATTCATTAGCGTCTCCCTTTTCGTGGAATAGCGTATTGTTGATACTATTGCAGTTCTCTGGGACCCTCAAAGTTATGGGACATCTTGTATAGAGAGCTGCAAGCTTTTCAAGTATGTCTTCCCCATCCTTGATTAAATCTACTGTTATCGAACATCTCCTGCCGCTTTTCCCTCTGCTTCACGTCTTGCAAAACCTTTCTAACTTCATCGCTAGTTACAGAAGGAGCCTTTGTAACCTTGTCATTACTACTTCGAATGGAGGTAACGCGACTTCTCTGGGTACTGTACAGGTCGGTATAGAATTCTTCCTCTGCTTTACCATATTTCCCAAACTGTCGATATTACTCTGCCTATTTTTTAATCTATACATTGCTTTCCTGCTACGAAACTGCTTTCCTCGTACACAGGCCCATATCGCGTGCTTCGCCAAGTGACCGATGTCACCTACGAAATCGTTCTAGCCACGCCCACTATGTCCTCTGCTGTGACAACTAGTGACATTGTCCACGTCGTCCGACTCAAGCCCTACAACTCTCCACGCCCATTGGATATTTAACAGCACCGTGACGGCGCTTTTGCCGCCGGGGGGTAGTATTATAATATCACCGAGCGATGCTCAAGGTACGAGCCGCCGCGAGAACGACGTCGAAGTGGGTCTGTGCCCTTGGCGCGAGTGAATGTCGGCCTGGTGCTCTGGCTCCAGTCCAGTCTAAATAGCCTGTAAATAGCCCCTTTCGTCTGTCTTTCTACACGTAACAATATTTTTAAAGCTAATGACCTGGTAACTGCACTGGAGAGCGATATTTCTTCATTTGATTCTTGATACGTTCCTGATGAAGCGCAACTGTTTTATTTTTGAATATGTTTATTCCGATACGATGTAATTCTCACCTGCAGTACTTGAATAAGTATTCGGAACTTTCGGGCTTGAAAACTTAGTCATCTATAAGTTTTTTTTATAAAGAATGTTGTCGGCGTACGCGCCCAACAACTATATTGCGCGAAAGCAGCTGCACCTTAAACGGCATCCTGACGCCGTCGGCGAGGGTGCCTTTATTTTTCTTTGCGCGAGGCATTGTGGGCCGGCGCAGGCGTTGCCACCAACAGCCATCGCGACGACGGGCACCACGTCCGGTTACGTTGACAGCACCAGCGAGTCGAACGTTGTTTTCGGGAACGTGGCATAGCGTGCTCTCACCCTGTGTCGGAATACACGCGCCTTTAGGCGTCCGTTCTGACTGAGTTTTGGCGTCCCTCGCCACAGAGCGAAGGATCGCAGTGCGAAGGCGGAGCGGGTAATTAAAGACTGCGATAGAGAAGAGAGCTAGAGGAGGAAAGAGGAGAAGGAGGGTACGGCATAAGCCTGAAAACTGTAGTACGGCGCGAGACGGGTTACGCGGCGCAAATGGCTACGAGATGGCACCAGAGTATTGTGCATCGTCGATATGGAAACGAAGCACTGTATGAGCGGAGGCCTGTCTGCGGTGGCTGCTGCTGCGAATCGCACCCACGCGGTGGCTCCCAGGAAGCCGCGCAACAGTGCGCGACGTTTGTAGCGGAAGGCGTAATTGCACGAGACACTGCCCACGCCGGACACTAACAGGCAATGAGAAGACCTCTAGAACCGGGTTAAAATTGAGAATTAGGCAGTATCGTAAACGTCCGCGAATGTATTCTCGTAGAATGTTGATGGTCAACAAGTCGCTGGGTCGTAATTTAAAAAAAAAACGGCAAGCCGCAAACTAGAAAAGGGGCAAACTACGACTGTCGTTCGCCCTGTCGTGGTTTATCTTCGTCTAGTCTGCACTGCAAATTTCATGGAATGGCGACACTTTTCCTTGCGACGTTTAGGTGTCTTGGTTATCTGCTAAGTGCGAGAGTTAGGTGCAGTACTCGCCTCCGATGAGAGAGGCGTAGGCACGTTCCAAATCAACGTCGCACTCGGCGAAGTTGAAGAATCCCAGTCTTTCCAGGCGGCTAGTCGGTGTAAGTGGTTCTGACGACGTGCCCTTGAAACTTGACGGAGGGGGCGGTCGTCGAGTTAGGGCAACGGCAAGCTCATTGATGTCTGCCACGCTGGCCTGGCAAGAGTAGATGTTCAGGCACCTCAGACTTCCACTCCGCACTGCTCCTCTCAGCAGGGCCGACGGGGAAGTCAGTCCCGACCCGTGAACCTGCGGCAAGCGAAGAAAACTTCAGGAGTCATGGTTCGGGAAACCCGAACAAGCCGCCGTGCGCGCACACACATCGAGAGGGTGGAGTTCAAACACATGTGATCTCACAAGAGACCGCTATGTAAAATGGATTTATTCCCGAGTTTGGTGCTGAACTGCTGAATGTGAAAAGAAGTTTACGGCAGAGAAGGGTCTCTGAAGAACGCAGTTCAGCTTTCCGATGCGGATGTCCAAATTAGAGATGCGGTGAACGACGGCGTTTGATGTATGAAAGGTAGGTTCACATGGTACAAGAGATGCCATGGAGTATTTTTCCCGATATTTCGACCACTGAGAAAATATCACTGGCAAGAAAATGCCGCATAGCAACATTGCTGTAGTCATTAGAACACACGCGCTGCGGCAAGGAAATCGCCCGTGAGTTCTCGCGGTCAGCAGGGCTACACAGTTGCGAAGCCTGCAATATGGATTTCGAGAGGGTACTTCGTTTTCTTGACGGGTGTGCTTTGTGAGGCATATTTTGCCTCGCTTTGTAAACTGCCCTTTGAACAAGCAAGTAAATTAAACACAGGCATGTGAAGTCTTCAGCGCACCAAATCGTTATTGTGGAAATTGTCGATAGTGGCACGTATGAGGCCCGCACATGAAACGTCTGAATCAAGGTGAACTTCAAACATTTAAGTCATCGTGAAATATAATTTCTGGGCACGGTTGCACCGAAAGAATGCGGTCCAACCCTCCGATTTTCTTTGTGCACTTCTGCCTCCGGCGCACTGCATACTGCCTGGAGCACAACGTGGTCACGGCGGCTACGTACGAGCACGGCTATCTCATCTACCATCAAGCTACTGATCAATTTCTGCTGCCACCCATCAGACCACATCATAGTACAACAGCAAGCGCAGAGGGCGCCACGCAGCCTCTGCAAGTGGCGACACCGTGCGGAACAAGTATGAAGGGCTACCCTTTGGAATGCGCGACCACTGGGCACGGTTGCACCGAAAGAATGTGATCCAACCCTCTGCTTTTCTTTGTGCAGGTGAGGAAGGATTACGGCAAGTGCTACCATTCAAGCGATCCTTTTCTAGTAGTGCTGCCGTGCCCATGGTTGTGTTGCTTGCTTGATGTTTTCTGCCTCCGGAAGTTACTGCTATTAGGAGGGGACATTGAAACTGACCCCGGGCCCGAAGTTGCTGAAATCTTGAAACAAATTAAGGAAATCGCAGCTGATATTAAGGATATCAAAGAAAACCGCCTGGTTGAAATTGAAAAAAAAAAAAAAAGGTTGACGCTTTATCGAAACTTGATGACACGGTCACTTTAGGCCAAAACCGGCTTTCACATATTAACAAAGTTGTTCTGACCCTTGAAAAGAAAATAGACGAATTTGAGAACCACAGTAGACGACCTAATTTGATCATTTTTGGCCTAACAAAACCAGAGAGTGATAACGGCGAATCACTGGAAATAGCTGTACATAAAGGTATCTTCCAAGAACTTCTCAAACTTAATCCGATAGCTATTGAACGAATAGATAGATTAGGTCGTCCTTCCACGAATAAGAAACGACCTGTCATCCTGAGATTGTTCGATACAAGAGACAAAGCGTTAATTTTTTAAAAAATGCCGTAAACTGCCATAATGCCAAACTGCCAATGCCATAAACTATTATATCAATAAGTGAAGACTAGTCGCGAAAAGTTCAAGAAGTTAGAAGGAAGCTGTGGGCAAGTGCGAAAGAAAACCGCGAGAAGGGTGATAAAGTTTCCCTGGCTTTTGACAAATTATACTTCAATAGTACAACTTATATTTGGAGCGAGGAAAAAATGGAATTCCTGTTAAAGAAACGAGGCAGAAATACCATACTGTCCAACGACCCGCCGTCACGCGCAAGCGCGGAAATGGGCACGAGAGTCGCCGATTATTCAGACAATGTTTCAAAACAAAAATGTTTCAAATTCAGTTTCCGCCAAGGAGAAACGTCTGCGCATCGTGAATTTTAATGCTCGTAGAGTGGTGAACAAGACACATTCCCTAGAAATTCACTTGCTACAACACGATTCGCACATCGCAGTCATAACGGAAACCTGGTTGCGCAGCGATATAACCAATTAACTTGTTTTTTCACGCAATTATAAAGTATTTCGTAAGGATAGACTGCGCGGAGGCGGAGGTATAGCCGTTCTAGTTAAAGATCAAATCGGAGCCACGCTTATCGGTGATACTCCCGAACTAGAGTACCTATGCGTTAAGTTGTGCTGGGGTCAATCCTTTGTGCCGTTCGCATTTTATAGACCACCTGATGCTACACCAGACTACTTGAATAAACTTAAAGAGCACATGTCTCTAGCAAAATAACAAATTTGTTTTATTGGTGATCTTAACTTGCCGGGTGTCAATTGGGAGCTCCTCCAATCGAACAATAAGGCTGATGGAAATGCCAACATTTGACATTATGCTAACACAAGATCTTATTCAAGTGGTTAATGAACCCACGCGTGTGCAAGGGTCATCACGTTCTATATTAGATGTTATCTTTTTAAACCGAACCTTTTCCGAGCATAACGTGTCAATCGAAGATGGCTTCTATGACCATTACCTTATTGCACTTTCCTTGCCCATTGTCAAAACTGCCGTCCCTAAATAACAATACCAAATCTTTTAAAGATTACACCAGGGCGGATGACGCCAGCATAGTTGACTACATGGAAACTTGTCTTACGCGCTTTGCAGATAGTGGTAGTGATGTGTCTACACTTTGGAGCGCGTTTGCTACAATGTGCAGGCATTGCACAGATACATTCGTACTCACTAAAACTAACAAAGTCAATAAAAGTACGCCTTGGATCGCGCGTGCAATAGTACAACTAAAGCGCAAAATGAAACGAATAAAAAAGAAGCATCCACGCATGGTCGTTATCACGGAACTCCAAAAAGGCTGTCATGCTCCGTGCGGGATTCAAAAAAATATTTTTTCCACAGCATTGCCCAACTTTATAAAAAACGCACTGGATAAGATTTGGGGATACCTTGGCAATAGCAAGAAGACTTACGGAAATTGCAGTTAATGGAACCATTCTTAACGACTTGAGTGTCATCGCACAACATTTTAACACTTATTTTCATAGCGTAGTCTCCCGTGCACAATCAGGCCCATCTTTCAGTTCTGCAGTGTTTGAAGAGCATGAGGCAACCCTGATATCTTACCATGGCATTGTGTCTATGTTGCTCATTTTAAAAACCAAAACAACTCCTGGCCCTGACAATCTCCCAAATGTGTTTCTTTGGCGATACGCCTAAACTCTTCCCAAGTTCTTAGTGGTATTATTCAGATCATCTTTGTTATTCGCGAAAGTGCCTCAAGATGGGAAGATGGCTCGAGTTGTTCGGGTCTTTAAGAAAGGCGATCGATTATTGCTCGAGAATTACCGCCCCATATCATTAACGTCATCTTGCTGCAAACTTTTCGAGCACGTAATCGCAACTCGCATTATAGAATTCTTAGATGAGCAATCCATACTAACAAGTGCTCAACATGGCTTCAGAAAAGTTTATTCCACTACCACACAATTAGTAGCAATAATTGATTCAATTACCAAAGCTTTGTATGCCAACGGTCAAATTGATGCTGTGTTTTCGGACTTCAGTAAAGCATTCGATAGGGTAATTCACAAAAAGCTGATTTTAAAATTAAGGAACATTAACCTTCCGGACATCATAATTACTTGGATTACAGACTATCCGGATAACCGCCAACAGTATGGTTCAGTTGACGATCACAACTCGGAATATCTACCAGTCACTTCAGGTGTTCCCAAGGGCAGTGACCTGGGTCCATTGCTCTTTCTTTTATATATTAATGACATTGTTAACGACGTCAAACCAGGAACACAAATAAGGCTGTTTGCAGATGACTGCGTTGTATTTCGTACTATCAAGTCCGTGGATGATCAGGAGGAAGTTAACTCTAGCTTGAATATATTTTTGTGGTGCGAAGAATGGAGCATGGCTGCAAACATAGATAAAATTCTCTTCGTATAACGCATAAAAGAAATCCCCTGGAGTACGCTTATCAAATGGGATCTGTTCCATTAAAGCATGTTCAGAGTTACAAGTACCTTAGCATAACGTTCATTAATAAATCTTCTTGGAACCTTCACATTGACAACACATGTTATTCTGCCTTTCGGAAGCTAACCAATCTGCGACACAAACTAAGAAATGCCCCCTCAAACGTTAAGCTACTCACATACATAACCAATATCGGGCCAAAACTTGAATATGCTTGCGTTGCATGGGATCGCTATACTATAGTCAATGTTAACCAACTTGAGAGAATACAGAGAAAATCTTTTCGTTTTATGTATTCCAAGTTTAAAAGTTCGGATTCGCCGTCAGAGTTGATGTTCGCTAACGACATTCCTTCGCTTGAACAGAGAAGACAAACACAGGCTAGATTTTTTACATAATCTAATTAATCACAATTTGGCTCTGGACTCTTCACTATGTGTAAGTCACCTTGCCACAAGGTATACATGACACCATCGTACGGATACACCGACAGCTATCTATTATGCTAGGACAGGCAGCTGTAAGTTCTTTCCCCGGACTGTTTCTGAATGGAATTCACTGCCCGCCCCTTACAACATGTGACCGTGTTTTATGCAAGTTTTTATTGTCTTTTTTGTTTTTGCAAAGAATGTGTTCTTGCTGTTGAATGAGCAAGGCAAGTCCTCGACTCTCCCTTGCGTTTGATGTGCTATTCCCTCGCCTTTTTTTTTTTACATCGTTCTGTTTGCACCATGGATTGATTTAGGTATTGTGTTTTGATCTTTTCACTAAGTGTTTCTGTGAGCAATACATCCTTGTAGAGTCTATGTTTTATGAATATACACGGGCGTATCTTGTATATGCCTTGTACTAATTGTCTGCCCGTCCTGCAAGGACCACAATGTGGTCTGCAGTATGTTCTAAATAAATAAATACATAAATAAATACATTAATAAATAATTTGAATATAATTTCGTGATCGCTTTGTCAATACCGCTCAAGCATGCGCTCCGAGGTTACAGCGTAATTTAAAGGGAAACTTCTATAGCTACCTTCTGCTCACTTACCTCTGAGCTCACTTTTGGAGAGAAAAATGAGGAAGGGAGGGAGGCTGATTAGGTTAAAATGAACTAAAATTAAATGCTGCGGTTTCACGAGGCGAAACCGCGATTTCATTAAGAGGCACGCCGTAGTGATGCACTCCCGATCAATTCTGACCACCCGAGGTTCATTAACATGCGCCCAATGGACCAAACACGAGCGTTTTCGCATTTCATCGATATGTGGCCGCCGGTGCCTGGATAGGATCCCGCACCCTCAGGGTTAGGAGCACAACACCATAGGCACTACACCAACATGGCGGGTTCTGAGATGAATCGGCGGTACGCCGCTGTGCCAAATGTTCATTGCCACGCAAGTGGGAAAGCAAGTGTGTAAGAGCTGAACATGTGCTTTTCGAGCAGCCGACAGTACGTAATAATGCATTTCTTCTAGAAATTCTAAAGATAAACACATGGATGAAGCAGAGCTCGTAGACCGATCACGTCTGGGTGGCAACAGAGCTAGTTTCTTGTTTCCGAATTTCGTCGCACGCCAGCTAGTTTCTGGCGAGGGACCGAGCCGAACAACTTACTGTGTAGCAGTTTGTCTGGTTTCGTGTGACAGCGCTTGGGCTACAGCGGTGATTCCTGAAATACCAGCCGAAAGGGGATTCTAATTTGTAGTTTGCGAAATGGCGCAGTAAAACGTTAGAGGAGCACAAACACTATAGGCTGCATTAGGAAGACAAGTTCAATAGAGACCACAAACTGCCCGTACAGAACATAACCGAGTTCGTGATAGAACAGACGATTTCCTTATTCACCGAAAGGCTTTTTGCTGCAGAAGAATTTCACATGAGTGAAAGGGGACAATGATTTCATGTTATCAGGAACCACAAATTGTCAGTTAATCCAGCTTTATCGCATAATGTGTGCATAAACTGTAGGACATGTAGCATTGTTTCACAGAGGTAACTTATGTTAGTGTCAAAAGTGTGGCTTCACATGTCTTTAATCTTTGGATTCATTTTACAGTTCAGCTCTTATAAAAAGGAGGCCTTTTTGCGTTAAGCGGCGGCGTCCGCTAGGCGTAACCACGTGACTGCGCTCGTGCCACTACTCGCGCATTCCTCGTCTTGCACAGCTTGCTCCGATGCCGTGCACCATGCTAGCGTTCCCATACTGCCCCTGCTTCTGCGAAGGCGCAGATTGCACTGGCTTATTCCCAATCGGAGCGGCATGTCGGTCTGAAATTGTTTCTTTCAATGTATCGCGAAGTGAAACCTAAGCGAGCGGCTCTAAAATTGAGCATTAGCGATTGTCATAATCAATGTAGCTTTTTTTTGCGCACTGTGCTGTAGCCCCTGCCATCCCCAATATGGAGTTTAAGTTGACTATAGGGGCCGCCAACAGCGCGAAAATTTCTGTAAATAGGCAATGCTGTACAGTTAGTTGAAGGAAAAACCCGTCACAAAACACAAAGGAGAAGAACAGAGATTCAAATCACAACGAAAGTTGTGGTGTGAACCTCTTTTCTTGTCCTTTGTGTTTTGCGACTGGTGTTTTCCTGCAACTATGTACCAACTGACCCGGACTTCAACCTTTCTCGTGCACTTAGATTCGTCGAATGCTAGGGGAAATCAGGAAGCACAATGGTGCAGCAGGAATTGGTGCGAAGTGTGTTTTACTACGCAATTCGGAATAGAAGGCAAAAGCACGTTCCGAAAATGAGACCGAACGCTTTCCGTGTGGTTCAATATTTCCATCGTTGTCCTCGTCAGGGGACCTATTTCAGTGGACAGTAGAGCCCATGTGTACTGCAGAGAGAAGCACACTGGCACGTGAGCGTCATTTGGTCTGGACGGGGCTCTTGTCGCGTTTCTGCTTTCACACGAGAGCTCACTCGCTATACCAAGTAATGGAAAATTAGTGAGCGTAACAGTGGTTATAAAACAAAGCGTGGTAGGCGCGCGAAGAGAATGGTGGGATGTTCTGGACTTTGCCGCGCCGCAGCAAGCACACTTCGACGATTCGATGACGCATGTGAATTGCGCCTAAACGCACGTAACAGTCCTTTCAAGGGGTCTGTCGTTGAGCGCACTCGTTGACATCAGCGGAAGGCAGAAAAGCGAGAACGAGCAAAACATGGACTGTCGTAATACCGGTCTAAGCGAAGTATTCAAGAGCCGGAAAGACGAAAAGGCACGCATCATGAAATGGAACGGGCGAAATTCGGCGACGAACACATCTTGCTGCTTTGCTGAGCAACCGTGGGGAACGTTGCAAAGCGCTGCAAACTTTCCGGGGCGCCGCCTCGTTCGCGAGATTTATGGCTGTCATATCGGAGCTCTCCAATGTCGCCATCTTGTTCGGATTGTCGAAAAATGGTGCTCCGACTGCATTTGGTTAGTTTGCGATTTGACCCCGTTGATAGAGGAAACAGCCCGAGGTTGTAAAAATTACATACGTTGATGGCTTTTATAACGCTGAGAGGGTATAAATACCCTGGTATAAACTTTTGTATTGCGAATGAAATCCCGCTGCTGCAATGGCTCATTGGTGATGGAGGTACCGAGTAAATGAGAAAAATTAAGCTGCGCTTAGGTGCAATGAGGTGCGTTCCTGAGAGTGACTGCCTTCAGTATATAAAGTGCATATTTCTCTTCAATTTATGACGGTAGAGGCAAATAAAGAGTAATAGAAAAAAAGGAACTAGCACGAAAGTCAAGCTCCTCATTCCTCATTATATCTGGGTATGAAGGCGGAACACCTATTGATTGCAGAAGTCACCAAACAAATAACCAGTCGTCTCTGTCCGTGTCCATTTGCGCTGCTGCCTTATCAAATATTGAGGAATGCATGCAGTCTTGTACTGGGCATAACCGGCATACATGCAGCTGCAGTGGAGTAGAACGTGGGGCTATCGCCCCCGTGCAATTTGGGCAGGAACCAAACGGAACAGGCGTTTAGCGCCAGGCAAAATGCGGCGCCGCCTCCAGCATGATGGAAATCGCACGGATCGAATGCCACGGTGCAGTGGTAGGGCGGAGCGTCCATGGTAATGCGGATGCAATCACTTGGTTCCGTGGTTTTCGATAGGAAGTGTGCTTGCAAATGCTCACCACGTTCAGGGTAAGAGTGACATAGAGGGCAACACACATTACTGTGGCCGTTGCAGGGAAGTGAGCTAAGCAGCACGTGACTGGACTCCGCAATGATCGCTGGAAAAGCATGCGGCGTCGAGACGCGGCGTGTTCTCGTGGTATTCAAGGTAAAGTAGTGCATGTCCCTGGAGTGCTCAAAGCTACTCGAGGGATACATAATACAGGGCAAGTAGAAGAGTGGCTCGCAAATGAAATAAAGAAAAAAGAAAAGAAACGCCCCGTTGTAATATTTTCAATCAAAGGTTACCATGTAGTGAGCAGACGACCCAGCCTACTGAGGCAATGGGGTGCAACCGAAAGAAATGTACAGAAGTAGACGCTGTCAACTAGTTATATTCGTACTAGACGCCTAACGATGGCGTTAGGGTGCGAAGGATTATGAGGGAATGCTGCCTGCTAAAAGCAGCTTTTTAGAGAATGGTGTAGTTTAGTCGATAATATACATCACTGTAACTATGGATATGTTACGACTCAGGGAAAACGCCCCTTCTGTCCGGTTGTGGCTAGCCTTCCACGATGTTGGTTGGGGAACACTTGATCCCCTGCGGAATTTCACACGCGGAGGCACGACGTTTGCTTCTGCGCGTACCGACACATTGGCATGGGGGCTGTGAAGGATAACTAGCACGCCATGCACGCTGGCGGAGAGCCTCGTGCTACCGTGCCAGTCACCAGATGCGCCTCTTTGATAGAAGCAGAGTTGAGCTAGTTCAAACAGAAGTGCGGACCCGATTGCAGTGGACCAAAACTCCGCGTGCAAAGCACCAGTGGATACAAGTCGTCAGCCATCTACGTGACGTATGACGAGTCTTGGTAGCGAGTCGAGACTGTGCCTTTCCTCGCAACGTGCAGATGCAGCATCCGGTGTTTTTTGTGGGGCTGAAGGAGAGCTTTTGACGACACCAGTGTTGGACATCGCGGAGGCACGGCTGCGCTTGCACGCGAAGCTTGAGATCCTACGATGCCGCAGTCACGCATAAGGTGTCCCTTCGTAGTGCACTTGAAGCATTGATCATTATCATCAGTAGTAAGACAAGTTATACGAGACATTTCACTTGCACCTATTGTTAGGATTAGCATATTGAAATAGACGTCAGCAGGAGGGTCCCGGCAGGAGTGTTACAAAACTACGCGCGTTATGCGAGTCGGGCAAGAAAGATGTTTCGAATCATGTGACATGCGACGTCACTCTAAAGATTTGGCTTTCTCCAACACGTCGGAACACTGCCCTGATCTCTGTGGACATGCCTTACCTCAAGTTCTTCGAGGGCTTTGTGGTTGCGAACGGCATCCGCGAGGAGTTCACCCCTTTGAGCACTTAAGAAGGCCGCAGGCACGCAGAGTTTCTTGATCGACTTGTTGTGAGCGAAGTGTATGAGGAAGTGGGAGAGTTCTGCCGCCTCGGCCTGCGAATGAATACAGAGTACACATAACGACACCATGATATTCACAGCTAGGCCATGTGTGGGCAATAGTTGCTCCAGATCACCTTTTCATTGCATGGTATATAGGAGATGTCGCCTTTAAGTGAAGCCGGGTACTGCCGTTCAGATAGGGACTTAAAAGAAAGAATAAATCGGAACAACAGGGAAATGATAACCCAAATATTGGTAACAAAAGTACACTAATGCCACACGGTAACTAAGTCCAAACCAAAGCAGAAAGTCAACTCAGTAAGACAGAAACACAAAGTTCAATCACATATGTTCATTAAAGTGAGCACAAGGTCCGGTCACTTAGCAAGACTAACATAAGGGCATATAAGAAGTAACGGAATTGTGAGGTCACAAGAAAACCCAGGCATTGGATTAGCCAAAGTCGGGTTAAAGGAGAAGAGAATGCGCTATCCCACTTAACCACTCCATTCAATACTTTCCGAGAACATTGCTCGGTTCTAAATATCTTTGAAGGGCCAGTAACGTTAGTCTTTGCATGAGTATGTTGGCCATGAACCGAAGATCTTCCCGAGGCTGGGGGGCCTGCGATCTAATGCCAGTAAATCGAGTGCTAAGCGTTGTCCGTGCGTGATGTGTACATTCTAGCGGAACGTGCTGTACATCATAAGCGTGGTCGCAAGTGCATTCCGCACTATCATACCTTGAAATTTTATGTAGAAAGTGTTTTGAGTACGCGGTACCGAGCCGCAGACTGAATCAGCGTTGCAAAGGATCAGGTTGTATTTAATGGACGGAATTTTAAAATGGAAGTAATCTGTCCAATCTAAAATAAATCAGAAGTTTTCGAGTTCTGATCAAACCATGTCACTTTGCAACCAAGGGCTGATATCCGTCTTAAAATGCGGCGAAATTCGCCTTGTATTAGAGGGAGAATTTGTGTGGCGTTATTACAATGCGCTTTACCGGTTGCCTGATCTGCTCAACATTCCCAGAGATATTGCAGTGGCCAGGTGTCCAGTGGAACGTTACAGTGCGGTTTTCTGCACTTTCGAGTTCGTTAAGTATCTCGTTCACCAAGTCCCCGTTTTGCGAATTGGTGACGGCACGATGAAGTTACGACAATGTTGCCTGCGAGTCACAAAGGATGGAGCATTGTTGCCCTTATTAGAATGAATTTGCGTAGCCTGGTAGAAATACTGGATTAAGCTCCGCTGTTGACGTTGTGCGCGATAGTTTAAACATCTGTATTTGGATCTATTCTGGAATGAGAAATGCAGCCATAGAGTAATTTGTTTGGTAAGCCCTATCTGTATGCGCTTAAATACAGCCAGGGTATCTGAAGTATATTTGGTATAACGCTAGTTGTGCCGCTAGCGTAAACATCTCGCTTGCGAATAATTCGTTCAGTTGAAAGTTCAATCTATGGTAGACGTGGAGGTGGTAGTAGATTTTTGTGCACCTGAATAACTGAATTAATGTTGGCGGTGTCTCAATAAGTACACTTGCCAGTGGGTGCCTATTGTGCTACACTGAAACGCGAAACTAGTATCAACAGATTTCAACCACCCTCATAATAAGAAAGTGAGGATCACTTGATTCTGTAATTACTAATGAACTTGAGTTTGCTCTTGGAACGCCTAAGCACACTCTAAGGTTCCTAACTAATAAACGTTGGAGTCGAGTCAGATGAATGGGATATTCCATGCAGAACACCAGAAGAATATGTTAGTTTGCTTTATAAGTGCAATTATGTGCTTTCCGTTAGGATGAATCCGACCGTCCCCATGCCGTGCCTGCTACGCGGAGAGGAACATTTATTAACAAGTCTATTTGTTCTTCGATGGTTTTAATGCGAGAATTCCAATAAAGTTGCCCGTCTAGTATAACCCCCAAAAATTTGCTTTGTTTCACTATGTCTAAAGGTTGTCCCTAAAGGCACAGCTGAAAATTATTTAGACATACTCTGGTGAATGACAACCGCTTTACTCTGATAGTTAAATTCCTTTTGTTTAATAATTTGTCGACAATGTGGAGGCCTTCCTACACTATCACAAAAACCGCAACGGACCTGACAGGAACGTTTTCCTTCGCTTGTTTGATTAAATACTGACCTGCCATTCAAGAAGTAGGATATCCACTGTAGCGCCCTTCCAGAGACTCGCATTTCTAGTAGGCCACACAGTATATGAGCATGGCCGACTGTGTGGAAGGTTCGCTTAAAGTTTGAAAAAAAACCGCAATTGCGACATTTCCGCTAGGTCGTTCATGTTCAACGTACGTAAAGATACAAAATCGCGTCCGTGGTGCATTGGCGCCGTCTAAATCCTCTCATGTGATCGGGAAACGCTTCTGTTTGCTCCCACCACTACTGCAGCCTAGTGTCAGTCATTTCCTCCATGACCTTGCGTAAACAGGTCGTCAAGCTCACAGGATTAAAAGATTCAAGAGAAAAGTGTTTTTCCAAGCTTCAATATAGGTTTCACATACACTGTTTTCCCAAGAGGCGGGGACGCTTTCTTTTTCCACGAGTAATTGGGGAATTCCAGAAGGGCCAATCGACCATTAGGTCCCATGTTGCACGACATACCGCATGTAATGAAATCTAGCTGGAGCAGTCTGCCCTAAGACACAGGCGCACATTGTAGCGACATAGAGAATTCATTGTGTAATTGTACGTTTTCAGTGGCCACTGTGGCTGAATGCCTGAAGAAGTCGGTTTCGAGGGCCACGGGCGTGACTACAGAAATCAGTAATAGCAAAAAAAGAAAGTAGTGGCTATTCCGTGCATTCATTCAGTGTCACACAAGCTTTAAGAATTTGCAAGTAGATATGACGTTAGTATTGCTTTCACTGCTCCCAATAAGCTTGGTAAGACACGCGCTGCAGTACAGAGGAGAAAGAAGCAGGTAAAAGGCAAAAAAAGAACAGATATTTGTCCAGTGAAGCACAATAAGAACAACAGTTTTACTGACTGTCCTATGGGTGTGGTTTATAAAATTCCCCATAGCTGTGACCAGTTCCACGTAGGGCAAACAGGACCCTATATCAATCAGAGGCTAATGGAACATAAAAGGTCGTTAGCCGGTGGATCGCCTTGTAATCTTTCCCTACATTACGAAGATTGCAATTGCACGGGAAAGTTAGATGAATACGCGATATTCTACAGGCATAAGTATGAAGATACGCGTCTTATGGTAGAGGCATGACATATCTATAATGGTGGAAGTGCGTGCGTGAGTCAGCCTTCGATTACTTTACACAAGGAAGAGATTAAGTGCCTTAACAGTTATCTCTCACGTAAACCGGCATATGTACCCGACTCAGACGGGGTGATACCATTCCAGAGCTTGCGCAGATGAGTTTTCTGCCTCTTTTTTCGCCTCAGTGCCGCCTTCAGTTGATAGTCTGCGTACGTGTTGTCCGCTTCTCTACTCTTGTGTCCTGTCTGCACGCTTCACCTCTCTTTTGCGTAACTAGTTGTACAAGCACGCAACACGCAAGATCGTTGATTTGCCATTTCAACGGAACATTGAAATTCCGCACTAGTGATAAATAAACTTTTTCTAGGTATATCTTCGCAGGATTCCTCAGCAATCACTAATTCTAATGTATCTTTCGCTATTGCGAGTACGAAATGGTTGAGCTTAAATAACAGGGCTGCTTAGTGCACGAGCAGTTATCAATAATCGTGGAACTGGTGTCAGAGGAGACGACGTACGGTGAAGTTACGGCGTCGTATTTTCCCTAAATTTTGGAAGTCGTCTCTGCGCGACCGAGTGGATTTGCTGCGAATTTCTATATTTCCCCTCTGGCCGTAAGCTCTTCCTGCTCTTCTTACAGCTCGAGAATGTTCATATCCTTCATCAGTGAATGCGTACTCGTCAGGAATGGGTGCTGGTTTCGTTCACGTTTTCATTGTTTCTTGTATCACTGATGCAATTTTTCTACGTCGGCATCACAATCCACTCGACTAGACAAGTGTCAAAGAAAGCTGCCAGTTTGTCATAACCGAGTATTTTCGTTTAGCACTAGTTTTTACACGCGTATGTGATATAAGAATTGGGATGTGATCACTTCCACGCGCTTCCGAATCTGTTGTCCACCCTCGTCGGTAACAAGATTAGAGCACAGTGGTACATCTATGCAACTGGCGTAGCGACATCCCCGCATAAATGTGACATCAATCATACAATGCTAGCAGACTGCATCTTTTTGCGGCGCATTAAACAATATTCGTAGGGGCATCACCGTGATTACTCCACATATTGCGTTGTGGACGTTAAGGTCTCCAGATATGATAACGTCTGATCCTGTTGTGCTAAAAATATTTACCAAATTATCAATCGTAACATGTCTGAATGCTCGCAGGTTGCTCAAGACTTACACATAGGTTTGCGAGACATACTTTGCAGGCTACATATTCAGGAAAATCTGAATTGCTTGACTGTGTGACTTGACAGGCCAAATCTTCTGGAATGCTGAGCATTGTTCTACTGTTTCCGTCTAGAGGAAAGGACTTGTATAACATGTAATTAGCAAGACGGAAACTTGCGAAAATCAGATTCCGATCGAAAGCTACCAGCGTTACACAGAGATATTGCGACACTTTTGTAACGACTATTTAGGATTGTAATCCGGTAGCACTGATGTGGACTACTGGCTCATTAATGGCTTCATTGGCAACAGTCGCTGTACCTCTTGAAGCTTGTTCACCTGGGGTAGAGCTGTGACAATTGCTCGAACTACAGCAAACAGCATGTGTAAAATCATCGGTCGAACACTTGAGTGGCGCGGTGTTATCCTGGAATGCTGATGTCCCATTCACCAAATTAAGTGATCGCCGAGTGATGTTCCGAAAAGACGCTGTGCTTTGTAACCTAGCCGAAGAATAAGAAGCGAGAAAGGTGCTCGCGAAGACGGAGTGGGAGACTAGGGATGAGCTGAAAGAAACAGTGATGGCCGCCTCGTCGGTCTAGTTACCTTTTCTGTTACAAATTTGACGCAGCCGACAGGATTTGTAACGGCAGGTAAATAGACCGACAAGGCGACCATCACTATTTCAGTTTAAACGGCGGATTTTCGTTTTTATCCTGTCTAATCATTAGCTACCCATAACTGCAGACAAGTGGAGTTTGATTTAGGGCGTAGGGCTAGCTTTAAATGTTTTCTTTAATTGTTGTCAAAAGGACTTCTCGTCTCAGCGTGTCACCAGCCTGTATAAGCTTTTCTGTGCATACAATTACTGCATCCGTTCGCTATATATAGCACTGGAAGGCTTGTTAGTCCGGTGGACAGCAGTTACTCGTGAGGACAGCAATTTGTTACAAAATGTCCTCACAGATCCCGAGAAACATGAAATGAGCACAGCACAGTTGAGATAGAATAATGTAGGTTGGAAAGCCAGCAAAATACTAACCATTATGTTAGTGAACGACAGATTGTCCAGTGCAGTAGTCTTCATGTACCCGGCCAGCGCTTTGGAGACGACTTCGTCGAAAAGTACGCCGCTGAGGTTCAAGGAGACAACTCTCCACATGATAGAAACCGAGGAAACCCATAGAACACCGTGCCCTACCTGCGAGGATAGACGTTAACTAGCGTACAGTGGTAGTCATATTGAGCTCGCAGTGTCATAACCGTAAGGAAATACTTTATAATAACTAAGTTTAAAGCTTGTTGTGGACAGGTTAAGTACTACGGAGGCTAGGTGCAGTCATATGAAAGAGTCCTAGTACAGCAGAACTGGTCCTGCAATTTCTTGTGCGTCGGGGCAAGCTTTAAGGGCGCGGACGGGGCGGCTGCTTTATAATAGGAGGTTCTGCTCCGATATGCATCGATGTCACAGTATGGGTCCTGTACCGATATAATCGCTTAGTACGGTTCTCAATACACTACTAGGCGAGTACAGCTTTGGCTATAGCGATTGGAAATTGCGCCGCAAGTTCGCACTCAAAAGGCTAGTTGGAGTCTAATGAGAACGTGAGTGTTGTGCCAAAATGCCGGTTTCGCTATACAGCGAGTCCTAAACTCAGCGAAATATTGGCTGATGTGTATTAAAAGGTGACGCTCCACTAGAAAAAAGAAACATGTAAGGAGACGGCTCTGTAGAACGCGAGTTACAGGCGTGACCAGGTCCAGCAGCCTAGACTAAAGAGAGAGTCACAGTATAGGAAAGGAAGGGTCGTCGTAGGACACACGAAATTGTAAAAAATTTAAGTTTAACGTAATGAACTTTTGTAATTCCCATATTGAAGAACAAGTCAAACAAAACAAAGTACAAATGAAAAGCTAACGGAAAAAAGAATATAACAAGGACAACCTAAAATGAAAGGCATCAAGCAGATTAAAAACTCGGGCGTAGAGACACTGTCGCCATGCGTCGCCACACGTAGTTAACGAACTAGCAACTCTAAAACGCCAGTTAAAATTCGCGGGCCATCGCATTCCTTTCGAGATGGTACATTCAGAAAGGAATGCGATGGCCCGCGCATACATTGCTGAATAGATTGTCACCTGAAATTAGGACGCAGCCATGTGGAACGTTATGAAAGATTTCTCGTAATAGAACGTCAGTGCGAACAGGAAGTGAAAGCATTAATTGTATAGCATAATATGCTGTGGGCAAAAGCTGTCGCTATAGATTTAAATTCAATGGCGTGAAAAGTTTGATATAGAAAAGCAACCAAGGGAGACTCCCCAGTTTACGGCAAGTGTAAGTGATATGATGCCACGACACGCTAATGTCAAAAATAAGCCGATGCTGCACAGTAATATTGTGAATCTATCATTCAGGTACTACGCCCAGGAGTAATGGACAGAGCTGTGGTGCGGACACACATGCAAAAAAATAGAAACAGTAGAAGGCCGGCAAACTATGAAGAATTACGAAAGTTTACACAATTGAAATACAACTACAAAAAATAAAAAAGTGCAATATCGCCCGAAAAGCGAAACGGTCATCGCAAAAGGAAATTATTACACAGCCATGCGCAAAAACTGTAAACCTGTGTAAACCTTCGATTACTAACTAAATTAACAAACATGGTGTCACGCGCGCACAGGCAAACAATAACACATCCTAATCAATGGCCGCAGACGCTCCCTATCTAAATGCTGGCGTTTTGAGCGGCAGCAGCGGCCTGCAAAGTCTCCTTCGTGCTGCATTTCGCTTCAGCGCGGTGTAGGCCGCCCGAGAACACAGCGCACGCGAAGCCATCAACTAGTTCGGGTTGGCAGGCTTCGAACCCACAGCAGATTGCTTCCAAGAAAAGAACCGCGCCATGCGCCACCGGGGTAGAAACGAAGTAGCGCGCTAAGCTGCCCCCTCCTCTCTGTCCTTCCTGGTTCGCACACGTCTCCTCGCCATCCCTCCTCCCCTAGTGCATGGATGGATGTTATGCACGTCCCCTTTGGAACGGGGTGGTGGGTGGTGCCACCAAGCTCTTGCTATTATATGATATATTTTATTATAAGAAAGAACACATGAACTTCCACACCAAAATTTTCTGATCCTATATTGAGTACTGTGCTTTTGTACGTTTCCGTTGTCACTCGTTTCACTACTTTTATTGCACCAATCCTCCACTCGGCTTTTACCTATTGCCTATTGCGGACGTGTTTACTTTTCCACTGCTATCGCTGAACCCAAGGGCTTCAAGGAGGCCACTGGTGCCTAAATCGACCGCTGGGTAGACATCTTCGCATTCAAGTAAAACATGCTCCATAGTTTCCCTAGCTTTACCGCAGCAAGCACGTGCTTCTCCCTACTTAGAACACGCTTTAAAGGTGCGTGTTCTAAGGCATCCCGATCTCGCTACGAAAAGTAATGAGCTTCCCTTTAGTTATAAATTGTTTCTTTCCTGATTCCGTTTTTTTTCCTCTTAAGTAATTACTCATGGCAGGTTTCTTTTCCATTGCCTCCACCCATGAGATTTCAGCCTCTCACGTTCCGCTTGACCTTTGTTGCTATGTTGCCCACTCTACAGGCCGCATACTTGTTGGTAAGCTTCCTACTTCTTTTCCTCCACTGAATCAATGTTTTTTCCTCTACAGATACCGGAACACTCCCAGCCCATTTACTTTCTTCCATATTTCCCAGCCGTACTTCATACTCAATTTGCTGCGAAATACCCTCACTTCAAAACTAGTCCAGCCCATATCACCCTGCACAGCTTCATTTGTAGTCTACCCGTGAGCGCTTAATGCGAGGTGACCGACTAACTTTTGGTTCCCATCGAGTCCTGATTGTACCCCAAATTTAAAGCAAAAACAAGCATTTCCAAAAGCAAATCCTGGAACTATTACACCTTACCACATACCTCGGAGGACCTCGCACCTATTGTATCCCCACAGGCCTCTGTGCTTCCATTATGGTTGCATTTATCTTCCCGTTAACTGGTATATATAGTAACGGGAGTATTTATAGTCTCTTACCCGAGGTATTTTCCGACCTTGTATTGCCACTGTCCGCGGTTTGTATTGAATACCATAACACCTGACACTAAATTTCGAACCTAAACTGTTGCCTTCCTGCCCACAGAGATTAGCTAGACGTTGAAAATCACTTTGTTAGCTAGCAACACAATATCGTCCGCATAAAATAAACCTGGAAGCTGCTGCTCTACTACTCTACTCGCCTATTTGTATGAGAGATGAAAACCGATATTACTTCCTTCTAGCGCCCTCTCCATCCTCACCATGTACATCATAAACAGCAGCGGGGATAAAGGGCACCCCTGCCTCAGTTACTTGTTGGTATGAACCTTCTCTCTCCTCATCCCTTCCCATTTAACGCAAACGGTATTTTCTAGCTAAATATCTCTCAAAAGCTACATGCAATCGTAGTCTAAGCCTTTCCCTTCCAGATATACCACAGAATGTTGTGGTCTACGTTGTCATAGGCGCCTGTAACGTCTAAAAAGGCCACATATAATGGTCTGCTTTCTACTTTTGATATTTCAATACACTGAGTAAGAACAAATAAGTTATCTAAACGCCTATCTATTCTGAAGCCATAGTGAAGTTCTTCCAAGATGCCATTTTCTGCCCATGCTTGAAGCTTTATTATGATTGCCTGCATTGCTAGCCTGTATATTATTGATGTGATGGTCAACAGTCTATACGAGTGAATTCAAGCTTTCTTGCCCTCATCGTTTTAAATTAAGTTGATCCTACTTTGTCGACAACTGTCTGTCGCCAACTTTCACCAGAGCTCCCTTACTTTTTCGTCCTAGTTCATTAAAAACCTAACGGGAACCTCGTCTAGCCCTGTGGCTGTGCGCTTAAGAATTTTATCTTCCGCTTTCGTCCAGCTGAAATTTGTCAGCACCAGCTCCTTTTCCACTTCGGTCTCTGTCATGCTCTTTTTTCCTTCAAATGTAACCTCGCCATTGCCTTGGAAAGATCCGGCTGTTATTTTTCAGATGTAATTTATTGCCGCATCTCCGTCCAGTCTGTTTTCATCTTCGTCAAGGGTATGTGGTTGTACTGTTGTTGACTTCCTGCCTAATAAATTTATGTGGTTCTAAATTATTCTAGGTGCGGCCTTCTTTTTCTCACGTATTTACCTTGTAATTTCACGTATTTCACCTTTCACCTTTTAATTTTGCTTCAACCAGTATTTGAACCATGGTCTTTTTCTCCCGGTATATTTCCCATTTACTTCATCCTGCGGCAACTGCGCCTTCTTTGCCTGCCTGCGCTCTCGCGAGTCCTTATTACACTTAGAAGCTCACCATATTCCCACTCTTTCCTTGTCGATTTGCCAAGTTCTTCCTCGACTCTAGTGACTATATTTGCTATTTCTTCAGCCTTGAAATTTGGACTGGCCATATGGCGCTGCTTGCGCTCTTTCACCACTACATATACCATTTCCGAAATGATGCGTTTATGGTCACACCCTGTGCTGCTGTACCCTCCCTCAGCAATGACCATTTATATCAACTTATCCTGAATTCCTTCTGTCATTAGACATTAATCAACGGTCGATTGCCGGTCGACCCACTTCCCACGTGATCTGCCCTTCACGCTTAGGCCCTCTATTCACGATAACGAGGTTATGTTGCTCGCAGAGGTCTAGCATTGACGTCCCGTTGTTGTCAGTATAGCCATCCAAATCCTCTATGTGGGCATTCATGTGACCTAATAGGACAATTTCCGCGCCATTCCCGAAACCCTTGATATCGGCGCTTACGCCTTCCACTAACTCTTTATACTCTGTGCAATTTCCGATCCAAAAATACGTAACGGCCAGCTAAGTTTTTTCCCCTCTCAGTGTACTTGATAGCCAAAGATGCTCTTGACATTTTGAATGTACTCTTTTACATTTGGCTCCCTGATTGATGAGCATTGCGATTCACCTCCCTTTCTTTCCGACTTAGTTCTGTTGCACCCTTCCCAAACAATTCTCAATAACTGGCAGCTCTTCTGAGTATCTAAGATGCGCAACCTCAACCGCTTATGTTTGTTCTCTATTTAACTGCTCCTCAATCTCTGCCCACTCTTCCTTTGTTCTGCTGCCATGCATATCTATGTAGCCTATTGCAGGGCGAGCTCTCTTTCTTGCTTTTCTCCTTTTTCTGTTATCGACGGCGATGCTCTTCTGGGAACCTTCTTCATGACTATATACTCTGACCTCCTGAGTGCCCGCGGGCCCCCAAAAAAGAAATAGCGCGACCACCAAGTCGCAAGCTCACTTCTCTTGGCAGCCTGTAATTGCAGTGGATCCCGTCTCGTTTAAAACCACCACCCCTTCACACTTACCCGTTTACTTCGACAACCTCGAAGCCTTTCTCTCGGCTCATTCTCTATATTACCTCATTAGCAGCGATTAAGGCTCTTTGTACGTGACTGTCACGTACAGGCACCTCCGGCACCCTGCACACCACGATGTGCACCTCAGGGGATAGCTCGCGCAAGTCCTCCACTTCCTTCGCCAAGCGCAGGGCTAGTCTTGTGCCTTTCCTGCTGAGGACGTCATTTAGCCCACCTGCTACTATGACAAGGTTGCACACATGGGCATTTTCCGCGAGCTTTCTTATTGCTCGCTCCATGACAGGACCCAGTGTCCACCTTGGAAATGTCCCTACCGCCACTATTTTATCGCCTTTCACCCTCTCCACAATTGATTTTGAGCACTTAGCTACGTTTGAGTCGCCGGAGATAATCACCCTTTCACTCTCTCCTACCTCTGCCAGCTTCCCTTTGTCCTTTTCCGCGTGATTCGGGCTCGACAAGGGGCATTGTCCCCTGGGCTGCTTTTTCCGCATGGCGGCCTTAAGGTAGGTGCCGCTCTTTCCAGCTAACCCTTCAGCCCCCTGCATGCATTCCACGTACTTTGCTAGCACTCCCTCTCCTGTCGCGTGTGGGTGTCTGCGTCCCATTGTCATGCACATTATCGTTCGCAATCGCGGTACTGTTCATCTTTTCCTCGGCTGGTTCAAGTCATTTTTGAACTACCTTCCGTGCATCACGATCTCTATTTAGCTCATCTTTGAGCTCTTCCACTTGGTTGACAAGCTCTTCCTGGAAAGCCTCCATTTTCTGCTGCCCAGTATCGACATCACAGCGTGTGCCGGTGGATTCGATGCCCTCTCCATTCTCATCCGTCTCCTCATCTGCCTTGAAGGACCCCCTGCACACTGCCTCCTTTGCCGGCTTTCTCGCCATGTATGATTCTGAAAGGCCAAAGAAATGCCATTTTTATTGGCTGTATACTAGATAGCAGTTTACATGTACTTCTGTGACCTCCAATACTAGGCAGGCACTCGAGAACAGAGTGAATACGAAGCCTGAAGTTACCTCTGCTACTGTAGCCGTTGTACTCGCTGCAGGTTACATTCAATATAGGGCGCGCTTACCTGCTCACCAGAAATGAAAAAAAAATGGGATTAGGATGCCTAACGTCAATACGACATTTGGTTGGGCCAGAAGCGTCAGTTTAATGTAGGAATTTTCGCGCATGTGATAGCGGCGCACTCACGGGGTCTTCGCCGTCGTAGATGTCGGCCCTCAAGTCGAAGGAGCGTACGCGACAGTCGTTTTCAACAATGGCGTGCCAGAACAATTTGCGCTCTAGCTTTGCTGCTACCACGTCGACAACTACGCGTGTCACGCAACTGCAAAAGGAAGAAAAGTCGTGTGTTACATGTGACAGTCTGTCTGAACGAGATCGTTTGTCATGCTACTCAAACGCAACAAGCAGGAACAGAAGACACAGTGAGCGCTTATGCACACCCGTGTAGTTTAAACACTGCAAGTAATAAAAGATATCCTTACTTTGAAAAGCACGTATCGCTGTGAAACTTGCGCCTCTGTTCCCGATATGAAAAGTGTCGAATACTTTACGCGCACAGTAGTTGCCTTGCTTCAAATGCCTCTTATAAAATAGAGGCAGACTTCTGCAATCCACGAAATGTGAAGGCCGTATGACCCAGATATCTAGATGAAAGATCATGCTCCCATACTAGGTTGGACTTAGTACGGCCCCGTCCAGTTGGACCTAGTAATTGGTTTGATAGTTTGGCTGGTAGATATCCCAAGCAAATGAGACGATTCTCTAAGCGACGTGACTGTTTAATGAAAAATCAGTAATTTTTTTGTAGTGTTTAACTTGTATGCATGCGCATTTTCTCGAGGTTTCTTTTCGCCTTTTTAAGAACAATGCAGCCACTTGGGTCTGGTATTACCCTCTTTGCGTTTGTTTACCTTGCGTATCACAATAGTCACAGAAAGTGGGAGCCTAATTCAACAAGGACAATTTAATGAAAAATGGAAATGGTGCTCAAGTGGCTGACCTGTGCCGCCGGAGCAGTACGACGATCAGCAGCGCAGTCTGAAAGACGTCGAAGTTACTCGGTTTGTCGAAGAGGGAACATCTGAATCCCACGAGCTCCACTTCGTAACACTTGTACGCAAGCAGCTCGAAGCAGCCTTTGGCAAGCAGGGAATTCCACTGCTCGAGCTCCTTGAAAAGCCAGCAGGCTTCATTGACACGCCACGTGCACGAACGGGAGTAGTCATCGTCGTTCGGGTTGGCGTTGCCTCCAAGTCTGGGGCGATAACCTTGGACAGATGGACGGCGGCCAAAAAAGAAATGTGTTAGGACAATGCAGCCTTGTGCCGGAAGGGGTGATCTGGCATTTGTAAAGTGGTTTTTTTGGTAGCAATCCCGGGCTGCCGATCGTGACTACTGCTCTGCCAGCCAGCCCGCCCCCCCATCCCACCCCCCCCAAAAAAAAGAAATGAAAGGATAGCGGTAATCCCTCTTACAGGTTGCTCATATGATGTGAAGCTGTTATAATAAGCCTATTTCGTGTTCACAAACATATTATTGTACATTAAATATCCCATTGGATTCATCATGTATTTTCCGGTTTAACCTAACTAAAAGTGTACACGTGCACATAGAACCAGTTACGCGTATTTTTTTATTTTTTGCTTTATCGTCGATTTGCTTTTGTCCTTTTGGTGTACACGAGGGTGCGTTTGTGTTCACGTCAGCTGCGGAACTCCATTGGCACAATGTAGGTGCCTAGAAATGGTGCACAGACGTTAGGAGCGGTACGAGAATTTGTGCAACATTGATCTCCAAATGAAATGTCCTCATTATATGGTGCATATAGGCGAGGCTCGGTTGGGTCCACCATTTCAAAGGAAAAATTATGCAAGTGCTACGTATGGTAGTGATTGACGTTAAACGAAACATTGCGCCGGCAGTTGGTTGTCCAGCTTTATTGGAGGCTCTATAATGTACCAGATGAGAAAACGTTCGTGTGTAAAGTAAGCAATTGAGTTATGCGAGCCCTCCACGAGACGGACCCACGACATGTCACGTGAAGACGCAGGGTCAAGGGAAACAACGCCTGCGTTGCTGTAAATTCTCTCTTGGGCAAGACTTTGCCACTGTAGCAAATTTCTTAAATGAGCACACCTTTTATATCATTCATGTCATACACGCCACGAGTAGGTTACGTTCGAAGATTTCATATGTAATATAGTTAAATGAGCACCACGCCAGTACGACGGTTAGAGCATGACGTACATGAAAGTGCCATCACGCCTTATTGAAGTCATGGCGTGCCCCCATATCATGTGTAGATTGATCAAATTCATTGAAAGTTCATCGAGTTGAAGCAATGATCATGTCTGCATAACCGGCCAGAGAGATTGGAAGTGTAAGAACGCGAAATGTTAGCAAAATACAGGACTGTTCCCCAGTACTGTATACTAGCTGGTGTATGCCGCTGCATAGTTCACTGCAGCCATGTAGTCTGAATGTTCCCAGGGAATGCAGTTCTGCCGACTCCTCCGGAAGTGGAGGGGGACGAGGCGCACCGACAATATCGGAAGACAGGATTGCCTTTCAGATCTCGCGGAAAAGGGACTATGAGCGACATCGAAGAATTGACCAAGCGATTGAAATAAATACGGGCAAGCTGCAGGTCAAATGAAACAACGCCTGCGTTGCTGTAATTTGTCTGTGTTGCGTTAGAGTTGGCCAATGTATAGAGTTTTGCAAAATAGCAACATCCTAAACGTGACATGTCCGTCTGAATTTCATGTCGTAATGTTGAAAGCGCAAATCAGTGCGAACAAGTTATTTTTTAATAGATTGCCGATGTCGGTGAAAGCCGGTGTCTTCAAGAACGATGCTATGCTCAGTAACACTCAAGCCAGATATCGGCTCTCACGCCCGGATAGGAATCGGTAAAACCTGCCGACGTCGACTAAGGCAGAAAAGCTGTCAGACAGTTTCTTGTCGGACGCCAATAACCTAGTATGACTGGCAGCGGAGCACTGCAATGCCTAACGCAAGACATTGATTCTCATCAATGTCAGTAGGTTGAAGTGATGAAAGCATGGGCGGCTAGTTGGAAGCGAGGGCGCTGAAAACAAATATTTATTGGAGAACTAAATCTGCAATTATACGTGCGCGTCACGCGGTGTCTTGTGACTCCATAGCATAATACACATCGAACGTGAAGAAACTAAGCATGTCTGGAACAGCTGCACTTGTGCTCCCAGGTTGCTCTCCGCGAGTTCAGGTTTGTATTAATGGACTTGTGGTCAAAGTACTTCAACATGCGGTATGCAATGTGCTAACTACCATGCACCAAGGTCTAAAAATTTGGAAATGCCGCGTAGATGAACAGAATCAAGGTAATGTGTGAAGTCGCATGGAGAAACTCCGATTTTTGTGTTTCGCCTAAATATATAGGTAGTCATTTAATAAACTTTGCAAATGTAATTACATGAAAAGTGTCAATGAGAAACGAGTTGAGCGGCATTAAAGACCCCAGACACAGCTTTGTGTTGCCTAGTATGTGCTGCATGAAAGGTTTTCCGAGCATGAAGGCCAGTGAATACACGCAAAATTGGGGCGCGACTGGCCGGTTGAACTACTTTGTCGCCTAATGAGCGCGACACCTAGGCTCGGTGTTCCGCTACTGAGGTGTTCGGCCGTTTCTGACAATTGAGAGGTGCAGCTACGGTTTAGTGTGACCGCTCAAAAACTTACTCAACGCTTCACAATCTTGCGTCTTAGACACCTAACGCAATGAACCATTCGCAGAGATGTCCAGTACTGACAAGACAAATACATTTGCCGAGAGAAAAGAAAAGTTAAAGACAGTAGTTACTGAACATGCCGTGTTGACTCGGGGTATCACGGGATGTGGACGGAGAATCCGCTGCGGCGGCTGGAGCCCTGTCAGAAGGCCTGGCTCCTCTGCTTCTCAAAGCAAGGCGAAACTCGCTGTTGTAAAGTTCGGGAATTCGGGTCCGAATCGGATGGTACCGCTCGCACATTTTCCTCAGCTTATCCGTGTATTTGAGATTGAAAACTTGCTCGTGGCTTGGTGCCCAATCCAAATCGCTGGCCATTTTCTGCACTTGAAGAGAAAAAAAAGTAAGAACGCAGCGTAAACATGCTTTGCAAATGCAGTTGCTGCAAAGGACAGCCAGTTACTGCTGTGAAGGACTGCCGACGGTTATGCTGCAAGCATTCGCACAGTGCAGTAACGCGCCCTATTGTACAAGACGCGTTTACTTAGAAGCTACAGCGGTAATTCGCAACATCTTCAGAGTCAAACATGTGCCATATAATACTGTCCCCGGTATCGGCCTACATCGAAATGACACTCTTAATTCGGACATGAGCATGACGAATGTATGATGAAGGCGTAGGGACGACGCGAAAATAAATAACGAAGGCTTACCGAGATAACGATCATCAAATTATGGCAGTTTAACGACGACGTCACGATGACTGTACTTCGAAGAAAATGTAAAACGACGAATGCCCGACAGGGTGTACGCCGGCAATTGTGTGAGGGCCATACCGAATAGTGATAGAACTGCAACGACCATATGACAAAGAATTCCTGGCGACGATGGAGTAATCCCGACAGAATGGCGACAACCTTATTAGGACAGAATGTCGAAGGAAGGAGGAAAGCAATACGACGAAGATTGCATGATGACAATGGTATGAAGGCGATGACACGGCGAGAGCCGGATGACGACGCTGGAACAGTGAAAATTGAAGAACGCCCATGAGAAGACACTTGGTGTCCCAAGGTAATAAACAATTTCGGTTACTTGGTGTAAGCGCATAGCTAGGTATGCCCAGAATGCATAAATAGCTAAAGAATGCCAATAAAGCTGTCAAATATAAGATGGAGGCTAAAATAACATTATAAACAAAGAAAAATTTCAAGAAGATGACGAGCATGGCGTTAAGGATCACGTGGGTTAACCGAAGACCGAAGAAGATAAAGAAGAAGTACTCAGTGAGGTGACAAGAGATGATTGGTGGAGAAGAGAAGTATCCGGTGAGATGGAAAGCGATGATTGGTGGAGAAGAGAAGACGACGAGAAGGATTACGTGGACTAACATGAAGGCTATAAAAGGGCGAGAAAGTGCGAGACAAGGGGGAAGAACAAAGCAGCGGAGACTCGGCGGGTCAGGGATGGTTCGACCGGAAGAGAGCGACGCCGGCTAATGCTCCGGTGAGCTCGCGTTCTACGGCTTCGCACCGCAGACTTCCTGCCATTCCTGAGCCCGTTCCGGGGAGTCCACGGAAGACGCTACCACCTGCTACGGCCAGGGGTGTCTCCAGAGCTGTTGCCACTCTTCGGGGTGGTGCCCCAACGCCAACATCATCGGCCACACCTCCACGGGCGTTTGGACCGGGAGCATGTACGACACAGCCAATGACGCCGCCAGCGACGTCGAACGCCACTCCGACGCCGGCTATGGGACCCATACGACGCCACATCCGCACCGAACCAGATGTGAGCACGAACGCCAACCAATAACAGTAGAACGCTAGTAGCAGTGTTACCAGGTCGTGTGTACTGATAGCCTTCATATTTTGTTAGGTTTGTGTGCTGGTGTTTGTGTCGCGTGGGTTGTATGAAATGTGCATCTGTGTTGGTACACCAGTCGCCTAGTCCATTCTTTCGGCCAGAGTGCACTCCGGAGGAGATCCGTGACAAAATCCAAGAATTCTTATAAGCCACCACGCTGTTACATTGCACGTAAATATGGATAGGAGAAACATTCAATCCAAGTCTTTCACTTAGGTGTCTTAGTGGCACACGCACGGCTGCGTTGGTGTTCTTTAGGTTAACTTTATGCAAACGTAACGAATTAAGTAAACGCGGAGGCAATTTCTTCAATAATTAGCCGGTTAAATATGCCACCTTTTGTGACGTCAATAGTGACGTCAATCCACTTTCATCGTCCGAGTGTCCAGAGATTTCCCCGAAGTCGTCCTGACGTGGCTGATCCAAAGTCAACGATTCTGATCGGTATGCAGTGATTTCTTATTCTAATTTTTCCAGACAATTCAATAACGCAACGTGTAAGTTAACTTAGGCTGATTTATCTATAACGAAACCTACGGTTTTAACGCGATAGCGTTAAGGAGCTCGTGTCGCAGAAAAGCCGTTGTCGTTGGCGTCGGCGTCCGCGGCGTTGGCCGTGAGCGATAAATCACGGCAGGCACTTCATAAATAAAAAGCAACTTCCAAGATGGGCTGGGTGGGAATCGAACCAGGGTCTCCGGAGTTTGAGACGGAGACGTTACCACTGAGCCACGAGTTCGATGCTTCAAAGCGGTACAAAAGCGCCTCTAGTGAACGCGGTGTTACCTTAGAAACGAGCTGTTTCTAAGGCTCAGGCGTGTGTCGCTTGCTGAGGCGCACATTTCGTTGTCGCGCCGAACGCTGCGTTGCTCGACGCTCACCGCGTCCGATGCGGGGCGCGTAGTCGCTGCGCCGTAGCCCAATATCCCTTGGCGGGTCGACGGGGACGCTGTCGCGTTCCACTCTTGAAGGCGAAGCTTAAGCGTCCTCCAATTTTTTTACTGTAGGATATGTTTCTATTTTTGGTATTTATTTTGAATGTCGTCCCCCATCGTGTCAAGAGATGAACCGGAAGTGCTGTGTAAGAAATAGGAGTGAGTCGACGCTACTGCCACAGAAAAGATGGATAAGATCACTTCATATAGCCACGTGAGCCTTCGCCTGTCAGATCATGTTCCAACAACAGGCCACTAGGCTCGCCGCTATAAATGAGAGTAGCTACTTTTGCTTGGCCCAAGTTGAGTCAATAATGAGTACGACATTTAACTGATGCTTGAGACAGTGAGATTCTTCACCACCACTACGTGACGTCGTTTGTTGAATCTAATGAAAATCCCGACACCGCGTGCACATTCTGGTAGGTATGTCCGTGTGTTAGTAATGTTCTTTTACGCCAGCTTCGGCAACTGTACGTGTCGCTTAGCATGCAGTGCTTGAAATCATGATATGAACCTGAATCACTTGCACACCCTTCCGACATTGATTGCTAAACGTATGAAAGCACGCGATCACTTCTAAAATTAAGTTAAGAGAATGCGGGGGTTTGCTCACCGCGCTCTCATTTTAAAGCGAATCTTTGTATTCGCTAGCGAAACCGGAATCCTTCCATCCCCGCTTGTGTACAGAAAACCATCATGACGCTCGCGCGTCGGCGTCATCTTTCAGGGCTCTGGCGCGTATCCCGCGCCACCGCGATCAGCGTCATTTTGACAGCTGTTTCAATTGCCGTTGATAATTCCAGCGGAGAATTTCTCTTCTCTTCTATCATCGTAATGGGGAGGCCGCGTTTACAGGGGTATGAGCCATTCGTAGTCGAAAAATAGCAAGCGGCAATAGCGGGCGTATGCTGCTAACTACGCTGTCGAGCAAACTAGAGACGTCGAACGCAAGCGACAATGGGGGACTGCAGGCGTACCATCTCTGACTCCGTTCTTGACGTTGCAGTTGAGCCTGTGTAGCGTTATTAACGCGAAGACGTAACCAATCATTGAGAGGGAAGAGAAAAAAAAATGGGGTTTTACGTGCCAAGGCCTCTTTCTGATTATGAGGCACACCGTAGTGGTGAACTCCGGAAATTTCGACCACCTGGGGTTCTTTAACGGGCACCTAGATCTAAGTACACGGGTGTTTTCGCATTTCGCCCCATCGAAATGCGGCCGCCGTGGCCGGGATGCGATCCCGCGACCTCGTGCTCAGCAGCCCAACACCATAGCCATTGAGCAACCACGGCGGCTGAGAGGGAAGAGAGAAAACAAGGACAGGAATGGCAGGGAGGTCAACCAGAAGAGCACCAACTTTGCTACCCTACACTGGGGGTGGGGGGAAAGTGGAATAGAAAGAGGAAAAAAGGGAGAGAGTAAGCACTGAGAGCGTGTGAGAGGAACACTACACACATGGATACTCGAAACGGTCTGTTAAGCAGGTGCACTTCAAGTATTGCACTAGTGGACGAATCGCTTTTCGTGTCAGTGACGGGTGTGGCTACGGTCCGAGTATCTTTGACTCTGAACGGTCTTGAGTCCAGTCGGTGTAAAGTCGCCCACAGAAAGAGGCTTTGTACATCGTAGCGAGCGCAGGTGCTCAATAGGTGCTCGATGGTTTCCCCGCACCCACAGGAGTCGCACATGGGGCTTTCCGCCGTTCCCAAACGATAGGAGTATGCGTTCGTGAACCCCATTGCCAGGCGCAAAGGGCACAGCAAGGTGGTTTCACCGTGGGAAAGACTAGATAGGAGTTGCAGCCGTAGCGTGGGGTTGAAGACACTTGAAATCCAGAGATGTTGCGACTTTTTGCGTGCAAGTAGGTGAAGTTCCCTGCAGCGTCCGACCTCGCCAAAAGTGTTGGACGCGCCTGGGTACCTTCGTGGGCAGCCTTGTCAGCTAGGTTGTTGGCGACGATGCCACAGTAAGCAGGAATCCATTGAAATATGATGTGCCCTCTTTCTAGAGCATGGTGGTGCACTTCCCTGATGTCAGATATCTGCTTGTAAGTTCTGCGATGCAATGCAGAATGGATAAATTGAAGAGCTGCCTTAGAATCAGAAAATGCGACCCATTTCTCTATTGGCCTTTCGGTGTCGTATGTCATAGCGGCATGGAGAGCTGAAAGTTCTGCGGACGTAGATGTAGTCGCGTGCGACAAATTGAATCTAACCTGCTTAGCTGGAACAACGACTGCGGCAGTTGAGCTGGTAGGCGAGGCCGAACCATCGGTATATACAGATATATATGCGGTCATGATACGTCTGGTGAAGTAATAGGAGCGTAAGTTGCTTGAGAGCCGGTGATGGATGACTGAAAGTTTTTTTTTTTACTTCCAGGAATAGCAAAATTCACTTGAGGCTAACGCAAGCATCACAGTGGAGATGAAGGCTTCGCCGCCGGTTTAAAAGATGACGGTATGCAATCTGGATGAGCACTAATCAATCTTGAAAAGGTCGCTTGAGGTCTCTTGGCCGGTAGGGAGGCCAAATGATGGCCGGGAATTATTGACAGATGGCGAATGTAGCTGTCGCCTCTCTCAGAACGCACATGTGTCTAGATAATATTGTCCCCAGGGATGGCAATTTTTGCTTCTGTTGAGGTGCACCGAGGCAGCCCTAAACACGTGCGTAGGGCTTGACCTTTTATGCTCTACAGAGCGTGAAAGTTCGCCTTCCATGCATTTGAAAACACTAGTAGACTAACGTAGGAGTCCGAGAAACAGTACCTTGTACAGCTGCATCATAGAATGGACTGGTGTACCCCACTTTTTCCCGCCGAGAAATTTGAAGACTAGTGCAACGGCAAATAACTTCTTAAGACTGACGCAGTGAGGGCTCCACGAGAGGTTGCGGTCAATGATTACACCCGGAAAGCGATGAGTCTTAACATAGGAGACAGCTTGACCATTGATTGAAAAAGGATACAATGACATTTTTCTGCGCATCAAACAAACCAATGTGCACTTTTCAGGAGAAGCACTGAGGCCTTGTTCTCGGAGACAGGGCGCCGTCATGGTTGCCGCCCGTTGAAGTCTGCCTCGTACCTGAGGGCGAGTCACCGCTGTTTGGATCGCACCGCTGGTACGATCTGTTGGGAACTCGGCGCTGACGCCCGTGGTTGTACCTGGGTCGCAAGCCCCAAGGGTAGCGTTGGCCTGGCGGCCTGGGGTACAACTGGAAGCATCCGAAGGTCCCGGCAAAGCATGAGTCGACTGGTAACAACGAAACAACTTGTTTATTTTAACATCGCAAAGAGTTGGCGGTCAGGTTTGACCGAAGTAGAGAGACGGGAGAGCACTTCACTCAACAGAAGAAATCTGAGCCCTCCTTTTGGCGTCCGGGGCAGCTGTTTTTATACTCTCGCAGTTGAGGGCAAGAAGGAACCCCTCAAAAGACGAGCACGTGAATGTACAATGGGCTAATGGTGACGCACACTGTCGTAGCGCTGCCGTAGCACCATGTCGAGCACGATCTCGTAGCACCCTGTTGTAGCGATGCCGTAGCACCATGTCGAGCACGATCTCGTAGCACCCTGTTGTAGCGATGCCGTAGCACCATGTCGAGCACGATCTCGTAGCACCCTGTTGTAGCGCTGCCGGTCGGGCACAATGACTCTAATGAGAGGATGATCCCTGCTTTCGCAGCGCCTGGTTCTGGCACAATGACTGGAATGCGAGGGTGATCCTTTGCGGTCGCATCGCCGCAGTCGCGCCTGGAAACACCTGCCGATGAGCGTTGCGGCGACGACGATCGGGCCAAAATGTCTGCCGCCCCGCCGCAGTCGCGCCGGCAAAACCACGTGTCGCAGGCGAAACGCAACACCGCAGAGGCCCAGATGCAAATGTCGCCGACGCATATCGAGACAAACTGTCGGCGGTAGGTACTCCGCCAGTCCAACCAGGACGAGGTTGAACAAAATAGGGCTCAACACTCCACCCTGCGGCACACCACGGCAGATGTAATGTTCTGAAGTTGGGCCGTCTTTGGTCTGTAGGAAAAAGCACCTCTGTCAAATAGTCCCGAAGCCACTAATACATTAGGCCACCAACGCCATCAATCTCAAGCGAATTCAGTATGGCATCATGGGCGACGTAGTATGCTCCTTTATTTAGAAGTGCCCCTGATAGGCGCTTGAGGATTTTTTTTTTATTGTGAAGCCAAGTTACGTTGTCAATGATGTTTTCGATGGACGAGCGGCCTCGACAAAAGCCCGTCATGGCGTCCGGATAGATGTTGAATCACTCTAGGTACCATTCCAAGCGGACAAGAATCATTCTTTAGATCACTGAATTATTGAGAAAGGCTTACAAACCATCGGGATTAACCCAGTGACAAACACCGCGGCCGCCCGCTTCACTGGTTAACAATTTGTACGGAGTGCTCGGGCGGAGATTTTTTTTTGCCTCTTGTACTTTGCAGTGCGTTACCAAGGTTAGCCCATGTCAACTCAACCAACCTCTCACATTTCTTAGCCAAAAAATGTTCTCAGGCGGTGGCCATGTTGATGCTGTATGCCAAAGACCTTTTTTCATTAATATGTACTTGCGCCGTAAGTGGATTAGAAAAGACTCAGGCAGCGATTCTCTTGAAAGAATGATCGGGAGCACTTCACATACCTGGACCGCTTCGCGAGATTTACATATGTCCACCGCCCTGCACTGTGCCAAAATGTGGATTTCGAAACTGAATTTGCACATGGAGGCAACATTTCACATGAAGCATCGCTTGGGGTAGCGAACGGCGCGTTAGGTTTGAGGCCCTTTTCTTCAATCTACGCATTCACAAAAGGCAGAACGGATCAAGATGCAATCCAACTTTGCTCGGCAAGCCGGTATACGAAGTCGGGGTCGCTTGTACTTTCGATTTCTGCTGCGTAAGTAGTGTAACGTATGACTGGGGCTGAATCAGCCCCAGTCATAGTTGTAGTCGTAGTCATAGGAGTTGGGCCCGAGCTAAATCTTCCTCTTTAGGTATTTCCCTCGTAAATGCTCATTGTGCGCTGAGAGCTCATGAATAGTGGCTTATGTGCATGCCTCGAAATGTTCGAGCCACTAGAATACTTGCACCCCCGCGGGAGAGACAAAAATACCACAGAAAGCCCCTGTTATAAGCAAGGATATGTGTATTCATGATTGGTTGACCGGTGGTTGTGGAACGCGTCCCGTAACTTTCTTAGTCGCCAGCTGTAAGATACGCACGCTCCTTTTCTATAAGGAGATCGCTCATGCACTAGGCGAATTGCGTAAGGGTACTTTATTTCTTCCTTTGAGGCACGGGTACGTGGTGTTAAGCGTGTAGTATGTCGGGCTTGCTTTCGCTGTGCATCTAAAAAAAAGTCTCGGATTATACTATTACGGAGCTGAGGTTCTAGAAAGTTAAAATTGACGCTTCAGGTAGCACGAGGCGCGGCCGTCGCTCAAGAGCTGTGCGGAGTGTCAATGTGGTGGCATCGGACCCGAGTAACAAGTGTAATCGTGGAAACTCAACACTGAAAAAGATCGGTTCTGAAGAATGCAATAGTGCACATAATGTATCCATGTACATCTAGAATGTCTGCGAAAATCTATGTTATGAAGGACGCCATAGCAGAGGGTTGTAAATTTGTTTTGACCAGCTACGTTTCTGGAATGGAAGCCACTTTGCATGCAAGGTGTGCATTCTGCCTCTTCGGAATGCGGAAGCGGAGTGCGGAAATTGAACCCTCGACCCCGTGTACCGCAGCGCCATAGCCACTGAGCTGACGGCCCGACAGTTACAAGCTGAAAAAAAAAGCGAAATGCCAGTGCTCTGACGCGAAAACATGAAGGAAAACGTGCATACAGGCGTCGTCTTGAAAAACCATATAAGTGGCCGAAAACAGCTGTTAAGCTCTCGCAGCAGCTTTACTTTGAATATGAATGCGAGCATGGGTGTCTGTTGCACGCCGGTACGAGTTATAAAGGAAGCTTCAGCGTGTTGATGAAGACTTGCTACCAAAGATGGATTCGAAAATGTGATCCTTACTCACAGCCTCTATTTGCGACAAAAAAGAGGAGTGCGCGTGTAGGCCGCTGGAAGGGATAGAAAAATGGTTTCAAGCCCTTACAACGTTAAGGCTATCTTTGCATGCATGAAGAGATTCTCCAGCTTGTGCGAAGCAATGCAGTCGCACGTGCAGACAGCAAGTTGTGTTGGGCATAATACTGGCCAGAAAAAACATGGGGAGAGATTCGTACCGTGCCGAGAGAATGTCTTACATTGTGCCGTCATTTGGATCATGTTACAGCCGATCGGGTCGATGCATTATTTGAGGTAAATTTCGCCACTTTGAAAAACACAGGTAAGTCACATGTGGCATCGCATTGCTGGGCATGTGGTTGTAAGCGTCCATTTGATTCTACGCACAGGCTTTGAAAGAACAAGGAAGCTCTTCGCACATAGGAGACACCACATTCAAAAAGTGGTGGCAATTTCGTCAATGACGTTTACTATCGCGCCAAAGGAAAATTATACTGATCTTTATAGTGATGGAATCTTTTCAATGGTGTCGCGGGTGGGTTTTCCTTAGGCCTTGTTTTTCGGGAGTCCGGGCAGGGCTTTGGCTAGTTCATATGCTTGTCAGCAATAAGCCTTCAGTCGCGAGTCGGCGTTCGCTTTGCGAGCGAAAGTAGACTGGTTCTGTTAAATACTGGGTTAGTGTTGGGCGAAGCCTCACAGGGCAAAGTGCGACGGGGTACATTTACTTCAATGACCATTATGGTAGTGAACGACGGAAAATGCCCCTAGCACCTAAGGCAGAAATCTGGTGCTGAACAAACTCCTTTCGTGCCCGCTCCTTAGGAAACGGCACGGTAATTGTGGCGAGAAAGAGACGCGGTACTGGGCCTAGAAAAGTTTTGTTCTGTTACTAGTACATCGCTTGTACCACTAAAGCCGAGGCGGCTGTACTGCAGCGAAGACTGCTACAAAAAATTGCATAGAACCTCTTAAAGCGAAAAACAACTATTAGGGAAAGTATGTGTCCTTTCTTTCATAACATTCAACGCTACAAGCGAAAGAAACCTTTCTGAAGGCTGAAAGCCGAGGCGCAAGCTTGTCTGTCGCCTATGAAAGAAACATTTAGCACGCTCCCTTTTCGCAATATAAATCTGAATTCACCTCGTTGTGTGGAATATCTACCGTACGAAATGCGTGGGGGGGGAGGTCAGAACTTACGTACCTTTAAATGAGCGGAGTGGCATGTTCGTGCGACCCGCGGCCACACGGCATGCCACGAAATCCTGGTAAGACGCCGACAGGAAACGTAGATATACCGAGTAGTTGTGCGAATTCACGCAAACAAAGATTAGCCCACAAGTTTTAATTTGGATACGTGAAGTTAGTCCGTAGGAAACTGAGAAAAACCACGGCGGAATACATGCAGCAAAAGTTTAATTTGTTTGTGTAGTCTATAGGCCCGAGGCTTTTACAAAGAGCAGTGGCACACAAAATTGTAGGCACACTTCTTGAAGTTGTCAGTGTTCATTATTGTGGCCATGGAGGCAGGCAGGTGGTTCCATTCATTGCTGGGGCAAGGAATATACGCGTTCAGGCAGATGTCGCTGTGACACAACGAAACCCCAACCTTAAACTGATGGTCGGTACGGGATGACATGTACGACGGAGGAAAAAACAGTTGGTTGTTAAAGGTGGTGTTATGGTAACGTTCATGAAATACAAAGCCGAAAGCACCTGGGGTAAACAGCAACGGCGGGAAGAATAGGGTAAATGTTCATAGAGGGTGGACACTTGCAGTTCTTGAACAGTTATACCGAATAAATCGGCTGGCACGGTTCTGTACCGATTCGATAGCCTGCGATAGGACTAGATGACCGGGGTCCGGAACTGCATGTGTATTGTAGTTTGGGCTATATTAGAGCTTTCTAGAGATTAAGAATTACAGTCACAGTGGCAGACAAAAACTGACGAATGAATCCAAGCATGCGATTAGCGTTATTAGATGTGAAGTGAAAGTCGTCAACGGTAGCAATAGTGGCATAGTCCGCATGCAGTGCAGGCTGTATAAGAGAGCCACCTTAGCAGCCGACCAGGCTTCTTTGCAGGGCTTGAAAAAAATCTGTCAGGATAAGAAAACTAGGCGCAGTGTTGATTAGCTTATCTAGCAGCCCGACGCAGGATACGATGGAAGCGTGAACTGCCCGGTAAGAAATTACATTAGCTGTGAACGATGATTGCCAGTGTCAGAATACCGGGAACGAACACGCGTACCACTATACGAATAAGCTATGCGTCAACCGCGTTGCACAAGGCTGAGCTTCATTTCTTCGAACGATTGCATCTGAGACACGTGATAATGCTCGCCGATATGCCTTTGCGCTTTCATATGAAAAAAAATATTTGGGGTTTTACGTGCCAAAACCACTTTCTGATTATGAGGCACGCCGTAGTGGAGGACCCCCGAAATTTTGAACGCCTGGGGTTCTTTAACGTGCACCTAAATCTAAGCACACGGGTGTTTTCGCCCCCATCGAAATGCGGCCGCCGTGGCCGGGATTCGATCCCGCGACCTCGTGCTGAGCAGCCCAACACCATAGCCACTGAGCAACCACGCCGGGTGCTTTCATATGAAGAGTCATGACATGCTCTCGAAAGAGGATGTAACCCGGCGGCGTGTTTAGAGGAGTAAAGGGTTGTATTAGCGTTGGTCTGCGTCTGTGTGCCTTTAAAGCACATGTACCTGGAATGTGTTATACCAATGAATCCAAAAAGCCGCACTGCCGGAGAGAGCGAAAGCTAAAGAGAAAGAAAGAGCATGTGAAAGAGCGGGCACGTTTTTTGCAGAGTCCGCCCTCCGACCAACCATGAATACGACCTTCCGAGCAGGAGAAACCTACATATTAGCGCAGGCGGAGTGGTGCCGTTGACAGCGCTCGCAGAAACCCTTAGTGGATAACAAGAAATTGACGAATATTTCAACCTACATGAGTTCTTGTGCACCTGCATGATGTTTACTTGTTAAGAACCTGCTGTAGAGGCTCCTCAGGTAGGTCATCGCATGCCAGAAGCCTTGTCGCGTAGTTGAAATGTTGAAGTCTTTTACATCGAAGTAGCGACTGAAGTTACTCGACAACCATGTCGGCGAAACAGCCTAGACAGCAGATCGTGCGCATCGTGGTTGCGCGTGCCACCGACACCCGTGTTAGGAGCAGTGCGCGATGGACTTCGAGCGTTGGCAAACAGCAGTGAATGACCAGCAGTAAATCCTAGGCACATTCCTCCGAACACGGGGCTTATGTGGTCTACACGCGCACAGCTGCAGCGCTCCGCGTATCGGAGACGTAAGCCTGCCGGTCACACACGCGGAGAATGGTGGGTATTGCCAGCGTCCGAGTCCGGCGCCAAGATAGAGCGTGGTCTATCCCGACGCCGCGGACACGCACCGACTGCTATGACTTCTACGTTAGTGGGCCTTGCGACGAAGGTGGCATCTCTGGAAATGAGGCGTCCACGCGCACACCGACGTGATGCCGGGCTATGCAGCAAGTAGACTTTCGTCACAAGTTCGGAAAGAAAACGTGTGGTCACGTAACGTGCCTTAAACACAAAGGGTACTGCTCTCAAAATGGAAGTGAACTTACGTTTCGGACACCATGCGAGTGTGTTGCTGATAGCGGCACGACGTTTAGAATGTGCCAGTGAGGTTGTGTCAACGAGGAACGTGTGCTTGTTACGAAGCAGCAATTGTCTTTTTATGTGGTGAGTCATCAGAATCATTTGTTTAACGAAATGGACAATACGGGGAATAAAGTAGACAAGTACCCGTTTGTGTGTGCTGCAGTCCCAGCGTTGTCAAGTAAATAGCAATCATAGTCTTCCGCATTATTTACGCAAGTATTAAGCGTGAGCGTGTGCGGCGTTCTAACGGATGCCTGATCAGTGTCAAGAAGTGCACCCAAGTGGATGCTAGATAGTTCCGATAGATGTCCTTTGCACTTCCTGGCTTAATGTTGTACAGCGTTCCAACGGATGCATTATGAGTGGCAAGAAGTGCCTCCAAGTGGGTTCTAGATGGTTGGTATGGGTGTCATTTGTACTTCCTCCCTTTATGTTGTAGCTCCGACGACATAAAGCTTACGTCGCGAACTAGAAAGAGCGTTAAGCTTTTTCGACGTGAGAAACCGAGTCCTAGAGAGGTTATGGGCATTGATGGGGTCATGTTTGCTACCAAGGTGGAAAAGAAATATGTGGCCCAAATGTGCGTTGGCAAATTACATGGAACTATAAATAAACAAGATGCGCAACTACCACTGCCAAAGAAAACCGTGACAGACGGCGATAGGATGAATAAAAAAAGTGGCGTCTGGAATGAATCTAATTTTTTTTTGTATCTGAACCAAACAAGCAACCACGCGAATGCATATGGCGTCCCAAAGCCAGTTGAAATATGTGCGCTGCAACAAGAATGCGTCGTAAATTTAGTGCGCAGGCTAGAATATGCCGGTCGTGTGCCTGACCTAAAGGAACATTTGAAGTTGCCAAACGAATCATGAAGAAAGCGCCGTGCAAAATATAAAGGAAGTCTGCAGACATGACCGAGTGTCATGGCATGCCGAAACGACCAACTAACATGCAACATTCACCGGCAGAAGTCACCGTCTGAAGGAGCTCCATACCACAGAGTCAAAGGCTTCGAGCATAGCGACAAAAACGTACATGGGAACAAACAAGGCTAAGTACAAGCAGAAACAAAGGTATGCAAGCACTAAGGGAGATATTATGTTCGCCATTGCGGAGGGAGGCTTGAAGACTGGTGCTAGCCAGGCGCATCAGAGCGTGAAACTAGATTATTAATGAGCGATCAAAGTATTACTATGTGCTTCAGGCAGGTTTCTGCCGATGAGTGTGCTACGATCAAACTGACATTGCTTCCTTGAGCATAAAAATGAAAGAAAAAGATGAAGAAGAGAGCTCTCCCAAGATTGTGAGGAAGTTTATGTGAAGGAGTGCTGGTAATCGCTACTTAGCAGTACACAAACCCCAAGTTCTTCGCCTCAAGGTTTCCGCAGCACTAGGGCCATGCAGGAAAGCAGAACAAAGTGCGTATAAAAACATAAGATTTCAGCATAACATAAGTGCGCATAAGACGTAAAAACAAAACAAACACGAGTTTTACAGCATGTGGTTACTAGCACAACGCTGTGCGAAGCGAAACGTGTAGGATCTCGTGCAGAACCGCATGTAAGATTCAAGTTGACATGCACAAAAATCCAAGTATAGAAATACCATTCCAGCAACTGCCATAAGCGTCCCCTGTAGTTTACAGAACAGAAAAAAGTATAACTATACATATTTTTTCCGCAAACCGTAGCCATGTCAAAACCGACGCGGATCGTAGTAAACAAAGCATGTCATGGTAATTGATGTACCGGCTATTCACACGCTCCTCCTGCGGATTTCAAGTTAACACCGAGCTGACGTCCAGCTGAGCTCCAACGAGTCAAGCAGTTAGGCCGATAAATTCAGAACATAAATGCGTTGTGAAATTGAGCCGGCACTCAGCATAGCTACCGACTAGACGGTCTGAAGCATGGAACGGCACAGATTCACGGGCGTATAGGAATTAAAATATAAATGGCGATTGTATTGCACGTTCACACCCGGTGCTCGATGATCCGAACCAGAACATTGTTACGAGGAAAGAGTTACATCCATTGGGCACTCGATCACCGTATCCTGGTCTTGTTGAAAGAATATAGGTATCACCGATGGCCTCAACTAAAACAGAGATAATATAAGCAAGTGCGATTTCCCCAAACGGGAAAAAAAGAACAAAAAGGATTTCAAATGAAGTGCCTGAACCAGCAAATAAGGAGTATTATGTGCCCGTCGCTTCACGCTTGCGGTTGTCTAGTACGCGTGCTTTTTTACGCATACTCAAATCCTACCCGAATGACGTCCAACGAAAAAGGTTGAGCCCTTTCTACACGGAGAAATTGCGACATTGCCGTTACTTTGTTTCGCGTATGGTCACGAAAGTCATGCTTGCCTGCAAAAGGCGTGCGGTGCCTAGCTTCGCTGCGACGGGGCTCCGTAAATGTCCGAGCGAAGGGCGCACACTCCGAATGTGTAGAGACGGTGCCTGATACTGCAAAACTAACGCGTGGCTACCGGCAGTGGCAGAATATATGGGATGGAACAAAGGGGGCGTAACTACTGACGTCACGAGAGCTTGCAGGTAAGCGGACGTCACTACGCACGGTGCCTGCACCGATACGATATCTTGAGGCTGTGCGACAAAAGGGGCAAGTGGATCAAAAACTACGACATTGTTATGTATCTACAGCGATTATCATTCTCACGCAACGTCGGGAACTATCCAGTTGATGTGTCCTTGTCTGTTTAATCGTTTTCCCCGACTGTAAAATTTAAAGAATATCAATTATTCTTTTTCTGTTCGGGTTAAAATCCAACTTTCCTCAAGCACAGCAACCTGAGGCTATTGTACGCTGTCCACAAATACGCGCGGATGACGCAATTATGACATCTTTCCTTACCCAATAGTTTCGAGCGCGCTCCACAGGCGCATGCCCGGCTGATAAAACGCAGAACGGCTGTGCTTGAAGTTGTCAGTGAATGCGAAATTTCCACCTTTGATAGATGCAGTCGAGCCGTTGTTCATTCAAAGTCAGATAAACCGAACTTAATTGAATAGTGTCACGAAATCAAAATGAGCAACGCTTGGGAGGCCGCGTTTAGTGATAGTTTCTTTGAAGGGTCTGAAGGTGCAGACGCCGTGTTCAGTGGCAGCGTGGTAGCGCATCCTTGTAATAACGCGAATAATTTTATTAAGCCTGTTTCCAATGCAAGCCATACTGACCTAAAAGCACCGCGAGATTAGAGCATTCCAAAGATCCGGGCTGGCTCGAAAGCCCGGGCCCAGCCACTGGCCGGACTCGGCCGGGGTTCTGCCCAGAAGCTTCGTGCTCGGGTAGGGCCCGGGTCTTATACCCTTGTCCCATGGACACTCGAAAGTCTTTTGAGCAAAAAGCTTGTCCCGAAAAATAGTTTTGTTCGCAGACACACGACAGGGAGCGCTCTCTTTTCCAGAAGTGGTCTTTTCAGGAAGATGAGTTCGTCGATCTCTTTTACGGCTGAAACGGATTAGCCTAGAAACCAGCGGGCGCCATTGATTGTCATATCTAAAAAAATAGGCAAATGCGTATTTTTCTGTCGCCTAGGCTTATCGCAAAAAATAATTTTGTGTCTCGCAGAAGGTGCAGTTTATAAATCCAGTAATGCTCATTTTATTCTTCACCCTCGTGAGCGAGTCGAATGGGTCTTGAAAGCAGGTCGAACACTCCCTAAACTACTATAACAAATCTTTATATTAACATCTCTTAGTCTGTTGTTATTAAGTTTATATGAAAACCGTGTAATAAAATCAATTTTCACTTTATATTTAGACAAACATCAGTTTATTTTGGCAGATTTTATTTCGAACATGCTTTCGGTAAAGCATGTCCAGAAGAAAAGACTAAAAAGAGATCGTAGGTGCGGTGTGTCTGCAGCGCTACACCTCTTCAATAAAAAGAATTTCAACTTGGTAAAAGATCGCTTACGTAAAAGTGTTTTTGGATGCTCGTGTGACAGTGGTATTTGTCAAGCGCAGATTAGGCCCGAACATGCGCGCTATTTGCAACGAATCCCAGGAACGGAAGGATATTTCCTCAACTGCGAAGCTTTCTTTTATAGAAAGCTGAACGAGTTTTTTTTTCTAGCTCAGCGCTACCTTGGAGCGGATGACAATATTTCCTTTCATAAACCTTCCTCTACCTCGTTAAATTCAGCAGAACTAATTTGCCACATTCAGTGTCCCAACGTTACAAGTTGTCGATTGATTCGCCCTCGCGCTGCCATCGACAAGTCTAGTGGTTAGCTCCGATGGTAGTGCGAGCGGCCCTAAAGGCGGTGGTCCCGGCTTCAAATCCCGGGACAGGACAAATTTTTGATCAACTGTGAAACTTACTTGCAGAGCAACCCGTACGGGTTTCCTTTGTAGCTTCGTGCTACATTAGGAGGGATGACAGTTATCCCTCTCATGTTCTTAGAGTATTGAAATCAAGTGGCATCAAGCGATTCTGAACTATTCGTCAACAACTTAACTTCTGTGCTAAGGGATTGCGCAAATCGCTACTCGTGACTATGATTTTTGTTCTCTATTTATTCAACGCAGTTGAATACTCTGTCGTAATTTATGGAATTAATCGAACTAATTAAATTTACACTTCAAATGTCCATTGTTTTTAGATCAGTACTTTAAGTCTGCACAGATGCATTAAGATTTGGCAACACTGGTGAAAGGTACGTGAAAAAGAAAACAGAACGCCAAAAATTTTACTCACAGAGTGAGTTTCTAAAATTTTTTCACACATGAAATGCCTAAGCCCTCGTTTTCACAGCCTTGTATATGTTTTTGTAGTGCTTGATTGGCTCCTTGCGAAGGTTTGAAGTGAAAGAACAGTCATATCCAAATCTGATGAAAAATGGCTACATTGCATACGCTGTATATATACAATGGCTCTGCTTAACACCCTACGTGATGAGATTACACTAGACACAGTCCAACTGACCATAGATTGGGAAACAGGAATGCCGAAATTGTGGACTGAGAAAAATGACGCCGGTATAGTGAGGCCCAATGAAGGAATCGGAATGGCATGTTAAGTGCGCAATATTACTGCACATGAGCATAACCCATGCGCCTCACCAATTTCTGTTCAATAAGAAAGCTTCTAGTGGTCATGTAATGTGGGATTTTTGAAAGTTATTGGAAAACGTATTTATATTTACAATCGAGCCACATTTACTGGATTCAGTTACATGATTGTACATCGCAATGATTACAGGACATTCCAAAGTTGGATGAAATGACTATAGGTGGGTACGAGAGTGGTTACCTATTGTTTTGCTATATATTGTCGCACAACTAGTGGGAAAGCACAGTAGGGTTGTTCATATCACGCTTCAAAGCACGAGCATGGTGATCAAAGAACTTACATTTTTCTTCTTTAACAGCAACTTTAGAACTCGATGCATTGAAATCTGCCTTTTGCAAACATTCTTAAACTTTTTTTAATAAATCGTCATTCCTGAAGAAGCAGCAGCGGTTGCGCTACTTTCTGTGGCACTTTATTGCCGTGATCCTTCCCAATTTTCTTCACTATTCATTGTATGCATGTGTTTGGACACGGAATAGCAATTTTCGTTGGTTTGGCTAGTAATGAAGTGTTTATTTCACTCTCAAAGTTACAGAGTAGCCAGGAAGAGGAGACACAGGAGAAAAAGCTACTGTGATGCAGTTAAAGACCGCCCACCGCCCGTTCACTACATGACTCAATATAAGCGAGAACTCAACATAGCTTCGTATAGGCACAAGGGCTAATGAGCCGTGCCTGGATCTTTCGGGCTCAGGCCGGGTGTTGGTCAGGTGTCCAATCTGCGAGCCGGGCACCGGTGGTCCAACGCATGACACTTTCGGGCTCGGGTAGGGCACGGGCCGGGCACGGGCCGGGCCCGGGCCTGAAAAGAACTGACCGTGTATGCTTCAGGAATTTTAGGAAAAAGCTATTGCAATACTTGCGAATCTGTAGTTGTGTGCTAGTCGGGCACAATGGAACGAGGCAGGGTGCGACATCTCGTAACAAGATCTTCCGTTTCATTCGAGCTCTCCAGTCGGCTTGTGTAAAATTATGTGATAGAACGATGGCCGTCAAGCTTGGCTACCACTGGCTGCCCTTATTGTCGCCTTCTCGAGAGATGTTGCCGGCACACGCATCCCGAAGATAATTCTTCTGACTGCAGATCGCTAAAAAAAAAATTGAGAATTATTCGAACAAGGAGTTCAGAAAAGCGCACAGAGACTCTATGTACGCCTTGTGACACAACTAAGCAACCTACATAACTAAAAGAACGGAAGATTAAGGGAGGGAATACATGCTTTAGTGAGAGGGTTATAAAGTGCAAAAAAGTGTGTGAGAGAGGGCGAGGGTGTCTGTGTGGGAGAGGAGCATGAAAGTGTGCGTGGTAGAGAGAGTGTGAGCAAGACGATGAGTGATGGACTGTTAGAGAACCAGTAAGAAAGCATGCGTGAGAAACAGTTTCAGAACGAGTGTGCGTTAGTCACCAGATGTTCCAATTTGCTTGAGCAAAAGTTTTTAAGCGAGCTGTAAACCCCAGTAGAGCGAAACCAGCAACATATTTTTTGGCCTCTTGTCGCACTCTTTAAGGTATTTTTTTAGGTTCCGCCTGGTCAGTAATTAACTGATCCTCCAGCAACGATACAGCAGTTCTCCGCCGTCATTAGCCTTCTTTCTGCTGTGAATGATGTTAGCTCAGCAGACATGTTTGTTTCATTTAAAATGTAAAAGAAAGACATGGGCTATTTGATGACCTCTCAGGCCTTCGTCCCTTTTCGGCCCTAATTCCTTTTCGTCACTATACAAAATTTCCCTGGCTGGTAAAAAAAGCACTGTCTCTTGTACAGCGCGCAATCCGTTAACATTAACGGATTATTTTAAAGTGAAGCCTTCTTTGCCTGTTCATTCGACTTTTACATTTTTGCTGCTATGCTGCTACTGCCGCTGTCTTGCACACCACGTTAAAAAGTTATTAGAAGTCTATAAATGCATGGAAGGTGCGCGGTAGAGAGGAAAGTTGACGAGAGAAACTTGTTTGGTCGTTTCTATCACGTCGCCACAAGGGCCGCAGGAACTCCCTCTTGACTGCTGTAGTTACCCGTGACCGTCACAACTGCATTGCGGAAGCTGCAGTGCGAAAGCCGCAGTGCTTACTTTTGTACTAACGTGCAACAGTCAAGACGGAAGGTAAATGAAATGGTAGAGACCAGGTAGGTAGACAGGCAGATAAGTGGTACATTCCTGCTGTCGCCCCAAAAATGAACATCGTGCAAATCTGCAAAGCACACATCTTACGCAGGGCGTGCAAACGCACATCCCCATTAAAGCGCTTGTCCGCCTAGACGATGCCAAATGAACATTTCTGTGATCACCGCATGAGCTTTGGGACATTGCCGGTTCTTGAGGTCGAGGATTTGATCCCCAGTGTAGCGTCCGCATTTCCACGGGTGCGAAATAAAAAAACAAATGCTTGTGTCCTTAGATTTAGGTACACATTAGAGATCCCTAGATGCGCACCACTACGTCCAGCACTACGGCGGGCTTGATAATCCATGTGTGGTTTTGGCACGTAAAGCCGCACAAGTAAATTAAACTTTAACACTTCTGGCACGATGTGATGTGCCGTGTGAGGTAATATCAATTCTAGCATTCTAGGATGTATTGAAAAACGGCGCGCAACAAAGCCTCACGCATAAACGTCGCACTGTGTTCGGTGTACTATACCCAGACAAGCAGTAGTGGTTCTCGCAAGGTAACGTTCAACATCAGCTCACGATTCTTGTATTGTACTAAAGGCTGAAAAAAATGGAACTTTTTCGTACACATCACAGATACTTAACGCAAATCAAACCAAACACAGAGAGCATCGCTTACATCGATTCCCACAGCGCGTATTTTCACTCGAGCGCCCTTGCCTGTTGGGACACAAGTCCGGCGGTATTTTGTAGCTGCGAGGATAGTTAATTGTTGTTTGTTTGCGCTGTTGTGTCTTGGAGAGGTAGCTTGCCGCTTGGCCGTAGGCAATGAGCAGGCACGCGGTAGAGAAAGTGGGTACGAATGCGGTAGCTTCCGCTCTCGAAAACTATGAAGGTTGGTTATCAATTTCTCCGATGATCCCGGATGCAGTGGTTTAAACTTGGAAGCGGTCCGTACTCGTTCCTCTTCCAAGTGAAATCAAGCTTGTCCTCGCTCTTTGATAATTGACTTGGGATGCGAAACGTGTGAGAAAATCTTGTCATGGACTCCTGACTTGCCTACGCGGACGCAGCCACCGACAGTAAATTGTCTGGTTCGTGCTCAACTACGTTTGTCTGTGCACCGCATCAAAGAAGCTTGTATCCGCTTGACACGCTCGCGCCACAGTTTCGTCGCTTGTGCAAGATTTTCGCGAAAGGAATCAGCCGGTACGCCGACGATGCATAGTCGCGTGCGTGGCAGTCGTCCCTACAGCAAGCCGGCGGGCGCAATTCCCCTCGTGGTGTGAGCAGCGCAACGATAGACGTCCAAGTAGTCTATGACGGCGCCACGAATGTCACGCCGCTTATTTTATAACATCTACACGTAACATTTTAGGGCTCTCTTGAACCATTCAACGAGCCTGTTTTCCTGTGCATGGTAGAAAAAAAAAGAAAACAATGGCGTATACCGCGTTCCTTAGGGAACGTGGTATACGTCACAGCCTAGTTTGGTCTCGTGCAGAAGTCAGCAGGTCATAGGAGTAGGGTGTGTCTGATCCTGAGGTCCGGGCATTGGAGGCAAATCAAACACAGGCGCGAATGGCTCAGGGTGGTTTGCGTTCAAAAAAGCTACGACTTCGTGGCAGCTGCCAGTTTACGGCAAACGAAACGTCTAGCTAGCTGACACGGTGATAGAGGTGTACTGGAACGACATTCGCAAGAATTTTCCGAAGAAACCTCAGAAAAAACATGACCATCCCTACTGCAAAACCCAACGCCACTGGGACACAGTGACCCGGATTACGGGCCCAGTGCCGCGCGCTGGATGCTGGGGCGCTGGGCAGGCGCAGCGTACTCGGAGGCACTGGCTACTCGTGCGAAAAACAGCTCTGGCGCGTTAAATCTGCGGTGCCTGGACACCGTATATATATATATTTTTTTTAATACAGAAAGTAACAAAGAGTGTTTTAGTGCAATAAAAAAAAGGAAAATAAAGTAAAACTGCTCCGACCAGTCTTCGATCGTCCGAACTACACATTCCAAGCGCGGCACTTTACCGCTACGCCACGCCAGCTTTTTTTTTTATTACCGGCTTGGCGAAAGAAAATACAATATGAATATTACATGGCCATAAAAAACAGCTATTCAACGCCAGACCAGTGTGGTGTGAGAAGAACGATGTAGGCTAGTCACTTTGTCCAAGGCACTTGGCCAATCAGGAGGATCACTCCGTGCACAGAAAAATTCGCGTATATATAACACAATTTCAATCAAGTATTCATGTGCTGGGGCCTGAACAATGCGCGCATGTCTAATATCCATACGCGTTCGCCACACGCTATGCATGCACGAAAGCATTAACAGATAAACAGGCACTCCCTCTGGATCCGCGCACGGCAGGAAGCGTATCCCTAAAGTACTTAATGGCAATTCCTTTTTAAAGCTGCGTTTGAGAATATCCCACAAAAACACTGCGTCATGGCAGTCCAGAAAAATATGCTCAATCGTCTCCGCTGTTTTGCATATAAGGCAATTCACAGACCAAGGTACAAAAATGTCTTTGCTTCGCAACCACGGCTTGTCTGGGAGAGTGCCTGTATGTAGTTGGAAAAAGAAAGATTTCACAGAAGCTCTTACCGGCATTCGCTTAACTTTCTTAAGAACGTCTCGTTCTGAATCTACAACAAATACTATACGATACAACGGTACAGGCAAGAATACATCAACAATATCTTTATACAACTTCTTACTAGTAACAGCGGCCAGATATTCACTAGAAAGTGTTGCTTTTAGTATTTGGAAAGACGCGACCACGTCACGCTAAAAAGCACTTAAAGGCATTGGCCCCGTATACATGGACGACACCGCATAATCAGGCAATGAATCGCGCAGTGGAGCTTGAATCATTGTCCTCAGAAACGCATCCTTTGATCACGCAAAAAAAGAAACCTGCTTACAATCTGTTGTGTTATCATCGCCGCTTGAGCTATATATCGGCGGCGCGACTATCGCGATAGCTTGCTATATTAGCCCAGTCATGCGGCCACCGGGCCGCATTACACTACGAGCCATCATGGAATAAACCACGTTTGGTTCTGCTTACGCCTCTTCCTTCGGCTGCGGTTTTCACCCCATGAAAACACTACATTGGCGACGAAGATGGCATACTGAGCAATCCTGCGGTAAGCTGACATGGCAACGGAAGGTCCGGCAGCGGCGAGTGCAGTGGCGCAAATCGTGGGTCGACTGGGACACATCGAGCCCTTTGATGAGTGCACAAGCGACTGGCCGTGGTACGAGGAACGCTTGTCGTCGTTTCTTCAGGTCAACCGTATCCCCGAGGACGACAAGGTACAAGCTTCTTTGAGTCTTATAGGCCCAAAGACGTACAGTCTTCTCAAGTCGTTGAGCGCGCCTGAATTGCCGTCAGCTAAAGGTTTCGAGTATTTAAAGAGGCTTCTTGGTGACCATTTGTCACCGAAGCCGTCGGTAATAAGTGAACGCGCAAAATTTCACAGAAGAGCACAACTTGAGACTGAATCAATTTCGGAATATGTTGCGCAGTTGCGGAAATTGGCACCGACATGCGAATTTGACTCCGCCCTTGATCAGTCATTGCGGGACTGTTTTGTCTGTGGTCTGTGCCGAGAAGATATACAGCGCGTGTTATTCACGGAGGTTAACAAGCTAACCTTCCAGAAGGCCGTACAACGAGCGCTAGCCATGGAAGCGGCGAAACAGAGCGTTGCAGAAGTGCACGCTTCCGAATCAAGCGTATCCGACGCTCACAAAGTCGGAGCAGTTGGGAAAACTGATATGACGCAGGGAAATTGCTACCGCTGCGGTTCCGCGCAACATGCAAGCAGACTATGCCCGCACGTTGCGGCCATTTGTTTCAAATGTGATAAGAAAGGGCACATTCAAATAATGTGCCAAGCTAACAAGAGAACGACGAAGGGAGCGCGTCGAAAAGCAATGAAGGGGTTGAGTGCCATTCAATCTTCTGTTAGCGTGAAGGGAATTTGTTTCGCCTGGTATGGAGCAGATAAAAATTTCAGTGCAAGTACAAGACGTACCCTTGGGAATGGAGCTGGATACGGGGGCTACTGTGTCCGTAATGTCTTTGGATCAGTTTCGTCAAATGTTTCCCTCCATCAAGGTCGTGCCAATGACGCTGAAGCTGCGGACGTTCGACGGAGCCATCATCCAGCCTATCGGAGTGGCTCACCTTGCCGTGCAGTACGGAGAGCAGACGGCCCAGCTGCCTTTTTACGTCGACAATGGATGCAAGCTATCTGACTCGACTGGAGCCGTATTTTCAAGCTCAACGCTATTCCCAGGTGGGACGATTCTGCCTGTTCCAGACTGCGCGCTTTTTTTAGTCAAGTACGAGAGTTTTTCAGGACGAACCGGGGACAATTACAGAAGAGCGACATTGTCCCTGAAAGAAGGTAGCGTGCCAAAATTTATGAAGGCAAGAAGTGTGCCTTTTGCATTGCAACCAGCAGTTGAGACTGAACTTAAAAAGTTGGAAGACATGGGAGTCATTTCGCCAGTCGAGACAAGTGACTACGCGACGCCGGTTGTGCCAGTAGTAAAGGACGGTGGCATAAGACTATGCGGCGATCATAAGACCACCCTAAACCCTTGTCTTGAAACTGATCGCTATCCACTTCCGAGAATCGACGAGTTGTTCACAGCGCTCGCAGGGGGCGAAGAATTTTCTAAAATTGACCTAAATCGAGCCTATCAGCAGGTAGTAATGCCAGAATCGTCAAGAAAGTATTTGACACTAAATACTCAAAGGACTTTTTTCCGTAAACAGGCTGCCGTTCGGGGTTTCGTCGGCACCTTCTATGTTCCGAAGAATTATGGACACAATGTTGAAAGGCCTAAAAGGCTTCAGCTGCTATTTGGATGACGTTCTCATCACCCGCAAAACGTCAGACGAGCATTTTGCAAATCTCGAAGCGGTGCTGAAGCAGTTAACTGAGCGCGGCGTTCGAGTGAAGAAAGAAAAGTGTTCATTTTTCCAAACGAAATTACGGTATCTGGGTCATGTTATGAGTGCAGCAGCTGTCGGCACAACGCCAGACAAGATAGAACCACTGATGATAGCGTCCGCACCCACAGGCAAGCAGCAACTACAATCGTTTCTGAGCATTGTAAATTACTACGGGAAGTTTGTTCCTCGGTTGTCTACTCTGGCGAGTCCACTTTACAAACTGCTGAGTCGCGACCAGCCATGGCTCTGGGATGAATCGTGTCAAAGGGCGTTCGAGGAAATCAAGAATGCGTTGGCGTCATCCTCTATTCTGGCGCATTACGACCCAGATAAACCTTTGCAAGTGGCATGTGACTCTTCCCAATACGGCGTGGGCGCAGTACTTTCTCATGTAACTGAAGATGGAAGCTCTCGGGCTGTGTTTTATGCGTCGCGCACATCAACTGAGGCCGAAAAGTACAGTCAGCTAGAAAAAGAAGCGCTGGCCATTATCTTGGCAGTCAAAAAGTTTCATTTCTACATCTATGGGAGATGTTTCACCTTGATTACGGATCACAAGCCATTGCAAACAATTCTGGGGCAAAAAAACGGGCATTCCACCAATTACAGCGGCACACTTACAGCGATGGGCTGTCACGTTGTCCGCTTACAAGTACTCGCTCGTGTACAAAAAGTCCAGTGATAACGCAGAAGCAGATTTTTTTTCAAGATTCCCGCTCCAGGGTCCGGAAGACGGTACGTCTGAAGGCGAGGAATCGTTTTATGCTTTGCGTCTGGACTCGATGCCGGTGTCCGCTAAACAGATTGCGCTCGCTACAGCACGTGATTCGGTGCGCAGTAAAGTGCTCCAGCTTACAAACATAGGCTGGCCATTGCATTTGCGAGATGCGAGCTTAAAACCATTCTTTGACAGACGTTTGCAGATCAGCGTGCATCAAGGGTGCCTCATGTATGGCCTGAGGGTTGTTCCGTCCCCTCTTAGCGTAGCCGTGCTCGACGAACTGCACCTTGGTCATCCCGGCATTGGCGGAGCAAGGAGCTGGCTCGCAGCTATGTGTGGTGGCTGTCAATTGATGCAGACTTAGAGACAAAGGTGCGAAGTTGCCAAGCCTGCCACGAACAACGGAATGATCCAGTTAAGGCACCTCTGCATCCCTGGTCATGGCCGACCGCACCGTGGAGGCGAATTCACTTGGACTTCGCAGGACCTTTCCGAGGAACTGTTTTTAGTCGTTGTAGATGCTCATTCGAAGTGGCCGGAAGTGTTCGTTATGCGAAGCACAACGTCTGAGCGTACTGTTCCCTGCTTGCGTGAACTTTTCTGCAGATTCGGAGTGCCGGAGACGGTGGTGTCCGGCAATGGAGCACAACTGGTGTCCGAAGATTTCAAGGCGTTTATGCGGAACGTCGAGGCCAGGCATGTTGTGAGCGCTCCTTATCACCCAAGCACAAATGGCCTGGCGGAGCGTTTCGTGCAAACGTTGACGTCTGCTCTACGCAAGTCATCTCCCGGTGAGTCTATCGAAGAAACACTTCACAACTTCTTATTGGCGTACAGAAATACTCCTCACCCTACGACTGGAGAAGCTCCGGCTAACCTGTTGATGGTTAGAAGATTGTACACCAGGCTGGTTGCAATGAAGCCTACAGTGGAGGGGAAGGTGATGCACAGTCGGTTCACCCAAATGCAGCAGCGCAGGAGCAACAGGGACTGTTTTTGTGTTAATGACAGTGTTCTAGTTCGCAATTACAGAGGCCCAACGAAGTGGGTTCGTGGAATTGTTCTGAAGACTGGACCGGTCTCGTACAAAGTCATGGTAACCACCCCCCGAGGCAAGTTCCTCTGGCGTCGTTATCTCGACCAGCTGCTGGCTGGCGCCGGCCCTATGGTGACACGAAGGGCATCCGACTGCGATTTCTCCGAGGAGTTTCCTGGCCTTCCCTGAAGGTCACTGTTGACCAGCCAACGCCAGAAGAGCCGATACCCGGGGAGTCCGTCCCTCGAGCTCCCGCTCCTCCATCAGAGACATCGGCTCCACACAGGCGCTACCCGTTAAGACAACGCCGTCCACCCGAGCGATACTCAGCCGTTCTTTAACTATTGTATAAGGATTAAAGTGCACCCTCTAAAATAAAGAGGGAAGAGTGTTATCATCGCTGCTTGAGCGATAGCGGCGGCGCGACTATCGCGATAGCTTGCTATTTTAGCCCAGTTATGCGGCCACCGGGCCGCATTCCACTATGAGCCGTCATGGAATAAACCACGTTTGGTTTTGCTTATGCCTCTTCCTTCGGCTGCGGTTTTCACCCCGTGAAAACACTACACAATCTGCTTGAGGAACAATGTGACAACCCCCGCCCACCATTCAACACTCTATGAAACAGATTACTACGACTTGTACGTTCCCATGTTGAGGCCCAAATAAACATCGCAAATACTCTATGCAGCTTTTGCACAGACATCCCCGTCAAACGTAACGCTTGCATCACATAAAATATTTTAGTCTAAAAAAAATTTACACACAGTGGCTCTTGCAAACATAGAAAACTTATGACCTCCCCATTTGCCGGTCTGGATTGTCAGTCGCATTTCTTTGCTATCTCGATAATGTTGGAGGGGCACACGTAAGTTGGTGCCTGGTGTTACCACCCATTGCATGTTAAAAAAAGTCTCAGGCTTGTATTGCCAATTCCCATGCCAAAAACCAAGACACTTGTTCCAGTTAATAGCACTTCCACTTTGCAGTACAAAATTTGACAACCTCTTGTAGACCTGCTTTAACACTGTCATGGTCCGTACAAAACACTGCTACATTATCAGCATATGCTAAAACTCGAACTTCAGTTTTATGAAAAGTGTACTCTCGGATTTTGGGCTCTCCAGCAGCCGCAAACAAAAGGGCTCGAGGTAGAGAGCGAAAAGCAGGGGAGATAAAGGACAGCCTTGTCTTGCAGACGACTGCACAGGAATACCATCACTTAACTGCCTATTAATTAGCAGCTTTGCTATACAACCATTGTATATCATTTTAACACCTTCTGTAGTAACGGTTCCAACATTGATATGGTTTAGGATTGAGAACAAAACATCTTGTACGACTTTATCGAACGCCTTGTGCAGATCTTATTGCAACATGGCCACGCGCCCATACATTCCGTCACAGTATTCAAGGACAGTTGTAGCTGTGTGAACATTCGTAAAGATTGTCCTGCCTTTTATGTCGCATGTCTGATGTGGCCCTACAAGTGACTTAATAACACTTTTAAGGCGTCGAGCTAAAATCTTCATTAATATCCTATAGTCCACGTTAAACTGATGGGACGGTATGATTCAACAGACTGTAACTTAATCGGATCATTCATTTTAGGAATTAGTACTACGTGGCACGCTCGGAAAGATGGAGGACTTGGTTTCATTTCATAGAATTCGCTAATCAGCCTTTCAAGTGCGACTGCCATTTCTGTTCTAAAGGCTTTATATAGAGATGCACCGAGACCGTCTTGCCCAGGAGACTTGTTTGAACTAAGCTCTAGAATCGCTGATTCAATTTCCTCAGCCGTAATACTGGCTTCTAGAGCGTGCACAAGGTCGTCCTCTAATCTCTGTATGAGCGATAGGAATTCTGCTCTGAAGTAGTCAGTGTTCGGTGTATTACGGCTGAATATATCTGCGTGATGTTCGACGAATACCTGCTTCATTGGCTTTTCGATTTGTGCTTTCATTTCGATAGCATATTTCTGTTATCTCTTTCAACAGAGCGTGCCTTTTTTTTCAGAACTGAGCGCGAGTTTGGTTGGCATCTCCGCGGACCACAGTTTTTCTTTACGTGCCCTTATCACTGCGCCACGGTACATTTCTTCGTCTATTGCATCGAGCTTAGTTTTAGTCTCCAATTTCTTTTGTGAACAATCCCGGCTCGTAGCACTCCGCACTTAGCATAACATCTAGGGCACTCTGCAGCTCTTAAACTCGTTGTTTTTCTTTTCGCCGAAGCGCACATGATCTATCAGTAGCGGCTATTGTAATATAACATTTGAACTACTCCCATACTTGCATAAAACTTCTGGAGTTAATTGACTTTAGTCCCGTATTCCTCATCTTCTAGTAATTTATCGTTAAACTTGCACAAGTCCCAATTAAATTTCGCAGCTATTCTCTTCGTACCGATTGTAACCATGACTAGGCAGTGGTCACTAAAAGAGACATAGATCGTCTGGTAGTCAGAACATAACAGCGAACATTCGACAGGAACATATATACAGTCCAATCTAGCATGACTGCCTCACTGAAAGTGAGTCTACATTGCCTGGCCTTCATGCTTCGATATCAAGCCTACATCTTCAAGGTCATGCTCATTAACAATTTCTGAAAGTAACTCGGCACTCCGGTTCCGAAAGGAACGGTTTGTTGTCCTATCCTCTCGTCTACAGACGCAATTGAAGTCACCAAGCAAGATCACCCGCCTTTCAGTAAGCAGGACAGGCTTCACCTGTCGGAGGAAACTCTCCCTCTTAGCAATTGTATTCGGAGCGTATACACATACAGCTCTCCATGCCACTGCATCCGATTCACAATCACACATTACAAGACGCCCACTTTCACACGAGAACACAGCATCAACAGCCTCAATATCATTTCTTAAGAAAATAACGCATCCACCCGCTCTTCCAACAGCATGATATACGCAAACGCTGTATCTGCTACGATAGAACGCTACCATTCGGTCTGTTTCTTCTCCGTCTTCAATTTTAGTTTCCTGAACAGCGAGCAAATCTATTTCGTTTTCTAGCAGAAGGTGGTTCAGTTACAGCTGCCTTCTACGCGCTGGCAGGCCCCTTACATTAAGCGTAGCCACACGTAGGCTGGACGTGAGGTTGGTAGCCATCGAAGGAAATGGGAGACGCCAATCTGTCTACTGACGCATCAAACAGGGAGAATTCATTAAGGCGTTTGAGCTTAGTACTGACCCGATCAAAGACCGGGCTTCTACCGTTGTGGCAAAAGAAACTTCCGCTAAGCTGGAGGGAGAGCAGACACAGTACTGCGTTTCAGTGGCAATTTCTGTTTGGGCTTGAACGGTCCGCGGCGCGTTGGAGGTGCCTTTGGCCGAGGCTCCTCGCCGCGTTCACCGACCGATCTCGGTTCCTGATTATCCGAATCCTCGTGTGCCCGCTTCACTGGAGCACTTGACGCTGCGGGCATTTCTGCATCGGCGTCTTCCTGATTGTCGCCCTGCTGCCCAGTCGTAACCAGGCTTACAGCATTCACGCTATCCGCTTTTTCCGGAAGTAACACTGGCTTTGATGCGACGGCGGGCTGGGTTTGGCCCTTACCGGCTTGGCTGGTATCTGCAACGGGCGCGGGTGCGGTTTCCTTGGATGTTGACTCCTTGGAAGCGTGATCTCCCCCACTTCCGCGGGTTGCTCCGACCGCGTCTGCTTCATCCTTGATGTGTTCGGCCGCTTCATCACTTCATGCCTGGCCCGTAACAGTAGCGTAGGTACGCACGCACTGGCAGTCATCGTGGCCGAAACGCCGGCATAGCCCGCAGCGTGGCACCCGACACTCACAGCGTATATGTCCTTTTCCACGGCACCGAAGGCATAGCGGAGCCCTACCAGGAACATGGACGAGAGCGACGTCCTCACCAACACGCAACTGATGGGGCATGTCCTCGATGGTAACACCCACCTTCAGTTTCAGTGTAACCGACCATGTTGTTGAAGCCTTGCCGACGCAGCCTTTAACCTTCAACTTATCGCGGATTATTTCCGTCACTTTTCCGAACGCTGCTAATGCCACTCGCACGTCGTCGTCTTGCACACCGTGAAGCAGCCAAAACAGCTCCAGCCTGACACCTTGGTTGGTCGGGTCAATAACCACGCACCGGTGGTCTTTACATTGAAAGCTTCGGCCTGCAGAACCTTTGCCTTCGCTTATTCGCCGCTGAAAGTAACGGTCCACAGGTGGTTCATCTGATATGCCCCAAGGGCAACCACATCCGGCAGCAATGACAGACGTGCTAGGGCGTCGCGAAAATACACGACGCGATATGGCCCGGCGGTGACATCACCATGCAAAAATACTGTGTTCAAAACACTCGAACCTGATGACAGATGCGGGACAACCATTTAATAATCCTGGGCAGGCATTTCAGTGCTCCTGATACCGCGACCCGGCTGGGCCGCTAAACCGCTCCTTGGGAGCCCATGATGCAGACGTCCGTCACGCTCCGTGACCGGAAGTTGTTCACTACAGAAATTGTCCACTGCTGGCGTGGCCTAGCCAAGCCAGCAGACGAACACAAACGGATAATTTGCCATGTCAAAATCAAGAAGCAGTTTTAGTTTCACAGAGCTACGTCTCGCACAGACATAGTAGATGCGCTCTCGCCGAGCAACTAAAACTCACGCGTGTACTACGAAGAAAAATTTGCTGTCCGTATTCAGTAGCATGCTTGGAAGTGCCACAACATCGATTTTCATTTGCGATTGGTATTTTGGTAAAACTTAGCTTAGTGTCACCCATTACTCCCCCCTTCTTGTGGCTTCTGGATTAGATTGGCGCGGTTCCCTACGTGCTTGCACGCGCTTTTCAGAGCGCAGATTGGCGTGCGCCTGGTTTCAGCACTGGGCTGTTATGCGATCGCTTTTTCGAGCTCGGATTGGTGTGTGCCTGGTTTCTGCACTAGGCTTTTGTACGATCACTTGTCGCTGCTTTCCTTTCTTCTGGATTGATTCGGCGCGGCTTGGTGCAGGCGCACAGACTTCGTGTGCGCCTGCTTTTCGCACTGGGCTTTCAAAAGACCAAGTGAACATCGCTTACCGCGGAAGTGCTGCGCCACGGGCGTACCGTGTATGTAAGCGCGCAGCATTGCTGGGAGACATTCATACAAAAGCAAAGGGTGAGAAAACGGCACTTTACTTTCCATTACTTCGTCACACTGGGTCGCGCCGAGTGATCGCTTCTAATAAACGCAGAAATGCGTCTGTGCAGCCCGTGTGGCTATTAATTGGCTCCCACCACAGCCATGTGAAAGGCGACTTCAGCAGCGGTGCAGTGCAGACGAGGTGGCGCTTCACTATCTGCCAATAACTTTCAATTTTTTGCGTGTGAGCGCCCATGATCGGGTCCACAAAGTTCACGTTGTGGTTTACTATATCCCATTGCAAATTGAGGCTCGCCCCATTAGCCTCCACTAAGTTCGGGATGTGGTTGTATGCGGCCCATTCATCACTGTGGATGGTGGTCCCCGGTTCAACGTTGGCTGCAATAATGGGGCCTAGCGTCGCCGCATCTCGTCGGTCGACCTTGAATAGTCGGAGCTGCCCGGTGGTCACGCAGGTCATGCCGAATACCCATGGTGCACGATCTGCAAAGCCGCCGTAACTTTGGCGGCTCGGCGAAACATTGTCACCCATCATCAGGCGGCCTCGATTGTATATTCGCTGGCCGCGAAGGAGGCATTCATCAATTTGCACAATCCTTCCCGGGCCACCGAGTGAGAGTCGCGCCAGTAGCTCGTCCCGCATGACCTCACGAGTGTAGTTCCTCCAGTCGGCGATGACGTGGTCCGACAGATTAAGCATGTCGCCGCTCATCTCTTTCAAAAGCCACGTGCCTATGTTTTTGCTCACGCAGTACGTAAGCCAAATCACTTGCCGCCTGGAGACGTGAACGTTCGGAAAGCCGAGGCGGTCCGTGTTGGTGAAGTAACTTCCCTCACCTCTCTGCTCATGCAGAGCAGCGGTACCGTGTAACTGCGGCAGCTGCTTTCGGCACCTGTTGCCCCGAAAAGCCTTCTGAGCCTTCCTATACAATGTGACGACTTCGCCTTCGCAGGTTAATTGGTCCGAGTTGAACCCCAGGTCCTTGCAGATGCCCCAGTACTCCGACGACGGCACGCGACCTGGTCCGGCGCGGTGGGCGGACAGCGCTTGAAGCCGCAGCGAGCTGAAGCGATCGTACGAACTCTTCCTGGGCAGCTGCATTGCTGATAATTTGGCAGATGGTGATAATATTGGGCTCAATTCTAGTGGCGGCCATGACAACGAGTGCAGCGAGAGAATCGACTCGTCTACAGTGGTCCCGCGATCCGCTACAGCAGAACCCTCTGTTAAGGACGGCTCACCCAGAAACGTTGAGCTAGCGTGGACCTGGCAGTCTTGAGCTTCACGAACATGCAGGGGTCCAGGCGCAGATGCAAGACGACATATTTTCAAGCTTCATTGATCACGCAGACCGACACGCAGTCGAGCTTGCTCAAACGCTGAAGCTCGTTGGCGGGGGCGTGTTTTATATAGCCTGGAACGCCCTCGCTCAAGAGAAGGAGAGAGGGCGAACGCTCTCCACACTTGCGGCCCCTGCTCGGGACACAGGAGAAAGCTCAACGAATATTTTAGCCACCTTTGGACCAGCACAGGCAAAGGCACTGACATGTACACACACGCGCGCGCGCGCGCGCGCATCGGCACTTACCCTGCCGAGGAGGAGGAGAAGGAACGAAAGCACACACGACGCTTAACGTTCGTGCTGGCTGAGAGGAAAGAGCACTGGAGAGCCTATTTAGACATCGGGACGTCGCGAGGGCGTGGGGACAGAGACGAGAATGCGCGCACGAAGGCTAACGGCTCTTCACCGTTGATATATATATACATATATATATATATATATATATATATATATATATATATATATATATATATATATATATATATATATATATATATATATATATATATATTGTCACAGTCGGTAATGTGGGAAAAGGAGGACGATGGTGGTGGCCTTGGAGACGACGAAGAAGAGTGTAGCATCATCGCTGCTCTACGCTTGCTGGCTCAGCCATTAAAAGCCATCTGTGAATAGACGCACGCTTCTTCCTTCCCGTAACATCTTTGGTGGACGTGCGGGGTAATCACTTGCGCAAGACGGAGCTCCGCAGCGGACATAACCTGGCCGCCATGTCATCCGAAGGAGAGAGTTCAACCACGGCCCCGTGGTCGCCACCGACGGTCATCCTGGCCCAGCCTCGCGAACCTGGCATGTTTTCCGGGATCGACAACGTTGACGTCGATGACTGGTTGCAGAATTACGAACGCGTCAGCGCACACAACCGGTGGGATAACACGCTTATGCTGGCCAATATAATATTCTGCCTCAAGAAAACGGCACGCGTCTGGTTTGAAACACATGAAGAAGAGATTACGAGTTGGGATCAGTGCAAGCAGAAGCTTAGAGATTTGTTCGGCAAGCCCGTCGGCCGCCAACGTGCTGCGAAGAAGGACCTTGGGACCCGTGTACAGACGTCCACTGAATCTTACGTGGCGTATATCCAAGACGTCCTCGCCCTTTGCCGCAAAGTGGATAACAATATGGCAGAGGTACAGAAAGTCAGCCACGTTTTAAAAGGCATCGCGGACGACGCGTTTAACCTGATTGTTTAGAAGAACATAACAACCGTCAATGAAATCATTAACGAATGTCGCCGCTTTGAAGATGCGAAGAGTCGCCGCATAGTTCAACAGTTTACGCGTCTACCTAATGCCGCAGCTTCATCGAAGTGCGAAGACGTTTGTCCACCGCGTGAGCCCACCTCCTGCGAGAACGTCGTAGGTATCGTTCTGCGAGAAATCGAAGTAGCGTCTCCTGCCGCGCCAGTGACGCAGTGCTTTGACAATTCCCGGCAACTTGTGTCTCTCATTCAGTCGGTAATTCGCCAAGAACATACCAATGTGGGCCTTCCGTCCATCTGCTCCGCCAGTCGTCCTGACTTTGCTTCGTCCGCTGCCTCTGCCCCTGTTCAGCGGGGCCAATACGGTCCATATCCGAGCTAGCGTAACCCGGCCAAATGGCGCGCACATGACGATAGACCCATCTGCTTTTACTGTGGACGTGTGGCCCACATTTCTCGCCACTGTCGAAGTTCCTGGTCATCCCACTCTCGACCAAGCTTGCCCGCCTACCTCCGCTCCCCACTGAATCCTCGCCCGCCATCACTCTCCACCGAGGTTGAAGACGCTCCTGACAACGCTTGAGCCACCGCGACCAGCCGCTCGCAATCACCACATAGTCGCCGCTCCCGTTCGCCGCAGCTGCGTCGCTCTCCATCCCCAGCTTACGGTCACCGCTCTCCGACGGGCAACTAACTGGGGCAGCTCCTGGAGGTGACGCTGCTCTAGAACCCCGGCCTGAAATTTCTCTGCTGACCCTGCCTACTAATCGGAACCTTCTGCACGTGGACGTGGATGCTTTGCCCGTTACAGCACTCATCGACACTGGAGCCCAAATTTCCATCATGAGTGTGGAGCTTCGACGCGCTTAGAGAAAGTACTGACTCCTGCTCCGACTCGACTGCTCCAGGTCGCCGACGGTGGAACTCCGGCTGTGTTTGGAATGTGTACTGCTCGTGTCAGTGTCGCCGGTCGCCACACGTCCGTTTTGTTTAGTGTGCTCGAACATTGCCCTCACAATGTTATCCTCGGACTCGACTATTTGGCCGCCCATTCTGCTCTGATTGACTGTTCCGCCGGCGTTGTACAATTTGACCTACCACTACCTGTCCCCGTTGACCTTCCTGCTCAAGCTCCAACTCAGCTTTGTTCCGCGGATTTTATACGCCTGCCATCTCTTGCAGCAACCTGCATCCCTGTCCTAGCCTGCCCACCTGTACCTGACGGAGACTATGTCCTTACTCCCGCGACTTCAGTCCTGCTTTCTCTCAATATCTCCTTCCCGCACACCATCGTTTCTGTTGCGGACAATCAGACATGTCTTCCCATCCTAAATTTCGGACAGTGCCAACAAGTACTTCCTCGCGGCATGTTTCTAGCCACGTTGTCACCGACGCACGAGTGCCATATTTCCGCTCAATCTGTTGCGCCGTCATCAACCGATGCTGATTCTGCGCCTCCTGCATCAGCCTGGACCGGTGACTTTACAAAGATGATTGCACCGGACCTCTCAACCCAACAAGCCGCAGAGCTCCGCGGCCTCCTCGAGTCCTACTTCGACATTTTCGATCGGAACGATCGCCCTTTGCGTCAAACTACGGTCGTGAAGCATCGGATAAATACCGGCGACGCAGCATCTGTTCGCCGACGCCCACACCGGGTGTCGCCTTCTGAGCGACAAGTTATCCAGAGCAGGGTTGACAAGATGCTTGCCAAAGGGATTATTGAACACTCTTCCAGCCCGTGGACGTCGCCTGTTGTTCTCGTCAAAAAGAAGGATAACAGCTGGCGATTCTGCGTTGACTATCGTCATCTAAACACGATCACCAAGAAAGATGTATATCTACTTCCCCGCATTGACGATGCTCTGGATTGTCTCCACGGTGCCACTTATTTTTCATCTATAGACCTTCGCTCTGGATATTGGCAAATTGCCGTGGATGAAATGGACCGTGAAAAGACCGCATTCGTCATACCAGACTGCCTATATCAGTTCCGGGTATTGCCTTTTGGCTTGTGCAATCCCCCGGCGACCTTTGAACGGATGATGGACATGCTCTTACGTGGTTTAAAATGGTCCATCTGTTTGTGCTACTTGGATGACGTCATCGTATTCTCTTCAACTTTTGCGACGCATCTCGAAAGAATTTCATCTGTTGTTTCTGTTTTTCGCACCGCTGACTTACAGCTCAACTCGTCCAAGTGCCACTGCGGTCACCGACAAATAACCATGCTCGGACACCTCGTCGATTCGTCAGGCATTCGCCCCGACCCCGCTAAGGTTCATGCTGTGCAGAATTTCCCCGTACCAATTTGTGTCAAAGATGTTCGCATCTTTATTGGCCTTTGCTCGCACTTCTGCAGGTTTGTGGAAAATGTCGCCCATGTTGCCCGTCCCCTGACTGACCTCCTGAAGAAAGACGTTCCTTTCTGTTGGGGCTCTGAACAGGCGTCTGCTTTCTCGCAACTCATCACGCTGCTCACCACACCTCCTGTTCTCGCCCATTTTGACGCCTCCGCTCTGACAGAAATCCGCAATGACGCCAATGGCTACGGCATCGGCGCAGTTTTAGCTCAACGCCAATGTGGGCACGACCGCATCATTGCCTACGCCAGCCGCCTCCTCTCTCCAGCAGAGCGGAATTACTCGATTACTGAGAGCGAGTGTCTCGCCCTCATTTGGGCAGTTGGAAAGTTCCGACCCTACATATATGATCGACCATTTACAGTTACAACCGACCACCGCGCCTTTTGTTGGCTTTCCTCCCTCAAGGATCCCACCGGACGCCTCGGTCGCTGGGCCCTACGGCTACAGGAATACACATACATTGTGGTCTACAAGTCGGGTCGTCTACATCAGGACGCTGACTGCCTGTCTCGTCATCCCGTCGACGTACCGGACGGTTTAGTGGATGTCGCACCGATCTGCGTTCTTTCACTCCCTGCCTTGCAAGACATTGGCGCTGAACAACGACGCAATGAGTCGTTACGCCTCATTATCGAATGCCTGCTCTCTGACCCGTCTGACCCATCCCTTCACAATGTTCATACTACAAAATGGCATCCTGTATCGCCGCAACATGCACCCCGACGGGCCCGTGCTCCTAACCGACATTCCGTCTCATCTGCGACAGATTGTACTGCAGCAACTGCACGACGTTCCCACCGCTGGACACGTTGGCTTCGCGCGGACCTATGACCGAATTCGGCGACGGTTTTTCTAGCCCCGTTTCAACAGCTCCGTCCATCGCTATGTTGCAGCGTGTGAGTCGTGTCAACGCAGCAAAAGACCAGCTGTGCCTCCCACCGGTCTGCTGCAGCCTTTGGATATACCAGCCGACCCTTTTTTTTCGCGTTGGCGCTGATCTTCTTGTTCCATTCCCTATATCAAATGACGGAAATAGGTGGATTGCCGTCGCTACGGACTATACAACTCACTATGCCATTACTAGAGCCCTACCGACCAGCTGTGCCACAGACGTCGCTGATTTCTTGCTTCACGACCTTATCTGCACCACGGTGCACCTCGTCAACTTCTCACCGATTGCGGCAGATACTTTCTTGCCAAAGTCATAGACGACGTACTTCGATCATGTGCTACTAAACATAAACTTACTACCGCTTACAAACCTCAAACTAACTGTCTTACCGAACGCCTGAACCGCATATTAACTAACATGTTAGCAATGTATGTTTCCTCCGATCATCACGACTGGGACATTGCTCTACCATTTGTCACGCTCGCCTAGAATTTCTCGCACCACGACAAAGCTGGATATTCACCCTTCAATCTCCTCTTCGGACGTGAGCCGGCTTTGCCTTTCCAGACTCTCCTTTCGACCAAACTCGACTCGCCGACAGGGTACACTAGGGATGTCATAGCCACAGCGACCCAAGCAAGCCAGATTGCCCGCATTTTTTTCTGCTTCACAGACACACCAGAAGGGCCGTTACGACCAGCGCCATCACGACGTGCACTACGAACCAGGTGCTCTTGTGCTAGTTTGGTATCCAACTCGGCGTGTTGGTCTTTCGGAGAAATTCCTCTCGCGGTACTATGGCCCTTACCGCATCCTTCGCCAGGTGACCCCTGTCACATATGAAGTGTCTCCGCTGGATGCCACGGTGCCTTCACCTCTCTCTGACATCATCCACGTCAGCCGCCTCAAACCCTACCTTTCTCATACCGATGAGCCACACCAATAAGGTGCTTTCTCCGACGGGGGTGGTGTCACAGTCGGTAATGTGGGAAAAGGAGGACGATGATGGTGGCCTTGGAGACGACGAAGAAGAGTGTAGCATTATCGCTGCTCTACGCTTGCTGGCTCAGCCATTAAAAGACATCAGTAAATAGGCGCGCGCTTCTTCCTTCCCGTAACAATATATACGATAAGAACACACAAACGTGGGTCTGAAGTTTTACGTTATACACGTGGCAGGCACGCGGTTTTTGAAAGAGATGAGCGGCGACTTGTTTAATCTGTCGGACCGCGTCATCGCCGACTGGAGGAACTACGTTCGTGATGTCGTGCGGGACGAGCTGCTGGCGCGACCCCCACTCGGTGGCCCCGGGAGGGTTGTGAAAATTAATGAATTCCTCCTTCGCGGCAAGCGAAAATACAATCGAGGCCGCCTGATGACGGGCGACAACGTTCCGTAGAGCCGCCAAAATTACGGCGGCGTTGCAGATCGTGGACCATATGTATTCGGCATGATCTGCGTGACCACCGGGGAGCTCCGACTATTCAAGGTCGACCGACGAGACGCGGCGACGCTAGGCCCCATCAGTGCAGCCAACAATGAACCGGGGACCACCATCCACAGTGGTGAATGGGCCGCATACAACTGCATCCCGAACATAGTGGGGGCTAACGAAGCGAGCCTCAATTTGCAATAGGAAACAGTAAACCACAGCGTGAACTTTGTGGACCCGATCACGGGCGCTCACTCGCAAAAAATCGGAAGTTATTGGCAGAAAGTGAAGCGCCACCTCGTGTCCGCCCGCTACAGTTTCGTAGCCGGCGGAGACGAGGTTGCACCGACGAGGTTGACGAAAATGACGAGGATGCGACTCCAGCAGCACCGCTGCCGGAGTCGCATCTCACATGGCTGTGGTGGGAGTCAATTAATGGCCACACGCGCAGCAAAGACTCATTTCTGCGTTTATTAGAAGCAATCGCTCGGCTCTACCCAGTGTGACAAAGTAATGGAAAATAAAGCGCAGTTTTATGACCCTTTGCTTTTGTATGAATGTCTCCCGGCAATGCTGCGCGCTTACATACACGGTACGCCCGTGGCGCAGCAGTTCCGCGGTAAGCGATGCTCACTTGGTCTTTTGAAAGCCAAGTGCTAAAAGCAGGCGCACACGAAGTCTGTGCGCCTGCATCAAGCCGCGCCGAATCAATCCATAAGAAAGGAAAGCAGCGACAAGCGATCGTACAAAAGCCTAGTGCAGAAACCAGGCGCACACCAATCTGGTCTTGAAAAAGCGATCGCATAACAGCCTATGTGCAGAAACCAGGCGCACACCACTCTGTGCTCGGAAAAGCGCCCGCAAGCACGTAGCGAGCCGCGCCAATCCAATCCAGAAGCCACAAGAAGGGAGGGGGGAGTAATGTGTGACACTTAGTTCAGTATTACCGGTGTTCTAACTTCGAAAAAAGTCCTAAATGAACCACCGATCCGGGACGCTGTATGGGCTGGTACTGCCGATTTTCATAGCCGTTTCTTGTTCTTCATGTGAAGGATATGCAACGTTTTCTCAGTTCAGTGGTGCCTTTCAGTCGACAAGCCTGTCTCGTCATATATCTTTGTCAGAGAAGCGCAGGCTAGTGCAGGGAGTCTTCGGTGAAGCACATATTCCTGTGTTTATGACGCGCCACATCGCCGGTCATCGCTTCTTGTGCTGGCACTGTAGACATGAAAAAAAATTGTTTATTAAGAACACTGCTGGGATAGCTGAAATATAGAGTGATTTATTCTTGTTAGATATCTTGATTCCAGAGCCTAGACGCGTCGATAGCGTAAAGACGGACTCGGCGGATGCGCTAGGCCTAAGCTTCGGGGGAGACCGATCTCGGCGCGGGTAGCTGGCGAAAGCTGACATGTGTGTATTTGAACCTCATAACTTTTTTAGTACAATAAGGAAAGTGGAAGCGCACGAATCACCTCAGTTTTGCTATCGGTGCGATAATATCAGTCAGCGATAGGCTTCGAACTCGGGGTCCGCTCGCGCGCGTCTGAACGACTTCTGCATTTCATGTCCACTCGACAACACGGCGACAACAGCGACAACTCGCAGTCATATGCTACGTGCGAACTGCTAAAAAACGCAGTGTCCTCCGCGTTTGCGTGGTTTCGTTCAAGAATTTAGCTATCCGCCAAGTCAAAAGGGAAAATGAAAGAAAAGAAAACGAAAGTGATCTTCAGTGTGAAATATCCATTGAAATTGGGTTTATTGTAGCTCGTTCGAGGGATCGCAGGTAGCTCTAGATCACGAGTCCTAGCGCTTCGCATCAACAACCCGCGCTCGTGTCTCGCGCCGCAGCGGTGGCAGTCCGCACAGTGCCACATGCATATTACCCACTACAACTACAGTGCCACTTACATATTACCCACTACAACTTCCCCCGGGGCGAAGAGGAGCCATCCTGGCGACCTAAGGCGATGATACGATAAGGGGGTCGTGGTACGGCTTCAGGCGGCTGACGTGAACAGTCTCGCGGCCACGGCGGCGTTTGTCCGGAGATGGCGTCACCGGTTCGACCACATAATTCACAGGCGAAGTACACGCGACGATCCGGTACGGACCTTGATATTTTGGAGCAAGCTTTGGGCTAAGGCCTGGAGCTTGGAAGGGCAGCCGAAGCCAGACGTGAGAGTCCACGGCGAAGGACTGTGTGGGCTGATCGTTGTCGTGGAGATCTTTGTGGATTCTTTGGGTATCCGACGTGAACGAGCGAGCAAGTTGGCGGCACTCTTCAGCATGGCGAGCAACTTCGGAAAGAGGGGTGAATTCAGAGGCATCCGGGTGATATGGTAGTACGGTGTCGAGGGTAGTGGATGGTTCACGGCCATAAAGAAGGAAAAATGGTGAGAAGCCTGTGGTAGCCTGAACGGCGGTGTTGTATGCGTACGTCACAAAAGGGAGGACATCGTCCCAATTGGAATGATCCGACGCAACATACATGGTGAGCATGTCCCCAAGGGTGCGGTTGAAGCGTTCCGTTAGACCGTTAGTTTGCGGGTGATACGCCGTAGTGGTGCGGTGAATAGTGCGGCACGCGGCGAGGAGCTCATTAATAACCTCGGACAAGAAGACACGGCCTCGTTCACTGAGCAGTTCTCGCGGTGCGCCGTGCCGTAAGACGAAATGCCATAAGATGAATGCGGCGACGTCGCGAGCAGCAGCCGAAGCAAGTGCAGCAGTTTCAGCATATCTTGTCAGGTGGTCTACTGCGACAATTATCCAACGATTGCCGGTAGCACTGCAGGGAAGAGGCCCATAAAGGTCGATGCCAACCCGATCAAAAGGACGTGCAGGACAAGGTAAAGGTTGCAGAGGGCCTGTCGTATGAGAAGATGTCTTGCGTCGCTGACAGGCTGCACATGACCGAATGTATTTGCGGACATAAGAATACATGCCGCGCCAGTAGTACCGCTGGCGGAGCCGCTCGTAGGTTTTCAGGACGCCAGCATGAGCTTGTTGTGGGTCTGCATGGAAATACGTGCATACGTCGGAACGCAAATGGCGAGGGATGACTAGCAGCCATTTGCGACCGTCGGGCTGATAGTTTCGGCGGTACAAGATGGCGTCCCGTAGCACGAAGTGGGTGGCTTGGCGACGAATGGCTCGAGGGCATGTAGACGTTGAAGAACTGCAAAGAATGTCAATAAGAGACACAATCCACGGATCTTTTCTCTGTTCAGACGGCATGTCACTAACGGCAAGCGTAGCAACCGGGCACTCTATGGGTGAAGGTGGCCTTTCGTCGGATCGCATGGGCGCACGGGAGAGCGCATCTGCATCAGAATGTTGGCGCCCGGATCGATAAATGACGCGAATGTCAAATTCTTGGATCCGAAGAGCCCAACGTCCAAGACGCCCCGACGGGTCTTTCAGTGACGCAAGCCAGCAGAGCGCGTGGTGGTCTGTCACAACGTCGAACGGACGGCCATACAAGTAAGGGCGAAATTTGTTTAAGGCCCAAACTATAGCTAAACATTCTTTTTCCGTGACAGAATAATTGGATTCTGCCTTCGTGAGAGCACGACTCGCATATGCAACCACATATTCTGGAAAGCCAGGCTTCCGTTGTGCAAGGACGGCCCCAAGACCAACGCCGCTGGCGTCGGTATGAACTTCAGTCGGGGCACTCGGGTCGTAGTGGCGTAGAACAGGCGGTGAGGTAAGCCGACGGCGCAAAGTGGTGAAGGCTTGGTCACATGCCGGAGTCCAGTCGCGAAGGTCACCAGAGCCAGCCAGGAGCTTCGTCAGGGGAGCGATGATGCAGGCAAAATTGCGCACAAAGCGGCGAAAATAAGAGCAAAGAGCGACGAAACTGCGGAGCTCTTTCACTGTAGTCGGCCGCGGAAATTCTGCGACAGCACGAAGTTTGTCAGGGTCGGGAAGGACGCCGTCTTTGGACACGACATGGCCAAGTATGGTCAGCTGGCGGGCTCCGAAGCGGCACTTTTTCAAGTTAAGTTGAATGCCGGCGGTGGTAAGGCAAGTAAGGACTTCGCGTAGACGAGAGAGGTGAGTGGTGAAATCAGGGGAGAAAACTACCACGTCGTCTAAATAACACAAACACGTCTTCCATTTGAGGCCTCGTAGAAGATTGTCCATCATCCGTTCGAATGTCGCGGGTGCATTGCAGAGGCCGAATGGCATTACTGTAAACTCATACAGGCCATCAGGCGTAATAAAAGCTGTCTTCGAGCGGTCGGATTCAGCCACTGGCACTTGCCAATAGCCCGATCGCAAGTCCAAAGAAGAAAAGAATTCGGCACCATGAAGACAATCCAGGGCGTCATCTATGCGCGGTAGAGGATAGACATCTTTTCGTGTAATCTTGTTGAGGCGACGATAGTCCACACAGAAACGAATCGAGCCATCTTTTTTTCTTAATGAGTACTACAGGAGATGACCAAGGACTGCAGGATGGCTTGATAACGCCACGTTCAAGCATGTCTTCAACTTGCTCGGCTATGACACGACGCTCGGTGGATGACACGCGGTACGGACGCTGGCGTAATGGTGCGTGGTGTCCCGTATCAATGTGGTGAGAGACGGTACTGGTGCGGCCTAATGATGCTTGGTTGCAGTCAAAAGAGGCGTGAAAATCATTTAAAAGAGTAATAAGCCGCTCACGTTGTGTCGGCTCGAGGTCATCGGCAATAGAGCGACAAAAAACATCCGGTGGTACTCGGTTAGATGGCACATGGGGTGCCAGTGCTGTTACGTTGGCAGCATCCACGTCGTCGGGAACAGGGAAATGCACAATAACGTCAGCGTCCACAGTCTGGATGGTACCAATAGTCTCGCCACAGTGCAAAGCCAAAGTGTACGAATTTGGGTTAGAAATCAGTATTGCTGCAGCCCCATGGTGAATTGTGAGGAGGGCGAAAGGCAACAATATAGGTAGACGGCGAATGAAGACGGCAGCGGGTGAAAACATGACCGTCGCTTCGGCAAGCGATGCGCATGAAAGAGGGACAAATACCGCGCTGTGAGGGGGAAGGTCAGTATCTGAAGCTACACAGATCCTGGTAACATCATGAACTTGAAAGTCGTGAGACGGCAAATCGCACAGAACGGAGAACTGAACCTCAGCACGTGCACAGTCAATGACGGCGTGATGGCGTGACAGAAAATCCCAACCGAGAATCACATCGTGGGAGCAACAAGTTAGCACAAAGAAATCAATCGAATACAAAATGTCTCGAATCAACACCCTGGCAGTGCACATAGCGACAGGCTGAACTTGTTGTGCACTGGCTGTTCTAAGCAATAATACCGAAGGCATCATGGTCACTTTCCGTAATGCACGGCAAAGTTTCTCACTAATCACAGATACAGCAGCACCTGTATCGACGAGCGCAAGACATTTGATGCCATCAACAGACACTTCAATAACGTTAGCGGGGGAAAAATGAGGACTTTGATGTTCCGACGATGACGCAGTTCGTGCCTCAGGAACTGCGGAAATCAGTTTTCCGCCTCAGTAGTACTGGCACTGGGCCTACGACGCATGGGTGAGAGTGAGCGCCGACGAGGGGAAGGCGAGCGACGAGTATTGTAGAGCTTTGACTGCGGTGCTGGTATGTCATCAGCAGCGTAGACTTCCGGTGGTGGTCGCTGAGGCATACGGTATGGTCGGAAGCCGGAGCTGGGTGGTCGCGCGGTGCCCACGAAGGCCGGCAAGCGCCGGCGGCAGAAGCGCGCTACATGTCCCGGTGTACCGCAGGCATAGCATATTGGGCGGTTGTCAGGAGTGCGCCAAGGATTTGTGCCTTGCTGCTGTGCGCTGAAAAAGGGAGCGATCTGCTGGCGAGGCGAGGGCGGATGAGAGAACACCGGCTGGGGAGGCGCTGAAGGCGGAGGCGAAAATCCCGGCAGACGAGGCGCCCGTGCAGCGGCTTCAGCATACGTCAGAGGCGCAGCCACGAGAGCCGGCTGACACGGAGGTGGAAGAGCTTCGGTCACTTGCTCTTGAATTACCTGTCGGATCGCTGGAGCCAAATATTGAGAAGGCCTCTCCGTGGTCGGCAAAATCGAGAGCTGTCGCGCGACCTCCTCGCGCACAAATTCTTTTATTTGCGTCAGCAAAGTTGTGTGGTTGTCGCCAATAACCAATGCTGCTAACGAATCTTCCGTAGGCGGTGGGCGCCGAGCTAAGATGCGTTGTTTCCGTAGCTCGTCAAAACTTTGGCACAAGTTGATAACTTCGGCCACGGTACGCGGATCCTTCGCTAGCAACATTTGAAATGCGTCCTCATCAATGCCTTTCATAATGTGTTTTATCTTGTCCTGTTCCGCCATTGACGGATTCACGCGCTTACACAGGTCAATGACATCTTCGATGTAACTTGTGAACGTTTCACCGTGATGTTGCGCGCGCCCCCGTAAGCGTTGTTCTGCGCGAAGCTTGCGCACAGCGGGGCGCCCGAACACTTCTGTGAAACTTGTCTTGAATCTGCTCCACGTTGTGAAATCGTGTTCGTGGTTTCGGAACCAGAGGTTCGCGACGCCGGTTAAGTAAAACAGCACATTGTGTAACTTCGTGACGTCGTCCCACTTGTTATGCTGGCTCACCCTTTCGTAAGATGACAACCAATCCTCCACGTCATGATCATCGGTGCCGCTAAAGATGGCAGGATCACGCTGGCGCAATGCACCGGAAACGATGACCGTCGGAGGCTGTGGTGCATTTTCCTGGGTGGTTTCGTCAGGCATGGTCGCAGCAGTCGGTACCGTCAGGCTTCGGAGTTCCAGTTTTCGAGGTTACCCCGCAGCTCCACCAAATGAAATGGGGTTTATTGTAGCTCGTTCGAGGGATCGCAGGTAGCTCTAGATCACGAGTCCTAGCGCTTCGCATCAACAACCCGCGCTCGTGTCTCGCGCCGCAGCGGTGGCAGTCCGCACAGTGCCACATGCATATTACCCACTACAACTACAGTGCCACTTGCATATTACCCACTACACCATGAATAAACGGGACAGCTCAGGCACTTTTATTCCAAGCTGCGACCCGAAATAGGGTTTTATGACCCCAAGATATAGCGTTATTTTGGACAAGAGACTAGTATCAAGCGATAAAATTGTAGAAAACATTTAATAATCAGTAGCGCTCGTACTTGCGTACTGGAACCAGCGCGGAACAAACACAACCAGCGCAGTTTCCAGTGGAAACCAGCAAACTGCAGCGAGAACCAGTGCCTGTACAGCAAAAACCAGTGCGCCCCAGCGTCATGGCGGTGAAACCAGCGTCTCTTCCAGTGTGACCAAGCTCTTATGTAGCGTTCTGACTGGTGTCCCAGCGAGTCCCAGCGAGCGCCAGCGTACCCAGTGCGACCCAGTGCCATAAAATGCGCTGGTTTCACACTGGAAGACGCTGATTTTGCAATATGGATGTGGGTGTCTTGTACTTGCAAGGGGCTGAAGTACCGGCGGAAGTTGACAGGCTCCTTAGTAAATGTCCGAAGTTCTGCTTGGTGCCACAGGTCACTGGACCTCAGTTTCTGGCTACTGTTCCTCAAATAGCGGAAAAGGCCCCGGTGGAAGAAAAGGACAGCGTGCTTTCTGCAGGAGTAGACTGCTTGCTGAGGTGGCACGGGAAACAGCGGGGACGTGACGACAAAATTCTCAGACATGTCGTTCAGAACTTCAGCAGCGGGGATCTGAACCTGGTTCAGCCCGACGAAAAAGTAGGTTGGTCGGATTCCAAAGGTTCTCCTTCAAGAAAAAGCAGTCCTTGCCATTGAGAAAATTTATCGGCCGGCGGATGGTTCACCGAAAAGTCGAAGGTTCTTGCAATAAAACTCATGAAACTGAAGCTTGAGGCCTTAGAAAAAGCCGAAAAACATAGTAAGGAAGATGTACTACGTGTTTTTTGCGGCTAAAACTCACTAGCCAGAGATACCGTTTCGGGCTATAGCACAGAAGGAGGCTCATGACAGATAGCGGTTAGTGGGTTTCTGCAGCGTACGTTGAAAACTCGGGATGCCTCAGATCCTTTTTCCGTCCAGAGCTCCTTCGAAGTTGTGGACTGGTTAAAGTTAAAGGGACACTAAAGGTTACTAATAAGTCAACGTGGACTGTTGAAATACCATCACAGAAACCTCGAAACGCTTGTTTCGTGCCAAGGAGAGACTTATTTTAAGAGAAAATGCGTTCTGAAGCGTCCGCGTACCTCTAGCGCAGTTCAAATCGCCCGCCCTCCGGTCGAGGAGTACTGACATCATGGTCTCATAGTGACGTTGCGCCATCGGTGAGTAGAACGGCGTCCGCAGACGGCGCTACGGCTTTTCTGCGCAAAACGCGAACGCGCGGCCAGAAACAGAGCCAAGACAGAGCCGACAGCAGAGCGAAAGCGGGAGTATGGTGGTTAGCGGAAGGAGAAACGAATTACGTCCCACATTACGTCCCACGGCACACGGAGAGTCCGTTTTCGTTAAAATATAGGCTGCGGCGAGCTCGCAGCGTGGTCGGCGTGGTCTATGAGAAGCGACGAGCCTTTTCGCACTCGCAACAGGGCATAAAAATGTGCGAATCGACGCAAAACTCGGCCTAGAAACGTGCTTCGCCACAGCCAGGGCTCAATACGACCCAAGCTGGCACGACCTAAAGAAAGCGGCGGTGGCGCGTAGATGCAGGGGCTTTAGCACGACCCAGATGTCGTTTCCCGCACCGCCACCAGGAGCCGCTACTATACCTCAAACTCCAGCGCAAGACGCCCATAAGCTGGTACTTCATTCAAGACGCTAACTTCCACGCTCGTCGCAATGGACCCTGACACCGACAGATTGGCTCCTGATGGTGGGCTCAACTTCAGCGATTTGAGCACCGACGAGCGCGACCTGCTGCTGAGGGCTCGCACTGCCGGCGTCGTTGCGTACTACGACGGCGGCCTCAACACCGGCTCTCCGGAGCGGGAAAGCAACGAGGGCTTCCCACGACATCACATGGACGTGGCATTCTCGCTGCTTGTTCCAAATGAAAGTTTCGCGAGCCAGCAGAACCCTCACAGCACGACGCGATAACGAAACTACTGAAACTCCAAAGCGTGCGCGGCGCAGAGTCGAGCGCGCAGAGTCGAGCGAAAACGAAACCTTTTGAACACCCATATTACTGAAGGGCAACGTCAAAATGTTATTTTTTCTTAGAATCGAATAGACGTAGACAAGTAGCATTTTTTTCCGTCTTATAATCGACTGAAATATTTTTAATACGAGTAGTTGAGTATTAGTAACACAAATTATGAGGAGTCCTTTCGTCATCGGGCTAGTACCGGAATGTCGCTGGAGGGTCTCAAATCGTGTCATGCATTTACCTCAATTTCTCGGTTACTAAAGCTCTGTTCGCGATTATATTGACGCCTTAGACGTTCTAGAACATTGCTCTACCACTTTAACTTGTGTTTCTGGTAACCTTTAGTGTCCCTTTAAGCAAGATTCGTGCCAATGCTGTAATGTTTGTAAATATTGAGGAACTTTTCTATTCTCTCCCACACGTGGACCTGTTTACAGCTGTACGTGATCTCACTGAAGAAAGGGGAGAAGTAGCTTTTATGAATTCATGCACTTTGTCACTTCAGTCTTTTTTGGAACGACTCACATTTTGCCTGTCAACCACTGTAGTGCCCTTCAACAAGGATGTCTTTATTCAGAGAAAGGGTATTTGCATCGGATCTAAGGTTGCTCCCGTACTGTCATAGTTTTTATGCGAGTTTGACAGTAATGTTATTCAGAGGCTGCAGGACAAAGGTATCGTGCAAATTTTTAGGTTTGTGCACGATTTTTTAGTGCTTTTAACGTTAAATTCCCATGATAGCCTTGAATCAAACTGAAAAAGGATTTTAACGTGTTTTGTGAAGTCTTCGCGATATCTTAGGTTCACGTTTGAACTCTGCAAAGAAAACTTGATCAGATTTTTTTATTTGGATATTCAATTTCAAAGTGAGAATCATGTGTGTTGGCGTTATTTTTCTGGGTAGAAAAGACTGCTCCTTCCTTACGAATGGTCCCAGTCCAAATCAATAAACGAGGCATAATTTCCATGTGTTTGACGAATGTTCTTAACAAGAACTGTACCATCTCTTTCCAGTAGAGTTCTGAAGCCAAGAAGGCGAGGTTAATATCAGAAGGGTACCCGGCCTCCCTTTTGATGGCTATGGCTGGAACCTTGTTTAGAAACAAGACGATATAGAAACCGGCGAAAATCGCGTACGACTATGAATCTTCAAAAACGACAAAGGTCGTAGCGATGTCGTATTTGCACGGCCTGTCCCACAATCTTAAGGGGTGGCTATTAGGAATGGCGTCACGCTAGTGTTTTCGGCACCGAGCAAACGGGTTAGAACGACAAAAAGCTGAGCTAGTTGATAAGGATTCACAACGCAAAAAAGAGGTGAGGCGTGCAGACAGGACACAAGAATAGAGAAGTGGACAGCACGAACGCTGACTATCAACTGAAGGGAGCACTGAGGCGAAAAAAAAAGAAAGAAGACACAAAACTCATTTGCGCAAGCTCAGGAATAGTATCACCACGTATCAGTCGGGTACATGTGCCAGTCTACGTGAGACATAACTGTTAAGGCACTTACTCTCTTCCTTATGTAAAGTAATCGAAGGCTGACTCACGCATGCACTTCCACCGTTATACATATGCCATGCCTCTACCATAAGACGCGTATCCTCATTCTTATGTCAGTACAATATCGCGCATTCATCTAACTCTGGCGTGCAGTTACAATTTTGGCAATGTGGGAAAAGATTTGAAGGCGATCCACCGGTTAACGACCTTTTATGTTACATTAGCCTCTGATTCATTCACCGTCCCATTTGCCCTACGTAGAACTGGCCAGAGCTAAGGGGAATTTAATAAACCACACCCATACGACATTCAGTAAAACTGTTGTTCTTATTGTGCTTAACTGGACAGATATCTGTTCTTTTCTTGCCTTTTACCTGCTCCTTTTTCTTCTGTACGGCAGCGCATATCTTACCTAGCTTATTGGGAGCAGTGAAAGCAACATTAACATCATATTTACTTGCAACTTTTTTAAGCCTGTGCGACACTGAATGAATGTACGGGATAGCCATACATTCATACAGCCGTTTTTTGCTATCACTGGTTTCTGTAATCACGTCCGTCCCCCTCGAAACCGACTTCTTTAGGCGCTCAGCCACAGGGGCCACTGCTACACTAGGATAACCTGCTTCTAATACGCGCCGGACCTGCGCATTAAAACTTGCGCTCATTTTGTGCATGCAGGATCTGGTGAGGCAAGACTTAAGGCATGACATGGCGATTCCGTTTTTTACTACGTTGGAATGCTTGGATTTAAAGTTTAGCAATGGCTTCGAAGTTTTTGCAGAGTACTGCCAACAAACGTGATTTTGTTCCAAGACCAAGGGAATGTCAAGAAACTGAATTACGCGTCGCTGAGGACATTTCTTGGTAAACTTTAATCCTTCTCCACAAAGTTTAAGTTGCTCACTTACTGAGGTAGCAGCGGAATCGAATTCTTCCCTATTGCAGCAAATCAGATAATCATGAACGTAACGAAATATCTTGATAACGCTATCACCTAAGGCTTTCTCTAAGCAGCTGTCAACCCTACTCAGGTAAATATTGCTAAGAATAGGGGCAACCTTTGAGCCAATACAGACACCTTATTTCTGCAGAAAAACGCCATCTCTCCACCCAATCAGCGTCGACTTCAGGTACATTGAAAGAATTTCTGGAAAAGCTCCCGAGGAAACACCGCATCTGTCAATAAAAGACGACTCTTGCACTCGTTATTTAATGCACTCACTTACTGAATTTAGCAACCCGTCATGCGGCAAAGAATAATACAGGTCTTCGATATCCATACTAAAAGCTCTACAATCACCAGGATTTTCCTCTCTCAAATACTGAACTAGTGCCTGAGAATCACGCAAGCAAAAGGGGTCTGAAAAAGTTCGTGAAGCTAAACAGTTCTGTAGGTAACTAGCGACACAGACCTGCCACGTCCCTTTCTCTGACACTATAGCACGAAAAGGAATTTCTTGCTTGTGGGTCTTCGCCGAGAAAAACCGTTCTAAGCTAAGAGATTTTGCTTTCTCGACATTATAGACAACCCTATCAAGATTATGTCTTGACAGGAGGTCAAGTGCACATTGGTTAACTGCCGACGTCTTGAGTTTTACTCGCTTTAAATTCTTTTCTATGCCATAGTTGAAATCGCTTTTTCTGAAGACATGCCATCCGGCATAATTACGAAATAACCTTCCTTGTCAGATATTACTGGTCTAAGTTAATGCTCCACAAGGTAATTAAATAACGGTCGGACAGGGTCAGACGTCTTAAAATGAGAATTTGATTGTTTAATGCTAGCAATGCAATCTGAAATACAGCGCAAGCGTTCTTCTTCCGGGACGAACCTGGTTATGCAGCGCGGTATGCTTAAAACATCAACAGTCTTTACGTTAGCCTTAAAACACTGCTTAGGACCTAAAGCAAAGGTTTTTCTATGGGTATCACTTACGATGACGTCTCCAAGAACCAGTACGTTATCTGACGGTGAATTATTAGAAAGGTGTTCCTCTTAATTTGTTGAGGCTCCGGTAGTTTCATCCTCCATAGGAAGTCCGCGTGTTGCACGGATACCCTATTCCAATCGGCGTAGGGGCAGTTCCAATGGCAACCATCTCCCAGGGGCGCGCAACGGGCTTTTAGACACTCCTGATAGAACCTTACTTGGCGCCATAATTCAGCGGAAGGAATAGCTCCAATCCTCCTGGCATGCCAAGTTGATGCTTGAAGGAAGCCGCACATCATTTGAACTTTGAATGGGGCGACACGATTACGACTAAACCACGACATGGTTCTAGCGCGTAACATACATATCGAAATTAAGGAAGTTAACGAAGCAGGATTGTGCAGATGAGTAGGGGAACATGGAAAAGGGCTCAGAGTACTAGAAATGAAGCTTAGAACGACAGCAAGCTGAGCTAGTTGGTAAGGATTCATAATGCAAAAAAGAGGTGAGGCGTCCAGACAGGACACAAGAGTAGAGAAGTGGACAACACGAACGCCGACTACCAGCTGTTGTTGATAGTCGTTGAGAGTTGATAATATTGATAGTCGGCGTTCATGTTGTCCACTTCTCTACTCTTGTGTCCTGTCTGCACGCCTCACCTCATTTTTGCATTATGAATCCTTACCAACTAGCTCAGCTTGCTGTCATTCTAAGCTTCATTTCTAGTACTCTGAACCCTTTTTCATGTTCCCCTACTCATCTGCACAATTCTGCTTCGTTAGCTTCCTTAATTTCGATATGTATGTTCCGCGCTAGAACCATGTCGTGGTTTAGTCGTAATCGTGTCATCCCATCGGAAGTGCAAATGATGTGCGGCTTCCTTCAACCAATAACTGGGCATGCCAGGAGAATTGGAACTATTCTTTCCGCTGCATCATGGTGCCAAGTAAGGTTCTATCAGGAGTGTCTCAAGGTCCAGGAACAGATATTAAAAGAACAGAACGAGGTCCAGAACAGATATCAACAGAAAACAGAACAAAAAAGTCCAGAGCAGATATCTAAAGGTCTAAAGGAACAGATATTTGTCCAGTAAAGCACAATAAGAACAACAGTTTTGCTGACTGTCCTGTGGGTGTGGTTTATAAAATTCCCCTTAGCTGTGGCCATCTCTACGTAGGGCAAACGGGACGGTGTATCAATCAGAGGCTAATGGAACATAAAAGGTCGTTAACCGGTGGATCGCCTTCTAATCTTTCCTTACATTGCCAAGATTGTAACTACACGCCAGAGTTATATGAATGCACGATATTGTACTGACATAAGAATGAGGATACGCGTCTTATGGCAGAGGCATGGCATATCTATAATGGTGGAAGTGCATGCGTGGGTCAGCCTTCGATTACTTTACATAAGGAAGAGAATAAGTGCCTTAACAGTTATCTCTCACGTAGACCGGCACATGTACCCGACTGAAACGTGGTGGTACCATTCCTGAGCTTGCGCAGATGAGATTTGTGTCTTCTTTCTTTTTTTTCTCGCCTCAGTGCTCCTTTCAGTTGATATTCGGCGTTCGTGCTGTCCACTTCTCTACTCTTGTGTCCCGTCTGCACGCCTCATCTTTTTTTTGCATTATGAAACGGGTTAGGTTGCGCAATATCCGCGCAGGAGAGAGAAATAATGCGAGTATTGGCTGTGGAAAAAAGCACACAACTTTGTTTCACAATAAATGTGCATCTTCGGCCGAGTATCACATACTTTCTTATGAGGACTGTCCTATGTTGACCAGATAGGCCGTTGCGTCAATGAACGCATGCGTGAGCATCGTTATTTGCTACCTACACGTACAGGAGGGAACTTGCCGTTGCATTTCAAAAAGCACGAATGCCGATCAGTTGCTTATAGTGTATCGATTGTTGGGAGAGAGCGCATGAAACTGGAAAGAGAATTAAGCGAAGCGTTCTACATCAAAAGGGTGGGTGCACATGTATGTGTGAGTGAACCTCCGGTCCATATCAATGATAATGAATTTCAATTTTTAAATCTATCACGTTATTCCAAGTGCTGTTGCCCTTGTCTGGAAAGGGTGGGACTAGGCTTTTAGTGTGTGTTTGTGTGTGTTTTTGTTGATCTTCGACTATAAACATTGTTATTCTTATGGGTTTTCTGCGCACGCGTGGCAGAGATTTGCGGAATGTATTCGCGATATACTTCAGTAGTAATTTCAGCATTGTCCTCTCTCTTCCTTTTATGTGTGCTCGCGTCCGTACTTGCTGCAACTCCCTACACGTTCACCTGAGGGAACACTTTGAATTCCGCCTAGATGAACGGTGGTGCGTGCTCTTATGAGAGCGAGAGAAAAAGAACACATTTATTTCAACCATAAAGGTATATGATTTTGAGGTCGAATTCGTGGTGTTCTCATTACAGGAATCAACTGGTCATGGATTCCTTGGTCTTTCTTGGTCGACGACGTCTCTGGACGAGCGCTTCTTGGTCCGCAAGGGTACCACCGGTCAGCTGTACCTCTCACCACTCAAGTGACGTGCTAGGCGTTGAGGTTTCCCTCGCACCCCCACGAGATATGGAAGTGTGTAAAGAGGGTGTCGTCCCACCAGGGGCAGAGGCTGCGATATCTTAGTGGGTACATTTTGCTGTATCGATGTATGTATCAGAATGTATTTGTTTGAATAAGTCTGAGAGCTACTGCATTTTCAGTGCGGAGCTTTTTGTGATGGGGAGGATAAATCCTGCGGTTCAGCCACAGGATATCAAAGCGTTCGCCCTATTTGGATGAGAGGGACGTGAAAGTAAAGGACGGGGACTGATGGAACGTTCTTGCTCCGTTCGGTTGGTTGGCGCTCAATCTAAGGCGTTAGCCCTTTCAGGTCTAGGATCTGAGTGACCAGCCGCAGTGTTCGTCCCTTGGTAAAGCTACGGTAAGCCTGCTGCGAGTCGGCAACGATGTGAACTTCTCGCCCAGCCTGTCTTGTGGCTTTATTACTTGGGCCGCGGCTATGATCTCAGCCGCCGCTGGAATATCTGCCCTGACTGAGGCCGCTCACACTATCCAAACGCTGAGGTTCTGGGTTGGTTCATGGTTTCAATGATGTTGAGGTTCGTGACCTCAAGAGAAAACAATTGTATGAGGAAGAACTTGATTGTTGCAGTAGAAACTTGTCATGAGAAAGCGACCTCTGGCCATTTGCTGTCATAATCAATAGGCGTCAATGCATAACGACAGTCCGCGGGAGCTCGCTCGGTTATCCAATATATCGAAAGCAATCTTCTTGCAAGGTGTTTCAGTATAAAATACAGACTGCAGATGTGCCGCATTTCACCACGCGGACTTTTCACAGAACGGGCAAACGATACATGCTTTCATAAATTGTTCAACATATTCGTCCATCCATCGCCACCAGTACAACTCATGCAGTCGCCCTTTCATTCGACCGACTCCTGGGTGGTATCTGTGAGTGACGTCCATCAAAGGACGGGTAAGGATACCTCGAACCACCGTTCTGTTACTGCGATAAAGGAAGTCGTGTACAACGGAGAATTCAGTGCGCAGATAAAAATATGGCCTAAACTCTGCATGTATTGATTTTTATCAGGCCAGCAAGACGAAGTGGGCTCCATGACGCCTACAGTAATACAGTCATTGGCACAGGCTGCTTCTAGTGCTTGTATCGATACAATAGGAGAAACAAGGCAAGCGAACTATCCTTCAACAAGAGCGTCGTGGTGCGCTTCCTGAAAAGGTAGTGGAGAAAGTGCATTGGCCACGACGCTATCGCTTCCATTGCGGTACTGTCAGTAACAATGCCGAAAGACGTACCACAAAATGGGTGAATCTCTCCAAGAATGCTAATCGCATTAAAAAGTAGGTACCTTTGCATGCACGGATTGTTCGCTGTACATGCCGCTTGCTTTAGTATGCCTCGTATGACACACATATATGCACGTGTAATATGAAGGTTTCAGATGTGCTCACGTCGTCATGAGTACTGTCATAAGGAGTTGTATTACTACCAGCCTTCACCAGGACCGTGGCCTATCGTTCTGTATGTTGCGTTAATGGAAGATGTTGTGTGTTTCAGACACGATATCGATGAATTGTGTATTTCGCCCAGGTCGTTGTTCGGCCCGAGTGTTGCAAATGGGCCCAGGTTGACCGCGACACGCTGCGCGAAGGGTGCTCTTCCTGGATAAGGAGCCCTTCGAGGCACCGATACAGTTTTATTCGAGATGACAACGTGAAAGTCGTTACTCTTCTTCCATCGCATGGCACATGTGCTATTGCTTGAAGACAAAAGCAGCCATTGCAACGTGGAAGATCTCATCGGGGAGCCTGAACTCTGCAGATGTTGGAAGCCTGAGAGATGCCTTGCCCATTGTCTCACCGCTCTCCGGTACGCGGAAGGGGGCGAGAATTTATTCAGGATTGTTCGAATAGCGTGTCGCACTCACGGAAAGAGGCGAAGGTCAGGGCTTGAACGCCCTATGAAAACCGGTTCAGGGGAGGCTTCGCACAATTCTGCTTTAGAAGCTCATCTCTGCTTTCCATGGGTGAAATCCCAGATAAACATATTTTTTTCTTGGTTTGGTACAATTAGCGTGTATTTGCGAATCCTATGTGACATTTCTCACACATATAGGACCACGCTCACATAAGTAATTGACGGTGTTGGTCGGATTTCGTCTGTGCGGACTTAAGAAATGAAAGAACAGCGGCAAATAAATATCGCCACTGCGTCAAAGGTTGGCTTTCAAGTCCACACTTGCTTCAGCAAAACAATGCTCCTCTTACGTTATTTTGTGGACTTTAGCTCCTTCCCGTTGATTGCATTTTGTGAAAGAAGATGAAGGATAACTGACAAAGACGAAAGCGAGCGCCCTCAAGAGACATTAATTAAATTACTTGATATTCTCATTCCAATGCGCTGTTACTTCTTATTGTTGCCTACCAACAGAGGTCGTGGGTTAGGGGGCCCTAACTTACTCTATCTTAATTAAGTGTGCTTTCATTAACGTCGCCCTACTTAAGGCCAAAGGTCGTGGGTGCGACCATCAAAGTGGCACCATAAATTTTGGTGCTATTGAATTTTGGTCCCATCAAAAGTCGAGGGTTCAGCCCCCACTAACGGTCGTTGGTTGGAGTGCCTTAATTAGCACCAAAATTTGTGGGTTTGACTACTACGACTGGTAGTGAATTTGAACATGAATGGTAGTGCCATCAATTTAGGTACCATTGAATTTCGGTCTTGCCAAAGGTCGAGGGCCCGACTTTCCCCCAAAGGTTGTGGATTCAAGTGCCTTAATCAACTTTCCCTTAATTCACACCAAAGGTAGTGGGTTCGACGCGCACCACTGTTCATGGGTTTTACTGCCACCAAAGGTCATGGGTTGCAGTCCCACCAGTGGTCGTGCGTTGCACCATTAATTTTAGTGCCCTTGAATATCGGTGCCATAACGCGGGACGGTCAATTTTTTGATAACGCTGGACGACGGATGTTTTTGGCTCATGAGCCACCTGAAGGTTCCTCTTGATAAATAAAACATCGCGTTCAGCGTTTTGCAAAATGTTCATTAGCTCACTCGACAAACCTACTTGCTGCCTTTTGTAGGAGCGATGTGCAAGTGACAGCGGTCTCCTCCGGGCACCGTCATGTGCACTAATGATTGTGTGCGTGCGTGTATGTGCGTACGTGCGTGCGTGCGTGTGTGTGTGTATGTGCGTGTGTGTGTGCGTGCGTGTCTGTTTGTGTGAGCATTGGCTGTTTGCAATGTAGACGGCGACAAGTTCAGACACTACTTGTTTGGATGTATATTTACAGTCATTACAGACTGTCAGAGTTGTCAGACGATCTCGCGGCTGCCACAATTTGTAAGGGTGGAAGGTCGTAGAGAGGAACTTGGGAGTAACTAGGCGTACAGGGTTTATTTACAGTATTTACATTTTAAACAAGAGATACATCGATAGTCTCGCGTGGCACCCAAATGGAGCACGCAAGACGAACTTACAGCCCACAGCTTACGAGCACACATGTGCGCACTTTGGATTCCCAGAACCCGAGTTAAGCGCGTCCTCGTAGACAGCTGGTCACGCCTGACCCCAGCCGGCGCCTCTAAATTTCAGAGCTGGCTTTCTCCTGTAGTCGGCACGAGTGTCAGCAGACTGTGACGAATACTGGGGCCCACGTACCGCAAAGCACCCTTTTGTTAGGGAAGCCCTTCTTGCTGCGGAGAGACCATGAAGATGCGGCAAATCAACCAACCATACACGGGGCGCCAAACGTGGCCAGCCCTGTTGCCGTCGCCGATTCTCCAAACGAGGCGCATCGTGGATTAACGCTACTGTAGTCCCTAGTTCTCCGAAAGAAGTTCATGATTGGTTAGCGCTGTCGTCCTCGCTGGTTCTCTGAAGGGCGCCTCCACCGCGGGTGGATCGAAGCACGTGCAGCGGGCTGAAATATCTTTGCAGAGCAGTACCCCAGCAGGCCGATCGTAACAGCTCCTCCATGGCCCGGAAAATCTCGACTGGCCAGTGCTGACAACCACTGGGCAGGAAGAGCATCGCCGGCGAGCAAGAAGATGGGTTTGCTCCCTGCAACAACTGCGCCCTTGGAATGACTTCAACCATATCACAACAACCGGCACAGAAGAGTCGATCCCGGCAACACAATATCACTCTGCGTGCTAACGCCCCGAATCAGCTGTTAACCCTCCAGGCTTCCTATCCAAATTTTATTGCAAGCCACTCAACTGGGAACCCCAAATTTTGCCCCAAAATTGCGTGCCGACAAAGCGAGCGTTCACGTTCCCCTCGAGTTCGACCAAACCTGACCGTCGCGCTGCACAAGAGTAAAGGTTTACGCAGAACTAAACAGAAGGCTCTCAACCACCAATACCCGAACATAAGCAGCCTAAGTTCAATAATCACAATCGCGCTAGCTTTGTGGTCCCTATTCTGAACACGTTCTTGCGTCACACGCAAACGTTCCATCACGCTTACTCATGTGTCTTTCTCTAGTCCATACAGGACACGTACTTTAAAGGAACAACTAAACTTGCGTAGCTTACGCACTCCGCAGAACCCTTTAAAAAATGCGTCTTCTAACAAGTAGTTCAACGCACGGTCACTAGAGAAGTCAGACCACGGCCACCCTAAACACACACGAGCAACCCAGTCATAAACCTTCTACTTCCTTCCGTCCGCACAGGACACGCGCTAATGGAACTATGAACGCTTCTCAGTGCAAATGACGCAGTAACTGAAAATCTACGCGCTTAACCTTATTTAAAGAAAGAAGGTTAACTAACACACACGCGCGTTACCATAGGCCTCTCACCGATAACCTTGACACTCAGGTTATTCAAACACACACACAAAAAAATAAAGCCTATCTACTCATTAACTAACACGTCGCAAGACTACATGTTTACATAAACCGCATCTTTCAAATCTCGGAGCTTTTCAAATGAAAACACAAAAAGAGCTCATGCCTTATAATTTGAAAGAAACTTTAGTCTCAAATCACGAAAATTTTGAAGTGCTCAAAAATAAAACAATACAACACGCTTTACTTCTACGGAAGCTATCTTGGCCTCCCGTTCCAAACGCTTACGACTGACTCTTAATTTTGAGCCGTACTCGAGGTGGTCGCGGTTCGAAAACTAGTCTGTCTACCGAGGAACAACAAAAGGGCTGACACACTATCAGCTCCTCCAAGACGTTATAGTCTCCTGCCAATTTGTGTCTTGGCTCCATGCTTTCATCACGATCTCGACTGACCGCGTCACGACTCCCTACCATCTCGTCTCATCTTGCCACCTTGCGCTCCTTCGCACTACATGCTGCACTCCGAAAAGAACGACGGAACGACGAGGAACGTAACTGCCTCTTGCCCTGTGTCCACGTCCGTGCAGAACATGCTGCTCAGTCTCCTTTTGACCGGTGACTCGAACGTGTTTGGTGCGCCAACTTCGTCAACGACGACCGCGCCTTTCTTTTCCTGACGCCCTGGCTTTTTGCATCTTTTGCCCTCTTTGGCTGCGCTCCATTATTCACCGCCTTTCGGTCTTTACCGCGTTTCTTTCTACGGCGCTTTCTCTTTGAAGTCTCTTTCATGCCGCCTTCTCCCGCCTCGTGCTGGCCGGTACACATCTCGTTGGCCCGGATTCGGTCTCCTTCCTACCCGCACAGTCTGAGTGATTTTCATTTAAATCAACACCCTCTCTGCCTGGACTGGCGGACAGTTCAACCGACTCTGGAACAATGCAGCAGTCTTTACTCGAGCTATGCAACTCGCGCTCTTGCGAACTTCCCTCTACTGCATTGCCCAGCTCACGCTGTGCATCGGCACACAGCCCGTCGGACTCGATCGCTGTCTCACCCACACAGTCCAAATGATCCTTAACTAAATGATCCCTCTCTTAGCTACCTAGACTGGCGGATAGTTGCACCGATTTCTGAACAATGCAGTTGTCTTCCCTTGAGCTACGGAGCTCGCAGTCCTGCGAACTGCCCTCAACTGCATCATCCAGCTGGCCCTTCACTTCGGCACGCAGATCATACTCGACAGTTATCTCGACATGGGTGCTCATGTCTGTCGGGTCCGCAGTATTCTGCACCTCGCTAACAACCTCGTTAACATTAGATGCGACGCACACGCGCGTTGACTGTGCCAATTCATTCACAGCTGGCCTAGCTGTCTCTACATTGCTCTGTTGGCACAGCACCTCGTCGCTCTCAATCTGGCCTTTAACGGCCTCTGCTGCCACTAAGGCATCGTTAGCTGCTAGCACTTCGAGTTCACCTATGAACGTGCTGCTAATCTCGCAGGTGCTGCTACCTCTCTCGGCTTTTGTCCAAAATCTGCTGTCGACTTCCTCCCACTTTCACTGCGTCCTGCCTACAGATTTCTCAAGCCGCTGTTTACTTCGTGCGTTTAACTTCTGCAAATCTTGTATCTGTTTGTTTACTGCTGCCATTTCTTTTTCAAGCTCTTGCCGTTTTTGCTCACGCTCTTGGCGTTTTCGCTCGCGCTCTTGGCGTTCTTGCCTAATTGATTCTTGTTCCTGTTTTTTGCTTAGAATTCGTTTACCAATTTGTTCTATGAATTTCAAATCATTGCCACTTTACAGAACGGTCATACGAATCTCTGATTCCGTCAAGTCCTCCTCTACATCTACCTCGATCTCTTCACACAACCACAACAGGTCAGCTCCCGTCAAACACAATAGGCCCATGGTCGCTACTTTAGGCTTTGGCTCTGCTGTCACACAATACTTGCTGCGATACCCACGCAAATCGGAATGCAAGTAAAAGATCCCAGCGAATCAAATCCACACGCAGAGAGAAATTGAAGCCTGGTAAATCTTACAGCCAAAACCAAACGCTTACCCACTGAAGTAGCACCATATCACCAGTCCTTTTCCAGCGTATCCAGTCAGTTGCAAGAGGTGATCAATCTCAAGTCGCCTGCAACTTGATCGGGATACCGGTTGGTCATCATGCCCCAAAGTCCGTGAGCTGCCGTTGCTGTCTACGAGTCGTAGGCCGATGTACGAGCCGTAGGCCGATCTCACCGCTGCCATTCAGTTGTCGGAGCTAGAGGACGATCCCACCGCTGTCAACCAGTTGTCAAAGTTGTCGGATGATCTCACCGCTGCCACCATTTGTAAGGGTTGAATGTCGCAGAAAGGAACTTGGGAGGATCGATGCGAAATAGGCGTACAGGGTTTATTTACAGTATTCACATTTTAAACAAGAGATACATCGACAGTCTAGCATGGCTAACAAATGGAGCACGCAAGACGAGCATACAGCACACAGCTTACGAGCACGCATGTACCCACTTTGGATTCCCAGAACTTGAGGTGAGCGCGTCCTCGTAGCCAGGTGGTCACGCCTGACCCCAGCCGGCGCCTCTAAATTCCAGAGCTGGCTTTCTCCTGTAGTCGTCACGAGTGTCCGCAGACTGTGACGAATACTGGGGCCCACGTACCGCAAACCACCCTTTTGTTAGGGAAGCTCTTCTTGCTGCAGAGAGACCATGAAGACCTGGTCAATCAACCAACAATACACGGGGCGCCAAACCTGGCCAGCCCTGCTGCCGTCGCCGATTCTCCGAACAAGGCGCATCGTGGATTAACGCTGCCGTAGTCCCCAGTACTCCGAAGGAAGTTCATGGTCGGTTAGCGCTGTCGTCCTCGCTGGTTCTCTGAAGGGCGCCACCGCCGTGGGTCGATCGAAGCACGTGCAGTGGGCTGGAATAGCTTTGCAGAGCAGTACCACTGCACCCCTGCAGGCCAATCGTAACAAGACAGTAAAATCACCCTAATGTTTACGAAGCAACACAGAAAATACTAGGTAGCCCGTTGGATTATAATGCTACAAGAATATAACTACAACATGCGACGCTGTAAGGGCGCTCTGGATCAAGTTGCTGACGCGCCGCCGCGAAATTCTACAGACGACAACATGCCTAGAAGCAATGATAGCTTGATACTGTTTTCGCAGTGGGACTTATAGAAAGCGCAGCAGGAGGACAGCGAATTGACCGCTATTATTGCTTTTCTTGCGGACGTAGGTAACTCTTAGAATTTCTTCACGTGATAAGACACGTTATATTGCCACAGATGAAAGAGCAACTAGCAAGAATAGCTGCACCTAATTGTAGTTCCCTACTTAATGCGGTCGTGAATGTTGCGCGCTTTGTAGGACACACCAGAGGCAAGACACATTGGTCAGCAGGCCGCGTTACGGAAGGTCGACGAACGCTTTTGGTCTCCAAGAATGGAGAATATGTTGTGGGATCGTATGTGGCGAGCTGCGAGATCTGCCAGCAGTAAAAGAGGCGAACCTGGGGTGGAATTTATTAAGCGAACTTGCGAAGAATTTTTAGCGTCAGAAAAATCTTACGAAAAAAGCGTATTCCCCAAGCTAAAAGCGTAAGTATGATCTGCAAGCTTGCGACGCCCGCCGTTGCAACGATGCGAGCTGTAGTCGGGAAAAAAAGGCGTGTATGTAAAGGTAGCGAAGGTGCGAACTTCAGCTTTTGCGCCAATAGTAAGCGTAAGGCAATTCACGAAATCTAAACAGGCGTCGAAGTTGACGACGTAATCATTTTTTGTGACGATAGGGGAGTAACAGTCTTGCGAATATATTTATGTCTATCTCCACCGTCGAGATGACGCAGGTAAGTGTTCAAACGCGCTATTGCGGCCGATTGGGCAGCGGCCATAATCGATGGTGTGTGCTAATATCTTTGTGGCACGCTTTGATTCGTCATCTCGATGTACATCGAGCAGTTTCAGTGCGTAATTGTACTTTGCGTACGTTGCTGTGGAAAGCAGTAATATTAAGGCTGCGCTTGGAACTTTTATAGGATGTGTTTCTGTATGCGTGAAGTAGCCTGAATTTGCATACACATCATGACACTCTATTGGGCGACAGCAAATGCAAGTGTGGTTCCCGTCCATGACAACCGTCAAGTTTTTCATTGATATGTTCTGAGCACTTCTATTGTTTCTTTATATATTTTGAGCTTGCTATTGCTCATAGGGCTGCGGATGATTACTCTCCAACGCTTTTGAGGTGATAATTCTCCATAGGAGATGAAACAATGAAAAAACACCTGAACGTTTCTAATTTAAAAAATATGTTGCCGTTGCACAATTCGCTGCCGTCTTCCGTACTTTTAGCCTCTTCCTTTCATTACATAGTTCATAGTTTGAATTCAGAACTAAGTCAAAGTGACGTAGTATCGGTGCCCATGGTTCTGCTTATCTGGTGGTTTACGGTGTGAGCGAATGTATGCGCACGACGGACCGCGATTTCGTCTGACACTGAGTGGGATGTCATTACGAAGCCACATAAAAAAGCAATGGCGAATACTATCACGTACTGCCATTGATACGAAAATCATATGAATAGCTCGAACAAAAATGATGGCGTCAAGTAAAATGCGCCTCACGAACTAGGAAGCGTCACTACATGTAATCATAAAATCATGCGGTGCTAAAGAAGAACAAGCTGCACACTAGTAAACAATGAAGGCTAGCACTTTAAAACGCACTGCAGCAGAAAGTAAGTTTTCAAAACGCACATACGGATAGATTTAACAACGCACACGTGGACAAAAGCCGGTCGGTATATCATGCATTAAAAATTTATTTATCAATACTCTAGGTCTTCTGCAGACCCATACAGGGAGCGGGCTTACATCATCGTAGGCACGTAATAAGATACAACAAGTTCCCAAAAATACAACAGGAAAACATGAGGCAGATCCGAACACTTTCCAACAAGTGCATCAATATTATATTACCTACATGATTACGCTTCGCGTACACGAGAAGAGAAAATCTAGCATTATAGATCGTATCCTATGTACAATTGTACAATTGTAAAAATGTACAATTTACGAATGACCCCCACGAAAGCCTGCCATGGAAGCGGGGTAGATATAGTAACAATCGAGATACCATTCTATACGTGCAAGGACTATAAGGACCATCGCTCGGCTCTGATCTTGCGGAAAACGTCCCAGTCGATCAACTTGAATTTCCTCGTCTTATAGCGGGCAATTGCGAGGGAGACTTTGATGACGTAGTGGTCACATCCGAGGTCTAGAGCCGTGCTGAATCACTTGACCTCCCCTACGTTGTCGACAAAAGAGGTCTGGGGTAGTGTCCCGGCATGTGGAGTCGCCTCTCATAGAGGGGAACTCCTTATCGGTAGTAGTGATCACGTCCTCTTACATCGCAGTCTGCCACAGCTCGCGTCCCTTGGGCGTGTTATGGGTTTACACCCACACCCTATGTGGGGTGTTCAAATCCCCGACGACGACAAGGGGGTGCTCACTGGCCAGGTTATCAATCTTTTCCGGGTGACCGCTTTTTCACGGCTAACAAGGTTAAGCGTTATCGCTCAGAGCAGGACGCGCCTGCATCTACCAAAATTTCTCGAATTTTATTGATGGTTCTATCCACAGTCTATTGCAACCCAACCTTGTGTAATCTCATTGTATGCGCGATGCGAACAAGCGGGTACCAGCGATTATTCTGGAACCATCGATGACTCGTGTATAAAAGCCGACGGGCTTGCCCCACAGATCCGATTTTCGACAATCGCCGACTGTGCTGGCCACTGTTGTTGTCCTTTGAATTGTTTTAGTGGGCACACGTTCGCTTATTAAAAAGTTCGTTTCGTCATTCACAGTTTTGCGACTGTTTTCGTTTTCGTCACTACGTGACAATATTATGGTTGAGCCTATTCGCTGGGCTTGTTTTCGCCAAACTCTTTGTACTCAGTTTGTATGCCCGACACGAATTGTACAGTACTTCTTGGAAGGCATGCGGCACCAGCGATAACACTGGAATCTTCGACGAGTAATTTGTATAATCTGTCACGCTTGGCTCATAGATCGGATTTTCGACATTCGCCGCTGTCGTTTTGCTCGAGTGTTGCTTGTTCTGCTGAGCACAACTTCGCCCACTAAAGAAGTAAATTTGTAACTCAATTTTGACACTGGCCTTCGTCAACATCAATACAACTTGATATTTAGTTTTTGTGGAATGAGTCTCAGACAGTTGCCGTCGCAAATTATACCTTGATACTGCATACCCGATTTTGACAAAGACGTACACCGACAAATTAAAAGAAAAAAAGAAAAACGGAAGAAAAGACATTCCGGCCTCCATACGGAATTAAGCCTTGTTCACATGTGAACAAAGCTTCCGTATGGAAGCCGAAACGTCTCGCTTTCTTTTTAGGTTTTATTTGGTAGGTGTACGTTTATATTTGTCATGTTTCATCCTGAGAAGACGGGCTTCCGTCGAACTCGCGATTACCTACCCATTTTTGTTGTTAGAAGACCTTAATGGTAGGTTATATGACATAATCATAGGGAAATCGAAATCCCCAAGATAACGCGAGCATCGCAATCACTTGAAGTAGCAACCGACCTTAAAGCGTTATGAATCTTACGAATAAAGAAATAACACTAAGAATCCCGTGGCCGGTAGCAGACGCCAATAGGAGGGCAAGTGTGCTTTCAAACAAATATAATAAATCTTGGAGGACACTTAAGCTTCGACTTTAATAGAACGCGATAGCATTAAAAGATCTGACTGCTTCTCTCGCTCTCGGGCAACTGCAGCTTATGAAAGAGTGATGTTTATCGTAAAACGCTAGCGGCGAAAGTTGTGCTCGAAGGCGAGCTTTCTGGTCGAAACGCGGCCTCTGGCGTGGGCTGCACACGCGCGGGGGCGAGTGCCGTCCTGATTGTGTTGCAAGAAACTGAGTGGTGCGAGCCATCCTATGAATGCTAGAAACGCAAGAAAAGGGGTTTGGGTCTTAATTTCCGCGTAACAGAAATGTGTACTTCTCTCTCTCCAAGGTATAATCCGACGCTATCATGTCTGCAGGTTGTGTGTGAGCCGTACTTTACGATTTTTCTAACGCTTTGGTTTCAGAGGTTCAATTAGCTCAGCACACTTCGGCGCTACGCGGAGTTCCCGAGTGGTGCGAATTTTTTTTTTCCGCTCGCAAGAGGGTAAGCACCGGCGCGGGACATCGAACGAGGACACCGGAATTTCTGCGACATGGGACCATTAACGCTTTCGGGTTAATATTTCCAGTGATAACGGTATACTAACAAGATTTACTGAAGGCATGCTAAGAGAAGCGATAAGAACGACGCCGACGCACCGGTTAGTGCGATATGCAGAAGGCCACCTTCTGAAATTCTTGAAGGCTACTGGACAGTGCGAAAGCTTGTGATAGCGGATATCTCAGCATCTGCCTCTTGGAATGACCGACTCGTTAGTATTCTACAGCGCAGCTCTAAGGCGCCCGCTCTGGGAAACCTGTTGATTTCTTTGGCCATTTCATGCTTTTTTCTGTGAGTGATTTTGCTCGCCTTGTGGGTTTCTGCAGAACTGACCTGCCGCAACATAATGTTCTGCAAAGTCCAATAAGGAACACCTCTTCTCCATACGCACCTATTTCACTCTGACCTTTACCAGGCTCCTCCCCCCTCCCCCCCCCCAAAACGCGCATTTCTGCTCCAACCCTTCTCCAAAGCGCCGAATTTTCTGCTTGCAGAACTGGCTGAAAACTTCCCAGGCTGCTTTCATCCGTGAGTGCGTCTTGGGTCAATAGGGGGCCCAATAGCTTGTCGGACGTCGGCATCTCCTGCCGCCACGATTGGCACCTTGGTGCGCGTCAACTACGGTTGCGTCGTTCACTACTACGGTGGTCAACTACGGTTGCGTCGGTCAAACTCCGACAGTCGCAGCTGTCACTCCAGCTGACTGCGTCTAGTTGTAGATGGGCAGTCAACCTACCATGCAGCAAAGGGTACCACAAGTACATGCGCATAGTATGCACGTGGTGATCACTAAGTATTCCGGATTTTTTAAACTTAACCTTTGGTATGTAGGATAGTTCCATTTCTTGAGCTTAGTTATCAGAATAAGTGGACATTACCTGCATGAGAAATCAAAACACAGTCCACTGATTAAAGATGACTAACCGACTACATCTCTTTATCGTACACATTGCAAACTACGAATGGCAGCTAGTGAGTTTGCACGAACTATCCGCTTGAATGTCCAGGATGACACCAGTGTTGACATATTTCCGAAACACTTATTTTTATGGCGAGTTAGATGGCGCATCTCAAATTTAGTGTCATTCTGGAAATTCACTGAAAGTGGATAAACCTTGCAAACTAACTGGCTATAAGTCTTAAAATGTAGTACGCGTGGTGAATAATTAGGAAGGTAACTTGTGAACATTCTTAATTAGATTAATATGTATTTCGACTTCTCGCAGAAGTACTGACCAGAATTGTCCAGCTCCAAGACTAGAATTACGTTACCTGCTACAGTTTCTTTGAAGTTCCGTAAAACAAACATGACCAGCTCGTAAGTGGAAAAAAGAGATGCATTCGTATTACGAAACAAAAGGGTACGTACAACTCGTGCTCAACCAGACAACACAAAGAATGATCAAACCACAATGACTTCTTGCACTTAACATTTATTAGAGAGCCAAATACAATAACATGTCTAATGAATGCTCGCGTTTAGACATGAACATAAAAACGGGGTGGAAACTCATGCTGAAGCGCTATTGCATTTAACCAATATACATACTGCTACAACGACCATGAATCGGGAAAGTGTACGGATTGTAAAGACTCCGCAAGACATCCATAAAGGCCACATATGGACGCATAAAATGAGCACTGATACACCAGTGAGGCATACTTAAAGTAAAATAAACATTGCACGCGCGCAACGACGGTGAAATACGGTCAACACGTTTTCACGCATGAGTTAGTAAGCCAATGTGATTGGAGAGCACGCGTTAAAGCGACGAAATAGTAATCCCGGTCCCAAACAGATTTTACAGCTGTTAAGAAATGCCGAAAAACATGGCGATAAAAATGTTACGGTAAATTAACTTTGTTTCCAAGAGGATAACACAGAAACGCGCTGTTTAGAATGGTGCATTGGGGATGAGGTGATGCTGCGCGAAGAGGAAGTTTCGTTTCGTAGCTGACGCACTGAAGCACTAGCAGGCCTCAAAATGCAATCTGAAGATTGACTGAAGCAAACGCTTAAACCACATGTGCCCGAATACAAGGAAGCGTATAATTTGCTCACCCCAATGGGCTAACGCAGTAAACAGGCAGAGCGGAGCCTTTTTGGGTGCTTTACAAGTCCATCACGTCAGTCAGACTGAGATAACTGCAGATGCGTGCAAGAAGGTCTACGGTAAGGTCGTCCAGCGTGGCTCGCTTCCTGCGGTCCCGTTTGCAGGTTATTTTGTCCCTGACGACGCCGGTCAGCCTGAAGTAGTTGGCAGCAAGCCGTTCGCGGGCCTCGTCAATCTTCTCGGCCGCCTCTTCCTCGCTGGTGGACAAGTTGAGGGCCAGCACCATCTTTAAGGACTGGGAGTATTGCAGAGTTTCGAAGGCCAGGGCATGGCTCTTTTCATTGGAGCCATTGATGAATCGGATGGCCTCGTGCACGTACAGCTGCGTTAAGAACGTGCAGTTACCGAGCGAGATCAGCCACTTAGCGCGCGGCGATGCGTACACAGGAGCTAGGAATTTGCTTTCTAGATCGTTCGTCCACTCTGCAAGTCCACCTAGCGTCGATGGCTATGATTTCTAAATACGTGAGCCTTCTATATCATGCGGGCCGACGAATCGTGACCGAATCTTCGTAAGCCAATTCCTACTGTGTCATTACCTACTGATGCGTATCTGCGTAACCTCTTAAGGTTACCCATGGCTTTGTCCATCCCGACTTCGTGTCCGACTCAATACAATTATTGTACGTTTGGTATCTGGCGTTTTTCGAGAAGCAAACAAAAGAAATGTATAATCATTGCACGTGACATGAGCCAATTAAACAACACAGAAATGCTTAACTTGCCATTACATCATTGCACCTCTTAAGAAGCTGATTTGCATCAAGTGCTGGGCACCCTTGCTTTAAATGAAGGAGTCAATTTCAATAGCGCGACGGTCCACCCGTGACTGGCCCGTTCTGCTTGGGTTGCTCCGAGCCCACTCCAGAAACATTGTGCCCGCTTCACCCTAGGCGAATGCGAGTTACTGGGGCCATTCTTAACAGTTGCACCCTTTGGGTGTATACTTACCCCACAATAATCGCCATCTATTTTGGCAGCATTTCCTTTCTTTAACGCGTCGACCCCGGCACTTCCAAGCCATGAAAGGCATGCGCGTTATCAGCATGACCGCATTCTCGACAGAAAATTAACGAGCGCAGCGTTTTCAAGAAAGGAAACGCAAGCAAGACAGATGACGATTATTGTCCTGAGGGAAAGGTACACCGCGGAGGTGCAAGTATCTTTAGAGCGAGACGCATATTCCCAGTGCCCCTGCGTATGGCTCTTGAAGCAACTGGAGCTGGCAACGTATGTGCCCACGCATTTATGGATATAAATGAAGGTTTGTATGCATAGACAAGACGATAGGATGCACGTCTTCAGAAGAGTAATGTTCACTGCAGAACACAAAATGATTGTCTACCAAATCGAGCACGCTTTCAGGCTGCCGGCCGGAGTAGAATTTGTATTGCAGTGAAATATTGTTCATTTTCACTTCTCTTTTCTAATGCGGTCACTGGGCCTTGTGTGTATAATACCTGAACAAATAAATTGGCCCGTGACGTGCAATAGGCGCGAAGGATGAACTGAATTCGTTAAATTTCAGATCATGTTGCAGGGGTCAATGCAAAAATGTCTGAAGTCGCTTGAGCTTCCCCTTTATGAGTGGAACGCGATAGCACTCAAAGACGCCCGACTGCTTCTCACGTTTCTTGCAAACGCAGCTTATATAACGCTAATGTTCACAGACAAATGTTGGTGGCGAACGCTATGCACGAAGGTGAGCTTTCTGGTAGAAGCACGGCCTCTTGAGTGGGCCGCGATGCGGCGGAGGCGAGCGCTATCTGGAGATGTTGCAAGTAACCGGGCGCGCAAATCTCGGACACCGTGGCAGGTCTATGTGCGGTAGAAACGTCAGAAAAGAGGCTTCTATTAGCGTTTCCGCGGAACAGAATTGTTTTCTCGCATATTCAAATTACAATCCAACACTATCACGTCAGTAGGTCGTGCGTAAGTCGTACTTCACGGTGTTTCACGTATTTTACTTGGAGAAACCTAATTAGTTCAATAACTTCTTTGTGCTACACGCAGGGTATGCTTGGTTGGGTATGGTGGTTGGGTTTGTATGGTTGGGTCTGCAAGGTTCAGAATAATTTTTTGCTGAAACGACGGTTGACGCTGGACCCTTAACGCTATCGCGTTAAAATATCTCAGTGGGTGCATCTATGAACGCTTAGAATAACATTCAACGCTTTGCATAGAAATCGGAAAGGCTCACAGACGTTGCCACCATGCGCCGGTCTATGTCTGTCACACGCTGCACATTCAATAATCATTAGATAAAAACCGCAGGCATAAAATCTAGGCTCGTAATCATTAAGTGTGCGATCGATTTGTACTCTCAGAATAATAAAAAAATCAAAAGTAAAAAAAATGCAGAGACCCTGTGAACTCAGAGTAATGGTTCAGGGTAATATAAAAGTTGTTTCTGCAGGTGTGTGTGTGAGAGAGAGAGATACAGTAGATGTAGACACGCCCACGTGCGATGGCGTATTTTTCGTTTGTTTTAGGCTCGTTTTAGTTTTGACGGCAACACATACACAGCTAACTGAGAAGAGGCTTCAAACAAATGGAGGCGAAATTCAGGTTTGTAAGCAAGTGGTGCTTTTGCACCAAAAAAGTGCTACTGGCATCGCCCCGCAAGTGTGATTCCTACACGTACAGGGAGTGGCATTCCAAGATGGCGAAGCCTACAATGGCGGACCTATGTGCAACTCTGGCTCCCTAAAAGGTACTTATACATTAGCTCTGCCGCATGCGGGAAATAGCCTTGGGTAAATGAGCGTAGTCAGTGAGTCGAAGTCAAGCATAGATGAAAGGCCTCCAAGACTGCTATCGCGTCTCGTCAGTGTCCATACAGTTTGCATAAAAACCGCAGCGCGTTTAAAGCACAGTGAACTGAAGGTACAATGTGGTCTACTAGTAATATGCACTTCTAGGCGCAAGTGCAGAGCTCAGTTATGCGTGCACCGCACATGTGTATAGAAAGTTGCAAGCGCCACCAACCACAAGTCTTCTACGGCGAAGCACTATATTTGTAGACTTCTTAGACTTAGCATGTGCTTGAAATTGAACGTTTGTCAAGCCGCTACTGATCGTAGGGATTGCCGAAAAGCAGTTTTGAAGAGCATTGCTGTAGTTGATGGGCAGTGCTGATGTGCTCTTGAAATCCACGAAGAGCGAGTCGGTGCACAAAAAAAAATGGAGAATGCAACCTTGCGGCAAAAGAATTTACAGTCGCGAACGAAAGTTTTGAGACCAGTGCAGTAGCGAAGAATTTTGATTCTTCTAGAACAGCTCCACAACCTTGAATTACGCCAATAAATTACGCTAGTTAGGGCGTGTACGCAGGCCATACACCTATACTTATGTGTATGTCTATGTCAAGAAAATTGGACAGGGTCACCTGACCTCTAGTGCAACGAGACCGATATTCAGTCTAAAGCTTTGTCGTACAGAGCGTGGCTTAGGAATAAGGTTAATGGTATAAAAATGAAACAAGAGTCGTTTCTTACTGTAAGGTCGTTTGTCTTAGCCTACAATTTGCTTCTAAAAGTTGCATTGTTGAGCTCCTTAACTTATTCAGGGTGGGCTCCGATGTGGAGTTCTATCATCAGTGGAGTCCTGTAATCTTTGTCCTTTCTTTCCCACACTGCTGGCCGATGTTCAGGTGTCATGCAAGCGCAGTTGTAATGGCGATGTCGGCTGGCTTTGCTCTGTCAATGTACCTTCTAATATGGCCTTTCTGCCTCTTTATTGGGAAACTTTTCGGAGGGCAGTAACAAAAGTATGAAGGTAGGGTTAGAACCATATACACCAAGTGGAAATTACGCGGGCTTCGAATTAGTCTTCCTGCCGTTGTAGACGCTTAAGAAAATCAACAAATGTTAGTCTCTATAAGGTACAAAGGCTAGCTGGGCGAGGTGGTTAGTTTGAAATGCATGTCGAGAACGAAATTCACCTGCTGTTTTACGCCTACCTAGTCCTATCACAGTTGATTGTATTCCATCTGAACATTAGCTTGAACATTCGGTGAAACAGCCTCCCTACTAACCTACCATGTGATCACGTGGAGCAATAGCTTGCCAACGTTTCAGATGGCTACGAACTGGATAATAATCGCACGCGTTACATACACAAGAACCTTATGGAATGATACACTGGTAAATACGATAAGCAGTTAAGCTGAGAATGATTTTCTGAAACGAGACCATGGTGAAAAAACATTCTTCAGGTCAGCGTGGCATCTTCGCAGGTAATTCCGTAAAGCATATTGGAGAGTGTACGGTAAGGGCAACACTTTTGGAAATATGTGCGAACACACACGACATGTGCACAAAACTCACCATGTTACGCCGGAGAGCATCCTTGATGACGAAGTCGCTGGCGTGGTTGTCCCTGATCATTTGCACAGCGACGCCGATAAGGAAACGGTTGCGCAGAATGGCCTCCTTCAACTCGCGACAGACTGCCCGCATTTCGTTAAAGCAGTCCTTGCCTTCCAGAATGATAATCGTGAGCATGTTGATCACCCGGTTTTCCTCGACCATTCGGCCCAGTGCTTTGATGGCCCTTTTTCTGAAGACAAAGTTGGTGATTTCAAGGATACGGATGGTTCGATTGTTTTCCAGTGACCGAAGGAGGTTCACCGCGTAGACTTCGGGTAGCCTGATGCACAGCTTCAGATCTCTGCATTGGTGAAAAGTCGGTGCTTTATCGCGAAAGAAATGGTTAGGTCGAGCATTGAACCTTCGATGGCTGCCTCTCGTAGAGGATGAAACAATGCGCTGCATCCTATAAGCCTAATTATGCAGCAATACGGATTCAAATGTACTAGACCTACAAAAAATTGACAGGCAACTTCTACATAGAAAATTTTCGAAACAAGGAACAGATTTTGCAGTTGCAGCCACTGACTGCCTGTATCGTGGCTAAGAGGTGTAAGTGTTCGACAAAACAATTTCGCTATCGTAAGTTTGAAATTTGTGCTGTAGGAACAGAAATTTTTTACTATCTCTGGCTACAAAGATAGCCATTCTGATGACAATCAATACTTCTCGCACCTACAAACTAGAGTTGACTTCTTGTAACGTCACGCTACTGTCGGGTAGATGAGATTTTGCCGTTTCATTTGTGCCTTTTTGATGTCCAACCTCTTCAACAGACCAAGAAATAAATTTTTCGACAACACGTTTGAGCCGGCGGACGTCAGTATACTGTAAAGATTATTTTTAGTCCTTTATACTTCCTTTAACATCTGCACTCTAAAGTGTGCGTAGTGTAATGTATGCGAATGCAGTGTATAATTTAATATTATTAGGGTCCTAGAATCACTGAAATAGCTGTTCGTACCGTCTTGAAAACCGCAAAATTTTTGAGTAATCGACCATGGTATAATGGTAAAATGGCCGCCTGCCAGTGTTAGCAGCCCCTTCAATCGCTAGGCATCATGGAAAGAGCCGTACTGATCGTAAAGCATGAGCGTTTGCGTTCAATATGTCAGTGCCCCGAGTTTGGCAATTCGAACACAGAAGAATCATGCTGTAGTCGCCCCCCCCCCCCCCGCCATATTCCTAATTGAAAAGTTTTAGTGCTGTTGTTGTGTGCTAAGCTCAATGGAAGCAGCGCAGTCGCGATTAATTTGGAAGGATGTTGCAGCTATCGGCTGAATTACGTTGCGGCGAAAGTGTGTAGGGTGGATTACCTGAGGTGACTGGTGGAGCCGATGGCTGCGGCGAGCTTTTGAAGCACAGGTTCGAGCGTCAGGTTGGAGCACTCAATTGTGGCGGATTGGATGCTGCGACTGGACGCTACAGCATCCAGGAGAGGCGTGGCGTCCGCAAGGCTCCGGTCATCGAGATCCATGTAGGCGGAAGTGATCTTGGCCAGGTCCACAGCCTCCGCAAAGTCGGGTCCGCGGGGGTTCACCCAGTTGATACTCAGGCGAGCAGAGACTTTCAGCTCCCGGATGACGTTGCAGAAGACGGTCATATGGGGCGCGGGTACTACTGCTCTCATTGAAAATGCCAGTAATTCCAAACTCTGGTTGATCTGCGGGAGCATTTAGGAATGAGGAAAGTGTGTCGCACTGATCTGAGCATCATGAAGAAATACCGAATGTGCTTTGAAGCAGCGAGCAGTCGTTGTCCGCGAGCTTGAATCTGACTCGTTCTTGTGTAACAAGTAGCGTTCTCGCTGAACAGTCAGACTTAGCCAACGATATTACAGTAAACTCGCAAAAGCGTGGCACAAATGGGATGGACGGAAAAGCAGGTTTCTTAGCCTCTATCTGTAGTAACGCGGTTTAGCAAGTTTAGCATAATCTAACATTGTCGAGTTGTGCTAATACATTAGTGCAGATTACCGGTTTGTAACAAGTAAGACCCCTTGCTGGCATTCTGTACATTCTGCATGGTCCGAGTGGGCATAGCGTTGTAATGGTGTATTACAGGGCCTAATAAGTAAACAAACTGGAGCTAGGAAGTCGTGATATACGTAGCTGCTACAAACGTTTCAAGTCACGTGATGTAAATGGGCCATTTGCTTGCTCAATTTGTTCATGGATAACGACTTCTCAGACAATGCATTGTTCAAGACAAGATTAGTAAGATGAAATACGATTGCATAAAAAGGTCTAGCGCTCTGAATCTATATCCCAATACATCTCGCGCGCGTAGGTTGGCTGGTCAGGTAAACAAAATTGCAAGCCCCAACTTTCGGCTTAACTGTTGACACTGCGAGGGATGGGAAAACGACGCACTCCAAATTTAAATTTATAGTAAGCTGTAGTATTGAATACCGCATTTCAGTGACTGCGATCACCGCGAACATCTGCTAGTCTATTTTACATTGTAACCGTCTTATAAGTAGTGTAGTATCGCGAATTCATGCTCTCACGTATCTTCAGTGCTTGTAGTAACATGTGGAATTCCGAGCATGGCTGTTCGTAAACGAAGGAATAATTGAAATGGCTGAGGACTCCGGCATTTCACAAAGAATTAACTTACCCAATGAAAAGAAATGCATTTTGCCAACGAAAAATATATAGTGGACAGAGTTTCTTTTCAACCATTCTAATTATGTATCTGCAGAAACCTTGCCCCTAATGAAATTTAGACAAGTATAACTGACTGTAGTACCGACAAAAACGAAGTGACACATTGATAGTGTTGCATGTATAATAAGGAAACGTGGCAGCAAAAGAAAGGAAGAAAACATGCATGTGCGCAACACTTGGCAGAAACGTTTCGAACAAGATTTGGAAACTACGGCACTTGAAAAAGCAGTGGTAGTGAAAGTTGGCTCGAAAAAGTGAATAAGAAATATATAGCGGTAATTTAGCGCAACGCACTGTACCCGGCGACAAATTCGTCAAGGCACGGTCAAAGCTGCGAAGCGAAAGTGCGCATGTTTTGTTGTTTTTTTTTACTGCGGATGCTCATGTAGTCGGCGAATGTAAACATTTTTAGTCTACGTAGCGTACGACAGCACCCCAATTTTCGTTGCTCTAATTTCCGAATATTTTTGTAACAAAAATACTTTCTCCGATAAGGAACCCCGTTTCTTGGTGCAGGTTTTCTGCCTTCATAATGTACGCGCGTAGTTTTCCTGCTCTTGTAAACGAAAGATGACTTCGCTGGGCGGCAGCAAGCAAGAGTGACTTTTCGTGAGCTGATTGGGGTTCGTTTGTCAGAAGCAAATTAAGACAGCAGTGCGTTGCGGAACGTTTCGCTGGCTGCATACAATTACAGAGGAATGTGCTGTGTGGCGAGCAACACACGCCGAAAGCACAAGCGTGTCGGTGGTCGTGATGGACAGGCAACCTTGACGCCGGCAACCTGAACGTTTTCCGCGAGTCCGCCAGCTATGCAAGCGCAGCTGCGATTATTACCAGCAAGGTACGTAACCACTGATATAATAAACTGCAGGGATACAGGGCTGATGTTCTCGGTTACTCAGTGTCGCAGATGTAGTGATCCCTATAGCACGATCTCGCGAGTAGCAGCGGGTCCGTCAGCGCATACAGACAAGAGTGCGCCTGGCGCCTTGCGATGACAGCGTTTAAGTTCGGGGATGCAACCACGATTCGCAATGTTTTGCTCGTAGCATTAGCAATGTATTTTCATGGCCACGCAGGAACGATATCATTGAAACGTTAATGTTCCTACGCGCTGGTAGTTTGGAAAACGGTTGACACTATTTTGCTCTGTCGTAATTACGTGCCAGGGAAGCTGCTGCCCGTAGGTGAAGGGGGACAACCTAGAACAAAGACCCTTGTAGGCAATGAATTTTATGAAATATCTCGTTTCCTTTCCGTAAGAGTGCTAAATGCGCAGTTGCTATGCAATCCATTGTTTTTCGAGAAATAACAAATCTTGTGTCAATAAGTACAACTTGTACGATACAAATTACTGCATAGGTTGCCATAGACATAACTAATGCACTCTGCGCGTTTCCATGTGTAGTTAAAAAGCGCAAGGCTAAGCGTATAATCACTGGAAACCTTGTAGCAATGCGTCTACGAGAAGAGCATGAGTTCTAGTTATTTGTGTCTTCAGCGCCATTTTTAGCTTAGATCACTATGTTTGCTTTTGAAAACAAGGTATAAATCTCTGATTTGCTAATCGGAATTTCAGCCACAGCATTTGTACACTAAGCACACTAGCATGAAAACACACAAAAGCGATAATGTGCTGTATGCCCTGGCAAAATCAAAACTGAAACTGCCTTGAAAGCATTGGCACTACTTGGCGTAGTAACACTACCACGCCCAAGTAGCTTTGGCTGTGCTGCCGTAAAAAACATACTAAGTTTCTTTATGGTGCAAGTGCCACAGAAAGTTGCCGCCGAGTATAAATGCTTCATGCAGCTTTCTCAACCATAAACCTCAACACAAAAAATCGACAACAAGATATAATCCAATGGTACTTCCGAAAGAACAAGCACAGGTGTATTCTCTATATCAAGGTCAAGTTCGAAACAAGTTAGGGAAGTGAAAGCAGCATGCTAGTGTAATAAACAGAATTCGCTAATCACGAGTTCAAATAACCTGTGTCCGAAATTGGGATTTACATAAGCAGTATTAACATAACCTTGAATATCCGTTTTACCTCACCATTCTACTTGCTTTCGCAAATTTTACTACCATCGGTCCGGGGTAACTACTACACATCGTGATTCCATTGTAATTTTAAAAAAAGAATTATGCCGCGAGTAGGTAAATCCGTGTGTCGCGATCTGGAACAATGGCTTACCTCCAGGACCCGGACCAGGGTTCTGTGCCCAACAAGGCCGATTTCGTTGTGCTGGATGTCGAGCTTGCGCAGGCGGGTGTCAGTGCGCAGTTTCACTGCCGCAGCCGACGAGAACGTCTCTCGCAGTGCGCAATTGGACAGCGTGAGACTGAGGAGGACACCTGTGCAGGGTAGTCAACACGATATGACAACATCTCAGCCAATAGGTGGTCGAAATTTCAACCCTAGCAATGAGTTCTGCTCGGTATACCGGAAGCAAATATCGAAGAAGATGAAGAACAAAACATTATTCGTAGGAAGGACTTCGTTGCCCCTAAAACGGGGTAACGCCGTGTGGTCGGGCCCCTATTCCAAGGCATCGCGAGCCCTCGCCATTTTTTCTGCTCTCCGGACCAGCCTGAGCTGATCCCGAGGGCGGAGCTAGATAGCAATGCCTCCCCCCTCACTGTCGTGTTATTGTCTTGTTCTGTGTGAGCTGTGCACTCCCATGTGATGTGGTAGTGTGTCGGTGTGCTCCCACACCACGGGCATATGTCCTTGTATGCGGTTGGGTAGTATATGTGTAATTTATGGAGGTTTGTATATGTGCCCGTTTGGAGCCTGCGTAACGTCGCCGAGTCCAAGGCTGAAAGGTTCCTATACGGTGCTGAGTAGAGCCTTCTGGATTCCCTGTAGTGTTGAAAGATCGCTTTATAACTCGGATCGATGGGTGATGAGTCCTTCACAGTGTTGCCATGGGCAGCACGGCAATTAGTGAAACCTCGTGTCGCCTTATCTGCGTGGAGGTTCCCAGTAACACCCTCGCGTCCCGGGGCCCATGTTATCGTTTGGGTATACCTGACGTCAAGGTCTCTGTTGATTTCGGGAAGTATCCGGCGTGCCCTCGCGCCGATCTGTCCCCTCTGATACTTCCTACATGCGGCCTGAGAATCTGATTTTTAGTGGAGCATTGCGCTCTATGCCTGCTCTTATAGCTAAGGCGATGGCTATCTCTTCGGCTTCTAAAATGGTTGCTCGGTAAACCGAAGCACATGCCGTGATTTTACCTTTACGGTTTACGACAACTGCCACCATATTCATTGCGTTGGCCCGATATGGTGAAGCATCCGTGAATCGTGCAGTGCCCAAGTTTTTTGTTTTGTTTATGTATTCTGCTCTAGCTTTTCTCCTTCCTGCGTGTAATGTCGGATCCACGTTTTGTGGTATTGGTGATACCCCATACAAAGCTCTAATCTGGCACGGTAGACCTTTGGTGTTTTGGTATGTTCGTATGCATTCTCCAAGGCCGATTCTTTGAAGAACTCTGCGGACTGTCGTTTGCGCCAATCGACTCCTCTGCGCTATGAGTTGGGCCTCAATCAGCTCATGGAATGTATTGTGGAGGCCGAGGGCTAGAAGCTTCTAATTTGTAGTGTTGCGTGGCAACCTCAGGGCTGTCTTATATGCCATCCTTATTTAGCAGCCTTTTCTTCCTCCCTGTTCATGGTATGGTAAGGTAGGGAGTACATTAGTATGCTAATGACGAGGCTTTTCACCCGTCTGAGGGTGTCCTGTTCCCCCATTCCTGCCCGATTATGAGCCACACGGGCAATCATCCGCTTAATCTGTTGCGTTGTTTTTCTGATCGTGTTTAAAGTGTGTAAACATCTGACATTCGATTGCAGCCACATCCTCAACACTCTTACTACTGACCTCTCAGGAATAATTTTCCCTTCCAGCCTGATCTCGATTTTGAGTCTCGGGTCAGTTCTTACGTTTTTGGTTTTTGTGGGGCGAATGAGTTCTGATTCCTCCGCCGAGCACTGGAGTCGTCTTTGTTGGGTATAGTTTTCTATTATGTTGGCTGCCCATTGAAGCTTTTCTCCCAAGTTGCCCTTGGTTATCCATATCGGTATATCTGCGTATAGGGAATGATGGACGTCAGGAATTTCTTGGAGTTCTTTAGCTAGGCCAATCCTGGCTATGTTAAAGAGTGTAGGCGAAATCACCGCACCCTGTGGCATTCCTTTGTTAGGAGGATGGATGACCTCAGATTCATCGTTTCCTACTTTGATAACTGCTGTTCTCTGGTTGAGGAAGCTTCGGATGTACTCGTACGTCCTTTGACCGCAGCTGGTCTCTGCAAGTCCATCCAGTATCCCTTTGTGACTTACGTTGTCAAAGGCCCCTTTTATGTCGACAGCCATGACAATGTGTTCTCCTGCCTTGAGGACGTTCGTTAATACTTCCTCTTTTAAAAGCAGGAGTATGTCCTGTGTTGAAAGATGCTTTTGTGCATTACAAACTGGAGAAGCGATTGCTGGAGCCAATACCACGGCTTATTTGCCATGTTGCCATCGTGCTTTCTGGCGCTCTGTACAGTGGTGAGCCCTTGCAGTGATCATTGTACCTCCCAAGTGCACTCAATGCGCTCTCCATCGCTTCTTCAATACCATCCCCGTTTTCTTACCCCCAGTGTAGGGTAGCCAAACCGGCTTTCGCTCATTGCTTTCTTATCCCAGAATATTGCGGTAGGTTGGTAGGTCACTATTTGCTCTCGTTTCTGGCCTCCAATGAAACCAAATGAATACGCGATGGTGGCGTCAAGCCTTGGCCCTTCAACTCAACTTCATGCCCTACACTAAAGACGTTAAACTCTCTGGGGCTTAACCGTTACCCAAATAATCATGATTTGGCTACATCAGAGAAGAACACAAAAAAACTTAAAACGGACGTATCGAGTGCCACGGGCTCGGTAATTAGTTATCCTGCATTACTTGAACGCTGCGCGCAGGGCATTTCAGGGTGATGAAGGACACGTGCGCTATCAGTGTACATAGCATTCTTGACATGGAAATGCCGGAAGCAGAGTTTCCAAGAAAGCGCTAGCCAGACAGACGGGTTTCGTTTGGGGAAAACATACGTCCAATAAGGTTTAAGCGTTTTTTCCTCAGAGTCACAATTAGGCCAAGCTCACAAGCCATATCTTGCGCCACAGTCAACTAGCTTTTTAGACGTTTGAAACATGCGTCATATGCCAATTTCTCGCATTTTTGACGCGTGACAGCTGGCGCTTTGCGACGTCATGACTGCCTCACCCTCGCGACCTGCCCACATTTATTAGTCCCGTCTTCGTAGCAGCTAACACTACATAGGAGTTGTGCGACATTGCAACACCTTCACGATTAGCCTCGATCAAACAAGTGTTACCCTTCCTTCGCCGCGGTAAAAATGCGATATTGTCTTTTTGACCTAGCCCACGCCACAGAGGCGCACATGACTGTACTCCACTTCATCGCAGATTACCTCACAATCTATTTCTCTCGCTTATGTTCTTGGGGCACTTAAATTACACACTTCGTATTCAGTATGTTGTAAGCTAGAGTTTACCGGCCTCAGATGACCGGGTGGCAGCGCACTCGCGCGCGTACTCGCGTTCAAAGTCAGACTGCAGACAACAAACCAGTGACCACAATCTAAAGAGCGAATCACATCTATTGGCTTGAAAATTGTCCCTTATACTTTAGGGACAATTTAGGGACACACGCCCGAGTTGGGTAGAGTGCTTGCCTCCGATGAGGGAGGCATAGGCGTGTTCCATGATTAGGCAGGTGACGGGGCAGCTGGTGAATGTCAGATTCTCCAGGCGGCTCGTCTGCGTTGACGTCGTGCCCTCCTCAGTGGCTGGAGACGGCGGACGTCGAGTCAGGGCAAAGCCCAACTCCTGGAGGTCCTCGGGGTTGATGGTACAGGTTTTGACATGCAGACTCCTGAGACTTGCACTCCTCATTGCCCCTTCCAGCAGGCCTGTCGGGGAAGCGGTTTCTGATCCGTACGCCTGCCGAGAGTGAATGAAAGTTCAGGCATCAAGGTGGCGCAACTGTAACTGGCGGCGGTACCCCAACACTTTTCTCACAGGCTGAAGTTCCCAAAGATGTGCTCGGACGTTTACGCAATAACAGCACAAATATGAAAAGAAAGCTCGAGGGATTTAAGAAATAAATTTGGGGCTGATATTTCCGAAGTGAATGTAATTGAACGCAGGAAAAAAAATCCAGTCGCGTTATGCAGAAGTGTACATAAAAGAAGCAGTTCAGTTTTCTGGGATGTCCGGCTTGTAGGTACAGTGGCTTACGAAGTTTCAGATTTCGAAGGTACACATACATGGAAGCTTAAAAAAGAGGAAGCCCTAAAGTTGCTTGAGACTTCGACCACCCTGTGAATATTTGGCGGCCAATATGGTCCATACACGTCCATACTTTAGACTACCAACCTTGCTTTCTCTTTATCATGCATTCATTCACAGTCACTTCACCTATTGCATTGCGACTTGGGGCAATACATACAGTTCTCACCTTGTTCCTTTACAATACGTCCAGAACCAGGCCATCCGCATTATTACTTTCCAATGACCCCGATGTAGTGCATCTGCTCTTTTGCAAGAGCATCGCATTCAAAAATTCATAAACTCTTTCAATTAAACATGGCAATCCTTGTCTATAATTCCCTTCACTCAAACATTCCCCAAATAATCTTTAACACTGAACAACTTGCTAATCATAATAATACTCGATTTTCATTAGCTAACAACTTCTTATTACCTAAAATCAGAACTAATTTTGGCAAATTTACTTCATTCACAGCGATGTCTTACTGGAACTGTATTCCAACGGACATAAAGCTGCCTCCTAGTATAGGCAGCTTTAAGAAGCATTCATTTACATATTTATTTAACTTGTGAATGCTGTAATGTAATTTAACATGTTCACATTGCTTCATTATGGGTAAACCACTATATCTCTTTAACGTTTCACATTTCACCACATTTCACCAACATTTCATCATATCTGTCCACTTGTTTCCTTGTGTCAGTTATTGCTGGAACACTGCTTCTAGGCTATATTTCACTTCCCATGTTTTCTTTTGTTTTCAATTCAGTACATGATGTAATTCTGTACAGCGTTATGCCATGTTTTTAGTTTACTTCTTTTCTTGCATTAATACATGTTAACAATTCTACCTCTTTGCTGTATTTGCATTAACCTGAATTATTTTGTTACGTTTATTTGTTCAAAACTCAGTTCTGTGTACTATCAAATAATGTTTCGGTTCCTTTGCTGTAACCTAACTTGTTTTGATCTTTCTGATTAGAACAGGAGGTCCCCTACAGCCTTGAGCTTTGGGACCTCCTTCTGTATATCTTGTTACTGTGATTTCATTTTGTGAGCGAATAAATAAATTCTTCTTCAAAAACAAAAGTGGTACACGAAGTGGTCCTCGTGCATTAAAATGTGGTTGCAGCTACCGAAAATCCAACATGAGTGGAAGTCCAAGAGCAATAGTCGCAATAATTGTAGTGAAGACCAACTTTACGAGACCCCAAAATATTGAGCTTCGTCGCAAGGCACATGTGCAGAGTCGCATTTCTCGACAAGATATACATTACCTGCATCTCATCGACTCTTCCAGACATCGCGTTTAGCAGGACAACGACCTAGCTGGTAAGCCCACCTTAGAGCTTTTATTTCAACTTTTAGAGCGCAGCTCTTTGGCGTCCGTTCCTGGGTTTCGCGTCGTCGTCGGCGTTGTCGTCGGCCTCGTAACCAGCTCCGCCCCCCTTTCATCCCCCCAGCGCTAGCAGCGACCGACTGATACCGCTGGATGCCGCTGACGCCGCTAGAGAGTCAAGATAACGTGACTGCATAGAACACCGTCGCCGCCATGCAGAAAGAGGAGGAAAGGGTCCCCCCCCCTGTTCTTGTGTGGCGGATAGGGTGCTCTTCAGTTGCCGACGCGCCGGTTATTTCACGTAGGCCCCGGCACGTCGACGAATACGTGACCACCTTCCCACGGCTAGACCTGGTTCTTAGCGCTGCGGAAGCGAGGGTATCATATTGTTTGTGTCGGCATCGGCGGCGTTGTCCCTGAAACCAACTCCGCAGCTGGGGTTGACTCACTATCGGCGTCAGCGGCATAAGTCAGTCGCTGCTATCTCTTCCCTCCTCCCTTTATCGTGTTGTCCGCTTGCTGCGCGCGCTTCTGCCCCCATCGTTTGCCGCTGGGTGTACACGCCGCCCCCCTCCCCCCTCTTCCTGCGAGTCTCCGGTTGTCAAAGCGCCGGCTCGAACTTAATTCCTTTCTTCGCTCCTCCTCCAATGCAACCCCTGTGCGGTGGCAATCAGAGAGCCAGATCGGTGGCGGCGGATCTGTATATGTGCACCGCCCGAGCCGAAATTGCCGCTGCCGTTCGCCCTGTGCGGTGGCAATCAGAGAGCCAGATCGGTGGCGGCTTGACATAAAGACAAACAGCAATTTCCTAACACTTATGCGGGAGAACATCCCGTTCCTCTCGCTCGTAACGCGTCCTACGGCTGTGACAACCTCGCGAGGCACTTGTATAGATCTCGTCTTTGAGAATCAAGCATTGGTGTACCAAGTCGAACATATATCAGTCTATTTCTCCGACCACAAAGCTTCCTTCATGACTGTCAAGAACTGTTAGTGGAGTCTTTGTTAAAGGAATACGTGTGAAAAATAAAAAAAAAATCTGTGATAGCGCATACATGTGTTGCTCGATTTCTTTGCCTCAATCTATCGAAAAGGTGAAACAGCTTATTTGCTGCGCTCAAATTTCGCATTAGGAAGTAACGTAATCGTCGGTAATTTTTTTATATGTACGGCACGGCACTGTCACGTGAATGACAGTGTTTTCTGTCTAAGTTCCGTACGCTTTGCAGACTCCCGCTTGTACGAGTAATGAGGTTACTAAGACAATATGCGGTACCTTCAACATGCTGAGAAGGTGTCTTTGGGTGGGGGATTGAAGTTGGGGGATTGAATGGGGGATTGAAACACGTATATGTGTTGACATATATAATAATAATCGATGGCATGCTCCACGCTGAAAACGTTAAAAGAACATCATTAAAATTGAGCTCTGGCTCAAATTTTATGCCGCATTTTGAATCCGACCTGGAAATCTCAACGGAAGCTTCAGAGGCTACATTGCGCTTAGGTATAAGTGGGGATGCCGTCGAGGAGTAGAAGTGGCTGAATTGGCTGACCGTCGGTACGCCACTACGGGGAACCGTCAGCGCGACCGCAACAAACAAGCAAGAGCCAGCACAAAACGTTTTTCTGCTGGAAGAAAAGATGGGCACATGTCACCCTAGCGATGTAAATAGCAACCTCCTCAATGCCATATTGAGAACCAACTTGAAGCCCCTAGAAGAGTCGTGAAAAAGCGTGTCCATGCCTACTGAAGCACCTCTGTTCATCTGTACGTCGAAAAACTGGACTAGAAGCCCGGACGGCAGCAGAGACGAGTCTGCGGCTGTTAACTTGTGTGCTACTCTCTGGCGAGGGACAAAACGGGACAAATAGCTGCATAATAGTGCCAGTGAGGCAGTTGTGCTCAAAATAGGAAGTCTAGCTGATTAGTTGCAATAGAAGATACTCATATAGATTTGCTGAAATTGCCTAGTATGACGTATTGGAGAGGACTACGTCATTAAGCTACGTTAAAGACAAGGAATCGACCAGAGACGGTGAACTGCCCCTGTAATAGGTTGAGTCCATTGTACAATCAAAAACTTCCTTTCGCAACACTAAGTTCTGTTTCCGTCATTTTATTTGTGTTTGTACGAATTGCAAGATGCTTGCGCACACCGAGCTCTGCAGAATACTGCTATCAAATTGGTATTCTACGGAAACCATCGGTTTTAGATAACATATTTGTGGATATGAAGGTCAGGACTTGTGGCATGTTTAGTAGCATTGTTTAAAGGAGCATGTGCGCAACCTTCCTTGTTACTTCCCAATAAGAGATCACATAATCATCGTAAGCATTGCTCCACGCTCTCTGATAGCATAACCTTTGGCATCGCAACTTATGAAAGACTAAGGCATAGTGGCTGTGCCCGGTGAGCATATTCCTGCTTATCGCGGAGAATGCGGGCACTGTGACTGGAATGAACTACGACAAGGTGACCTCAAGAAGCATGGTGGTGCAGCAGAAATAAGTTCAACGTTTGTTTCCATCGAGGAAGCTATCACTAAACCTTAATTACGAATAGGACATAAATGTACCGATGAGGGCTGGAACGCTTTTCGCCTCCCCTTTCCATATTGGCTTATAATTCCAGCCCTTAGTGTAGAGAAGTAGTGCCTACACCTGCTGCTGCGACAAGCATACCGTCGTTCGACGCTGCTTTGCCGCTTGGCTATCGCGTTCCTGCTACTGCGTGAGGAGGCGCTAGCTATATCACATAATGAAGAACTTTCCAATCCAGTACATTTCAGAAAGACGTGCATCGTGCATAGGCCAGCAAGCGAGACAACATACAATTGTGGCAAATGTTGGCATTCACATCGCCACCGGGAGTGCATTGGAACGATTCAACGACTCATGTACCAAAGGCAAGCAGCCATCGTTTCCATCTAGCTATCGGAACCGCAGTCGTCAACACTGGTGAACCCGACGCTCAAGGCAGAAAACACAGGATAAGTATCAAAATGACGTGGATAGCAGTGCTCGTAGAATTGGTGCATGGCAGAGCTTTCGAAAGCCGGAAGACGAAACGGCACACCGCTATAAAAAACCTGAAATTTTCGGCGCCGAATGCACGCCGTAATATTCTCAAGCCACGGTGGCGACGCAAAGATATATTTTTAAGGGCTACATCTCGAGCAAGCACCCGCGAGGATGCTGTCGCCTTCGCGATATTATGAGTGCGACTTGTAACCGCATGCCTCCCTTTCGAAATAGATGGCCGAAAAGAGTTCTTGAAACACGGCGAAGATAGCGAGTCAGCACAGTGCTAGAAACGCTGTAAGCTTCAAACAAAGTTGTATAGAAGAAAGAAAGAGTGAAAGAAAAGTCAGTGAAAGGAGAAAGTGTTTCATTTTTTTTAGCCAGATCACTCGCGACAGTGATTCAGTTCTCAATGGTAATTATTGTTAGTACAATATTAATTTGTCCTATCCTGTTCCCGGATACATGCAGTTCTTGTGTCTCTACTAGGTTTTATTTGCCCTTTTTTGCGAAATTCTGAAGAAGCGCTGTTTTCTTGAACTCGGAAGAGATAAATACGCTTGACACATGCATAATGACTGCAAATAGATTCCTTTATAGCCCAACATTTTGTTCAATATGGTGACTGCCAAGTCGCAAACTTCAACTGACAATCCCGTACCGGCCAAACCACCACGCTAGCAACTGCTATGAACGCTATACTCAGACACATTTTCTAACATATTAAGCGAGCGATACGGCAGCAAAGTGTGCCTCTTGTACCACTGCTGGAAATAGTTCCCCCATTTGTGTTCGCGCTCTCATACGCGGAAAATACAGAACAATATTCATTCGCTCTTACCGCCCATATTTGAAGCTACGCGTAACATTCACCCACTCAGCTACCGATATCCCTTTCGAAACTCATGTTTTCGCACACGCGAGACTGTTGCACATTTTAAGCGTACCTCAAAGGCGAAACAGCGCCCGTGTTTCCTGGTGAGTTCGTTGCTTGCGTTCCCGCTTATCAGCTCCCCTAAGAGAATGACCGACTTCAACATAAATAAGGGAATCCTATGTACCTAAAACGAGTGTTTGCAGCGCCTACGCGAAGACCAAGAGAACGCATCTGAAAATAAGCAACGTCGGCATTCACTCGGAGAAGGCAGGTCCCAAACAGAGGCGCAAAGAGCGTCAAACACGCAACTCATTTATTCCAGGAAGCACCCAACATACTGACACAGAACACAAATGGGCAGAACCATTGCACTCGCCGCAAGTGCAGGAATGGTGTGAAAATATGCTGCTTGCAGTGTCCTCTTATTTCTTCTGTCGTTTTAAACCTTGCGCCGCACATCGTTTTTAAAATATGCAGCAACTAGACCAGTATAGCACTCTAATCTACGAAACTACGGTACAGTCAGTACAGGCAGAGTGATGTGTTGAGGGCAGCACTCTAGTAGTGTGGTAGCGAAGTGTAGCATCTGGCGACTGAAATCTCCACTCACTACACGCGAGTCATTGTAACTTGAAAGGCTTTCGCGGTATGGCGCACAGACGAGTACTTTTGGTTCGAGCAGTGTAAGATATGCGCGGCGATGCATATGATGATACGTGCCATCGTAGAAAGCATGGTTTTCGATATTCAAGGAAAGCGAATTTAACATGAAGCGAGCGTGTGACACAGCCGATTGATTCAGTGAGAAGACGCGGAAGGAAGCGGGCACCGTCAACCATATTTAGAATTGGCTGCAAAATCCAACGCGGTTATGTCGCCATACGTTGAGAAGTGCTGTTGAGTAAAAGATGGTTTTCTGAAAGCGACGTATTGCGCCGAGAAATAGGAGGCCTTTAACTAGCCATCTGTTAAGAGATTAAGCAGTACCATTTAGTGTTTATCGTGTCCTATTTCTGGCTACTTACATGGCTTGAGTAACTATATTCACAACAAGCATCAGTATTATCAATACGTCAGAAACAGTGCGTGCGGCCGTTTTGCAATAGCAACCGCGGAATACAAGACTGGAAAGTGAGATATCGCGACAGACCTGCTCTGAGACGTCTCAAGTGACAAGTTTGCTCACTCTTATAAGCTGAAACAATGCCAAACGCGTAGACATGCCTTACCACAATTTTGTCGATGGTAGGGTGGTTGCGGAGGAATTTCGAGATGGGTGCACCATCTCGTGCCATCACAAAGTCGGGTGGAATATAAAATGTCCTTAGCGTCTTGTTCAGAGCCAACGCTTCCAGAAAGGTCGCGGCAGCGTCTTCAGTCTGCGCCTGCACGCAAAAACAGTACACAAGGTGGAGTCATGCAGCTCGGAGCAAGGCCACGTTTGGGAAGTCGTTCGGCCATATCCCCTTCATGGACAATTGAGTCCACTGAAAATTCAGTTTCATCAAATGTCCTGTCCCCTTCATAAACGTTACAAGTATAATGCAGCAAGAAAATTAAACTTACTTAATTCAAGCGTGCATGCTCTACACGAATATCGGTTAGCAGAATAAATATTGTATTCCCAGAAAAATGTGAGCGCATTCTTCTTGACACTTGGAAGAATATTGCCGACGTGAAAGATTTTCAGGAGCAATAAAAGTTAACCCCGAACATGTTGCATTGAAACAGGAAAAGCACACAGCCGTTTCATCGTCTAACACGTTTCCCAAACACATGGTCCTGTCACATTTGTAGCCAACGACAAATTAGATGCGTACGACACGTCTTCAACATTTATGTAAAGCAAGCTATTGACGTAAGATATCAGCGTACATTATTGTAGTATTCCGGCCAGGTGCTGTGTAGACTCAAGGTGTTCTAGAAGTGCATCACACTGATTGCCTTATTGATAATCTACCGCTCATGTGAACGGCGCTGGCACCAATCACACTCCTACAACTCGGGATAAAATAATAGTTACACTTCCTGCATTGACCAACATTACATTTCCCGCGCAAATTTCTCGATATCAAAACCGCACTAGTGACATTATCTGCAAAGTCAGTGAATCATACGTCAGGAAAACACCCGAAATCAGTGCGTGACGACTTAATCACTTTCTTCAAAGCCGGTAAAGAAAGAACAGCATAAAAAATTACTTAGTTTTCTAAGATTCGACAATGTACACGAATGCAACAAATTTGCGTGTAAAAGCATCTTAAGTTCATAGATATTACTAAATGCAATACAAACTTCCTCTTGAAGCTTTCTTCAGGTAACGTGAAGCATCCGGCGCAACGTTTCTATGTAGGGCCGAAATGAATAATTACGTGATAAAATGTAAGCTATGCGTGAGGTGTCATCAGAGTGTATACCGATAAGTGTGCCTGCGCAGTAGTACTTTTCAAAGAGCGCTAGTATGTAAACCCGATGCACAAGCCAGATCAGAATGCTTGTCGCCAACGTTGCCATTTAACAGCATCGAAAGTAATTGTGCGTGCACCGTAAAGACTGAAAGGTGTATGCTTGGCTTTAAATGTTCCCGTCTTTATGAATAGATGAGAGTTCTTAGCAGCACTACTATCCTTAAGATGTTTACGTGGTCCTTTACAGTAAACGTGTCTCAGCGCTTGCAAATATAGCTTGAGTTGGTACTAGAATGACATTGGAGAAAATAGTTTAGAAATGCAGAGAAATAGTTACGTTCATGTTTTGAAACGACAGAGTAACCAGCGTGGTAGTTTCTTGAACGTATTTGGCCAGTGCCTCGGAGATTTCTGCGTCGAAGTAGACACTTGAGAGGTACAAGGCGCAGAGAGAGCTCATGCCGGAGACCGAGTGAGCCCACCGAACGCACTCAGGCCGAAGTGCCTGCGGGGATAGGGAATAGAGAAACGAGGGGGAACGTAGATGTACATTTAGATCACTTGCGCGCCACTGCACGTGCCCTGCTGCTGCACAGTCAGCTTCAGACATAACCCGAACAACCAATATCCGCTTCTACATTCTGACAATCCGTATACCCGTACGAAACAAACACAAAGGACCTCGCGACAAAAGCTTACTGGCAGTTTCAGAACACCACCACCAGATTTCCAGCAACGTCAGCTGGAAACGAAGAATGGTTAACGCGTGTTCGGGTTAAGTGCGACGAAGACTACAAAGCAAAGAGTTGCAATCGTTTGACAGGCAAACAAAGGGTCGCTATTGTAAACAACTCACACTACAATATCTTCCATCTGGGCATAGGCTTCGAAATAGCGCTCAGACAGAAGCTTTATAAAGAGAGTGCTCCGAGACGCAAGTTCGGATGATAAAAAAGCTTCGCATAGATTTCGCTATATGACAGTCGGAAAGAGTTCTTATTTGAGGGGTCAGAAGTCCTATGCGGTATTTTTAGGAAACATCACGGACAATGTCGATGTGCCGATATGCCAGTTTGGCTATGTGCCGAGTTCTCATTATGGCTTCCCGTCACATTCTTCTTTTAACACATAATGGAGAATAGAAAAAAAATGCCCCCCTACACGAAATTGCGGTATTGTTCCCATTTCTTTTCCCGCTTCGCGAGTGGTCACAGTGATGCTTGGCCCGCATTTTCAATGGTAACAGCTGGCCATCAATGGTGAATTATAAGTGTAGTGTAGAATTACGTGCACCAGTTCGCTACGCCATCGTGGCGCAGATCTTGCCTCGTGAATTGCCGGGGCTGCATTTGCCAAGTATACTACGCATATACTACGAAGACACTTGCACCTGTCAATCCCCCGACTCAGCAGAGAATGTTTTACGTTGTGTATGCATGCTTCCCGACTGTACGCACATTTTTTTTTTATTTTCACTGTGAAAGTTGCGTGCACTAGCATCCTTCGTACAAATGACAACAGCTGCGCATGTCGCGTAATAAGGGTCAGACGGTACATGAATGAGTTCAGTGGGCACAAACTATGTGGTATAAGCGTTCTTCATCGATTCGAATCAGGAGCATATGGCTAGCCTGAGCTCGCCCCTGGTGTCTGCCATACTATTCCACATGATGTATGAAAACAGTGCTACCAGTTTGGACTACACAAAACACTACCGGGATGATATCGATGTTTTCGTCCAAACCTGACCCAACTAGCCCGACAATAAATAGTCACTAATTTTACAGGGTAAGTTGATGCAAGCCCCATCGCAAGGGGCTAACGAACGCACTAGAGCAGTCCTGGACAGTACAGAAACTTTGTAAAAGTTATTGTATCAATGCGAGTCACTGATTGAAAACATTTCTGCACCGGCCTGCGCACAGCGAGGCATAATGCATCGAAGCCCTACGGATGGAGGTGCGAAACAGTGGCAGTAAAGCAGAGGCCGCCTTCTCCCACATGCTACACTGAATTTAGGTATCGCGAGGCTCGGCGAACTCGGGCAATAAAATAAAGAAAAACGGAGTAAGCTAGTGCAAAGTCTAAGGAACATGAGGCTGGAATCAATCGTGTCGGGTTCAGGCGCAGAGTTCGTTCCCGCAAGGGGCCGTCGCACACTCACTATGCCATGTTGTTCAGCGATGGTTCCCTGGTACTCAATGCATTTGACGCCACCGGCGCCATTCTGTAAGGCGTGCCAGAACATCTTGTGTTCGAGCGTGCACGTTGTCATGTCCACAACAACGCGGGTCACGCATCTGCAGAATAAAAAAAAGATCGCGCGCAGCAACCAGCACATTGCTAATGAGTGACCATCGCCGCTCATACTACACGAGCGCCACAAGTAAAGACAGCGCGGGTGCTACATTGAAAATAAGTACGTGTGCGCGCAGGGCTCAGCACCGTTATGAATATGAAAAACCGAATCTCGCTTTGGAACAGGCGTATTGTTGATGCAACCCATACCTCTATTACCGATGTGCAAGAGACTCGGAGAGTTCACGCGCATGCAGTTTCTTTGCTTCTGAAAAGGGGTGTTCATCTTGGGAAATCAAGGTCTACACTTGCAAGCCTTGCAAGGTGCACGCAAATGGGTATTAGCTGCGTGGCCACGAAGCAGCGCGTTGATTTTGCTTGAACAAGCATGTCTCAGAGACTCGAGCGACGCGCAGCCAGCAGGGCTACCACGTCAGAGTAAGTAGACGCACACTCACGCTTCGCTTGATCGGCTTTGTAGGGAAGTGACGGCAGCGTTTACGTTCCGCTGCTGGTATGAGCGCTGCTCGTGCGCGCGCTGTCGTTGCCGCTGGGCAATGCTTTGGACGCACCAATGCGAGCGAAGCGTATCGTAAACTCTTGGCGAAAAATGTCTGCTTATTTTAAGTTTATTGGTGTCGTCCTCGCTCTTTAATGCACCGAGCAGTACGGCACACGTACAGGCCTTTCGACCAGTTAGCCTATATGGAAGTGCTTGAAGACTTCAAATTTTAAAGAGGTACACGGACACGTCTCTTGATCTGAAATTTTTTTCCTTTGCTGTGTTGAATGTATGCATCTGCATTTTCTGCACTTCTAGTTCTCTAAGGACAGTGGTTTTCATTATGCGTCTTGCGTTTGTTCTATTTGATCTACAATGCTGTAACCACGCATAAACTTGCTTACAGAAGAACAAGAACAAAGAGGGGCTGTCGGTTACCTGTGCTGCCGTAGCAGCAAGTGCGTCAGCAGTGAAAGCCGAAGCACGTCCGGGTAGTCCGGTGCATTGTTGTCGGGCCAGGCGAACCCTGTGAGCGAGAACTCGGACCACTTGTGCACCCGCAGCTCGAAGCAGCACTTGGCGAGCTGGCGATTCCACTCTTCCATCTCTCCAAACAGCCAGCAGGGCTTGTCAGGCTCCCACGTGCACGTTCGTTGGAAGCCATCTTCGTCGCCGATGGTGTCGTCCCCACCTTCTTCGCCGTCATCATCAGGGTCGTCACCTCCGCCACCCTTACGGCCACGACCTTTGCCACGAACTGAGTCAATGACGGTCGATGGTGACAGAACAAAGAAAGATCACTTCGCAGTGGCACCGCAGCGCGTACAGTGGAGTCTTCAAAAAAAGACTCATTTGTTAACCCTCTAGTTCTTTACTGGTTGTGGCTGTCTAGTATCTTGTCTATAGGCCTCCACACACGAAATAATCGGCCTATGTATGGCCTTTTGTACTACAACTAGATACGTGATGATCTAATGTTTTCTGGGAAATTTCGTTATGAAAATAAAAAGCACCCCAAAATCCCTACGGACACAATTATAAGCCGTCAATCACATAATTCTTAATAAAGCGAAGCTTTCTACGCTTTCTTCCTACCGCTTTGTTTGTGTATGCGCTCCTCGGTCGTTGACGAGATACTGGGGGTAGTGTACGTAAAGCTGGAATCCCGCGCGAGGGCATCGTCGTCCTTGCTCCGCAGGGTGAAGTTGTCACGTAGTCCCTTCACACCGGCACCACCGGAAACCGCACTGACTTGGCCACAGCGTGTATTCAGGATGCTTACTCTATTGGAACGATTACGCGTGTTGCCGACGCACAGAAGGCGAGAGGGTCCTTTGCGCCCCGCTTTGATTACTGCACTTGCATTGATCACCCACAAATGAACGAAGCACGAACTTTCCAACCGCAAAACGCGATTCCATGCGACAGCGAGGCGCACGGAGCCTAGTACGCTGACTACCGGTGCTGGCTGACGCAAGCAGAACGTCAACTCGAGGGGCGCGGATTTGCGCTCGCTCCATCTTCCCTGTTTCTGTTTCGGGCTCACCGGAAGCCGAAATTGGCCACGCCACACTCCCGCAGGTGATCGAATTTCTGCAGACCTAAGAGTAGATATGGTTTGTACGGGGACATCGCTTCAATTTTTCTCAGTTATGATGAGCCGGCCGAAGCTATATTTTTAAAATTTAATTGGAGTACGTTTAATAGTATCACCCGTCACCTCACTGTCGCCATCGCTGTCAGCATGCTCCCGAAGTAATTTTTTTATTACAAAACGGCCATTTTTTAATGTTACGTAATGTCTTCGTAGTTTTACCCTGTATAACGATTCCGTTCCTCGTCTGTCACAGTGGGGCATAGCCATTCTAAAGGATTCGTCGAGAGCGCAGTGGCACACATGTGCCCAGTGGCTATATTGAAGAACACAAAGCAAATTGAAGGATCCGTTAAGTGTAATTCATGGTTACATTACCAGCCGCTTAAATGAGCCTGTTAGCCGGCATTATCTGTTTTCTACAGGAAGATTGTTTTCTTTTGTTACGTGGTGCGCATACGAGGATATATATATATATATCCACGCAGATATTCTGCAAGACAACAGCCGCGATCAGGAAACTCCGCGGAATCGCAAAACATGGTTCGTTATGAAAGCATACAAGGAAACAAGAAAACAATCGTTACCGGATTTGCCGCCGCGTTTTTTGGAACCCCGTGATGTGGACGGAGCTCCACGGGATGTGGACGGAGCTCCACGGGATGTGGACGGAGCTCCACGGGATGTGGACGGAGCTCCACGGGATGTGGAAGGAGCTTGAGCACTGGCAGCTTCAGCCCTCACAGAAGGCCTCGCTCTTCCGCCCCCTAACGCGCGCCGGAACTCGCTGTGAAAAATCGCGGTGATATCGTTCACTGTTGGCTGGTTCAAAGTGCAGAGGCTCTGTAGCAAAGCCATGTAGTCCGGACTCAGAATTCCGGCACCGCGTGGCGCCTGCTTTGAGGAGCTCGCCATTTTCTGTAATGAGAAAAGAGCGCGTAAACACATCTTGCCACCGCAGCTAGAGCAGTTAAATAAAATTTGCCTTAATCTACCGGCTGTGCCACGCGCAATCATTTGGCAGTTTGAATGAGCCATCTGATATGATTGATTAACTGATGATTGATGTGTAGTTTTTATTGGCGCAAGAACCAGATATGACCAAAGAGCGCCGTGCACGTTGGGACCAGCAGCAATACAATTGTCAAAATTATAAAACGAATTGCAAATGGAAGAAACGAGGCTAAAGATTAGTCACCGTCAATTGCGTAGGATATATCCGTATTAAATTATTGACAATGATACGTAATATGTGCTGCGATTATAAATATGTCGCGACGAATGGAGGATTAGTAACACGTATAGTTGACATTAGCGCCATTACCTCGTCAGGGCCATTGAACGCACGTGTGCTACAGAATGCTTCCATTGCAGATACAACCTTCAAGCGAAGGCAGAGAAAACAACCTGGCCAAATGAATTTTTAATATGCGAGTTTGCCAAGAAGTTCATCTGTTTTAAAATCAAAACGAAACTCAGTCCCCGTCCACCTTTTGAATAAGGATGACAAGCGAAGCTGCGCATGTGGGCCCCTTAATGGCGAACGGCACCTCCGCCGCGGGTCGGCCCGGCATTGCACTGTCTCCGAATCAGTCCACATATGGGCAGTTTTTTGCTTACCACGCCAACAACGACACGAAAATTTTCTTGGATGGCAGAGGTACACAGCTTCGCTGCAAAAGGGGTTCGTTGCCCAGGAACAGTGCTCAGTGTAGGGGTATGTGGTCACGGCAAGCGGAAGGTACCTTTTTCTCTCTCCCTATATTTCAGGGCATTGAAGAACTTGAAGAACCGAGACAATTACCCCCCCCCCCCCTACTACATGTCGGAGGATCGCTTCTCAGTATGCACAGGTAAGTGCAGTAGGTATGTGCAATTCCTTATTCTTCAAATACGCACTTCCTTGTGCCTTGCAGTTCTTTCAGGTACATAGTTCCCCTATTTTGGCTTGATAATATGTAGTTTATTCAATACTTCAGTATCCCACAGCCCCTGCCGATACTTCCTCAAATTATGGCGTAACAATGACTTAAGGTCTGTAGCTGGTATACGTTTATGTCTAAAAAATAATCGACGTAGCATTTTTGTCAGCAGCTAGTTTGCCTTTTATTGCTACTCTAGCCAAGTACGTAACACAAGAGAATACTTTGGTTGAACATATATATGCAAAGCATACTAGCTTGTTCATTTCATTAAAAACTTATTTCTTTTGAATTTCATTAAAGCTCTTGCAACAGTTCATCAGTCTGAATATGATAGCTGGATTGAATTTTCTTTGCTTTATGTGCTTCACAGGTGAAAGCATCACGTACGCCTTAGCCGTGAAAATATTTCTTTTAGCATTTACAACGCCGGACGTCATAAACGACGTCCGGAAAGCTGCACAGGCAACACCAGCTGTGAACTTCAAACAACCTGTATAAAATGCGCACGAATACTGCGCCTGAAGTTCGGTGAAATGTGACTATGGGTGTCTCAGGAGCCCGTTTCGTTGGATTGTCGCAATCGATGGTCTGCCATTTCAAAAGCGCTGGAAGGCAATTGAGAATCATTAGGACATTTTCTACTAGTCGGTGCATGTTTCTTTTCCAACCCATAATTCAACGCCCAGTACACCCAGTGCCATGCTGCAGTATATGATGATGATCGTTTTTGGCCTTCCCATTGGAACGGGGCGGCGAAAAATAGTCGCCTAGCCTGCTTGCAGCAATGAAGTAGGCTATAGATGAACTTCATTTTAGTATTTTCCTATCCATCTCCTCAATCTTATTTTTCCTTGTTCAAAACTTGCAATTTCTACAGCTACCTGCACCTGTACAGGGTACGATCGTATCAATCTTTTTCCTGTACTTTCTTTCCCAATCAGTACTCTAAACGCCTTTTCCTTATCTAGACCGTTGACCAGGTGATGGTTGCGCGCACTTTAAATCCCAGCACTTGCGGAAAGTGCTCGTTGCCTCACTGCGGGAGCACCTTCGCCTTCCATTTGGGATGTGCTCAGTGGTCTCCGGATTTTCGCTGTAGCATGCACTTGCCCCATCTTGTCACGAACACTGAGGCGCTCGTGTTTGGACTTAACTTCCGCCAAGAACCTCTCCATCGTCGTCACCGAACCCCTGGCCGTCTACCATAGCGACCCCAAATGTAACTTGCTCGAAATAATAAACACCAAAATATTTATGTATCTGTGTTGTACATTGTACGAGCTATGCAGCTTCACTTGTCATCCATTTTCACAGAGTGTAATGGCAGCCGAATTATTTACTCTTCATTTTTAATACACTATGCAAAGCGGACGCTTACGAATTGCTTCAGATTAGTTACCGGTTTTATAATATCTATCTGCGGCAGGCTTGCAGGGATTCGTCATCGAATGCGTCCAAACGAGTTCTGGGTGTGTATTTCGTGTCGACTCCACAACTGTGCCACATTTCGCAGTCATTGGTTTGGCCATTGCTTGTAAGCAAATATAAGACCATTACAGGAACACGTCACGAATGCTGACATAAGAAATGCGCGGTGAACGTGCACGAATTGCAAACTTGCAGAACTTGAGCTAAAGCGTCACAGAGCACCCAGAACAGAAGGGAACGAAGACAGCACTTGTCTTTATTCCCAGCTGTTCTACATGCTCTCTTGCACTTTACCTCCAGTTAAGCAGTACCAACTAGCCCACCATGCAGTGTGTTCTACACATCCAGTACACATCCGATCGCTTGGAATGAGTTTAGGCCTAGCTCGTTGGCCGTTCGATCTCGACCCGACGGTCTTCGTGATTCGTTCGCTGCTCGTAATAAAGCGCCTATATTCGTCAACAATCAGCCTCAGCACATTCATGTCGCTCATAAGCGGAAATACAATGAGTTTTCCCGACGCCGTTAGTAGCGATGACAAAACATGCTAGCCCGGCGAGCCGCTTCAGAGAATTGCTGAGGCGGCTGAGATGACCGCTTGCAAGTCGAAATCGCGCAAACGATTTATAACTTGCATTTTCAAGGTAGCTCTATCTGAGTTATGTCATGTCGGAACCAAAATTGTAGCCGATTTTTATGCCGCCGTGAGTGGTGAATGAGGCCAGCGTCTCGAACTGGGAGGAAAAGCACCGGGACGATGCAAGCGGCGAAAAATTTGCTCGCCGGGTCTGCTACGTTGCCATGACGTACACGCTAGAGGCGCTGTCATTGGCTGCGGCCATCCGAGCGACACGACAGTTGTGCGAACCGGTGCGACCACATCCAGCGAGTTTTAAGTAAAGCGGTAGACACACCGTCCGATTCGGTGTCCGATCAAGCGTCGGACACGCCGGAATAGCAGCCGGAGTCGAGGTGTTTTGCGGTTCCGAAACGCCGGATGGGTCGCCCCGCGTGCGGCAAAACCGCGCAAATTTTCATCGTCTGACGCGTCTGACAATAACGGCGTGGCTGGCATGTGACGTTCTGTGACGTTGCCTGCACAGAGGCGGGCACCGAACGGCCAATTTCTCGCAGTCTTTTTTTTTTTTTCTTGCTGGCGAAAATTAGTTTTCGACACGAAATAGTTGTAAGACAAAGCACGCGAATCTTGTTCCAGACGCTTCTGAATGCGACCGCGATGCGATGTAAACGAGACAACCATTTACAGCAGTAAAATTTCTATCCGAAAGAATGTCACTGTTTCGTTTACCCTCGACGATTCTTCCGCGTTCCTCTTGCACATTCTCGGTTAATGATAAGACGACGGCTACCTAAGCTTTCCAACGACCAAACAAGTGTAGGCGATGACTAAGCATATAGCATCGCTTAACTGCATTGCAAAATCGTGCCTACACTCGCCTATATAGGCAAAGTCATACGGTAGATGGCATGAATGAACGCACGCCACCGATTCGCATGCTTATACCGTTCGAAGTGTAGGTTTTTTTATTCACGGCATGACATTATTCGAGCACAGAAGTTGTCATTAGTAAATATTAGCTTCAGTTATACAATTAATTACCATACCTTGTATTATTTCAAAGCCCGAAAGGGTCACCGAAAGCGGGAGAGAGTTCAATAAAGCATTGAACATGAAACAAATTATTCCTCAGCTCATGCTTTACTTTGCACTTGCGGTTAGCTAGCATGCGTGCGTTTCTTTTTCATTTTCTACTCCGTCCCAAAGAAAATTAAGACGGAAAGCATGAGCAGTGTCCCTTTGGGGTGCAAGAGGGCACAATGTCGAACAGCGTGACGCAGGAAAAAAAAAGACAACACAAAAGAATTTCCTGTCCCTGTTTGACCTGTATCGCACCGCTAAAACTGTTTCACAGGCTTAAGCGATTTGACAGCGAAGTTTCCTATAGCTAGGGTCGCGGGATTTCTTCGTGGCGTAAAGTAGACCAGGAGCTATCATCATCTGTGGCTGTTTCCCCCAAACTCATACCGCCGTAAGGCAGAGGCTAAATACAAGCACTCAGCAAAGTGAAGCGAACAGCGCATCCATTGTGTGGAATTACGCATACAACATACACAATAGCATACGTTTCAATCAAGAAGAAGCCCAAAGCAAGCATCCCAATCGCATAATTTATAAGGCGTGTCAGCGCCTACATGCAATGCGAGGCACGTAGCGCTCCCCGCATACATTTCCCCTCAAAGATTACAGTAGCTCAAGCTGCTGCGAGGACGGCAGCGTGGCTATCATACGAAGCAGAGAGTGACGTAACTACACTTTCATGCGTGAAACAGCCCGCCTAGCAACTGATTTGTGTTGTGAAAGTGCCATGGGAAGGCCAGGTAGGGTGAGGACTCCTGAAGGGCAGCGCGCATACGAACCATGGCTAATTTCTCTTTTGTCGGGTCCACTCTTTGTAGGTGCACAAAATAGCGGCGCAAGCCAATTCGCGGGCCGTCGAAACGCCTTATGCTAATAGTTAGGTAACGCACACGTGAAAAATTTCAACCTACGACGCTATGGGCACTCGTTCTAGTTTTCGGTTACAGCCACCATCATAGAGTGGATTGGAGACCACCTTTTCTTTTTTTTTCTTTCGACACACTTTTATTTTGCCGATGCTTTGTTGCTGCCCCCACGAAAACAAGGCTTACCTTCAAAGATTCCTGGTGCCCGGCCTCGCTACGACGTGGCTCCGTAAATGTCCGAGCAGAGTGCGCTCCCTGCTAGCGTCTAGTGACGGGGCCTGCGGCTACACAACTACCACATGGCTATCGGCGGCGATACAGTAGAAGGAATGGAACGCGGTGGGTTGCGTAGCTGATGTCAGCACAGCTTGTAGCAAAGCGAACGTTTGCGCTCACGGCGCCTGCAGCGACACGATATCTCGGATCTACGCGAAACTGGGCATGCGCGACAAACACTGCGATAGTGCTGTGCATTTGGACTTATACGACAGTTTAGGCACCAACCTCGAGGATAAGACAAGTCACGTCCCGTTCAGGACAAAACTTATTATACACAGAATCAAACGAATATCGTGGGTACGGACATGACGCACGTGTCGCATTCAAACTACCTTTTACAGTAGCGGAACAGCAATTTCTCATTTTGACGTTAGCTTTGGTTAGCTCTTTGCCGCAGTGTCCAACATGCATGCATGTAGCCCATGCAATCTCAAGTTTACCTGAAATATTCAATAATAATAGCTGAGCCTGACTTGCACTGATCAATGAGGCATTCTCGCTTAAAAATACCAAAATGGTTTCGTCCATTGTTATTAAAACGGCCACCGGTGCGTATATTGCGCCATAAATCTACTTCTACCATTCAAGCTTTTAACAGAAGTTGCGCGTTCGGCGCGATTAAGTTATATAGAAAATTAAATGCTGAAGCTTTACACACCAAGCCACGTTGTGATTGTGGCGCTCCGTACTGTCGCACCCCGAATCAACTTTCACCACCTGCGGTTCGATAACTTGCGCCTCAATTTAAGTGCACGAGCATTTTCCCATTTCGCTGCCGTAGAAAAGCGGCTGCCGCCACCGGGATCAAGCGTCCGAACCGGAGCTCAGCAGCGCAAGGTCATCAAATTGCCATCACAAACACGCCAGAAAAAAAGTTAGTGGAACTAAGGCATGACAACAATACGACGCCCTTCAGCATGCGAGGCTAGAAGCTACAATCACGAAATCAACCTTTTCGAATGCGCTGGGTTGCAAAATAGGTACCGCACATATTAGTGCGCTAGCATTAGCAATGTCGGAAGTGCGAAAAAACAATACGGCAGAACTCATCTCACGATTACTGTCCACGGTAATGCGAACAGCAGTGAAGCAATGTAGCGGCAGACGACATTCCTGAAGTAATGTTTGTTTGACACGTGTAGTGGTAATTGTGAGACTTCCGTTGTTTCGGTTATATGCCACATAATCTGATATCGTCCCATCTTGCTATGGCGCTCGTTAGCCGAGGTAACTCATGAGCATGGAGGCATATCGATGACCATGTAACGCTGACGACATTATGATGAAATGACGAAGGCATGATATCGATGGAACGACAAAGGCGTATAACGAGATGGCATCACAACAATGAGACAACAATTCTTAAAATATAAGGATGGTACTACAACGACAACTGGACGACAACGACATGAGTATAATGAGATGAGTGCGACCGCATGAAGACGATGGCTCGGCGAGGATGATATGACAACCGGAAGACGAAGAAGCGGGAATGACGAGGATGGCATGATCAAGGCGGCATGACTACGTATGCGCGATAGCGCCTTTGTAACGACAGCGCAACAATGACCATAAATGACAACGGCGGCATAGTCGGGATTGAGTGGCAACTGCATCTTTAGGACATAATGACGAACGAGAAATGGTGTCGAATTCATCGGTAGATCGTTAGATCTACCGATGTAGATCGGTAGATCGAAGGAGGTGGTACGATGACAGTATGATGACAACTGGATGGCGATACTGAAGGGATGACAATGATGAATTGACAGCGTGACGAAGATGGCATGACGACAACTGTATGACGATGACAGCATCACGAGAATCGAATATCGAAGTTATATATAATGATAACTAGGGAAAGACACGAACGCCATCCCAATGACGACCTGACAGCGAATGCATGAAGACGACTGTACGATGACGATGCAGTGATGAAGATAGCATGCCAGTGCATGTCATGTATTGTCATGCCATCGGCGCCATTGTCATCACGCCATTGTCATTACACACTCATCGTCAAGAGTGTGTAATGACAATGGAGTGAAGATCACTGCATCATTAAATCTGTATGACTATGGTGGCGTGACAACGATGGCATGACTAGAGTCGGATGACGAGCTGGAGTGACGATGACGGCCCGACCACGATGGCATTACGAAGGTTTGTCAATGCAAGCATGGCAGCGACTGTCTAGCGACGGCGGCATGACAAGGGCGCCCAAATCACGTTTCAATGACGACAATAAGATTACAATACAATGACGAATAAAGATTGACGTTGATCGAACGACGAAGGCGGTATGACACCTATTGCACGGAAACAAATGGAACACGTTAGTGAACTGATGACAGTGATAAAACGTCAGCGTGACAAGACGTAATGACGGTGATGGCGTGTTGACGACGGAATGACCGGAGTCGGATGATGAAGCTTGTATGACGACGATGCAACGAGCACCACAGCATCACGACCCCGAACACATATCCAGTTTCCAAAGATATACTGGGTGTTTCAACGAACACTTTCAAAAATGTGTAAAGGTTGCCTGTGGCAGACAGCGCGATTCTGGTTCCTGAGCTGGTCTATACTCGAAGAGGCGGACGCTGCATGCACGAAAAGTTGAAATGCATAATCAACAAATAATAAAAATTCAATAATTCATTTTTAAATAATTACCTTATAGCCAATATGACAATCTCCAAATTTTAGGGGTCTAGTTAGCAAGGCGGATCCACTTGGAACGAATTTTGCGGAGGGCACCGTCTTCGAGATATTAATTCCCGAACTTTGCAGAGAACTGCATAGGCGTTCCAATTACTTTTGTGCTGGAACGCATACAACGACGTTTGGTTAATGATGTAACGAAACGCGAATGCATTTCTCCGCAAACTTCGAGAATTATTATCTTGAAACTGGTATCCTCCTGGGAATTCGTTCCAAATGGATCCGCCTTGCTAACTCCACGACTACAACTTGTAAATTGCAATAGGGGCAATAACCTATTTTATTTGTCAATTATGCATCTCAATTTTTTGTTGCAAGTAGTGTCCGCCGCTTTGAGTATAGACCACCTCATGAACAAGAATGTTGCTACCTGCCACAGGCATCCTTGAAGAATTTTTGAAAATGTTCGCAGAAACACCCTGTATACCTCTTCCTCGGTCCGTTACAGAGCGCCTGCTATGTCATAGCATGATGTTACCGGCGCAAGTTCAGTGGCTTTGGTAGGAAAAACACGCCTATGGCAGATTTCGGACGGATGCAGTGCTTTGTGCAACTCTTCTTTCGTGAACCACTACAGTCTTCTCAGCCAGATTAGCGGTTATTGTTTGCCGCGGATCATCGGTGTGTGGTAAACCGCGTGATGAAAAACTGGTGACGCTGGCATTTACTAGCGCAAGTTTACAACGTGGTGGATTGTGGCAGACTGTGCATGAAGGAGAGTGACATCGGCTTTTCTTCGGGCATGCACCACGTAATAAAGTGCGCAGCAAAAAATAACAACGGTATGGGCTATTATTTGCGCAGGCAAAAGAACCAGATTGTTGTGGGAATGTATGTATGCGTGCGTTGTAATGCGCGATTAGCAATACATCATGTTTACGAAAATGTGGAGGTGCCTGACAGGTAATCGGGGCCGTCGCAGTGACCAGCACCCGTCATTTTTGTGCAGGTGGAAACGAATGAGACGAAATGATCAGTGAGCGCGTATAACTCAGCGCTGTGTGGAGAAAAAATAATCATCTGGCGGCTTAAGTATACGACTGTAAATGGGCTCCTCGCATTTTTCGCCATTCCCGGAACAGCGTACGCCTCGCAACAAGGAACGTGCGTGGTTACTATCATGTTTTATGGCGAAGCTGTTTACTCTACTCCCGTATGCATCCCTCGCAAGCGTTCTAAGCTGGGGCATTGTGGACGGCTTTCGTCCACATCAGGGACATCGCGCGTTGGTAGGAACGCGCATGCAGTCGACAATTTTGGGGAGAAGGGGGTAGAGTGTGGCGTATGCTTCTGTTCACGAGGCCTGCGCTTCTGTTGTTATAACGTCAAGCGCGTCGAATGAGCCGGCGCGGCTGCAGCAGTGGTTGCAGCAGATGTATGGGAGGTGCGGCGGCGCCTGTGTCGGCTTAGTGTGGAGCCGTATGAAAAAAGTAGGATTTCATAATTTACGCTGGCCATGTACACACTCGAAACAGATTCGATGATAATCCGGCCCCATATGAATGCTGCGGCCCCAAGATTTTTTTACAGCCATGCTGTTTACCTTGCGACGCCATACACATCACTTCCATGCGTTCCCAGTGTGGGTACCCTGGGCGGCTGGCGTCCGTATCAGGACACGGCGCGTGGACAGGAAAGCGCGCAGCTGACCATCTGAGGGGGAGGGAGAAAGAGTGCGGCGATGGCGCCTGGCCACTTGGCTCGTCCTTCCGTGGTGATAACGTCTGGCGCTTCGAAGGTACCGGCGCTGCTGGAACGAAGATGTGTGAGCGAAAGGAGTGTTGGGACGGCACCTGTGCACGTGCTCTCGGCTTCTGTAATTATGACATCACGCGCGTCGTTGGTGCCGGCAAGGTTGCAGCAGATGCATAGGAGGTGTGTTGATTGCGGCGGAGCGTGCGGCGGCTTAGTGTGGCGAATAGAATAGAACCTATTGACAGTAAAGACGGAAAGGTCGACCTGAGCTAGGGCGCTCTATATGCTACTCGGCACTGGGGAAGAAGGAAGGGGAGTGAACGTTCTGGGATGGATGATGATGATGATGATAAGAGAAGCGGTCAGTGCTTATGCATATGAGACAGTTGTCTTGCTAGAGCCGCTCGTCAAGCTTGGTGTCCTGCAGAAACTTCAACAACACTTTACTTGCACGCACTGAAGTTGCAGTGTCAGGCCATGGGCCGAGGGATAGCTTCCTCCGACAGTGGTTGCCTGCCAATGCTGGCTAGGAAACTCTTTAATGTCCTTCGCTCCAGCATATATATGCTGGGCAATCGCACAGTATGCGTTCAGTATTTCAGGCACCTGGCAGTGTTCGCAATCAGAGCTGTTCGAATGGCCGATGAGGTGCACGTAGCGATGGGTGAAAGCAACGCCCTGCCGAATTCTGTGTAGCAATTCCGTTTTGCTCCGCGTAACCTAATAACTTATGCAGACGATGTATACAGCCTAAACAACTTCGCTGGTAATCCGACCCCATCTGAATGCTGCAGCCCGACGAAATTTAACGCGACAGCTTTAAGGAGCTCGTGTCGCAGGAAAGTCGGTGTCGTCGGCGGCGATGGCCGTAAGCGGGAAGTGGCGGAAGGCAATCCATAAATAAAAACAACTTGCAAGAAAGGCTGGGTGGGAAACGAACCAGGGTCTCTTGAGTGTGAGACGAAGACGCTACCACTCAGCCATGAGTTCGATGGTTCAAACGGGGTAAAGGCGCCTCTAGTGAATGCGGTGTTGCCTTAGAAACGTGCCGTAGAAAGTTATACTGCGGTGTTTATCGGTAATTATGAGTATGTAAATTACAGAAGTGGCAGTTAAACGAGTAGCGAAGTAAGTTTCCGCTGCATTTCTTCTGCGCTTGGCGCACACGCAGAGCCATCTTGCGGCAAACACAGAAGACCCCACCTCGCAATGTACGGCGCTGCCCCGACAGGTGGCGCGCCACTCGCCCGCTTCTCCCCTTCGTCTCTTTGAGCGCATGGGGGCCGTGCGGGGACCAGTGTGAAGATGCCCCACTACCCTTGCGTTTAATAAGTTTTCTAGCTCTCTCCCCTTCCAACTTCCAACGTGCGTCACTCGAACCCTCGTGAATACTTTGTTAAGCGCAAAAGGACAGACACAAGAAAGACGACAGGACAAGACCCTCGTGTTTAGGCGACGCGGCTTCTCTTCCGCTCACAGCGCGATACCTATAGGTGCAGCGTCCGATGCGGGACGCCTCTGACGTGATCTCTGCGCCGTAGCGCGTCTGGTGGGAAAGCGTCCCCTGCGATTTGTGCCGTGCTGCTGACCCCATGATCGCGTCCGCCTTCATGGCGCGTCGCGGCCCGGCTGTCCGTGCCAATCACGACGTTTGGCTCGCGTAGACCATTTCTCCCTCCAAGACACCGAGTTCTTTGGTTCGTTCCGCTTGCTCAGGCGCACGTTTTGTCTTTGTGTGACTCAAGAGCACGCCGAGCGAATGAGTGGGCGGTGCGAACGGGGTGCGATAACACTATCGCGTTCCACTCTTGAAGGCGAAGCTTAAGCGTCTTCCAAGTTATTTTTTACCATTGCCGTAGCGATGTGTACACGCGTACAATGCACAAACGGTGACAAAAGGGGCACGAAAGGTAATGCACAAAAGTTGGCATAAGATTATCGCGATTTATTGCGCTTCTCTTGTATTTTAACTCTGTGCACGTTATTAATATAGATTTACTTCTTGCTTTTATACCTACCTTTACGACAAAATATCTATGCTGCGATGATGCACATAAATACGCTAAACTGGGTCTTCTAAATTTAAATGTCGCAAAGGGAAGTGGGAAACAAAGTAAGATTAACGCGCATTCAATTATCTATTGCTTGTGCACGAGTGGTACGTTTGTATTGCGATATTTATTACGTAAAATTATTACGGCGACGGTGCGGTGATGACCGTGTAAGAAGTGTTTGATAACAAAGTGAATGACGGCGAATCACCGACCACGCCGGCATTTACCACCCCGAGCAAATAGCTAGCGATGCAACCTATTAAACAACTTCGGTCCCTGGTTTGAGATAAAATGCATGACGACTAGTGCAGGACGAGAGTAACCCCCCCCCCCACCCTATTCAGAAATGCATCTTATCTTGAAGCCCACGCTTGACTTGATTTAAATGACGCCTGTCGTGAACGTACGAAAACAAACGCAAAGAGCGTCTTGTGCACGTTCGCACAAGGCGTCATATATATCAAGTCAAGTATGGGCTTCAAATTTAGATGCCTTTCTGAATGCGGCGGTAAGATAAGGAAAGTGGGATGAAGATAGTGGAACGCCCATGAAGGCATCACGGCCAGGAACGTATACCTACCTAGCGGTCCAAACATGGGCTCAACCTTCGCCACTGGGTCTCCGTGTGTATGTATGTATGTATGTGTGTATGTGTGCATGTATGTATGTATGTATGTATGTATGTATGTATGTATGTATGTATGTATGTATGTATGTATGTATGTATGTATGTGTGTGTGTGTGTGTGTGTATGTATGTATGTATGTATGATGCAACGGCGATGGTCTGCGTTATACCATCAAAATGTTCCCTTCGCTCTTCCAAAAAGAAGGACGGATGTCTAGTGCGCTCCTGCAGAGCATTTTGCAGTGTAGTTGACGAGGTTAAAGGGCCCCTGAAACGGTTCGGACAAATTTTGTAGACGCGTAGGGTACAGCTTAAGTAGAACATTCGCACCACAATTTAAGTGAAGCGTTACGTATTAATGAGCTAAAAGCGATTAGAAGCTACCCTCCTCCCTAGCCATGCTATTCCTCCTCAACTCGTTCGCCGAGAGAGTGGGGCTAAGCTCCGCCTTCACTGGTTCAGCGTCACGATTCGACGTCACATCGTCCACTTCCGGTTGTTTTGGAGCCCGCCCCCGCCCGCGCGAGATCGCTCCGCTAGCCGCTTGGCCGTCGACCCCAAGCGAGAGCTATCGAAGCAGCGTGCGTTGCGAGCATTCTGTCGTAGCGCCGAACGTGTCTTGTATTCCGGTAACCACAGGCAAGCTGGTCATTTCGGCAAATGACTGTAGGCATAAACTCAAGCTGATGAAGGAACCTTAGCGTAGACGTATGTGAGCGGCCTGATCGGTCTGCACGGTCCATACACTTGTTGGTGCAGCGCTTAACCAGCCAAACAAAGCGCTAATATTTCTCTTACCAAGTGTAAAACATTTTAAACATTTATAAAAACAACGTGTTCATGATTACACTCCTGCGAAAAATACACACCAGCAGCAAAGAAGAATACACTTCGTTGCTGCTACTGTGTATGGTTGAGCTCTGTGCCACCAGGTGGCTGCACCGTGCAGACCATTCGCATTTGCCCTTCTGCTCATCTCATGGCTCAACCCGTTACGGCAAAGTCAAGCGGCCAGACTCTGTCCCCTTGCGCTTGCGTTTTCCCTAATACTGGACTCGGGAAACGCTATTGCGTTAGTAATCTTCCGGTGTAAAGTGACGGCCACAAACGCGCAAATCCTGGCGCCGATCGGATAGCGGCAGTCCGATGTGCAGCAGCCAGTTCGCTCGTACGCTGCCTTGCAGAGGGACACGATGTCGCAGCTTGACATATTGCCAGTCGCTACGTTTGCAGTCCACAAGGCAACAAAGTCGAATCATAGTGCTCGCGAAAAGACTGAGACCGACTCTGACCGCGGAGCTCTCTTCCAAATGGAGTACGTTGTAACACAAGCAGACGACACATGCTGTGTGCCGGAAGTGCTTAAGTGTACTAAAAAATTATTCTTGTGCATTCTCTTTATGTTACTTTCTTTTCATAAAAACAAATTAACTAACAATCCAACTATTACGAAGATTATTTGTTTACCATAAAGTTGGAAAAATTATCGATCACGCGCCCTTGTCAGCCAATCGGATAGCTCACCCCACTGACGTCGTATGGGTGATTTCGGTCATATGGGTAGGGGCGGCTTAAAATTCCGCCGAGCAGTGCGCTGCGATAGGCAGCGATGTGCATATTTAAAACCTTATAATAAATTACACGCTTTACGCGGAGCACTTAGATGTGTCAATTATTGATCAGAAGGATCTACTCTAACGACTCAATACGTTTGTAGAAAATCGTCAAAAGCGTTTCAGGGTCCCTTTAAAATCATGAATCAGGGATCTTAAAGACATGGGACGTAATTCGCATGCATTCTTCTCGCATTTACCGCTAAGTCGCCACTAAACTTCGTTATCGTCGCTGCTTGTTTCAATAATAAACTTATTTGCTTTTCACTTCCTTGCAAGTTGATTGAGCTGGTGGGCTGACTGTGACAAACAGTATAACGATCTAGTGAAATAACAGCGAAGCTAGCAAGAGTCGACAGAAATAGCATTCGGAGGCATACTGTGACGACATCGTAAGCCGCTGCATTAGAAAGTTTTAGTATAGCGTACAGCGCTTGCGTTAGCGTTATCGTTCGACGCAACGCTAACGCGAAGAAAGGCTGCACTGCGCGGCACAAGGTAGTGCTTTAGAATAGCCGAACGGAGCAAAGCGCTAACGCAACCATATACGGCGCCATCTAGACGTAAAAACACAAAGTACTGGAAAGCCAAATCCACATGAAATGTCGAGCTGATATAATGGCAAATCCGCAAGTGTATTCCTAAGTCAAGCTTATCCAAAGCCGCAGTCGCTGCGTTAATTACGCATGCATGTCTTTGGTTTCAGTGTTGTTATATTGAGGGTCGCGAAACACACCGATTATTCTTAGCATGCCGCGATCGACTTCTGTGGCACCCATATTACCTGTGCTTTTTAAGTTGAGATGACATAGACGCCCTCATGCTTCGGGGACGAGAGCGACTGCGCAGGTTGTACGTGTCCTCAAGAAGCGGCCTGCTCAACATCGAGGCTATTCCGGAGGGGACGTTTCGCCGGCAATTTCGTTTCCAGAAAGCGGATTTCCCAGTTCTTTCCACTTTTTGCAACGGACGCCCATCTTGACGCCTGTCCGAATGGCCGGGTTCAAGGCGAAAACCTCCTTCTGGAGGTTCATGTCGTCGTCATTAGTAAAGCGCACACGCATTGTGACCACAGCACCGACCACGCTACTTTGTTCTTCCGCGGAAAACGTGACATGCATCGGCTTGACATGCGGCTTTACACCAAGCGAACGAGCGAAATACACTTGGGCGCCATCTCGAGGCTGACGCAGCAAACGTGAGCAAACATAAGCGAACCTTCTCGTTAAGCCTACTGCGCCGCTAATCAAGAACGTATATCGTAAACGACGCCCAGTTGTCACCTGTAAGCCGCTGTCGAAGCATCATCACACAAATCTAAAGCAAACACGAGCATTTGTGCGGAACGAATGAGCCGAACAGTGCAGGCCGACGACTCGATAGATCCGAAGCGGGTAGCTCTCACTTCGACTGGCGCCGCCAAGTTGCCGTAGTACGTAAGGCTCCCCTTTCATGCGTTATCGTTCACCGCTAAATCTCGAAAATAGCGTATGTGCGTAAGAGCTCCAGCACCGTTTCCGTACAGTAAAGCAGTGATTTGGGCTTGTTGGTAAGACATCGTGAGGCTTATAGCACGTTAAAAAGACAAGGACGAGAGTGAGACGTGACACACACAGGCGCTAACTTGCAGCAATCTTTATTTCAAGCAAGGGGCCCATACATATATAAAACTTTTTCGCGTACATCATACATGCGCTGTTCGCTAAAAAAAAAAAAAGACGTTACACACTCTTGCGCAGGTACGATAACTCTTTGCGGGAAAGGGCAATTGATGGTTTAGACACACAGTTATCGCCAAGCCTATCAATCAGTTCTGCTTCTATTATTTCACGAGTTAGCCTACCTCGGGCTTTTCCCACAATGGAACAGTCTCTGTATGCTGGAGCACACGTCGAGTGGTCGCCATCATCCACCCCGGCAACAGTGCAGCTGCAATGCCTGCAGTGGGCGTCAAGGAACCACTCCGTTTTTCTGCTACATTATACCGGTGTTCCTTTAAACGCTCGTTGAGGCACCTTCCGCTTTGCCCCACGTAGTTCTTCCCACACTTTAAAGGAAGGTTGTAAACAACTGCTTCCACACATTCAAAAAACGGTTCCTGGTGTTTCTTTCTGCACGTTTGCTTATCAGAGAGGCCTGGTCTGGTTAGTCTGCACAGACATTGCAATTTTGTAGAAGTAGAAAACACAACCCTAAAATTCGCACGTTGGCCTATTTTTTTTTAAACGGTGCGGTAAGCCGTGGATATATGGGATGGCAGCAACGCTCCTCTTATCTACACAAGGCACGCTGGCGGAATTCTTTGATAGCTTCGACTTGAGCAGACCCTCAGCAACGCTAATAAGTACATGTGTAGGGTAACCTGCCAATCGAAGGCGGAGGATCTGATCCTTGATGCTTTCGGTCATCAGCTCCGGGCATGACTTACATAATGCGTTTGACAAGCATGTCTTTGTGATTCCCCTCTTAACCAACTTAGAGTGCGCCGACTGATGTGGGAGCAGTAGCTTGTTCGCGCGAGGCTCGTACTTCCAGAGTACATGGTCGTTGAAAAATAAGAACTTAATGTCAAGAAATTGGTCACTTCCGTCAATCGGCTGTTCATGCGTTATTTTTAGAGGAGATAAACCCTCGCGTATAAAAGAAAGTGCATTAGTGGTTAAAAAATCGAAACAGAGCTGCAGTCAACTAGAACTAAAAAGTCATCGACGTATCTAAAAACTTTGAGAATCTTAAAATCAAGAACATACGCGGTCGGCTTCCAGATTCCGGGAAAAGCCCGAGGTAGGATAACTCGCGAAATTATAGCAGCAGTAATGATTGATAGGCTTGGGGATAACTGTGTGTCTAAACCATCAATTGCCCTTTCCTGCATAGAGTTATCGTACCTGCGCAATAGCTTGTAAGGGTTTTTTTGCAAACAGCGCATGTACGATGAACGTGAAAAAGTTGTATATATGTATGGGTCCCATGCTCGAAATAAAGATTGTTGCAAGTGACCGCCTGTGTGTGTCACGTCTCACTTTCGTCCTTGTCTTTGTGACGCGCTATAAGCCTCATGTTTACGTACAGCGCAAGCCCAGTGTGGTGCACGCAACGCTAACACTAAATCTTTGGGAATGCTGCCTTACGCTGTACTTAAACTGTCTATTATTGGTTTAAATTTAGACGGTTCTGCCGGCAGTAGCGCGAGACGTTCAGCATCTTGCAGCTGGCTACGAATGGTCCGCGTTAATTCTTACCCGATCCTCCAGGAAGGCCCACACGATTGAGTGCCTAGAACACGTGCCTGGTCGCCCTAAGCTATCTTGGCAGCAGTATCCATTCTTTTGTTCACAGATTTTGACTTGCATGGATCTTCGATAGAAGTGTGCGCTGAGCTAGTGGTGAACATATTAAGGCGCGCTACCGTACACCCATTTTTAAAGGGCGTAGTGACCTGTCATGCTAGAACCTGTAAAATCGCGGCTCGGTCTGTGTTTTTGGTAGCAAGTGCACAAAGGTCGAAACCACGTGTCTTTGCACCTGAGTGGAAAAAGGTGATCTTTTTTTTGTTCGTTTTGTTAAAAAAAAAGCAAAGGCCTCCTGCTGGCCACATCTATGACAACTGGTATGTGAAAAACGGCGAGAAAAGACGCGACTTCAAGGGAATGTAAATCAACGGGAGAGAAAAATAAGCAGAACTCATGTGTCATTGTGGATGGCGAAGAATGTGAGGAATTTACAAGGTGCCCCCTTTCGTTGCAGGGCCATTGTGGGGTCATTGCTCAAGTGGGCACACAACTTGCCGTCGCTTACCCCGAACCAGCAAAACGCTCCCCCTGACAGCTGCCAGGATTAGTTCTGGACGTTTCCCACGCGAAACATGTTTTAAGTGGAGAAGGACAACGCTTTTTATTACGAAGTGGCTGACTTCCACAATCTTTTCTTGTCCAAAAATCACAGTCGCATTTTTCACAATCAGACAGGAGTCAACGCTTGCGCGAATGTGTATGCATGAGACAGTTGATCCGTTTTATTGAATCCCTTTTTTCTAATACGTATGGCGGAACGCATGGTTGTTTGAATGCCGGGGAAGCGATGAAAAAGAAAGGCAGTCTATTTATGCAGTATCATGCGTTTGTGCGCTGTAATGCTTCATATGTGCGCGTATGCGGTCTTGTGAATTGCTCCTTCAAAGCCTACAGTGAGTTAGCGCCGTTTAGAAGAGGGCCGTGATCAACACATGCGTGTTCACGCGTCGCACTTGGTTTGCCACAGGAAACGAACAATGCACAAGGGTAGATGGGGGAAGCGGGGTAACACCTCTAGCCAGCTTTCAGTTGCTTCTTATTTTACTGGTTGATTGTGCGCTCTGCGTGCATCAATGGGAAAGTCAACCGCGGATACTGACAGCATTCATACATTTCACTTCCTCATTGCATTGCTTGCAGCACGTGCGTTAGCAGCAGGAAACATGTGTGCAACATCCATCCGGAAAACCATCTATGTGCAGCTTCTACGCATGCGCGGAATGTGCACATGGAAGAGGCCTGTACGCGCCTATTTCGAGTGCAAAGATTTTGGAAAAAATAAAGGACAATGGTTTACTGATTGTCACGGGCATAATCGCTCACTGCTTAATTTCTACAAGCCCCTCTCTGCTCCGTGACACTAAAGGAGCTTATGACAACGTGGACTTGGAAGTGCAGTGATATATTCTCGTCCTCTAAGGCATAGACGACGAATTCCAGAACCTGTTGACGGATATATTTAGGGACAACCGAGTACAATCGTATGGGAAGATTGGAATTGCAGTGAAGTTGTGGGAAGTCAACGAGCATTGAAGCACGGATGTGATCTCCCTCTTAATTTAAGTACGTACAAAGTCGACTGGAAAGAAGTAAGTTGGATTTTGACATATCTCACGTCCATAACTGGCAACAGCTCCAGCTACAGCTGATGTATGCGAATGAAACTCTGCTAATAGCGGACAAAGCAAACGAAAAAATTGACAGAGACTTCCGAATAAAACTCGCTTGGATATGATGAATATGGAACTCTTGTTTAGCATAAGGAAATCAGGAAATATCATCTTCACAGAAGAGACAAGTGCTGACACGGTATGAATATAACAGGAAATCAATCCCATAGTCAAGCAATATAAATACTTGGGTGTAAATAAACGAAGGAAGGACATACGCAAGCGTCTACCAATATATAATAGATATAAAATGAAGGTGGGAATGCAGTAATCACGAAACATGGATAATTTAGGTGCACAAATATGTGGTGATAGGAGGAAATTGGAGAGGGAGTATTGGTGCCAGCGCTGAAACGTTTGCAGTTGCAATTCTGTGCAATTATTCAGACACCATGTCGGGGCTTAAGACTAACCAGGGAGCGCTTGGCTGAAGGGCATTGAGGTCGCGAGCGTCTAAATGTCGTACAGAGATCCCTCACGTGCGATATCCGGGTGCCTTGGGAGAGGCTTGTCTAAGGCACTTTCGAGAGGGCGCGTTGGTGTCGCCAAGCGACGCCGTCTTGTGTTCGTTCTCGGCATCACCGTTCTCTCACCCGTGTTATGTAATAGACCCTCGTTATGTAATAAACCAGAATAAAGGGGTTAACCGAGGGGCCATATTTTTTATTAGTCATCTCATCATAAGTCAACAAACACTTACAGCATGGACAACATAGGGGAAATTACAACAAGGGGGAAAATACGAATGCTGTTGTATCGTTCCCCACCTGTCCTGCAGTTTCTTCATCCACTTTCATTTCCATTAAATTATCGTTTCCTTATTTCATTTATTAACTTGACTTGACTGCCCTCCTCCTGAAGGTGATGCTGGCGAGGAGAAACCACTGGACGCTCCTATTATCGTCCAGCGACCGAACTATGCTGACCACGTTGGCTTCAGATACCGCAATGTCCAGTTTCAGCTCCCTGCATGGATAGAAAAGGCAAGTTCATATGATAAGACATGAATGGGCGATATGCCAAGCTGCTAGAAAATGCGGCCTCTCTGGTTTTATAACATGCAAAATTTTTATTGGAGAACTATTTCGTTACAAACGCTGACCCTACGAACGAGTGTTCTAATGGCTCGAGACCCCACTAACCAGGAGGCTGAAATGCCTAAACACCGTGGACGAAACAAGCGGGATCTCTGCGTATCGACCGGTCGTTTCTTTCCACGTCGAGCTAGCTTGTGACGCAATGCCGGGGCCGAGATCTGTTGGGCCCAGCTTTTGGCTTTTCAGCTAGCTTCTTTGCATCATGTTGATGCCCAGTGACGAAGTGGCAGCTAATCCCGATAAAGATGCCTTGATGTCTGATGCATGGAAAATGGTATGGCATGAAAATAGGCAGAAGTTACTGGAAAAACCTACCACGGAGTGCTGTTCATATAGGGAGGTTTGTTTTTCCAGAAATATTGTTGCGGGGATGTTGGGAGTATAGACAGACTGTATTTACAATACATATACATGTAATCAAGGTAGTTAACACGGCTGAGCAACAACAACAACGCTCAGCGGCCAGCGTCTCGCTATCCTCCTTTCTCTTCTTTTATCCTTCCACAACAATATTAACCCTCTGGACGTTAGATATTCTGGTGTATCCAAAAAGCGATTGCAAAGAAGCATGCAAGGTCAGTTGTTTTACAGAGCTTCTGGTAATTCGAAGGAGGGTAAATGTTCACTGCACGCAGCGCTTCTGTTTAGTAGGTATCATGGGAGAAACCCTACGTCTTCATACTATAACTTGAGAGATGCGTGTATGTTCGCTTATTTAGATATTCTTGACTAGGCGCCCTATGGAACAGGACCTTGAAAAAGACTATCGTTTTATGCATAATTGCACGCAAAAATGATACGCATTTGTAATCAATTACAGTTGCTCATTTTGTTGTAGTTGATCAAACAATTCCTTTATCTTGAAAAAGACGAAAAATTCTTCCTCCATTTTTTAATTGCGGAATTATTTCGTCAATAATTTATCCTTGGCAATGAATGAAAATTTTAATAGACTGACATTGTAAGCGATTACTTCGTTTCTGTACGTGTGCAAGTACGACTCTGTGATGGTTATGCTTAGAGTATAGACAATATCAAGGAATACATAACCCTGAACTGGCTGCAAGCGAGTATTTTTTATTCGACGGTCAACATGGCAAAAGGAAAGATAGATACCTGAGGTACTTGGTATTGCCGAGAGCCTCAGGCAGGTATCGGATCACGGATGGGATTGTGAATTCTGTGCAGTCCACGGTGAGCGCGTTAACTTGGCGGCTTGACACCAGGGGGTCCAGAAGGATTCTGGCGTGCTCGGTATCGCGCCTGTCCAGCTCAAGCTAGGTGGAGGCCGCCCTGCAGAAGTGGTTTCCCTCGGCGAAAATGTCCCCGTCCGGGATCGCCCAGCCGAAGACCAGACGAGAGGAGAGGTCGACTTCCCGGATGGTGTCGAACACAAGGGTGAAGTCGGATGCGGGCAACAGGTTAACTGCGAATGTCTCCAGTGTCCTGTTCACCTGCGGGAGGCACATAGGCGCTGAGGAAGAGCTAGTTGCAGTCTTTAAAGAAAAGTGAATCCTGTGCGAATCCACGCCGATTTGCGGATGTTGCAATCGGTGCACGAAATACGGGACTTTCGGTTTAAACATTGTGCTAGGCGAATACGACATATGTGTGCGTAAATTGTAGTGGTTGGCTTCGCGACAGGAGTTTCAAATAAATGCCTTAGATGAGGTGCGCCCTCAGGTAATATATTCTCTATACGGGCGCCATCTGGAGAAATGCATAGCACGAGTAATACTGAAATTTTTTGTAGTAGTAATCCCGAATTCGTGATGGCAGGACTTATTATGGTGTTACCCATTGGGAAACCATGGAAATTAATCTGGGGAAGCACGTTACTAGTTCTGGGCAACGTGAAACAAATCGTGAGCCATTCTACTCTGAAGTTGGGCGACCAGCGTATCTGTGGAGCACACGACAATGAGGTCACAGAATTGAGAAAAGGTACAACAACATTTATTGTCTTCACCGATGGTCCTCTTGACGAAAGGTATGCACACACATAATTAGAGATCTGCGTTCGTGTTATGCGTTCGTTATATCGCATTCGTGTTTTTATTTCTCGATATATTCAGGCAAAGAATTTCGAGCCGATTGGCAGTGGGCCAGTGCTGTCAGCGCTTTCGCATAGGTAGGGCAGTATGGTAACGCTGGCATGATGATCGGCGTCGGGGACAGCTGTGGTAAAAGCGGTAGCCAATGCTTCGGCAAGTTCACTCGTCTTTTTGAGGCGACCTATGCTTTCCTTAGCACAAAATTACCCTCCCTATATATACTGTGCCGAGGAAAAAATACGTCACCTCGAGAAATACAAGTCCACCTGTAGAAACGGTTGCTCCGGCTTTTAACTTATGGCGAACATGCTGCTGTTGATATGCAATAGGTTTTTAGCTTTGTAAGCGAAGCAGGTATTCTCTGAAAACTCTATCGCAATATATTGTAGTACACCTCATTCATCTTCTCATCTTTGAGAACGCCGAGGTCTTTATCTAATTAAATTAGTTGGAACACTCGGGGCCCTTGCCCAAACAAGAACTCAATGAGTTGATCCCAGTTTTTAAAGAATCTATTCCTTGCGTTTGGCGCATGATAGCCATACTTGCTTATGTGCTACTAAACCCAACAATATCTTACGGCACGGCTGCAGTATACCCAAAGTAATAAATTTATACCAGACAGGAGACGTCATCGTGGGCCTACCTGCAAAGGTGGAGCTGGACCTGTGACGTTCAGCGAAGACCACCTGCGGCACGAGCATTTCCGGTTCACCTCCTGAGACGACCGGGAAGGAAGTTCAAAATGAGTAAGAAAAAAATAATAAATTCCAAATTGATGGTTTTCCCAATAGATATGATGTCAGAGCATACGTTTAGTTACAATTTGAGTTACTGAACTGTCCGTAATAATTAGAAATCACTGAGACGATCGGAGACAAAATTCAAAATAAATTAGAAAAAATAGTACAGTACAACATTCATGGAACTGATTGTAGATATGATATGAGAGCACAAGTTAAGTTAAAAGTTATGTTACTGAAGTGTCCGGAATATATTAGAAACCACTGATTACCGCGCAGGAGCGTAGACTTCCGCTTCGTCGATAGCTCAGTTGGTGGAGCAGTGGAACGTGGGAATGCTTCGGGAGGATCGTAGGCTTTAGGAAACCCGCCACATGAGCATCATTTTGACGAAATTCCTGTACACCCAGAAGTAGAAAGCGGAAAATATGACGTCACACACAAGAACACGGCACAACATTTACAGCCAGCAGACAAACAGCACCCTTGCTCTTTGTCTGCGTACAACACACGACGCGCAGTGAGACGTGCATGCTTGAGGTGTTGTTGCGCGCCATTGTTAATGCCTTTTGAGATGGTTGATCATTGACATTGTCTCACCTGGCGCATCGCAAAAGAGGGCAAACACAATATACTGCCACACACATCGCAAATAACCGCGCGGGAAAAGGTTCCCAGACATCGGCGTACAATCGGGGAACTAGGAGGAGGCGAGTGAAAGTTTGGTGTGCACTTGAAAAAAAGCATTCACAGATCCCTCTGAACAAAAGTGAGCACCCAGAAAATTTCTGCAATCTTATTTTAGCTGCAAATCTTCTAGGCGCAATGGCACAATAGCCTAAACTGCTGAGTAGCTGGCATGCAGTCACGATGTACCATGCACAGCGCTTTCTTTTTTCTGTCTCCCAGCAGCACCATTGATGTTCGAGGACTTGATGCAGGCATGTGGGCTTGGAAGAATGTGGGTCAAGCGGGGCGACTAGACTGAACGAAACACTCAAATCTGGAGACGGAATCCATCCATCTTTTGCCCGCTCTATAACTCTGAGTGCCCCCACATTTCATAAACGTTGGAACTAAAGTGAAACAGCTTCACCTTTTTCTTTTTTCACAGATGGCGTCGTCAGCAAAAAGCGGCCATGAGATTTATTATTGATTGGATATATTTTCTTACAAGCAATGTGCAGTAAATCAACTGAGTTCTAGTTATAAAAAAATTGTACGGCTGTACGAAAGTGCAACAGTGGTTGTGAATAAGCGTGTACATGAAAACAAATTCCAATTTGCACGGACCTGGCCAGAGGAAAACGTAGCTTAATGCACTGCTCCCCTGTAGATTTCTTAATCAATCAGATAAATTCCTTATTCGATAAAAGAATTTTCTCCCTATAGATGCAAAGACAAGGGCTCGCTGAATGATTACTGAAATTTTCAAATTTAAAGTTTAAATAGTTTTTCCCCTACTTCGGTAATGCGTGAGCGAGTATATAGCTATAAATTGCCAATTTTAATTATTGCAACTTCGGACCTGTTCATCAGAACACAAATCAAATGGGTACAGAAGATAAGTGTACTGTAGCCTAGAAAACGAGCATATATTTATAATGTAAAAAAGTATATTTATTCATAAATTTCATTGTTTCGCCCATTTTGATTTGAGCTTATATAAACTTCTAGTCCTTTCACGCGCCGTATCCCTTCGTAGTAGCATTGTAAAACATTTCATTTAAAGGCACAGTGGACTATATTGAACAGTTTAGATCGGAAACGCAGTAGCACGGAGGCTAATACTGTAAAAACGTCGGTTTTTGCTCACGCTGTTTTGATCGCCGTGAAGTAGCGCTTCAGGCTATAGGCGACAATACTACGTGTCACCGTAAAGCGCGGAAGCGAAGCGCTCTAATGCTTTAGAACTGACACCCGTTCAATGAGCGCAGGACGCACAGTGCGTCCGCAAAAGCTGATGAAAATGCGGAGCCCGTGCAGTCGGAGTGGGACCACCACTCCGACTGCACGGCAGATCATACAAAGGTTTCCTTTTGTTTACGCTAAAAATTTACGTGCAGATATTTCTTATATCGCATTTAAAGATGCAACAGAAATTGCTGTTTACTTTTGTTGTCATAGGTCACATCGAGAAGCTGACGCAGGGAAAATATTATTTAATTAGATGTATAATGGCAGGCTTCACTTGACGTTGACCAGCGTAAGAGGGGCTATTCGCGAGCGCAAAAGGTAAGCTTTCTAAAGATAAATGAGTGGTTTCCTACCGTGAGTTCCCAAAGCACATCGCATGCCCAAACGTTGTCTAGAAATTAAGGCGCGCACCGCGGCATTATAACTGCATATCTAAGCTTTATGAAATAGCGGAGAACGTCTTGGATAAAGTCGGTGCGTATTTATAGGAAAAGGCGCCTAGTATTTGACGATGCCAACGAGCCGAAACAGCCATTACTGTTCAGTGAAATGACTGTGTCAGAATACAGGGATACTCGACTGATACTGAAATAGTTGACGTTTTTAGGTGCCAAACATCCTTGTTCAAAAAACATTGGGGTATACAAAAAGAAAACGTCAGCGGCCGAAGCGACGAAGTGGCTACCATCGCGGTTAAGATCATGTATTGGCAGCGCCTGGCAGATGTTGGGCTAACGCGATTCGCGGCTGACACCAAATGTACATGACACGAGTAAGCCAGGTTAACAGAGCAAAATAAGAACACTAACACAGTCTAGCCAAATGGAGTATGACCCGGCATGAACCCTCAAGGACCCAGGCCTCGCCTGCACAAGCTGAGAGGCGACCACGTGGAGAATTCTGCTGCCATACCACACCGAGCAACACGTGTTCGAACTCCGATGCCCAAATCGTACCACCGCAGCGCACATGCCGGCAGGGCAGCAGCGGAGGGCTCGAGTCATTTAACCACATGCACAGGCACGTTGGCAGAATAGCCACAGATCACACGTGCGCTGCCGTCACAGCTGTGTGGGTCGCGACTCCTATATCTTTCCTCCTCACCCTATTACGCCCCTCGCATTGTCACCTGATTTTGCTCTATTGGCTGTTGTTGGTGTCGCGCTCACCATTGCCTGCAGCTTACTCGTTTCTCTCTCTCTCTAGTGGTCATTGTCGGTAAGTTCTTCTCTTACCACGTCCTCAAGCATCTCTCTGCTTCTCTTTATCTCCCCTTTCTCTCAGCCCATGCGCGCTGAGCGACGCTCCCTGCAGGAAAGCCGCAAGTAGTACCCTTTCCCCATGAAATCTTACTCACTTGCAGATTCACGATGCAGAGAGCAATAATGTCTGCATCGCAGTCAGCTGCTGCTGTGGAAAACTTTCCCCTGAATAAGTTTTGATTACTGCTAATCGCGGCATGATATTGTAATTGTTGATAATGTAAACAGCTCTTTCGTCTTTCGCTGGTACCTCTACTTTTACGTATTGTCCCCGATTGTTATGACATCAACGCTTACGCATGCTTGTTGGTGCCAGTCAGAGCGTATGCAGTTACCGAGCGGGCGATACATTGATCTTGCTAGCCTTTTCTCTGACAATCAAGCAAAAAAAAAAACGCACGCTAAAAAATAAAATTGATATCACCTGTAACCCTTGAATGTGCGTGAGGAGTTCTTGTCCGCATAAATAAAGAAGCGGGACATAATCATCATCTGCCCAATCAGTGCCATCTGCAGGGCGAAAGTTTAATTTACCAGCGTTCTCCAACCGCCTTTGTTTTCCATTAGCTTAGCCAGTTTGCCTAGAAATTTTCTAGTTCCATAACACCGCTTTATCATCTCTGAATCTAGGCGTTGTATTGAATTTCTTCCTCTCGGCGCACAATTCGAAACCCTAATGCACCACCTCCTCAACGCAGCGCACGCCTTGCACAATACCTTCGTGTTCTAATCCACACCACAACAACCACGCGGTCTCTACAACGTTACGCTTATTCACTTTTTCTTTCCATTTTTCCTCGCGTGGTACTTGGCTTCTGATGTTTGCTTATTAGCATACAATTTTTAGGAATAACTTATAAGCAGACTCGCCCTTACTTTGTTACTCCGAGACATCATCATAGGCAATTACCTAATAACACAAGTTTTTTTTCTAAGTAATAGAACGACTTGTTGAGTTTTTTGGCGGTAACAATATTTCCGAGTACACTTAATTGCTTATGCACAACATTAACGCTTACACTGGAGTTTCTTTTCCTTTCTTATTTCACGTAAACATTCCGGCACACCTTAGCTAAGAATGCGAACAGGTTAACCATTCAGTTATTGCGTATGGTTTCTTGATTTTTTTTACTTTTCTTTATATTTTTTGAGCGTACGGCGCATATGACAGCCTTGCTACCAATTGTCGCAACAGGAAATGTACAAAATCGGCACCACAAGAAATTGCCTAACTAAAGTAGCCGAGTCATTATGAACTCAATTTTCACTGGTATCATAAAAGGTTGAAAAAAAAACAGCATGTTCAGAACAGAGTGCTTAGCCGAGTGGAAAAGTTACGACGCCAGCTCAAGCCATCACCCCCCAGGTCCATAGTACCTCATTTATTTCGCCAGTATCCCAGCCCATCACACTTTGACTGTGGCACATTCCTTCTGATCAAGCAATATAAGCTCATGAGTGCAAGCTTAGCATTCCGCTAAATCCCTTACGCACCCGGTTGAACACATGTATTGTAAAATACCTCTTTTATAAAGCTGTCCACTGGTTTTATTGCCACGCTTGTTCTTGCTTGACGGCAGTCTATGTTTCTGAGGAACTTAAGTATGTATGCGTATACATGCTATGCAGCAGAAAGTATTGTTCTTGTGGAATCGATTCAGTCGGGAGGAATATTTCAGTTTTCGGTTTAACTAACACCTGTTCTTTCTGCAGGCGGAAATTAGCTACGCAGAATTCTACCAGGCAGAAATACGTAATTCATCACCACTCTAATCGTATGGAACTATTCCGAAAGTTCGCTGTGACCCAACCTGCTAGAATCTGCGAAATGGCAGCTATGCATGTTCTTTGAAAAACACGTTTCTTGTAACGCGTGCACTAAGGTCATAAAGATGCCCTTGTGACCCGGACTGAAAGAACAGTGACTTAGTTTGTTGCTAGGTAAAAAAGAACCTAAGCTGTAGAATTATGTCGCTCACACCAATGACACCTGACATCTGAAGAGCGGCGAGAAGGAGGCTCGACTAAAGGAGAATGTAAACTGCTTGGGGAAAAATTATGCAGATCTTAACCACTGTGGCGAAGCTTTCCGTGCTGGATGCTTTGATTGACGATAATTAGCGTTGATTTTGACGGCTAAAGCTTAATTTCTTCAACATTTATGCTAACCCAATAGAGGTGAGTTACCTTGCATGCCTCACTGCTGTTTTTCTGTGCAGTACACGTAACGCACAGGGAGAGGTGTTTGCTCGAGGCATTGTCGTGCGCCATATTTATAACCTCTTAAAGGTTTGAATGTTGTCATTTCCTCACATGCACATCGCATTGTGGCAGAAGTATAAAACTGGAATTGGATTATGGGGCAGTATGTTCCAAAACCACACTCAGATTAGGGGGCAGTAGTGGCAGACTCCGGATTAATTTTGTCGCCATGATGTTTTTTCACGTGTCCCAAAATCTGAGAGGACAGGCGTTTTCATTTCGCCCCTGTCGAAATGTGGCTGCCGCGATTGGGATCAAATCCGCGACCTCTAGCTATACCATAGACTTAAAGCTAACACCGCGGGCGCAGAAGTGTTGATTTGGCGGTCGACCGCTTCCGTAGTGTCTCCTGGACCCTGCGGTGCTCTGTATTAATGCGGCTCCACTTCTGCACGCCCTGAGTAATTTGCCCGCTTGACACATTTGTATAGCCTTTATTTTTCCGAAATACCAGCAACCTACTGTACCGTACCTTGAACTTAAACTTATCTTGTTTCGCCGCAACCGCTGTCGTATAGTAGTGGGTTTTCCTTGCCTTCTCAAGTAATTCACCCCCCCCCCCACCTGTCTTGTATGGGAACTGCCTCTCCCTCCTTCTCTCTACATTTCTATCTGCAGCCCCACTGGCTTAACACGTTAGTAGAAAGGGAAACGCATTGTGCACATTGACGCGTTGGGGTCAAAACGAGTTTCTCCCGTCGCCTTTCCTCTGGATTAACAAAATTAGGTCCAAAAATAAAATAAGGAAAACGGCGCATCGCCTACTGCAGAGTATTCTCGAGTATGTGCACCTGATTTCATGGGTTCCAGGCGAAAGGAACGCGTGTCGAGTCGGTAGGGGAGGGATTAAGCGAGGAAGATGTTTCGCACATGGGTGTTTTACCAGCTGGGGCCCCAACGCTTATTGTCGTTTTTCTTTAGCCACCCTCCGTCACAGTGAGTTAGACGCGCACATGGGTCGGCTTCTGCATTCCCCGCGCATCACGCAGCTTGTGATGGCCTCTTATAGACACTTAGAAAACTCTTCAAAGCGCAAAGCATCTGCTGCCTAGCTTTGATTACTTCGCCAACATCAAGCTGCAGCAGACTATCAGCGAGCTTTCAACGATGATCGGCAATAGCGATCAGGCCAGAGCTATTTGGTCTATGTTACCCAAGAGAGGCGCCACATCAATCCCCACAAACACAGCTGTCGAACACATTCATGACGTTACCGATCGCTAGCCCAAGCTGGTAAATGCTGCACTGATACTGTTGTGCCTAGCTAATGGAAGTTGTGATATCAAGAGAATTTTCTTCCAGGTGAGATACGTTCAACGACCGGACCGGTCTCAAATGGAGACCAACAGGTTGCGTAAGCAGATGATAATGCATGTAAACAACGGTGTGTAAAAAATCGATGACCAGCTTTTCGTAAATAAAGTGTTTCTTTTCTGAAAAGTTATCAGTGCTCTTTACTGTCGTCATTACTGATTAATTTCCAAGCAAACGCCAAACATTGGAGAGTATTTGCTAGAAAATCCTGATGTCCCCGCGATTGGCAGCTTGAAACAAACGCCAGTTTTAACGCGTTGGAGCTCAGCTAGTAACCGGTTGAAAGTATTCTTATCCGAAAGTGCCTTTCTCGCGCATCCGCAGAAACATTATCGAATTTGTCAGTGAGATGAATAAACAAAAAATATTATTCCAGCCATATGGTAGGTGATTTTAGGTAATAACCATCATTCTAAGGAGACAACTCATGTCGCGTAACGCTGACCCTTTGAGAGAGCTCAGTGGAAGTCAGCGGAACGGCACGGCCTTGTTGTGAAAGCGCATTACCCTCGCTCAAAACATTGCACTAACTTTAATAGCGGACTTTGTACTCTGGCAAGATTCCAGAGAGCAAGGTTTTTGTAACCTCTCTGAAATGTGCGAAGAATGCTAGTGCTCACGTGAGCCAGTCAGGAACAGAGCCGGATTGTTGTTCGGGGTAATCGAGCGCCCACTTCCTTCTTCCTCTCGCCCCACGCTGTGCTACTAAATGTTCCTGGAAACTTCCATTCAGGAGGCGACACTTGGCAGGCGGTATGAGGCGAATTATGGAGCAAATGTCCTTCCAGATAATTTTGTTCTAGAGCGACTTTTTAGTCGAGAACTTCCAAGGAAATCACCCGTACAACAACAATAGGTTACATTGATGGCACCTGTGGTCGATGGGAAAACAGAATGTTCGATACTTGACTGAGTTGAAGACGACAATAGAAGAAAAAGAAGCCATGCTGGCTGTGTATTTTTTGACGGGGCCAACTGGGACACATGCTGGAAATGACGAGAAAAACCTTCATTTATATTTAATTTACTAGTTTCGCTGTACATGTTGCCACTGCCTCAAAAACGGCAATTAGGACATTTCGTTCAGGAGCAAGTTGTGAATGTTACGAATAAAAAGATACCACATGCGCTATTAGCGGGCAAGCATTGTATCATGGACGCTTGACTCACCATGCAAATAGTTCATGTTTAGAGCTGCCGAGCATCGCGGTTAGTCGTGCCTTATACACAAGAGCAAAAAATGTCAGCCGCCGGAAACCCGAAGGGACTAATATTGGGGTAAAGACCGCGCGACACCCACGCCTCGATTCGGCTAGCGCACTTTACTGCGAACATAGAGAAATAATAACTCTACTAATCGCGAAAAACAAAGGAGAAAAATACACAAAGACGCCTTACCGAATGGAACAGCCACCGGGCATAAATCATCAAGGACCCAGGCCGCGTCTGCGCAAGCTGAGAAGCGACCACGTTGAGAATTCCTAGCTGCTAAACACGCCGACAAACATCGTGCCGAACTGCCATGGTGTTAGACCAGCAACTGGTGACACGTGCACTGCCGTCGCCGCTACGCGGGTCGCGTCTTTACTACCTTTCCTCCTTGCCCACGGTCCCCTTCAGATAGTCACGTGATTATTCTCTATTGGCTGTTCGCGGCGGTTCCTTCAATAATTGGCTCAAGCTTACTCGTTTGTTTCGCCCATGCCGTTCTCTCTCACCTGATCACGTGGTTTTTTCAGATGGCCTCTTCTCTGACCACGTCGACAACAGCCTCTCTTCGCTTAACTTCCCTTTCCCTCAGCCTATGCTGGATGAGCCGTGGTCTTCCAGGAAAGCCAACAAGAGCGCCCTCTCTCCATTAAATCTCTTTTTTTTTTCTCTTGCCGACCAAAAACTGCTCCATCGTGGTGTAAGAGTTGTCGGATGATCCTACCGCTGTCAACCAGATGTAGGAGTCGTCGGACTATCTCGCCGCTGCCACCATTTGAAGGAGTTGAAGGTCGTAGAGAGGAACCCGGTGAACAGGATTTATTTACATATTTTACGTTTTAAGCAAGATACATTGGCAGTCTTGCGCGACTCCCGTATGGAGCCCGCAAAACTAACATACAGCAAACAGTTTACGAGCACACAGCTCACTACTACATTTCGAGCATGACAACGAGCACTCAGCTACCGACGACGAGCACACTCTAATGCCCCAACCACTGGCACGCGCCGGAAAGCTTCGGCGCGCGCCGAGGGGTGAAATGCGTCAAAGCGTCGGTCGGAAACGCGGCGAAGCGGAACGTCGCGCAGCGATTATGTCTACTGCCGATGCTAGAAGTTTGCCGACGCGCGGCGAAGCTGCGCCGGCGTGCACTAATGAGAGGCTGCGAAGAGTCGCACGCGTCAACCAATCGAAGGCTGCGCAGCCTCCGGCTGCTATGCCTGTAATGGCCGCCCAAGCGGAGGCTCCGGCACCAACGATCGTCCGAGTTTTTTGGATGCACGACGCGCGCGACAGTGTTCCTGAAAGACAGTGTTGTAATAGTAGGCCGACAACGACACGACCGACGACCGCGGGTTGTGGCAGTGCGACGTGGATCCGAAGCGACTTCGAACGACGCCGACTAATCCAACCTGCCCACTGGGTTCCGCCGGGCTCAGTGCGATCGTCTGCTAAAACAGCCAACCGAATCACGATTACCGCAACGTCTGTGCTTGTTGTGTGTGTATTTTGTTGTGCCCAAAACGAATGGAAACATGTTTACGAGTTCCGAAGTCTGGATAACCAGCACTCGCCTATCGCCGATGTTGTTTACGTTACGCGTAGGCCTAGCGGGTCCATCGAGTTCGTAACTGGCGAGTGAACGAGGCCAGCTAAGAAACTCTGTCGAAGGAAGTGAATTTTCAGGTCCGTTTGGTGCTGCAGTGATTTAAAATATGGAACTCCTGACTTCGTGTGATGTGTGATGTGGTGAATGAACCGTGTGGAAGTTGGGTTGGTCAACCGCGGCGTGTTTCGTGTGGTGTCGGTTGACTCAAGTGTCACGGCCAAGCTCTGCGCTGTTTCCAGTGGTAAAGATAACTTCTGAAAGCGAAATACACTAGTAGCCGAACTATTGGAAGTACTTACATAATCAGCCGTGCCGCCTGTTTCAGCTGACACTGCGCTCTTCTATTCGGCATGTGAATCCAGTTCAGTACAAGTTCACTGTACTCATTCACTCACTTCTTTCAAGTGCGTCCGTCTTTTGGGCTAGTTGGGCATAAATCGCTCGTGTAGCAATCAAGAACACTGACGCACTGAAGCATACGTGACAACGCAGTCATGTTTGAGTCAGTGTGTCGTTATAGTTGAGCACTGCAAAAAGAAATTATCTGTTTGCAACGTGTGCCCTGTGTGCAGTGCATAGCAGGACCTGCATCATGCAAGACCTATGCGTGTAGCAGCGTATACCACGATTGCTTCGATGCCCGCTTCAGAAGCAGCAAGTACCGAGTCAATGAAACTGTAATTGATTTTTTATCTTACTTTTTGCTTATGGAAAGTGTAGATGGTGTGAGTGCATTGTGGGGAAGGTGAAAAGGTGTCATCAGTGTTTTGTGCAGTCAGTATGCTTAAACTGCTGGAATCCCTTCAGCTTCTACTAAAATGTTTCTTGCTGCGATACTATAAATTGTAGTCAGGACAAAGATCTACTCAAAACCAAGTTACTAATGCATCTGCGCAGAATGTGTTTGATTAACAAGTTAACGCTTCCACAACAACAATATGCCGATGCACAGCATATGTGCTTACAATAAATACATTCCGTAAAGGTGAACTACTGGGATCAAACTTTGTAGTAGCACCGTAAAAAGTGCTGCCATGCGTATCAGCCACAACAAAACTGCTGCACGTCCAACCTTCTTCCTTGGAGGCACTTCTATAAAGACTGTTCGGGCCCTTCCCATTCTGGGTGTAGCATTTAGCTGTTCTCTCAACTTTTCCGCATATGTCACCAGCACTGTATGTAAGCACCAGCCCTTTCTTGGGTTTGTGTCCCGTGTCTCCCTTCCCTGATGACCTAAGGTTTTCCGAGCACTCTGCACTTCTATGATTCTGTCACGACTTGAGTACTGCTCATCAGTATAGTTCCCGTACCAAACTCGCGATGCTAACAAACTTAAGCTTGTTCAGCGCCGGACAATACGCACCCTTTACTCTCATCTTTTCGGTTGTCACAAGCTCATGCCAGCCTTCGAGGATTGCCTCAAACCCCTCAAGTAGCACACCCTGCAATACCAACGCAACATTGCACTAATCTATACTGCAGGGTGTTTGACGACTCTCTGGACAGCACTAATCTTTCTTCAGTTCGTCTGAACAAGTGGTCAGCACAGCCTGAGCCCTCATCACTCCTCTATGGCCCGACACCACAACTCCATGATTGTATCTCGCATGCAAAGCTTTCTCTCCACCCCCCTGGCGATTTGGATTCTCCTTCCTTGGAACCAGACTGAATTAGCACTCCTGTGTGTTGTGCACCTGTTGAATGTGTGCATGTGTGCCGTGCTGTGTTATTGAGCAAGTGTGTGTGCACGTGAAGGGGAAGGAAATGTCTTCTGCATCCTGCCAATTCGTGCTCTAGATGGCTGGTTATCAGATGCTCTAACATACAGGCATCAGCCTTCTTTTTAGTCTAGTGTGCCAAGTTACCACTAAGATTATTATTGTTATTATTATTATTATTATTATTATTATTATTGTTATTAGAATCATCACTTTGACCACGTTGATTGTGTTGAAGCCAGCGGGACACATAATTCAAAATATTTCTGGAGCTTTGTGGGCTCTCCCTTCTAAAAAGAGTGCCAAAGATGTACGTCTTCTTCATGAAAATAGTGGTGTTGTCTCGAACACTGCTGATGCCTTTGCAGAACATTTCTGTTTGCTATATAGTGTGAAATATGCTTCAAGTAACCTTCCTTCTCAGTCTGGCACAGTGTATGCTAACAGTCAATGAAAACCTCGTTTCCAAGTATATGAAGTGCCTTAAACTTTGCCTTAAACTTTCCCTTTCTTGTGGTGTTGATGGTATTTCCTCCACAGAGCTTAACCCTTTGAGACGCTATCTACACAATTGGGCACAGCAGGAGCGCGCATCAATAGCAAAAGCACTGATGAAAGTAATGGTATTTAAGATGTGTTTCATACATCTTGAAACACTTATTATTGGAACTGTGCTGCAATTTTGAATAACATGCAGAATGTTTTAACAAAATGAGTGGGAAGGTAGACGGCTGGGTGTTGTTACTCTGTGTCAGTACGTTGTATGTAGCAGGTTCACTTCTTTCATTGTTTTTTACAATGTCCGGCACCAGGCATAATTGTCAAGTGGCTGGATAAGTGCTTTCAAGCTTTTCAAAACACGAAATAGTACATGTTCTCATATTTTGTGTTCCTGTAGTGAGTTTTCGCATGGAGTCGAAATTTTGTAAACTTGACAAAACTCGCTAAACAATTGAAAATTCTTAATATTTGCTGCAGCTGTACACTTTCTACGATTCTGAGTATGCAAGAGATGTGGTGAAAGCAACTTTTCAATCAACGGGATAAAGTGGTGTCTGAAAGGGTTAAGACGTATGGAAGCATACTTGTTCCTCGTTCTCACAAGCATTTTCAATAGTTCCCTAAAGTCTAGTACCTCTTCTAGCACTCGGAAGGTAGCATGAGCATTGCCCATGCACAAATCAGGTGCTGGATGTGCAGTTACTAACTGCCGACCTATATCTGTCCTCTTCAGTGCGTCAGGTGTTTGAATTGATATGGGATTCCTCGCTTTCTGTTAGTGCTAAGAGCATTTTAATAAATGAACAAATACTTTGTTCATTTGAATGATGAATGAATGAATTGAATGAATTTGAATGAATTGAATGAAAATAAATGAATAAATGACTTTGTGTGCCGACAACTTAAAACTATTTCAGACTGTCAACAGTGTTCACCACTGCATCGACTTCCAAAAAGACATCTTTTCACTCTCAAACTGGTGCAGAGACAATAAGTACTCTTAAATGCTTCCAACACTATGGCATTAAGTTATATGCACAAAACGCACCATGTGAAATTTTGATACACCCTAAGTGATGCTCCACTCCTTAGGGTCGATGAAATGAAAGATCTTGGTGTGTACTTCGACAAAATGCTAAGCTTCTCTTCACATAGATAATTACACAAGATGCCCTTCACGCTCTTGGAATTGCATGGCGTATATTGCATGATTTCCACTCACCTGTTGTGTTTCTGAAATTCTGCCGTGTGCCTCCAACTACTAGAGTATGCCTCTGTAGGAGGGGGGTGCAATGAGAAAATCTAATTCTGACCTCATTGAACGCATCCAGAATAAATTGATGTCTATCTTCAAGCACCACTTTTGCCATTCTGGTAACCACAGTTGAGCCTTCTCAAATATACTTCAACTCGCACCTCTAGATTCAAGTCTTAATTAATCGCACCTTTTGTTCCTGTATAAGGTGGTCCATGAAATTATACATTCCTTAAATCTCGTTAAGTGCACCAGTACAAAGGCTCTCTAGCTGTTCCTGGGCACTACAATGAAAATTTGAATGATTGATTATTATCGTATAAAATTGTGCTTTTTAAGTATGTACTAGTATACTATTTTAGTGCAGTAGCTTTTGTGCAATTAAAGAAAGGGCATGAATTAAGAAGAGAGAGAGAAAATGATAAATGAAAGGTAGGGAGGTTAACCAGGACTGAGCCCGGTTGGCTACCCTACACTGGGGAAAGGGAAAGGGGGACAGAAAGATTAAAAGAAGAGAAAGTCCACTGGGGATATCAGTTGGTCACTCAGTCGGGATCACAGACGCTGACTCAATCCGGTATCTTTCAAATATCGCAGCAGCGCTTTTGTGGCCTTTTCTAGCTGCGAAGCCGTTCAAGGTGAACGGCTTTCCATCTAGCTGATTGAGAGCTCTGCAGAGGTCTTGCCTTTCATCTTCAAAAGATGGGCAGTAGCACATTAGGTGTTATATGGTTTCCTCGACACCGCAGGCATTGCACTCGGCGCTATCAGCCATTCCAATCAAAAATGCATATGCACTGGTGAATGCGACGCCCAAACGTAAGCGGCACAGCACTATTTCCTCATTTTGCGGAAGACCTGGTAACAGCCGCAGTTGCGTAGAGGGATCGAGGGAATGCAATCGATGTTGAGTGAATTCAGGTGTGTGCCACTTTTCCAATGTCAAAAGAGTGCGCTAGCTTGCCTAAGTGTTGGGCTGCGTCGGTTCGCGATAAAGGTATAGAAACAAGGGTTGCTCCTTCGTGGGCTTTCCTAGCAGCTTCGTCAGCGAGGTCGTTGCCGGAGATACCGCAATGACCAGGCAGCCACTGAAACACGACGTCACGTCCTTTCATGATCATGTGATGGTGCATTTCTCGTATCTCCGACACGAGTTGTTCACATGACCCGCGACGAAGAGATGACAGAAGACATTGTAAGGCCACCTTTGACTCGCAGAATATTGCCCACCGATTAGCCGGTTGGTTATTAATATAATCAACGGCACCTCGGAGGGCAACAAGCTCTGAACCGGTCGATGTTGTCAAGTGAGAAATCTTGTATTGGATGCTTAGTGAGCGGGATGGTATAACCACTGCGCTGGTGGAGCTGGTCTGAGTGGAAGAACCATCCGTATATATGTGGACTCGATCAAAGTAGAAAGTGTGCAAACAATCCAGAGCTGCTTGCTTCAAGGCCAAGGTAGGCCGGACGGTCTTCTTTCTTATCCCTGGAACCATAAGACGCACTTGAGGTTGTTTTAAACACCACAAAGCTGAGGTTGAACGTGCTGAGGGTGTGAAGCCCGATGGTAAGGAGGCACGATGGATGCTGACCTTGTTGGAGAAGGACGCCTGTGGTCGTCGTTCTGGCATGAATTAGGAAAGTGCAATAATATGCTATGTGCCTGATCATATGCATTGTGCTATTAATTTCTTCCGAGTTTTAATAATGGCTGGCTACTGTATGCAGTGTTGTGCAATAAAATATGCCACAGCAATTATTGCGTGCCTCGCAGAACAAATTGAATATATCTTTCTCAGTCAAGACATCATAGCAGGCTGAAAACAATAAACTGCAATTTTTCTTTTTGTGGTGACGAAGTGTATAAACTGTGAAAATGACCTGTTTATATATTTCTTATACTATGTAAATGAGCTGCTCCCATACATTCGAATAAGTGCTTCAATAGTACGACTTGGCAAAGGGCAACGAAAGACTCCTATTAAAACCCTCTAATTCTCAAGCTTGTATTATCTGACGGTATGTCATTTCATTAATGTAAAGAAAGGCAAACTTGATATGTGGAAACCAGTTACAATAGAACATGGCCCTTACACTGTGAAAATGTTTTGTAGCAATATACTCAATGTGAAGGCCTCCAGATGCGGTGTTGATGCATCAAAAGAACCTAGAATAATAGAGGTGCTCCATGGGCTAGATTTGGCAGAATCAAGAATTGGGGGGAGACAAGATATGAATTACATACATTTTAGCTATTCTAGTTTTTTTTTTTTTTGTGAGTGCTACAGGTGTTTCAATTCTGTTTTGCTGATTTTCTCAGAACCCACTTTTTCACGTTTATCTCATGCACCAACAAGCATAATTATATTGACACGGATGCTTTATCTGTATGCGGTTACCGTATTTCACCGGCTAAAAAACGTTAAAACGTTATCGCTCGGTGCAGGATGCGCCTGAACGTATCGGAAGTTTCGCGAATGTTATCGATGGTTCTGTCTGTTGTCGACGAACCTTGCTAATCTGATTGCATACGAGACACGAATTGTGTTGTAGTTTCTGGAAGGCGCGCGGGCACCAGCGAATAGGCTTAACTTTCGACGACTGACGTATGAAAACCGACGCGCTTGACCCGCAGATGAGATTTTCTACGATTGCCGACATTGCTCGCCGCTATCGTTGCGATTGAGCCGGCACTATTTATTTACCGTCACTACTACGAGGCAATATTTCCAACACATATTTTTTTCAGTTATACATTGCACGCCTAATTCTTACATAGTTGGCTGTGCAATAAGCTACCAAAAAATGAAATGGTTCAACAGTTTTTGATATATGGCATCGTCGTGCAGGTGTTTGCAAAGCGATCTCGCAGACAGACGACGCGCGAGCGCTGATGTCGATATTTTGTACACTATTGTTACTTCAAAAACAAAAACAGACTGTTGCGGCAGGTGTATATTCATTATTCAAACGTGTTTTTTACATCTAAAAGCACATACAGATCACTAACTTATTGTTTCAAGCTTAGTTTACAGCAGGATGATTTAGGCCGCACTTTGACGGATGAAGACGGAATAGTCCAGCAACAGTGCGCCGCAGCCGAGGAGCGAGCTTCGGCGCGCGTCGGAGCTTGTCTCCAGTGGTTGCGCGCCCTTTCCCTCCAGCCGAAGCGAAGCGACGCGTTCGCTTGCCAGCGCGCGCCGAAGCTTTCAGCGCGTGCCAGTGGTTGGGGCATAGCAGCTCTCCGCTTGACGTCATAGTTCGACGTCATCGTTCGACGTCACTCTTCGAGGTCCCCGTGGACGGAGTCCCAGTGGACGGAAACGTTCGTCCAGTCATTGTAAACTAGCCGCCCCCCGCAGGACGGCCCCCAAACACAAAGGCTCACACGTTTGAGTGCCCCGTGGACGGAAGTGTTCGTGTTTCACACACACACAGGTTTCAGTGCCGCACAGCTCTCGGTGTCGACATCAGAGGGCTTCGTGGAACTCTGCTCCGTCCCCGGTGGCGCTGCCGCGTACCGCATTCCTGAGCTGACCGCGCGCCACGTGGCTGCCGGTCATCCACAATTCTCTGAAGGGCTTGGAACACGTGCAGCGGGCTGAAAGCTGGCACGTTGCCACCCCGTACGGCCATTCCTAACAGTGGTCAGCTGATGTAAAGACAACTTTCCCTGAACATTTGTTGATTACCGCTAATGGCGGCAGATTTGGTTATCTTAAATGATGGAAATGGTCATTACTTTCTCACTTTGCGGTTACCTCAACCGTAGCCTAGTATGTCCAATTTTCTTTTTTAATCAATGCTCACGCATGCTACCTAATGTCACCCGACCTGTACGCTGTTACCGCGAGGCCAGGATACTGATCTTGCTGACATTTTTTCTAACAATAACTCATAAAGTAACCAATAAAAATAAAATCAATTTGCCGTTCACAGTATAAGTGGTGTGCGAATGTCCTGTCCATGTGGTTTCAAATTACTGGTCATGATCATCATAAGAAAATCCGTACCCTCTACATGACGATGGCCTTTCCCAAAGATTTCTAAACACCTTTGTTTTGCCGTAGCTGACCCAATCCTTTGCCTACATGTGTCCTATTTTCATCACACGTATTTATTTATTTATTCTTCACCGTTTCTTCAAGTTTCCTTTCCTCGACGCTGAAATTCTGATGCAGATTAACCACCGGTCATTTTTTTTCATAATTTATGATTTCTTCACTACACTGGCTTTCTCATCCACATTGGTGTAACATTCCAGTCTCCCCGACGTTACGGATATTCAAATTTTCGTTCCGTCATCAATCGCTTGGGCTTAGCTTCTTATCAAGTTCGACTGTTGCCCACAAGCATTTGGAATAAATTCTAAAAAAACTGGCACCCAACTGGGCTACTCTGTGTTATTTTCTGCAGCCTAAATAATGACTGAAAAACCAAGGGGTTTTCTATTTCTAAGCTGTTGGACAAATGATCGAGTAGTTTCGAGGTAACATAAATAGCTCATGGATTATATGAAATTGCTTATCCACAAGAGTACCGTGTACGCTCCAGTATTTTTTTTTCTTTGCAATTTGACAGACGGACACTTCTGCGAAAGCATAAGCAGCATCTAAGAGGCCCTTCCTTCTTTGTCGTAAGCATTCCGACTTAATTTTTAAAGAAATAAAATCACTCTCACTAATAAGTATTCCGTACGTTCTCAGGTTGTTAAAGCGAACCTCCCTCTGCCTTTTCTTTCGATTTTCCCACTGCTGCTTCTGTGGCTGCAACTGTAAGGCACACCGCGTCGGGGGGTGGTTCAAAGCGTGCATATACATAGAAGAAGCGAGGCATAGAACAGACACTCGGAACTCGTTTGGAGGGCAGCGCGTCGAATGTGCACAATGCCCTTTGGAGCTCCCGGGTCGTCGCCACATTAGTCTCTTGACACCTGTAATTATCCGTGACCCCAGTAAGCCCTTATCTTTCTACCCACATGCGGACGGAAGCTCTGCACGCTGGAAGAGAGGAGGGGGGAGAGAGCAGAGAATAGGTAGTAGCAACGCAGTCGCGAAACGAGTCAATAACAGCCTTGCCACTCTTCTCTCGCATTTCCCATACAAATAAAAGGGGGGGGGGGGACAATCTAACGCGATAAGGCAATCGCGTTATCGGTATGGTGTGTTTCTCCGATTTCTGGAAAATAAAACGATGTGAAAATCTCTAGCGCAGAATATACACATGACGTACAGAGCCCGAGCCACAGTAATTAAAGCGCACCGCAGGATCTAGGCGACACAACGGAAGCGGTCGCACGTCAAATCAACACTTCTGTACCCACCGCGATAGCTTTTTGACATTGGATAGCTTATGGCATTGCTCGGGGCCGCGGATTTGACCGAGACAGCCGCATTTTAACGGGGGCGAAATAAGGAACGTTCGCTCAGTTTGATTTAGGGACACGACGGTGCCAAAATTAATTTCTAGTGCGCCACTACGGCCTGCCTCATAATTCGATTGTGGTTTTGGCATGTACAGCCCCATAACTGAAATCAAGTTTAATGCTTCTGCCACGATGCGATGTGCCCTGTGAGGCAATTACAATGCTAAACCCTCTCAGAGCTTATGAAATATGGCGCACAAGAACGCCTCAAGCAAACATCTATCCCGTTGTGTTTTGTGCACTACGCAGACAAACAGCAGCGGTGCAAACAAAGTAACGTTTAACATCAACTCGCCACTCTCGTGTTCGACACAACGTTGAAGAAACTAAGCATTCTCCGCCAACATCACAACTATTCATCGTCAATCAAAGCAAACTGCACTGAGAGCTTCGCTTGCATTGACTACCACAGTACCTGTGATCTGCCAAAAATATACCGCAAAAAATATTCGCCTTTTTACCATTGGCAGCAAAAAGAAATGTACAAAATAATCACTAAAACAAATTTCTTAACTTGAGGAACGCATGCTTCAAGAACTCAATTTTCGGTTGCTTATAATTAGGAAGGAAAGCATGTTAAGGACAGTTTTGAATATGCAAAAGATACTGCACGACCTCAAACGATCACTAAAGTCACATGCACGCCTATATTTCACCACTAATCATGCGTGCTACAAATTGACCGGGACTATTCCCATTCATTAAGCAAGATTACGCGTGCAGACGCAAGCAGAATGCTTTGCTAAATCTCTTGCACACTTTGTTGAGCAAATAATACTCTTCATTTATTAAGCCGTTCACTGTATTTGTAGCCCCGTCTGGTCCTACTTGATGGCAGTCTACAAGTGTTTATTGACCAGCAGCATGAATTTGTTCACGTGGTATGGGTGGAACGCAATTAGTTGTGTGGATCCAGTCGGGAAAATTACAATTCCTTTTGGGTGATGCTATAAAGAAATACTTTTTACAGGCGACAATTATCGGGAAACATGCCATTCTAAATTCTACCGCGTAGAAATACGTATTTTGTGATCACCCTTTAATCTTAATGATCAATTTTTAAAGTTCACGAGGGTTGCAATGTGGGCATGTTGGTAATGTCAATTCAAGGGCGTACGTTCGCGCGACTAAAGGACGTTGTGTGTGTCCCTGTGTGTCTTCTTTTGTCCCGTGTTTAAGGCGCGCTACCGTACACCCATGTTTAAAGGGCGTAGTGACCTGTCATGCTAGAATCTGTAAAATCGCGGCTCGGTCTGTGTTTTTGGTTGCAAGTGCACAAAGGTCGAAACCACGTGTCTTTGCACCTGAGTGGAAAAAGGTGTTTTTTTTTTGTTCGTTTTGTTAAAAAAAAAAAGCAACGGCCTTCTGCTGGCCACATCCATGACAACTGGTATGTGAAAAACGGCGAGAAAAGACGCGACTTCAAGGCTATGTAAATCAAGGGGAGAGAAAAATAGGCAGAACTCATGTCTGGATGGCGAAGAATCTGAGGAATTTACAGGGTGCCCCCTTTCGTTGCAGGGCAATTGTGGGGTCTTTGCTCAAGTGGGCACACAACTTGCCGTCGCTTACCCCGAACTAGCAAAACACTCCCCCTGACAGTTGACAGTTTTACTTCTGGACGTTTCCCACGCGAAACATGTTTTAAATGGAGAGGGACAACGCTTTTTATTACGAAGTGGCTGACTTCCACAACCTTTTCTTGTCCAAAAATCACAGTCCCATTTTTCACAATCAGACAGGAGTCAACGCTTGCGCGAATGTGTATGCATGAGACAGTTGACCCGTTTTATTGAATCCCTTTTTACTAATAAGTATGGCAGAAGGCATGGTTGTTTGAATGCCGGGGAAGCGATGAAAAAGAAAGGCAGTCTATTTATGTAGTATCGTGCGTTTGTGCGCTGTAATGTTTCATATGTGCGCGTATGCGGTCTTGTGACTTGCTTCTTCAAAGCCTACAGTGATTTTGCGCCGTTTAGAAGAGGACCGTGATCAGCACATGCATGTTCACGCGTCGCACTTGGTTTGCTATAGGAAACGAACAATGCAAAAGGGTAGATGGGAGAAGCGGGGTAACACCTCTAGCCAGCTTTCAGCTGCTTTTTATTTTACTGGTTGATTGTGCGCTCTGCTTGCATCAATGGGAAAGTCAACCGCGGATGCTGACAGCATTCATACATTTCACTTCCTCATTGCTTTGCTTGCAGCACGTGCGTTAGCAGCAGGAAAAATGTGTGCAACATCCATCCGGAAAACCATTCATGTGCACCTTCTGCGCGTGCGCGGAAGGTGCACATGGAAGAGGCATGTACGCGCCTGTTTCCAGCAACAATACAGGATTAAAGCACCATTTGCGTGTTATTTCTACATGTGGTATGAACTAAGAATATTTAAGTGTGCCGCATACCGCGCAATAACTAGATATGTCTTTATATGCGTTATACTCCTGTCATTGTGGTTAAGCTAACTACGGCATTCAGTCGTGTGAGGCCCGCACCCCCACTTTCGAGGCAAAGATTTTGGAAAAAAAAGGACAATGGTTTACTGATTGTCACGGGCATACTCGCTCACTGCTTAATTTCTACAAGCCCCTCTCTGCTCCGTGACACTAAAGGAGCTTATAACAACGTGGACTTGGAAGTGCAGTGATATATTCTCGTCCTCTAAGGCATAGACGACGAATTCCAGAACCTGTTGACGGATATATTTATTGACAACCGAGTACAATCGTATGGGAAGATTAGAATTGCAGTGAAGTTTTGGGATGCTGATGAAACCCTGCTACTAGCGGACAAAGCAAAAAAAATTGACAGAGACTTCCGAATATAACTCGCTTTGATACGATGAATGTGGAACTCTTGTTTAGCATAAGGAAATGAGGAAATATCGTCTTTACAGAAGAGACAAATGCTGACACGGTATGAATATAACAGGAAATCAATCCCATAGTCAAGCAATATAAATACTTGGCTGTACATAAACGAAGGAAGGACATACGCAAGCGTCTACCGATATATAGTAGATATAAAATGAAGGTGGAATGCAGTAATCACGAAACATGGATAATTTAGGTGCACAAATATCTGGTGAAAGGAGGAAATTGGAGAGTGAGTATTGGTGCCAGCGCTGAAACGTTTGTTATTGCAATTCTGTGCAATTATTCAGACACCATGTCGGGGTTTAAGACTAACCAGGGAGCGCTTGGCTGAAGGGCATTGAGGTCGCGGGCGTCTAAATGTCGTACAGAGATCCCTCACCTGCGATATCCGGGTGCCTTGGGAGAGGCTTGTTTAAGGCACTTTCGAGAGGGCGCGTTGGTGTCGCCAAGCGACGCCGTCTCGTGTTCGTTCTCGGCATCACCGTTCTCTCACCCGTGTTATGTAATAGACCCTTGTTATGTAATAAACCAGAATAAAGGGGTTAACCGAGGGGCCATATCTTTTATTAGTCATATCATCATAAGCCAACAAACACTTACAGCATGGACAACATAGGGGAAATTACAACAAGGGGGAAAATACGAATGCTGTTGTATCGTTCCCCACCTGCTGCAAGCTGTTTCTTCATCCACTTTCATTTCCATTAAATTATCGTTTCTTTATTTCATTTAATAAGTTGACTTGACTGCCCTCCTCCTGAAGGTAATGTTGGCGAGGAAAAACCACTGGACGCTCCTATTATCTTCCAGCGACCGAAGTATGCTGACCACTTTGGCTTCAGATACAGCAATGTCCAGTTTCAGCTCCCTGCATGGATAGAAAAGGCAAGTTCATATGATAAGACATAAATGGGCGATATGCCAAGCTGCTAGAAAATGCGGCTTCTCTGGTTTTATAACATGCAAAATTCTTACTGGAGAACTATTTCGTTACAAACGCTGACACTACGAACGAGTGTTCTAATGGCTCGAGACCCCACTAACCAGGAGGCTGAAAAGCCTAAACACCGTCGACGAAACAAGCGGGATCTCTGCGTATCGACCGGTCGTTTCTTTCCACGTCGAGCTAGCTTGTGACGCAATGCCGGGGCCGAGATCTGTTGGGCCCAGCTTTTGGCTTTTCAGCTTGCTTCTTTGCATCATGTTGATGCCCAGTGACGAAGTGGCAGCTAATCCCGATAAAGATGCCTTGATGTCTGATGCATGGAAAATGGTATGGCATGAAAATAGGCAGAAGTTACTGGAAAAACCTACCACGGAGTGCTGTTCATATAGGGAGGTTTGTTTTTCCAGAAATATTGTTGCGGGGATGTTGGGAGTATAGACAGACTGTATTTACAATACATATACATGTAATCAAGGTAGTTAACATGGCTGAGCAACAACAACAACGCTCAGCGGCCAGCGTCTCGCTATCCTCCTTTCTCTACTTTTATCCTTCCACAACAATATTAACCCACTGGACGTTAGATATTCTGGTGTATCCAAAAAGCGATTGCAAAGAAGCATGCAAGGTCAGTTGTATTACAGAGCTTGTGGTAATTCGAAGGAGGGTAAATGTTCACTGCACGCAGCGCTTCTGTTTAGTAGGTATCATGGGAGAAACCCTACGTCTTCATACTATAACTTGAGGGATGCGTGTCCGTTCGCTTATTTAGATATTCTTGACTAGGCGCCCTATGGAACAGGACCTTGAAAAAGACTATCGTTTTATGCAGAATTGCACGCAAAAATGATACGCATTTGTAATCAATTACAGTTGCTCATTTTGTTGTAGTTGATCAAACAATTCCTTTATCTTGAAAAAGACGAAAAATTCTTCCTCCATTTTTTAATTGCGGAATTATTTCGTCAATAATTTATCCTTGACAATGAATGAAAATTTTAATAGAGTGACATTGTAAGCGATTACTTCGTTTCTGTACGTGTGCAAGTACGGCTCTGTGATGGTTATGCTTAGAGTATAGACAATATGAAGGAATACATAACCCTGAACTGGCTGCAAGCGAGTATTTTTTATTCGACGGTCAACATGGCAAAAGGAAAGATAGATACCTGAGGTACTTGGTATTGCCGAGAGCCTCAGGCAGGTATCTGATCACGGATGGGATTGTGAATTCTGTGCAGTCCAAGGTGAGCGCGTTAACTTGGCGGCTTGGAACCAGGGCGTCCAGAAGGATTCTGGCGTCCTCGGCATCGCGCCTGTCCAGCTCAAGCTAGGTGGAGGCCGCCCTGCACAAGTGGTTTCCCTCGGCGAAAACGTCCCCGCCCGGGTTCACCCAGCCCAAGACCAGACGAGAGGAGAGGTCGAGTTCCCGGATGGTGTCGAACACAGGGGTTAAGTCTGCTGGGCACACCAAGCTAAGTGCGAATGTCTCCAGTGTCGTGTTCACCTGCGGGAGGCACATAGGCGCTGAGGAAGAGCTAGTTGCAGTCTTCAAAGAAAAATGAATCCAGTGCGAATCCACGCCCATTTACGGATGTTGCAATCGGTGCACGAAAAACGGGACTTTCGGTTTAAACATTGTGCTAGGCGAAGAATACGACACACGTGTGCGTAAATTGTAGTGGATGGCGTCGCGACAGGAGTTTCAAATAAATGCCTTAGATGAGGTGCGCCCTCAGGTAATATATTCTCTATACGGGCGCCATCTGGCAAACCGTATAGCACGAGTAATACTGAGATATTCTGTAGTAGCAGTGCCGAATTCGTGATAGCAAGACTTATTATGGTATTACTCATTGGAAAAGCATGTAAATAATCTGGTTAGGCACGTTACTAGTGCTGCGCAACGTGAAACAAATCGTGAGCCATTCTACTCTGAAGTTGGGCGACCAGCGAATCTGTGGAGCACACGACAATGAGGTCACAGAATTGAGAAAAGGTACAACAACATTTATTGTCTTGACCGATGGTCCTCTTGACGAAAGGTACGCACACACATATTTAGAGATCTGCGTTCGTGTTATGCGTTCGTTATATCGCATTCGTGTTTTCCTTTCGCGATATATTTAGGCAAACAATTTCGAACCGTTTGGCAGTGGGCCAGTGCGATCAGCGCTTTCGCAGAGGTAGTACAGTATGGTAACGCTGCCATGATGATCGGCATTGGAGACAGCTGTGGTAAATGCGGTAGCCAATGCTTCGGCAAGTTCACTCGTCTTTTTGAGGCGACCTATGCTTCCCTTAGCACAAAATTAACCTCCCTATATGTACTGTGCCGAGGAAAACATATGTCACCTCGAGAAATACAAATCCACCTGTAGAAACGGTTGCTCCGGCTTTTAACTTATGGCGAACATGCTGCTGTTGACATGCAATAGGTTTTTAGCTTTTTAAGGGAAGCAGGTATTCTCTGAAAACTCTATCGCAATGTATTGTAGTATACCTCATTCATCTTCTCATCTTTGAGAACGCCGAGGTCTTTATCTAATTAAATTAGTTGGAACACTCGGGGCCCTTGCCCAAACAAGAACTCAATGAGTTGATCCCAGTTTTTAAAGAATCTATTCCTTGCGTTTGGCGCATGATAGCCATACTTGCTTATGTGCTACTAAACCCAACAATATCTTACGGCACGGTTGCAGTATACCCAAAGTAATAAATTTATACCAGACAGGAGACGTCATCGTGGGCCTACCTGCAAAGGTGGAGCTGGACCTCTGACGTTCAGCGAAGACCACCTGCGGCACGAGCATTTCCGGTTCACCTCCTGAGACGACCGGGGAGGAAATTCAAAATGAGTAAGAAAAAAATAGTAAATTCCAAATTGATGGTTTTCCCAATAGATATGATATCAGAGCATACGTTTAGTTACAATTTGAGTTACTGAACTGTCCGTAATAATTAGAAATCACTGAGACGATCGGAGACAAAATTCAAAATAAATTAGAAAAAATAGTGCAGTACAACATTCATGGAACTGATTGTAGATATGATATCAGAGCACAAGTTAAGTTAAAAGTTATGTTACTGAAGTGTCCGGAATATATTAGAAACCACTGATTACCGCGCAGGAGCGTAGACTTCCGCTTCGTCGATAGCTCAGTTGGTGGAGCAGTGGAACATGGGAATGCTTCGGGAGGATCGTAGGCTTTAGGAAACCCGCCACAAGAGCACCATTTTGACGAAATTCCTGTAAACCCAGAAGCAGAAAGCGGAAAATATGACGTCACACACAAGAACACGGCACAATATTTAGAGCCAGCACACAAACAGCACCCTTGCTCTTTGTCTGCGTACAACACACGACGCGCAGTGAGACGTGCATGCTTGAGGTGTTGTTGCGCGCCATTGTTAATGCCTTTTGAGAGGGTTGAGCATTGACATTCTCTCACCTGGCACATCGCAAAAGAGGGCAAACACAATATACTGCTACACACATCGCAAATAACCGCGCGGGAAAAGGTTCCCAGACATCGGCGTACAAGCGGGGAACTAGGAGGAGGCGAGTGAAAGTTTGGTGTTCACTTGAAAAAAAGCATTCACAGATCCCTCTGAACAAAAGTGAGCACCCAGAAAATTTCTGCAATCTTATTTTAGCTGCAAATCTTCTAGGCGCAATGGCACAATAGCCTAAACTGCTGAGTAGCTGGCATGCAGTCACGATGTACCATGCACAGCGCTTTCTTTTTTCTGTCTCCCAGCAGCACCATTGATGTTCGAGGACTTGTTGCAGGCATGTGGGCTTGGAAGAATGTGGGTCAAGCGGGGCGACTAGACTGAGCGAAACACTCGAATCTGGAGACGGAATCCATCCATCTTTTGCCCGCTGTATAACTCTTAGTGCCCCCACATTTCATAAACGTTGGAACTAAAGTGAAACAGCTTCACCTTTTTTTTCACAGATGGCGTCATCAGCAAAAAGCGGCCATGAGATTTATTATTGATTGGATATATTTTCTTACAAGCAATGTGCAGTAAATCTACTGAGTTCCAGTTCTAAAAATATTGTACGGCTGTACGAAAGTGCAACAGTGGTTGTGAATAAGCGTGTACATGAAAAAAAAAAATCCAATTTGCACGGACCTGGCCAGAGGAAAACTTAGCTTAATGCACTGCTTCCCTGTAGATTTCTTAATCAATCAGATAAATTCCTTAATCGATAAAAGAATTTTCTCCCTGTAGATGCAAAGACAAGGGCTCGCTGAATGATTACTGAAATTTTCAAATTTAAAGTTTAAATAGGTTTTCCCCTAATTCGGTAATGCGTGAGCGTGTATATAGCTATAAATTGCCAATTTTAATTATTGCAACTTCGGACCTGTTCATCAGAACACAATTCAAATGGGTACAGAAGATAAGTGTACTGTAGCCTAGAAAACGAGCACATATTTATAATGTAAAAAAATATATTTATTCATAAATTTCATTGTTTCGCCCATTTTTCTTTGAGCCTATATAAACTTCTTGTCCTTTCACGCGCCGTATCCATTCGTAGTAGCTTTGTAAAACATTTCATTTAAAGGCACAGCGGACTATATTGAACAGTTTAGATCGGAAACGCAGTAGCACGGAGGCTATTAGTGTAAAAACGTCGTTTTTTGCTCACGCTGTTTTGATCGCCGTGAAGTAGCGCTTCAGGCTATAGGCGACAATACTACGTGTCATCGTAAAGCGCGGAAGGGAAGCGTTCTAATGCTTTAGAATTGACACCCGTTCAATGAGCGCAGGACGCACAGTGCGTCCGCAAAAGCTGATGAAAATGCGGAGCCCGTGCAGTCGGAGTGGGACCACCACCTTAAATGGAGATCATACAAAGGTTTCCTTTTGGTTACGCTAAAAATTTACGTGCAGATATTTCTTATATCGCATTTAAAGATGCAACAGAAATTGCTGTTTACTTTTGTTGTCATAGGTCACATCGAGAAGCTGACGCAGGGAAAATATTTTTTAATTAGATGTATAATGGCAGGCTTCACTTGACGTTGACCAGCGTAAGAGGGGCTATTCGCGAGCGCAAAAGGTAAGCTTTCTAAAGATAAATGAGTGGTTTCATACCGTGAGTTCCCAAAGCACATCGCATGCCCAAACGTTGTCTAGAAATTAAAGCGCGCACCGCGCCATTATAACTGCATATCTAAGCTTTATCAAATAGCGAAGAACGTCTTGGATAAAGTCGGTGCGTATTTATAGGAAAAGGCGCCTAGTATTTGACGATGCCAACGAGCCGAAACAGCCATTACTGTTCAGTGAAATGACTGTGTCAGAATACAGGGATACTCGACTCATACTGAAATAGTTGACGTTTTTAGGTGCCGAACATTCTTGTTCAAAAAACATTGGGGTATACAAAAAGAAAACGTCAGCGGCCGAAGCGACGAAGTGGCTACCGTCGCGGTTAAGATAACGTATTGGCAGCGCCTGGCAGATGTTGGGCTAACGCTATTCGCGGCTAACACCAAATGTACATAAGTCGAGTAAGCCAGGTTAACAGAGCAAAATAAGAACACAAACACATTGTAGCGAAATGGAGTATGGCCCGGCATGAACCCTCAAGGACCCAGGCCTCGCCTGCACAAGCTGAGAAGCGACCACGTGGAGAAGTCTGCTGCCATACCACACCGAGCAACACGCTTTCGAACTCCGATGCCCATATCGTAGCACCGCAGCGCACATGCCGGCAGGGCAGCAGCGGAGGGCTCGAGTCATTTAACCACATGCACAGGAACGTTGGCACGATAGCCGCAGATCACACGTGCACTGCCATCACAGCTGCGTGGGTCGCGACTCCTGTATCTTTCCTCCTCACCCTACTACACCCCTTGCATTGTCACCTGATTTTGCTCTATTGGCTGTTGTTGGTGGCGCCCTCACCATTGCCTGCAGCTTACTCGTTTCTCTCTCTCTCTAGTGGTCATTGTCGGTAAGTTCTTCTCTTACCACGTCCTCAAGCATCTCTCTGCTTCTCTTTATCTCCCCTTTCTCTCCGCCCACGCGCGCTGAGCGACGCTCCCTGCAGGAAAGCCGAAAGTAGTACCCTTTCCCCATGAAATCTAACTCGCTTGCACATTCACGATGCAGAGAGCAATAGTGTCTGCATCACAGTCAGCTACTGCTGTGGAAATATTTCCCCTGAATAAGTTTTGATTACTCCTAATCGCGGCATTATATCGTAATTGTCGATTATGTAAACAGCTCTTCCGTCTTTCGCTGTTAGCTCTACTTTTACATATTGTCCCCAATTGTTATGACATCAACGCTTACACATGCTTGTTGGTGCCAGTCAGAGCGTATGCAGTTTCCGAGCGCGCGATACATTGATCTTGCTAGCTTTTTCTCTGACAATCAAGCAAAAAAAAAACGCACGCTAAAAATTAAAATTATATCACCCGTAACCCTTGAATGGGCGTGCGGAGTTCCGGTCCGCATAAATTAAGAAGCGGGACATAATCATCATCTGCCCAATGAGTGCCATCTGCAGGACGAAAGTTTAATTTACCAGTGTTCTCCAACCGCCTTTGTTTTCCATTAGCTTAGCCAGTTTGCCATGAAATTTTCTAGTTCCATAACGCCGGTTTATCACCTCTGAATCTAGGCGTGTTGTTGAATTTCTTCCTCTCGGCGCACAATTCGATACCCTAATGCACCACCTCCTCAACGCAGCGCACGCCTTGCACAAGACCTTCGTGTTCTAATCCACACCATTACAACCACACGGTCTCTAGAACGTTACGGTTATTCACTTTTTCTTTCCATTTTTCCTCGCGTGGTACTTGGCTTCTGATGTTTGCTTATTAGCATACAAGTTTTAGGAATAATTTATAAGCAGGCTCACCGTTACTTTGTTACTCCGAGACATCATCATAGGCAATTACCTAATAACACAAGTGTTTTTTCTAAGTAGTAGAACGACTGGTTGAGTTTTTTGGCGGTAACAATATTTCCGAGTACACTTAATTCCTTATGCACAACATTAACGCTTACACTGGAGTTTCTTTTCCTTTCTTATGTCACGTAAACATTCCGGCACACCCTAGCTAAGAATGCGAACAGGTTAACCATTCAGTTATTGCGTATGGTTTCTTGATTTTTTTTTGTACTTTTCTTTATATTTTTTGAGCGTACGGCGCGTATGACAGCCTTGCTACCAATTGTCGCAACAGGAAATGTACAAAATCAGCACCACAACAAATTGCCTAACTAAAGTAGCCGAGTCCTTATGAACTCAATTTTCACTGGTATCTTAAAAGGTTGAAAAAGAAACAGCATGTTCAGAACAGAGTGCTTAGCCGAGTGGAAAAGTTACGACGCCAGCTCAAGCCATCGCCCCCCAGGTCGATAGTACCTCATTTATTTCGCCAGTATCCCAGCCCATCACACTTTGTGGCACATTCCTTCTGATCAAACAATATAAGCTCATGAGTGCAAGCTTAGCATTCCGCTAAATCCCTTACGCACCCGGTTCAACACCTGTATTGTAAAATACCTCTTTTATAAAGCTGTCCACTGGTTTTATTGCCACGCTTGTTCTTGCTTGACGGCAGTCTATGTTTCTGAGGGACTTAAGTATGTCTGCGTATACATGCTATGGAGCAGAAAGTATTGTTCTTGTGGAATCGATTCAGTCGGGAGGAATATTTCAGTTTTCGGCTTAACTAACACCTGTTTTTTCTGCAGGCGGAAATTAGCTACGCAGAATTCTACCAGGCAGAAATACGTAATTCATCACCACTCTAATCCTGTCTTGTATGGGAACTGCCTCTCTCTCCTTCTCTCTACATTTCTATCTGCAGCCCCACTGGCTTAACACGTTATTAGAAAGGGAAACGCATTGTGCACATTGACGCGGTGGGGTCAAAACGAGTTTCTCCCGTCGCCTTTCCTCTAATCTTCGCGCTTGTCATCTATATAGACACTATGAACCACCCCCCGGGGCGGGGTGCGCGACAGCAGCTAATAGCAGCCCACAGCAGCAGCAACAGAGGGAAAGTCAAAGGAAGAGGCAAACAAAGCTTCCTTTTAAAAGCTTCGCTTTAAAAAGTAAACGGAACCTACTTGTCATAGTGGATAGTGGTGAATTTCCGGCCTCCCCCCCATTGTTGCAGTGCCGGTGTGCAGATTTTGTAGGGTTCTTCTTTTTGGATGAAACACGAATTTACCCAATTTTTCTCCCAGAACGTGTTTCAGGAGAATCCAGTTAAACCTAATTTCTCCTCCGAATGGATCTTCCAAGTAGCGATCTGCACAATCGTGCGCTGACGGTCCGCCGTCCCCTCCGAGCGCCCCGCTCAATGTTAGTCATACAACAAGCGGGCGCATGTTTGCCCTGCTGCTTCGAGAGTAGATGTTGGTTTCTAGCGCTGCAGTTGTTTATCCCGGCTATCTCTACTGGTCACCATGAGTTCGCACGCACACCTCACCTCGCCCCCCCACCCCGCAGAAGAAAAGCTTGTAAAGGTACGGGCAAAAACGTTTGAGGCTGACCATGCTGCGAACACGTGGCTGCCAGATCTGGATTAACAAAATTAGGTCCAAAAATAAAATAAGGAAAACGGCGCATCGCCTACTGCAGAGTATTCTCGAGTATGTGCACCTGATTTCATGGGTTCCAGGCGAAAGGAACGCGTGTCGAGTCGGTAGGGGAGGGATTAAGCGAGGAAGATGTTTCGCACACGGGTGTTTTACCAGCTGGGGCCCCAACGCTTATTGTCGTTTTTCTTTAGCCACCCTCCGTCACAGTGAGTTAGACGCGCACATGGGTCGGCTTCTGCATTCCCCGCGCTTCACGCAGCTAGTGATGGCCTCTTATAGACACTTAGAAAACTCTTCAAAGCGCAAAGCATCTGCTGCCTAGCTTTAATCACTTCGCAAACATCAAGCTGCAGCAGACTATCAGCGAGCTTTCAACGATGATCGGCAAAAGCGATCAGGCCAGAGCTATTTGGTCTATGTTACCCAAGAAAGGCGCCACATCAATCCCCACAAACACAGCTGTCGAACACATTCATGACGTTACCGATCGCTAGCCCAAGCTGGTAAATGCTGCACTGACACTGTTGTGCCTAGCTAATGGAAGTTGTGATATCAAGAGAATTTTCTTCCAGCTGAGATACGTTCAACTACCGGACCGGTCTCAAATGGAGACCAACAGGTTGCGTAAGCAGATGATAATGCATGTAAACAACGGTGTGTAAAAAATCCATGACAAGCTTTTCGTAAATAAAGTGTTTCTTTTCTGAAATGTTATCAGTGCTCTTTACTGTCGTCATTACTGATTAATTTCCAAGCAAACGCCAAACATTGGAGAGTATTTGCTAGAAAATCCTGATGTCCCCGCGATTGGCAGCTTGAAACAAACGCCAGTTTAAACGCGTGGAGCTCAGCTAGTAACCGGTTGAAAGTAATCTTATCCGAAAGTGCCGTTCTCGCGCATCCGCAGAAACATTATCAAATTTGTCAGTCAGATGAATAACCAAAAAATATTATTCCAGCCATATTATAGGTGATTTTAGGTAATAACCATCATTCTAAGGAGACAACTCATGTCGCGTAACGCTGACCCTTTGAGAGAGCTCAGTGGAAGTCAGCGGAACGGCACGGCCTTGTTGTGAAAGCGCATTATCCTCGCTCAAAACATTGCACTAACTTTAATAGCGGACTTTGTACTCTGGCAAGATTCCAGACAGCAAGATTTTCGTGACCTCTCTGAAATGTGCGAAGAATGCTAGTGCTCACGTGAGCCAGTCAGGAACAGAACAGGAACAGAGTCAGGAACAGAGCCGCGCTGTGCTACTAAATGTTCCTGGAAACTTCCATTCAGGAGGCGACACTTGGCAGGCGGTATGAGGCGAATTATGGAGCAAATGTCCTTCCAGATAATTTTGTTCTAGAGCGACTTTTTAGTCGAGAACTTCCAAGGAAGTCAGCCGTACAACAACAGTAGGTTACATTGATGGCACCTGTGGTCGATGGGAAAACAGAATGTTCGATACTTGACTGAGTTGAAGACGACAATAAAAGAAAAAGAAGCCATGCTGGCTGTGTATTTTTTGAAGGAGCCAACAGGAAAACATGCTGGAAATGACGAGAAAAACCTTCATTTATTTTTAATTTACTAGTTTCGCTGTACATGTTGCCACTGCCTCAAAAACGACAATTAGGACATTTTGTTCAGGAGCAAGTTGTGAATGTTACGAATAAAAAGATACCGCATGCGCTATTAGCGGGCAAGTCTTGTATCATGGACGCTTGGCTCACCATGCAAATAGTTCATGTTTAGAGCTGCCGAGCATCGCGGTTAGTCGTGCCTTATACACAAGAGCAAAAAATGTCAGCCGCCGGAAACATGAAGGGACTAATATTGGGGTAAAGACCGCGCGACACCCACGCCTCGATTCGGCTAGCGCACTTTACTGCGTACATAGAGAAGTAATAACTCTACTCATCGCGAAAAACAAAGGAGAAAAATACACAAAGACGCCTTACCGAATGGAACAACCACCGGGCATAAATCATCAAGGACCCAGGCCGCGTCTGCGCAAGCTGAGAAGCGACCACGTTGAGAATTCCTAGCTGCTGAACACGCCGACAAACATCGTGCCGAACTGCCATGGTGTTAGACCAGCAACTGGTGACACGTGCACTGCCGTCGCCGCTATGTGGGTCGCGTCTTTTCTACCTTTCCTCCTTGCCCACGGTCCCCTCCAGATAGTCACGTGATTATTCTCTATTGGCCGTTCGCGGCGGTTTCTTCAATTATTGGCTCAAGCTTACTCGTTTGTTTCGCCCATGCCGTTCTCTCTCACCTGATCACGTGGTTTTTTCAGATGGGCTCTCCTCTGACCACGTCGACAACAGGCTCTCTGCGCTTAACTTCCCTTTCCCTCAGCCTATGCTGGATGAGCCGTCGTCTTCCAGGAAAGCCAACAAGAGCGCCCTCTCCCCATTAAATCTCATTTTTTTTCTGTTGCCGACCAAAAACTGCTCCATCGTGGTGTAAGAGTTGTCGGACGATCCTACCGCTGTCAACCAGATGTAGGAGTCGTCGGACTATCTCGCCGCTGCCACCATTTGAAGGAGTTCAAGGTCGTAGAGAGGAACCCGGTGAACAGGATTTATTTACATATTTTACATTTTAAGCAAGATACATTGGCAGTCTAGCGCGACTCCCGTATGGAGCCCGCAAAACTAACATACAGCAAACAGTTTACGAGCACACAGCTCAGTACTACATTTCGAGCATGACAACGAGCACTCAGCTACCGACGACGAACACACTCTAGCAGCTCTCCGCTTGACGTCAAAGTTCGACGTCATCGTTCGACGTCACTCTTCGAGGTCCCCGTGGACGGAAACGTTCGTCCAGTGATTGTAAACTAACCGCCCCCCGCAGGACGGCCCCCACACACAAAGGCTCACACATTTGAGTGCCCCGTGGACGGAAATGTTCGTGTTGCACACACACACAGGTTTCAGTGCCGCACAGCTTTGAGCGCCGCACAGCTCTCGGTGTCGACGTCAGAGGGCTTCGTGGAACTCTGCTCCGTCCCCGGTGGCGCTGCCGAGTACCGCATTCTTGAGCTGACCGCGCGCCACGTGGCTGCCGGTCATCCGCAGTTCTCTGAAGGGCGCCCCGTCTGGTGGGCTTGGAACACGTGCAGCGGGCTGAAAGCTGGCACGTTGCCACCCCGTACGGCCATTCCTAACAGTGGTCAGCTGATGTAATGACAACTTTCCCTGAACATTTGTTGATTACCGCTAATGGCGGCAGATTTGGTTATCTTAAATGATGGAAATGGTCATTTCTTTCTCACTTTGCGGTTACCTCGACCGTAGCCTAGTGTGTCCAATTTTCTTTTTTAATCAACGCTCATGCATGCTACCTAATGTCAGCCGCCCTGTACGCTGTTACCGCGAGGCCAGGATACTGATCTTGCTGACATTTTTTCTAACAATAACCCATAAAGTAACCAATAAAAATAAAATCAATTTGCCGTTCACAGTATAAGTGGTGTGCGAATGTCCTGTCCATGTGGCTTCAAATTACTGGTCATGATCATCATAAGAAAATCCGTACCCTCTACATGACGATGGCCTTTCCCAAAGATTTCTAAACACCTTTGTTTTGCCGCAGCTGACCCAATCCTTTGCCTACTTATGTCCTATTTTCATCACACGTATTTATTTATTTATTCTTCACCGTTTCTTCAAGTTTCCTGTCCTCGACGCTGAAATTCTGATGCAGATTAACCACTGGTCATTTTTTTTTCATAATTTATGATTTCTTCACTACACTGGCTTTCTCGTCCACATTGGTGTAACATTCCAGTCTCCCCGACGTTACGCATATTCAAATTTTTGTTCCGTCATCAATCGCTTGGGCTTAGCTTCTTATCAAGTTCCACTGTTGCCCACAAGCATTTGGAATAAATTCTAAAAAAACTGGCACCCAACTGGACTACTCTGTGTTATTTTCTGCAGCCTAAATAATGACTGAAAGACCTAGGGGTTTTCTATTTCTAAGCTGTTGGACAAATGATCGAGTAATTTCGAGGTAACATAAATAGCTCATGGATTATATGAAATTGCTTATCCACAAGAGTACCGTGTACGCTCCAGTATTTTATCTTCTTTGCAATTTGACAGACGGACATTTCTGCGAAAGCATAAGCAGCATCTAAGAGGCCCTTCCTTCTTTGTCGTAAGCATTCCGACTTAATTTTTAAAGAAATAAAATCACTCTCACTAATAAGTATTCCGTACGTTTTCAGGTTGTTAATGCGAACCTCCCTCTGCCTTTTCTTTCGATTTTCCCCCTGCTGCTTCTGTGGCTGCAACTGTAAGGCACACCGCGTCGGGGGGTGGTTCAAAGCGTGTATATACATAGAAGAAGCGAGGCATAGAATAGACACTCGGAACTCGTTTGGAGGGCAGCGCGTCGAATGTGCACAATGCCCTCTGGAGCTCCCGGGTCGTCGCCACATTAGTCTCTTGGCACCTGTAATTATCCCTGACCCCAGTAAGCCCTTAACCTTTCTACCCACATGCGGACGGAAGCTCTGCACGCTGGAAGAGAGGAGGGGGGAGAGAGCAGAGAATAGGGAGTGGCAACGCAGTCGCGAAACGAGTCAATAACAGCCTTGCCACTCTTCTCTCGCATTTCCCATACAAATAAAAGGGGGGGGGGGGGACAATCTAACGCGATAAGGCAATCGCGTTATCGGTATGGTGTGTTTCTGTGATTTCTGGAAAATAAAACGATGTGAAAACCTCTAGCGCAGAATATACACATGACGTACAGAGCCCGAGCCGCAGTAATTAAAGCGCACCGCAGGATCTAGGCGACACAACGGAAGCGGTCGCACGTCAAATCAACACTTCTGTACCCACCGCGATAGCTTTTTGACATTGGATAGCTTATGGCATTGCTCGGGGCCGCGGATTTGACCGAGACAGCCGCATTTTAACGGGGGCGAAATAAGGAACGTTCGCTCAGTTTGATTTAGGGACACGACGGTGCCAAAATTAATTTCTAGTGCGCCACTACGGCCTGCCTCATAATTCGATTGTGGTTTTGGCATGTACAGCCCCATAACTGAAATCAAGTTTAATGCTTCTGCCACGATGCGATGTGCCCTGTGAGGCAAATACAATGCTAAACCCTCTCAGAGCTCATGAAATATGGCGCACAAGAACGCCTCAAGCAAACATCTATCCCGTTGTGTTTTGTGCACTACGAAGACAAACAGCAGCGGTGCAAACAAAGTAACGTTTAACATCAACTCGCCACTCACGTGTTGGACACAACGTTGAAGAAACTAAGCATTCTCCGCCAACATCACAACTATTCATCGTCAATCAAAGCAAACTGCACTGAGAGCTTCGCTTGCATTGATTACCACAGTACCTGTGATCTGCAAAAAATATACCGCAAAAAATATTCGCCTTTTTACCATTGGCAGCAAAAAGAAATGTACAAAATAATCACTAAAACAAATTTCTTAACTTGAGGAACGCATGCTTCAAGAACTCAATTTTCGGTTGCTTATAATTAGGAAGGAAAGCATGTTAAGAACAGTTTTGAATATGCAAAAGATACTGCACGACCTCAAACGATCACTAAAGTCACATGCACGCCTATATTTCACCACTAATCATGCGTGCTACAAATTGATAGGGACTATTCCCATTCATTAAGCAAGATTACGCGTGCAGACGCAAGCAGAATGCTTCGCTAAATCTCTTGCACACCTTGTTGAGCAAATAATACTCTTCATTTATTAAGCCGTTCACTGTATTTGTAGCCCCGTCTGGTCCTACTTGATGGCAGTCTACAAGTGTTTATTGACCAGCAGCATGAATTTGTTCACGTGGTATGGGTGGAACGCAATTAGTTGTGTGGATCCAGTCGGGAAAATTACAATTCCTTTTGGGTGATACTATAAAGAAATACTTTTTACAGGCGACAATTATCGGGAAACATGCAATTCTAAATTCTACCGCGTAGAAATACGTATTTTGTGATCACTCTTTAATGTTAATGATCAATTTTTAAAGTTCACGAGGGTTGCAATGTGGGCATGTTGGTAATGTCGATTCAAGGGCGTACGGTCGCGCGACTAAAGGACGTTTTGTGTGTCCCTGTGTGTCTTCTTTTGTCCCGTGTTTAAGGCGCGCTACCGTACACCCATGTTTAAAGGGCGTAGTGACCTGTCATGCTAGAATCTGTAAAATCGCGGCTCGGTCTGTTGCAAGTGCACAAATGTCGAAACCACGTGTCTTTGCACCTGAGTGGAAAAAGGTGTTTTTTTTTGTTCGTTTTGTTAAAAAAAAAAAGCAAAGGCCTTCTGCTGGCCACATCCATGACAACTGGTATGTGAAAAACGGCGAGAAAAGACGCGACTTGAAGGCTATGTAAATCAAGGGGAGAGAAAAATAAGCAGAACTCATGTCTGGATGGCGAAGAATCTGAGGAATTTACAGGGTGCCCCCTTTCGTTGCAGGGCAACTGTGGGGTCTTTGCTCAAGTGGGCACACAACTTGCCGTCGCTTACCCCGAACCAACAAAACGCTCCCCGTGACAGGTGGCTGGATTAGTTCTGGACGTTTCCCACGCGAAACATGTTTTAAATGGAGAGGGACAACTCTTTTTATTACGAAGTGGCTGACTTCCACAACCTTTTCTTGTCCAAAAATCACAGTCCCATTTTTCACAATCAGACAGGAGTCAACGCTTGCGCGAATGTGTATGCATGAGACAGTCGACCCGTTTTATTGAATCCCTTTTTACTAATAAGTATGGCAGAAGGCATGGTTGTTTGAATGCCGGGGAAGCGATGAAAAAGAAAGGCAGTCTATTTAGGTAGTATCGTGCGTTTGTGCGCTGTAATGTTTCATATGTGCGCGTATGCGGTCTTGTGACTTGCTTCTTCAAAGCCTACAGTGATTTTGCGCCGTTTAGAAGAGGACCGTGATCAGCACATGCGTGTTCACGCGTCGCACTTGGTTTGCTATAGGAAACGAACAATGCACAAGGGTAGATGGGAGAAGCGGGGTAACACCTCTAGCCAGCTTTCAGCTGCTTTTTATTTTACTGGTTGATTGTGCGCTCTGCTTGCATCAATGGGAAAGTCAATCGCGGATGCTGACAGCATTCATACATTTCACTTCCTCATTGCTTTGCTTGCAGCACGTGCGTTAGCAGCAGGAAAAATGTGTGCAACATCCATCCGGAAAACCATTCATGTGCACCTTCTGCGCGTGCGCGGAAGGTGCACATGGAAGAGGCATGTACGCGCCTGTTTTCAGCAACAATACAGGATTAAAGCACCATTTGCGTGTTATTTCTACATGTGGTATGAACTAAGAATATTTAAATATGCCGCATACCGCGCAATAACTAGATATGTCTTTATATGCGTTATACTCCTGTCATTGTGGTTAAGCTAACTACGGCATTCAGTCGTGTGAGGCCCGCACCCCCACTTTCGAGGCAAAGATTTTGGGAAAAAAAGGACAAAGGTTTACTGATTGTCATGGGCATACTCGCTCACTGCTTAATTTCTACAAGCCCCTCTCTGCTCCGTGACACTAAAGGAGCTTATAACAACGTGGACTTGGAAGTGCAGTGATATATTCTCGTCCTCTAAGGCATAGACGACGAATTCCAGAACCTGTTGACGGATATATTTAGGGACAACCGAGTACAATTGTATGGGAAGATTGGAATTGCAGTGAAGTTGTGGGAAGTCAACGAGCATTGAAGCACGGATGTGATCTCCCTCTTAGTTTAAGAACGTAGAAAGTCGACTGGAAAGAAGTAAGTTGGATTTTGACATATCTCACGTCCATAACTGGCAACAGCTCCAGCTACGGTTGATGTATGCTGATGAAACCCTGCTACTAGCGGACAAAGCAGAAAAAAAATTGACAGAGACTTCCGAATATAACTCGCTTTGATACGATGAATGTGGAAGTCTTGTTTAGCATAAGGAAATGAGGAAATATCATCTTCACAGAAGAGACAAGTGCTGACGCGGTATGAATATAACAGGAAATCAATCCCATAGTCAAGCAATATAAATACTTGGGCGTACATAAACGAAGGAAAGACATACGCAAGCGTCTACCGCTATATAGTAGAAATAAAATGAAGGTGGAATGCAGTAATCACGAAATATGGATAATTTAGGTGCACAAATATCTGGTGATAGGAGGAAATTGGAGAGTGAGTATTGGTGCCAGCGCTGAAACGTTTGTTATTGCAATTCTGTGCAATTATTCAGACACCATGTCGGGGTTTAAGACTAACCAGGGAGCGCTTGGCTGAATGGGCATTGAGGTCGCGAGCGTCTAAATGTCGTACAGGGATCCCTCACCTGCGATATCCGGGTGCCTTGGGAGAGGCTTGTTTAAGGCACTTTCGAGAGGGCGCGTTGGTGTCGCCAAGCGACGCCGTCTTGTCTTCGTTCTCGGCATCACCGTTCTCTCACCCGTGTTATGTAATAGACCCTCGTTATGTAATAAACCAGATTAAAGGGGTTAACCGAGGGGCCATATCTTTTATTAGTCATATCATCATAAGCCAACAAACACTTACAGCATGGACACCATAGGGGAAATTACAACAAGGGGGAAAATACGAATGCTGTTGTATCGTTCCCCACCTGTCCTGCAGTTTCTTCATCCACTTTCATTTCCATTAAATTATCGTTTCCTTATTTCATTTATTAACTTGACTTGACTGCCCTCCTCCTGAAGGTGATGCTGGCGAGGAAAAACCACTGGACGCTCCTATTATCGTCCAGCGACCGAAGTGTGCTGACCACGTTGGCTTCAGATACAGCAATGTCCAGTTTCAGCTCCCTGCATGGATAGAAAAGGCAAGTTCATATGATAAGACATGAATGGGCGATATGCCAAGCTACTAGAAAATGCGGCTTCTCTGGTTTTATAACATGCAAAATTCTTATTAGAGAACTATTTCGTTACAAACGCTGACCCTACGAACGAGTGTTCTAATGGCTCGAGACCCCACTAACCAGGAGGCTGAAATGCCTAAACACCGTGGACGAAACAAGCGGGATCTCTGCGTATCGACCGGTCGTTTCTTTCCACGTCGAGCTAGCTTGTGACGCAATGCCGGGGCCGAGATCTGTTGGGCCCAGCTTTTGGCTTTTCAGCTTGCTTCTTTGCATCATGTTGATGGCCAGTGACGAAGTGGCAGCTAATCCCGATAAAGATGCCTTGATGTCTGATGCATGGAACATGGTATGGCTTGAAAATAGGCAGAAGTTACTGGAAAAACCTAGCACGGAGTGCTGTTCATATAGGGAGGTTTGTTTTTCCAGAAATATTGTTGCGGGGATGTTGGGAGTATGGACAGACTGTATTTGCAATACATATACATGTAATCAAGGTAGTTAACATGGCTGAGCAACAACAACAACGCTCAGCGGCCAGCGTCTCGCTATCCTCCTTTCTCTACTTTTATCCTTCCACAACAATATTAACCCACTGGACGTTAGATATTCTGGTGTATCCAAAAAGCGATTGCAAAGAAGCATGCAAGGTCAGTTGTTTTACAGAGCTTGTGGTAATTCGAAGGAGGGTAAATGTTCACTGCACGCAGCGCTTCTGTTTAGTAGGTATCATGGGAGAAACCCTACGTCTTCATACTATAACTTGAGAGATGCGTGTCCGTTCGCTTATTTAGATATTCTTGACTAGGCGCCCTATGGAACAGGACCTTGAAAAACACTATCGTTTTATGCAGAATTGCACACAAAAATTATACGCATTTGTAATCAATTACCGTTGCTCATTTTGTTGTAGTTGATCAAACAATTCCTTTATCTTGAAAAAGACGAAAAATTCTTTCTCCATTTTTTTAATTGCGGAATTATTTCGTCAATAATTTATCCTTGACAATGAATGAAAATTTTAATAGAGTGACATTGTAAGCGATCACTTCGTTTCTGTACGTGTGCAAGTACGGCTCTGTGATGGTTATGCTTAGAGTATAGACAATATGAAGGAATACATAACCCTGAACTGGCTGCAAGCGAGTATTTTTTATTCGACGGTCAACATGGCAAAAGGAAAGATAGATACCTGAGGTACTTGGTCTTGCCGAGAGCCTCAGGCAGGTATCGAATCACCGATGGGATTGTGAATTCTGTGCAGTCCACGGTGAGCGCGTTAACTTGGCGGCTTGACACCAGGGTGTCCAGAAGGATTCTGGCGTCCTCGGTATCGCGCCTGTCCAGCTCAAACTAGGCGGAGACCACCCTGCACAAATGGTTTCCCTCGTCGAAAACGTCCCCGTGCGGGATCGCCCAGCCGAACACCAGACGAGAGGAGATGTCGAGTTCCCGGATGGTGTCGAACACAAGGGTGAAGTCGGATGCGGGCGACAAGTTAACTGCGAATGTCTCCAGTGTCCTGTTCACCTGCGAGAGGCACATAGGCGCTGAGTAAGAGCTAGTTGCAGTCTTCGAAGAAAAGTGAATCTTGTGCGAATTCGCGCCGATTGAGAGATCTTGCAATCGGTGCACGAAATACGGGACTTTCGGTTTAAACATTGTGCTAGGCGATGAATACGACACACGTGTGCGTAAATTGTACTGGTTGGCTTCGCGACAGGAGATTCAAATAAATGCCTTAGATGAGGTGCGCCCTCAGGTAATATATTCTCTATACGGGCGCCATCTGGAGAAAAGCATAGCACGAGTAATACTGAAATTTTTTGTAGTAGTGATGCCGAATTCGTGATGGCAGGACTTATTATGGTATTACCCATTGGGAAACCATGGAAATTAATCTGGGGAGGCACGTTACTAGTTCTGGGCAACGTGAAACAAATCGTGAGCCATTCTACTCTGAAGTTGGGTGACCAGCGTATCTGTGGAGCACACGACAATGAGGTCACAGAATTGAGAAAAGGTACAACAACATTTATTGTCTTGACCGATGGTCCTCTTGACGAAAGGTACGCACACACATTTTTGGAGATCTGCGTTCGTATTATGCGTTCGTTATATCGCATTCGTGTTTTCATTTCGCGATATATTTAGGCAAAGAATTTCGAGCCGATTGGCAGTGGGCCAGTGCCGTCAGCGCTTTCGCAGAGGTATGGGGCAGTATGGTAACGCTGGCATGATGATCGGCGTCGGGGACAGCTGTGGTAAATGCGGTAGCCAATGCTTCGGCAAGTTGACTCGTCTTTTCGAGGCGACCTATGCTTTCCTTAGCACAAAATTACCCTCCCTATATATACTGTGCCTAGGAAAACATATGTCACCTCGAGAAATACAAGTCCGCCTGTAGAAACGGTTGCTCCGGCTTTTAACTTATGGCGAACATGCTGCTGTTGATAAGCAATAGGTTTTTAGCTTTCTAAGGGAAGCAGGTATTCTCTGAAAACTCTATCGCAATATATTGTAGTACACCTCATTCATCTTCTCATCTTTGAGAACGCCGAGGTCTTTATCTAATTTAATTAGTTGGAACACTCGGGGCCCTTGCCCAAACAAGAACTCAATGAGTCGATCCCACTTTTTAAAGAATCTATTCCTTGCGTTTGGCGCATGATAGCCATAGCTGCTTATGTGCTACTAAACCCAACAATATCTTTCGGCACGGTTGCAGTATACCCAAAGTAATAAATTTATACCAGACAAGAGACGTCATCGTGGGCCTACCTGCAAAGGTGGAGCTGGACCTCTGACGTTCAGCGAAGACCACCTGCGGCACGTGCATTTCCGGTTCACCTCCTGAGACGACCGGGGAGGAAATTCAAAATGAGTAAGAAAAAAATAGTAAATTCCAAATTGATGGTTTTCCCAATAGATATGATATCAGAGCATACGTTTAGTTACAATTTGAGTTACTGAACTGTCCGTAATAATTAGAAATCACTGAGACGATCGGAGACAAAATTAAAAAAAAAATAGAAAAAATAGTACAGTACAACATTCATGGAACTGATTGTAGATATGATATCAGAGCACAAGTTAAGTTAAAGGTTATGTTACTGAAGTGTCCGGAATATATTAGAAACCACTGATTACCGCGCAGGAGCGTAGCCTTCCGCTTCGTCGATAGCTCAGTTGGTGGAGCAGTGGAACGTGGGAATGCTTCGGGAGGATCGTAGGCTTTAGGGAACCCGCCACATGAGCACCATTTTGACGAAATTCCTGTAAACATAGAAGTAGAAAGCGGAAAATATGACGTCACACACAAGAACACGGCACAATATTTACAGCCAGCAGACAAACAGCACCCTTGCTCTTTGTCTGCGTACAACACACGACGCGCAGTGAGATGTGTATGCTTGAGGTGTTGTTGCGCGCCATTGTTAATACCTTTTGAGATGGTTGATCATTGACATTGTCTCACCTGGCACATCGCAAAAGAGGGCAAACACAATATACTGCTACACACATCGCAAATAACCGCGCGGGAAAAGGTTTCCAGACATCGGCGTACAAGCGGGGAACTAGGAGGAGGCAAGTGAAAGTTTGGTGTGCACTTGAAAAAAGCATTCACAGACCCCTCTGAGCAAAAGTGAGCACACAGAATATTTCTGCAATCTTACTTTAGCTGCAATTCTTCTAGGCGCAATGGCACAATAGCCTAAACTGCTGAGTAGCTGGCATGCAGTCACGATGTACCATGCACAGCGCTTTCTTTTTTCTGTCTCCCAGCAGCACCATTGATGTTCGAGGTCTTGTTGCAGGCATGTGGGCTTGGAAGAATGTGGGTCAAGCGGGGCGACTAGACTGAATGAAACACTCAAATCTGGAGACGGAATCCATGCATCTTTTGCCCGCTGTATAACTCTGAGTGCCCCCACATTTCATAAACGTTGGAACTAAAGTGAAACAGCTTCACCTTTTTTTTTCTCACAGATGGCGTCGTCAGCAAAAAGCGGCCATGAGATTTATTATTGATTGGATATATTTTTTTACAAGCAATGTGCAGTAAATCTACTGAGTTCTAGTTATAAAAAAATTGTACGGCTGTACGAAAGTGCAACAATGGTTGTGAATAAGCGTGTACATGAAAATAAAATTCCAATTTGCACGGATCTTGCCAGAGGAAAACTTAGCTAAATGCACTGCTCCCCTGTAGATTTCTTAATCAATCAAATAAATTCCTTAATCGATAAAAGAATTTTCTCCCTATAGAATCAAAGACAAGGGCTCGCTGATTGACTACTGAAATTTTCAAATTTAAAGTTTAAATAGTTGTTCCCCTACTTCGGTAATGCGTGAGCGAGTATATAGCTATAAATTGCCAGTTTTAATTATTGCAACTTCGGACCTGTTCATCAGAACACAAATCAAGTGGGTACAGATTATAAGTGTACTGCAGCCAAGAAAAGGAGTATATATTTATAGTGTAAAAAATATATTTATTAATGAATTTCATTGTTTCGCCCATTTTGATTTGAGCTTATATAAACTTCTAGTCCTTTCACGCGCCGTATCCCTTCGTAGTAGCATTGTAAAACATATCATTTAAAGGCACAGTGGACTATATTGAACAGTTTAGATCGGAAACGCAGTAGCACGGAGGCTATTAGTGTAAAAACGTCGTTTTTTGCTCACGCTGTTTTGATCGCCGTGAAGTAGCGCTTCAGGCTATAGGCGACAATACCACGTGTCATCGTAAAGCGCGGAAGGGAAGCGTTCTAATGCTTTAGAACTGACACCCGTTCAATGAGCGCAGAACGCACAGTCCGTCCGCAAAAGCTGATGAAAATGCGGAGCCCGTGCAGTCGGAGTGGGACCGCCACCTTAAATGGAGATCACACAAAGGTTTCCTTTTGGTTACGCTAAAAATTGACGTGCAGATATTTTTTATATTGCATTTAAAGATGGAGCAAAAATTGCTGCCTACTTTTGTTGTCATAGGTCACATCGAGAAGCTGACGCAGGGAAAATATTTTTTAATTAGATGTATAATGGCAGGCTTCACTTGACGTTGACCAGCGTAAGAGGGGCTATTCGCAAGCGCAAAAGGTAAGCTTTCAAAAGATAAATGAGTGGTTTGCTACCGTGAGTTCCCAAAGCACATCGCATGCCCAAACGTTGTCTAGAAATTAAAGCGCGCACCGCGGCATTATAACTGCATATCTAAGCTTTATGAAATAGCGGAGAACGTCTTGGATAAAGTCGGTGCGTATTTATAGGAAAAGGCGCCTAATATTTGACGATGCGAACGAGCCGAAACAGCCTTTACTGTTCAGTGAAATGACTATGCTCAAAATCCAGGGATACTCGACTCATACTGAAAGAGTTGATGTTTTTCGGTGCCAAACATCCTTGTTCAAAAAACATTGGGTTGTACAAAAAGAAATGTCAGCGGCCGATGCGACGAAGTGGGTACCATCGCACTTAAGATCACGTATTGGCAGCGCCTGGCAGATGTTCGGCTAACGCGATTCGCGGCTTACACCAAATGTACATAAGTCGAGTAAGCCAGGTTAACAGAGCAAAACAAGAATACAAACACACTCTAGCGAAATCGAGTATGGCCCGGCATGAACCCTCAAGGACCCAGGCCTAGCCTGCACAAGCTGAGAGGCGACCACGCGGAGAATTCTGCTGCCATACCACACCGAGCAACACGTGTTCGAACTCCGATGCCCAAATCGACGCACCGCAGCGCACATGCCGGCAGGGCAGCAGCGGAGGGCTAGAGTCATTTAACCACATACACAGGCACGTTAGCAGAATAGCCACAGATCACACGTGCACTGCCGTCACAGCTGTGTGGGTCGCGACTCCTGTATCTTTCCTCCTCACCCTACTACCCCCCTTGCATTGTCAGCTGATTTTGCTCTATTGGCTGTTGGTGTCGCGCTCACCATTGCCTGCAGCTTACTCGTTTCTCTCTCTCTCTAGTGGTCATTGTCGGTAAGTTCTCTTACCACGTCCTCAAGCATCTCTCTGCTTCTCTTTATCTCCCCTTCCTCTCAGCCCATGCGCGCTGAGCGACGCTCCCTGCAGGAAAGCCGCAAGTAGTACCCTTTCCCCATGAAATCTTACTCACTTGCAGATTCACGATGCAGAGATCAATAATGTCTGCATCGCAGTCAGCTACTGCTGTGGAAATCTTTCCCCTGAATAAGTTTTGATTACTGCTAATCGCGGCATGATATTGTAATTGTCGATAATGTAAACAGCTCTTTCGTCTTTCGCTGGTAGCTCTACTTTTACGTATTGTCCCCGATTGTTATGACATCAACGCTTACACATGCTTGTTGGTGCCAGTCAGAGCGTATGCAGTTACTGACCGGGCGATACATTGATCTTGCTAGCCTTTTCTCTGACAATCAAGCAAAAAAAAACGCACGCTAAAAATTAAAATTGATATCACCTGTAACCCTTGAATGTGCGTGCGGAGTTCTTGTCCGCATAAATAAAGAAGCGGGACATAATCATCATCCGCCCAATCAGTGCCATCTGCAGGGCGAAAGTTTAATTTACCAGCGTTCTCCAACCGCCTTTGTTTTCCATTAGCTTAGCCAGTTTGCCTAGAAATTTTCTAGTTCCATAACACCGCTTTATCATCTCTGAATCTACGCGTCGTATTGAATTTCTTCCTCTCGGCGCACAATTCGATACCCTAATGCACCACCTCCTCAACGCAGCGCACGCCTTGCACAATACCTTCGTGTTCTAATCCACACCATTACAACCACGCGGTCTCTACAACGTTACGCTTATTCACTTTTTCTTTCCATTTTTCCTCGCGTGGTACTTGGCTTCTGATGTTTGCTTATTAGCATACAATTTTTAGGAATAATTTATAAGCAGGCTCGCCTTTACTTTGTTACTCCGAGACATCATCATAGGCAATTACGTCATAATACAAGTGTTTTTTTCGAAGTAGTAGAACGACTTGTTGAGTTTTTTGGCGGTAACAATATTTCCGAGTACACTTAATTGCTTATGCACAACATTATCGCTTACACTGGAGTTTCTTTTCCTTTCTTATTTCACGTGAACATTCCGGCCCACCCTAGCTAAGAATTGCGAACAGGTTAACCATTCAGTTATTGCGTATGGTTTCTTGATTTTTTTTTGTACTTTTCTTTATATTTTTTGAGCGTACGGCGCATATGACAGCCTTGCTACCAATTGTCGCAACAGGAAATGTACAATATCAGCACCACAACAAATTGCCTAACTAAAATAGCCGAGTCATTATGAACTCAATTTTCACTGGTATCATAAAAGGTTGAAAAAAAAACAGCATGTTCAGAACAGAGTGCTTAGCCGAGTGGAAAAGTTACGACGCCAGCTCAAGCCATCACCCCCCAGGTCGATAGTACCTCATTTATTTCGCCAGTATCCCAGCCCATCACACTTTGACTGTGGCACATTCCTTATAATCAAGCAATATAAGCTTATGAGTGCAAGCTTAGCATTCCGCTAAATCCCTTACGCACCCGGTTGAACACCTGTATTGTAAAATACCTCTTTTATAAAGCTGTCCACTGGTTTTATTGCCACGCTTGTTCTTGCTTGACGGCAGTCTATGTTTCTGAGGGACTTAAGTATGCATGCGTATACATGCTATGGAGCAGGAAGTATTGTTCTTGTGGAATCGATTCAGTCGGGAGGAATAATTCAGTTTTCGGTTTAACTAACACCCGTTTTTTCTGCTGGCGGAAATTAGCTACGCAGAATTCTGCCAGCCAGAAATACGTAATTCATCACCACTCTAATCCTATGGAACTATTCCGAAAGTTCGCTGTGACCCAACCTGCTAGAATCTGCGAAATGGCAGCTATGCATGTTCTTTGAAAAACACGTTTCTTGTAACGCGTGCACTAAGGTCATAAAGATGCCCTTGTGTCCCGGACTGAAAGAACAGCGACTTAGTTTGTTGCTAGGTGAAAAAGAACCTAAGCTGTAGAATTATGTCGCTCACACCAACGACACCTGAACAGCGGCGAGAAGGAGGCTCGACTAAAGGGGAATGTAAACTGCTGGGAGAAAAAATATGCAGATTTTAACCACTTTGGCGAAGCTTTCCGTGCTGGATGCTTTGATTGACGATAATTAGCGTTGATTTTGACGGCTGAAGCTTAATTTCTTCAACATTTATGCTAACCCAATAGAGGTGAGTTACCTTGCATGCCTCACTCCTGTTTGTCTGTGCAGTACACGTAACACACAGGGAGAGTGTTTGCTCGAGGCATTGTTGTGCGGCATATTTTATAACCTCTTAAAGGTTTGAATGTTGTCATTTCCTCACATGCACATCGCATTGCGGCAGAAGTATAAAACTGGAATTGGATTATGGAGCAGTATGTTCCAAAACCACACTCAGATTAGGGGGCAATAGTGGCAGACTCCGGATTAATTTTGTCGCCGTGATGTTTTTTCACGTGTCCCAAAATCTGAGTGGACAGGCGTTTTCATTTCGCCCCTGTCGAAATGTGGCTGCCGCGATTGGGATCAAATCCGCGACCTCTAGCAATATCATAGACGTAAAGCTAACACCGCGGGGGAAGAAGTGTTGATTTGGCGGTCGACCGCTTCCGTAGTGTCTCCTGGACCCTGCGGTGCTCTGTATTAATGCGGCTCTACTTCTGGACGCCCTGAGTAATTTGCCCGCTTGACACATTTGTATAGCCTTTAGTTTTCCGAAATAGCAGCAACCTACTATACCGTACCTTGAACTTAAACTTATCTTGTTTCGCCGCAACCGCTGTCGTATAGTAGTGGGTTTTCCTTGCCTTCTCAAGTAATTCACCCACCCCCCACCTTTCTTGTATGGGAACTGCCTCTCTCTCCTTCTCTCTACATTTCTATCTGCAGCCCCACTGGCTTAACACGTTAGTAGAAAGGGAAACGCATTGTGCACATTGACGCGGTGGGGTCAAAACGAGTTTCTCCCGTCGCCTTTCCTCTCATCTTCGCGCTTGTCATCTATATAGACACTCTGAACCACCCCCCAAGGCGGGGTGCGCGACAGCAGCTAATAGCAGCCCACAGCAGCAGCAACAGAGGGAAAGTCAAAGGAAGAGGCAAACAAAGCTTCCTTTTAAAAGCTTCGCTTTAAAAAGTAAACGGAACCTACTTGTCATAGTGGTGAATTTCCGGCCTCCCCCCTATTGTTGCAGTGCCGGTGTGCAGATTTTGTAGGGTTCTTCTATTTGGATGAAACACGAATTTACCCAATTTTTCTCCCAGAACGTGTTTCAGGAGAATCCAGTTAAACCTAATTTCTCCTCCGAATGGATCTTCCAAGTAGCGATCTGCACAATCGTGCGCTGACGGTCCGCCGTTCCCTCCGAGCGCCCCGCTCAATGTAAGTCATACAAACAAGCGGGCGCATGTTTGCCCTGCTGCATCGAGAGTAGATGTTGGTTTTTAGCGCAGCACTTGTTTATCCCGGCTATCTCTACAGGTCACTGTGAGTTCGCACGGGCACCTCACCCCCCCCCCCCAAAAGAAAAGCCTGTAAAGATACGGGAAAGCACGTTTGAGGATGACCATGCTGCGAACACGTGGCTGCCAGATCTGGATTAACAAAATGAGGTCCAAAAATAAAATAAGGAAAACGGCGCATCGCCTACTGCAGAGTATTCTCGAGTATGCGCACCTGATTTCATGGGTTCCAGGCGAAAGGAACGCGTGTCGAGCCGGTAGGGGAGGGATTAAGCGAGGAAGATGTTTCGCACACGGGTGTTTTACCAGCTGGGGCCCCAACGCCTATTGTGGTTTTTCTTCAGCCACCCTCCGTCACAGGGAGTTAGACGCGCACATCGGTCGGCTTCTGCATTCCCCACGCAGCTTGTGATGGCCTCTTATAGACACTTAGAAAACTCTTCAAAGCGCAAAGCATCTGCTGCCTAGCTTTGATCACTTCGCAAACATCAAGCTGCAGCAGACTATCAGCGAGCTTTCAACGATGATCGGCAAAAGCGATCAGGCCAGAGCTATTTGGTCTATGTTAGCCAAGAGCGGCGCCACATCAATCCCCACAAACACAGCTGTCGAACACATTCATGACGTTACCGATCGCTACCCCAAGCTGGTAAATGCTGCACTGACACTGTTGTGCCTAGCTAATGGAAGTTGTGATATCAAGAGAATTTTCTTCCAGCTGAGATACGTTCAACGACCGGACCAGTCTCAAATGGAGACCAACAGGTTGCGTAAGCAGATGATAATGCATGTAAACAACGGTGTGTAAAAAATCGATGACCAGCTTTTCGTAAATAAAGCGTTTCTTTTCTGAAAAGTAATCAGTGCTCTTTACTGTCGTCATTACTGATTAATTTCCAAGCAAACGCCAAACATTGGAGAGTATTTGCTAGAAAATCCTGATGTCCCCGCGATTGGCAGCTTGAAACAAACGCCAGTTTGAACGCGTGAAGCTCAGCTAGTAACCGGTTGAAAGTAATCTTATCCGAAAGTGCCGTTCTCGCGCATCCGCAGAAACATTATCGAATTTGTCAGTCAGATGAATAAACAAAAAATATTATTCCAGCCATATGGTAGGTGATTTTAGGTAATAACCATCATTCTAAGGAGACAACTCATGTCGCGTAACGCTGACCCTTTGAGAGAGCTCAGTGGAAGTCAGCGGAACGGCACGGCCTTGTTGTGAAAGCGCATTATCCTCGCTCAAAACATTGCACTAACTTTAATAGCGGACTTTGTACTCTGGCAAGATTCCAGAGAGCAAGATTTTTGTAACCTCTCTGAAATGTGCGAAGAATGCTAGTGCTCACGTGAGCCAGTCAGGAACAGAGCCGGATTGTTGTTCGGGGTAATCGAGCGCCCACTTCCTGCTTCCTCTCGCCCCGCGCTGAGCTACTAAATGTTCCTGGAAACTTCCATTCAGGAGGCGACACTTGGCAGGCGGTATGAGGCGAATTATGGAGCAAATGTCCTTCCAGATAATTTTGTTCTAGAGCGACTTTCTAGTCGAGAACTTCCAAGGAAATCACCCGTACAACAACAATAATAATAATAATAATATTTGGGGTTTTACGTGCCAAAACCATTTTCTGATTATGAGGCACGCCGTAGTGGAGGACTCCGGAAATTTTGACCACCTGGGGTTCTTTAACGTGCACCTAAATCTAAGCACACGGGTGTTTTCGCATTTAGCCCCCATCGAAATGCGGCCGCCGTGGCCGGGATTCGATACCGCGACCTCGTGCTCAGCTGCCCAACACCATAGCCACTGAGCAACCACGGCGGGTTACAACAACAATAGGTTACAATGATGGCACCTGTGGTCGATGGGAAAACAGAATGTTCGATACTTGACTGAGTTGAAGACGACAATAGAAGAAAAAGAAGCCATGCTGGCTGTGTATTTTTTTTGACGGGGCCAACAGGGACACATGCTGGAAATGACGAGAAAAGCCTTCATTTATTTTTGATTAACTAGTTTCGCTGTACATGTTGCCACTGCCTCAAAAACGACAATTAGGACATTTCGTTCAGGAGCAAGTTGTGAATGTTACGAATAAAAAGATACCGCATGCGCTATTAGCGGGCAAGCCTTGTATCATGGACGCTTGACTCACCATGCAAATAGTTCATGTTTAGAGCTGCCGAGCATCGCGGTTAGTCGTGCCTTATACACAAGAGCAAAAAATGTCAGCCGCCGTATACCCGAAGGGACTAATATTGGGGTAAAGACCGAGCGACACCCACGCCTCGATTCGGCTAGCGCACTTTATTGCGAACATAGAGAAGTAATAACTCTACTAATCGCGTTAAACAAAGGAGAAAAATACACAAAGACGCCTTACCGAATGGAACAACCACCGGGCATAAATCATCAAGGACCCAGGCCGCGTCTGCGCAAGCTGAGAAGCGACCACGTTGAGAATTCCTAGCAGCTGAACACGCCGACAAACATCGTGCCGAACTGCCATGGTGTTAGACCAGCAACTGGTGACACGTGCACTGCCGTCGCCGCTACGCGGGTCGCGTCTTTTCTACCTTTCCTCCTTGCCCACGGTCCCCTTCAGATAGTCACGTGATTATTCTCTATTGGCTGTTCGCGGCGGTTCCTTCAATAATTGGCTCAAGCTTACTCGTTTGTTTCGCCCATGCCGTTCTCTCTCACCTGATCACGTGGTTTTTTCAGATGGCCTCTTCTCTGACCACGTCGACAACAGCCTCTCTTCGCTTAACTTCCCTTTCCCTCAGCCTATGCTGGATGAGCCGTGGTCTTCCAGGAAAGCCAACAAGAGCGCCCTCTCTCCATTAAATCTCTTTTTTTTTTCTCTTGCCGACCAAAAACTGCTCCATCGTGGTGTAAGAGTTGTCGGATGATCCTACCGCTGTCAACCAGATGTAGGAGTCGTCGGACTATCTCGCCGCTGCTACCATTTGAAGGAGTTGAAGGTCGTAGAGAGGAACCCGGTGAACAGGATTTATTTACATATTTTACGTTTTAAGCAAGATACATTGGCAGTCTAGCGCGACTCCCGTATGGAGCCTGCAAAACTAACATACAGCAAACAGTTTACGAGCACACAGCTCACTACTACATTTCGAGCATGACAAGGAGCACTCAGCTACCGACGACGAGCAGACTCTAACAGCTCTCCGCTTGACGTCATAGTTCGACGTCATCGTTCGACGTCACTCTTCGAGGTCCCCGTGGACGGAGTCCCAGTGGACGGAAACGTTCGTCCAGTAGTCCAGTCATTGTAAACTAGCCGCCCCCCGCAGGACGGCCCCCACACACAAAGGCTCACACGTTTGAGTGCCCCGTGGACGGAAGTGTTCGTGTTTCACACACACACAGGTTTCAGTGCCGCACAGCTTTCAGTGCCGCACAGCTCTCGGTGTCGACGTCAGAGGGCTTCGTGGAACTCTGCTCGGTCCCCGGTGGCGCTGCCGAGTACCGCATTCCTGAGCTGACCGCGCGCCACGTGGCTGCCGGTCATCCGCAGTTCTCTGAAGGGCGCCCCGTCTGGTGGGCTTGGAACACGTGCAGCGGGCTGAAAGCTGGCACGTTGCCACCCCGTACGGCCATTCCTAACAGTGGTCAGCTGATGTAAAGACAACTTTCCCTGAACATTTGTTGATTACCGCTAATGGCGGCAGATTTGGTTATCTTAAATGATGGAAATGGTCATTTCTTTCTCACTTTGCGGTTACCTCGACCGTAGCCTAGTATGTCCAATTTTCTTTTTTAATCAACAGCTCATGCATGCTACCTAATGTCAGCCGCCCTGTACGCTGTTACCGCGAGGCCAGGCTACTGATCTTGCTGACATTTTTTCTAACAATAACCCATAAAGTAACCAATAAAAATAAAATTAATTTGCCGTTCACAGTATAAGTGGTGTGCGAATGTCCTGTCCATGTGGTTTCAAATTACTGGTCATGATCATCATAAGCAATATCCGTACCCTCTACATGACGATGGCCTTTCCCAAAGATTTCTAAACACCTTTGTTTTGCCGTAGCTGACCCAATCCTTTGCCTACATATGTCCTATTTTAATCACACGTATTTATTTATTTATTGTTCACCGTTTCTTCAAGTTTCCTTTCCTCGACGCTGAATTTCTGATGCAGATTAACCACCGGTCATTTTTTTTTCAAAATTTATGATTTCCTCACTACACTGGCTTTCTCATCCACATTGGTGTAACATTCCAGTCTCCCCGACGTTACGCATATTCAAATTTTCGTTCCGTCATCAATCGCTTGGGCTTAGCTTCTTATCAAGTTCGACTGTTGCCCACAAGCATTTGGAATAAATTCTAAAAAAACTGGCACCCAACTGGACTACTCTGTGTTATTTTCTGCAGCCTAAATAATGACCGAAAAACCTAGGGGTTTTCTATTTCTAAGCTGTTGGACAAATGATCGAGTAGTTTCGAGGTAACATAAATAGCTCATGGATTATATGAAATTGCTTATCCACAAGAGTACCGTGTACGCTCCAGTATTTTATTTTTCTTTGCAATTTGACAGACGGACGCTTCTGCGAAAGAATAAAGCAGCATCGAAAAGGCCCTTCCTTCTTTGTCGTAAGCATTCCGACTTAATTTTGAAAGAAATAAAATCACTCTAACTAATAAATATTCCGTACGTTTTCAGGTTGTTAAAGCGAACCTCCCTCTGCCTTTTCTTTCGACTTTCCCACTGCTGCTTCTGTGGCTGCAACTGTAAGGCACACCGCGTCGGGGGGTGGTTCAAAGCGTGTATATACATAGAAGAAGCGAGGCATAGAATAAACACTCGTAACTCGTTTGGAGGGCAGCACGTCGAATGTGCACAATGCCCTCCGGAGCTCCCGGGTCGTCGCCACATTAGTCTCTTGACACCTGTAATTATCCGTGACCCCAGTAAGCCCTTACCTTTCTACCCACATGCGGATGGAAGCTCTGCACGCTGGAAGAGAGGAGAGGGAGAGAGAGCAGAGAGTAGGCAGTACCGACGCAGTCGCGAAGCGAGTCAATAACAGCTGTTGCGTTTCGCCTGCGACACGTGGTTTTGCCGGCGCGACGGCGGCGGGGCGGCGGACATTTTGGCCCGATCGTCGTCACCGCAACACTCATCGCCAGGTGTTTCCAGGCGCGTCTGCGGCGATGCGACCGCCTAGGGATTTCGTTCCAGTCATTGTGCCCGAAACAGGCGATGCCAAAGCAGGGACCATCTTCTCGTTACAGTCATTGTGTCCGACCGGCAGCGCCACGACAGTGTGCTGCGCAGCGCCACGACAGTGTGCTGCGCAGCGCCACGACCAGGTGCTACGAGATCGTGCGCAGCGCCACGACATGGTGCTACGGCATCGCTACGACAGTGTGCGTCACCATTAGCCCATTGTACATTCACGTGCTCGTCTTTTGAGGGGTTCCTTCTTGCCCTCAACTGCGAGAGTATAAAAACAGCTGCCCCTGGACGCCAGAGGAGGGCTCCGATTTCTTCCGTTGAGTGAAGTGCTCTCCCGTCTCTCTACTTCGGTCAAACCTGACCGCCAACTCTTTGCGATGTTAAAATAAACAAGTTGTTTCGTTGTTACCTGTCGACTCATGCTTTGCCGGGACCTTCGGATGCTTGCAGTTGTACCCCAGGCCGCCAGGCCAACGCTACCCTTGGGGCTTGCGACCCAGGTACAACCACGGGCGTCAGCGCCGAGTTCCCAACAGATCGTACCAGCAGTCCGATTCAAATATCTGGTGGCAGCGGTGGGATCACCTCCGACTTCAAACATCTGGTTGCCAGCGGTGAGATCGCCTACGACTTCAAACAACGGTCTGCCAGCGGCGAGATCGCGACAACGGAGGCCAGCAGCAAAGAGATGCAGTTGACAGTATGCTGAGCAGCTCAACGACGATCCGGGAGCAGTGCAACGAGCCCTGTGTGACGACTGGTTGCCTGCAGCGGAACGACTGCGCGGAATTCCTGCCTGCGAGGTTTGGTGAGTGCGGGACTTTCTTCTTCTGAGCGTTGCCAGGCTTTTTGTTAGTGTCAGAAACAGAGCTGGTAATTGTGGTTGTCGTTGCTGCCGGGTTAGTTTGCGGCAAGACAATAGTAAGCAGTAGAGAAAGCAGCATTCAGAGCAGCCATGGATTTGAAGTCGTTGCGCAAACCGAAATTGTTGGAGCTTGCAAGAGAGTTGGGTCTGGATGTCTCAGACAAACTCAGAAAACCAGAACTGATAAAGGCTATTCTTGAGTTAGAGGCTGAGGATGACGAGCTGTCGGAATGCCTTGAGACTATTGAAGAGAGGGAGACTGCAAAAAGAGAAGAGCGCGAACGTAAAGAACAGAAAGAGCGAGAGCAACAAGAGAAAAAAGAAGAGCGTGACCGTCAACACGCTTTGGAAATGAAGCGTCTCGAGATAGAGATGGAACGCGCTCGTAATGGAAGTCAGGCACACGGTGCAGGAGAACGCGTATTGTTCAAAATGACTGACCTGATGCGGCCGTTTAAGCTTGGAGAGGACATTGGTTTGTTCCTGGTTAACTTTGAGCGAACGTGCGAGAAGCAGGGGTTCTCTCGGGAAACGTGGCCACAGCGCTTGCTCACTTTGTTACCCGGCGAGGCGGCCGACGTAGTCGCTCGCTTGGATAGAGAGGAAGCAGAGGATTTCGACAAAGTAAAATCGAGTCTGCTAAAAAAGTACCGGCTGTCTGCGGAAGCGTTCCGTCGGAAGTTTCGGGAAAATGAGAAAGGCAAAAGTGAGTCATATACAGAGTTTGCGTATAGGCTTATGTCGAACATGCAGGAGTGGCTCAAAGAAGAGAAAGCGTTTGGTGACCACGATAAAGTTCTGCAGTGTTTCGGGCTAGAACAGTTTTATAGTCGGTTACCTGAGAACGTGCGATACTGGGTCTTGGATAGGCCAGACGTGAGTACGGTGGCTAGAGCCGCTGAGCTAGCCGAGGAGTTTGTGACGCGTCGAGCTCGCGGAGCTAAGGACGGTCAAAAGGGTGAATTTGGCTCCAAGTCTGAGAGGCCAAGGTTCACGCCCATGAGATTTAAGGGGGACACGCGTAGTGCGGATGCGAGTGAAAGCAGTCCGACCAGACGTAAAGAGACGGCGGCAGCCAAACGCAGAAAGCGGTTCGAGATGAGGCGAGCGGGCGTTTGTTATACGTGCCAGAAGTCGGGTCACTTTTCGGCGCAGTGTCCGGAAACAACACCAAAAGTTGTGTTTTTTTCATTAGGCAGCACTGACGAGAACATGAAGCTTCTCGAGCCTTACATGCGAGACCTCCTCGTGAACGGGAAAGAGTGCCGAGTGCTTCGCGATTCCGCAGCTACGATGGATGTAGTTCACCCCTCCTACGTAGAACCCCATATGTTCACGGGCGAGTGCGCGTGGATCAAGCAAGCCGTGGAAGCTCATAGCGTGTGTCTGCCAGTAGCAAAAGTGCTTATTGAAGGACCTTTCGGAGCGCTTGAGACAGAGGCGGCAGTGTCATCTATGCTGCCACCCCAGTACCCGTACCTATTTTCAAACAGGTCCGATCACCTCCTGCGCGAGAAGGGGCTTTTGTTTGGTGAAGCTAGTGTTCAGGCCTTAACCAGATCGAAGGTTCGGGAGCTCGCTGCAAAGGCGGTAGTTGCGGGGCCGACGTTATCAAACAACGAAAAAGGGTCAGAGGCGCAGCAAGCTGATATTCCGAGCACGCCCGAACTGAATAAACTTGAGTCTGTAACGTTAAAGGCGCCAGATACTGGAGAGGAAATGCCCGACACGGGAAAGTTAGAAGAGCTATCTACTGATTTGCTCATCGCGCCTACGTCAGACGGACTTGATAGGTTGCTAAAAGTCAGCCGGTCGGCTTTGATAGCCGAGCAAAAAAAGGATGGCAGCCTGGAAAACGTGCGCTGCAATGTCAAAGAAGGTATCGCCAGGAAAACTGCGCGTTTTGTGGAAAGAGGTGGAGTCCTGTACCGGAAGTATCTAGACCGCCGAGGAGTGGAGTTCGATCAGCTGGTCGTGCCTCAATGCTATCGTCAGGATCTGTTGCGCTTGTCACATGGGGGTTCGTGGTCCGGACACCTAGGAGTTAAGAAAACTAAGGACCGTCTCTTGCAAGAGTACTATTGGCCAGGGTGTTTTCGGGACGCAGACCATTTCGTGAGGACATGTGACACTTGTCAGCGGGTGGGCAAACCAGGGGACAAATCGAGGGCGCCGTTGAAATTGGTACCTATCATTACGGAGCCTTTTAGACGGCTCGTTATTGATACAGTGGGACCTCTGCCGGTAACAGCCACGGGGTACAGACACATTTTGACTGTGATCTGCCCAGCGACAAAGTTCCCTGAAGCAGTGCCGCTTAAAGAACTCAGCTCAGTTGAGATAGTTAATGCACTACTGTCCATATTTGCGCGAGTTGGTTTTCCTGCAGAAATTCAATCAGATCAGGGCACAGTGTTTACTAGCGCTTTGACGACAACTTTTCTCGAAAGGTGTGGGGTAAAGCTGCTACACAGCTCAGTGTACCACCCACAGTCGAATTCCGTTGAGAAGCTCCACTCCGTCATGAAGCGCGTGTTGAGAGCCTTGTGTTTTGAACATCAAACTGACTGGGAGCTGTGTCTGCCTGGGGTGATGTTTGCTTTAAGGACCGCGCCGCATGCGGCTACGGGGTTTTCGCCAGCTGAACTGGTGTACGGTCGCTCGCTTCGATCTCCGCTTCGCATGCTTCGAGAATCATGGGAAGGTAGGGGCGACGACCCAGTCGTGGTGGAGTACGTGCTTAAGCTCCTCGAACGCTTAAGAAGGGCACAGGAGTTGTCAGGTGAAGCAATGACAAAGGCCCAGCAGAGGGCCAAGGTTTATTATGATCGGACAGCCAGGGCCCGTCGTTTTGAGGTTGGCGATGAGGTCATGATATTGCGCACATCGCTAAACAACAAACTAGACGTGCAGTGGGAGGGCCCAGCGCGAATTGTTCAGAAACTGTCGGACGTTAACTACGTGGTAAGTCTGCCAGGAAAGCGGAAAGCACAGCAAGTTTACCACTGTAATCTGCTCAAACCTTATAGACAAAGGGAAGCAGTGGTGTGCATGATGGTAAACGTTCCTGAAGAGCTTCCGGTCGAGCTTCCGGGACTAGGCTCAGTGACGAACAGGGAAGACACCGGTCAAGTCATTAGTGACCTTATCAGTAAAGCACCGCTGTCGCCTGAGCAGAAAACCGAACTACACCAGCTATTACAAGAGTTTCAAGGTCTGTTCTCTGAGAGGCCTGGTAGGACTTCTGTACTTACTCATGATATAGAACTTACCTCCACAGAGCCAGTACGATCCAAGGCGTATCGGGTGTCACCCCGCCAGAGCGATATTATGGAGGCTGAGGTAAAGAAAATGCTACAGCTCGGTGTTATTGAGGCAGGTGAGAGTGATTATACCTCCCCTTTGATTTTAGTTGAGGTACCGGGCAAGGAACCTCGTCCTTGCGTCGACTACCGCAGGCTTAATTCCATCACTAAGGATCAAATTTATCCGATCCCTAACATCGAGGAGCGCCTTGAGAAAGTTAGTAGCGCTCAGTTTATTTCCACCCTAGATCTTGTCAGGGGTTATTGGCAGGTTCCACTTACAGAAGAGGCTAGTAGGTATGCGGCGTTCATTTCACCAATGGGAACATTCCGTCCTAAAGTGTTGAGTTTTGGTTTGAAGAACGCGCCATACTGTTTTTCAAGTCTCATGGATAAAGTGTTGCGGGGACAGCAAGAATTCGCTTTACCGTATCTAGACGACGTAGCGATATTCTCCGCATCCTGGTCTGAGCATATGACACACTTGCGGGCAGTGCTAACCCGCCTGCGCGAAGCAGGCTTGACAGTAAAGGCTCCTAAGTGCCAGTTAGCACAGGCCGAGGTTGTCTACCTCGGTCACGTGATTGGTCAGGGTCGTCGCCGCCCCTCTGAAATAAAAGTGGCCGCTGTGCGAGACTTTCCGCAACCGCGCACAAAGACCGATATTCGGTCGTTCTTAGGTGTCGCCGGCTACTATCAGAGGTACATCCCTAGGTACTCTGATATCGCGGCTCCCCTGACGGATGCTCTAAGAAAGACAGAGCCTCAAACAGTCGTCTGGGACGAGACAAAGGAAAGAGCTTTTAGCGCCCTAAAGAGTGCCCTAACAAGCCAGCCTGTGCTACGATCGCCAGACTATACAAAAGGGTTCATTGTTCAGTGCGATGCTAGTGAGCGAGGCATGGGCGTTGTACTGTGCCAACGGGAAAATGGAGAAGTAGAACACCCCGTCCTGTATGCTAGTCGTAAGCTGACCAGTCGTGAGCAGGCGTATAGCGCCACCGAGAAAGAGTGTGCATGTCTCGTGTGGGCCGTTCAGAAATTGTCATGCTATCTAGCCGGCTCGAGGTTTATCATTGAGACAGATCACTGCCCTCTCCAATGGCTGCAGACCATCTCTCCCAAAAATGGCCGCCTCCTGCGCTGGAGCCTCGCTTTACAACAATATTCCTTTGAGGTGCGTTACAAAAAGGGGAGTCTCAACGGTAACGCCGATGGCTTAAGTCGAAGCCCCTAACGTAGGAATCAGCCTCAAAATTGTTTGTTACTGATGTTTTTCTTCCTGAGGCAGGATTTTTTTTAACATATTGCTTTTGTTTAGTGTTTCAAAGTGATGATATGCTTTCTAGTGCAATTTTTCAATTTGTGGACGCGTTCTGAGTGATGCTAGACTACTGTAAGGAACTAGGCAGTGGTATAAAAAGGGGAAAGAGCCTGGCAGGGCTTAGTGAGGGTTGTGCCGTGCTTGCTGACTGAGCGGTTGAGTTTTCAGCGTAGTTCTAACGCTTGCCGGGAACGAGAACAAAAATGTGAACTCTCCCGAAGTCACTTTGCAGTGTCCCGTGCGAACCTGAACGAGAGAACGAGGCCTTCTCTGTGCGCTGCGCTCAAGAAACGTCAAGGGACGCCCGACTTCGGTTATGAGCATCATCGAGCGACATCCCTCCGGACAGCGGATGCAGTCCCCTGTCCATCGGGATCTCCTTTCCCCGGCGGGGCGGTCTGTTGCGTTTCGCCTGCGACACGTGGTTTTGCCGGCGCGACGGCGGCGGGGCGGCGGACATTTTGGCCCGATCGTCGTCACCGCAACACTCATCGCCAGGTGTTTCCAGGCGCGTCTGCGGCGATGCGACCGCCTAGGGATTTCGTTCCAGTCATTGTGCCCGAAACAGGCGATGCCAAAGCAGGGACCATCTTCTCGTTACAGTCATTGTGTCCGACCGGCAGCGCCACGACAGTGTGCTGCGCAGCGCCACGACCAGGTGCTACGAGATCGTGCGCAGCGCCACGACATGGTGCTACGGCATCGCTACGACAGTGTGCGTCACCATTAGCCCATTGTACATTCACGTGCTCGTCTTTTGAGGGGTTCCTTCTTGCCCTCAACTGCGAGAGTATAAAAACAGCTGCCCCCGGACGCCAGAGGAGGGCTCCGATTTCTTCCGTTGAGTGAAGTGCTCTCCCGTCTCTCTACTTCGGTCAAACCTGACCGCCAACTCTTTGCGATGTTAAAATAAACAAGTTGTTTCGTTGTTACCTGTCGACTCATGCTTTGCCGGGACCTTCGGATGCTTGCAGTTGTACCCCAGGCCGCCAGGCCAACGCTACCCTTGGGGCTTGCGACCCAGGTACAACCACGGGCGTCAGCGCCGAGTTCCCAACAGATCGTACCAGCAGTCCGATTCAAATACACCCTTGCCACTCTTCGCTCGCATTTCCCATACAATCAAAAAAGGGGGGGGGGGGACAATCTAACGTGATAAGGCAATGAAACGCTGAATAAACTGAAGTTCAAGGTGCGGTATGGTGTGTTTCTGCGATTTCTGGAAAATAAAACGATGTGAAAATCTCTAGCGCAGAATATACACATGACGTACAGAGCCCGAGCCGCAGTAATTAAAGCGCACCGCAGGATCTAGGCGACACAACGGAAGCGGTCGCACGTCAAATCAACACTTCTGTACCCGCCGCGATAGCTTTTTCGCATTGGATAGCTTATGGCATTGCTCGGGGCCGCGGATTTGACCGAGACAGCCGCATTTTAACGGGGGCGAAATGAGAAACGTTCGCTCAGTTTGATTTAGGGACACGACGGTGCCAAAATTAATTTCTAGTGCGCCACTACGGCCTGCCTCATTATTCGGTTGTGGTTCTGGCACGCACAGCCCCATAACTGAAATTAAGTTTAATGCTTCTGCCACGATGCGATGTGCCCTGTGAGGCAATGACAATGCTCAACCCTCTCAGAGCTTATGAAGTATGGCGCACAACAACGCCTCTAGCAAACACCTATCCTGTTGTGTTTTGTGCACTACGCCGACAAACAGCAGCGGTGCACGCAGAGCAACGTTTAACATCAACTCACCACTCTCGTGTTGGACACAACGCTGAAGAAACTAAGCCTTCTCCGCCAACATCACCGCTATTCATCGTCAATCAAAGCAAACTGCACTGAGAGCTTCGCTTGCTTTGATTCCCACAGTACGTGGGATGTGCATATATTTTTTTTAAAGATGTGAGCGTACCGCAACAAATATTTGCCTTCTTACCATTGGCAGCAAAAAGAAATGTACAAAATAATCAAAAAAACAAATTTCCTAATTTGGAGAACGCGGCTTCAAGAACTCAATTTTCGGTTGCTTATAATTTGCAAGGAAAGCATGTTAAGAACAATTTTGAATATGCAAAAGATACTGCATGAGCTCAAACAATCGCCGAAGTCACATGCGCGCCTATTATTTCACCAATAATCATGCGTGCTTCAAAATGGTTGTGACTATTCCCATTCATTAAGCAAGATTACGCGTGCAGACGCAAACAGAATGTTTCGCTAAATGTCTTGCACACCTTGTTGAGTACGTAATAGTCTTCATTTATAAAGGCATGCACTGTGTTTGTTGCCCCGCCTGTTCCTACTTGATGGCAGTCTACAAGTGTTTAATGGCCAGCAGCATGAATTTGTTCACGTGGTATTGGCAGGAGGCAATTAGTTGTGCGGGTTCCGTCGGGAAAACTACAATTCATTTTGGGTGATGCTATAAAGAAATACTTTTACACGTGACAATTATCGGGATACATGCCATTCTAAATTCAACCACGTAGAAATGCGTATTTCGTGATCACTCTATAATCTTAATGAACAATTTTTAAAGTTCACGAGGGTTACAATGTGGGCATGTTGGTAATGTCAATTCAAGGGGTGTACGGTAGCGCGACTAAAAGACGCTGTGTGTGTCCCTGTGTGTCTTCTTCTGCCCCGCGTTTTAGTCGCGCTACCGTACACCCATATTTAAAGTGCGTAGTGACCTGTCATGCCAGATTCTGTAAAATCGCGGTTTGATCTGTGTTTGTGGTTGCACGTGCACAAAGGTCGATACCACGTGTCTTTGCACCTGACTGGAAAAAGGCGATTTTTTTTTGTTGTTGTTGCTTTGGTAAAAAAAAAGGAAAGGCGTTCAGCTGGCCACATCCATGACAACTGGTATGTGAAAAACGGCGAGAAAAGACCCGACTTCAAGGGAATGTAAATCAAGGGGAGAAAAAAATAAGCAGAACTCATGTGTCATTGTGGATGGCGAAGAATTTGAGGAATTTACAGGGTGCCCCCTTTCGTTGCAGGGCAATTTTGGGGTCTTTGCTCAAGTGGGCACAGAACTTGCCGTCGCTTACCCCGAACTAGCAAAACACTCCCCCTGATAGTTGACAGTTTTACTTCTGGACGTTTCCCATGCGAAACATGTTTTAAATGGAGGGGGACAACGCTTTTTATTACGAAGTGGCTCACTTCCACAACCTTTTCTTGTCCGAAAATGACAGTCGCATTTTTCACAATCAGACAGGAGTCAACGCTTGCGCGAATGTGTATGCATGAGACAGTGAATCCGTTTTATTGAATCCCTTTTTTCTACTAAGTATGGCAGAAGGCATGGTTGTTTGAATTCCGGGGAAGCGATGAAAAAGAAAGGCAGTCTATTTATGTAGTATGGTGCGTTTGTGCGCTGTAATGCTTGATATGTGCGCGTATGCGATCTTGTGACTTGCTTCTTCAAAGCCTACAGTGATTTAGCGCCGTTTAGAAGAGGGCCGTGATCAGCACATGCATGTTCACGCGTCGCACTTGGTTTGCCATACGAAACGAACAATGCACAAGGGTAGATGGGAGAAGCGGGGTAACACCTCTAGCCAGCTTTCAGCTGCTTTTTATTTTACTGGTTGATTGTGTGCTCTGCGTGCATCAATGGGAAAGTCACCCGCGGATGCTGACAGCATTGATACATTTCACTTCCTCATTGCTTTGCTTGGAGCACATGCGTTAGCTGCAGGAAACATGTGTGCACCATCCATTAAGAGAGCCGTCCATGTGCACATTCTGCGCTTGCGCAGAAGGTGCACATGGTATAGGCCTGTGTGCCGCTATTGTCAGCATCAATGTAGGATTAAAACACCATTTGCGTTTTCTTTGTACAAGTGGTATGAACTAAGAATTTTTTAATGTGCCGCATACCGCGCCACAACGAGATATTTCTTTATATGCGTTATACTCCTGTCACTGTGGTTAAGCTAACTACCGCATTCAATCGTATGAGGCTCGCCCACTTGTGAGGCTTGGAGCCCCACTTTTGAGTGCAAAGATTTTGAAAAAAAAAAGACTATGGTTTACTAATTGCCAGGGGCATACTCGCGCACTGCTTAATTTCTAGAAGTCCCTCTCTGCTCCGTGACACTAAAGGAGCTTATGACAACGTGGACTTGGAATTGCAGTGATATATTCTCGTCCTCTAAGGCATAGACGACGAATTCCAGAATCTGTTGAAGGATATACTTAGGGACAAACGACTACAATCGTATGGGAAGACTGGAAATACAGTGAAGTTTTGGGAAGTCAACGAGGATTGAAGCATGTATGTGATCACCCTCTTGTGTTAAGAACGTAGAAAGACCACTGTAAAGAAGCTAGTTAGGTTTTGACGTCTCTCACATCCGTAACTGGCAACAGCTGCAGCAGATGGTCTCAGGGCTGATGTATGCGGATGACATACTGCTATGCTAGCAGACAAAGCAATGTAGAATGTACAACCCTTGCTTACCATAGTGAAATCAGGAATTCTCGTCTTTACTGAAGAGGCCTGTGGTGACACTTTATGAATTTAACAGGAAATCAAACCCATAGTCAAGCAATATATTTACTTGGGTGTACATAAACGAAGAAAAGACTTACGCAAGCGTCTACCGATATATAGTAGAAATAAAATGGAGGTGGAATACAGTAATGACGAAACATGGATAATTTAGGTGTAGAAGAATTATCTGGTGATGCGAGGATTTTGGAGAGGGAGTATTGGTGCCAGCGCTGAAACGTTTGTAATTGCAATTCTGTGCAATAAATCAGACACCTTGGCGGGTTATAGGATTGACCAGGGAGCGCTTAGCTGAAGGGCATTGAGGTCGCGTGCATCTAAGTATACGTATAAAGATCCTCATGTGACATATCGTAGGTGCCTTGAGACAGGATTGTTTAAGGGACTTTTGAGAAGGCACGATGTTGTCGCCCAGCGACGCCGTGTTGTAGTTGTTCTCAACATCATCGTTCTCTGGCCCGTGCTGACCGTGTGTTGTTCAACGTTGCTTGTGTGATTGTGCTTGCGTTTCTTGTGTGTTGGTTGTAGGTTCTGACATATGAAACCAAGAAACACTGACACGAAGGACAGCATAGGGGGAAATTACTTCTGCTTAATAAATTACATAAAGACACGATGAATTAATAGAAGAAATGAAAGGGGATGAAGAAACAACTTACCGCAGGGGGGAACGATACCACAACCTTCACATATTGCGTGCGATGCTCTACTAATTGAGCTACCGTGGCGCTGTTTCATCGTCCACTTTCTTGGGTATATAAGTTTCCTTGTAGAACGCTGGGAGTGCTAGCCAGCGCCACCACCCACAGACCTTCACGGTGGACGTGGAACATCCTTCCAGTCGCAGGCGTCACGAGAACGTGATCTTTTTGGGTGACGGCAACCGGTCAATAGACCCACACATGCTACCTGAAGGCATCAATGTTGCCGGATTCGAGACCCTCGTTATGTTATAAACCAGGAGAAAGGGGGTTACCGAGGGTCCCGATTCTTTTATTAGTCATATCATAAGAAGCCCACGAACACTGACACTAAGGACAACGTAGGGGAAATTACAACAAGGGGAAAGAATGCGAATGCTGTGGGGTCGTTCCCCATCTGCGGCAAGCTGTTTCTTCGTCCACTTTCATTTCCATTAATTTATCGTGTCTTTATTTCATTTATTAGGCACAAGTAATTTTCCCTATGTTGTCCTTGGTGTCAGTGTTTGTTTGCTACTTATGATATGACTAATAAAAAAAAATCGGACCCCTCGGTCAACCCCCTTTCTTGTGGTTTGTAGGTTCGGTGTTACTTGGTTGAAAGCAGCGAGGAGTGGTGCTAAGGCCGTGCGGCTTTGGCCTCGATGAGCTCGGGCTGTACAGAATCGGCGTTGTGGGACTCGTGTTCCTTGAGAATCCTGCAGTGGTGACGATTGAAATGTCGCGATTGAAATATTGGTGGAGTAACCGCATTTATATGTTATTCTTGCTCGATATGTAGCAATGTTAGGTCCCGGCCCTTGTCCATATTGTTTCTAAGACTCGCTCAATAATTCTCCACAGAAGCCCCGTAACTACAGCAAGCGAACCAACTCGAACGACACTACGTGTAGCTTACCGCTTCTATATAACATTGAGGCTTGAAGGCTAGGTTTGTATTGTTCTACTAAACGGAACGATATCCAACCGCGTGGCCTTGCAGCTCGTGTTGTGCCTACTGCAAGATGACTGAGTGCTGCTTGCATGAGTGGTCTATTCGGTAGAAAAAAAGAGGCTGGCAAATGTTTTCGTTTCGGACAGATTAAAAAAAAATGGCTATTTTAAATGGCGCATAATAAACAGAGCTATAGGCTGCCCGAGCGCCTCATGCGTGGACAAGTATTTTGCTTGCCAGATGCACTCTATTCCTACGAATTATCAAACACATACACTAAATAGTTCTCCACGGGAAACAATCTAGAGTTTCCCAACAAATTATACAATAGGAGAATATTTTGTGGTTGTATGTGCTATATCGTTCGAGCTTTTTTGGGCACGCCTGCAAATGCGGACAGAAATGGGGATTTGGTCTTTGCAAATAACTCGCTGTAGCGGGAGTACAACTCATATGTATATTTTTGTCATTTTTCAGAACTAGGAAATTTGATCTGTCAGCGCAATTGCAGCCGCTGTAAAGAGAGATAATTCGATCCTCTCTATATATCTTTTTTTAAATAATTGCGACGTGGGTCTGCGAACGAGTTTTCTTTCCCTTTTTTTTTGTCAGAAAGCAGTTTCCAAGCCAGCAGAGTTTCGAATAAAGGACAAATTGTCAATTGGACCAACTGAGCATTCTTGGTCATGGAAGTAATCGTACTACTGGCTTATGAAAGGCTAAGAAGGAGCGTGCCAATTTAACATATGGCAAAAATTGAAATACGTCACCAATTTTATAGCAAGCCGAGCTCCCGACAAAGCACTGGCAGGAACGTGGCAATCCTTATGCGTTGCACTTGTCTCCATGAGGAGCTCACTCTGGACGCAAGGGTATTAGCGATCCTACACGCACACACGCGCACGCACACTCTGCCCAAGTACTCCACACGGATGATTAACCAGTGAAGATGAAACGTGCGGCACTGGTGTTTCTCACTGGGTTAATGCCAACGGTTCATTGAACGATGGGTTGGCATACAGGCTGCCGAATCCTCGGTGCGCAGCTGCTGCTTGCGCTCGGCTGCACGAGCCTGTTCTTGTGCCTGCGCTACAGCATTGCCACAGCGTGGACGAGCGCCTTCTCGGTTCTGCTCGCGGACTTGCCGATCGAAAGCTGTCTGTTCATCAGGAGTACATATGGCGCGGTGAGAAACTGCTGCGCGTCCTCTCGGCTGTGACGGAGAGCGACAACGTCGGTACTGGCGCCGCAAATCGCGCACCTGTCTCATTTTCTTCGCGCGCGCGCCCGAGGTTGCGCCAGAAGAGTTTTCGGTGTACCGTGCTGTAAAAAGGTAGTCATCTGCAATAATTTGGTGCTCCGTTATACAGTTTTGTTTGCGCACGATTGCATGCTTGTACTTGCGCTGCTAAGCACTAAATTGCGGCATCAAATCCTGGCCACCGCGGCCACGTTCCGATGGAGACAAAATGCAAGAACATCCACGTACTTAGATTTAGGTGAACGTCAAAGAACACCAGGGGGTCAAAATTATTCCTTAGCCCTCTACTACCGCGTGCCTCATAATCAAATCGAGGTTTTCGCACGTTAAACCCTCTAATTTAATCATTGCACTTTCATAGGCTGTACGGCAACGTCTTCTATAGGCACTGCAGTTTAATTTTGGTTTGCGTCAATTGTTAACAATAACTTTGCAGTGCACCTTTAAACACCTGTTTACCTGTTTGATACTTGCGTTATTGAGACGAAAATACTTTTGAAGAAATACTTTCGATGAACTAGCAAAATGAGGCACTTTTCCACTTCACATTTACCACAGTCAGACCCTGTACACCCCTTTACTCTGCAATGGTTGGGCAGGGGTAAAGGCGATTCAAAAGAGTGAATAGCAACAATAAATTGCTTCTTGGAGAATCATTGTGTGGTATGGGTGTTTACGGACACTAACGACAAAAGTGCTTATAGTTATCGGAAAGCCATTGCAGTCTACTTGTTGTGGAAGGACGCCTCACACGATTAACAAATGTCTGTAGACGCGAGTTTTTAGTTGAGAAACAGACTTGCGTGTTAACTAAGTGATTGTTTTCAGCAAAAATTATATGGAGATGGAACCTTTTTCAATCATCCATGTGCTGGAAAAGGAATGTGTTAACAGAACGCGTTCTCGAGGAAAGGGAGTTGGGAGGAGGGGACCATGATCATTTGTAAATGTATTGGAATGCATCATGTAACCGCGCGAACAACAAAGGACAAAGAAGGAGACAGGACCTGTCCCGTGGGTTTGTCCTGCGTGTTTCCTTTTTTTTGTCCTTTGTTTGCGCGGTTACATGATGCATTTAAATATCGACCACCAGCTAGCCCGCCTCTCCCTGTTAAGAAATTGTAAATGTATGTGCGCTTCGCGAGCGAAGTGCTCATTTAGGCAACGTTTTTCTGTACCTGCAATCAGACGTGCCTTTTCAATGTATATAAAGAATACGCTAGGCATACAAAACATTGCACAAGAAAGATCCAATTGTACTTTAATAGTAGTAGTAAATTGAATTTTGAAGATTTATGTTCAACAGCTAGCTGATTATGAGGCATCCTGCAAATCGGCCCAATGGAGCAATTTTTGTGGGTTATTCAACATGGACCTAAATCCCAGGCAACGAGTGGCTTTCATAGCCTTCAAATCTGCAGCGCAAATGAGTACCTCCCAATGCGAGTGCCATGAAGAAAATAATTATGAGCAATGTCACTTACAACTAACACGAGTTGGTTTCATTTCGCTCGACACTTGATGCGCGAAACTGTAATGATGGATCAAAGTTTTATAGGTGAACATTGCAGCCTTGGCAGAGTACTTTCACAACGAGAGTAAACGTATCTGGAGAGCAGATACGGAATATCTGTGCCACACACCATACCTATTCTCAACACATTTGCTTGGGGCGCCAACACTTTCGCAAAGAACAACGCAAAAAGGAGCTGCAAGAGCCGCAACAGTTTTATTAAAGCACCAAATTTCCGCCCCTTTTCGAACTACAAACATGTTCATTTTCAACTTGTAATAGCGCTAATACATCAGAACTCTGAAGAATTGGAAAAGCTCGAAAAGGAGCCGGCGTGACGAACATTTCGGAAAGTGGGCCGCTCTTTAATACTTTCAAAAAAACCTCTCGTAAAAGTCACATTAAACGGTGAGGGTGTTATAACACGGTTGCGAAAGATTAAAAACGAGACATAAAATGAGCACTATGATGAAAAAGTGGAGATTGTTTTTTCGAAGGAAAAAAAAAGACTACATATTGCGTCGGGTTAATCAAACGGGTACCAAGGTAGGAAAGCGCCGTGGGCACTGTCGGTGTAGCACCGCCATGAAATTGGGTACTTTCGAGAGAGCTAGAATGATGCGCTCGATTACGATGGAAATCAAGGAAGTAATTTTAGGGAGCAGGAAATTTTATAAGGGGTACAATTTGTTGAAAACAGCCATACATGACCTGTATTAATGGAAGGCGTTGTCATGGCGGTACCTGGAACGACTAATGTGGTAGCTCTACGTTAGAAGAGTCTGCTAATCCGGATGGACAGGACAAAATTTGCAGCTAAGTCACATGATGGGCTGGGAAAAGCACGAAATGTTTTTTTAACAAGTGCGGCTCATTATTAATCGTAGCGGTTTGAATTCACGAACACGTATGAAATGTTCGCACGAACATTTTCGGAGGTGAGGCAGTGGGGCAGTTGCATATGTGTAGCAAGAGACAGGGGCTCTCACTGGCGCCTTAGACGTCCATGACATCAGTAAGGCTGAGGTAGCTGCAAATGCGGGCGAGGAGATCCACGTCGAGATCGTCGAGCGTGGTTCTTCCCCGTTGGTCGCAAGTTACTCTCTTCCGGATGACGCCCGTGAAGATGAAGTAATTGGCAGCCAGACGGTTACGAGCGTCCTCGACCTTGTCCTTCGCCTCCTTGTCGGTGAGTCTGAAGTTCTCGCACATCATCAAGTGCACGGAGTACGAGTACTGTAGGGTCTCGAAGGCTAGGGCATCACTCTTCTGCATTGACCCGTAGATGAACCGGATGGCTTGGTTCACAAGCATCTGCGTACCGGAGAAGGTGGAGTTTGTCACTGAGATGTGCAGAATCCATGGAAAGGCCCTCAGTCCGAAGTGCTTAATTTCTGCACTCTCGCAGTGCAGAGCATAAGCACTCGATTTTGTACCATCACATCGAGAGCAGAAGATAGGTTACAGACGGGTTATTTGATCCAAAAATATTTGCAATCGTACTCAAGAGGTGGAACAGGCTCACCATGTTACGCCTCAAAGATTCCTTGATGACATAGTCACTGGCGCGATTGTCATCGCCAACAGCCACGCTGACTACTACGAGAAAGCGATTGCGGAGAATGGCCTCCTTCAGCTCGCGGCAGACAGACCGCAGCTGGGTCCAGTTGTCAACGCCGCTGTCCATGAGGTCGATATAGAGCAGGTTGAGCGTGCGGTTCTGCTCTACCATTCGTCCGAGTGCCTTGACTGCCCTCCTCCTGAAGGTCATGTTGGAGAGGAACAACCTCTGGACGCTCCTATTATCTTCCAGCGAGCGAAGTATGCTGACCGCGTTGGCTTCAGATACAGCAACATTCAGTTTCAGCTCTCTGCATAGATAGAAAAGGCATTGTTCATATGGTAAGGGATCAATGTGGTTTATGCCCAGCTGATAGAAAAAGGCCTCGCGGATATAACACGCGAAACTCCCATTAGACAACCATTTCGTTACAAAAGATGACCCTCCGAACGAGTGTTCCAATTGCTCGAGAATGCAGTAACCAGAAGGATGAAACACCTAAACGACGGGGACGAAACAGCTAGCTTGTGACGCAATGCCGGGGCCAAGATCTGTTGGGCCCAGCTTTTGGCTTTCCAGCTTGTTTCCTTGCTTCATGTTGATGCCCAGCGACATGGCAGCTAATACTGATAGAAATGCTGCGATGTCTGATGCGTGGAACATGGTAAGGCATGAAAATAGGCAGGAGTTACTGGAAAAATTTACCACGGAGTGCAGCTCATAAAGTGAGGTTTTTTCGAAACATACTGTTACGGGGATGTTAGGAGTATAGACTTACTGTATTTACAATACATATAGAAGTAATCAAGGTACTTGAGATTGCTGAACAAGAACACTCAGCAGCGAGCGTCTTACGATCTTCCTTTCTCTTTTATCCTTCCACAACAATAGAAAGCTTCTGGACGTTCGATATTCTGGTCTATCCAAGCAGCGCATGCTATGAAGCATGCAAGGTCAGTCGTTTTACAGAGCTTGTGGTAATTCGAAGGAGGGTAACTGCGCTGCACGCAGCGTTTCCGTTTAGCATGTATCATGGGAGAAACCCTACGTCTGCATACTAAATTGAGGGATGCGTGTTCGTTTGCTTATTTAGGCATTCTTGACTAGGCGCCCTATGGAAGAGGTCCTTGAAAAAGACTCGTTTCATGCAGAATTGTGCACAAAAATCATACGCATTTATAATCAGTTATAGTTGCTCGTAGTTTTGTAGTTGATTAAATAATTCCTTAATTTGGGAGAAGTCGAAGAATTCTTCCTCCATTTTGTAGTTGTGCAATTATTTCTTCATTAAAGGTTTTCGTTGATTACCCTGACAAAATTAGTGGAGTGGCATTGTAATTGATTACTTCGTTTGTGTACCCATACAAGCATGGCTCTGATGGTTATGCATAGAGTATAGACAATAGGTAGGCTGCCCCGGAAAGGCGGTGGTCCCGGGTTCGAGTCCCGGACCAGGACGAATTTTTCTTCAACTTTGAGGCTTTGCTTTCGAGGATCCCGTATGGTTTTCCTTTGTAGCAATTGCTAGGAACGGGTGGATGTCTGATTTTCCCTTTATTCATAGTATGTAGGAGTATATCACCGTGAACTGCCTGCAAGCGAGTATTTTTATTCAACGGTAGTCGTGACAAAAGCAAGGATAGATACCTGAGGTACTTCGTCTTGCCGAGAGCCTCAGGCAGGTATCGGATCACCGATGGGATTGTGAATTCTGTGCAGTCCAAGGTGAGCACGTTAACTTGGCGGCTTGGCACCAGGGCGTCCAGAAGGATTCTGGCGTCCTCGGGATCGCGCCTGTCCAGGTCAAAGTAGGTGGAGGCCGCCCTGCACAAGTGGTTTGCCTCGGCGAAAACGTCCCCGTCCGGGTTCACCCAGCCCAAGACCAGACGAGAGGAGAGGTCGAGTTCCCGGATGGTGTCGAGCACAGGGGTTAAGTCTGCTGGCCACACCAAGTTAAGTGCGAATGTCTCCAGTGTCGTGTTCACCTGCGGGAGGCACATAGGCACTGAGGAAGGGCTAGTTGCAGTCTTCGAAGAAAAGTGAATCCTGTGCGAAGCCACGCCGATTGAGAGATTTTGTAATCTGTGCACGAAATACGGGACTTTCGGTTTTAACATTGTGCTAGGCGAAGAATACGACACGCATGTGCGTAAATTGTACTCGTTGGCGTTGCGACAGCAGTTTGAAATAAATGGCTTAGAGGAGGTGCTCCCTCAGTTAATATATTGAAGATTTTGTATACGGGGGCCTTCTGGTGAAATGCATAGCACGAGTAAGACAGATTTTCTGTAGTAGCAATGCCGCATTCATGATAGAAAATCGTATTATGATATTACGCATTTTGAAAGCATGTATATTTTTCCGGGGAGACACGTTGCTAGTGCTGGGCAACGTGAAAAAAATCGTGAACCATTCTACTCTGAAGTTGGGTGACCAGCGAAGCTGTGGAGCACACGACAATGAGGCCACAGAATTGAGAAAAGGTACAACAACATTTATTGTCTTGACCGATGGTCCTCGTGACGAAAGGTACGCACACACATTTTTAGAGATCCGCGTTCGTGTTATGCGTTCGTTATATCGCATTCGTGTTTTCATTTCGCGATATATTTAGGCAAAGAATTTCGAGCCGATTGGCAGTGGGCCAGTGCCGTCAGCGCTTTCGCAGAGGTAGGGCAGTATGGTAACGCTGGCATGATGATCGGCATCAGAGCCAGCCGTCGTAAAAGCGGTAGAAGGTAAAAGCGGGAGCCAATGGTTCGGCATGTTGACTCGTCTTTTTAAGGCGACCTATGCTTTCCTCGGCACAAAATTACCCGTTCCTTTATATATACTTTGCCGAGGAAAGCTTATGTCAGCGTGAGACATGCAAGTCCACTTGTGAAACGATGGCTCCTGCGTTTACCTTGTGGTTTTGCTCAAGCATTCGTTAGAACGCTTGAGTTAGGCACAAACGACCACTCTAATATGAAAAAAAAAAGATGGCAACTATCGCCTCGATGAAACTACAAGATCTCGCGGGTAACTGAATAAAACATCTGGAAAGCTACAACAATTGCAGATAATTAAAGCATTGCAACAGGTTCTCCATGGCGTATGCTCTTCGCCGATGCTCAGCAGTTCAACTTTCCCCCGAATTTTTTTGATCCTGAGTTTGTTGGAACCTGTAATCTAACTGTACCGTGTAACAACGTTGACCACAATGTTGAAGGAGAGCACGAGCTTGGGGTTAGGACTACCACATTATCGACGTTTGCGCCTTGCTGTTCTATTGTATATCTAAGTAGCTTCTTGAGCCACACTAATGTATCAGATGGTCACACCTTCAAGTAGAAGTGAATTGCGAGCAACTTCTGTAATGCGAAATGACGTACAATGACACACAGTGTCCTCATTGCAACTGCATGCAGGCTGCACGCCAGCACTTTCGAGCCTCGCGTTAACTTTTCTGGATATTCTACCCATTGGATTCGTTTGTTTTGCCAGCGATCTTTGCTATGTAATCTGTTTTATTTGCTTGTTTGACCCGGTCCCCTTTAATGTCAACTCTTTGCCCAAGAAAGAAAAAGCAGCGGGCATCATCCACCATGCCATGATCTCCTGGACACTTTTTTTTTGTGAAGGAACACGGATCGAAACTTGTACACACCACAGCAAAGCTCCGGCAATAAATTTTAAAGCCCGAGGGTGTCCGTGATAATTATGCGGAACGCCAATATATTTGAGGAGCTGGACATTAAACACGTCCCGCACAAACGTGTTTATTGAGGCTAAAGGTTGAACTGGAAAGATGCACGATACAAATTGAAATGCCAGGCTCGTCATTGCTGAGTAATGAATCTGGTTATTTTGCACTACAATCACTACAAAGGTGACTTTTATACGACGCTTAAACAGAAAAGCTGGAAGTAAAAATGAAGCTTTGGTTCTTTACAGGTGATTGCTTTCAGCGGTTTTAAAACTGAATTATGAGGGTACATTGCCAGTGAAGTCATTTTATCGCGCGTATGGTGTTGATGAAATCTTTGAGCTCTATGCTTTCTCGGGGACGCATGCGCTTGATTGGCCCCACATTTCAAGCACTGAGCTAGATGTGAATTTTCTTGTATTCAGTGGGAAGGTCAAAGGAGCGCTTTCGATGTTTAATGCAATGGCTCGGAAGGAGCGTGCTATAATCAACATCGAAGGTATACATTCGATGACAACTGAACCGAAACACTTGCAACATTTCTTACAATACATGCATGCAGTGCAGTATATCGTAGAGGCGATAAATAACTAAATGTCTACTTCGGTTACACTGAAACCTTTGTCTACCAACCACCTCATTGTTTTCTTTGCAATATAGGCCATTTTTTAAGGGTATAGGCAAAACTAAGTTACAGAGGGCTGCAAGAATTTGAAACTTATTTGTCCTCTTAGCAAAAGCTCAGATTATCTTGCATTTCCGTAGCAATCGCACTGATGTCTCAAAGCGAAGATTTACGACGCAGGTGTCGTTGCTGGATATTCTGATATAGGCAAGCCACTTCACGCCAGTTTTTCCTGCTGCACTTTAAAATGCGCTGCCGAACTACCCCGATCACCTTCGTCGAAGAAAAAAAAAACCGATGTTAATGGCGTAATTCACTTAGAAGTTAGAGTATCATGGCGACACTTCAATCTTTGACTGTGGCTCACCCCTAGGGCCTGGAGCATGGTGCACCGTCCATTGATGGACAGCGGATTTTCCTGCACGTACAGCTCTCGCAGTCGGGTGTCGATGACAAGTTTTTCCGCGGCAGCCGAGGCGAAGACATTGGAGAGATTGCAGTTCGTCAGCGTCAGACTTAGAAGCACACCTGCGCCATGACAGTGACATGGCAGGAGAGAATGGGAGATGGAATATGCAGAAGAATAATCGAATGCACTGTCGTTTTATTCCCCGAAAAACCAGCAACCTGCTTGTTGCGAGTTACGCCTGCAGAATTTCTTGACCGCCTGGGTGTACCTAAGGGAACGAGCGCTCTTGCGCTTTTGTTTCATCCTAGTCGTGGGAAGAATGCCGTTGAGAGGTGGATGGATAGAGTTTACACCGCGCGTGTCAAAGGGAACAAGGCAATTTCGCGTTGGCCTGGAATGCAGTGGCCCTGAAATAGGGGCAGGCAAATAAAAAAAAACATTCTACTAGCATCTCCGATCGCCCATTACTAGACAGGGTGTACCACCTACAAGCCAGGGTTCAAGAAAATGCAAACGACACGCAGCTGCTCGAACTACTTTGTTCATTCCGCCTAAATAAATAATTAGTCTTCATAAATCAGCGGCTGTAATATAAAAATTAGATGAAAAGTGTCAAGAACATTGTAGAGCGACATGTAAAACTCTCCACACAGCTTTGCTGTTCAAGATATGCTGCATAAATACATACAGCGTTAAAGAAGCCCGCAAATACATGCAAAGTGCTTCGAGCAGCCAGTCACGCGGCAATTTTGCGTGCATTTGTGGGCTTGTTTTACGATTTTCTCGAGAAATAATTCAGTAACGGCTCCGCCACGTAAAGGGCCCTCGTGGTTCGGAATGATAATTCCGCGAAACGAAGTCTGACGCCAAGACGGAGATTTTTTGCGACACGATTCCCTGAACGCTATCGCTTGCAAATTACCACAGTATTTACTCCACAACATACTGACAGACGCGAAACGGCGAGTTGGGTAGAAGAAATGGGAGGGTAGGTGTTTTGCCGTGACCAATATATTGACCTCTATGCTATGCTAGAAAGGTTAGTCGAAGGTGCACAGGAAAAGTTTCATGAACCACTGAGTTGCACAACTAAAGTAGCGCCAATGGCGATGAATCAAAATACGCGCGAGCGCTGGTCACTCCGCAACGCTTACCAGCATGCTAGAGTGCAGTTTGGTCTGCCTTGGTCGTGGCATAACTAGCATAGCGGTCTCTGTGACCGTTCCGCAAGCAGCGAAGCCCTAGCAAGCCGGACGCCTAAAGAGACCTGCTTGTACCAGTGGGTGCCCGGAGGTGGGGAGCGAACCGCGCAAACTACCGTAACCGAGTAGGGCATCTAATCCTAATCAAGAAAATAAGCTGGACGATATGGTAACTGAACATATTACCGGGTGTTTACCTCTGCGTGATGAAGACACCAAGTTTTTAATGGCAAGACAGGCTCACACTCTCACCGCTTGTACTGCTCACTCCATCACATGATCCCATTCTCTGCACCATTAACCACTTGTTCGAAAAAAGCAAGTCTGCGCTCGTATCTTCTACTTCCTTCTGTTCTTCCTCCGGCTTGCGCTGGCCACTCCTAGGAATATGTACGCCTACTTCGGTGCCACTCCACGAAATAGAAGTTTCCCCAGGCACTGGAGCGGTACATAAAGACACATTGCGGTGCAGGCCACACTCAATGCGCCAAGTGAAACGGCACCTGCATTCCACAGCACGCGTTTAGGAACACTTACTCTAGAAGCATAAAAAGCTTCCGCACTCGGTAACTATCACTGAAATTGAGCTGCGCCTACGATTTCACAACCAGTAGTATAAAATTTTCCACCCATAAGGGTACTGGTTTGTCCGGACTGACAACTTTACGCTGAAAACTAAGAAAGCTTCAATCTACACGACAGCGGGCTCGTATTGCACCTGCAGTGAGAAAATCCTTGGCTGAAAGTTAATCTGGACCCCAAGCTCTGCCCTAAAGAATCTGACAAGAGATCAGTCACGATTGCTATTAGTGCTTAGCGTGTAATTTTACTGCCATGTGTCGCAGCTACCATGTTCGCTTAACACAAGATATGCCCAAAAAAGGATGACAATTCATTTTTACTTAATTTTATGTTACTCCTCAAAAGTAACCTTAACGCATGCAAAAAAAATTTGTTTATTGTGTATCGTCACTTCTAACTTGCGCGCACGAGTAAGTGTCAATGCTTGCCTCCGATAAGGTTGGCGTAGGCTCTCTGCAACGGCACATCCGTCTTGGGGCAGCTTACGAAGCTGAGGTGCTCCAGGCGGCTCGTCGGTGAAGGTGGCGCCGCGGTCGCACCCTGAAGAGTGGCCGGAGACGGCGGACGTCGAGTTAAGGCGGCGGCCATCACCCTGATGTCCGGGGCAGCGATGAAGCACGTGTTGACAATCAGTGTCCGCAGGCTGGCGCTCTGCACAGCTGCCTTCAGCAGAGCTGACGGATTAGCCGTTCCCCCGCCAGAGACCTGGCGGAAAATTAGGCAAAGCCAAGGCATTGAGGCACAACGGACAGTACTTTGTATATGGTGGCTCGCGATGCGGGATCGAAAATGCGGTTTGACTGAATTGCAGACAAGTTGCTAGCTGAAGGATCGCACGTGCAGATTGTCGAGCGATAAGTTAGCGATTAAAACCGGATATATTTTTAACTACATTGTCGTTCTTTATATAACATGTGTAAACGAAGCAAAAGCTTCCGTTTTTGGGAAATAGACTGCTGTATGAGAGAACTTTAGTCAATTCCCTCGAAACAAATGACTTCATCACTCCAGTATTGCGATCGACTATTCCGCGTAAAGCAGTGCGCGCGGCACTTTGCGCGTGCGTTCAAAGCTGCGGGTGTGGCCGATCGTAAACCGAATCTGCAGTGCGGCGCCTACCAAAAATGAAGGAGTGTTTAAGCGAAACATACCCGCATGTGCGTGTTCTCAGCACGTCCGAAACCAATTTTGGCCAGAAGAAATTTTGGAAGCAGTCGTGCGTATTTCACATTCATTGCAATCACCGCATCCTATATACTACTAACTCTTAAATGCACGCGGCGATAACAGGCGTGAAGAACAGTTCCATGTAGTGACTAAAAGCTCGCCAAGTGCGGCAGCAGGGCGGGTGGCGGGGGAGGGGAGGGAGAGGTTATGACTCGACGCTCGCGTGTATGCGTTTAAGAAAATGGGTAAGGTATTCGCAGTACCATGGCTGTACCATGGTCAACGCATAGACATCGTCGTAGAGACAGAACCGCGTGGGCTCGAGTGGCGTGCGCAGTGGTTTGCCGGTTCTCCGGTCACCTACCGAGATTGTCTGAATAAATTTGGTTTCTCGTTTGGGTCTAACGTCTCTCCTGCGTTCGGCTTCCTCCGAGGTCCCACAGCGCGGCGACCCAACGTTTCCTCTGCGTTTTAAATGCTTCAGCACTTCTATGCCTACCCAACGAAGAAAGACCGTCACGCAAGACTATCGTTTTCAACATAGAGGATTCAGGAGCGAGCGAATTCGCATTCATGCTTCTCGCTTTAATGCCAACTAAGCGGCGAGAACACGGCGCACACGAAGCTATCAGCACCCAGTGCACTGTCTCCACCGCAGACCGCTTTCAAGATATGGCGCGCTCGTTTCGCTGCAACTCGAACTGAGCGGTGAGAACACGCGCCCGTGCTGCCGTGCCATACGTAGCCGGAGTACGATTGATCACGATGGATTATGGTTTGACGCGGGTGGATAACGCGGTAAAGAGCAATAACGGCTTTGATGATCGGAGAGTCATCTGCGCACCGAACGGCGCCACCTACATTACTTTGCTTGCATCATCAATTCACCATGCGCCGCCGTCCGCAGCAGTTCAGGTCGCCGCAGCGCTGTGGTTTATACTGGTTGGACTAGGTCTCATAACATTGACGATACCGGCCTGCGTAGAGATTTGGAGTATAAGTCTGCATAAGCATTGCACCAGGTGCTCGAGTAGTTTCTACGCGATTTCCTTTTTGGAGGGCGGGCATGTCGATTGAGCAGCTATATACGGCAGTTGTCCAGGGCCAAGGTACATTTGACCCCAGGAAAGCTGGTCCTTCGGAGGCCCCACAAGAGCGTTCAGAAAGACACCAGAGGGAGAGCGAGACTCACTGAAATAAACAGCTAACTAACCAGCAAGCGAAGTGAAACGTAAAATTACAGAATTCCTTTCCACATTTGTGCATCCATGTTATTGGCTTCTGCTCCGTTCAAGTAGCATGCGCCTTTATGGCTCAACCTCGTGGTCTTTCAGAAACAGTGATAAACTTGCTCGTCGGAAGTAGTGTGTTGAGGACTGGGCACCCTCGTAAATGGTAGTGGGAAGTCCGGCACTTGTGATGTCCACCCTCGAGTAGAAACAGGTACGACGTACATGGCTTGCGCAACACAGCTCTGCACTATCACTTAGATAGTGGCACCTTGGGACGTCAGGATCTTGACACGAAAGCTTGCGGAGCCAGTGTTGAGGGAGAAGTTGAACCTGTGCCATGCGCCGGGGCTTGTGAGCCTCATAAAGAGACACGGGATCGAATGTGCTGGAAGGCTTCAATGAGGACCGAGCTTGCATGAGTGTATCGTACATTTTGTTATAAATAAAAAGAATGTGTTCGTCAAGCCCGAATTTCTTGATAGACCTTACTCCATAAAATTTGTGGCTAAGATGCAATTGTTTATGGGATTGGATTTTGCTTGGTCCTTGGGAAGAGCATGGTCATTTGCGGAAGGTTTGACTCATACTAGCGGGCTTGTGAAGTAGGCAATATTCACTCTAAAGACTACTTTCAAATATGTTCAGTGTTTAGTTTAGTAACAAATGAAAATATTACTATGTATTAAGGATATTCACATTCCCTGCATAAAAGACATTTCTGCATGCACATGAATATTTTGGTTAAGGTTTATTAATTGAGCATACAAATGTTCTGCACATTTGGAAATAGCGTATACTTGAAGCAAAAAAAATATTCAGTATTTCGTGGTCTCGCTATTTGCAGTGAGTGAGCAAACCGCAATTGTGTCCGTAAAACCTCAAAATATTTGTGGAGCAACAATGTACATGTAAATGCTCCATCTCCGCAAGAGTGCGTTAAGCAAGTCCGGGTTTGGGACAACAACCAATCTTGCTGATGACAGACTGAGCAGCTATTCGGTATTTAACAAATAAGAGGCGGTTCTCTGTGCTTAGCAGATTCTTTCACACGTGAAGAGCCGGAGATGTGCCTAGCGCGGGTGATTATTGAAGAACAAACCGATGAATCGTCAGTCAGGGCCAGTGGTGGCTTGTGCTTACACACGATAAAGCTCATTATCTGAAAAACCGTGCGAATTAGCAATCGACCATGAATGGGAAAATGATCCTGGAGTATACGTACCGCTAAAGTGACTCAATTGGAATAACTTTTTGCTATTCTCATTCGAAAAAGCGTCTCGATATTTATTCTGGAAAATGAAACACGCACTCCTGTAAACAAAAAAATAGTTTAGAACAAACCTACAATTATCTCACTTACATATATCGTTAAGTTTAACCGAACAAATCTTCTCGTGGTCCCCGCCAATTAGTCTCCCCTTCGCTAATGAGGACTAACCCATATGCAAAAATATCCTAGCCAATGGACGAAATTTATACCTCTATTCACTAAGTTTCTTGTAAATCATATCTGTCCGATGACAAGCTAGAACACTGAGACAATGCCGCAATTAGCACCCAGTTCGGTAATAAAATGTTCGATATCATAAAGACTGCATAAAACACCTCTATCTTGTATAAGACTTCATTGAATAGAAATGCCAGCGTACCTGTAAGTTCATCTAAGATGAAATGATTTAGAATATTGACCAGTTCTGTGCCCTAGATAACGTTGTCATCTATTCCGCATCATTCCGTTACGACTGTAGCAATGAGGCCTCGACGCGGTAGGGAGGCCGCATGACATGCAGCCCTTATATCGTCCTCGACTGGACCCGTAGGCTGACCAGCGATCGCAACACGAGGTCCTGAAGAGTAGTGGTAACACGTGGAAACGTAGGACCCGCGTGTACTTAAGTGGATATATGTCGGTCAGTAGAACGAACATATACAGTGCAACCATAAAAAAAACCAGACTAATTAAGTAAGCCTGAACTATGGGGCCACTGGAGGGACTATTATAAGCGAGCATTTCTTACAAGTTGATTTCAAGCTCTTTGACGTGAAACCGAACACCTGCGTTGTGACGAGATTTACTCACCGTACACGGAGTGTTCAGTAACATACCCTTCCTTTGCTAAATTACGGAAGGCCAGATACAAATTACGGTCAGCTACTCGTAGGAAGCGTAAGTTGAAAACGGAGCTCATGGGGTGAACTGCAGGGCGGGCGAAAGCATGACCTGCGAGATTAGTCTGCGCGTGCTGTACCACGCGCCACCGGATCTCAGGCTACCGAATGGTAAGGCAACGCCTACTACGCAATGGTGGCCCCGTGGGCCCGCCTGTTGCTGCGGGTAGGCTGGGCAGCGGTTTCATGCGTAACATGGTAAAAGTATCCAGTCAACTACCATGAAATGGAACCTGGGTGCGTTTCAAATTTTGGCGGACCCAAAGTTTGCCAGCGACGCCGGAAGGCCGTAGTGCAAGTCGATGCTGCTTCAGTTCCTGACTAGCGGGCACATAAAGCTTCGAGGAGACTTGAAACCTGCAGCTAAGGCAGCTATGGTGTAGCGAGCAGAAGACAGACGAGTGGTGTTATGGAGCTGAGGTGGGCTGCGGAGTGAAGGGAGTGAACGAGCTATACCTCATCGAATAAACGGCCCATTGATGGAAGCGAGGGTAAAAGCGTAACTTCAAGTGCTTTCCGAAAACGAGTGCTAACCGACGCCGGCAGGAATGTGTGCGAGTCGTCCTACAGCTGAGGTCTAAGAAGCCGCATTTCTCTTGCAAATTATATGGCATGTTAAACTGATGAAAAAAAAAACATCGTTCTTAGAGATATTTACTTAGTCTTAGCACTTGACGTGACATCAAGTAATGGACGTAAAGGGGAATTAGGTGTGAAGACGTGATGACGCTTTGCCTCTCTGAAAGATCGGTTGGAGAGATTTGCATCAAGTCAGAAAAACACAATAAAGGAGTGCTCGGTTATATCTTACCTCAAGTGTCTCGAGGGTAGTGTGCTTACGGACGACGTTCGCAAGGGCGTCGCCTGCTCGGGCCACGAGGAGGGGTCTCTGCAACCACATACTCTTCAACGAGCGGTTGCGGGCCAAGTAGTCTAGGAATGTGGCAGCATCATCGTTTTCGACCTGTGAATGAAAGCCAAAGCGCGCCTGTCCAGAAGGAAATTTCGCGCAACACGCGGGAAGACCACAGAATAGAATCGAATAGTCTGCTATTCAACACGGTGCAAAACCTCGCTATTTGAAATTAAAGAATATTTGTCCGATACGTTGAAGGAAAACAAGAATGAAGACCGATTCCGGTGCAGGAGAACCGCGGTTGTAGTGCAAGCGATCGCGTTAGTGAAAAAGCATAAAATAAGTCATATTCTGAATAGTTAGCCGTCGTTGAATAACTATATGTCCTTGGGCAGACTACGAGTTCTTAGTGTATTTAGACAAATCTACTTATGCAGAAAATCTCACCATGTTTTGGTTCGTTCGAAACGACATGCGGTGCTCTATTGCCCTTAACGCATTAATCGAGCACTGCATTCGTGCTTGTACTAGGGACGTGCTGTTATTTTATTCACACCCACTTTAATGTTATCGCGTCCAATTTCTGTACATGGCTTTGATTTGCAATTGTCGTTTCAAATACTATTCATTTGTCAACATCATCAATAAATAATGCCTTTATTTGCCATAATCCATGAAGCTTTCGATGCGACATTTTTTTTAGTTATCGGGGTTACCCGATAACTAAAAAACCCAAGCGACTATTTCCCAAGTTACCCAAGTGTATTTCCGAGTTACCCAAGCGACTATTTCCACGAGACAACGAGTCAATTCTGTATTTTGCGGCAATGCAAAATTAATTTTACTTTATTTGCCTCGGGAAATAAGAAGTGAACTTCTGAATCGGGAGGAAGCAGGCACCCTGACGCCGCCGGCCCCTCGATCATCGTTACGCCAAGATACCGGGTCGCTCAGTGCTATTTACTTGAAATGTAGAGAAGCAGTGCGAATGTGCGAGCTCCACGAGCCTCGGCCCACCAAGGAATACCCGTGTTTAGGGCAGTTATCCATGCACATCTCCCCACAAGAGTCGTACAAGGTCAACCGCCCGCGCTGAATAACCGAATGTGAGCATTGACTTCCAGGTTAGAACAGCGTCACCGCCACCACGATGAAAAAGTATCACGAAAGACGATGAAACTTTACAAGCTTTAAGGTAAGCCTTATAACGTCCTCGCCACACAAGCACGACTGAATAACTCGAGCAACATTACTTTCCACTGCAGCGAACTGAACTGGAGCAGCGGAGCAGCGAGAGTTTTCTTTGGAAATCAAGCAGCTGTCGACATATAGTTCAACCACTTGGAATAATTTAGCCCACGCAAACGCGAATACATTTTTATTCGGCGCTGCAAGCAATGAAAAAGCCATTCCTAACTTATACGATCAGCGCTGGCCACAAGAATGTTGCAGTCGGAACCAACCTCTGTGGTCGGAGCAGGTAGCAAACAGATTTTTCTGCGCGCGCACGCACTTTTCCGATTTTGCGAAGAGTTCACGACAGCGGGTGCACGGTCGCAATAGCGTTGCAAATCGACCGCAGCAAAGATGCCGAATGCAAATGAACGAAGCAAACTGGCTGCTACATTCGCCTGTTCAGCCGGTAAGCTTACAATAACATTGCAGTGCAGAGCTAACCGATAAACGAAAGCTACAAGTACGCTGCCTCTGGAATATTAACCAATGTTTCACATAGTCCAGTGAATATAGCGGCTGTCACAGCGGCTGGGACAGCCGTGTATGCGGCCGCCATGGCCACTGTAAACAAGTGAGCACAGGTCGATCAGAAGAAGCTCAATCGTGACCGCTGCCAACTGAACACATGACGCCCATGGCAATGGTGCTGAAAAATGCCCACACGTGGGAGGCTGCAATTTCGGTTGGTTGCCGCAGCTCCTACACTCGGATAATTGAGCTGTGCTGAATCGTGTCCTGCGCTTCATTGAAGCAATGCTTGCTAGCGGCAACATTTCGGCTGTCGTATTCTGTATTTTTCACCTTGTGTAGATTTCACCTACTGAAATCCGCAGCAGAGGGGGACGCGTGTAAACGATCTTTATTGCTATTGTTCTGAGGCATCAGCTTCTCTGTGCATGAAAATTTTCCTACGCTATAGGAAGGCGACTCGTCGGGGAGTCGTTACATGGTATTAGAGAAAGAAAGACCATCTACAAAACAGGATGACAAATATTGAGCGCAGTACTCCAGTCGCCTTGCCAAGAATAATGTTCGTCAATAGGACGATTTGCGATGGCGCATTGTGTATGATGTCTTAAAGTATATATCAGTTCCTGCATCCGGCCCGCGTACGCAGGCTTAAGGTAGAGAACGTGTTACCTATTTGTTTTTTGCGTACATGTGCAAATATTTTACTTCGATAGCATGCGATGTCCAGACACCCACGAGAGCGCAATTTCGCTTTCGTGTAGTTATTTATTTTCTGTTATTTTGATCACCTCACGTCATAAGGAAATCCTCATTATCTTATGCGTACCTTGCCGACCATAGAATGCCATTTAACCGCTTAACACTAGATAACATCCATCCCTTTAACAAACTATTCTCCAGCCTCATGGAGGCCTATAGTCGTAATTTAGTAGGAATTCAGTGAGCGTTATATCACACATACAATCACTGAAACCGCAGTGAATGACTTAGCACTCCGAGTGTCCGTGAAAAATTAAACGTCAAGTGTGCGGCGCACGACAGTTTCTGCGCTGTGATCGGGGGCTGGTGGGGAATCGCGGCGATGTTTGGGAATTGAAACCGCCTCGTCGTTTTCAAGAGCGGTGTACTGTTGGCAACAGTCAACATAGAGGAAAAATAAATTAGTTGCGTAGAGCGAGCTTGCACTGCGCTTTATTTCTGAATGAAGCATGAAACTATCTGAAAACTATAGCACAATTACACCTTCGCTGGCACCGGAATTCTTCGTTAGGAACTAAGAATAGCTGCGCCACATGGAAGGCGAAGTGTCATGGGCAGTTTGTTACAGAAACGCATCTGATACATTTAAGGCACTAACAGGCAAAGCAGGAAATACTGTACATGAAATGTATTAGTTCATATCTTCATGTTACTCAAATGAAGTAACAAGTGAAATATTGAAGCGTTCCATTAAAAAACTAAGCAAGATACAGCAGATCAATACTTCGCTGAACAGCTGGTGTAACGTAAATGTAGGGTCAAAAACTGGCATGTGGTCCTAGCTGTGACAAGATCGATGTGTAATTGAGATGCACCTTGATGTAGGTGCATAAATGAAAGAATGGAAAGACAGGCTAATATTTGAATTTTTCTGGTTTTTGCAGATAGTGGTGTGACACTATTGTTGAACTTCCAGCTAAACGGTTGACTATGACCGTCGTTGTTTTCATAGACGAGCGGAACCATCCAAGGTCTGACGTTATATGGATGAAATGAACAACTTGCTAATAAAGGAATGCACGATTGAGACCTGCGAGTACCGTCATGCAACTAGGGGTTGGCAGGCACAGAGACGAGCACACAAACTAGTCTTGTACTCTCAATTTAAAAGCTATTCGCTTCGCTAGAGGTGGCGAAAGAAAAGGAAATTGTGTAGCGGTTACGCTGCTACGAATATTTGACCTCGGTTTTTAGAGAGCTTTAGAATAGGGGTCCGAATATTTTGGGGGGCAGAAAGCTTTGCGGGTTTTAGCGTTGGGGCACGCAGGGTTGAGGAGGTAAAGAGTAGGGCTTTGCGTTTGCGGATAGAGTCTTGCGCTGGCAGCGCTACTGTGCCGTGAATGAGAAGCTATAAATAATAAAATGCAATATACTATTTTACGATAAGGAGTATTGACTAGCGTTTCCTCGTTTAATTAGACTTGAGGTTATTGTATTAGCAGCAAGCAATTTGCTGCGCTTAGTTTTGATTAACGAAACTTATGTGCCTCCACAGGCCAAGTTAAGCCATTTAGGCCTACGAGCCATGAAATTGAGAATCGAACTCTGAATCAGTGGCGTTTACCAAATCAACATTCATTACACAAGTTAGTTGATAGAAAGTGATTACCGCAGTCACTTCTAGCTTATGAACTTCGCGCGTAAACGCGAATCTAGTCCAGTTTTGTGCTGGGTTTGAGCTGCCGCTTTGATGGGTGCAGCCATGTTGCTTGACGCAAGGCTTTTGGGGCAGCTTTAGGGGTTCCCGCTAAATCTGACATGGCGTGCCTGACGCAAAACCTAAACGCACTGTGCGCCTCAGGCATGCGCAGTGGCTTCAATACCGTTTCTTTGGAGCCCTTATTCTAAAACTTGTCCGTTATACACTTGGAGGTGGAAATGCCAGATTCTTTTGGCACTACAGCGCTTTGGGTTGAATATCCGTGTGAACTGAAAGACTGGCTTGAAATTTGGCTGATGCGGCAGTTGAGTGGTACATAGTGCCAGTGTAGCAAGTAGATAGTGCCAGCTCCGAAAGTTCAATGGCCGGGTGAAACATTGCGCCTGAATTGTGTAATCACGCGCGAAAGCCTTCTCTCAAATTTATCCCCAGAAGATGAACCAGAACACAACTGGTGTTGCCAGCTTTCTGGCTCGAGATAAACATTGCGTCATGGTGCACAGACAAGAAAAAAGTTTCCGGTCACTACCAAAGTCAAAAGTTCTTTCGGATAAAGGTGCGCCGTAATCAACTTCGGACTGGGTGAGTGAATCGAGAGCTGTTTGTTTCTGAATATGCTACAGGACCATACGAGTTGGCACACTTGATTACGACGCAACGTAACGATGCAGCATGCCAGTGAGTAACAATTCAAAAGCATAGAGGCATCTAAATTCAAGTAGAGCATAGCGCGAAACAAAAAAGTTGCAAGAATGGTTACTGAGACGTCGTCCACGGTGAGATGGATAAGCGAAGTGGTATCTTCCATGAAGCGTCCCAGCGTTAGCGCAATTTCTCTGTCGAAGAACACACGCATTAGGAGCAGCTTGCGAAGAGATGCCAGGGCAGCCAGCGAGCGAGACCATATGATGGCTGTCGCAGGAGGTACCTGGAAGAATAGATTGGTGACAGGATTGATTGAACAGAAAAACAACGTAATTTTATGCACCGATGGACTTCACAAAAAATGAAAATATGGGGTTTTACGTGCCAAAACCACTTTATGATTATGAGGCACGCCGTAGTGGGTGACTCCGGAAATTTCGGCCACCTGGGGTTCTTTAACGTGCATATGAAATCTAAGTACACGGGCGATGGTGTTCACGCTGCTGCGACAGAAATGAACAGAGGTGAAACAAGTTCGAGTGAATTTGACACGTGACGGCAGTAAAACGTCAATCCGTAACCACCATCGAACTAAAGCTTCAGCTCACATCTAAATCCGCGAGATTATGTTGTAAACCACACGGAGCTAGCTTGTAGTGTTAGCGCTGACAGCTAGGTTAATCGGAACTCATTCAGCATTTCCCCCGCTGCGTATCAGCCCATATGTTGCTCCAAAACCGCTCTTCGTAACAGTTGTTCACACGGGAGCACACGGGAGTTGTTCTGTTTGCGTGCTCAGCGAATGAGCAGCAGGGCCTATGTGATCTTCAACAGAATAGCCTAGGACAAAACGCTGAAATACACATGTGTGAGCATGCGCCGCAATCGCTCCTCTCGCATAGGCATCAGTCACACGACGCGGGCCGTCGCGGCCAGCGCTAAATGGCTCGTTACTTCTGTCATCCACCGGTCACGCTCACCTGGCCGCGCATATGGGCGTCGTCGGAGTGCAACTCGAAGTGGTCGAGCTCCCCGGCGCGGGTCTTAATGGCGTCCCAGAATACCATGGGTTCGACTCTGTTGATAGCCGCGTCCAACACGACGCGTAGGACGCATCTGTGGGCAAAAACGGACTGTCAGAGCCGACACTGAATTGCCGAACGAATTAGACAGTCGTGAATGCACTCGGCCTGACCTATAGTTTAGCAAGACGCATCGAAACAAAATCGAAACTTGCCGGAAAGACTGCTTTCCTCAGACCGGCCACCCATCGCAGTAGACGATGCACGATTAAGGGTTCAGTTTTTTTTTTGTATAACCCGAATAAGATATATACGCAGAACCCACGCACTGCGGGAATCAAAGCTACGCGAGGCATATTGTAGGTACTGGCTATCGGCGTAGTCTGGGGTTCTTCGAATGGTTATCGGAAGGGCGAACGCGCTTGTTTAAAGCAAGCAGGTGTGGTTGACGGGAGACTTGCTACGGAGGCAAGACTACTATGAAAGTATGACGTCGACAGCATACAAAAGTTTACACTTTGTTTCTGCGCGAAGAAACTTGCGATGATTGCGACCTGAGTCGGTCACTAAAACGGTAAAATGCAGAGATTTAGATTTTGCTCACGCAAATAAGATTTGGCTGCCCATGGGGACACAAACAGCAACCCACGGCTGCGTTTTCAAGCGACGCTTGTATTGCCTCACTCGTGTGGGCATCGGTGTTGGTGCTGCCGTACGAAAAAACCCATATCGCGCGAAAATTTTAATTGCTTGAAGGGTATCGAGACCACCTCACTCATCCCGATTCAGCCACTGTCGCTTCTTACGCGAGGTTTAAAGCGGGGTTTTATAAGCATGAAGTAGACGCAGCGCAACGCACGAGCCAATCACAGGCGTCCCCTCCATCCGGAGGAGGAAAAGGGGTGTGATCGCGTGTGCGCTCGACTCGCGCCCGCCGTTTTCCGTTCATTCAGGCTCGGCAGTTAGGCGGGGATGCTGAGATTGGTTCTTTCCGTCTAAGAGCAGGCGGCATTGAAGGAGCTGCAACGGGAGCGGGCCGCGCGTCATGCGTTCGGCGGAAGAACAGGCAGAGTTGGATGAACGCAGGCGGGAACTCCCTCGAGGAAGGGCTCGTCGTCGACGTGCCGACCACGCCGTGAGAGCGCGAAGCCGAGGCGTAACGACAACGAAGAGCCGCTGATTCCAAGCTTCACTTGCACCCCTCTGCACAGTAGTGGAAGGACGGTCAAAATTTCTTTTGTACTCCCTTGGAGTTCCTTTTTAAACCCGGCAATTTTCATACCCCAACTTTGCATATGCAAGTACTAGAACTCACAAATGTAACGCAGCATTTTCGTAGCGTTACCTGCTACGAAGAAATGACTAATAAATTGGAGCCAATACCGAAAGCGGTGCAGTATACTCAAAGCTTTAGTTGTTATGAGGCAAGAATATGAGAAACCGAAACAATGTAGGGGCAAGTGTGTGGCCGAATGCAAGCCAGCGCGGGCTCACGTGCCCTTGCTAGTGCCCTGTGACGCGACGCACCCGCCAGTGGTGTAAATGAGCTCGTTGATTTTGGTACGAGAGAAGCATGAATGCGACGGTGGTTTCACTTATAAAAAATTTGGAGAACCTTAAGCTTCGCCTTTAACAGTGGAACGCTATGGCATTCAAAGATCCTTGACTGTTTCCTGGCAACTGTAGGTGATGTAACCATAATGTTTACCGGAAAACAATGGCGGTGAGCGCTACGCACGAAGGTGAGCTTTCTGGTAGAAACGTGGCCTCTTGCCTGGGCTGCGCATGCGCGCGCCATCTGGATGGTGTTGAAAGGAATCGAGCGGGAATGGTATAAACGCTGGAAAGGGGGTTTGTGTTGAAATATCCGCCTAACACAGTTACCGTGTGTTCGTATAGTAAAACTGCAGTCCAACGCCATCATGTCTGTAGGCTGTGTCTAAGCCACACTTTACAATTTTTCTGACGCATCTTACTTTGAGAAATTCAATCAGTTTGCTAACACCTTTGCTCTACACGGGGGCCCTGCGTGGTATGAGTGCTTCGGAACAATTTTTCCCTCACGAGACTCCCGGTGTCGGGGTCTGGCGCCGGATTTCCTGCGACAAGGGAGGATAGCGGTTACGCCACATCGCACAATGAGTGCGATGGTGGCGTAACGTTGAGAGCATCGGGATGCTCTGCGCGACTCCCGCACTTCTGCTGTTGCGATTTTGATATTTTACGTGCCAAGATGATGATCCGATTATGCGCTACGCAGTAGGGGAGGCTCCCGAATAATTTGCGCCACCTGACTTTATAACGTGAACCCAATGCACCGGGCGGTTTTTTCACTTTCTCCTCGGCGAAGTGCTGTCACGACAACTAGATTTTATCCAGTGCCCTCGTGCGTAGCAGTGTAACGTAGTTGAGCTAAGCTTCCACGGCGAATGACACGAGTTTCCTTTCTATGAAACGAGCGGAGACATGAGCCTACCTGCCACAAGGTTTCCGATTAGCCAAACAATGCTTCGCTTTAACGAAATAGTTATGCCGAAAGTTTCATAGAAATATTGTTTTGACCGAAAATGGTTCGTGAAAGAAGCTGCCGGAGATCGAAAGGGCAACCCGTTCGCTGCGGCGTGTCCGCGTGCACTCCGATGAAAGGAGTCCGGAAACGCGAGACTCTTCTCGCCCAACGAGAAATTATCTTGTCCGTACTCTGGTAAAACAATTGGTAGTGACACCTAGTGACCACTTTCTCCAACTACAGGGGTTTTAAGAATTGCAATGGGGCACGAATATTTCTAACTATAGCGAAAAATTACAGACCACGATAGAAGAGGAAGAGGCACATCTGCGATCGCTACTGGCACCTCCTCTATTGCGTTGCGCACATTTTGTACCGTTTAAAATGGGCAACCTATACTTGAATTTGCCTACCCCACCCATGAATGTTCTTATACAAAGAAAACTTCGATTACGTTAACTACTGACAAGCTTAACGGTTATCTCTTAGCAGCGTTGAACTAGCAGTTCAGTAGGGTATGCTGGCTCACTGCAGTGTTAACTTAAGGCTCTTTGGTTACAGTTCGTCACAAGATGTCGCTGCTAAGGGCGTTACTGCCGTAATCTTCCGGTTACCTGGTACTTTTGCAAGTGGTAATGCTTTTACGGGCAAGCTAAAGTAATTTAATTTGTTAATTTGAGTCAGATTCCCGCCACAATGCGGCCGAAGCGAGACGCAAGGATGGACGTGTTCCACAGAGTCATCGAGGTAGGAGCTCGGTTTTTGCAATCTTGCGATGGAGGGTTTCGGAAAGCTCCGAGATAATAGCGCGAGGTGATGTGCGTACTCGAGTATTGCACTGCGCACCACTCGTTGGAAATGTAGACACGTAAGGTTACAAATAAGTTGACATTTAATTCGGGTGCCAATAATAGATTTTCTTAATTTGCGTTCACTGTAACCGCTATATGTCGTTTTGCCTTTGTTATTTAGGCTGCTTCTCACAACTTTTTAGCATGCGTACTGCGTGAGAGTAAGTGTCAGAGAGCAGGACGTGCAGTCATGCGACGCGCTTGAGTGTCAACACTAGTGAAGAAAAGATGGATGGAGAAGTTCAGGAAAATCAAAACGAGAACTTGTTTACATACCCGCACCGGAAGATTTGCGGTATGTGCAATGAGCAGCAGTGCGATCCAGCGATCCAGTTTTAGAACTGTCTCGTGCTTATTTATACATCACTTGTGCCTTCATTGAGCAGACATACAACACGGCGAGGTAGGGATAGCATAATAAAGCTGCAGGTTCCAAAGCGACAACGCGAATAGCCTTATCTTGTAACGCAAAGTTTACAAAAAAAAACAAGGCTAATACTGCCTAGCCAACCATATTCTACATGAAAACTGATCGCAACGCGGCCGACGTAAGAAAGATTTTAATTTAGTAGTGCTAAAGTCTAACGTACGTTTGGAATACGAGTCATAGAGTCACGAATATTTCTGGCAAGCTTTTGTCGTATCGAAACAGACCATTGCATCGTGTCTGAGGGTCTAGGCAAGAGCCCTCGTCAGCCAGAGAGGCTAGGCCAGAGGCCACATGCACAAATGTTTCTTCGCAGTGCCTGTTTAGCCACTCAGCATAACGAATCATCAAGTGCGGAAGGCGCAACGCTGCCCGAAAAAGAAAACACAAAAGAAGAAAAGTGGAGCTCGACACCTCGGTTCGTTCCTCGGCTCTGGTATGAAAGGCCGCGAACTAAGACCGCTTTGGAATCCATCTGGAGGCAGAGCGTGTCTACGATGACAGGAACGCTTGCCTGTTGGAGGCATCGTAGCAGGAATGTTAATTCAGTGCTGGGCAGTGTCGAAGATATATGCATCGTATATGCTTTCTTAGATACAATTTGGGCATCTTGTATTTGTATTATACGTCTGGCAAATTTTCTTGATTTCTTAGTTCTTACTAAGAAATGATACTTACTAAGCCATGATACTTGCTCGCAGCCAACGTACTGTGCCGCGTACATACATCAATGCGTGCGGCTTCTATGGCTCAAATTCTGATGACGCTATAGCGTTGTTATCGAAGTTCCTTTTGGATGGTGCTTTGTTACGAAGTCTGAGCAATGCAAGAAGGGATTTGCCTTGCGCCTAGTTGCTTTCACTCAGTGATTTGAAGGATCTCGTGGATGTGTGCGACTGTTGTGAAGCAATGCCTGCGTACCGCAGCTTCCGGGAGAATTGCGCATAAGGCGGCTATCTTGCCAACGCGATTGTTGCTTGCAAGCGCCAATTTTTTCACTACATTACATGAAACGTTCTTGAGCTGCAGAAGTTCTCTCGCAGGAGAAACTTCTTCAAATTATTGTCCGTTAATGAATACGTCGCTAGCGAATGGTTTATTCCAGCAGATAAGTTGAATACGAAAGGTCATGGCAGCTTTATATGCTCTGTATACACGATGCGTCACAAGAAATGTCTCTACAAGCGCTGCTGCTGCTTTATACTATTCCGGTGATCTGGTATAGCACAAACTGAATAGGTTTACGGACAAGGTAAAACTGTACAGCCGCACTTGAACCATCGTGCAGAGCCTGCCTAGTGACGTTCTTGTGATTCGATGGCGACCTGCAAGCTGGTCGGCAAGCGGGGCAGTGACTCTCATCAATTACAAAAGCGACAAGCAAAAACCGCTGACAGCGCAGCGTATAAAGAGCTGTCATTTTAAGCAGCTAAACCAAGCTCGAGAAATTGTTTCGGAAAGGAAGTATTATAATTTCAGCAAAAAAATTGACATTGACAGACATTACTTAAATAAAAGCTTGATTGGAGTTAAAAATTTGCAAGCAATATTTTTGCGCAAAAGGTTTGCTGCTACATTGTAGACATCTATAATAAGAAATTTGCGAATATAGTGAAGTGTCTTGAGACAAATGTAAGGTATCGTATCCGATACAATAATTGCGGTAGGATCTTGCATTTGTATCTCAAGTACTTGTTTCTCAAGCATCGTGTATCGCATCATGATAGAATTACTAAACATTCTTTGACCAGCCCTCTTAGAATTTTGTATAACCTCCAATATTAAACGGATTTCTGAAAATTCAGAAAAATGCTCCTTCAACGGCGTTTTACAGCTTCATGTGTAACCCACATTTACAATTGAGACTGGTGTGGGACCCTTTAAGTAAATAGTCAACAACCTGGCACACGCTTCTCCTCAAGTGCTGTTTATAGGCTGATAAAGTGAACAGACTTGTGGCTTTGCCAGCATTACTTCAGTGGTACATACTACGCGATGATAACCCATTTAGCCAGTGAGATTTCTTTCCAGCTGGCCTGTAGCTGCTGGTGCAGAGCGTTGGTAGCAACACAATAGACTACGCATTCCTATTAGGATATTCATTTGACCAGGAGGCAATTTTTTTCATATGCATTGTGATTCAACAAAACGCCAGGAGATGTCACCAACAGCTTTGCTGCTGCCGTCCACGACTTCGGTAGCTCGCGAATGGCAAGAAGCGTTTACGGAGAAGCGATAGGTCTCCAATGGCGTAGGAGAGAATCAGTTCCTCACTGTATAGAGGCTATCATTTGCATCGCTGAATGCTCGTACACTAAGTGCGTGCGCCACCGTTACCGCTTGGTCGACCTGCTGAGCGAGCACGCTTGACAACATCCCAATATGCCCACGTGAACGTTGTGGAAAGGAGAAACCTTCACTTCTTGCTAAACCCGGAGGACGCTCAGGCCATGGCTCGAGCGTCGCACCTCAATCAGCCATATAGTATATTATTCGACCTGTGTACTCAGAAGCACGTCAACTTATGTAGTCAGCTTCATGTGAACGTTAGTAATCTTAGGTTTAAGATTTTGCCTTCGTGCCCTGTGAGGAGGAGCACCGTCACAAATGTAGAGCGACAACCTGCGCCCCTCCACCCCCCTTCCTACCTTTCTTATTCGCACACAAAGCACAAAGGGACCTTCTTGCTAACCTGTGCTGTCGCAGGAGCAAGTGCATCAGCAGGGAAACTCGCAGCACGTCCGGGAGTGTTGGCGCGCTGGTGTCTGGCCAGGCGTACCCCTGGAGGGTGAGTTCGCCCCACTTGTGCTCACATAGCTCGAAGAAGCCCTTGGCGAGCGTTCGATTCCACGGATCCAGCTCGGCGATGATCCAGCAGGGCTTCTGGTCAGGCTCCCAGGTGCAGGAACGCTGGTAGCTCTCGTCGTCAACTCCGCCGTTGCCGCCATCGTCACCCCCGTCGCCGTCATCATCGTCGTCAGGGTCATTGCCTTTGGCACCCTTACGACCGCGACCCTTGCCACGACCACGAGGGGCTACATAGATAGAAAGATGTAGAGTTTTAATCTGTCCGCAAGCTGATCAGCATTGCGGATTTCCGGGTTCCTGAACGAGTGAAAGAGTGGTCGGGTTGGTGGCGCCGCGTGATGACCGAGAGCGTAACCAGAGAAACTTACTGATGCAACCAAATGCATTCTGCTTCACGGCTGGTATGAATTTTCGGCAGCGGCATTATGCTGAGCAGTTCACATTCTTAAGTGCTTTCGGCAAGAGCATCAAAAGATGTATATAAGGCACGGTGGTGAGACGAAGCCTCACGAGACCTTGCTAATAGCGTCCGGTAAAGAGGCATTATACAGAAGCACCACTAAAGAAAACTAAATACTAAAAGAAACACTAAAAGTAATAATGACAGGAAAGTGACAGACGGTTCTTTATAGAGGGTATTTTGAGGCGCCCGCCCACAGCGTGGTTCTGAGACTGCTCACGTGGGGACAAGTGAAATGAGTCGGCGGTCACAGTGACAAGATCTGCAGCGCGAAAAATCTCAAAAACCTTCGCGCAGGCGCAGATAGGCCAAAACCACCTTGAGGGAAGGAATTGTTGGGCACCAGTGGGTACGCGTTCTCCGATTGCTTCATTCACCCGTTAACCTGTATATATTCATCTGTCAAACTGCACGTCAACGTGCAACCTTTCAATATGGCGCGCTCTTGTCCTCACTCTTGATAGCTAACTCGTCTTAACCTAAGTGGCATGCATACGGTCCTTTATCCTTTTCTTTCTAGAGGAGACTGGCGTTGATATAGAAGCATGTGGTTATGTTTGGAGAGAATTACGAAAATGCAACGCGTCCAGAAAATTTAGAAATGCTGAGGAGGTGTAGCCCTACATATATTCCGATAAAACGCGTATTTGCAGATCCTGCAGTGACGCCAATGCCAGCACCTGAAAGCCTCACATGGGCATGCAAAGACTCTTTCATGACGGGACAAAGGAGGTCGCAATGCCTGCGGGCGGGTGAACCATGGACCGTGGGACAGGCGCGAATCCGGAAGTTCACAGCCATGGTGAAATAAATACAATACAAACGCATAGACACGTCCGCAAACAGCAAGATAGACAAGCTTATTTTAATAAAGGAAGGCATCTGCAAACAAAGCCTCGATTACCCGATTTGCCGCCGCGTTTCTTGGAACCACGAGAAGGCCCTCCCCGGGATGTTGATGGACCTCCACGGGAAGCTGATGGAGCCTCAGACCTTTTGGAAGGCTTCGCTTTTCCGCCTCCTAAAGCGCGGCGGAATTCGCTGTTGAATATGCCAGTGACTTCGTTCACCGTCGGTCGAGTCAGTCTGCAGAGGCTCTGTAGCAATGCCATGTATTCCGGAGACAGGACATTGCCGCCTTCTTCCTGCTTTGGCGCACTGGCCATCTGTAACGCGCAAAGTGCGGTAGAAATTCTGTAAGCAGTAATGGCCCAGCGTCTCTTTCCGTGAGCCAGCATTCCGTAGTTTCTACCTACTTCCCGCGAAACACGATCGGTACAGGCGATTTCTGAAGTGCATAAGTACCGCAAACACAAATCCACTTTACGAGGAATATAGATGCAGGGCCCATATGTGGACTCCAAAGGGCTAGATTATCGCCTCCAAAGAGGTGAAAAACGACACATTTCTTTTATTCTTTGCCGCAATTGTATTGAATGTTTCCAACCACGGTTCGGGAAAGTTCGCAACGAGGTGGTGGCGCCTACTTTAGAGATTCATATTGTGGTAGATAAATAAGGTTATAGATTATTTGCGTGTAATAAGCAAACGAAACAAGAAAATGAGGATAGGTGCAGCATGTTGTAGAAGGTTTGAAAACAAGCGCGCGCAACAGCACCTGCATAAAACAATGCAGAATAGTAATTTGAAACCCTAAAAATTAAATTAGGGTGTTGTACGTGCCAAAATCACGATCTCATGAGGCACGACGTAGTGGAGAACTTAGGAATAATTTGGACTACATGGGCTTCTTGTGCGTGCACCTAAATCTAAGTACAGAGGTACTTGCTGCCCCATCGAAATGCGGCCACCGTGGCCTGCATTTGATGACCCGACCTGTGCTTAGCAGCCTAACACCACATCCACTAAGAGACCACGACGGTTATAGAAGAAGCTGTGACGTAATCTTCGATACTTACAGCCAATGAGACAGTTTGATGGACGAGTTGTTGTACCATTCTTTTTGAATAGATGAAACCTAATAGAGATATGCGAGCCTTAGCAGTGAAGGCAAAAGCGCAGTTGAGTAGCCCTCGTGAACAAACATACGCCTTTAGATGACAGAATCGTACATGCAGGAGAACTTGGGGGGAGCGGGAACTGAAATTTATCACCACGCCGATAAGTTCACTAAACATTGTGTCCGGCATATCGTTAAGACCTGTATATGCAGTATACCACATCAAGCGCCATCAACCCATCAGCCCCAGCAACAAGGACAGAAAATGAAAGGAGACGCAGAGATAAGAGACTGACCGACAGCGCAGAACCACGCGGCATTCGCATGTAAAATTTAACATTGATAGAAGCTCAAGCACTTGAAGCATAATAACATGAAGCAGAGATGGCACTGGCAGGAAGTTATCAAGAACGATTTCCATTATACGAGTAGAAAAGGAAGTGACGCTTAACTAAGATACATAAAGTTCTTATACAGGGTTTCCAAGCTAAATTTAGCCAAAGTTTAAAAATATGCCGCTGTACTCTAAGGCAACGCGTCGAAATGCATGTTGCCGACTTTTGCATGGAGTAAGGCGTGCTATATTTTGTATTCTGCTTAATTGTACAATTAGTCTCGATTAACCAACTGCTGAAGCAACGAAGTTAGGCAAACGATTAAAATTAGAAAGTTTTTGGGCGGTTTGCAAAACGTCTGAGTAAACAGGCTCTAACTGTATATCTGTTAGGTATTAGTGCTTTTCCGCTTATTGCAGATTCTCACAAAATAAAAATACCACGTGACATGCCCTTTTGCGCGCCGTAATTGCAGCGCTCCCAAACGTTCCGCGTACAAACGAACGTAGCATCTAGCAGAGTGTGCTGACACTTAAAGGGTGACAGGAAAGCGACGCAGGTGCTGTAATTGCGAATTATACGAGCGATCTGCTTTCCTAGCAGCGATTTATGATACCAGTAAGCAGATACGCTCAGAAAATGTGCTTGTGTGCGCTGGAAGGCAAGGAAAATGTTAAATAGAACTGTAAGATTTTGGTGAACGGTTTCTGCTAGGCGGAAGGGTCATGTGGCTAACTGATGACGCATAGCACAAGCACAGCAAGGGAAAGGTTTCTGGTCATTAGCCATGTACCTTCTACATGCGGTGGCGAAATGGAAAGCAAAACGAAAACGCTAAGTGCCAACAGAAACGCAGCGGCTCGAGAAAGAGCGGTGACATATTTATGCAGTGCCGATGCAGCACGATAGTTTACTGCGACAGAAGTTAATCCGAACACCTCATATAACAGCAGAGAAGGAATTGGGCGACATTGAGCATAAGATAGGAAGATATTCCTATAGTGCAGGCAATTGCTATTTTTTTAGAACAGGCACTCCAACCAGCCTGCCGCAACAGGCTGGTTTCGCTTTTGGATTGAGGCCAGCAATTCCTGCGCCTAAGCGACTTAGTGCGACTCCGCTGCCTTATTGTATCGAACCAGCGTTGCTTAGAAATGTAAAAAGATGTTATAGAATGTGCTATGAATGACGCCCGAAAACCTGTTGCAGGCGCGCACATCGATGGCCCTTTAGTGGGTTGCTATCTCGGTATTTGAGAACGAACACAAAACGTTACAAATTGACACGTGTACTTATCTTTATCGGGCCACCATGTTTCGCCGCCTGACAAATGTTATTGCACAGCGCGGGACGCGCCTGGATATATATGAAATTTCTGAAAAGTTATTGATGCTTCTATCCCATGTCTGTTGTCGCCGAACCTTCTGTTATCCGATTTCATCGCCTGACGCGAATGGTGTAGAACTTTGTGGAAGGCGCGCGGATACCAACTATTAGTCTGGAACATTCGACGACTGCTGTATAAAAGCCGACGCGCTTGACCCGCTGATCAGATGTTAGACGATCGCCGACCGTGTTCGCCGCTATCTTTGTGCTATAAGTGTAGCCTGTTTTTTGGGCACAGGTTCGACCAATAAAAGTTTTGTCCTTCACAGTATTGCTACTGTGTTCGTCAACCTCACCACCACGTCACAATATCTCCTGTATGGTCGCATTAAGTCCCAGAAGAACGATAACAAAAAGTTGTGCGGTAAATGTGCAATACGTAACGAAGATGTAACAATTGCAAAGGAAATGTTCATCTTTAGCGCAAGGTGGACAAAGCGTTCATCACGCGCTAGTATTCAAGAATGTTGCACAGAAGTTCAGTGACAGAAGTTCCACACTTGCGCAGAAAGCTCACACCGCCATAGTGATAGGGAACGCTGCCCCTACTCTGCTGCCTGCACAGTTGACCAAGTTGAACGTCCGTGTTGTCTTTATGAGTCTCTCTTGTGTGTGTTTTAACTTGCGGCAAAAAAGCAGGTCTTTTAGCAATCGCCAATTAGGCCAACTGTCAACCAAAGGACCAGGCAGGATTCCGTAAAGGCTACTCAACAATAGACCATATTCACACTATCAATCAGGTGATAGAGAAATGTGCGGAATATAACCAAGCCTTATATATAGCTTTCATTGATTACGAGAAAGCGTTTGATTCTGTCAAAACCTCAGCAGTCATGGAGGCATCACGGAACCAGGGTGTAGACGAGCCTTATGTAAAAATACTGAAAGATATATATAGCAGCTCCACAGCCACCGTAGTCCTCCATAAAGAAAGCAACAAAATCCCAATAAAGAAAGGCGTCAGGCAGGAAGATACGATCTATCCAATGCTATTCACAGCGTATTTACAGGAGGTATTCAGAGACCTGGATTGGGAAGAATTGGGGATAAAAGTTAATGGAGAATACCTTAGTAACTTGCGATTCGCTGATATTGCCTTGCTTAGTAACTCAGGGGACCAATTGCAATGCATGCTCACTGACCTGGAGAGGCAAAGCAGAAGAGTGAGTCTAAAAATTGATCTGCAGAAAACTAATGTTTAACAGTCTCGGAAGAGAACAGCAATTTACAATAGGTAGTGAGGCACTCGAAGTTGTAAGCGAATACATCTACTTAGGGCAGGTAGTGATGGCAGATCCGGAACACGAGACGGAAATAATCAGAAGAACAAGAATGGGCTGGGCTGCGTTTGGCAGGCATTCTCAGATCATGAACAGCAGGTTGCCATTATTCCTCAAGAGAAAAGTATATGATAGCTGTGTCTTACCAGTACTCACATATGGGGCAGAAACCTGGAGGCTTACAAAAAGGGTTCTACTCAAATTGAGGACGACGCAACGAGCTATGGAAAGAAGAATGATAGGTATAACGTTAAGGGATAAGAAAAGAGCAGATTGGGTGAGGGAACAAACGGGAGTGTATGACATCTTATTTAAAATAAAAAGAATTGGGCATGGGCAGGACATGTAATGAGGAGGGAAGATAACAGATGGTCATTAAGGGTTACGGAGTGGATTCCAAGGGAAGGGAAGCGTAGCAGGGGACGGCAGAAAGTTAGGTGGGCCGATGAGATTAAGAAGTTTGCAGGGACGACATGGCCACAATTAGTACATGACCGAGGTAGTTGGAGAAGTATGGGAGAGGCCTTTGCCCTGCAGTGGGAGTAACCAGGCTGATGATGAATTAGGCCAACAAGCAGTTCTGTTGAACGTGATGGCGAGTGCTCTCGGCTTTTCTTGACCGAGTTATTCCCGAAAATAAAACATGCGTGCACACAAATTATAGCGCGAATTTTGCGAAATGGAGTTGCTGACTACCAGCAAGAAGGACGGACGCCTTGAACGCATGGTTTCAGAAACAGCACGTGCTTGCGTAAGTACCGCACTTACAATCTATTCTATCCGCAAGGAGCGTTTACTTCCTCATTACCCTGGAACCCAGCGGCATGTGCTCTGTTGCGATTGTCTGGCCTATTCGACAAGGGAACAGCCAAGACACGGCTGCCACGGTAACGAAATCCAGCGAGGTTCGCAAGGAAAAGCGTCGCTTTCAATGCAGACTGAGAACACGGCTAAAGGCGAACATTTCCCTGAGTGTGCCGGGCCACCCAGTAACAGCACTATGACAAAACGGCAGAGAGACACTCAACAGAGAACTCATGAACAGAAAATAATTTTACTAGGCAGATGACTACAGAGTAATGAAATTTGGAAATTGAATAATGGAAAGTTTCCAAATGAAAGGAATATGTTGGACATCTGAGGTTATGTCGTGGCATGGTCATTGATTGTGAGGACAAACAAATGAACAGTGACAGTACCGTCTCACTGCAGAAATCGCGCCAGTTACAGAACGAAACCTAGTAATGGCTTGTCGCAAAGTTCATAACCTAAATTTATCTCCAGTCTGCCCATATAGATGCTACGATGGGAACCATATAATTCATAAGAAAAGTGGAGTTCATCTAAACGTCACAGTAAACCGCCACTTAGCAGCATAACAGACCACTGGTGACACCGGTCTCACACGGGGTACTTTTGATAGCGATGAAGCCCGACGTGGATTGAGTTTCGCAATCGCGAAGGGCTACATTGGGTAAGCAAGCCAATGGCGAGCGATGAAGATTTTGATGTGGCTGGACTGCGATCGAGTGCCGCATGTGGCTACTATATTGGCATTGATGCAACTGAATGTCTCGCGTTAATGTGTAGCTAGCAGTAGGTTAGCATTAATCCGAGATTTAACCAAGATTTCGCGAAATTTTCAAGCAAACTAAAAATAGCACTTCACGTCAGATATAATTCGCCCTAAAGATTTTTCGAGAACACCGTATTTACTTCCGTTATTTGCACACATTTCTTCAATTAGTAGCTTAACAGAGAAGACGCGTAAATTACGCGAGGATTACCAGGACAACCTTGATGGCATTCCTTTTGTTATACCTGCTTCCTCAGAACCAGAAATCCGGCAATCTCAGCCATCGTCGCCGGTGTGGCAAAATGATAGATGTTCGAGTATTTCACAAACTTGAGTAACAAAGTAGGCATGCGCAAAGTACGCGAGAAGGACGGTATGTAGGCTGGCGACGCTCATTTGTCATTTGACGGTAGCCTTGTTCAAGTAAAATCTAGTACGTGCGACACCAGGAAATTAACGGGGCGAAAACATCTTGCCCAGTGAGTGATGTGTGCGCCACTTGCTAGAACGAAGCCTTATGAACTGCCGGTTGCGAACAGTGTAAACGAAAGATGATACAAACAAAATGACACCCGGTCGATAAAAGCACTCGTGACATCTAAGTAGGAAGAAATCACCAAATTATGTTTTACACAGACGATTAAAGTCAAGGCAATGCCGTAAGTTGTGCTGCGTCGACTGTCCCATTGTAATCGGAAGATTCGAGGCAGAACGTAGCCGGGTCTTAAAGGCGCAAGCTGAAGAGTGCGCCGTTTCAGTCATGCAGAGTTTGATACTGCGCTTGACAAATTAATCAGTAACAGAAAAGGGCCAGCAACAACAGAAATTGAACTTTTGGAGTGCGTTAAACGCGAAAGTATTTCGGTATTGTACGCTAAAAAACCGCACTCTCGTATAACGGGCCACTGGCCAGCAATCCGACAAACTGTGCTTCTGCACTTTTTTAGCGGCTTTCACGTTGGTTCGGCACAGTCCCGATACTGCTGTGGCGCTGCTGAAGTAATGCAACCATTTCTGCGGAACGACCCACTGCATTGCTGTGTAATTAAAATGAAGTAGCGAGTTACACTGCGAAATAATTTGCCCATTTTTCGTTTTAATATTGTGGGACTCTCTTCTGTATACGAGATTTAGGTATTTCTTTTCTGTATGGATGAATTCAAATTTACTACTTGCACGCATTCATATAGGCATTTTATACTCAGTGAAAAAAAAAAGCAAACAGTTTTGTTGCCATGGTTGAACGCTGGTAAACCAAGTTTGTCGTGCGATAGCATATTAGTTACCGCACCTGCAACTGCACCACAAGTCAGCACGCAGACGCTGCTCGGCGCGGCAGTAGCCGCGAGTGAATCGACCTTTATGCTGTGTCTCGATTCTAAGCGAACTAAATGTCGAAAGCATAGCGCTCACGAAGCTAGCAGCACTCGGCGCACTTTGTACGCGGCCGTACGCAGAAGCTACCGGTAGTGGCAGACTAAGTACCAGTTTGACCTCTGCTGCGCTCGACGGTCAGATTTACAGAACCAGGCGTCTTCTGCGTTTGTCCCTAGAGTAGTAGAGTTATCGCTATAGAATGGGTTGAGCAAAACAAGCACGTTGGCAATATTGCGATGTTGCTTCATTCGCGATTACTTTTATAGCAGCAAAGCAAGGCTTAACTAAGCACAAAGCAGTGTTGTCATGGTTACATGCATGACGATGAAAGAAATAGTCAATTTAAAGGTCAAAATAGATGTTTTAAGCAAATGACCGCTGTGTCGTGAAGTGAATAGCAGAACAAAATTTTCTCTTTCCTTTTGTAGCAGAGAATCGAAGTGCTAAAGCGTCAGATTCAGTTGTGATCAGAACCACAACATAGAACTGAGTAGCAGATGATGCCGGTCGCGTAACGAGTACGGGACAGTAGAGAAAATACGTGCCCGAGATCAAGTGTATAGCGCGATATGATTGCTTAAGGTCTTATTGCTGCTGCGTTGCCTTCACACGACCCCCCTCATAATTCACAGTAACAAAAGTTTCAGGATTGTTAGCTAAACAAAGTCATTCCCATCACGCCATGATCAAATAACTTGCTCAAAAGGTCCCCAAATGTTTTTGTATGACATCGACCCGCAAAGCGACAACGTTTAAATTATTGTTGTTTACAGAGGGCGACAATCTCACGTCGCACTCTCGACCTATTATAGCGCGAAGTCCACGTCGAAGGAAGAACTGCTCCTATACAACGGCAAAAAATATGCACATTAGTACCTAAGCGACGAAACTAAGTACGGAAGACAACGTTGTTTTGTAGGATATGCACGCAGTACGGGTACTGGTGAATACTTAGTGGTAGCAGAAGACGCCAGGCGCCAACCCCATTATGCGGGGTTCAGCCACTGTCCGCCAGGCAGCGGCTGCGTTGGATATACGGTATGGTAGTGCGCACCATGTCATCATCATCATCATCAGCCTGGTTACGCCCACTGCAGAGCAAAGGCCTCTCCCATACTTCAACAACCCCGGTCATGTACTAATTGTGGCCATGCCGTCCCTGCAAACTTCTTAATCTCATCCGCCCACCTAACTTTCTGCCGCCCCCTGCTACGCTTCCCTTCCCTTGGGATCCAGTCCGTAACCCTTAATGACCATCGGTTATCTTCCCTCCTCATTACATGTCCTGCGCATGCCCATTTCTTTTCCTTGATTTCAACTAAGATGTCATTAACTCGCGTTTGTTCCCTCACCCAATCTGCTCTTTTCTTATCCCTTAACGTTACACCTATCATTCTTTCCATAGCTCGTTGTGTCGTCCTCAATTTGAGTAGAACCCTTTTAGTAAGCCTCCAGGTTTCTGCCCCGTAGGTGAGTACTGGTAAGACACAGCTATTATATACTTCTCTTGAGGGATAATGGCAACCTGCTGTTCATGATTTGGGAGTGCCTGCCAAACGCACCCCAGCCCATTCTTATTCTTCTGATTATTTCCGTCTCATGATCCGGATCCGCCGTCACTACCTGCCCTAAGTAGATGTATTCCCTTACGACTTCCAGTGCCTCGCTGCCTATTGTAAATTGCTGTTCTCTCCCGAGACTGTTAAGCATTACTTTAGTTTTCTGCAGATTAATTTTTAGACCCACTCTTCTGCTTTGCCTCTCCAGGTCAGTGAGCATGTACACCTTTGCAATTTAGTATAGTGCGAGCATGGAGTGCGCTGCGTGTCAGTGGCCTTGTAGCTGCGAGGGGAATCATGTAGGAAACAGCCGAACAAAATACATTGAAAGGGCAATCGCCTATCGCGCATAACACGGTGCAAGAAAACGGAGCAACTGAAATGTACCCTAACAAAAAACTGCAGTGCACCGTCAATGAGAAAGTAAGGTGGCTTCAAGCGTAAACGCAATTTGCTGCTAGCAAAAGACAGGCAAGGTCCGATTCAAGTAACAATGAATAAGTTTTCCTTGAATTCTGGGAGTTTACGTGCCAAAACCAGGATGTGACTATGAGGCACGCTGCAGGGAAGGACTCCAAATTAATTTTGACCGCCTGGAGTTCTTTAACGTGCGCTCAAGGCATAAAACACGGGTGTTTTAGTATTTCGCTCCCATTGAAACGGGAGCGCCGTGGCCGAGATTGAATCGCGCGACCTCGTGCTTAGCAGCGCGACGTCCTTGCCGCTAAGCCACCCACGGCTAACACTACAGCTCTATCCAGGAGGCCTCTAACGCGCAAAAAATTGATGTACCATACGAATGTCTAGTCCCACCTAGTTCAGAACGTGGTAGCCGCGAAGTGCGCACACCAGCGCCAAGTGCAGAAGCGAACGTTCCCTATTTACGAAATTTAGTAACGGTCTATGAAAGCCAATGCGAAACACCGTAATGATGCTAAGCGTCATCTCTGTTTACGAAGATGTTTCTAGCTATCGGAAGTGAGTCTGGCGCGTAATTTGCAGATACGTGGGTTTACACGCGTTCAACAAAATGCACGGCCCTGTTTTCTAAGAAACTACGTAGCGGCAATCACACGGAATGTTGCGGCAAGTTAACGGCGCCGTAAGATTCCCCCTGTGAGGGGCGTAGCTATCCGCAGTTAAGGAAAGAGTCTTACGACGAAAATTCGCTGTGCTGTGGTTATACTGGGCAGAGCAGTAGCGCGAAGCAAAAGATTAAGTAGACAATGAGAGAAGGAAGTGTAAGCGCTACTTGCAATAAAGGTGTGCAACACGGAAAGTGTACGAAAAGAATCTTCATAGCAACTACAAATGTGGCAAAGAGGTAAGACAGCGCTATCACTTTCTTATAGTATTTATTTCCGTGTTTAGCCAGAAACCTTAGTTGGATGAAGTTTTTTTTTAGAGGTCACAGTAATTATTGCAAACCAACTATGCGACAACGCTATCCGAGCGAGTTGTCATGCATAATTGTAGTGGGCGGCTATTCCCATCAAGAGATACAAGCACTGCATGCAACTCTATGAAGACGAATATTGTATTCAGGGAACTACTGCTTCATATAGTGCAGTTCAAGCAATAATTTGCCTCGGAGGGACTTTATAGTCATGGCATCTGGAATAATTTCTCCGCAACTCTGGAGTTCTTTACAGAGAACCCCAAGTTTAAACGCACGATCACTTTGACATTCCACACAATCTTAGTGCTGCCGCTCTTATCTGCAATCAAACCTAGGGCCTCCCGTTTACCATCAGAAAACCATTGCTACTGGACCACGTCAGCTTTGTGCTACGCTTGATAGCTCAGAATGACCGCAGTAAGCGCGAACTGCTGAAGACGCGATGTGAGCAAGCTATTTCGCTCACTTCCTTCGAACAGAGTAGTAAAAGAAGAAACAACGTATACTGAACGTTGAAGCGAATTCAACCGAAGAAAGGCACACTCTCTGTGCGCTTCCGTCGAGCCTCGATGTATCTTGCGCAAGCCTCTTATGCATTCCAAATCCTTCTCAAGGCGAGCTTAAAGGCGAGGCGTAGTATTCATTCCTAAGACATGCTGCTTCTCCCCTCCCTACCATACTTCCGTGTAATAATAAACGCAAGGCTTACCGTTAAAAGTTCGCTAGGCCGAGCTCCGCTCCAGCGTGGCTCCGCAGACGTCCGAACAAAGCACCCGCCCTGCAGGCTTCCAGCGATGGTAGCTGGTGCCGCGAAAATGCGACCGGGCAACCGCTGGCCACAGAATATCAAGGTGACGTACTCATTGCGTCACATCATATTTAGCGCATGGCGAAGGAAACGCGACCACCAACGCCACCGGTGTTGATGCGGTATTGTGAGATTGTGGCAATCACGACATGCGCAACAAACACGATATTTTTTCGACGTTGCACGTTCAGTGACGCATCAATTTTTTTGGATCATTTGTGTTTGTAGGAGCTGATAACTGATCTGAGAGTAACGCGAGGACACCACACTGTAAGTCATGACGTCGTAAAGCAAAGCGACACCTCATGGAATTAAAGGATTGCCCGAAAAGAGCGCGAAACCCCAAGAGGTGCCTCTCGCACCCGAAATATATTGTCTCGTGAGAAAGCTGCATTGCAATATGCTGGTATATCTTGTTGCGTAATAAAGTTAGACGTTATCTCGCGGTATGGATCAGGGTTTCCAGATTCGTCCCACTATACCAGCTCAGATGGTAGAGCGGCTGCCCCGGAAATGCCGTGGTCCCGGGTTCGAGTCCCGGACCAGGACAAATTTTTCTTGATTTGCGAGGCTTTCCTTTCGAGGAAACCGTACGGGTTTCCTTTGTAGCAATTGCTACGATTGGGTGGATGTCTCATTTTCCCTTAATTAATTTCTTCTCGCCACCTTGTGGTTTTCCGCAGAACTATTACGTCAAATGACGCTAATGTTACTCCTTAGAGCGATCTTCCTTAGTGTACAGCAGCAACTACGTTATGTAGAAGATGACGGCAATGGTGTTGCTTGTACACTTGGCCGGAGCTTTTTGTCTTGTGCTTCTGTAACGGGCCCCTCAGGCCCCATACAACATTTTGCTTACACGCTGGAAGTCGCTACGTCTCCTCTGAGAAGCATTATGCCACATAAAGTTTTCAAATCGGTTAATTAATAGACGAGGTATCGATATTTCAGTGCAGCGAACCCATTATTTCCGGAGGCGAGCTCCACAGCCAAGCAGGAAACTCTCTCCGCTCCGCAACCTCGGCAAGCGAAATTCCTTCCGTGTGTTTTCGCGTGACGCATACGTCACGGACCCCGCCTTCATGTTATTTTTTCTCCTTGATTTTTTTTTTCGGCGCCGCGCACTTTTGTTCCCGACGCCACGTGCAAGCTCTTCTGATGGTTGTGGAGGTTGTGCTTTTACGCAGCGCACGATTTTGCGCGCTCTGCACAAGGACACATGACTGGCGTTATGATTCAGTGCTACACGAATACAGAGGCAGAAGAAGCTGATCACAGAGCATGATCACGCGCTGGAACCACGGTAGAAAATGGCATACTTTTGGTACCTGTGCACGTGACTGCACGACCGTGGGAACTAGCAGGCGAGGCGGAAGTACATCTCTCTCGCTTCGTTGTGAAGTAAAACAAGAGAATACGCAGACATTCCATTTGTGCGTTTTATTATTTCTCTAAACTTCAATTAGTCAATTAAAGCAACGTATCACACAAACAACTGATGTTGTCTTGAATAATTCTCGAAGTCAGGTGTCACCATGAGCGACGTCACAGTGTGTTCACGAGTACGTAGGCGCACGGACACGAGTACGTCACCGTCCGGCTTGGAGCGCGGTCGCTGCAAGGGAAAGGGAAAACGGCGTTCGGATAGAAATTTCAGGCCTTTCCACGGCGCGTAGCGATGCAGTTCTTTGCAAACACGATAGTTAACGCGCGTTGTATGCTCGGCGGTTGTCAGCTCAAGATGGCCAGACCTGGTGAAGGGCCCATTAAGCAGTCGTTCTGCGGCTGAGACGAGCATGTGGCCAGGGTATGCAGCATAATCTAAACGCGCGACTTGTAGGAAGCAATTGTGCAAGCAGTTATGCTGGCACTATTTCTTCGGCACTTTACTGAAACTCATCTTTGGTATTTTCATCTTTAGAACTTTAGCAGCGAAGAATGAATAGGTACAGCTGGCTTTCTTGTCCAGGGTTCATCGCTGAGGGACAGCTTTAGAAGTAATTTTGCTGGACGTCCCCTGTAACGAATTTGATGGCTTCTTACATTAGAAGTAAACGTTGCAGTATACCTATGTGTGAGAGATATTTGTCCTTCTTGTAAAACAAATTTTCGACAGAAAGTCTTGCAAATTTCAAGCCTCAAACTTAACAGTGTGTACTCATCACTTTAAAATAATATCACAATTTTCTTAACTGCAGTTATTGAGAAACGTGATGGGGACAAATTCGATGCATTATACAATGTTCTGAATGATCGCACTAATTTCTAGGTCGAAGTATCGCAAAACACAGGTAAGCATTAACTTATTTATGGAAGCTGTAAACCTATAAACCAGAATCTTTGATTCTTGAACCTTCGTTTCGAGAAAACAGACTTCACGTCCAACCACATGATCAGGTGGCGACATGGACCACCTAGGAAAATGCGGGCTGCGCATTCGACAAGAACACGCTGCTACTGCAAAAGAAGACGGTCACCTAGCGACTCTCCGAATCCTGGTCTATATATTGTATATGGTGTCAATAAATGCTCGGAAATATTCACTTTCTTTAAGAGCGATATCTGTTTTCATTCACTGGTACGGATTGTAAATTTCGCGATTCAATCTTTTCTCTTTCTCTATAATCTCTATCATTCGGCAATTTTTGAAATAACTTAGGACCTTGCTATTTTCAGCACATGTAAAATACCGTTTTTCATACAATCGGTAGAACCGATATTTCTCTCTCAAGCCCTTAAGTGCTGTTGATGATTCTAGTTCGTCAATGCGAAACTGGAAAGCTACACTTTGAACTAGCTCAGCTGTTCCATGTTGTATTTTCGTTTTCAAATCAATTTGAATGAGCGGGACATGTCAAATAAGTTTTTGATTTTTCTTCGTGTCATGCTGATGACGACGAGGTAACGAGGTTTAACGTGTCGAAACTGGACAGAGAGACGCTATATGAGAAGACTCAGGATGAGCGTGGTTCTTTTTCCACTTCGTATACGACCAGCAATATAACCCTACGACCTTGTGCTCATCAAGCCATAACCAATGAGCTAACGTGGCACATGGCGTCGCCGGCTTATCTTTCGGTTGCGATGGGCAGCTGTCAATGACTGCACAAGGCAAGAAGGTTTCTCTCCTGATATTCACGTGCACAAGCGTAAGTGTTCAAAATATATTGCTGCATCCTCTACATAATGCAGCCTTTCGCATAGCCTCCATGTTGAACTGGGACAGCGAACAGCGGAAATGAAGTAATCAATCAATAACTGCAGCTGCTATGAAGCGATTAGGCAAAATAGCACTATCAGTGTATGCTACAAGGGCGCCGATTTGTAACAGTTCTTCAACCCACGTCGCGACGTTATAGGCTTCTACGATTGTCGCAGTCACCACCGTCATCCTCTTGCTTGCTGCTGTCATCACAGAAAATGTTTCTCGTTGCCCAAATACGTTAGTCCATGGGTAAGCAAAAGTTACTTTGCGCTCTGGAGGAACCAATGACTCAGCCTAACCTGTATCGAAAAATTGTTGAACGCAGTCGTTGGTCTGACTTCTTGAAAGTAGAGTCGCTCGCCATGCTGTACCCTGAGATTTCCCATTCGACTCAGTATCAGATCTGAATCTTTCGCCTGGACACGTATGTAAAACGACCTAAACATTATCCCCCAACCCGTCAACGAGAACAATAAGAAGATTCAATCCGAGGGGTTAAATACTTTGCCACTAACAATCGTACATAGTAGGGCATAATAAGGAAAATTATTCTGGCGCAGGGACTATGCCGGGTTGTTCTTCTAAGGTGGGCTGGTAAGTGAACAACAGGAGACCTGCGACACCGGTGGGCAGGGCATGCCAGAACACACCTCTTTCAAGTGGGGTTATACTCGCATGTCCTGCAGGACGCGTGTAAAGCGCCTGCGCCAGAAAACCAAATTGTGGTGCACGTCGTAGCCGATGCGGTATATGAAAGCAAAAAAACCACCAGACAGTTCGCTGTGGCAAAGCATCTTGATTTTCAGATGTGCGCTCCAAGTGTCATAATCAAGTGCTTTCAGGAAATCAACTGCCCTTGAGCTATAAACAGCGCTAGCCGCGCAGTGGATTGAAGTGCAGGATACGTAATATTGATATCCTGTGCAGCACGATCTTGCGCACACTATCATTGAAGTTACTTCTCGCATTTACATTGTGCTCAGGAATGTCACACTTTTGCTAATTACCGAAGAAAATTATTATCGTCAACATCGTGCACAGCAGGACGAATGCCTCTCCCAGCTATTTCATTACACAACCTATGTCTCTACAGTCCTATACTGCACTTTCCTTCTTTTGGTAACCGTTCCACAAGTCTAACGGACCACTAAATATCCGCCCTGCGCGTTTCCATGACCTGCCCATTTCTATGAACTTTTTGCATCATATGAACTGGAATAACCGCTAACAAAATTTATTTTCTAAACCGCACCAGTGTGCTCATTTTTCCTTACGTCGCTCCTTACGTGTTCAAGCCTTTTTTTCTTGTTCTTCAATTTTCTGCCCAAATATCAGCAGAACGCAGTGATTTCTTTATTTGCATGGATAGCGGCAAGCGGCCAGTCGTGAGTGGGAAATGTCTACTGTATGCACTCCATCCCAATTTTTCTTCTGTAAATTTTTTCTCATTCTCGGTGTCCCCTGCGGGTAATTACCCGAAATAAGCGCACTCTGGCAGAATTTCGTGGCTGACTGCCGATCACGAATTATTCTCTTACCATGCCATTGAGTATTACCTTTCTCTTCTGCACACCAAACTTCAAACGCACTGTTATACTTTGTGTAACCCTACATTCATCCTCAATCATTTGCTTCAAGCCATCTGAATCGTTACTACATAGGTCAATGCCGTACGTAAACAGCAAATTACATAGATATTTGTCGTTGGTCCTCACTCCCAATTCTTCTCAGTCTAATAGCTTGAAAGCGCCTAGGCGAGCTATGCATAGCATTGTAGAGATTGTCACCTTGCTGGAACCCTTTCGTGATAACTATTTTTCCGCTTTTAGTTTAGAGAATTAAGGCAGCTGTGGAGTATTTATAGATATTTGCTACAACAACCACGTACATTTCCTGTAGTCTGGCTTACGCAGTGATGCTGGTATCTTCCCTCAATCAAAGACTTTTCATAATCCACAGAAACCACATGGAGATGTTAGTTTTGCTTCGACTACTTCTCAATCACCTATGGCATGAATACGATCCATTGTTCGACATTCCTTCGACAATACAGCCTGTTTTCTGGGCTAACTAAAGTCAAGTGTTGCCATAATTCTACTGCTAAACACTCTGGTGAATATTTTGTACATACTGAAAGCATGCCAAAGGCCCTACAGTTCCTCAAGTCTTTCATGTCTCCCTTCTCACCGATAGCAAGGATTTCGCCATTCATCCTATTATTAAGGTACACTTGAAGTCTTGACGCATTGTGAATAAAGTTTTGCATGCATTTAGATTGTAATAACTCCTGCATTACTTATCACACCTACCGTTATTTAATCTGCTCCTGCAGCCTTTCCCTGCACATATCTTTAAAAGGCTTTACAACCGTGTAGCTACTTACACACGCAGCATCACTATCTTGCTCGTCAGTAGTTCCAATCAAAGTTGTGTGGCTGCTCTTGTTACATTAGAGGTCACTATATAAGACCTCTCATGCCTCTACTATATCATCGACATTGCTCATGATATTACCTTGCTTAATTTCTCTCCGTAGCATAATGATGTATTCTACTCTACGTTTTCTTCTCACTGATTCTCGGAGCTGTAGCAGTTGACCCAAACCCATCCGATCTCCTAATTTACACTTTTATGATTCTATGTTTCTTTATTAGCCTCATTGTTATTGGGACAGCATACCTATTTACTGTATTGGTGCCTTACCTCCAACTCCAACAGCTACCTCTTAAATGGGCCTAGTTATGTCCTCAGTCATTACCTATATGTTAACTTCACCTTGCAGTTCGAAAGCTGCCATGCACAAGCATTTGCATAAATTCGTCTGCTTCTAGGTTGGCTTCTTTGTACATGATTGATTTTGCCTTCATCTCTTCAAATTTAGAGAACTCTTTAACCTAAGTCAACTATAATCACTGCCTATCACCTTACCTAATGTTTCTACATCCTGCGCAATGCTGGCGTCAGCAGAGACTATGAAATCTCCTCAATCACCGTTAGTGCTTTTCCAGGTCGACTTATTGTGCTTCCGGAAAAGGTAGGCCTTATTGGGAGTCGATTGCTTTTCGCTAAATTCCACAAATATATATTATCTACTATTCCTAGGGTTGATGCCGTAGTTAGCAATTGACTCTTTCACAGCCTTTCGTATTGATGTCGCCCCTAAATACAGTATACTTAGTTTTTCCTTTCTTTATTGCTAATTCAAAGTTCTCACAAAACTTCTCAACACCTTGGCTTGATGATGAAGCGTCGCCTTTCACTAGAATAATTAATACGAAAGCATTGCATGCCCCATCATGCGAAAATTCGGCGTTGTAGTCGCGGCGTCACCGAATGATCGTACCAAAGATGGCCGACGGCAAAGAGTAGAACCACATGGAAAAATACACAAAATCATGCCTAATTTCTCAGGGAGGCTCCTGCAAACAAAGTGAATTAATGCCTCTGAAAAGCAAAGCGTCAGGTGAACTTCGGTGAGGGTGGGAACCGAGCCCAGGCCCCCGGGGTGCGAGACGAGCACGTTTCCCCGAAGCATGGCGGATGCACGGTCCTGGTTGACTAAATGGGCGCCTAGTGCGTACGTAATTGCGCAAGTCACGTCGCGACTACATGGCCAACTAAACGTGTGAGCTAGTGTGTGCGTCGCTAGGCACGTGACGGCTCATTCGATGGGTAGGAAGCGGCACCACTCCATGAGTGTATGAAATGATTGTATAAAATAAAAAACAAATCATTATTGACCAATTCAATGCCGCTGCGCGGCCCTTCGAGTTATGAGCTCCTCGCGTGCAAGCGAACTGGAATCGTCCAAGTACACATTTAAATCTGCAAGAAAACGTACGGACTTCGAAATGAAACTTGAGCGACTTCGCATGATTCGCAGAAGGGCTGAGAGGCTGTACAGGGGCACCAAATCAATTCATGTCTTCAGAGTCACTCTACGTTCCAGAAGAAAATTCAACTTCGTATGGACAGGCTGGAGGAACAACGGTGAAAGACGTTCTGCGAATCACTTGACCCCGAAAGCCACTATCCATCATATGGTGAACGGTGCGCGGCCTTGGCTCGTCACCATAGCAACGACACCCGTTCTGCGCCCTAGCCCTCCGTCAAGGCCGCTCAGAGGTTGATATAGCCGATTTCTGTGTAAAGATCGGGCAGTGTGCTCACGATCAATAGTGAAATCCTGGGTGACGTTCCTACGACACGCTTCCCAGAATGGAATGTGTCCTTCTTACTTGAGGAATTTGACGCTGCTCTGGCCACATGCAGGCGCTCATCGTCGCTAGGACCAGGTGGCATCACCAACGCAGCTTTATGCCAACTAGGTGAACATGGCCGAGGTATGCTGCTGGAATGTTTCAACCAGTCACGGAATGATGGCACCGTCCCTGAGTGATGAAAGTCCAGCCTCTTGATACCACTCCTGAAGCCTGGAAAGTCTCCACTTGGCCTAGCATCCTAACTTCCCACTGCACTGTCCAGCTGTGTTGGAAAGGTCATGGAAAGAATGATTCTCACACGCCTACAGTGAGATGAAAGAGGGTTATCCGAGGGGCTCGATTTTTAGTAGTCATACTATAACAAGCCAACAAACACTGACACCAAGTTACCAAGTTACCGCCTATGCGCCTAGTTACCGCCTTACCGTCTATCCGCCAAAAGCGCCTATGATAATGTAACGCATGAAGCCATAGTTGATGCCCTGAAAAATAATGAAATTGTGGTCGCATGCATCGATGGATTCGGAGCTATCTATTCAAAAGATCGTTCTTTGTGCACAGTGAACACGCCCAAGCCACTGACCATTACACCTGCCGTGGCGTCCCGCATTGTGGCGTTCTTAGCCCCACTTTCTTCAATTTTGCAATCCTTGGACTTGCCGACATTCTATGACATACAGTAAACCTTTCCATTTACGCTGGCGACATATGCATATGGGCCTCGGAAGTTACACGACTCCAGGTGCGTGCACGGCTCCAAAAAGCAGTGACCCTAACATCATCGGACCTGTGTGCTCAAAGGCTCCGCATTTTGACCGAGAAGTGCCCCTTAGTCGCTTTTACCCAAAAGCTCATTGCATGGTACCCCTTTTCTATTGACCACCAAACAATTTCATACGCAAAATCTCACCAATTCCTATTCGTTATTATCGACTGAGACCTTTCATGGAGCCGCCACATCTCATACTTGTAGAAGAGGCTTACTTCTATTGCCCATATACTGAAGTGCCTTGCCGGTAAAACGTGGGGCACATTCGTGGCATTTTCGCTTCAACTATACAGGACGCCCTTCCTAGGATACTTGCAATATAGCACACCAGTACTGTCCAATGCTAACAAAACTGAAATCCATGTCCTACAGAGCATTCAAGGCCAAGCCCTTCGAACATGTTTTAGGCTACCTCGAAGTGCTTCAACCACAGCAACAACTGCCACCGCGAGAGACCACCCAATAATTACCTGTATAGCTATCGACGCACTCCGGGCGCATGTTCGCCATATATCCAGAGTCCCTGACCACCATCTCGCTCGCTTGCCTAAGAAAAGACCGGAGGCTGCGTTCTCCAGACCAGTTGCGGCTAACCGGCACTTATTCTCATTGAGGCATTCACCCGCAACAAGAACGCCATCCCCTCTGTGGTGCTTGAAAAGCCTCCAGTCTACCTTGCTGTTCCAGGAATAGTGAATAAAGGTAGCCTAACCACCGCGGCTCTCAAGCAGACCACAATGGAACTTTTGCATTGTTCATACGCTAAACGAATCCATATCTACGCGGACGGTTCCGTCTCGGAAAATTCCATGGACGCCATTGTTATATCATCTCAATCGGTCTTCATCAAGGTTAAGACTTCACACGAAACCATATTGACACGTGTAGTTGTCTTCATCGGGCGACACGTTTCACCACCTAACAAATGTTATTGCACAACGCATGACGCGCTTGCATGTGTGGGAAGTTTCTGGAATGTTATCGATGGTTCCATCCACTGTCTGTGACCGAACCTTGTGTAATTTGATTGCATGTGTGCGCGACGCGAATAATGTAGAACTTTGGGCAAGGCGCGCGGGTCCCAGCGAGTAGTCTGGAACATTCGACGATTGATGTATAAAAGCCGACGCGCTTGACCCGCTGATCAGATTATCGACGATCGCCGACTGTGTTCGCCGCTGTCGCCGTTCTTTGACTGCAGCCTGTTTATGAGGGCACAAGCTCGCTCAATAAAAAGCTAGTTTCGTCTTTCTCAGTTTGGCTGCTTTCTTCACAGTCACTACCACGTGACATCTGGTGGAGGTGCGGGTGGAGGTGTGTAGTAGGCATGTGTGCCAACTACAGGCGATTTGTCAAGGATTTTTCACTCATCGCTGAGCGGCTGACACAGCTAACTGAATGTGACGTCAAGTTCAAGTTGGAAACGCCGCAGGCCGACGCATTTCAAGAACTCAAACGACGCATGCAGTCGCCGCCCGTACTTGCGCACTTGGACGAGCACGCCGATACCGAAATACAGACTGACGCCAGTAGCCTAGGCCTCGGTGCCGTCCTAGTCTAGAGAAATGATGGACATGAACATGTGATAGTTTACGCTAGCCGGTTGTTGTCAAAAGCGGAAGGCAATTATTCTACAACCGAAAACGAATGCCTCGCCATCGTTTGGGCTACTGCGAAATTTCGCCCTCACCTATATGGCAGGCCATTCACAGTCGTCAGTGGCCATCACGCCTTGTTCTGGCTAGCGAATTTAAAGGATCCTTCAGGACGGCTGGCGCGGTGGAGCTTAAGAATGCAGGAATATGCTATCACTGTAACTTATAAGTCCCGACCAAAACACTCTGACACCGATTGCCTATCACACGCCCCCATTGACTCGCCGCCGCAAGATGACGAAGGTGACGACGCCTTCCTTGGCATTTTAAGCGCGGAAGACTTCGCTGAACAACAGCGAGCAGACCCGGAGTTGAAAAACCTCGTCGAGTATTTGGAAGGGGGCACCGACGTTGTCCTTAGGGCATTTAAGCGAGGATTGTCTTCGTACTCGCTTCAAAACAACCTAATCGTAAAGAAGAACTCGCCAGTGCGCGCCAACTACCCTCTTATTGTTCCGTCAGGACTGCGTCCAGAAATATTGCACGTTCTACATGACGATCCGACCGCTTCACACCTCGGATTTTCCCGGACGCTATCGAGGATACTGGAAAGGTATATTGGCCGCGCCTGACCGCCGACATCGCCCGTTATGTCAGAACATGCCGAGACTGTTAGCGACGCAAGACACCACCGACAAGGCCAGCGGGATTACTACAGCCCATCGAGCCCCCTTGCCGACCATTCCAGCAGATCGGGATGGACTTGTTGGGACCCTTTCCGTCGTCAACAACCGGAAATAAGTGGATCGCCGTGGTGACGGACTACCTCCCCTGCTTCGCTGAAACTAAAGCACTGCCGAAAGGTAGCGCAGTCGAAGGGGTGAAATTCTTTGTCGAAAACATCCTGCTGCGACATAGCGCCCCAGAAGTCCTCATCACCGACAGAGGAACGGCCTTGACAGCGGAGCTCACCCAAGCCATTCTGCAATACAGTCGGACAAGGCACAGGAGGACAACGGCCTACCACCCACAGACGAATGGTCTTACGGAGCGGCTGAATAAGACCCTCGCCGACATGCTAACAATGTACGTCGACGTCGAACACAAGACCTGGGATGCCGTCCTGCCGTACTGAATAAAGGGAAAATCGGACATCCACCCGTTCGTAGCAATTGCTACAAAGTTACGTTCCTGCCGTACGTAACAGTTCAAATGTTACGTTCCTGCCAGAATGTTTCCTGCCGGTCAAGAACGTTACGTTCCTGCCGTACGTAACATTCGCTTACAATACGGCGGTACAAGAAACAACACAGATCACGCCGTTCAAGGTGGTTTACGGCAGGAACGCGACGACGACGCTCGGCGCCATGCTGCCGCACGTCACTGACGAAGAGAATCTTGACGTCGCTACCTATCTCCAGCGCGCCGAAGAAGCCCAACAGCTCGCGCGCCTGCGGATCAAGAACGAGCAGAGGACCGACAGCAGACACTACAACCTCCGACGACGCTTCGTCGAGTACCAATCCGGCGACCGTGTTTGGGTATGGACCCCGATTCGCCGATGAGGACTCAGTGAGAGGCTACTGCGACGCTGTTGCGGACCCTAGAAGGTCATCCGACGTATTGGTGCACTGGACTATGAGGTCATGCCAGGCCTTTCGCATTCACAGCGGCGCCACGCGATCTGAAGTGGTCCACGTGGTGCGTCTTAAACCCTTTTACGGACGCTCGCGAACTTCCTTATTTTGTTGTTTTCTTTGCTACGAGTGCTTTTCTTTTATTACTTTCGTTTGTTTGCAGCATTGGGTCGATGCTTCTTTAAGAAGGGGTACTGACACGTGTACTTCTCTTCATCGGGCGACACGTTTCACCACCTAACAAATGTTATCGCAGAGCGCAGGACGCACTTGCATGTGTGGAAAGTTTCTCGAATAATATCGATGGTTCCCTCCATTGTCCGAACCTTGTGTAATTTGATTGCATGTGTGCGCGACGCGAATATTGTAGAACTTTGTGAAATGCGCGCGGGTCTCAGCGATTAGTCTGGAACATTCGACGATTGATGTATAAAAGTCGACACGCTTGACCCGCTGATCAGATTATCGACGATTGCCGACTGTGTTCACCGCTGTCGCCGTTCTTTGAGTGTAGCCTGTTTTTGAGGGCACAAGTTCGCCCAATAAAATGCTAGTTTCGTCTTTCTCAGTTTGGCTGCTTTCTTCACAATCACTACCACGCGACAATATCTACAGGTTCCGAACTGGCCGCTCCTCGCGCTGCTGTCGAACACATTCAAAAGGAACCGCCTAAGAAATGGGCAATATTTTGTGATTCGAAAGCAGCCCCCCTCCAGAGCTTGTGAGGTTTACGACGTTCCAATTATGATACAGTTGGTGTCTAAAATCAACGAAACTTGCCATTGCGCCTCTGAGTGAATACATGATATCGTCTTTCAGTGCCTGCCTGGACATTGTGGAATTGTTGGTAATCACCGCGCCGATGACGCTGCTCGATGTGGCCAGGATGGCGAAGCGACACTCCTTATACCTTTGTCGAGAGTAGACGCTGCAAGAGAGCTTCGCGGTCGCGCTCGTACCATCACGTTAGGTTACTGGCAGACACTAAAGAAGTCCATGTGTCGTTTATACAGCCTCGGCCCATCACTGAAAATTAAATTACCAGCAAACCTTTCAAGACGTGACGCACCACTGCTGTGTCGGTTGTGGGTTGGAGTAGCATTCACCAGCTCCTACAGCTATCGTATTGGAATGGCGGACTCACCAATGTGCGCTAAGTGCAAGTGTGAAGAGATCATCGGTCATCTTCTGTCCCACTGTTCTCGCTTTGACAACCAACGTCAGACTCTCCAGCGTGCCCTGAATAGACTTGATGACAGGCCACTTACCGAAGCAAATGTCATGGGATCCTGGCCTCACAGTTCGTTAACCCAGAAAGTAGTCCGAGCGCTTCTTCACTAATTGAAGGCAACAGACTTGAGTACCGGACTATACACATCTTACACCTTATAGTGCATGTGAAAGTGCGGTATAGACTCATGTTCTCTCTCTTTTTCACTCCCCCTCCCCTCCCCACGTGTGAGGTAGCAAACTAGATTCAGTGTTGTTAACCTCCATGCCTTTCCTTCTTCCCTTTTCTTTCTCTCTTCTAGAATGCTGCAGATACCACACCTTAACTGAAGATACCCGCTTCTTATTTCGAGTGTGTAAACACTCAATATGCCTTTTCTAGAAGGGAGGATGTGAAGCGATGAAGCAGCGGAGTAGTAAAAAAATTCAGGAGTCGTGCCACTCTAAGAAAGAGGACGACCAGCGAAGGTGCTTATCGCCGGACGAACAGGTGACACGGAATTTTGAACAAAACTACGAACATATTTATGGTCCTGATCCGCGGTCATCCTAACGATGTGGGTACGCACAAACATTCGCGTATCAACTCCGTTAGTAAATGCGTCCGTCACATAACCGAATGTATAGATCATGTTCCCTTAAGCAATGATTGATACCCCTGTAAAAGCGGCCTCCCCCTTACGACGACAGGAGAGAACTAGAATTCAACGCTTGAATGATAAGCGCCGATGGAGCCTGCTATGGAAGAAGACGACGACGAACGTGTCATGAGCGCTTGCCGCTCATGACACGTTCGCGCGCTTGGCGCCGAGGGGGTCACCGAGCCAGCTGCGGAGGAAGACGACGACACTCAAGCCATTGCTGATAATGATAGTTTTTTTGCGTTATGGAGGCAGCTGTGGGAGAAAACGATGAAGATGAACGTGTGAGCAGTGGCACGACTGCGTTACTGCGATTAGCGCCGAGAATATTTAAAGTCATTTTTGGAAAAGCAGTACGAAACATTCTTTTTTTTTCAAGAACATTTGTTCTTACCCTTACGCTAGGACAATTTTGGGCCACAGGAATGACTATAGGGTAGTTCATGGGCACGTTACGGGTCCACGAGCCCACAAGGGTATGTGTCATTGAGCTTGGACCCTTTCGTCACTATGATCAGGATCGGCCCACTTGATGATAGTTTCCGCAGACAGACGCCACCAAACAATTGATCAGAGCCATATACAGCTTCGATGCAAAGCGCCATTTTTTCCGGCTAAGCGTTTGTCGATGCTCTAAGAGTCCACACAGTGCGCGTTCACCCTTCTTAAACGTTCACGAAACAATTCAGACTCTTTATGCAAAAATGTCGGGTGCGGGGTGCTGTCATGAATCTACCCTTTCTGTGCATAGCCGGAGCAGTTGCCTATTGCACGCCCACAGGAAAGGGGCTGGGAGAGTGGAGAGGGAGAAGCGGATAGGCTATGCGGTATAGCTTATATTCAAAGAAGAGGCAGGAAGCAATTATTCTTTTCAATCGGTTTGCTATTCTAAATTACCTTTGACTAGTAACGTATCAACGAGGTTTTGGCAGACTCATCGTATTAATTTATTATTACCTTGCTCGTGCTCTCCTCGTCACAAACCTTTCCCGCGTACGCTCAAACTTCCTTTGTGGAGTACCGGCACACGCCTCATCATGTTCGACAGTGGTGAGTGGTATGTCACGGGTTTGACAATGGATAAAGTGATTATAATCAGCCTTATGCATCGCAGGCAACGCTACGAAAGCTAGAGAGGCTTCTTTCACTGCACGCATCAGCAACAACAGCGACAATCCACAATGCCTACCATCAGAAAACGCTTATAGGCACGTGTCATGCAATTCGACGTTACATTAGACGTCATAACTTTGTGTGCAAAAATGTGAGTACCTATTACATGGAATGCGTTGCAGGTATGAAATTCCTACCAAACAAGTACAAGCGGAGTGACATTTTTGCTGTTATCGCCCACAGCGCGCCGGGCTTGCTTTTGCAATCAAAATCATAGGGTGTCGCATAGGGTAAACACAAAGAGCCACAAATAATGCGTGGTTTGATGCAACCCTAGGCGCACAAGTTGTTGTGGCAATATATAAGGTAGTTGTCCTATTCAAATCCTCGCGGCTCAAATTAAAGTGCAATAAGAAACGTGCTCGGTACACACCTATGACTGGAAAACTTGCTTATCTTCCATAGAGTTGCCATCCGAATTTGAAGCCGTGTATAGGATGCAGGATGACATCAGTCAGCCAGCATTCGCAAGTCAGGCTGTCCATAAATACACCCCGTCTCTTTTACTCTTTTATTTTTCTTTCACTCGTGCTTGCAAAAGTCGCCGCAACTCGTAGGCTCTGAGTCATGGCTCAGCTTGACAGACTCCGTCGACCTAGGTAACGGTCCTCCCCGGTAGATTTTACCTGATGCGAACTTCCCCGGGTGCCTTGCTTTGGGCATTTCGAAGGGAAGGGAATGTGGCAGGCTGAAAGCGTGCTTTATTTTCAGATACATTAATTCAGTAACTAAATATGATCTCTATCGGTTATTTCGCCCTGCGTTTGGGTTATCATTGTCAACATCTGCATATGGAGGCACAAAATAGGAGACTGCAACACTTTCTGCTCCCTTACAAAAATTTTTATAGAAAGTCCATAGACTGTCTATAGACATTTCTTTAGACTAGTCTATAGACAGTCTATAGACTTATGGCCATACACTTTTTATAGACTAGTCTATAAAAAGTCTGAGTCTATAGACTGTCTATAGACATTTCTTTAGACTAGTCTATAGACAGTCTATAGACTTATGGCCATACACTTTTTATAGACTAGTCTATAAAAAGTCTGAGTCTATAGACTGTCTATACACAGTCTATAGATAGTCTATATACTTATGGCCATACTTTTTATAGACTAGTCTATAAAGAGTCTGAGTCTATGATTGTCTATAGACTGTCTATAGACCTATGGCCATACAGTTTTTATAGACTAGTCTATAAGAAGTCTGAGTCTATAGACTGTCTATAGACGGTCTATAAACTTATGGTCATACACATTTTATAGACTAGTCTATAAAAAGTCTGAGTCTATAGACTGTCTATACACTGCCTAAAGACAGTCTAGAGACTTATGGCCATACACTTCTTATAGACTAGTCTATAAGAAGTCTGAGTCTATAGACTGTCTATGGACAAGTGTATAGGCTTACAGTTCTACTTTTGTAGACTGAAGTCTATAGAATGTCTACAGATGAGATTTGTCCGTAGACATTTTATACACTTCAGTCTACAAAAGTAGAACTATATATACAGTTCTACTTTTGTAGACTGAAGTCTATGGAATGTCTATATACAAATGTATATAGATAGTCTATAGACATTCTATAGACTTCAGTCTACAAAAACAGAACTTTATAGTCCGATACACTTTTTTTCTATGACATTCTGCAGACATTTGTTAACAAATATGAATTTTTTTAATCTATAGGCACTCTATATACACAGACATCTTATAGACAAGTCTACAAAGAGTGTATAAGGCCATAACTCCATAGCGGCTATCTACAAGTTAGTTTACATTTTTGTTTACATGCGGTAGCAAAAAGTTTTGAATGTATTTATGCATGTGCAGCTGTTCCTTTTCATCTGCACTTATGCATTACCATTAGTAGATTAATAATGCTTCTGAACCAGCTGTACTTTCATATATGTTGCATAAACAGAAAGAATTTATATAGTGCTGTATCATGCAGTGCGAAAAATAAAACAAATGCACCAGCAATGCATTCACCGTTTTTATTGCTCGATATAATAGATGAATTCCTTAAATTCATGTCGTATGCTATTATGGAAACAGATTAAATATTTACACTACTCCTTGGCAAGCATGGTCGCCAGGCTGGCCTTGACCTTTGTGTCATTAGTCCCAAAGGTGCTGCAGGTGTGTGCTGCAAATAAGTAGATGCAGCAATATGAGGCAAAAATAACAAGTGTATATTCTTTGTGTGTTAATTAAGCAGCTTAATATATTTGCTCAAACCATCTAAGTCAATACTTAATGTGGTTTAACTATGACTAATGGCTGCTTGTCAATACAAATCAGCACCTTTATGCAATGTTTTATTGCATGGTATGGTGAACAATTAAACAGTCACAACTGCTGCTCGTGCCAGCAACAGTATGTTCCCTTATATGACAAGTTCGTATATGATGCATTATTGTACTTATCCCAAATGGTCTCTATATTTATTGCTGAAACGTTACCCAGTTGGGCTGTCTGTACATTTTTTTTGGCTGGTAGTTAAGTATGCCCGTGCAGAGGGATATTTTCAGAAGACGTGACTGGAATATTCACAGTATCATGCCTAAGATTGTAATTTATTTTGCTTAATACACATTTAAATGTCTTTCTCATACTTTTAAATGGATGGGTGATTGGCCATAACTTCAACGGAAGGCAGATGGGCTGATTGTATCGATATGGTCACTTAATTTGTTACAGGTAATGAGGTCTCTTGGGCGTGCTAACAGGTTTCCAAGTTAGGTATACCACATGAGCACCCGAAATACCACACGAGCACTTTGTGTCATGGCACGACAGATATGCACCTCCTAGGAAACAGAACTGATAGTATAGTTCGAATGAATTCTATTACAGTAAATTATTTAAGGTGCTTTGAAAGATGAAAATTTTTTCTAGCCTATCGAGGTTCAGGACGTTTAGTTAACGCAAAAAAAACACATATTGAGTAAGAAATGCCTTGTCAGTAAGCTTGACTTTCTTTTATTTTTCAATAAATGGAACCAATTTCCTTCAATTTTTATCAGGTGAAACGTTTTAAAAATATATTTAACTCAGAGATTCTCTGGAAACTTTGTATGACGTATAACAAGACAGCATACCTATGTGGCCATATTAAAAGTTCCCGATCTTTTTCCAAGCCTTCCCTGGCTGTTTTCATGAAAATTTTCTGGCAATCTATGACGCCTGCAGCTTAAGTGTAATCAAAAAAAATATTGTGGTTTAATGCTTGCCAAGTACTGCCAGTCCATAATATTTAGATAAAACGACTAACACGTCAGTCACTTGACATGCAGTATTAGATTCAACTGACTTGAATCCCTTGATTAATAAAGCTGACAAGGGCTTCGGCAAGTTCGTAATTGATGGCCACACGAGTACAGCACGGAAGACACAGAGACACACATAAAGCAAATGCAACAATGTGAGGAAAAACTATACAATGAGTTATACAATTAGTTATTTTTACGGTTCAATAGTAGTTTTCAATATAATTTGCTCTCATCACTTATGCCTCTAGTTAACTTTGTTTACCTCTGACTAAAGACTACATGGCAATATTAATCAATACCATTATGATGTTTCGTTATACCACAGTATGATAAGCAGTTAGACAACCGTAATGGTCGCCGGTGCCAGCAACGGTACGTTTCGTTTTAAGACAGGTTCATGTGACACACAGTGTACTTATAAAAATAAAAAAAATGCGAGAATCCCAAACGATTCCTATAATAATACTTGTTGAAACAAAGATACCCGGCTGGACTGTGCACATTTTTCAGGTGTTAATGCAATATGCCCGTGCCGAACGAACATGCTCAGCATACTGACTGCCGTTTTGAACAATCACGTTAAGATTTGCAATTTATTTCCGCTTAGAACAGTCTGCAATGTCTCTTTTCTCATACTTCGAGATTAATACATTTGCCACACTTTCAGTAGAATGCACATGAATAGGGGCGTACTGATCAGGTTACTTATCAACTAAAACATGTTACGATCTCTTAGGTGTGTTGATAAGGGTAGAACAAATGCAATGCCCACTGAATAATTTGAATAATCTGTGCGTTATCTACTTAGAAAAGACCACCAAATTGATAATCTGGCTCTCTTTTCTTTTGTACAGAGCATATTGTATGCAGTCTGTCCAAGACGACGGCACTACATGCAACAGTAATGAAAACCGGAACACTTATTACGCACGACAATGGCTTCTTACCATGCACGATTAGCAGAATGCGAATCTGCGCCAGCAGCTGCCTTGTGATTAAGAGCACGTAAACTGCAGAACGCCGAACCATCGGAAGCCGCTTAACGCTTTTCATATAGCTCGAAAGATAACTTCTGCTGCTAAATTGTTTAAAAAAAAGACAAAAAACAAATCTTCCAACTACCGTCAAACGCAATGCCTTCAGTTTGAAACGTGTAAAGGTGTTCCCGGAGCGACTAATTTATTGTTCTATATTTTTTTCGGCTAAGTTGCGAAGCTGCAAGTGACTGAGCTTATCGCAGGTTTCATGCTCCAAAAGCGTTTGTGGTTGCATATAAATAGATTGGGTGAATCTAGAGATTTCTACTAGATATTTCTTCAAGTCTCGTGTTTTGCTTGCTGTAACTTCCCAAAATTATTTAGATTGGTTGCCAGGAACCTTAAAAATACTGCTACATTTAAACTATGCGAAAACGGCAGCGCACACACTGCTGATGCATGCCCCGCAAACACGGCCTTTCATCCGAGTACGCTAGCAGTTATTCAACTATGCCTGTCTGTTTGAAAATTCTTGATGCTAACACAATTTCGAGACATATACGTAAAGCGTGTCACGAGAATTTCACTACACATACGGTGCAGCATTCATCGCGGCCGGATCAAGCGCCACTAAATGAGATCTACCACACTGGCTGCCCAACACACACAATCCGCTTAGTGGTAGCTCAGTATTAAGTTAAAACATGGTGTACTTCCTTTTTTACGCACCTAAGCTATAATGATAAAATCAACAAGCACGAGCGATCGCTCGCCGTAAAACATTCCGTATAGTAGAAGCGAGAACAAGAGCGCCTTATCAAACCATGTCAACGACAAACCGACACTATACCCGAGTCGCCTGCGCTACATGCAGCCGGTTCGCGCTACGAAATGCGCTCACAAAATCATGAGGTATTGTGGCAAAACGTCTTTGATAAAGCTTACCATTCAGTGTAGTTGACGTGTGATGCCACAAAGAAGAAACGCATACCCAGACACCAACGTTCAGGGAGACACCGCACGCCGGCGCAACCGTTTACGTGCCTGGCGCACTCGTTGAGACGGCGCACCGCCGCGCATGCGCAAGAGCTCCGAGCATGCGCAGGAGCTCCACGCGGGAGGGCGTGCGCGCTCGGAGGAGTGTGAGCGCCTTTTCCTCCTTCATTTTTTTTTCTTTGTCTCTTTCTCTCTCTCTGCGCGCCATGCGCGCCGGAACGGGTGGCTTTTCTTTTCCGTTATGCATTTTTTTCGTGGACGAAGGATATGCGCTGGCAGGTTGTATGACAAACGCTGTGGGCTATCGTATGAGACTGGAACGCTAACGTGAATGCGCTGTTTGTAAAAGCCGTTACGGGGCCCTTCAGACGTTTTAGACGCATTATTGCCAGCGTCGATGAGTAATACAGCGTATTTGTAGCATATCTTCCAGCGTACCGCCAAATGTGATGCCCGCACGTATGTTAGTGCTAATTTTCTGTTCCGATGATAGGTCAAAGCAATCAGTACAGCATTGAAGTACTCATATATGCGTGGCTGCGCAGGCATACCGCCGGCCAGATACTGGGTGGGCTCAGAGAATTTGGCACCTATTTTAAGTGAATGAGAAACTTTGATGAGTTTATAGTGCAGGATATTAGGCAACGAAAGTCGCCCGATGTTAGTCACGAAGCCGAGATATGAAGACAATGTGAAAAGTATCCGAGAATCGGACGACACACAACGCGAACACCACATGCGCGACATCGGTTCATGACACATTCATAACGTCCGCGTTGTCAGCTACAAACATTACGAGTGTCTTTGCTGTTGGCTTGATGCCTGTTTCGAATCCGCTTGTATCTGAAGCTGGCGTTCATAACATATATTTTAACAATTGGATTGGCGTTTTGCTTCCGTTATTCTACTGCCGCAAAAGTGATGCGACAACTGTGAAGACTGTCTTGGGATTGCCGAGAGCGATTACGTAGATCATATGTGGTCAACAAATGCGGAGGTATACACTATGTGTATACTAAAGTCTACAAATAGGCTCTACAGCAACCTCAGCAGTATACAACTTTAGTGGCTTATATCAAATGCAGCTATGTATTATCCACCGGTACCTGCGCTTGGTTACAGCGTACACGGGTTGGGCCCAGATTAACGATGTTTGTCTATTGTTAATCTATAGACGTGCAAGACCACGACAACTCAGAGGTGGTGAATTCACCACCTGGTCTGCGGGCTTTTGCCACTTATTCACCCCTTTTGCCACAACTTCACCATCTGACCTTCACCACCTGGTCTTCGCGAAGTGTACGTCCGGGAAGCAGCCAGGTTTAGGGCCTTCGGGTGCCTGGAAGACCTTGGTGACTCGGACGGTTCCTGCTCCGCTGCGATCCTCGTTCGGTGCAGCTGCACCGAACGCAGACTAGCAGTCTGCACGGTTTGCCCGCCGCGCCGGGGTTGTGGTGCCGTCGTGCATGAACCAGTGCCATATCATCGTGCTCGCAGAGGGCGGGGGGTATGGGAACTCGGAATTACATATTATCGACTTTCTTCTATAGACATTCAATACACCAGGAGTAGAGAAAAAAATAGAAACCTTGTCGACTATTGTCCATAATATAGAGAGTCAACAGACAAAGTATGGACAAAAATAAATAGAAACTGTATCGGCTTTCGTCTACAGGTAGTCCATATAGAGGGGAAGTAGACAAAGAAGAAACAAACACCTTATCGAATTTTTTCTGTAGACCGTCTATAGACTGCGAGTGGACAAAAAGAAATAGAAATCTTATCGGCTTTTGTCTACAGAAAGTATATATACAAAGTATATGGACAAAAATAAATAGACACTGTATCGACGTTCGTCTAAAGGTAGCCCATAGAGGGGAAATAGACAAAAACAAACAAACATCTTATCTACTTTTTCTATAGACCGTCTATAGACAGCGAGTAGACAAAAAGAAATAGAAACCTTATCGACTTTCGTCTATAGAAAGTCTATAGACAAAGTATGGACAAAAATAGATAGAGACTGTATCCACTTTCGTCTATAGGTAGTCCATAGAGGGGAAGTAGGCAAAAAAGACACAAACTTCTTATCGACTTTTTTCTATAGACCGTCTATAGACTGCGAGTAGACAAGAAGAAATAGAAACCCTATCGACTTTCGTCTATAGAAAGTCTATAGACAAAGTATGGACAAAAATAGATAGAGACTGTATCCACTTTCGTCTGTAGGTATTCTATAGAGGGGAAGCAGATAAAAAGGAAACAAACACCTTATGGACTTTTTTCTATAGACTGTCTATAGACTGCGAATAGACAAAAATAAATAGAAACCCTATCGACTTTCGTCTGTAGAAAGTCTATAGACAAAGTATGGACAAAAATAGATAGAGACTGTGTCGACTTTCGTCTGTAGGTATTCTATAGAGGGGAAGCAGACAAAAAAGAAACAAACACCTTATCGACTTTTTTCTATAGACCGTCTATAGACTGCGAGTAGACAAAAAGAAATAGAAACCCTATCGACTTTCGTCTATAGAAAGTCTATAGACAAAGTATGGACAAAATAGACAGAGACTGTATCCACTTTCGTCTGTAGGTATTCTATAGAGGGGAAGCAGATAAAAAGGAAACAAACACCTTATCGACTTTTTTCTATAGACCGTCTATAGACTGCGAGTAGACAAAAAGAAATAGAAACCCTATCGACTTTCGTCTATAGAAAGTCTAAAGACAAAGTATGGACAAAAATAGATAGAGACTGTGTCGACTTTCGTCTGTAGATATTCTGTAGAGGGGAAGCAGACAAAAAGGAAACAAACACCTTATCGACTTTTTTCTATAGACCGTCTATAGACTGCGAATAGACAAAAAGAAATAGAAACTTGATCGACTTTCGTCTATAGACAGTCTATAGACTTTATATCAACGAAAGTCCAAATCTATAGAAAGGAAAGGTCGTCTATTAAAAGTCTATAGACTTTCTATAGACAGTCTAAAGTCATTTTTGTAATGGCTGAAAGCGAGCGAAATTGTGTTCCTTTCTGCAGTATCCTTATATTTGTGCTGTATATTCGGTAGTTATGCACCGAAACACAAAGCACTGAAACACAAAGCTCTGTCTCTAAATTTTATTGATCAGTTTGGTGCGCAAGGCCGCAAGGTGTATCGAGAAAAAAATAAAGAAGACATTGCGTCAACCACCCTACAGCAGACGAAACTACAAAGGCAACAAAATACTTGTTTCTCTGAAAACAATTTTCTGAGAAACTCGTGTCGGATTTTCTTAGTAGTTTCGGTGACTCTATGAGGATGATCAGTTTTCTCTTGCTGTATCTCGTAAGGTTTAAAAAATTGGCAGTTCCTCGCGAAATGCGAAGCACCGATGGTGATGACAATCTAGTAGATAGCAGTACGAAGTACGGATATTAGTTTTATCAGCCGTATAAACTTCTAAACATTCGCTTAGTAACTGAATTATCAATGACAGAATGCGCAAGCGTGATCCAACGGGGACATAGAAAGAAACACAGACTAAGAGAGCGCTGTCTTTGGGTGCCTGCTCCTTTCTACCTCCTTGTTCAGTCGTGCTTACACATTCTATCATCTGTTCAAAACGAACTAGCGCACCAATCTGTTTTAACTAAACTAACCAGCACGGTGTCACGCGCGCACAGGTCAACATGAGCACATCTCACTCACTGAGTTGAAACTCGTTGGCAAAATTATGGAATAACTAATTGCGCCAGTAGCAAACGAATTGACGTTCATGCATGTCTCGCTTCAGCGCGAATGAAATGTCGAAGGTACAGCGCCTACAAAGCAACTGGCACTACGTGCACACTGCAAATATCACAGATCACTTTCAAGACACACAAGCGCCGGCAACGAGTCCCTACGACGTTCGCCAGAGGCGTCTACTATGGCGCTCACGATTCGCGTGGCCAACGCCGTAGTATACCGCGCGGTTGTCTCCATTGTGTACGGAGCGGCGGGTCAAAAGTACATCCAGACACCCCAGCAGCCACGAGAGAGGAACGCTACTCCTCCCTCGCCTGACCTACCTGATTTGCGCGCGACAGGATAGGGCACGTATCCGGGTCGGTCTCCTCGCTCGCACACACGAGATTGAACCGCGTTCGCCGGCTCACCCTCGCACGTTTTCACTCATACGGAACCTCACGGCGACACCGACGCCAGAAGTGCGTCTGGAGTGTCCATAAAACTGCTATCGCAATAAAACTGCAGAAGTGTATTGATTTTTGAAGTTGTGCATGCTTGGTCATAGTCATACCGCGCCACGTATCGCAAAAGCGAGCCCTTCCCCTCACCCTGCCCCCTGCTCACACACACAAGCACCGCATTTTTAAGGACATACAGGCGGTCAGACCGGCAGATAGACAGGCAGATTGCTCCATTGTATAGATGTAGCGCCAGGTGACACCTTACTTTAGAAAGTAATGCTTCAATGCATCTATCCCACTCACGGCTCCTCTACCGCCCTCACCTGCGCTGCCGCAGTAACGGGTGCATGAGTCACGAGACCCGATGCACGGCCAGGAGAATCGGCGCTACGCCGTCGGGCCACTCACAACCTGCATCGCGAGCGCCCCACAGAATATGCTCCCGCAGCGCGATGCGGTTCTGTGAGAAGACGCGCTGCCACCACGTCAGTTCTGATACGATCCAGCACGGCTGATTGTCGTCATTGACGAGTGAACGAACGTCCTAAGTACTGTTGCTGCCTTCGCCCCATACGCTACGACAGGGAGCCGGGTCTTGAAATGTAGTGCAGGGATAAAACGCCGTCCAGTGTTGATTAGAGTTTGAGCCCTAATAATAATACTAGCACCATATATATATATATATATATATATATATATATATATATATATATATATATATATATATATATATATATATATTGTCACGTGGAATGACGTGTGAAGAACACAGTAGCAATACTGTGGAAGACGAAACTAACTTTTATTGGGCGAACCTGTGCCCACAAAAACAGGCTACACTTAAAGAATGGCGACAACGGCGAACACAGTCGGCGATCGTAAAAATCTGATCAACGGGTCCAGTGCGTCGGCTTTTATACATCAATCGTCGAATGTTCCAGACCTATCGTTGGGACCCGCGTGCCTTCCACAAAGTTCTACACCCTTCGCGTCAGGCGATGAAATCAGATAACATAAGGTTCGGCGACAACAGACAGCGGATAGAAGCATCGATAACTTTCCAGAAACTTTGGATACATGCAGGCGCGTCCCGCATATATTGTGTGTGTGTGTGTGTGTTTGTGTTTGTGTATTTGTGACCATATAAAGCAAATATGGAATGAAGCCTGTGCATGCATCGGGGAAATAATAAGCTGTGGTTCTAAGTGGGATGTAGAAAATAATAATAAAAAAGGTATCAATGAACGTGAACGAAAAGATCGCTTATCGCTAAAGGGAACATTCTATTTGCCAATCTCTCCCACAAGAGAGCCACTTTGACGGAAAATATGCACCAATGACAACTGTTTCAACCAAACGCACTCCGCTTCTCTGGAGACATTTCATCCGCGCGCACTGTGCATGAATCATTTAACGGGAATATCCAACACTGTCCTGGGCAATGTGCCTCGAGCATGGGAATAATTTCTATTGCAATAAAATTTTGCACCTTCATCCTTAATGCGACAATATCACGGAAATAAAGATAACTGACAGTATATTTCTGCACAAGATATTGCACTGTTTCATGCTGTGTATCGCTTATAGGTAATATTCGCCGGTTCAAGCGACCAATCTCTTTTCTAGAAGGAGTAAGCTTTAGTCTGTGTCGCAGTGTCGTCAAATGCTGCGTCGCGGTCCTTCTTCCATTTAGGCGGTAGGCCACCCGGCTAAATCATATAGTCTTTTCTACGTGGAACGTGTGGGAGCGCTGCAGTCACAATACGAAAGCCGCCATGTCACGTGTTTCTTTTTCTTGTATTTCGCGGGCATCAGCAGTAAGCGGAAAAAAATAACTAATGCTTCATAGATGGAAAGTCAGTAACTAGTTATCCGCCCGTTTTGGAAACCATTGTTCAACTTTCTAAACGTTATTTTTTGCAAAAGCGCAAAGGTAATTTTTTGCAAAAGAAGATGGTTAACTAATCTTGACGATATATGCTATTAGGAAGAGTGCATGAAATTCCATACAATACGCCATACAATACGCCATACAATACGCCATACAATAGTCAGCAACATGGATTTGGACACGTCGCCTTAGAGTGCCTCGGCACATCTTTAAAATCTGGCTAGAGTTATCTGGGACACCTCGTGTAGCACAATTTTGAATTCTGCGCCAGGTTACTGTGAGAGCCATATGTAATTTCCACAAATAAAACCAATGGGACAATTTGATTATTCAAGAAATGGTTTCCTGATTATTGTTTAAACTGAATACTTTACGCGAAAGGTAGCAGTATACTAATTTCAGTACCTAGCTTTTGAAGTCACATCCGCATCGAACTAATTCTGAGGATGGCACCAGTTTTTTTTAGATAATCGTCCCCTGGTTTGCGAGAAAATGCTCTGGTGTTTTATTACCACATGACCCTCAGAGCATCAAAAGGCGTTACGTTAGGAAAGTAAATGCAGCAACAGTGCATTTTACGGCAAGCCTGAATGGTATTATCTCATAACTAGCGCGCAGTTTCAGAACAAGGGTCAAGCGCCTTGTAGAATCATTGGCTTCAATGCATGGATGGAAACAACTTTATTCTGAATCCGGCAAATTTGATGACCCGGGCTCAGGTCTCCCATGAGGGGACTTCGAGGCCTTGCCTCGTCGCCGCCTCTCGGGCTTGCTGGACAGCCCACTCTTGTGTCTTGAGGTTGGAGCTGCGCAGAGCGGCGGCCCACTTCGACGCAAGAGCCTCCGGAGCTACTGCCATTGTAGCTGATGTAACCCGACACTCCCACAACATGTGTGACAGCGTCGCTCTAGTGTCCTGACATAATTTGCAAAGAGCATTCGGGTATTGCGCGGGGAAAATGTGCTGCAATCGCACCGGACTGGGGAATGTTTGTGTTTGCAATTGTCGCCAGATGACTGCCTGGCGACGTTTCAGCATGGGGTGAGGGGGGGGCAGCAACCGCCTGCCTAGCTGGTAGTGCTTGGTGATGTCATTATACCTGACCAGGCGTTCTCGCGTGCTTTGAGCCAGCAGTTCCGAACTCGAAGAGGCGGTCCCCGATTCTGCGCGGCGGGTCAGTTCTCGCGCAGAGCGGTGTGCTACCTCGTTCAAGTTAATGAGGCCCTCATCGGTGGGGGTGGCGACGTGCGCTGGAAACCATATGATGGCGGTGTTATCGAAGTGCTGTCGACCAGCTTTCCTTAGAATCTGGAGAGCTTCGGACGAAATGCGCCCCCGCACGTAGTTGCGAACTGCGGATTGTGAGTCGCTAAACACTACCTCGCAGAGGGGGTCGGTAAGCGCAAGCGCAATCGCTACCTCTTCTGCTGTTTCGGGGTATTCCGTTGCGACACTACACGCGTGCGTAAGCCTGGAGCTAACGTCTACGACTACCGCCGTGAACCGGCGTTCTCGCGTGTATTCTGCGGCGTCTACAAAGCGCGTAGTCCTCTTTCCACCCAAGGAGCACAGCAGTGCCTTGGCACGGGCCTGGCGTCGGCCCCGATTAAATTCGGGGTGCATGTTTCGAGGTATAGGGGCGACAATCAGTGTGTCGCTGAGGTCAGGTGGAATGACCTGTTTCTGACCGTGTTGGACGTGGTAGTTGAAGCCGAGTTTCCGCAGGATGTACCGGCCCGTGGCTGTCAGAGACATGCGTTCGAGTTGAGAGGTTCTTTGCGCATCCTTCAATTGGCTTCAGTAGGTGTATTGCAATACGTGCGCCAAAGTAGAATGTTGAAAAAATAACTGTCCCAAATTTGTTATATATTCAATTAGGCGCATTGATTTATAATGCACGAATTATATACCTCCTCTAGTTTTTCAGATCAATAAGTAGATTTCTGCTGAATTCCCTAGACGATCTTGGAAACTTCTGTTAATCTTAAAGTAAAGCATCCACTTACAGGGTGTCCCAAATAGTATACGCCAAGATCTCAAAATATGCAAATGCCACGTAGCTGGTCAGAACCAAGGTATCGTTGTTCGGGGTCGCTTAGAGATAGACAAATTTTTGTATTCCGCCTAATTACATGATTAGCCTTGATTATTTAGTAAACATCTCGAATATTACAAATAGATTAAATGCGTCTCTGAGAAAATTGTGAAGCAACGTGAAAAATTCCTAAGGCAGCTTTCGGCTGCTCAGTACGTGCTACATAAATGTGTTTTTCCTAGGGTTAAGAAAGTTCCACGAATACAGGCACAATTGCAGCGCGACAAACCGCTCGGAGCACTTAGGCTGAGCATTTCATACGTTGATGTCATCCGAAGCTTGCCATCTTGCTCAACGATAGTGAATGCCAAACGCTTGCATCCCTTTCAGACTCCACTGACAACTTTCTCGAAGTCCACGGCACTACTGAAGATTGGAAGTGTCGTGGAGGCCGCGAAGGACGTGAATAAACTGGTGTTGTTCCGCAGAACATACATCAGCCGAGTTGCTTCCTTCGTCACCGCAAAGTATATAGCTCTTCTGATTGTCGTAAAGCGCTGAAATATTATGTTAAATGCAAGAGATGAGTGCTGCTTGGACACAAAGCCGTCGACTGTAAGGATAAGATTGAAGACAAGTTGAATGCCCCCAAAAGTCACCTATGTTCTTAGTCAATATGCCAGTGGTCGAAGGACGAGTGCTTGGACAACACGCGCAGGAATTGCCCGACGCAAGCATTCCAACACACGCGCCCTACATTTTTAGGGACGTGAATGCTTTATTCATGAGTGCGACCTCGTCCACTGCAAAATACCAATAGTCATGGAGCCACAGGAGCCAGGCGTGGCTTGGGAGTACCATGAAGACGTGTCTCCAGCGCGAAGTAGTTCGATCAGATCGCAGGCATTTTAGAAGAAAGTCAACCTGAGTCTCTGCTGTCGCCTGGACACAAGCAAAACGGAGACTGTGACGAAAGTCCGCATAGTTGGCTCTTTCGATTTTACCCAAGCTCAACTAGCCGAGAAAGAAGCGCCAAGACTTAAGCTCTCCTTGAATACGATAAGCAAGCAGTTTCACTCTAAGGACACTATGCATCATTTTTCGAAAAGGTGGGTCTACTCTATCGCCATTATCGTCTTTTTACGGGAAGAAACGTTAAACAAGTAGTCGCGTCAAACACATCAAGACAACATGTTTTCGGGCTCACGAAAGCATCATGGCTGGTCACCAGGGCGCCCGACAGACTACAGATCATATACTCTGAGATTTCTGCTGGTCAGGGATGGGCGTGAATATAACAAACGGCTTGTCAAGTTGTGTGATGTATCTTAAAGGACAACACCAAGAGGGAAAGTCGGAGTTGCTTCGTTGGACAGCATGGCTCTCAGACGGGCACCATTTCCAGAGTATCTGTTGATCTGACCGATTTATTGTCTCCTCGATCAGATAAAGGAAATAGCTACTTGCTTACCCTAGTAGACTTTGATACTCGCTATCCTGACGCCGTAGAATGCCCCAACATCGTAGCTTTCAGCTACGCAGTAGTCATACTTGTTTTTTTTTTTCCTGAGTGGGCCTGCCCCGAGAAGTTGTTTACCGATCAAGGTAGAAGTTTTATGCCGGAACTCACGAAAGATATGAGATGAAAACTCCCTGCCAAGTTATTCCGTGTCACTCCATACTATACCGTGGACGATTGATTGGTCGAAGTGAACAACGACAAGCTATATGCCACGCACAAAATAATGTGCCAAGTGCTGCCATGGTAATGGGATCGTTACAGTGCTCCTCTTCTCTAGGCTTATCGCGAAGTATCACACGCCAGTTCCGGCTCTTCGCCATTTGAATTAATCTATCGGAGATTCATGCGTGCACCATTGAATATTCTGAAAGTGTTGTTGACACAAGGCGCCATTGATGATGAAGTGCGAACAGTGTACACCTGCCTTGCGGACCTTCGGAACCAGCTCGAAGAAACATGTGACCTCGTTCACGAGGACCTTGGTTAAGCACATATGAGGCAGGTGCTTTACCACAATCGTAAGAGCATGCAACGAAGAATACTATCCGGCGAGGAGGATCTTATTCTTTTACCTACCGACTCAAATAAGCTTCTCGTGCAATGGTGATGCCCATTTAAGTGCGCTGAAGTCATAAACGACGTTAAATACGCCATTGATTTAGGTGAAAAGTCAAGGTCTTCCACAATAATATGCTGAAGTAATGCAAAGACCGATAATGAACTTCGGCTCCTCAGGTGTCTAGAAAGGTATCCAGAAATTTTCAATCCTAGAAATGAATCTGTTATTTCTTTTCTTTTGTTTTAAATGATGCTAACTTTTCTCATTAAACCTCGTGCTAAACTTGTTGTGCTCCTTATGTATTTCATGCTGTGTGGAAAAATGAACATTTGGACCAATATAAACTTCGAATGATCAGATCGCACCGGCACTCCTGCTTGCTCTCCACCTGTCGTAGATTGGAATTGTTGCGGTCAACTTTTTAAAGCGTGGGCTATTTGTGCTAATGTGCAATCTGTAGACGCGACTAGACTAAGAGGTAACGGCAGTGATGATGTGCATTGTGTGGCCGTGACGCGAGGAAGAGGGAACTCGAGGCCACGAGAGCGGCAGAGACGTGCGGCTCGAGCAAATCGTTTGTGGAAAGACTTGGACGGCAGATCGCTGACTGGCGGTTCGAGTCGCGACCTTCCACAACCGGATGTCCTGCAGCCGTAAGGGCCTGCTGAGGCCAATGTCCCGCACTGCACATGCAGATCACACGGCGACGGCGGCCTGCTGTCGTAGTGGCCTAGTAGCGTAAGTGATCTGAGGACCTGGTGGCCAGAAGTGTTCGCGGTCTGAAAAAAAGGAGGCAACCGCCTGTGGTCTACGTGTCGGTGTGCCCGCTAGCGGCCTGCGGCAAGAATACCCGACTAGCTACTACACCGGCCTCGTGTCCTGCTGTCGTGCTGCACACTTCCAGTCTTGCTAGTAACAGCGCAAAATATAGACAAGGGACGAGAGAAGAAGACGTGTCTTCTTCTCTCGTCCCTTGTCTATATTTTGCGCTGTTACTAGCAGGATGGAAAACCAACAAGCCCAAGCTGCTATTCTAGCGAAACACTTCCAGTGCTGCCGCTACGTCATGGTCTGGCGCAAGTCACCTCAGTAGGTGCTGGACTTGCGGCTGTATTGCGGAGTGGCCACGACGACAAGCGCGACGGCAACGACCACGCCACACCGGCTAGCATAGAGTTTCACACAGTAACTACTAGAGGAAACTCAGGCGCTGCAGTCGTAGTAGCACCATGGGAATGGTGGCAAGTACATGGATTTGTCTGATCTTCGTACTTGTGCATTCAGACGTTCTTGTGGCTTTGTACATTACGATATATAAACCCTATTGTCGCAAATTTCAGCGCAATCTTCACTCTTCGAAATTCAGAAGACTCCGCGAAAACGCACAAGCGCTATTAATTGCAGCGATTGAGCTCGTCCAGATGGCCAAATCGAAACGCGCCAAGCGTCTGAAAGCATTGGCATGCCCACGATACATTCATAAGGGCGTTTCATTCGCTTGCCGATACATGCGTCCGTGGCTTAAAGGTTTCAATAATAAGCTTTTCTGCTGGAAGGAGGGTTTCGGTACGGGCTTGTTGGTATTCCATTGAAAACTTCACTTACAGCATAGACAAAGACCAAAAGAACGGCGAAGACAAGCGCTGACTTCCAACTGATTTTATTTTAAGACAAATGTCCCCCCCCCCCCAAAGCTTAAGACCGACATGAGTATGCATCCATAATTGAAAGAAACCATGACCGCCGCCTTAAGAGCAATGAGAGCGCATGTGCGATCTCAAAAAGACAAGTTCTTTATCTGTTAATGCAGTTGACGGCTTACTTACCGAGTCACCTTCAGCGATCGCTGCTGCTTCAATGATAAGTCTAGTGCATTATTCATTAGGATGCCTAGCTAAGATAGTGTTTATTTTTTTCAAAAAGCGGGATACAGCCACAAAATTGTGCGCAATGGACACCTAGAAACCTTTTCCGCGTTTTGCGCACTTTATTGCTATGTTCTTGCAGCCTAACATTCAGACATGTTGCTCTCCATTGCGCACAATATTGGGGCTGTATCCCACTCTTTAAAGAAAGATAACACTACTTTAGCTAGGCATACTAATGAATGCACAAGACTTATCATTGAATCAGCAGCGATTGCTGAAGGTGAATCAGTTAGTAAGCCGTGATTTGCATTAAAATATGAAGTACTTGTTTTTTTTTTTTTTTTGAGGCCGCGCATACGCTCTCGTTCATCTTAAGGCAGCGGTCATGGTTTCTTCGAATTTTGAAAGCATACTCATATCCTGTTTATGCTTTGGGAGGGGGGGGGGGGTCTTTTGTCTTCGTTTCTCGGCGCATATGCGTGTTACTCAAGATAAAAAAAAAAACACTTGGAAATCAGCGCTTGTCTTCGTCGTTCTTTTGGTCCTTGTCTATGTACGCGCTGTAAGTGATGTTTTCAATTTATTGCTTAGTTTAGAGTTTTAGAGTTTAGAGTTGCTAGAGTTTAGAGTTTGTTTAGGACAATTTTACGTATGTTTATTTAATTATTTATTACGCAGTACGTTGTTGAAAATGACGAGTTTACAAAGTCGCAAAGTCGTTTCAAGCCAAATGGACGAAGTTCAGGCAAATCCATGTACTTCCCATAATTGGCATGCTTGCTACAACCGCTCCCATTGCAGCTCCCGTAGACACTAGCGCCAGAGTTCCCTCTAGTAATTATTGTGTGAAACTCAGGGCCCGCTAGTACGTCGTCGACTGCGCTTAGGCGCGTTAGGAATTTCAGATTCCAAACTATTACGATTGTTTTTGTTCTGTTGTTCGTCGAGGGTGTAAATAGTCGCGTCTGTCGAGTATAGATTGTGTTGTCCGCACAAAACACCTGACCACTGTGTCAATTGAAGGGAATCTTGGGCCCACTTAGAACATCACAATGATGTCGTGTGCCAGCGCCCCGTAGAATTCAGGCTGAAAGCAGGATAGGTTGTGACGCAAAAACCCACAAGCGTAGTTTAGATGGAACTAATAAAGACAATTTGCTAGAAGGCGGTTTGCCTTGCCGAAAAGATGCTTCGCCTAAGAATGACATCTCGCTATAAGCAAACTTGGACAAAATTCTTACCAGGAAACAGCTCAGATTGCTTAACATAGATTGGTGGTAGAAACGTGAAAGGCTTACGTGCAATAGGTGAAAGATTGGCTCCTACAGCAGTTTTCAGTTCCAGCGCTTCGCACTACATTTGGTACGGCTACGATACAAAAATCTTCCACCCTATCACTATTTAAAGTGCATGAACAGCGAAGCTGTTTAGCGCACGGCACAGAGGTGCAGGCTATCCTACTGTAATCTTTCTATACATTTGCGTGGACGACGGGTGCGCCGTCTCGAGAAACCGAGGAAACTAGACACGGCTGACGTCCCGAAGAGACCACCACTAAAGTAGAGCGCAATAAAGGAGATACTCAATCACTTGGAACGTCGACTAAGGCAGGGTAGTGGGAACCTAGACATGGCTGACGACAGTAAGTTTAGTATCTGTTGTTATCAGCTTAGTATATGATAACGAGCTGTATTTGGACACAAGATATAATTGCAAGTTCCCAGAGTGCTTGAAGCTTGCTTCACCGCCGCCGCATGTCGGCCCGGTATTGCACCATCTTCGCGATCAGCCGACAGTGTCTGATCGCACAGAAGTGTACTCATAACCAGCTTCACCTTAGTAAATACTTACCAATAATAACAATTCTGACGCGTCATTATTAATCGGTTTTCTGGCAGAGCACGATATCTATTTAATCACCCAAAGCACCAGGGCTTAGATCGCTGCGAAGTGAAGGCAATCGGTTAACTGAACAGGCGAAGGTTGTCGGTCTCTGTTCACGCGCATAATCATTGAGAACGAGGGCTCTGATAACGCAATATTTTGTTGAAAGGAATGAGTTCGTAGTCGAAGTCAAAAGAACCAACCTGATGCAAATTCGTATATTAGACATCATTCCTGGCCATACACACGTCGCCTCGCCACACATCCCTCTACTACATTTTGAAGGAAATTCTGCGCTGTTTTTTTTTCATATTAAATAATTTTGTTGATCCAGATCGCATGATAAACGTTAATGCTTTCCTCCAAAAGAAGTGCGGAAGAAAGAGGAGGCGGGCGTAGAGAAAAAAGGCGACAGGCAGGCCCTCTTGTACTCGAGTACAAAGCACGGCTTCCAAAAAGTACCGCGTTCAGCTTTTTCCTCAGTGGGCGTCAAGATTGATAGCTACCATTCCCAGGATTGGTTGTTCGGTGCAGTTACGTATCAACCAGATGTTTGATATCTTTCTAAGGGTGCACTAGTGTGTTTAAAGGTAAACTTGGCGGCGTTATGCGATGCCGCTAAGTTGGTGACTTCCTGGCTTTTAAACATAGGATGGTGGTTTCAACTATCTGGTATTTCATTGTGTTACAAGTGACCTCCTTTGCTGGTTTTATTTTCAAACAGTTTCTGTTGACTGGTATTGAGAAATAAACATATCTGTTCTTAAGGATGTGCGCCGGGAAGTGGAAACAACAAGAGAACAGAGAAAGGGCCCAACTGTAACTGCTAGGTATGGTTTATGTGAAATTTCACGTGATATACAGGCTACCAGAGAGCGACACAGCAAAAGAATTAAATATAAAGCTAAACATCTGAAGGAAACAATGCTGACCAAAAAAAGTGAGTGAGCACAAAAATGTAACATTATTTAGCCATACTTTATGTATGGTTATACACCTTCTTTTGAGTGCACCATCGTGTACGCGTAACCTCCTGAGTGACCGAACTCTCGTTATCGTGGAGGCGGTAAAAATGAGATGCATACCTCCTAACCGGCGGTATTGAAATTGCGCAAGATTCTTGCAGACGCAAGATTCGGAAGCAGTGGTGGAAGGATGCTGCGTTTCAATTCGTTCGAATTAAGAATGTCAAAGTGGAAAAATAGCTCACAAAACCCGCTGGCGTTGTCGATTTATACATCAGGATACCCCCAAATTTAGGCTGACCAGCCCGCCAATTTCGAGTTGGCCCACCCCCTAACTTAAAGTGGCCCACGTCCTAATTTACAGTGTAACCACCCCGAAATTGCAGTTGGTCCAGCCCAAATTTCAAGTTGGCCCACACCAAAATGTAACACGGCCTACTACCAAATTTCACTTAGCCCACTCCCAAATTTAAATTGGACTACCACAAAGTTAGCTTGGCCACGTCAAAATTTCATGTAGACCCACTCCAAATATAACGCGTCACCCCCAAATTTATCATGGCCCATCGCCAAATTTAAGTTAGGCCACTCCCAAATTTCAAGTTGGCCCACCCGTGAATTGAAACTTGTGGTAGGCCCAAATATAAAGGTTACCAACCATAAATTTCACGTTGGCCAACTCCAAATTTTAGTTGGCCCAATTGGAAGCTTTAGTTGGCCCATGTCCAAATTTAAAGTTGGCCCACGCTGAAATTCTAAGTTGGCCCACCCTCAAATTTAGGTTGGCCTACCCTCAAATTTCAAGATGGTCCATATGGTCCCACATATTGGTTGGCCCAACCCCAAATTTAAGATAACGGACCGCTAATTTCTAGTTGGCCCTATCCCAAATTGAGTTGGCCCATGTCCAAATTTCAAATTACTCCACACCGAAATTTATGTTTGACCGATATCCAAATTTCAAGTTCATCCACCCCCAAATTTAGCTTTGGAAGTTTGTTATAACTGCGCGAAAAAAAGACAACTCACCACGAGCGCAGGCTGCCAACTGTTTATTTTTGGAAAGCAAGCAACGTACATACATTTCATTCGGGAACCTGAGCACTTGTCCGCATTGTCACTCTCACGTGTACCGATAAACACAAATACGCAAGAGTTATTTGGTGGGCAAGAGTGCAGTCCAGGATTCCGACAAGCGATAACCGAAAAAAAACATGATACATTTTTATAGCATCATCAAAAGAGGGAGAGATAAGAAAATGAAACACAGGAAGAAAAACAGGAAGAGCGGCGAGTATGTGAAGGAAAGTGATATAATCCTTAACAAATAACCAGTGTGAAGGCAAAGGGTGAGAGCATAAAATATTTTGAAGAAACAAAAAAGCTCAGAACAACAAAACAACAAATGGGGAATATCACACCGATCAGCTAATGTGGCAATGATGTCATGAAAGCATAAAGGCTCGAAATATGCCCTATTAAAGAACAACTATGGGAAGGGGAGATGGCGCCGACTATTGAATTTACAAACGTGGCTATGGAAAAAGTGATACATGGAGAAAAACACGAAACGCCTACGACAAAGAAAACGAAAAGACAAAACACCAAAAAACCAATAAAAAATAACTTTAGACCACGATAAGCAATTTTTCAAAAGGAATTCAAAAGGAAAAGGACCACGATAAGGAATTTTTCAGTAGCGCGTGCCGCATGGTTACAGGCTAGAAAAAGAGTTGGTCACAGTGTTCAACCATACACGAAACGTACTATACAGATGGCGTTTGTGAGGCAGTGTATTCGATTCCCTTGATATGTGACAACCTTTATATTGGACAAACAGGCAGGTGTTTCGATAAAAGGGTACGAGAACACCATTGGCATGTAAAGAACAAGGCCGGAGGCACTTTGGCCTAGAACTGTGAGAGATGCAGAAGAAAAATAAAGGGGGTGAAAGAAAGAACCCGTGTAAACAAATTTTTAATAACACAACGTTCCTGTTTTATTCGAGGGATCTGGCTGAAAGGGAAATTGTCGAAGGGTTCTACTTACTAAAAAATGGCGACAAATGTATCAGCACGCCATCTGTCTAGTTGCTTCCAGAAGAAGTCAATTTTCTGACATATGACTTTTAAAAAAATCCTTTTGTTGGTCTAAGCTTTCTTTTTTTGTTTCTTGGTGTTTTGTCGCTTAGTTTTGTTTGTCGTAGGTGTTTTTTGCTTTGAATGCCGCCAAGCGTGAATGTTTCACCGGCTTTCACTTTTTCCACAGTTACGCTTGCGAATTCCAATAGTCTCCCTCACCCTCACTTTACATAGTTGTTTTCATTAGGGCATATTTTCAGCCTTCATGCTTTCATGACGTCATTTCCACATTTCTTTATCGGTGTCATATTCCCCGTTTGTTGTTATGTTGTTTTTAGTTTTTTTGCCTCTTTTCGTTTCTTCAACCGATTTTATGCCCTGTTTGTTCTCCTTCACTCTGGTTATTAGTTAAGTGCCATATCTGTTTACTTCACATACTCGCGGTGTCTTCCTGTTTTCTTTATGTTATCTCTCCCTCTTTCAATGATTCTCTAAGAATTACTGATGGTTATCTCGGTGATCGTCTAAAGAAACGTCTAAAGCTATGAACCAACTAGCCTGTCAGGACGTCCTACTCAAAATTTGGTTGCGCCATGTCCATATATTCAGTGGCCCACTGTCAAATTTAAGTTGCCCCATCCCCGACTTTCAAGTTGGCCCTCCAGCAAATTTCATGTTGCCTCAGCCCTAAGTTTCCAATTGACCCACCCCAAGCTTCAGTTGGCCCAGCTCTGTTATCAGATTCTCCATGAATGTTCTATGGAGCCCTATGTATAGTGGGGGTATTCATTGTGGTCAATATTGTTATTGTGATAGCAATTATATGGGCCCTCCAAGGGCGTTGTTGCCGTCGCCGCCACGACGATGTTCCGTGTAAAGTCGAAGGGCGAAACAGAATCACCGCACGCCCTGTGCTGTATGCGCGAATGAAAGCATGCGAGGCGCGCCGAGGATCGCGACTCAACCTGACGCGTGCGAAGGAGGAAAGCAGATAGCAAACGCGCGGTCCTTCGTAGCGCGAAAGGCCGTAGGCGGTGGGAAGGAGTGATGTGGGCGTCTTTGTGCTCCGGCAGCAACTGCGTATTTCACGTCTGGCCGCAAGGGAAAGTGACAATCGCGGCTCAATCACGCGCGCGAAATGGAGGAAAGCAGCGTGGCAGCGCGGGAGGGAGGACTGGGGACGCTGCTACTCTGCCAACAACTGCGTGCTTTACGCGATCGCAAGGCCTTATCTTGACAGCGAGCTGCAGACGGCTCATACCATTGTGCGTACTGTGTTCTGTTCAGCAAGTAATAAATGAACGATTAATATTCTTCGGCTTACCTCGTGACTAAGGGCGTGTGACGTATCCTTAAATTTTATTTTGTCGGTTGCTTGCCGATCTTCGGGACATAAAATAGGAGCTAGACCATTTGTCTACTCATGCTGCTTGTTCGTCTGAAGTGCGCTAATATGGAGTGACGTCCATAGCCTAGCAGATGATGGGACAAGCTAAGCGCGCTTTGTTTGTAGGCGCTTACTCTCGCCCTTTCCGCAACTTGGCTCCGTCCTATGGCGCTGACGCACAGAAAACTCGCCGCTCACGTACGCTGGTTAATGATTTGGGCGGCTGTAAACCCGTGTGCAAAAGAAGATGGACCCCTCGAGCACCTGCGAAACTAGCCAAACTACGTCGACCCGCCGTCCCATCATATCTGCCAGCGTGTCGTACTGATTTCGGCGTGTCGTGCTGAAACGCTTCCAACAGTCTGTGTCTCGTAATTAAGGTATTGCAGCCGATGTTGTTTGTCACCCAAATTGAGTGCGAATGAGCATTAATGAAGCCCGTATTTACCGCTTAAAGAGTAAGAAGGGAATAGGGGCACCGTACACCTATTATTCTTAAATATTGAATGAAGACGCCAACAAGTAATGCAGGTGCAAGTCACCCAATGTCACAGAGGGAATACTACCACGGGCTAAAATATAACAACGGCGGAGTATTATGCCACACGCTGCTATAGAGTTCAATTCACATCTGCCTCTAGAAAATATATTACTGTGCGTAATTGACCAGAGGGACAACCGGCAGACTTGTCTCTTCAAAATTCATGGCACAAGCTGACATCCTGCTCTTGCTATCAGATTATGTAAAGTTGTTACTCTGTCCCACTCCACGCGCGCGACAAAGGACACCCATTGAAAACCATGCTACAATGCGCGGCAAAGAAACTATTGGAAGCATTTCCGCTAATATAAGGCTATATTAAGAAGCAAAGCAGTCTGAGCGATGCATCAAAAGGCGCGGGAAAAGCCAGTATCCCGCGGCATAGCAGTAAAAATTGCGATGCGCGACGGCGACACCAGCGAGCTTTGCCGCATCCACTCAGTGAAACAAAAGCGATGATGTCGTGGAGCAGAATAAGCGGCATCCAATTGACGTCTAGTCGACGAGCATCGTAACCTCGGCAGAAACATTGCACGCTGACCGATAGGGTCGAACGCGCAAGTGCTTGAACGCTTTGACGTCATTCTCGACAGCAGGTGCCGCGTCGACTCAGTCTGGCACGCGCTCCCGTGGTCCCTATATTTCCGCTCAGGGGTGTACTCGCCGGTGTTCCAAGTGCACGCGCTCAAAACCGAAACCGGAAGTGTTGTGCAGGTATTCACATAAGCCTCTTGGTGACGCTACCGTCAATTCGGCTGCTGGGCCCTATGGGAGTGTCTGCTCTTGCTGAATGTGTTTGTTTGCTCAAGTGTTCTAGTAAGTATGTATGTATGTATATATATATATATATATATATATATATATATATATATATATATATATATATATATATATATATATGTAGCGCCATTCTACTTCTTGTACTAGATTAGTTTCAGATGCATATATTATTTGCAAAAGAAAGAAAGTGAATATTTGATTACTCAAGAAAATATTCCTTATTGCCTTTTAAAAGGATTACTGTATGCCATAAGTTGAAATTTACGTACATCCAGCTACTTTTCAAGTCATATCCGCTTGGACAGAATTGAGAGGATGACTGAGAGTTGAGTTGAGATGAATTGAGAGGCTTCGTGATCAGCGCTCCCGAAGTTTGTAGAGAAAGCCATTGGTGTTCCACTACCTCCAAAGCATAAAAAGGCTTCACGTTCAATGTAACTGGAACAACACTGCATTTTACGGAAGACTGGCTGGTATTATCTGAAAACTAGAGCGTAGTTCGAGACTCTTTCACGTGCCTTGTGAAATCACGGGCTTCAATTCGTGTGTTACAAATAAGCGCCAAATAGGTTTCATTGACAACTCGTGCAAATCTGATAAATATTCCATTGTGCGTATTGATTTCTAATGTAAGTAATGTATGCCTCTTCGAGTATTCCAATTCTTTAAGTAGATTTGTTAAATGCCACCGGTAATTAAAAAAAATACTTAACGTTATAACACTCGCTATTATATGCGTTGCCCTGTAGGCCCACAGGATACCCAACAGCGGTAACCGTTCTTTGAAGAGTATTTATACGAATCGTAACAACGAATCTTTCTTTACGTCGATGTATTCTGGCGTTTTGGTTCACTTAAGAGTATCTGTCTGGTTTAATGTTGTTGTCGAGCGCATGGGCCCCGCAGAAATGTGAAGGAAAGCAGAATATGATGTAAATGAAGGACAAAAAATGTAGTTTAGATATAACAAACAAGTCATTTACCTAAAAGGCTGTGTGCATTCCGGAAAAGAGTCATCACTGAGCTAACACTTTGGGGTTTAGACAAATGTGGGCAAAATTCTTAGTAGGAAACAGCGCAGATGTCGTGAGATAGAATGGTGGTATAAACACAGAAAGATTACGCACAATAGGCGAATAGGGGTGCCATTAACAGCCGTACAAACAGGATATACGCAATTCATAAATGCATCCTAACTCGAAGCCCATGCTTCACTTCATTTAAACGACACCTGTCGTGAACGCCCGAAATAAAACGCAAAGAACGTCTTCAGCGCGTTCGCACTAAGCGTCAATTATATCAAGTCCAGCATAAGCTTCAAGTTCAGACACATTTCTCAATACGCATGTTAAGACCGCTTTCTTATGGGAATGCGAAAGCATGATTATTATTGCCTGCTTCGATGCCTATTTCCGTGCGTTACTCGTCCGCGCAAGCTCCTAATCAGCATTTTAACTGCGCCTACGTAAGCCCCAAAAAGATGCACTGGCTTGCCCGCGGGGACCTCGTTACTCGGCCAGCTCAGCGGCGTTCAATTGGACTTCCATACTTGTAAATGCAAAGCACTTCTTCGCGAACATTTGCAACTTTGACAGCATCTATATAGCCTCCAACACCTTGGTGCTCTCTAGGTGGCTCCGTTAACTTGATATTGACAAGTGAACTTGTTTATCTATTACGGGTGAGCGCTTTTGCCGTCTAAGAAATGTCGCTCAGTGCAAGACGCGTCTACATTATCGGAAGTTTCTAGAATGTTATCGATGCTTCGATCCGCTGTCTGTTGTCGCCGAACCTTCTCTAATCTGACTGCATGCGTGCGCGACGCGAATGATGTAGAACTTTGTGAAAGGCACACCGGTCCCAGCGATTACTCTGCAACATTCGACGACTGATCTATAAAAGCCGACGCGCGTGACCCGTTGATCAGATTTTCGACGACCGCCGAGTGGGTTCGCCGCTATCGTTGTCCCTTGAGTGTAGCCTGTTTTTGAGGGCACAAGTTGGACGCTGCGTCGCGCCACAAGAAAGTTGTTTGAACCAGATGCGGCAGCAGCGTCAGAAGCAACGCTACGTAAAAACCTGAATAAAGCGTCCAAAGAATGTTCTGACAACGATGTTGGCGACTAACGCTCATTGTGCAAAATAGAGGTCAGGTGTGCAGACAGGACGCAAGAGTAGAGAAGTGGACAACACGAACGCCGACTATCAACTGAAGGGAGCAGTCAGGCGAAAAAAGAAAGAGGACACAAAACTTATCTGCACAAGCTTAGGAATGGTATCACCACGTGTCAGTCGGGTACATGTGCCGGTTCACGTGAGAGATAACTGTTAAGGCACGTAATCTCTTCCTTGTGTAAAGTAATCGAAGGCTGACTCACGCACGCACTTCCACCATTATAGATATGCCATGCCTCTACCATAAGACGCGTATCTTCATTCTTATGTCTGTACAATATCGCACACTCACCTAACTCTGGCGTGTAGTTACAATCTTGGCAATGTAGGGAAATATTAGAAGGCGATCCACCCTCGCCGACATGCTAGCAGTGTACGTCGATGTCGAGCACAAGACGCGCGATGCCTCCTGCCGTACGTAACCGGCACATACGATACGCCGGTGCAAGAAACAACACAGATCACCCCGTTCAAGCTGGTCTACAGCAGGAAGCCGACGAAGCGTCTCAACTCCATGCTGCCGCGCGTGACCGATGAAGAGATTATTCACGTCGCCACCTATTTCCAGCCCGCCGAAGCGTGTTTGGATTTGGACCCCGGTACGCCGACTAGGACTTAGCGAGGTTTTACGCCGCGTATTTCGGACCCTACAAGATCATCCGACGCATTGACCCCCTGGTCCGTGAGGTCGTGCAGGTCGGGCCGCCGCTCGCGACCTGAAGGTGTCCCTGTTGTGCAACTTAACCGATTATAGCTGCCCGAACGAACCTCGGGGCTTTGCACAGCTGAACATTGGACTGCCTTTGGACTGTTACTTTGTTGTTTTGTTGCTTTATCTTAGTAAGTGTGCTTTTGTTTTTTTTCGCTCTCCTTTTATGTTTCTAGCATCGCGACGATGGCTTTTGTTTTTTTGCGGAGTATTGACACATGTACTTGTTTATCGAGTGACCGCGATTCATGGTCTAAGGAATTTTGTCGCTCAGCTTAGGACGCGCCTGCATGCATCGGATGTTTCCGAAATGTTATCAATGGCTTTGTCCGGTGCCTGTTGTCACCGAACCTTGCGTAATAAGATTGCACGTAGGCACTACGCGAATGGTGTAGAACTTTCTGGAAGACACGCCAGCATGATTGATTTCTCCGGAACGTTCGATGGCTCATGTATATAAGCCGACACGCTTGACCCGCTGATCAGATTTGCACGAACGCCGTCCTTTTTCGCAGCTATCGCTTGCTTGGAGTGTAGCCCGTTTTTGAGGGCACCAGTGCGCACAAAAAGCGTTGGTTGTGTCAGACAGTTTTGTCACTGTATTATTCACCGTCACTACTACGACGCGCACACACACACACACACACACACACACACACACACACACACACACACACACACACACATATATATATATATATATATATATATATATATATATATATATTGAGCGAGAAGGAAATAGAGCGGCCCGATTTTTTTTGGTCATATATGAATCCTATCAACAATTACACGAAGCACAACATTGAGGAAATCGTATTTGAATTGAATTAAAGGAATGGTTAATAAATGGAAATAAAAGTTCATGAAGCAAACGTGCGTAGCTTGGACTGCTGTTGCAGGGCTGTAGTCAACAGCGGAGCTTGTAATCACTATATATATATAGCTTCTACGTGCTTGCTAAGTTGTTTCCACATTTTTCGAGGTTATTTTATATTTTGCTAAGTTCTCTCGACGGGTTTGACGCTGGCGCCATTTAGGTCAAGTCAAGCCTGGGCTTCTTGTTAAGGCGCCTTTTTAAACACGCGGGTAATAGTTAATCGCGTGAAACAGAATCTGCCTTGTTTAGCCATTCTGAAATAGTCCTAAATATGGCTTTCCTTAATGCTCTAGCATAGTTATCCAGTTATTTCTCTCAAACAAGTCTCTTAGCTTTGAAAAGTAACAGGGATATCTATGCTTTACTTGGACGTCCACATCTACTTGCGGAATGCTATTTCTATCTATTTACAGGCGAAACCATTACACACCATTACACGTGGTCTTCCTCCTGTCGTTCTCATACGTAAGCTTGCATCATTACTCCGCTACGTATGGGAAAGTGCTTAACGCCTGCATCAGCTCCACCGCGGGTCGGCCCACGTGTGGCGAGTTCTTAACGCCTGCTTCACCTTTGCCACTGGTCGGGCCGGCAGTGCAGTATCTCCGGGATTGGCCCACGTATGGGTATATTTTTTTGCGTACCACGCCCACGACACAAAAATTTCTTTGGACGGAAAAGGTATACTGCTTCGCTGGAAAACAAATTTAATGCTGGCATCTACTCCATCATGGCGAGCGATAAAGATGCTAATTTTGCGCGTTTGTATGTTCTTGTGTCCTTGTTGCCCATCATGGAAGCACCCAAAGCGCCCTCTAACGCAGTCTGCCACCATCGCTACAGAAGCACCGACAGCAGAATTTGACGAAAGTATTTGTAGGCAAAATCATCTGCTATCGTCGTGGCATTCTACGTGAAGCAGCGCCTAGGTACGCTTTGTTCTTCCCCGCTTATACTGATGCATATTATCCTACTCTGACAACCACTTTCACTGTGGTGCCAATTGTACTCGAAGCACTACCTTTTTATCGTTCGTAAATGATGCGTGCAACCAGACGGAAGCCTTCACTAAATTCATGCCGAAGATTATATTGGCTGGTTCTTACTCTTACGAACAATTCTACCCTCAGAACCTTTGTGCAAATGCAGGCCGTGTTCAACCAATTAAGGGGTTACGTGCCACAGTGAAGGTCTCTGCATACATTTGACGCGTCGAGCTCGCGTGAGCGTGCGCCGTATTTTCAGTGAACGAGCGTTTGCATTGCGTCCCCGTCGAAATGTGGCCGCGTCCGCCAGGAATCGAACACACGACCTCAGGCTCATTAACAGGACGAGCTCTTATTTTGGCCTCCGGTGGTAGGAGGCGGCCGCATGCTCGGCTAGAAAAATGCCATTATGCTCGCCCCTGGAGCCTATGCGGCGAGTAAGTTCTTAAATTCGGCGCATAGAGTTTTAAAGCTGAAAAAGTGTATAAATCAAACAGCAGCAGAGCGACTGATACCTTATGAACAAACACTAAAACTTCTGAACAATGGGGAAACAAGTTTGCAGATTCCACGTTGTGAGGAGACCAGTCCGAGCGAGTACTTTGCGCCCAATTCCCCTCGCCGCAGAAGGCGATCGATCTCTTAAGCAGTACGCCAACGTCAGTGCACGTGCTGTGCGGCCACCGTGGTCTAGCAGCGCCATTGCTTGTGTGATGCATCAGGAGCGACGACTTAACCCCGGGGCGCGCTCGCTTGTGCGTCAAGGAATCGGCCCATGCGTGTCCTCTTCCAGCCTTCGACGTGTCAAAGCCGGCCTTTTCACATCGCCCTCAGCGTCCTAGCTGCAATCAGACTAACACGACCACCATTGATCACAGCACGTAAGCCCCCCCCCCCTCCCCCCCAACACAAATGAGCTAACTCCGCAGTACCCAGTGGGACCATAGCATTAAAACCTGTCTGATACCACATTGTAAAGAAAGCGTGTCATACATATGTAATGCTTTATAAGAAATACAAGTGAGAAAACATCGTTGTCAGCAGCGTCACCTCGTAAAACACACAAGTGAGATCTCGTAAGACATACATGACATTTATTTCGCTGTCAGCACATGCTAAAATCTAAAATGTATGAGAAATACCATGAGCAAAACGTTTCTTGGGGACTAGTTTAAGAATATAGCAAAATACCGCGACGATTGTCACAAACTTTACTTGATGTATCGTACTAGCAAGCAATTTATGCGCGTCGGCCCGAAAAAGCGTTACGTCGAGTACGTGTACTTAGCACCATCAGCATATAAAACGTTGCGCTGGAAATGAATCTAGCAGTAAGACTGCAGCGTTGCTTGGGCGACGAAAACGAGCAAGAAATATTTTTTTTTTCAGATTGAGAATTAAAATATATGGTTTGATTTAAGTGCTTCCTAATAAAAAAATACACACGCTCACTTGTTAGGTGACAGTTTTGACAACTGGTTTGACGTTTTCACATTCGTCGAGTTTGTGTGTCGACGCAGCCTATCGCTATTTTCAGAAGCTCAAGAAATTTCGCCACTTCAGATGTCCATGACGTCATTCAGGCTCAGGTAGGAGCAGATGCGCGCCTGCATGTCTTTGCCAAGCTTGTCGAACATAGTCTTTTTCTTGCGACGCGGACCGCAGACTATCTTGGCTTTGACAACGCCCGCGAGGATGAAGTAGTTGAAAGCGAGCCGCTCGCGTGCCTCGGCGATCTTCTCGAGAGCGGAGTCGTAGGATAAGCTTAAATCCATGCGCAGCGATAATAGCAGCGACAAGCAGTGCTCCAAGGTCTCGAAGGCCAGGGCGCCATTTTTTTCCATGGAGCCTTTGACGAACCGGACCGCCTCGTTGACGAGCATCTGCATTTTTCATAGGCAGAATTGACGGCGAAACATGTCTAGAGTACAGACGCTGCAACGCGCGGCATTTCTGTGAAAAACATCATTGTATAAGGTACTCAAGGAGTTCAGCGAATGTTTTTAACTGTCCCTGCAGCCATTCCTAAGACGCGTTACTTGATTATAACATAGCTAGAAGCACATTTCCGGCAAATAAAATATATGAAATTTTACACCCAGTCACCGACTTCAGCGTTTATGGGCGTGGATCTCGATACAATACCCAGCACCTCTCCGGAATGCGAAACAACTCGATAATGTCCTCCTGGTCGTTGCATCTTTTGTCATCTTTCGTGAGCGTGTTCTAAAGATGTTTAAATAAAATAAAACGGAAATTGTGCAGTTACGAGCATAATTTTTGCGAGGCAACGTCAGTTTACTGCAGAGAATAACCAGCTATGAATCTGCCAATGCACATGTCCCCGTTCCAGAATGGTAGCATCATGAAGGCTGCACCGTGGTTATATACACGTAAATATCAATGAGACTCATTTTTTCTTGAAACCAGTGGGGCAATAGAATGCTCACCGCGTTACGCCTGAGAGAGTCCCTGATGACGGGTTGGTTGGAGCGGACACGGTCGGCTGCATAAATTTCCACGTTGATTAGAAAGCGGTTTCGGAGGAGGGCCTCCTTGAGTTCGCGGCAGATGCCGCGCAACTGGGCCACGTAGTCCACGTCGGGCTCACTCTCGTCGAGGTGAACGGTCAGAAAGGCTAACGATCGGTTGCGCTCGATCAATCGGCCAAGCGCCTTGGCAGTCCTTTTCCTGAAGGTGATGCCACGAAACTCGATCATACCGATGCTGCGGTTGCTTTCAAGGGCGCGAAACAGGTTGACGACGTCGGCTTCGGGCAAGTTTATGCGCAGAAGCAGATGCCTGCGTAATAGAAAATTTTCAAAGCAGCGTTTTATTGTATGGTTACCGCTCTGAAAGGAAGGTATAGTAGCGTTACTAACAAAAGAAAATAAGATTCACATCCCGAGCAGTTGTTCTAATCTATGCGAAGAAAAGCTACGATGAAGCTGATCAAATGGCACAAATTTGCTCGTTTCATTCCTGCGTCACTGTCGTAAGGAGAACTGGCCCGGGCCCTCTCTGACACCCGTGTTACGCAGTGTGACACATGCGGAGATCAACTCAAGGCGCAAGTTGGCGTTGACACGACAGAAGTGTACGTGTCGGGCGATAAGAAATGATGCCATCTGACAATAATGCTTCAGGAAATATTTGGTTTCCTTATGAATAATAGCTGATCAAAATGCCGATTTGGCCGTGAGGCCAATAATGAGTTATTTCTGCGAACCTGTAAGTAGTACGGGTGAAGTTTATAAACTGCAACAATTGGAACCGGAAAGGCTTCCTAGGCTAGGCTGACGAATGTAGATGCCAGAGTTTTGACTGCTGCTCTTCTCAGACCATGCTCAGCTCTTCTGTATGTATTGTACCTTCTTGTAAGATGAATAAACGGAATAAGGGGAGAAAGGAATATTTTTTTTTCTTAGAAGATCGAGCTGCTGTACAGGGGGGGAGGGGGGTCATTCCACCCATTATGCACGTAATTACTATATTTCTTTAAGTGTGGGCTACTCGGCAACTGCACTCCGCAGCAGTGTTCAGGAAAGGTGCAAAAGTTCGCAAAGATAGCTTCGTTTAAAATTCTCAACTTCAAGTGGCACATTGTGCAAGGCGTATGCGGAATCATTGCGACACTTGAGAAAGCGCACAGTGCAGATTGGGATTGGATGGTTGGCACCATAGCACTTCCTCCGTCAAGTCCTCACGCGATCTTCAGCATTCTCGCGAAGGGAAGACAAACGTTCCGCCCGCAGTTCCGGAGTCTCGGCGGCTGGACGAACAGCTCCAGCACCAGCAGCACCGCAGCACAATAAGCACAATAAGACTTTTACCGACTGTCGTATTGATGTGGTTTATGAAATTCCCCTTGGCTGTGGCCAGTTCTACGTAGTGCAAACGGGACGCTGTATCAGTCAGAGGCTAATGGAACATAAAAGGTCGTTAACCGGTGGATCGCCTTCTAATATTTCCCTACATAGCCAAGATTGTAACTACACGCCAGAGTTAGGTGAATGCGCGATATTGTACAGGCATAATAAAGATACGCGTCTTCTGGTAGAGGCATGGCATATCTATAATAGTGGAAGTGCGTGCGTGAGCCAGCCTTCGATTACTGTACATAAAGAAGATATTAAGTGCCGTAACAGTTATCTCTCACGTAGACCGGCACATGTACCCGACTGACACGTGGTGATACCATTCCTATGCTTGTGCAGATTAGTTTTGTGTCTTTCTTTTTTCGCCTCAGTGCTCCCTTCCGTTTATAGTCTACGTTCGTGTTGTTCACTTCTCTACTCTTGTGTCCTGTCTGCACGCCTCACCTCTTTTTTTTTTTGCACAATGAGCGTTAGTTGCCAACATCGTTGTCAGAACATTCTTTCGACGCTTTATTCAGGTTTTTGCGTAGCGTTGCTTCTGACGCTGCTGCCGCATCTGGTTCAGACCAATTTCTTATGGCGCGACGCAGCACCCAAAGCAGTGTTGGCGCGTAGTTCGCTAAGCCTTGGTGTGGCATTCAACCCAATCGACGGCACTCCGTAGAGTGGAGGCAAATGGCAAATTTAACTCCGCGTAGCTGAAACTTGCCTTACATTCTTTAGAAGTTTATTCCCCAGAATTTCGAGAACGGCAGCCGACAAACGAAAGCCAAATACCGCCAGCGCATGCCTGTGGAAGTTTTAAAGATTCTGCGAAAGCTGTGTCTGTTCTTCAATATGTGGACATGTCATAATAATGTGCATTACTGTAAAATGTTTGTCGCATTTCTCACAAGTTTTCCTTGGAAGTAGAAAAATGTGTATCAGGTGTGTATGTTCAATTCAGAGTGGGCACGGGAGAGCAGCTACCATGCGGTCGCTGCTACGCTCTCCTTTCTGCTTTCTTGTGCAGATTGCTGTTTTCGGCTCATCGTTTTCACCGTCTAGCACGTGTGCTACGTCTACATCTCTATCGAATTTCCTGCTGGATCCACCGCTACAAGCAGCTGACAACAGCCTTGATTATCTGAGCATGGAAGACGTCATCATCTTCACGCCGGTATTAAGTGGGACACGGACACTGCCGCCAGCGGCAGCACTTAGCAGCTACCATGCGGTCGCTGCTAAGCCCTCCTTTCTGCTTTCTTGTGCAGGTTAGTCAGACCGAATCGCTTTTTTGTAAACGTACAAACCATGTCGGTTTGCTGCTCTTCCCTTGCCCACAAGTGCTGGCTGCCACTCTGAGTGATTGTGTGTCTGTTGCTATGTTGCTCTTACTTTCCGGGGATGTAGAATTAAACCCTGGTCCTCATACTGAAGCTCAACATAAGCACAATGAAGTTATGGCCGCCATAGCTGCTTTGTCGATCAAATTTGACACGTGACATGCCGAGAGGATGAATGCCATAGCTGAACTAAAGGCTAACCAAGAAAACCTTACTGAGACTGTTTCAGACCTTTCCAATAGTGACTGCCGTGGAAGCTGCGGCTGAGTCTTTTGAAAATATGCCTTCAGGAAGTGATATTACTGCCGCAGTCCATGCAGCTGTTTCAAATGAAAGCACTGCGCTCGCGTCAAGACTAGACGTTCTGGAGGACCATTCAAGACGCGACAACTTGATCTTCTATGGGATCGCAGACAACGTATCAGAAACGTGGGCTCAATCAGAAGTCCAGATCCATCACTTTCTTAGAAATTGTCTCAACATGACTCCCTCGGAAGTCGCAATCCATAGGGCTCATAGGCTAGGCAAATACATTGTCGGCAAGACACGGCCTGTTATAGCTAAGTTTGTGTCTTCCAAAATGAGCGACCATATACTCTCGCAAAAAGCGAAGTTTAAATCCGATGGTATTTCAGTCGGCGAAGACTTTTGCAAAGCCACTCGTCAATCGCGGAAAGCACGAAATGATTTTGGCAAGGCCAGCGGCCAGTCTTTTTTTTGCGACATAACAAACTAATCATAGGTAAAAAAATGTTACGTTTATTGCGCAGCTACAGATGAAGTATGCGAGATCGGACCAGCTAGGAGCGCGATTATCCCAGCAAACAACAAACCATCGGGTCCACAATCTTCACATTTGGGTGCAGCATAGCTATCGTGTTCCAAAGCAAGCAAACTCCTTATCACTTCTTTATACAAATGTCCGCAGTATCGCCAACAAACGCACATCACTGTCATCACATATCGACGCATGCTCAGCTGATATAGTTGTGCTCACCGAAACATGGCTTTCAGCAAAAATTAAAGATAATGAAATACTAGACTGTCAGAAAACATGCAACATTTACAGGTACGATCGCGATTTCCGTACGGGCGGAGGTGTACTGATTGCCGTGAGCTCTGCTATCCATTCCTTCACTATCTCCATTGACTCACCATTAGAAGTAGTTTGCACTCGTGTTGCTTTTCCCACTGGCGACCTCATCTTTTGCGCGTGTTATAGGTCCCCATCCTCCACTACCAACTTTTGCACTGACCTTCATGATGTCCTTAACAAATTAGTTGTTCGATACCCAAAATCACATTTGTTCTTACTAGGTGATTTCAATTTTCCAAACGTAGTGTGGCGAAACGGTGTTCCCTCCCTTAAGCAGTCATCTTCCGAGTGCACCCATTTTTTAGACATCTGCGCTGATTTTAATCTAACCCAGCTGGTTCACGAACCCACACGCACTACGAGCACTTCCTCTAATACTTTAGATCTCTTTTTTACAACAGCTCCAGATTTTGTTTCTTCTCCAACATACCTTAAAGGAATAAGTGACCACTCGCTTCTCCACTTAACAACTAAGAAGAAAGTTCGCTCGAAGAAAAGCGTTAAAACTATGATTACAATGCTGCCGATACCACATCTACTTTAAATGAACTAGAATCATTCATTACTGACTACACAATCAACTTTTTTGAACGTACCGTTGAAGAGAACTGGTCATTGTACAAGAACAAACTGCTAACACTAATGGATAGTTATGTGCCTAAAAGAAAGATTGTTTCGATTGCTTCCTCACCATGGTTTACTGGAATTCAACGCCGTCTGCGCAACAAAAAGAAACGTATTTTTCGTCGCGCCAAAGCAACTAACCTTCCCGAACGCTGGGCAGCATATCATTGCATTCACGCTGAATATACTGTCAATATTACAAATGCAAAAAAGATTTTTTTCGATAACACCCTCCCATCACTTTTGCAGTCTAATCCACGTAAATTCTGGAATATTGTTGGTGGCAAAGAAAGCAAAACAATCCAACTAGCCCGTTCTGACAATGTCGCGATCTCTCCGAACCAGTGCCGTTTCGTTTTGAATGATGTATTTGCTTCCGTCTTTCACAAATGTGCTCCTGCCACTCTACCGTCGGTAACTAAATGCTCCTATTTACTAATGAACTCCATTTATATTGACTGGGTCGGCATACAAAAGTTGATTGAAAACCTGAAAATATCTTCTTCAGGTGAAGATTCAATTAACTGTAAAATGCTTAAAATTACTGAACCATATTCTTCCATTATGCTTTCGATGCTCTTTTCCCAGTTTCTAGGTTCCTCAGTTATTCCAAGCGATTGGAAGGCTGGCAAGGTTGTTCCGGTCCCTAAATCAGTTAACACTCATTCCCCCGATAACTATCATCCTATATCACTGACGAGTATACGACGCAAAATATTGGAGCATATTATACATTCTCATCCGATTGATTTCCTTGAGTAATTCCTTGTTTTCGACTGAACACGGTTTCAGGCAAACATTTTCATGTGAAACGCAACTCATACGTTTTACTAATGACCTATTTACCCATACTTATATGGGCTTCGATGTAGACTGCGTGTTTTTGGACTTTGCAAAAGCTTTCGACACTGTTGCACATCATCTCCTCATTCTTAAACTTAGCATGCTTAACATTGACCCTAACGTACTAAACTGGATTAAAAGCTTTCTGTCTAATCGAACTCAGTACGTTTCAGCTAATGAATGTTCATCCTCTTGCACTTCCGTAACATCGGGTGTACCACAGGGATCGGTACTGGGACCCCTGCTTTTCCTGATTTACATAAACGACCTTCCTAAATGCATTTCCCCTTCATCTATCAGGCTTTTCGCAGATGACTGCGTCATTTATCGCAAAATAACTAACAACACTGATTCTGATAAGCTTCAAGACGATCTTAGAAGCATATCCAACTGGTGCGATAAATGGCTCATGCGACTAAACGTTAATAAATGTAAAACAATGCATGTATCAAGCCGCACTAACACTGACAACACGCGTGTTTACTTACTTCACGATACTTGTCTTGAATCCGTCAACTCTTACAAATACCTAGGTGTCCATATTTCACGTAACTTATCATGGCATACGCACATAAAACACGTCACTAATAACGCTAACCGGGTCCTTGGATACTTGCGTCGAAATTTCTTTGCTGCGTCTATGCCGATAAAGCTTACCACAAAACATTAGTGCGACCAAAGCTAGAATATGCATCCACCGTATGGGATCCCCATCAAATCACACTGATAAACACTAGAATCCATCCAGAATCGCGCAGCACGTTTCATCTTATCTAACTATTCCCGTTACGCCAGCATTACTTCCATGAAAAACACTTGCATTACCGGAGCTTTCATTGCGCCGTAAATAATAATATATGGGGTTTTACGTGCCAAAACCACTTTCTGATTATGAGGCACGCCGTAGTGGGGGACTCCGGAAATTTTGACCACCTGGGGTTCTTTAACGTGCACCTAAATCTAAGCACACGGGTGTTTTCGCATTTCGCCCCCATCGAAATGCGGCCGCCGTGGCCCGGATTCGATCCCGCGACCTCGTGCTCAGCAGCCTAACACTGCGCCGTAAATGTTTTAGACTGTCTTTTCCACAGGCTGTATCACCACAACCCAGTAGTAAAGGATCATCTTATTACTCGCCCTTCATACATTTCATCCCGTTTCGATCACAGGTTTAAAGTTGGTATTCCATATTTTAGAACAAAGATGTGTCATGGTTCTTTTATTCCTAAAACCAGCGCCGACTGGAACGACCTTCCTCCCTCCATCGCTGCCATTCCTGACGTTGGCAATTTCAAGACTGCTGTATTTTCTGCCATTTTGTAATACCTATTATTGTATAACTATGTACTTTTTTTCACTTACCACTCCTTTCTGTAATGCCTTCGGGCCAGGAAAGTATCCGAAATAAATAAATAAAATTCGCAGTCGACATTTGATTTCCACATAGAATCGTTGCTGGTGACTGCCCGACTTCCACTCGCCAAGCTAGGCTTTCGTTGCACATAACTTGTTATTTATGCAGAAATCTTATTCTAGTTGCCACATTGATGCAAGGGCCTTACGAATAGATCGAATACTGTCTTCGTATGGAAATGTGTGTGCGTTATGCCTTTGTGCGATGCCATGGACGCACATCTATCTGCTGCATCTTTCCCTGGTGTCTCAACATCGCTTGGGACCCAGCAGAACTATATCGTTCTTCAGTATTTATTATAGGCTACCATGTTTATAATATCGCCAACCAGATGTATAAACCACTACAAATGACAGCATTCTTCTGCTTGTCGGTGGTAATTCCCGTCCGTATCGCATAAACTGAAGACTGAAGCAAAGTGATTTCTCCAAATTGCATTTTCCCATATTTTTTTGTTACGGTCCCGACGCCCACGTATTGTCTTTTAGAACCATGTGTAAAATTCCGCTTGTTTTTCATATTTATCTTGAATAGCTCATAACTCTTGCACGATGCGCTCTTGTGAGGTATCTTTCTTCAGATATGTTAGTGTCCAGTCACATATCTGTGCAAGGCCATACCATGGGGCCAGCCTTTGTGTCCTCTCTGCGATATGCAGGGCATTATGAGAAATAAGTCGGACAGTAATCCTCGTGTCTTGATATAAGCGGCCAAATCACGTTCGGTTTATTTGCGAGGTGTACTCGCAATTTGCTTTCGGTTACGATGTTCTAGCATATGTTATGGTGATGACCGAATGTTCAGTACATAGGAATGTGCGAGTAGTGTTCTGTGGTGCTGTAAATAAGGCTGATTGCAGTCAAGCCTAAGGGAGGGGGAGTCGGAATACACATCCTACAGGGAGGCAAATGGAAAAGAGTAAATTCACAATGCCAAGAGCATCTTTCGTTATCAGGTATAATGACTGGGGAAATAAACTTGGCTGGGCGTTACGTATTTGTGGACCGGAAATAATTGCACAGAGAGGAATAAAAAGTTAGTGGAATTCATAAGCGCTGATATTAGGGGTGTCGGAAATGGTGCTGAAATTGCCCTATTAGGTGACATGAATGCACACATACAGGATTTAGATGGCTATACCGACAACAAGGGGAAGTGAATGCTAGACCTTTACGAGCAACATAACCTCGTTATCGTGAATGGAGGGCCTAAGTGTGAAGGGCAGATCATGTGGGAAGCGGGAAACCGGCAATCGACCATTGATTACTGTCTGAGGAAAGGAGGAATTCATGATAAGTTGAGAGAAATGGTCATCGTTGAGGAAGGGTTTAGCAGCATAGAGAGGGACCATAAACGCATCATTTCGAAAATGGCATATGTAGTTGGGAAAGAGAGCAAGGAGCTCAAAATGGCCAGTCCAAATTTTAACGCTGAACAAATAGCAAATATAGTCACTAGCGTCGAGGAAGAACTTGGCATATGGCCAAGAGTGAGCCATGTGGCCAGTGAGTGAGCCAGTGAGTGGCCAGTGGTGAGCTAAGTGTAATAACGACAGAAATACGGAAAGGCTAACAACATGTTCGTTCGAAAGGAAAAAAGAAACCGAAAAGCTGGTGGAACAGCGAGATACGCAAAACGATCACCGAACGACAGAAAGCATCTCGAGAGCACAGGCAGGCAAACAAGGTGTAGTAGCCGCAGGATGAAGTAACCAGTAAATGGCAAATATACCGGGAGAAAAAGTGTATGGTTCAAATACTGGTGCAAGCAAAATTAAAAGGTGAAAGTGAACGTTGGTTGTCAGAAAAAAATTGGAGGACGCTTAAGCTTATCCTTCAAGAGTGGAACGCGATAGCGTTATCGAGGGTATTGGGGCATCCTCGCACCGGTCCCCGCACGGCACCAATGCGCTCAAACGAGTCGAAGGGGAGAAGCGGGCGAGTGGCGCGCCACCTATTGGGGCAGCGCCGTAAATTGCGAGGACGGGGTCTTCTATGTCTGCCGCAAGATCGATCTGCATGTGCGCCAAGCGCAGAATTGTAGCGGAAACCTACTTCGCTACTCTTTTAACGGCGACTTCTGTAATTTACATGCTCGTAATTGCCGATATACACCGCAGTATAACTTTCTACGGCACGTTTCTAATACAACACCGCATTCACTAGAGAGGTTTTTGTCTCGCATTGAACCGTCGAACTCATGGCTGAGTGGTAGCGTCTCCGTCTCACACCCCGGAGACCCTGGTGAGATTCCCACCCAGCCCATCTTGCAAGTTTTTATTTATGTATTGCCTTCGGGGATTTCTCGCTCGCCGCCAACGCCGATGACACCGGCTTTTCTGCGACACGAGCTCCTTCACGCCCTTGCGTTAATACGTGAGAACAAGGCCGCACCTAGAATATTTTGGAACCACCAAAAATTATTAGGCAGGAAGTCAACAGCAATACAACATATCCTAGACAAAGGTGAGAACAGACTGGAAGGAGAAGCTGCAATAAGTTACTTCCGAAAAGTAACAGCAAAATCTTTCCAAGGCAATGACAAGGTTGTATTTGAAGAAAAAAAAAAGAGCATGAAAGAGACCCATGTGGAAAAGGAGCTGGTGCTGGCAAATTTAAACTGGAAGAAAGCGGAAGAGAAAATTCCTAAGCGCACGGCCACAGGGCTAGACGAGGTTCCCGTTAGGCTGAATAATGAACTAGGACTAAAAAGTAAGGAAGCTCCGGTGAAAGCAGTGGAAAAAGCTTTAAAACAGACGAATACCATAGGGTTGACAACAAAGTCGAATGAACTTAATTTATAAAGGTAAAGGGGGAGAAACATAGAATTCACTCGTATGGACCGTCGACCATTACATCGGTAATATACAGGCTAGCAGTGCAGGCAATCAAATTAAAGCTTCAAGTATGGGCAGAGTATAATGGCAGTTTGGGAGAGCTTCAGAATGGCTTCACAATAGGTAGGCGTTTGGATGATAACTTGTTTGTCCTAACTCAGTGTATTGAAATATCAAAAGTAGAAAACAGACCGTTGTATGTGGCCTTTTTAGACATTACAGGAGCCTATGACAACATAGACCACAACATTTTGTGGGATATTCTGGAAGGAGAAGGCTTAGGTGACGATTGTCTACAGCTATTGAGAGAAATTTACCTAGAAAATAGCGTTTCCGTTGCTGCTGTTTATGATGTACATGGTGAGGATGGAGAGGGCGCTAGAAGGAAGTAATATCGGGTTTAATCTCTCATACAAACAGGCAGGTACAGTAGTAGAGCAGCAGCTCCCAGGTTTATTTTATGGGGACGAAATTGTTTTGCTAGCTCACAAGCAACGTGGTTTGCAACGTCTGGCTAATATCTGTGGACCGAAAGGCAACAACTTGGTTTTGAAATTTAGTGCTAGAAAATCAGGTGTTAGGGTATTCAAAGAAAACAGTGAACACACAGTGGACATACTGGGCCAGGAAATATCTCGGGTAAGAGAATATAAATACCTTGTTATATGGATATATAAGGCAATAATTATGACAGATTGTTATAAGGCAATAAATATATGTAAACGCAGGAAAAAACCATAACAGCGAAGGGGAAGAGAAACTCGGCCATAATGAAGCACAGCGCTTTGGGGATACAATACGTACGGGGTACTCCGAGGCATGATGAAAGGAGTAATGGTTCCGGGGTTTACTTTTGGAAATGCGGTGCTTGCTTTAAATCAGCGGTACAATCACGACTCGACGGGAACCAAAGGTCAGTGGGTCGCCTCGCATTGGGCGCTCACGGGAAGACTACAAATGAAGTTGTGCAGGGTGATATGGGCTGGACTACTTTTGAAGTTCGCAGTAAAATTGAGTATGAAAAACGGCTCAAGAATATGGAAGAAAGTAAATGGGCTGGGAGAGTGTTCCGGTACAAAAAAACATTAATTCACAATGGAGGAAAAGAACTAGGGAGCTTACCAGCAATTATACGGCCTGCAGGGCGGGCAACACAGCAACAAAGAAGGTCAAGCGGAAAGTCAGAGAGGCTGAAATAATCTCATGGGCAGCGGCAATGGAAAAGAAACCTGCCATGAGTAACTACTTAAGAGGAAAAAACGAAATCAGGAACGAAACCATTTAAGATAACTCAAAAGGAAGCTCATTACTTTTCGGAGCGAGATCGGTATGCCTTGGAACACGCACCTATAAGGCGAGATATGAGAAGGAAGAAGAAGCATGTACTTGCTGCAGTAAAGCTAGGGAATCTATAGAGCATGTTTTATTAGAGTGTGAAGACGTTTACCCAGCGGTTGATTTGGGTACCACTGGCCTCCTTGAAGCTCATCGGTTCAGCTGGAGCAGTGGTAAAGTAAACATGTCCGCAACAGGCATTAGTAAGGCGCGATTGGTGGAAGAAAATCAGGGCAACGACAAAAGACGGAGATGTACAAAAGAACAGTTCGCAATAGGGAGATCAGAAAATTTGGGTGTGGTAGTTCATAGTGTTTTTTTTTCATTTTTTATTGTTTAACCTAGGTAGGACATTAGGCAGTATAATAGCAAGGGCTTTGTGGCGCAACCCACTGCCCCGTTCCAAAGGGGACGCTCATAACATCCATCCATCGATCGATTGTACTCGCCTGCATCGGCGCTCTTACGAAGAGCACGCTCACCCTCCTCTCCACAACGGCGAGGTGAGCGAGGAGGTCTTCAGACAAAACGGCATATTGTATTCGCAAAACACCGCTACTCTACCTGTATGAACGTTCTGGGGATTTATGTGCCGAAAGCGCAATCTGATGAGGCACGCTGTGATGACTCAGGATACATTTTGACCACTTCGATTACGCGCCCCATGTATATGCGGCTACCGCGGACGGGATTAAACCCACGACCTCAAGATTATCCGCGCAACGCTATGGCCACTGCGCATCCGTCGGCTGTTTATGCCTTCTGCACATCGTTTCTACACTGCAAGGGAGATTTATTGCTCCGCACAGTCTTTGGCAAACTCGGTTCCTTCCTTAGGATTCAAGCGGAGGATAGTGGCAGAGTGCATGGATCCTCGCATGGATTACACGCTCAATAAGTGGGGATAGCCGATTTCGCCATAAATAAATAAACGAATCAGAAGAAATAAACGCAGCTTGGCGAACACTGAATAATTTAAACAAGCATACAGCAAATGCTGTCAAAACAGTTACCTGAGAGATCTGTATTCTAGTAACGTCTTAGAAGTATGTATGTCTGAATAGACTATTTAAAGAAACAAAGAAATAGAAAGGAGTTGCGTAGCCGCTGATAGAACGAAACATCCCAGCATTGCAGTTCAAGAAATGAGAAGCTTGCAGTCACGAATAGCGCAAGAATGGTGTGATATGTTTAACACGAGAAACATAAGATATGGGCAGGTCGCGCTGTTCACAGCAGCTAAAGTACCGCCCCTTACCTAAAATGGGCCCCAACAGGAAAAATATGACAGAAGGCAGCTGAGAATCAGATTTACAGTGGCAAAAGTAGGAAATCGGCGAATCTCGTTGAGCGGAGACATTTTTTTCGGAAAGACTTGTGATAGGCATTTGTCTTGGAAAGAGCGTGCGTATAAAGACTAGAGAGCCGAGATCTAACAAAGGAGGCTTATTATACGTTATATTCTACAGCTATGTTATTACCACTGTCCCGGATACACAAGTTTCACAACATCGTCAACTGCAGCAGTCACAAAATACAGGTGTGATGTAAAACCGTGGAATATTATCTTTCGGCTATTGAGAACAGGTTCACCTATGTATCTGAGTAGCGACAGATGCGCGTTTATGTGGGCAGAATGCAAGAGAGATTGAACACTCAGATCCAACTGGCGAAATTCACTGTCTTTTATTAAGGCGTCTCTGAAACGCTTTGGTGATTGTTGTCGTTGAATCCATTGAAGCAACCACATCGTGTTAGTGGTTTGCGGATTCTTCATGTGTAGCTCGTTCAGGTGTGTGTGTGTGTATATATATATATATATATATATATATATATATATATATATATTATATAATTTTATATAATTTTAGGTTATTTTACGTTATTTTACGTTATTTTAAGTCTTTTTAAGTTATTGAGTACCGAGAAAGAGAATACGTGGCTATAAACAGTCTAAGTTATAAATGAACGTGACCAATAAAGAATGAAGCCAAGAAAGCATAGGACCAATAAGCACTGTTTTATGCTCCACCAGTAACTAAAATTTGCGAAGCATCCACACAACACCTTCAAAGGTATGTACCATCTGCATCAATTTTAATTTTCTTTAATTGTGTCTTCCAATTGAAATGCAAGACAATTCAATACCTAGGTGCTTTCATTGCCTTGAGTTTCTGCTTTGTTTCATTTAGTTTTCATAAGCTGGTTTGTTGGATTACTTCTTAGTTCGAATTTCTCCTCAGGTCAGTCAACGTCCCTGAATCAACTTTAGCGATTGCCTAATCGGCGCTTCGGTTAGTTAAACGACTAATTTGTAGCACGCTCCGAGCACTCCCCGATGTAATAAATGAACGGTACTTTCCTTAAGGACTTGGTTCTGGCGAGAGTGTCGGTCAGCTTCTGAACCACGCGTTGGTCCGCGAGCGTTGTGCATTCAAGCCAAGTCAGGCCGACGCTGCGAGCTGAAGCAAGGGCGTCCAGGAACTCCACCGCGTCTTCTACACCGACCTCGTCCAGGTGCTGGTAAATAGTGGCCGCCTTGGAAGCACGGACGAGTGCAGCGAAGTGTGATGCACGAAGACGTACGCAGTGGAACTTTAGGCGCGAGAATACGTCGATCTCCTCGATCAGCTCAAACAGCACGCTGACTTCCTCCTGGGCTTGCGTGGCTGGCGTGTTGAGGGCGAGTACTTTTAACGTCTTGTTCACCTGCAAGTGCATTGACGCTTTATCAGGCGTTGACGCCGCACAACGAACCTTACGTGTGCACGGTTGTAAACACAAGATAGATGCGGTACAATTTGGCACCAGAATACTTATATGTACACGTATCTCTCGATGTGGTTCATGATAAAAACTGACCACAAAGCCAACTCGGAAAATGATGGGGGTGGTTTGGTGGAGGCAGTTAATGGTAACAGTGTTACGCACTGCACTCTAAAGCATCCAGAGACATGATATAATGTGATGCGCTGTTATGCTGTTCATGGCAGCAAATTAAGTACGCGAAGTTGCAGAATGGATCGCGCAACTAATGCAACGACTCCACGAAAGGTTACAGGAAATAAATTCAACACCGCATAAAAGTATTCTACTTGAAACTTCTCGGTACGCTCTAAAATGAAATTCTGGGGATTTCACGTGCCAAAAGCATGATTTGGTTATGAGCCATGCCGTATTGGAAGATTCTGGCAGTGTGGACCGTTAGGGGTTCTTTAACGTGCACCTAAATCTACGTACGCGGGTGTTTTCGCATTTCGCCTCCTTTGCAAGGCAGCCGCCTGCGCAGGGAGGGATTTGATCCCGCGGCCTTGTGCTTATCAGCCCAACACCATAGCCGCTAAGGAACCAGGGTAGATCGGTACGCTCAAGGCTGGTTTCAACCCATATAGATTCCTGCATGGTTTGAATATCTGTGAGCCAAACACATTGAAAGGAACTCAAAACACCATTCAATACACCACCGACTTTTGCTTGGGTCCTCTATAACTTCAGTCACTGCGGAATACATCGCATTAAAGCACAAAACACTTCGAAGACTGTCACTGCACAGTCACGTTTTGGTGATTTCATTTATAGGAAACGAGTCAGACCATTGAACTAGAATTGAAGGACTTCACTACGAAGGCCCCGAACGTTGATTGGAAATGTCCACATTAAACGACACCTTCAATGTGAAGATATTTATCTGAAGTTTGCAGCATGTCGTCGATAAACAACCCCCATAATATGTTGAAGAGGCAGCCGATTGGCCACCTTGACGGATCCTTCAGCCACTTGAAGGCTTAATCGTCGACGGCTATGTGAAAGACCACGCGAGTCGTATTCCGGTTTAACCTGCCGGCAAGCGAGGGGAGAGGTGTGCAAAGATTCAAGGTGGGCAAATTCTGTATAGGGGCTCAGCTTGACCATGAAGATAGCCTTTGGTTCCGCGATCCTTTAGCAATGGATAAAATCGTTGTCAGGGAAGTTGATACAGGACTTTTTTGTTTTGAACTGTGTCGTCCGTCTCGGTGGCTTTCCCTGCGTAGGAAACAAGAGCAGGCGGAAAACCCAGACCAAGTTTTTTCCCTGCTTGTTTGTCTCCAGGTAATGGCTTGATTAAAGCAAAGGAATATATTACCTTGGACTGGACACGATGTTGTCCTAAGAAATATGTTTATTGTAGGGCCCAGAAATACCTACAAGGAGCCTTTGTACTGGTGCACGTAAGTACTACACAAATACACACTACATATAAAATAAAAAATGTGGTCGACGACGCAGTTTGAAACATAGAAACAAGTTGGGAAAAACAAGGAGTAGGCCGGAATAAAGGGAGGTAATCACAAAACATGATTGTCTACACATGCACAGAACACAGGGAACGAATCCAGAATTTAGGTTTTACTTGCAAAAACCACGATCTGATTGTGAGACACGCCTTAGTGGAGGACTTCGGATTAATTTTGAACACCTGTGGTTCTTTAACATGCACTTGATGCACGTTACACGGGCGTTTTTGCGTTTCGCATTCATAGAAATGCACCCACAGCGGCCGGGGTTTGATTCCACGACAAGAAATGAATTCAGAAACGAGTGAGTACAGGCAGAACGCGCATTACATAGATTATTTCTATTTTCTTTTCTTTTTATAGTTCTACCGTAGGATACTGACCACTGCAACAAAGACCGCGCAGAAAACGCAGAATATTCCCTTGTGCACTTTTGCGGCCTGGAAATTTGTGCCTTGTCAAAAAGCTTTAGGCAGCAAATAGTGCCATTACCCACCTTGAAACGGAACAAAAGACCTGGTTCAATACCCCTTGATTTTAGAGGTTAAAGTTGAGTACATCTGAGGACTAGACCATGGTCAGATCAACGGAAAAAGTAGCGCCTAAAAGTGGACAAACTTACTCCGTAAGCGCTCATTGAGGTCAGAATTATAATTGCAAGGTCCGCCTGAATCAAGACAGGCATACTCTAGTAGTGCAAGATGCCCACTTGAACGAGACCTCCGAAAGGTATATGAAACGGGGTATATGAACCATTCTGCTGCGAGCGTCTATTACGGTCTGGTTGAGAGCCTGTGTTGTGGCCACGTCTGAACGTAGAACGCACAGACGTGGCCGCAACGTATAGCAACTGCTGATGCCAAGTTGTTTTGAGAACACGCAGTCACCCGTGTATGTGCGCTCTTAAAGGACTGGAAATAACGCCCGGAAATGGTCAAATGCTTGGAAACCAAACGTTTTCTTCATATTTCAAGGCATTTTTTGAGATGAGTTAGGTATTTTCTACGCCATGTATGTAAATGCGAATTGCGTTTGTTTGTAACGCCGCCGATTCAACCCTTTCACACGTTTAGCTTCTACACACAGTATTCCTATCAGTCTAAATACGAAAATGACATCCTTATAATTTACTTTCTTCAGCTGGTGCCATCCAGTGGAGCTTCGTATCGGAAATGCTGTTGCTTACCTAGTGGCACAACTTTGGATGAACGGCTACATAGCGAGCTATGCGCGCCGTAGCTCATGGCTCGCGATTCTCAGGGTCAATTACGGATCTCGCTTGCAGTATGCAGATACGCGAGTATCGTGCCCAGACGTGGCATCAAACTGCCATCCGTGCATCTTCCTGCACAGCAGAGAGCATTTCCGTGTGGTTTTGAGCGCTAAGAAGACATTGGCTTTCTTGAAAAAGTCATGTACACCTGGCAGTGACATTTACTAAACAGTCAGCGAAATGATTCGCACTTTAAAATCCTTAAAGGCCAAGTGCAATGGCACGCAGACATTACTTCTCGAAGGAAACTGTGCCGAACGCGGAACGTTCCGAACTAGAGTGGTGCATTGGCACGAGCTCCGAGACTATAGGCGGTATTCGCAGCATGGTGGAAATCGGCAAGGCCAGCTTCTACGATTGGCGTAATACCCGCTAACCACGAAGTGTCCGTGTGGCCTGATTGGATGCTATACAAAGGCTGTTAAAGAAAAACCAGCCCTGCAGCTTTGCCAGGACACATCAGTAACGTATGCTAATCATTCATAACAAATTTACCCGAATGTATATTTTTTTGCAGCTTGCCTTTACCATGCTTGGCGCTGGCGCAGCATGCGCTCACGAAAGCGGGCTCCCCGAAATAATCCTAATTATTGAAACCTACCTCCAGGGCATCTATTATGTTGAACAGTGCGCTGACGGGGAACTCGTTGTCCTCTAAGTCAAGCTTCTGCAACCGCTTGTCCAAGAGCAGATTGGCTGCGGCGGCAACTGCGAACGGCTCTCCCAGGGAGCACTTGGCCACTTTCAGATGGAGCAGAACACCTGCGCCGTCAAGCGACGAAAGGAAGCGAATATTGATGTGATACATTTCTTGCGCATGCTCATGTTAATCATGGTGGGATTCCATTCTGAAGTAGGATGAATTATTGGCCATTCACATTGCGAATAAATACCAAACTCATAGCTCCCTTTCAATGGCTACTTACATCCGAGATGATTAAAATCGGTGAGCTGCACTGGTTTTCTTTCATGAGCTAACAAAAAAGGAGCCATTTAGACACGCACATTTTAATGGCCATTGGTTTCAATGAGAACTGAATGTGAGCGGGGCCAGCAGTTGCTTCATTGAATCTTTGAATCTGGAAAAGATACAACTAAATTGTGTATTTCGAAACTCAAAAACGTGAAAGAAGTCTGCTGAATTGATCCCACAAGCTGTAAACCTGCAGATATATGCAGCCCTATCACTCTGCATGTAAATTTTATTACGCTCCCAATTGCATATCAAATAAATTATTTCCTGTTCGTACAGGAATGTAGAAAAGATAGGATAAGTAACTGCTCGTTCCGTTACCAACTCGTCATATATATCTTCCTCACACCCGAAGATAGTTCAGACGCATAATTGTGTGTTAACTCGGTTCTGATTCTCAAGTCCTCTGTTATGAACGCTTCACCAATACCCTTCCCATGCTTCCTTTTAATCACCCTGTTTGTAAGACGTTGAAGGCAGTGTCTTCATGCGCATAAATGAACCAGCTATTTATGTTCATTTTCGTAAAAACGTATTTAATTTGTGTAAGCAGAGCTGAAGCTGTATAGAGCCTTAGATTAGAATTTTAATGCAGATTTTTTTTTTTGTGGCCCGTCAACTCTCACTTTGGAAATGTACTTAACGGATTGAATATACGGGTTGAATATGGCTCGTTTGTAGACAGGGGATAATACGTTGCGTATCCGCTTTCGAGTTTGTCTCTTTGCTTCTGTTATTTATTTAGTCTAATTTTCCCATACTGTTCCTTATAGTTGCAAGACCGTAGAAGTTGGGCATTACAAGGATATTACTAATTCTCTGAAGGCCACGTTAATTGTGTTCATGAGCTCGTACAGGTATGGCATCCCGTGATTAGCAATGCACCGCGTTCCAGAATATTCTGTAAATTGTAACAAATCGATTTACTTTTTGAGAACTTGACTGCGGCAGCCAATGTACAAGCACCCATAGGTTGTAGGAATACGACGACTTCGGTTAAGGGTCACAGCACTCGTCTTCCTGGATTCGAAAGTGCTCTGAAAAGTACTTCCATGGAGAGCGCTTCTAATGTGAAGTTGAAATGCCTAAGGTTACAGAGCTATTATTCAAAGAATGCATGATGACAAGTGCAGATAAATTAAGTATATCGAGCATGGTGTCCATTTACGATTACGATGGTAATTTCCATTTTTCAAAAGATCACATATGTTAGAAGCTTGGTTTGCATCGTCCAGAGTAGCAGGAAGCATGAAAAAAAAAATACGCTTTCACTCGTAACGAGAAACATTGCTGCAATAATTGGCGCATTGTTGCGCTCAATAACTCGTGAACCGTTTTGCACTGGATAGGTTAGAATAAACATTCTGTGTGAACAAGGCGATACACCTTCGATTGGAGTAGGAACATCGAAAATGACCGAAAGGCAGCTGAGGCGTGGGAGGGGTAGAATTTTACTCGACAGGACTCCGCTCACATGACTTCCTTTCGCATATCGCTCAAATATTGTTAGAAGTCGGAAAGCTCTTCGTAGTTCATTTGTTCCTTTCCTGTCCCATTATTTTGACAATACACCTCACATACTCGACCGGGTGACCCCACCTCAGAGAGACGAAAGAGGATTGGAAGAATGGGCTAATTTACGCCGATTTCTACTTATTCAAGTTAGATCAAATAATGGCACATAGGCGTGTACACATCCACAGTGCTTCGTCACTTCATTGCGTTTGCTTATGACGATGATAAGGACGGGCGATTCACTTTTCTGCAGCGTAAATTTCGATTACTGCACTGAAACTGAAGGCTGCCAGAAACATTTCCGCTTAACGATGCTCATATTCTAAACTAGCTTGAGAGTTTTTGTACGGAGTTTTACGTGCAAAAAACTACGATCTAATTATGAGGCACGCCCTAGGACTCCAGGATACTGCGGACAACCTGGTGTTCTTTATCGTGCATCTAAATCTAAATACGCGGGTGTTTTTGCATTTCGCCTCCAGCGAAATGCGGCGCTGTATCTCGGATTCAATCCCGCGACGTCGTGCTTAGCAGCAAAAAAAAGAAAAAAAAACGCAGCCACTAAGAAGCCACGGCGGGCCGCCTGCAAGTACGTGCTTTGTCACATATTTACACAACGCAATGCTATGTTACTTATCCATTGATGTTTGTTTGATGACGTTTTCGTGTAACATGTTCAAATTATTGGGTATTTCTGACAAAAAAGAAACTGATGCTATGTGTGCCAGAACCACGAGTTCATTACAGGGCATGTGGTAGCGATGCATTCCCGAACAAATTTGAACGGTAGGGTTCCTCTAGCATTCATCTGAATCTACGGGAACGAGCATTTTTGCATATATCTCCAATCGATATGCAGCCATGGATGTCGGAGATAGCACCCGTGACCTCCCACTGAGGAATGCGGTGCCATAGTACCCAGCTACTCTAGTGCATTTGTATTCTGTAAAGATATGTTGGTTGATACATAGCACAGTTTCCAAGTTTGTCGTATGGTCACGCTGCTGCCTATAATGGTTTCATTCACGAGCCTCTACTAGCTTACGATAGTGGCCCAACAATAGCTGGGACGTTAGCTGGGACACCCTGTATAGCTAGTCTCTGCCAGGATGTCCTAAAATCACCTGTGTTCTGGGTCAATATTTTAGTTACTGCGAAGAAATTTTTTTTAAGGGGGGCGGCACCACTGGAGGGTGTCTGCTTACCTCCAATGAGGTTCGCGTACGCTTCCTCCAGACGTGAGTCACAAGGTGCGCATTGGAGAAAGATGAGCTCCTCGAGTCGGCTAGTCGGCGAAGGTGGGGCCATGTCTGTCAAGCGCTCGCCTTCACGCGCACGAGACGGTACGTGTAGCGTCAAAGCGGAGGCCATAGCTTCGACGTCCTCGGCGCGAATCGCGCATGTCTGCACCTTGAGGGACCGCAAAGCTGGGCTCACAACAGCCGCTGCCAGCAGGGCCGATGGAGTCGAGTTAAATGACCCTGTGACCTGCAGCAAGACGCGAAACGAAGCGCAGTGGGCTCTTTTAGCCCAAAAGGTGTGGCCACAGAACTGCCAGAGAATAACCGAACCTATTTTTAAGGCTCTGCTGAGAAAATAAATGCACCCTTTAAAGAGTCACTCAATTTATCAGTCGACCATCAATGGATGCATTAACCCGCGAAACAATCTATTCGCCCGCCCGTAATCAGAGACTACAACAATGCATTCTTATAGTGGAGCCCATATCCCTAAAGCAGAGTACCAGCTGAATATCTCAGCAGCAGTAGGTGCTACTGCTAGTCAGCTTATGTGCACGAACTCGGAATAGTTGGTTGTGATTCGACTGCATACACCGCAGAAAAAATTACGTACAGCTTTTTCACAATTAGCAAATGTGTTTAAAATTTCGACATTCACATCATTCAGACTGCACTGTATAAACCTGCATTGCCAAATGCATAAACGCAGTATGGGTGAAGCACAAAGGCAGCAACAATTAGGCCATTTGTTCCCGGATTCGGGGATTTTCAGAGCATACGTACTCATGCATTATCATGATAAGCTTTGAAAGGACATCTTGTGTTCGTTTTAATGTATGTGTTTACAAGCGCGATAAAATAAAAGCGTCACGGCTGCGCCATCCATATTTAGTACCGAACTGTTCCTACTGCTTTATGCCATGTCACAACAATATTTATTACGAGAGCATGTATTAGGAAAAACATGGCTCTCACAGTGACGTAGCCTGCTATATGGTATTTTCTTCCCTGCATATGGCATAAACGTCGTGTTTTGGCGAGAGAGTTCAGTTTGATTGTGTGCTGTAGACGATGTGAAGTATTCGAAAAATATTTCAAGCATATCAAGATTTTCAACTAGTCACAATTTCAATGAAGGACCAAATCGATTAGTAACTATTCGATTTGGGAAACAAATTTAACAAGCGGTATGCCATGGGTTAGCCGAAAGTTCTGAATATTCACGTGACGCCCGCAGATTACGCTTGGAAAGTGCCAAGATTTGCAAAATAATCTTGCGGCGATCCTTACTTCAAGTCTGTTTAGGGTCACGTGATTTCGGACGACCTCTGCGAGTGCCTGGCCATGCCGGGCTATCAGGAAAGGTAGCTCCACGCACAGAACCTCCACAGTCCGGTTGCGAGACAGGAAGTCCAGGAACACGCCAGCGTCTGTGTCAGGTGCCTGGACGTTCAATTCAGAGCATTTCAGCTCATCAATAGGCAATGGCGGCCATGTATACGAAACGAACGCCTGAAACTTACATCTGTGAAAACTCATGCGCTCTAAACATCCAGTGTATTCGTCATTGCTATTTTTTGAGATTTTCTGACAGTCATTGCGATTTTACACCATACCAAGTGATCGGAAGAGGCGCAGAATGGGTCTTTTGCACAAATCAAGTGTTTCTTATTTTCCGCTAAACCACAGACCGCTATCATTGACCAGTGTATCTTGCGAGCTCATGGAACACATTCACTTGTGGCATTTTTTCTAAATATCTCGATTACAAATATCGAGACGTCATAGCCTAAAATCTATAATAATAATAATATTTGGGGTTTTACGTGTCAAAAGCACTTTCTGATTATGAGGCACGCCGTAGTGGAGGACTCCGGAAATTTTGACCACCTGGGGTTCTTTAACGTGCACCTAAATCTAAGCACACGGGTGTTTTCGCATTTCGCCCCCATCGAAATGCGGCCGGCGTGGCCGGGATTCGATCCCGCGACCTCGTGCTCAGCAGCCCAACACCATAGCCACTGAGCAACCACGGCGGGTAGCCTAAAATCTATCGTGGACATTGCATCTACAATATATTATCAACAACGCAAATCGCATGCAAGGCTTCTTTGCGTTGGAACCAGAGCCCCGTCAATACTATAATAATGCTCCAACTTTACAAGGCCTCGGTGAGACCCAAACTGGAGTAGGCCTGCTCAATTTGGGATCCTGGCCAGCCAGCACTAATAAACCTTTGAGCTTGACCCGATTCGCAACATCTGGTGTATTCCTTGTAACTAAAGTCACTATTCTAGTTTTTCCCGATTTAAACTACAACTCTTGACCTACCAGACTTCGCTCTGCGCCGATAGTGTTCTCGACTGCGCCACTTCCACAAAATATTTTACTTCAATCACACACTTAGGGAAGAATTGCTACACCTCTGTAGCACAAGAATTTACTCCGACTCACTTATACCAAGATCTGTCAGAAGACTAGAGCCATCCCCCTGCTTCCATCACTTCCATCCCTAACGCCAAGAATTTTAAGACCGCTAATGACATTCGTTCTTGCCCCTCCATGTAAGATCCTTCGGACGATTGAGAGTAGAAGAATAAAGAAATAGATATTGTACTTGTGACACCGAAGAAGCGCCGGTCAGTCAGCAACTGCAGCTGTTCATATGGGGGATGGTTTGCGTTGCTCGCGGGGTGGAGTCTCGAAACACCTCAGATGTCTTTATGCTTCCTTTTACGCTGCAGATAAACACCTTTGCAGTCGTAGGAAAGGCGACACGCATCATCGACGCTGCAACTGTGAAGCCCATCGGACGATGGGCTTGTGAGCCATCTCAGACGATGCCCGAAACGAAGCGCTGCCGATACGCGTGGCTGACCGGGCGATTTCTTGTTGAATAGTAATATTATCTTAGATCGCTGATGGCTATTCACTTGCTCTTTAATTAGGGCGCCACTTGATCCTTTGGCATACTAACATGACCCATCGTCTTGCAGCTCCATCACGGGGCTGTCCACAGCGACATAAAAGGAAGTTAAAATGAGATAAAGTAAGATTACGCGCACTATGCCTACCGTAAGCGGTTGCTTTCACATCCTCACCCAAGCCAAGAGCTCAAACGAAAGAGTTATAGGCTCGATTAACAAAACAGTGATGCTACACCATACAGCACAGCGCGAGAGCTGTTGTGCCGCTAAGAGGTGCTTTTCTAGACACTAAATATTAGTCGTATTGCCGAATTCTAGGTCTTGTCAGCCGCTTTAATTAGGCAATCTGATTGATATGGCCTCTTGATTGGCTCAAAACGCTAAAGTAGTGCAATTTGCTACAACGGTATAATTTTAGTGCCCGAAATACCACTGCGGGTATGCGTGGCTCCCTTCTAATAAAACGGCGTCCGTCGTACAATGACTGCGGAAGTACTTTGCTTCTCGTGTTAAGGAACTCAACGGCGGAAATAGTGGTGCCCGGTAGACATGTCATATCTAAATTCAATATCTTCCTCCCGCTCTTCTCGCAACTTTGCATGTTGTATATATACAGTTTCCAGTCCTGTTGTTTGTTACGTTGGCGCCTGTGTAGCAGCCAATATACACACATAAAAATGTCCAATAATTGAGTTCGATCTCGTGGTTCTCCCAGCACAGAAGCACATGCTCTAACCTTCAGGCTACGGATGCCTGCTTAAAAGACACGCGCACATGTGCGTCTTCGGTGGCGTCCTCGTACAAGCCAGTACTTTCGGACGCTTGGCAAGTTAGCCGCGTGTCATAGCCAACAATTTATTTATAAAAATAAGACGCGGTTTCGTAGTAAAGGCGAAGCCCTGATAGAGATAGCCATAAACTATTGGACAACTTCGCCAAGTAAGATTCTTAGCTTTGTGGACAATGTAATTTGCAGAAATTATTGGATTAATAATTCAGAAGCGCAGTGTAAGGCACGCTCTGGCAAACAAACATGGAAACATGAATAGGCAGCGGACGCGCGCTGTCTTCATTTTATTTTCTTCCCCCCCCCCCCCGACCTTCCCTCCCTTAGCGCCACTTGACCGCTTAACATCATGCGATTGAGCACGTGTTAACGCAGAATAATACTCGCACTTGCTCAGTAAGGTATACCGTGGTGGCTAAGGGGAGCGCGCTTCGCTAAAATCTGCACCGTGCCTTTCTTCGTAATGCGCTATTTTCCCTTTCTGGCTCAGGACGGCTGCAGTTTTCGATTCCAGGAGTGTCTAAGGCTGGCATAAATCTTTTTTCATTGTTACCTCGTTGGTTCTCAGCGAAATAATTACGTGTTAGGTGGCGCAAAATTTGTCCGTACATCTAGGAAATATAGAATCCCAGCATAGCTTTCACGTGTGTTGTCCATCGGTACACAATTGAAACAAAGGACTTGCATCGGCTCGAAAACGTCAGCTACATTATTTTTGATTTCATCCTTAACGCAGTGCTTGCTATCAATCTGAGGGCAGCTATCTTGTACGCATTCGAAGAGCTGACGTTCGGCTTCGCCTCACGCGATTGTGCAGACCGCGTCTGTAACGCGACCTAGGTCAATCTAGGTCAGCCGCGTGAGGCAAACGTCGGTTTTTCGAATGCCTACAAGGTAGCCCAACAGGTGTGCTACCCTAGCTTTACTAGTTTTCGCCGAGCACTATAAACCTTAAATTTGTAAACATGGTTTAGTAGGCTGCGGAATACTCACCTCGATTTCTACTATCAGGAGTGTACGGAGTGCGGTGGCATGCTCCACGTAGCCGCCGAGCGTACGCGCGACTTCAGCAGAGAAGTAAATGCTGGAAATGTGGAGTATTTTGAGGTTCGTCATGGCGCTCACCGCCTCGGACCACATCGTCGTCTCGATCGATGTCATCTGTGGTGACAAGAAAGCAAGGTGAAGCAGAAGCCGACCGCATAATGACTGGAGAGTCTTGCGCAGCCTTGCGCAGTGGCGCTTTGAAAGCGGTACCGTGTTATTTCATGTTATACCCTAGCGCTCTTACTCAAACTAATTCGCCTCTGCAAACACTGATGTGGAATAGGCTATACACACTGGTATCGTCGGTGTGAACAGCATCTCTAGTAATTTGATCATTTACTATATTTTACCTACACTCGACAAACTGATGGTCAACTGTATTGCAGCAATAGCTTTCTTTTTTTGCTTAGCTCACCTTCATTTTCTAGCAGAACGAGGACTGAGAAAAAGGACGTTTGTCTGGTTGTATGCAAATTTCGGAAATGCAACACCGTCTGGCCTCGGATGAGCACTGGACAATCCGCACTTACGAACGTCTCCAATCGGGAATTTCACGTTTGTCGTTATGCATTTGCCGATACCCCCAATCCATCAGCCTTGTTTCAGTTCTCACTACGTATAGTCATTGTCAAACAGTCGTTGTCACGCTATCGTCACATACGTCATTGCTTTATTCTCGATCAAAAAGATCAATTCACCCCCAAATCCACGATTTCCCTTTGCTTCGTGCTCGTATGACAGCGATGCACAAACAGCCGGTAGATCAAACACAGAGTAACATCATTCACCACACCTTAATCTATGCACACAATTGCTATTGCCAGGCGAAAACAGCGCTTGTTTAAGTTGCCCTTATTTGCCACTCATTGTCTCGCTTCGCGTTGTTTAACAAGATGGAACAACTAGGCCTATCTGATACGTTACCGAAAACGCAAACATCTCAACCATGTGCTCATATCTAGGTGCTCCTAGTTTTTTCCCATTTGAAATAGCGCGCTTTCCTGTAACTACATGTTCCACATGTACAGAGAACTGCTCTTCTCTGGCACTTGTCGAATACTGCCTCCGTGCTGATGCGCTGGCAATCTCGGATGCAAAATTCTATTTCGCCCTTCCCGTCGTCATCTGCACAAAGGTGAGATAATGGACAGTAGTGTTCGGGCGTAGCAAAAGCGGCACTGCCGTCCCATTTGACAACATACGTAACCATAAACACTTGCGGGCTTTCCCGAGCGCTCACCAGACCGAGAAGATTGAGGAAGAAGGGCTTGAAGGTGAGGCACTTGATACTGACGCCGCCAGTCTTCAGGACGTGCCATAGGACGTGCCTTTCGACCGTGGTTATAGACATGTCCAAGAATACAGAAGTCACGCACCTGCACCATTAAGACACTCGTATCAACCGACAAGAGTTGTGAAACTTATCGAATTCCCGCAGCAAGAGGTTGGCAGGGCACAATATGCAAGCTCTCTGCTTGATCGTTTCGAAGCCCACCAATCTATTGTAATTAAGCTAGCAGGTGTAATTGACAGAAAAATTAGTTATGGCGTTCTTGGTGCGAATCCCGGCTTCGTGCGCTAGACGTTGGTTCTTGTTCCTTAGAAATCCAACAAATTATTTCGTCTAGCTCTTGGACCGATTGGCCACTGTCCCTTCCAAAAGAAATTCAACGGGAGCAGAAAGACTGCCGTATTAGATGGCGGTGGAAAAAGCTTACCAACATACACTCAAAGGTGGTACTCGATCATTGTCGCCTTTCACCCGCATAAGTCTGCAGCTGCTGAAGGCGGGAATTTTAGCCTCAACATTGCTCTCAGCGGCATGACTTCATAGTCACTTAGTCACCGCGCCGTGTTTGCCGTTCAGAGAACCTGAATTCCTCCTGCGGATCTAGACGGATGGGAGCAATATGCCTCAACATTGCCATTTAATCTGCGCATTCCATCTGGAACTGAAGTCTCATCGCTTCGACGCGGCTTCGTAGCGCTCGTCGTTACAAAGCACACGCCTATTTTTTGCAGAGCATATACACACGCGTACAAATTACACTTATTGCATGTGCAAGTGCTCAAACAAACACAAGCAGCTATAGGTATCAAATCCATAATTTCCCAAAGCTATTGTCGTCACCTCAAATTGAACATTGAGTTGGATTCATTTGTCGTTATGAGGAAACATTATGACGGAGGGGCTGCGAATTGAACATGCGAAAAACCTTTGTACGATTAGGCTGATGACATGACTGTTGCGGAGGGCCACAAAGCTAACTGTGGCTTGATTACGTGCAGCTTCTTTGTTTCCGCGTCCCACAAGCGTTGTTCCGCTGTTGCATTCACAAGAAAGACTTCAGATCAGTAGCGGGGACCGCAGCGGTAAGAGTAGCTTGCGATGTAATTGATCTGGCCATTTGGTCTGCTAGAAGGATACCCTCGATGCCTCTAAGGCAATCCACCCAGCGTATAATGATATTGTCACGTGGTCGTGACGTCAAAGAACAGTATCGATACTGTGAAACACAAAAACTAACTTTTATTGGGCGAACCTGTGCCCACAAAAGAGGCTGCACTTATAGCACAACGATAGCGGCGAACATGGTCGGCGATCGCCGAAAATCTCATCAGCGGGTCAAGCGCGTCGGCTTTTATAGAGCAGTCGTCGAATGTTCCAGACTAATCGTTCGGACCCGCGTGCCTTCCACAACGTTCTACACCATTCGCGTCAGGTGATGAAATCAGATAACATAAGGTTCGGCAACAACAGATAGCGGATGGATAACTTTCCAGAAACTTCGGATACATGCAGGCGCGTCCCACGCTGTGCGATTACATTTGTTAGGCGGCGAAACGTGGTTGCCCGACACAGGTAAGTACACGTGTCAATACCCCCCCTCTTAAAAAGCATCGTCCCGATGCTACAAATATAGGAGAGCGAAACACAAAAGGACACTTATTAAACATAAGTAACAAAACAACGAAAAGAAACAAAGTCCAAAGGTCCGTTACGCGAAGCCCCAAAGTTCATTAACGCTGGTAGTACGGCTTGAGTCGCACAACGTGGAATATTTCAGGTCGTGAGCGGCGCCGCTGTGATAGCGAAATGCCGTCTGGCACGGCCTCATAGTCCAGTGTGCCAATGCGTCGGATGATCTTGTACGGTCCGAAATAGCGACGCAAAAGCTTCTCGCTCAGTCCTCGTCGGCGTATAAGGGTCCAAACCCGAACACGGTAACCGGGTTGGTACTCGACGAAGCGTCGTCGGAGGTTGTAGTGTCGGCTGTCGGTCCTCTGCTGGTTCTTTATTCGCAGGCGGGCGAGCTGTCGGGCTTCTTCGGCGCGCTGGAGATAGGTAGCGACGTCAAGGTTCTCCTCGTCAGTGACGTGCGGCAGCATGGCGTCGAGCCTCGTCGTCGGGTTCCTGCCGTAGACCAGCTTGAACGACGTGATCTGTGTTGTTTCTTGCACCGCCGTGTTGTAAGCGAATGTTACGTACGGAAGGACGGCATCCCAGGTATTGTGTTTGACGTCGACGTACATCGCTAGCATGTCGGCGAGGGTCTTATTCAGCCGCTCCGTAAGACCATTCGTCTGCGGATGGTAGGCCGTTGTCCTCCTGTGCCTTGTCTGACTGTATTTCAGGATGGCTTGAGTGAGCTCCACTGTAAAGGTCGTTCCTCTGTCGGTGATGACTTCTGGGGCTCCCTGTCGCAGCAGGACGCTTTCGACAAAGAATTTCGCCACTTCGGCTGCGCTAACTTTCGGCAGTGCTTTAGTTTCAGCAAAGCGGGTAAGGTAGGCCGTCGCCACGACGATTCACTTATTTCCGGTTGTTGACGTCGGAAAGGGTCCCAGCAAGTCATCCCGATCTGCTGGAATGGTCGGCAAGGAGGCTCGATTGGCTGTAGTAATTCGGCTGGCCTTGTCGGCGGTGTCTTGCGTCGCTGACAGTCTCGGCATGTTGTGACAAAGCGGGCGACGTCGGCGGTCAGGCGCGGCCAATAATACTTTTCTTGTATCCACGATAGTATCCGGGAAAATCCGAGGTGTCCAGCGGTCGGATCGTCATGTATGGCGTGCTGTACTTCCGGACGAAGTCCTCACGGGACAACAAGAAGATAGTTGGCGAGGACTCGTGAGAAGTTTTTCACGAGTAGATTGTTTTGAAGCGTGAAGGAAGATAATCCGCGCTTAAATGCACTCGGGACAACGTCGGTGTGCCCTTCTAAATATTCGACGAGGCCTTTTAGCTCGGGGTCTGCCCCTTGCTGTTCAGCGAAGCCTTCCGCACTTATCATTCCAAGGAAGGCGTCGTCATTCTCGTCGTCTTGCGGCGGCGGGTCAATGGGGGCACGTGATAAGCAATCGGCATCGGAGTGTTTTCGTCCGGACTTGTAGGGTACAGTGATGTCTTATTCTTGTAGTCTGAGGCTCCACCGCGCCAGTCGTCCTGAAGGATCCTTTATATTCGCTAGCCAACACAACGCGTGATGGTCACTGACGACTTTGAATGGCCTGCCATAAAGATAAGGGCGAAATGTTACAATTTAGCTGTAGCCCAAACGATGGCGAGGCATTCCTTTTCGGTCGTTGAATAGTTGCCTTCCGCTTTTGACAGTGACCGGCTAGCGTAAGCTATAACCTGTTCGACTCCGTTTCTCCTCTGGACTAGAACGGCACCGAAGCCTAGGCTACTGGCGTCAGTATGGATTTCTGTATCGGCGTATTCGTCGAAGTGCGCAAGTACCGGCGGCGACTTCATGCGTCGTTTGAGTTCTGAAAATGCGTCGGGCTGCGGCGTTTCCCACTTAAACTCTAGATCACATTTAGTTAGACGTGTCAACGGCTCAGCGATGCGTGAAAAGTCCTTGACAAAGCGCCTGTAGTAGGCACACATGCCAAGGAATCTACGCACTGCCTTCTTGATGGGTTGCGGGAACTGTGCGATGGCAGCAGTCTTTTGCAGGTCTGGACGGACACCAGATTGGCTGATTACGTGGCCTAGGAACAGAAGCTCATCGTAAGCGAAGTGGCAGTTTTCCGGCTTCAGAGTAAGCCCTGACGACTTGATGGCCTCTAGTACTGTCGCAAGCCGCTTGAGGTGATCGTCGAAATTTTCGGCGAAGACGACGACGTCATTCAAGTAAACGAGACAGGTCTGCCACTTCAATCCTGCTAACACCGTGTCCATGACACGCTGGAGCGTTGCAGGCGCCGAGCACAGTCCGAATGGCATAACCTTGAACTCGTAGAGGCCGTCTGGGGTGATGAAGGCCATCTTTTCGCGATCTCTTTCGTCGACTTCTATTTGCCAATAGCCAGACTTGAGGTCCATCGACGAGAAGTATTTAGCGTTGCAGAGCCGATCCAATGCGTCGTCTATTCGTGGGAGGGGGTATACGTCCTTCTTCGTGACCTTGTTCAGACGACGATAATCGACGCGGAAACGTAGGGTTCCGTTCTTGTCCTTTACCAGGACAACAGGGGATGCCCACGGGCTTTTCGACGGCTGGATGATGTCGTTGCGCAGCATTTCGTCGACTTCTTCTCTCATAGCTGCACGTTCTCGCGGCGAAAGTCGGTAAGGGCTCTGGCGGAGTGGTCGAGCGCACTCCTCGGTGATTATGCGATGCTTGGCGACTGGTGTTTGCCGAATCCTCGATGACGTCAAAATGCAGGCTTTGTATCGTCTGAGCTAACTTCTGAGCTGCTGTTGCTTAATCACGGTGAGACTTAGATTATGTCATAGTCTGGTTCGGGAACCATCGTCGGGGTAGATGCGGCGGAACCCAAGAGGACAAACGCATCACTGGTTTCCAGAATTTCCTAGATGTACGCGATCGTCGTGCCTTTGTTGATGTGCTTGAACTCCTGGCTGAAGTTTGTCAGCAACAATTCAGTTTTCCCTCCTTGCAGTCGAGCGATCCCTCTTGTGACGCAAATTTCACGGTCTAGCAGTAGACTTTGGTCGCCTTCGTTGACGCCTTTTACGTCAGCGGGTGTTTCGTTGCCGACCGAAATAACAATGCTGGAGCGAGGAGGGATGCTCACTTGATCTTCGAGCACACTCAAGGCGTGGTGAATACGAGGGCTCTCCGGCAGTATCGCTTTATCTTCCGACAGCGTTATTGACTTCGACTTCAGGTCGATGATTGCGCCGTGTAGGTTCAGGAAGTCCATACCGAGAATGACGTCTCGGGAACACTGTTGGAGGATAACGAAGGTGGCAGGGTAAGTCCTGTCATGAATGGTTATTCTTGCCGTGCAGATTCCAGTCGGTGTGATGAGGTGTCCTCCAGCGGTTGGAATTTGAGGGCCTTCCCATGCAGTTTTAACTTTCTTCAACTGGGCGGCGATGTGTCCACTCATGACGGAGTAATCGGCCCCTGTGTCCACTAAGGCGGTAACTGCGTGGCCATCGAGAAGCACGTCGAGGTCGGTGGTTCTTTGTCTGGCGTTGCATTTAGGTCTCGGCATCGGATCACGGCTGCGTCGTGTTGAACTGAAGCTGGAACGTCGCGTCGTCAGGTCGTCTTTCGTCGTTGTATTCTTTGCTTTCAGACTTCGTCGGGACGGTGGCGTGTCGTTATGTCGTCGAGGTAGTTTCTTCGGTGTCTTCGTCGGCGGCGGAGCATCTTCGTCAGTTCGACGAACAGCAACCGCACCTCCATCGGTTGCTGCATTTAGTTTTCCGGATACGGGCTCGCTGACCGGCCCCGGGTTGGGCCAGTGTATGGTCGGCGCTGCGGCGACAGGTAGCGGCCTGGTGATGGCGAACGCGACGGTCGTCGAGAGCTCCACTGAGTAGCGGCGAGGTAGTCGGTGATATCCCGAGGGCGTTCACCTTGCTGCGGGCGCGGAGCGTTCACGGCGAAACCTCGCAGTCCCATCTCCCCGTATGGGTATCGTCGGTAGACGTGACCCGCTTCTCCGCAGCGGTAGCAGAGTGGGCGGTGGTCAGGAGCGCGCCAAACGCCTGTCTTCCTCGGGTAGCTGCGCTGGGCGACGGGTGGGCGTGCTGGCGGCGGCGGTCGACGGAATTGCGGAGTTACGGGGCCCTGGCGCGGTCGTGGAGGGGGACCCTGATGGCGGGCGACGGCGGCGAAGGTCATCGCTTGCGGCTGAGGCTGCGGCCATTCAGGGGCTACTCCGAGCTGCTCACGTACGGCGTCGGCAATCGAAGCCACTTGAGGCTGTGATGATGGGAACAGCTTCTGTAGCTCCTCCCGCACGACAGCTCGGATAGTCGAGCGTAGGTTGTCGGTGGCCAGTGACTGAACTCTGGCGTAGTTTTTCGAGTTCGTGCGGGGGTCGAATTGCCGGTTTCGCATCTCGAGTGTCTTCTCGATGCTGGTGGCCTCGCGAAGAAACTCGTCGATGGTCTTCGGTGGGCTTATATCATTCCGGCAAAAAGTTGTTCCTTCACTCCACGCATGAGTAGGCGGACTTCCTTCTCCTCGGGCATTTCAGGGTCGGCGTGGCGGAAGAGACGGCTCATTTCCTCCGTGAACATCGCGGTTGTCTCATTAGGTAGCTGCACCCGGGAATCTAATAGCGCTTGGGCTCGTTCTCGGCGCACGACGCTTGCAAATGTCTGCAGGAAGCCGCTACGGAAAAGTTCGCAGGTCGTTAAGGTGGCTTCTCGGTTCTCAAACCACGTCCCGGCTGCGTCTTCCAATGCGAAGAAGACATGTCGCAGTTTGTCGTCGCTGTTCCAGTTGTTAAAAGCAGCGACCCTCTCGTATGTCTCAAGCCAGCTTTCCGGGTCCTCGAAAGTTGAACCGCGGAACGTCGGAGGCTCCCTGGGCTGCTGCAGCACGACTAGGGACGCTGGGGCTGCCAGTGGGGTGGACTTGGTGGCGATCTTTCTAGTCGTCTCAGGCGAAAGTCCGTGCTCAGGGGCCAGTCCTTCCAGCCTGCGGCTACCTCGCTGGTTCTTGGCGACGTTGGTGTCTTACGCGTGAGGACCGCGTGCCTTCCACAAAGTTCTACATCATTCGCGCCAGGTGATGAAATTAGATAACATAAGGTTCGGCAACAACAGACAGCGGATAGATAACTTTCCAGAAACTTCGGATACATGCAGGCGCGTCCCACGCTGTGCGATTACATTTGTTAGGCGGCGAAACGTGGTTGCCCGATACAGATAAGTACACGTGTCAATATGCTGGTTCGATACATACGCTCTTCACAGAGCGGAGTAGAGCTCAATAAGTACAGGGTTTTTGTATTTACAGGGTGGCTTCAGGGCTTTTACGACGCTAGAGAGTCTGTAAATATGACTATTTTCTAAGTTTTGATTTCATCATATGCTTCACAGCGGGCAATAGTGAATGGGCTTCTGCCATAAATATACCTGTTTCCGGTTGCAGTGCGCCGGATTTGGAGAAAGATGGGCTTATGGCTGCGTATGAAACCCCTGCATCTGACTTGGGAGCGTTAGTGTAAAACTCAGTGCAAGAGTACTTATACTAGAATTCGAAAAAAATGCATTTTGATATGTGCCCCTGGCGCATGTTTCGTGACATCTACAAACGACATATCGCAGTCTACGAGTTGCCACTGCCATGGTGGTAACCGTTTCACTTGAGTCATAGGACAATGTTCAAGAAGTGGAACACCCATTTCCTCAATGAGGTTCCTCTCACGCAAAGCAAACGGCTTCCTCAATGTAGGTCGGTTATGGAAGAGCGTAGTAGCGGCGATATCGTTTATGCTTGAGAAACAGGGATGTTGAATGTTCGCTTGTACTCTCAGGAAATATGTAAAACTGCTATATCACCACGGCAGATGTAGTGACCACTGATTTGACTACGTAGAGGCTCTGGATTGGACATGATTATGCCCCGAATTAGGAGGATCGCAGCAAGCGTCGAGAGCGCAGGAGAGTGCGGTAACTGGGGCTCTCCTCGTTTCGAAAAAGTTTGCCTCATCCCGTAATCCGACGCCGAACAGTCGGATGCCGTGACGTCCTTGTTGGGCCGCGCGTGAAACTAAACCGTGCAGAGGCAGCCGCTTGGCGCCAAATCCAAACCAATACGTTTGCTAGCCTTGCTCTCCACCACACTTTTACCATACCTAGTATCCCGACAAATGTCCTTTCTGTGGAGGACACCCAGACCTCTAGGAGTCTACGTTGCAATGCTCCAAACCGCCCGGCCTACAATAGCCAACGCGTACCCATCCCAGTGGGAAGCCACTACTTCCAGCGCAGCCTTAAGCGACCAGCTGTACCTGACTGACCGGGCCATCCAGATAGCAGCAGCAAATGGGGCTCTGGAATGAGGGCTCCATCCTGTGGGGCTTCATTAAGAAATAAATTTAGTTTTCTACTACTAGTGTTGTTGGACCGGACTGGCGGGCGGCAGCAGCAGCCTTAGACCGAGGGGTTCCCCACTGGCGTGACACAAAAGCGAGCAGAAGCCGGAACTTTTGACGTTCAGTATTGTATCTTTTCTGTCAAATTAACTTTTATCCCCCTCCTCATCTACGCAGTACACAAGCTGCCCGTGTTTTCTTTTTTTTTTGGCGTGGTTTGTTGCCGCTGGTACTGAAAATAAACGCCGAAACCACAATGGCTCGCCCCAAGAAGAGAGTCCGGCGCGAAGAACTCCGCCGTGGAGCCGTCGTGGCGAATCCTCGCGCGGCAGACTCTCCCGACCTGCGGGTCGGGCGCTTATATACTGCAATGTGGATAGATACCGCCACAATGTCATACAGGCAAGATGGGCGACGCTCGGGAAGAGCCCAAGCGATCTGCTGTGCGTTGAGAAGCACCGAGTGTGGTGAAAAGGTGCATGAAAAAATCTAAACCACTTTCGTAAAGCAACATGGTTGAACGCAAAGCATTCCCCCAATGCAAACTGAATCTAAGTCCAAAGCCAATGACCACGCAACGAGCCCAAGAAACGCTGAGCGACCCGGTGATATGCATATGCGACTTGATTGCTTGTTGAGGATTGTATTTTTATAACGTTGAAGTTGAATGAAGAGACATTTTGTTAAGTTCCATAACCTTTATTTCAGATCAGGTAGGCGTTGATTACACGCACGCACTCTCACGGAAGACTCTACACTTGTACAGTATTGCCTTGTGATCGCTGTGGTGCATATAGGATCTGCCATCTTAACGTTACACAGCCCGCTGGCAAACGTGAGATGAACGCATAACCGGTGTTGCGTCGTGGGCCTCTCTAGCGTCTTCAGTATCAACGAGTAACGACATAACACGAAACTCCCAATTCATTGCCGTGCTCTTTCGCCACATCGACGTTAGAGCCACCGCACACGAGGATCGGCGTGCTATGTGGCCTTAAGGTCTTCATCGTTTCTGCCAGGAACGCTTCCGCGTCACAACGAGGCGGGTTCGGTCTGATGCACACGCTCACGATGACGAGACCAGCAGGAATCTCGACTCCTCAAGCGTCTCCGACATGGCTTCTGCTTGCCGTTGCCGATACACGGGATCGTTCTTATACGGGCACGATCGTGCTCGTGGTTACGTTCGCGTACGGCTGACTCTTCTGTCGTGCGCAGCACCCCGGCCTACCAGTGGCGACGGCCAGGAATGCATTGAGGGATGGGCGTAATGCAATGCAGATAAATACAATTCATGTGGTTGGCGTGGCCTTCGATCATCTTGTTTTAAGAAAGGGACTTGGATTTTTTTTGAGATCCTAAGACAAGCCCGCATTCGCGCGCACTTGCTGTCTCCGATAAGCAGGAACGCTCATTTAACTGCTGCAGGGAAGGTGTCATGCCCAACAGACGCAACTTGCGCTACTCTTGCTAAGCTCGTCTCTTCGCACCGTTATCAGTCACTGATCCGCCAGCCCGCCAGTCGACGTTGGCTCGGTAGTGCGGAGGTGAACTATAGTTTCCTGCGCAAATATGTGATTGGCTTTCTTGCAAAGCGTATTCGGTGCTCACTGACGAATCAGTGAGACAAAAAAAGCTTCGCTTTAAAGCGAGAAGGTATAAGAACCCGCATCAAATCTCAGTAGCAGTAAACTACAATAAACAAACCAATTCATTCAGCTTTACAAGATGTCCGTAACGTGGTGTCACTTAAGTGCCACTTCAGTGGGTGGCATAGGCTACAATCGGCCGTAAGTCACTATGGTTGCCAGGAATGAAATGTATTGTGAAGTACACACAGAAACTTGGACGAGACGCTACATGCTAATTGTGTACTAGCTGTCAGCGCGCACACTCGACCGAACACGAAAAAAAAAGGCAAACAAGGACAAAGGCGCCATCTTGAGGAGAGCACATTTGCTTACGAAATTTTCCCTTTCGAGTGCACAATTAATGTAGAGACAAATTTTTCACCTGTGTTGCCGCAGCAGCAGATGGATGAGCAGCGAGGCGCTAAGCATGTCACGGGGTTCCACGTTGTTCTCAGGCCACTCGTAGCCCTGGAGCGTGAGCTCGCCCCACTTGTTCTCGCGCAGCTCGATGTAGTCTCGGCAGAGAATGCGGTTCCACAGGTCCAGGTCGGACATGATCCAACAGCGCTTTTTGTCTTGTTCCCACGTGCAGGAACGCTCGAAGCCGACATCGCTGCGACCGCCACTGCGTTCACCACCGCCTGCGGCGTCATCGCTATCGCCACCCCCACGGCCAGCTGGAAGCATCGCAGCACCGGTGATCAAGACTTCGGACGCAACACGCAGGGTGCCACATTTTCCATGGCTAAAAAATAATCGGAACTAGAGGAAGACGTGAACAAAAGCACGTTGTTGGCTATTCTGTCAAGCGAGCGAGTTTAGAACGACAGAAAGCTGAGCTAGTTGGTAAGGATTCATTATGCAAATAAAAAGAAAGAGGTGAGGCGTGCGGACGGGACAGAAGAGAAGAGTTTTGTCCACTTGTGTCCTGTCTGCACGCCTTACCTCTTTTTTTTTATTTGCATAACAAGTGAGTTTTGTTTTTGTACTCCATCTGATTTATTATTCAACCATGATTAACAAACTTCGCAGGTTACCTTCTAGGCAAAACGTCCAGTGGAAAACTTAGAGAGATTAGGAAACGTCACAATCAGCAGCTTGTAAGTTTCCGCGTAATAGGTAATATTTTTCTTATCTGCAACCTTCTGAAAACCCCAGAAATATGAAGGAAGAACAGGCGACACCCCCGCTTTCGCGGGGCGACTGCGATGTTCTCAAGGGTACCAAGTATGAACGAGCATCGCACTTAACCTGGTCTGCGCCCTCTCCACAAATGAAAGGGCAGGGAAAGGGCAGTCCGCTTATTATGATCGTGAACAAATGACGCGGCCACCACCAAAGCGAGCCGGTAAGGATTCAGATATATTGTTTGATACTACTTCGTATTTCGCACTTTAGGAAATACTTCAAGACGACTGGTGACGATTCCACGACAATGAACACACTGCATGGTAAGATTTTACGTACAGATTCGCATTCACACGCATTTTTGCTGTCGGCCTTTCTGCTCGTCTGGCTGGGTCTCTAACAAATTGCCCATCAACATAGGTCACTGGGTGGCTCATGGTCGAATGAGTAGAGCATGGGACTGCTATGTCTAGGGGACCGGGCTTGAAACCAACCATTGCACCAGCGGGGGCCACCGGGCATGTGCCGCTTTTCAACGAACTTCTAACGCCAACTGTATCTCTTAGAGTATTTGTTCCACAGTATATGTGCCGATTCGAATAGCAAGAATGATTGTTTAGGATCGCTTTAATGCTGTGCAGAAGTTAACAGGTGTGGTAATCTTGTTCAAATATATACACATACATATATATACACATATACAAATATACATATATATACATACATATACATACACATACATATACACATACATACATACCCACATACATACATACATACACGTACGTCACTCGCGCAATTCGCGGCGGCACGGCTTGATGGATCCGCGCGTCGTGCAAAATGAGCGAGATGAACCAGCCTGGATAGACAGCTCGCACATCGCGCGTCTTTGCGGTGGCAATGCGGTGTATCACCAGGTTGCGTCGACGCTAAATGCAGTATTGTTGGCAATCATCGTGAAACGAATTCGTCCGGAATTCCTATAGCGGACGAATCCCTATACCTATACCGCGATTTACTATACGAATTCCTATACCGCGATTAACCTATATTGGGGACAAAAAAGACGTGATGAGCACAAAAAAGTAAAAAAATAGTCCTCACAAGTCAAAAGTTAAAGTGACGCTTACCGCTATCATAAATCCTAACAAGACGTTTCGGCACCCCCCCGGGAGACATGCTCTGTATGTTAGTTCTCAAGAAGCCTTACAAATTACGCCATACAACCGTATTGAAAGGCTGTTCGTCCATACTTTGCAGGCAAGTAACACTTCCTGGCGTTACCTATGACATTAAGTACAGCAAATGCTGATGTTATCGTTGCGTTTTTCACGCATGCTCTGTGCAACATTGCGAAGCTCTTTTATCGAAAAATTGTTTCCTGTGTGGCCCAGCCAGGCGCGGCTGCAGGTGTTTCAATTTGTCACAATTACATGCGCTCGGTATTTAAAGAAAATTTTAAAACCACGTAAGGAGTGGATAAGGAACGCAGCAATGATCACCGGCACGCCTTACAGCCTTTATGAAAGTCCTCTTACCTTATTTGTGTGAAATTAGCATACTTATGCCTGACGACGCCAAGTAGGGAACAGCTTCTGCAGTAGTTTAAATAAGAAACAGCGCGAGAGACAAACGAAGGAAGACTTACGTTAACATGAACTACCAACATGCTCAAGTATCTATCCTACTCAAGGTTTGCGTGACTGCCGCTATTTGAGTCTGCAGTTCGATGCTTCGTATTTTCACACAAAACAGCAGCGCACACTTTCTCGGAGGCAAGCTGTGTGACATTTAAAAACACGGCGAAAGTTCACCTCACTACCTAGGCTTTTACAGGCTCAAAACACGGCAGCTGGCTGTAGAAAATTGTACCACAAAGGTGCGAACTTGAACAGTTGTTTGCCCAAGTTGCCCTCTTTAGTAATACAATATTTTATTAACCACTGAATTGCGCTGATTTCAATTATACGTCCGTGTCACAGTCACACATGAATTCAATGTCTCCGACGAGCCGACTGCCAGACGAGCTGAGCATACACTGCAGTTTTAGTTCAAAATTTCACTTCGCAATTTTTAAACGTATGTATGATGTAGTCAATTCGGAGTTAATTTTCAATACGGCACCTTGAAAAACTGCTAAGGGCGACTTGGCTCTTTCCCGTGGGACCCGTGCTAAAATGTCATCGCGGGACACTCATTTTTACTAAAGTTGTTTCAGACGAGCCCGGAAAGGCCGCATGGCATCAGGTATAATGTGGCCGAAATAGTTACGGCGTACTTTGCAATATTAACTGAACTGTTGGCACTCTTGACGTGTTACGTTGTTGAGAAAACCATCGCGAGATGTCGCCCCCACCCCGTGTGGTTGCTTAGCGGTGGTGGTGTTGTGCTACTAAGCAAGAGGTCCCGGGATCAAATCCCTGCGGCAGTGGCTGCATTTCAATGGGGTCGAAATGCAAAAACGTCCGCGTCGCGTGCATTGGAGCTACGTTAAACATACCCAGGTGGTCTAAATTAATCGAGAGTCCCCAATACAGCGTGCCTCATAATGAAAAAGTTTTGGCACGCAAAATCTCAGAATTTGAGATCTCGTTCCCACCGCTGATTTTGGATACGTTATCCGGTATTTGGCTACGTCTATGCAGTATTACTAGCCCTCGAGAACGTCCATGTAACAGCAATTGAAGCAGAACGCACAATACAACACAAAAGTGGACTGATACACATTTTGTGTTCTGCGCCAAGTCTCTTCGGGCAATCATGATACCAACTTGTCCAGCTTTCAATTCCCCTATTACCTCCCTTATTAGGCGAAAATGTAAGTCCAAGAACGAAAGGGAGCTCCTTACCGGACCTGCCACCGCGTTTTTTGGAAGTACCGGATGAAGTCGACAACGATGAGGTTGATGCCGAAGAATGCTTGGGTTTCCTGGCGTCCAACGAACGGCGAAATTCCTTGAATATAGCGGTCACATCGTTAATGCTCGGCGTGGTGATTGTGCATAGGCTCTGAAGCAAGGTCATGTAGTTCGGAGTGAGGATGCTGACATCTGCGTCTGTCGTACATAATGTTGCCATGCCTGTGGGGTCAATGAAAAGAACAGCATCAGGACCTCATCAACTGGCGTAAAAGGACCCCGTTCTAGAATAACAAAAGTGCACGCATGAAAACAATATTTGGTCATTAAAATGAAACTGAAGTGCCTTTGAAATTGGGTGATTTTGGGTGTAATACGCTTACAGTGTTACTAAAATCTCAAAATATTTTCTCGATTGTGCCTGTCGTGGGTGGCAATAGGCGATATGCGAACCTTCTGTAGGAAGGTTTTCCCACAGAGCTAACTTTTCCCTAGCCTAGTTGGCGGCGTTCCTGCTAGTAGCGGTGTTAAATTGAGACATGAGTTTGGAGCCTCGCACGGCATGCGGAACTAATGATGGCAGGAGGGATGTCACCGACTCGAATGTTGATACTTCAACAGCGATTCTAGCACGGAGTCCGCTACCTTGGTTGCGTCGAGCAAGGTGTGGGGCGAAGCATATTGCTCGTGTGTATAAAATAAGCGCGACTGCGATATAGCTCAAATGTAATGGTGTCTGTGGCAGACCGGTGAAGCCCACGCTCGGGTTGCGGTTTGTAATTACATTTGATCGCGGTGACGGCATGATAGCACAAACTTACCGTGTAGGGTTACTCGGACAGTGCTTGCGCGCTCTCGCTGCCTCTACAATCGGAATGCACAGTGCCAGGTAGGCACAGCTCGAATTACATGACAGTTGACTGACATGGCAAGAGTGTGGCACAGCGACATTGTTACCGGCACTAGTAATCTTTGCCGGCTTTGCAAGTTCTAAATAGAGGAGCCCTGGACGCCCTGCAACGACTTTGAGCACTCTGGGGCTGGAAAACAGGTCAATTTTTGGAAAGAAATTATAGAGCATAACCACCACCGGGGGTTCGGCGTCAGATTAGTGACTATACCTATTGCACGATTCGACGTGCGAGCGTAGTGGACGACGATTTGTAATCGGCAGACAACGGTCGCCAAATGCACAGCTGTGTTCATTGTTAATACATAGCTTTCACCACAATCACATACGTAAAAAAACAACATAAGACGACATGTCGGGCGTCTTAAACAATACGAGTCACTTCACTGGCGGGCACAGCGCGCCCTGCTTTACTTCACCTTGAACAGGATTGGCAGCGGTTACAACTTAGAATAAAAGGAACAGTTCGACACCATTTTACTGTACCATGCATTATCAAGTGTGAAAAGAAGCTGGCTTTCGCGACGACTGCGCTCACGAACATGGGCCCATCGAACAAGCGGGCGGCTGTCGTCCGCCAGTTAGTAGTGCGGCAACTGCTTTAGTCGCAGAGATACCGATCGAACCCATTCACTATCCTTCAGGGAAATGCTGCTGTTTTGTGATGAAACAGCCTTTCTTCAGTTGCCCCCCCCCCCACTAAATGGCTAGGCATCATGCGCCGAAATATGTGAACCGGTTCATTTAACATGTCTAAACCTATTACAGCACCGAAAAAGTGGTACCGCGGTGTCAGAACACACTACAATAACTGAATGAGAAGAATTACAACGAAATAGTGACCTCGTGTGTGTTTTACTTGGAGTCAGAGCAAGATGTTGGAATCATGCTGTTTCGTTTGCAGGTGCCGCAAGATTGGAAGTCCATTATCATCATCATCAGCCTATTTTTATGTTCGCTGTAAGACCAAGGCATCTTCCTGCGATCTCCAATTACTCCTGCCCTGCGCGAACTGATTCGAACTTCTGTCTACAAATCTCGTTATTTCATCAACCCACCTAGTTCTCTGCCATCCACGACAGCGCTTGCTTTCTCTTGGCAACCGTTGTGTAACTCCAATGGTGCCCCAGTTATCCATCCTGCTCATCACGTGGCCTTCCAAGCTCCATCTGTTTCTCTTAATGCCAATTAGAATATCGGCTATCTCCATTTGCTCTCGGATCCATAACAATCTCTGATCGTCTTAACGTTACGCCTAGCATTTTTCGTTCCATCGCTCTTTGCAGGGTCCTCAACTTGGGCTCGAGCTTCTTTGTCAGTCTCCTAGTTTCTGCACCGTAGGTTAGTACCGGTAGAATGCATTGATTGTACACCTTTCTTCTCGGCGTATTAGTTCTGAGAAATCCCGCAAGGTGGAGAGAAGTAATTAATAAAGGGAAAATGAGGCGTCCCCCAATCGTAGCAATTGCTACAAAGGAAACCGATACGGGTTCCTCGAAAGAAAGAACTTCACAGTTGAAGAAAAGTACCTACAAAGGTTCTACAAAAATATCTACGAATATCTATGAATATCCAGAAATATCTACAAATATCTGCAAGTTCGCTTCAGACCAGAAAGAATCTTTCATTTCGTGTCAGGCTTTCTTTTCTCGAGGAACCCTTATGGGTTACCTCTGAAGGAATCGCTACGATTTGGTAAATTTCTCATTCTCCTTTAACTTTTCTCTCAGTCGGGATGTGGGAATGCCTGCCGTACGCGCTCCAACCCATTTTTATTCTGTACATTTCCTTCTCGTGATCAGGGTTCCCCGTGACTAATTGACCTAGGTAAACGTACTTCTTCACACACTCTAGAGGCTGACAGGAGATCCTGAACTCTTGATCGGCTACTGAACATGAACTTTGCCTTCTGCATATTAATCTTCGACCCCACTCCTACACTTCTGTGGTTAAGGCCCTCAATCATTTGTTGTAATTCGTCCCCAGTGTTGCTGAACAGGACAGTGTCATGTGCAAACCAAAGGTTGCCGAGATATTCACCATTGATCCTCAGTCCAAACCTTTCCCAGTTTGATAGCTAGGATACTTCCAAGCATGGAGTGAAAAGCATTGGAGAACCTGTGCCCCCTTGCCTGACCCCTTTCTTGATAGGCAACTCTATACTTTTCTTCTGGAGCATCAAGGTAGGTGTGGAATCTTTGTAGCTATTTCCCGAGATATTCACGTATGCGTCCTGTACTCCTTGACTACGTAATGCCCCATGACTGCGGGTATCACTACAGTATCAAATGCCTTTTCATAATATGTGAAAGCCATATTGAGAGGATGATTGTATTCTGTAGATTTCCCTATTACCTGATTGACGACGAGGTTGCGACCCATTGTCGAGTATCCCTTTCTGAAGCCGGCCTGTTCTTTAGGTTGACTGAAGTGAAACGCTGCCCTTATTCTATTGAAAATTACTTTGGTGGTGAATATTTTATACAATACTGAAAGCAAGTTAATGGGCGTATTATGTTTTGAATCCTTTAACGTCTCCCTTTTTTAAGGGCATCCCTCTCTTGTTCCCTCCGTCTTCCTTCCCCTAAAAATGGGGGGGGGTCCTTATTGAGCAGTAAAAAGATTTATTTGCATGACAAGAACTGGGCAGCCGGCAGACCATGATTCTAGTGATGAAAGGCAATGACCAAAAAATAGCGATGCAACTATTTCGGTAGCGACATGCTTCGAAATACAGAGCTTGGAGAGGCGTGTTTGTCCCTCGACCCGAGAATGTCTCCACCTAATAGGTTCATGGGGACGTCGCATGGGAAATGTCCTGAGAGCAGCCCAAATTTGTGCGCACCTTGTCTTTTTCCCTTCTTTTGGAAAGCAACCATATCCGACTGTAAGAACCTTTCTCATGAAACGCACACCCCCGAAAGCCGGACACCTGGCCCGCGGGAATGCTTCCGCCCGACTTACGAATTGGAAGGTGTCCGGTGGGGTGATGTAGCCATGTACCTCCCGCAGCCGAGCCGGGCGTCCAATACCATGGGCCACAGCTACAGTGTACAGTCGACAGTAAAATTTACAGACCACTTGAGCTCACACCCGACGACGTCTTAGTGCCAGCTGGCAGTGCGACACTTTCCGTGAAGAGCAGCAGAAGTACGGAAACGAATCCTCTTGTTCTCCTCGGCCACGTGAGGTTTTTCTACTTGCTCATTCTCATCCAAAGCGTGCAGTCGAGCGGCACGGAACGATATCCCCACAGTGGCACTCAGCTGGTATCAGCAATATCAAATAAGATGATACTGTTGTCGAGACAAGCGCGTCGCCAGAATTGCTGAAGAGCGCGTTGCGTGAGAAAAAAAGAAGTATAGTGTCGCGCAGAGCAAACGAAATTTAGCATGTCGGCGAACAGAAAAAGGGCAAGTTTGTCCCAGCGCTGCTTTTATCGGCTGCTGATGCGCAGCATTTGTCGCGCAGAGTTCAATTGGCACGCCTTCGCGTCGTTCGTAAATTTTTTTTTAGCAATCGACTGTACCTCACGTAACGGTTAAAAGTGGCAGAAAACGAGAGTTCAGTAGTCCGTTGCGAAGCTCACAATTAACCCATAAGCGTGAAAGCGCGACCGCCCTGTGAATATAACATGTGCCCCAGAAAGTAACTTAGTGTAAAGTATTTTTCTTTTCGGTACACTTCCTGGGAAACATACAGCGCAAGACAGCCGCATAACGATTCTGAGCAATTTCTAGGTATGCCTAACCCTTGCAGCTTGGTCTCGCACACATCTCATAAGATATCGTCTGTTACTTTACAATGTCAGTATTGTTCCACGTTGACTCCTTTCACGACATTGCGCGACTTTCTACACGATTCGTAAAATACACTCGCTAAGCTCCGGGACGCTTCCTTAAGTGATTGGCTGTAAAAGCCTACAAACTGAGCACTATCTGGGCTGGTCGCACATAACATGGTTCCTATGTTCTCCAAATGTAAACCGATTACCCTCGTTGGTTCTCACCGCTTAGTGAACAAAATTTGTAGGCATTCCGCATACCGCCTCTAAACAAGCAGATAACGCCATTTTTAAAGACTTTAATTGCGCCCGTAATTGACGATGATACCCCCTTGTCAGCAGTAACATTCAGAACTTCATATATGATATATTTTTTTTTTCAGGGTGCCGTGGTCAACTCGCACGAAATGCCGCGCTTTTGAAGCGCCCACGAGGCAGACACATGCCAAGAAAGTCACACTGACCCAAGTTATACGCTATGCGACAATCTTATGACATTATTTGACGTCTCCAGTTGCGCTCGAAGCGTTTCTCAAGAGGGCGTGCTTCTACCTAATTGGCTTTTCTCGGCTTCTCGACTTCGGTAAATGAAAGCCGCCATGTTGCCTGTCACGTAACCACACCACTACCCGTTCCTTTCCTTTTTGCGGCTGCCGCGAAAAATGGACCTTGGACACGTTAGAATGGCCGACGCCTGTTTCTGATGCCTTTCGGAAACTGTACGGTTCGCGCCATCCAGACTTTCCGCCCATGTTTTACATGGCATAGTGGTGACGCACTACCTTCGGCTAGACCACTTTACCCCATGCGCAGTTAAATGGAAAGGCACGAACATCACGTAGCCCGATGGGCGCAAACACTTACCGTTGCTGCTGAGCTCTGGCTAGCCGTGCTCGGATGTGGCTACTGGAGACGTTTGTTGCGTGGCCCTGTGCCGTCAACACCGAGCGAGGGCAGCTGTCACAAATCCTGGTTGTTGGCTTCAGAAAGTGGCTGATCCGGGGCTGTCGGTGCCACGTCTGACTTCAGCACTATTGCTTTTAACGCGCGAAGCGTCAACATCCACGTGACCAGACACGAAACCACGTTTTTAGGTGATACCGAATCGTACATGCGCAGCGGACGACGCAATGTTGTGATGCATCATGCTCGTCGCAGCTATGTGTAGTGATACGCACGAACTTCGAACGTATACATATAGCTATTCTACGGAGGCGGCAGATCTAAGCGCAGCGGTAGGACAGGATTGCGTCGTGGCGCTTGTGTAATATTTCTGATGCCAGGTGCGTTTCATTAATAGGCAAATGACAGATTCATGAGTGAGGCCATGAATCCGTGATCGATCGAATGTACGCATAGAGCCATGCAGTTCTCTTCGTCGCTGTCACATATCTTAAGGAAGCGCAGCAATATTTATTTGCCTCTTCCCCTAACCCTGGCAGTTTTGGCTGCTGTCTTGCACAACAGGCCTCCCCCTTTCGTAAACAGTGTGTCGTCACAGGCCATGAGCAAAGCGAAGTGCAAGCTATGTGCAACGAGCTGGTGGGTAAAACCATGGCAAAGCATGTCCCTCACGCCGTGGTTACAATGACATCTGCTGCAGCTGGTCGAGTTCCTCACTTGGCGGCACGTTTCTGCCCGTCGGTGGTGCGTGGACAAGCTGCTCGCCTGCAAAGAGAGAATTGCAAGAATTATCTGAAGTGTCAGCCGAATGCGTCAATTGGTGACATATGTACGGGGTGATCCTTAGTAAGCTTTAAGGAATATTAAAAAAAACGCTTCTGCCAGATGGCACAATTATTGTCCTTGAGCTTGATATGCAAAGAGACGGATATTACTAGCACGAGAAATGCAGACACATAATCAACTAATTAACGAAGATCCGTTAACTACCTTCCTAATTACTTCAAGGAACATATTACAATTTACGTATAAATACCTGCGCGCTTGCCTACATAAGCTTCAATTTTCTTGCCTACATAAGCTTCAAGGTATTATCTCCCAGTGCCAGGCACGACATACTTGGGCGTTCTAGTTGCTTTTGCTCTTGAATTCATAAAGGGGTGTTTTGATTGGAAAAGTAAGTGGAAAACTATGCATTGTGCGGGCGAGATTGATAGCGCATATCTCAAAGCTGGTGTCGCTGTAGAAATTCAGTCCAAGCTAATACGCCTTGAAAATTCACAGGCTACAATGAAGAAATGGGTCATATGTGCCATGAAGTAATTAATCAGCAATTGGTGAAGTTTTGTTAATTAGGGAAATTTAGGTTTTGATTTCTTGCGTAAGTTATGTCCGACTCTCCGAATAATCAAGCTCAAGGACTAGAATTAAGTTATGTGCAACAGGCTTTTAAGAAAAAAAGTTCTGTAAAGCTTAAAAATAATCACCCCGTATATTTACCTCGTGCACACGGCTGGACCATTTATATTATCGAGGCAATTAAGAGATACCGCTCGCTTACGGCGCGTGGCGTTGCCATGGAGGGACACTCTCGGACATTTAGTAGAGCTCTCTTAGCTTTGACGGTGTTGGCTACTGACATCTACGATCGCAAGGAAGAAGCTCGTTCACGATTTAATGGATGCGGATTGAGCATAATTGCGAGCAGCGCTCTATTCAATTAAGGCTCGGCCGCGATTGAAAGTGGCCGCGTGACAGGAGATCAAACAAAACGGCAGGAGATTTAAAAGCTTGCTCGCTAAAGTAGCAAACAGCTGTTCAGGTAAGTTACACTAGTCTAATAGATGACTAGTATAAGCACGGCAGCCTAGTGTTGCCTTTCATGACTCCGCAGACTTCAAAGGCCAAGTACTGCTCTGGTTTTCTTAACTGTTTTATTCACTGCCTTGTGCTTCGTTAGTCACCCTTTTAGCCGCCATTTCAATCTTCTTTCATAGATTGCATATACCGTGCAATATTTTTCTGGCCTTATATTTGCAACTTTATACTTCTCATTAGTTCTCTGCGTCCTGTGAAACTGTCACCCATTGTATAATGATGCATGAGCTGCTTTTTTGTATCCTTCATTTTTTTTACATGCCCCCCTCACACAATACTCCTATTTGGAGCCTGTGAGTATTTTGAATAAATAAATACGCCAAGGAGAGAGTGTCATGTGGCGGTTTTCGTCGAGTAAACACGCGTGTGACTACAGTTATTCCGGTGCTCGCCTTCTGCGTTCGCGTTATGAATTAACATGTCATCCAGCATTAGAGCAGACCCACACGGCTTAGGCGCCAATCGCTTATTTCGAGTTTGCGAAAAACGCGCAAGTCAACTGCGCTGTTTCTGTCGGCGTCTAACGACGGCCATTCCTTGCGGCGCATTGTCAGCACTCTTCTCCTCTCCTGAAAAAAAAATCTAATCGCACTGCCTCTTTACGTTCCCGCCGAATTTCCCCCGCAAAAAATAAAAAGAAACCCAATATAACCCAGAAAACCAGCAATACACGAATCTGTGAGTTCGTTCCAACGCGCGTGGCGCATTTCTTGCCCATCAAACGCTCCTGAATCTGAATACTGAAAGATTCCGTGGCCGAACCGTCGTGATGTAGACCGGAAGAGGTCACTTGGGAGGTAGCGGACATAGGTCAAATCGACGTGACCCGAGAAGGCAGACAGCAGTATAAGCGCGGACGTGGTCTATAACACATATGAGGCGCCATCTTCACGCAGTCGTTGTCATTCCATTGACTTCATTTCACTGCGATCACACCTTCTCAGCCGTCGTCGTTGTTTCTTTCCCATGCAGTCGATCGCCCTGCTATTGACGCTTTTTCATTTCTTTTACGTAACGCGTGTATGATAGGTTCTTGGGGCGAGTCGGTCTATTCTTTCTTTTCTGCCACGCTTCAATATCAGCGTGCCTCTACACAGAAAAGAAACGGGGCTGGTTATTGGCGAGAGGGTACAATGTGTGTTTTGCTGCTCAGGACGATATCGCGGACTCATATCGCGTCCGCATTTCGGTGGGGGCGCAATACAAGAACGCCCATGTCTCTTGCACTGGGAACACGTTAAAGATTCCCTAGTGGTCAAAATTACGGTGGAGTCCGCCCCTGCAGCAAGCCTCATAATCAGATCGCACTTTTAGCACGTAAAACCACAGAATTCAATTCAATTTATTCGCGAAGGAACTATTTCTTGAAAGGCGGAGGGATAAAGACAGGCACATATTTTTTTTTCTCTTTTAAAGCGTTCGCATTCTTAGGACACTTCTCGCACTTTCTGGGGGCTACCTATGTATGTATCTATGCATTTATCTTGTCGTTTTGCCGCCTACCTGGGTTACTAGGCAGTCCGCGGTCGAATTGTTAGAGTATTGGGCTGCCGTGCTGAGGTAACAGGGTTCGACGCCAGCCATCGGAGCCTATTTGGGTCAGTGAGTATGTGCCATTAGGCACATACACACCGCTGTTGAACGAACCTGTTTCACGCCGATATGGGTCACTGTAGATGCGGAACTACATACGTACATACATACATACATGCATACATACATACATACATACATACATACATACATACATACATACATACATACATACATACATACATACATACATACATACATACATACATACATACATACATACATACATACATACATACATACATACATACATACATACATACATACATACATAGACGCATACATGGCCTCCGGAAAGTGCGACAAGTATATTAAGAATGATAAAGGCATTAAAACGTGCCTAAAGCACTGTGGTTACAAGAGGTGTCACAGTATGGCTGCGCGATAATCCGTTAACGCTAAGATGTCTGCGGTCAAGGTAGAACTCTCTAATTACTACTGCTTGTCGCTGTCGTGTGCGCTTGACCTGACAATAGCTCCAATTTCTGCTGCATGACAGCTTCGTTTACGACGGCCAGGTTGGTGTTCGGCTGCTGAGCACGAGGTCGCGGGATTGAATCCTGGCCACGGCGGCCGCATTTCGATGGGGGCGAAATGCGAAAACACCCGTGTGCTTAGATTTAGGTGCACGTTAAAGAACCCCAGGTGGTCAAAATTTCCGGAGTCCTCCACTACGGCGTGTCTCATAATCAGAAAGTGGTTTTGGCACGTAAAACCCCAAATAATATTATTATTACGACGGCCAGGTGCTCAAGGCCCTGTGCGCGCGCAGTTAAGTTCTCCGCAAACTGATTTCTACAACGGACGAACACCTAAGCGAGAAAAGTTGTTCCAAGATTCCAAGAACTGGAAGGCAGGATAGAGTGCGGAGGAAGAGAAAATGTCGTGTCGCCCCATTTTACGGCCGGGCCGCCCCACCTACTTCACAAGCTATGTGTTGTTCCTATCGGCAATCGATTGCTCCGCACGAACATGCAAACCCTTCTCCACGCGATGCAGTGCCATAAATTAACCATAGAAATGTATCGAATGACATTGGCGAATTGATTATCGACGGGTAGCCAAAGTCAGGTGTACTATTAGCGGATTGTTTTAACAACTTCTTCACCGAACAAGCAACAGCAAAACATAACGCAGATGCGTGTTCACTTATTTCAAATAAAACAACCAGCTCAGTATTTCTTAGCCCAACAGATCCATCAGAAGTGTTTACCGTTCTAATGTCCTTAAGAAATAATTCCAGCTCTGATGTAGAAGGCCTCGCAATTAAACCAGTGAAGTTTGTTGCTGACTTTCTTGCATTACCTCTGTGTCATATTATTAACCTTTCACTAGAATCGTGTGTTTTCCCTGCAAGAATGAAACTGGCCAAGGTTACAGTCATTTTCAAGTCAGGCTCGAAAAACGTCATGAGTAATTATCGCCCCATCTCTATTCTGCCTCTTTTTTCGAAAGTGCTAGAAAAAATTCTGTTCAAACGTTTGCAGAACTTCTTTGATGCTAATCAGTTAAATCACACTCTCAGTTCGGCTCCCGTACAGGTTTTTCTACAGCATCAGCTTTATTAGTCCAAAAAGAAATTATTTTACAGAATATTGAAAACAATCTCTTAACACTAGGAATCTTTGTGGATTTCAGTAAGGCCTTCGATTGTCTAGACCATAATATTCTCTTAGATAAATTAAACAAGTAGGGCGTTAGGGGAAGGACGCTTCAAATTTTTAGTTCATATTTTAAAGACCGTGAACAAATAGTGAACATAGATGGTTTTCGTTCATCCAAACGTTATCTGAAATGCGGCGTCCCTCAGGGCAGCATATTAGGACCCTTTCTTTTCAATGTCTATATAAACGATGTGATAACGATTTCGACATAAGCTGATTTTGTAATTTATGCCGACGATGCTTCACTATTTATCTCTGATCTTTCTGCTACAGAAATAATTTCAAAAGCAAACAATACCCTAAAGAGCCTTTTAAATTGGTTTAAATTAAACAATCTCAAAATAAATACAGCTAAATCAAAAGCTGTTATTTTCCGCACTATGAATCGTCACATACGGACTAGCCTAACTATTAACCTTGGCAATAATATTATTCAGGTCGTAAGCCACCATAAAACACTGGGTGTTTTATTTGATGAGCACCTTCGATGGACTGAGCACACTAACTACGTATCCCTAAGTTTATCAAAGCTGTTGGAGCACTTTCCCGGCGTCGTGGCATTCTTCCAGGGCACATTAAAAAATAGATATATCTTTCATTATTTCAATCACACATTGCATATTGTCATCTTGTTTGGGACACGGCATCACCGACTAAGATGAATTGAATTGTGAGCGTGCAAAAGAAAGAGATTCATGTCATTGCCGACGAAGAGTGCTGCGCACACTCCAAACCGCTTTTTATTCGGTTAAAAATTCTGCCCATCAACGTGATGCTACCGCACATTATTGTTTCTTTATTCACCACTAAAACCACGTTTCATACTAACCCCCTTATCAGAATATCAGCGCTCAAGGAACGCGTACCGACAGCCAACACTCGACAATTAGAAAAGTGGTATCTTCCCAAAACTCGAATGAATTGCGGTCAACAAATGTTAAAGTATATAATACTCCACACCCTGAACGATAATACAAGCTTAATTGATGGCCCCGCAATAAATAAACGTGCTTTAATTGAATAGTTTTTAAACGGAATTACTTAATCGGCAACATATTTATATCATATAGTTTACATTCGGCGTTGTGCGTTCTTTTGTGTGGATTTGTTTGGAAGGATTTTGCAGGCATTGTCTAATTTCACATTTTTTTTTCTCGCTCTCCATTTTTGTAACAGTTCATGCTTCATAAGATATTTACTTGAATTTATACATGTGTGCACTTAAATGGTGAGTGTATATATGCCATGTGCGTGTGTATATGTGAATGTATAGGTAGGTGTGCATATATGTATATACAGGGGCGTATGCGCGCCACTTCTACGGATGTTTGCGTGTGTACGTGTGAATATAACATGTCAGCATGCAATACTGGTTTGTTATTGGTGTATGTATATGTAAATATTTTTTTTCTCGTTCTTCACAGCTTGGTGCGAACGGTTTCTTTCTTACTTTTTTTTGTTTCTCGAGTTGCTTATTTTTTTTTCTTGTACGGGTGTACGACATACACTGCTCTTCTGCCGCTGTTGCCACTGCCTGTAGGGCCCCATGCCTCGTCAAGCTGCTCAATGAGCAGCGTTTTCTCTGGGGTCCATTTTTTCTTTAGGAAAATAAAACTGATTCTGATTCTGAAAAATGCAACGCTTACCACTCAATAAATTGCGCCGCCACCGATGCCACCCAAGAAAGATCACATGCCTGCATAGCGATGATTGGCGGACGCGCAGTGATTGGCCAACGCCGATAGGCTGATCGCTAAAGCAACATCGAGCTGAAAGAATTTAAAGAAAGCCAGTGGTACAAAGCGAAAGGCAGGATAGGAAACAAAAGAAAGAAAAATACCTGTCTCTTCACTTCAACACCGCAGACGTCATACGCATCAAGCAGCAGTATGACATCGGTAGCCTAGAGGCTAAAAAAAATTTGCACCCTTTGGAGCTTATCCTTTGCCCAAACAGAAATGGTCATCTACCTTGCGTGCCTTCTTTTGCTTTGGCGACGTATTTCATGGCTCTACACTACACCCCCGTGGACGCCGTACACATAAGACAACAAGATGAGATCCTTAGCTTATAGTGTGGCCATATAAGCGGCTAAAAAAAATTGCTCGAAAACACAAGCTCTCACAACTTTTCACTTGCTTTTAATGTAGAAGTGTCACAGCAAACATGAGTACCAAGGTGTATCTTTCTCACATAACAACCTATCAGCACCTCGAAAATAATAAAAGGGCGCACCAAGGGTATTCTGCCAACTCGTGCGCCCATTTTCGAACATCGTGGTAAGAGTACGGCGAAGAATTGATGTTTCGATAAGCAATCCATCCAGGAGGTTGCAAAGAAAGCCCGCGAAACACAAATATGCGCCACGTGTGACTTTTCGAGGGCTTTCAGGGGATTCTTTCATGCTTAGAAGAGCTTTATCTTGCACGTATTGAGCAACAGAAAGCTCGATCGGCAATTTTTCATGATGTTCTTCAATTTTCTCATTTCCATTTTTGCTTTAAATATATTATGTAATTAAGTTTAAGTAATAGCTGATTATACAATTAAGCGACATACAATAAAGTAGTTTGACTTGCTCCAAGCGACGGCAGACAATATTAATTTGGTTCTGCCCAGCTACGCGGCAGTCACGTACACATAAATGTTGGCCCAAAATACGTGCGACACATGCTATACGTGTTGATGCAATCATATTTGCAGATAAATGTCACCGCAGAGAGAAAAGCACGGCCGCTACAAAAGGACGATCAAAAACGTAAGATAGAAAACGCAGAGCACATAAATATGACAATGACACTCGCAAGAAGTTGGATTAGTCTACACTACAAGAAAATGAGAAGGGCGGTGACGGTACACATACACCTATCCTGGCATGGTCATGGCCTGGACACTTCGCTCGCTGTCAGTTTCAAGAATCTTCAAACGATCACGCCGTCGTATCTACTGCTCGTCATATTGAGAACAATGCATGCTAATATGTCTAAAGGTTATAATATTAGAGTCAAATTAACACAGGCGATACAGTGTGATCGCCCACAGTCTCTAAAATTGCCTTGGTTCACCACGTTCAACCCTTAGTAGCGTCGCGATTGCAAAAGCACAAGGGCCGCCCATAGGAGTCCTTTGAATCGAGCAATTTCTGTGTCACATGGTGAATGTGGTGAATTGCAAACTCTTACGCCTAAATCAAGACGACAAAATAACGCTGGATAAAAACGAACAATTATTGAATGACTGGGGATTACTGATCACCTGCGTTCGCTCAATAATTCGCGCGAACTCGCGCCGCTGCTGGCTCTTTTGCGGCAGAATCATTTGCAAAAATGCGGACATGCACCGCATTTCTCCAGATACACCAGCGACTGGCGGTGTCACTCGTATTCGAAGAGAAACTAACACTTGACGCCTTGGAATAGCAAATTCAGGAATCAAATACGAATTCAAGAGGGTCATGTGTCGTATGCCCACGCGCTCCTGTAGTTACAAACCATTTTATTTACTGCGAGGACGCACACTGTCACCACTCGCGAACTACACTGGCCAATGGTTGTAATCCCTTCGCAGTTTCCTCTATACCTCCGGTATTACAGCGATGAAGGTCGCATGTGTCGATACGTGGCATCCGCTGACGTGCCGAACACGGAACTTCACCGGCTTATTCTTCGAGAACGGAAGCAGAAAAGGAAAAACACGAATCTCCACGACAAATAAAGAGGGGAAAAAAAGATAAGTTCCGTTTCCGGTGAGGCGCTTACTTTGGTAAGCAAATGAGCGCCTCTCGATTATTCTCAGGAACTTGTGACTTCCGTGACCCTATACTACGCGCACATGTGAAATAGGACTTGGAGGCATTGGAGGCCGCCACCACTGAGACAGGGGGCAAGAAAGAGTTTCCGGGCTGTCGATAACAGGCGGCGCTTTGCGTCTCGCTGTTTTTCTTCCTCCCTCGACGCCCATTTCGCGCCGTTTGTTCTGTGTTCGTGGGTCAAATGTTTTAAAACGTCGTGCTGTACGGCGATGGAAGAAGAAACCGTTCCGAAGGTTACGTGGTGGGAGAAGTTATCTGCCGTCTCCTGTGTGGTTCTTTCTGTCGCTGGACTGGTGACAGGTCAGTGGACTTGTAAAAAATATACCGACGCTCTGTTCCGGTGCGAGATGTGCACTTCCCCTTGTTTGTGACAGCTGTTGACCTATCAATACTAATGGAGTAATATCACCAACGTCCACCTTCTGCGGACTTAACTTCACTGCATGCGACATTTTTATCTTCATCCACCCGAGCGCTTTTTATCCCCTTCGTCTTTCATCTTATTCAACCTCCGTGCTTTTTATCACCTTCTTCTGTGGAAGCTGATGAAAGAATGAAACTCGAGATGAGGTAACACCATGTGCCAAGTTCGAAGCGATACCCGATTTGATCGTTTATAATTTCTAGGCAATTATTTCCTTTCACGCATGTTTTTTTTTTAAATTTTAAATATAGAAGTATAGGAAGAGTTAGGCATTTGCTTGGCCTGTAATCCCCAAAATCGAGATGGACTGCGGGGGCAAGAATAACAAAAAAAGAATGCTATGAACAAAAACAAATCGACAATCATTGGACACAAACTTAAAAATAGGAACCCTGGAACTTACTTAGTGCTTATAGCTGTGAACATTAAGAAATTACGCCGCTGCTTGTTCAAATTACTCTCTCAATTGAAGTGTCTCTGTTTTGCATTTAGAAAAACAGCGAAGGAATGGGTGTTACATGAACACTGTACGACATAAACGCGTATAAAAAAGCAATGATTTGGCACGGCAATATCTCGAAATTCAAATTCACGATGTGCCAGCACGCGAAGTCACAATGTAGAAAATTATAAACCTAGGGTACTCGTAACGATGGCCAACGCTTCATTCTATATATAACGCTCAAAATAATTATGCCAGCTGACATATTTTTTAAAATCGAAGAGTTCTTGTACTTGTTCTTTTTCAGCTTCAGTTGCTCTACATTGCTGGAAATGCAGCTAAATATAATACAAAAGCTCAAAGCATAACAATAACGCACCGTGGTTTCTCTACTCATTATGGAAATAAGTCGAGCATTTCAAACATATTTCGGCTAACTCATTCATGAGTAGACTCTCTCGCTGAAAGTCAAATCTACGCGTGAGTCTTGGTCCAAGTGGGCACTGAGCTAAAGATATATTTTGTCGGCGAGTCTCAGAAGGACCCATTCATTTTGTCGACCTATGATTTCAAATACAAAGTGACATGTTCGGGGCTTGTACGTATAACCACATGATTTTTTTTTTGAGGAAAGGTTGGTGGATTTAGCCGCTGCGATTCTGCTTCCGCCCGAACCCACTTCCTGAATGCGCCCAGCGCTAAAAGAGACTTGTAGCTGTCGCCATCCGCTAATAAATCAAAATTGTTGAAGTAACCTATTCTTTGCTGATATTTAGATACATTTCGCAATGACAACATCGCACCGGTACGCTGCCGGAGGCTACATCATGTAAGCGATCCTAAAAGCGTCATGCACAGTTGAGATATTAGTCAACGAAAATTTACTTCTTTCTGCTGCGAAGTTGCAGCTAATCTGAAACTGCAACGTTTTGGACCATAGTGAAAATTTACTCTCCTGCGTTCAAGTAATGGCTAACCTTTTCATGGAATTTTGAATGAAATCAGTTCACTCAGCAAAGCTATGCGTTTACCGCATTGGCGCTGCGGACTTTTCCTTCCAATTATCCTACTTCAGCGCAGTCGCATCGCAAATCTGACGACGTAATGTCTTCCTCTGACTTACTACTGGTGCTGTGATAAAAAGAAGATTGGCGGAGCATACATCCTTTAGAGTTGGTTGGCTACATAGATACTGTTATCAGTAGAGGTGATGGTTAGTGCGTAATTGTTATGTTTTCTAGAATATTTATTATGAAAGGCGGCACATACCCCGTGATACATTCCGCGTGACCCTAGCTGCCATGAAAATAGCGGCACAAACCCATTAACAAATATCCGGCGACCCATGTTAGCGTCAGAAGTTCATTGAAGAGTGGCACATACCCAAGGGCACATGCCTACTGAACAGGAAATACCCAGTGTAACATACCCAGTTACCGAGTTTTAGTGAAAGAGGATCTTTGAAGACTGGCACGTAACCAGGTTTGCATACCCTATTACCGAAGTTGGTCCAATGGTTAGTTTTGAACCCCGTTCGCTCAGTACAGCTGCCCGACACTCTACCCAATTGACTATGGGCTACCCACTGACCCAAATTGGCAGGAAAGATGTTAGGCAAAGCGTACATACATACATACATACATACATACATACATACATACATACATACATACATACATACATACATACATACATACATACATACATACATACATACATACATACATACATACATACATACATACATACATACATACATATATACCGGAAACAAAGAACAATAATGGTATCAAAATTCAATCTTGATGCGACGTAATCATAATCCGCACAGATTCTGTTTTTGTTCCATTTTTCATTGATAGGATATCGCCAGAAGTTTTCTTTCGCAGCAGAAACCAAAGAGAAACTGGTTCCTGAAGCTCTTTTTCTCCTGCATATCAGAAGTGATGCACATATGAGAAATGAATGCATATATGCATATGAGAAATGATTTCAACGTTCCGAAATCCTTCGCATTTCACGGTTGGGGATTGTTCCCCACGTGCCGCAAGTTGTTTTTTTCATCCGCTTTCAGTTCCAATAACTTATCGTTTCCTTATTTCATTTATTAAGCACAAGTAATTTCTCCTATGTTGTCATTTGTGTCAGTGTTTGTTGCCTTCTTCTGACATTACTAATAAAAATCGGGCCCCTCGGTTGACTCCAGATCTTACTGTTCTATATATGCATATCGCACCTTGTTACAGCGTACTAGCTTGCGGTATTCTAATTGAAATAAAAATGAACTCTACAGCATAGTTACAAGCATCCTTACGTTCTCATTATGAGGATGCGAAAATTGTTTAATAGTCATTGTTTGAGAAGGTTGCACCTTATTCGCAAGCAATACACGAATTATGATTTATTCCATTCAATCGCTTCTCGCAGTATTCGATTCGAGCTCAATGTTGCCTAGAAAATTGCCATTTAGGTACCATATGAGTTAACCTGTAATTAAAAACTAGACTTCAATTCTTTCTAGAATGAATTATACAATAAGAATACGAACCAGGAACTGAGTCTAGCATGTATAAAGTACTCTTCCTGCGTCAAATTTTGGCTACTTACAATATATTTTTTAGATTCCTGCCTTTATAAGGACATACGACGATATATTTAGTGTGCAACATTTGAAAAATAATGTTTGGTTGTAATATTTAGCAACAAGAATCAATCCGCTTCCTACGCAAGGTTAATTTACTATTTCATAGAATTTTCATATAATAATGTACTTACCTGATTTAGCGTCGCCCGTTATTATATCTTTTGTGTTTCCTCTGAATTTTGCTTGATTGTTCTTTTCTGCAGATGTTTACACGCTGTATACCTACTATGTGAATGGATTGTGGGTGTACTTTAGTTTAATGCTTGCCTTGGCGGTACTGCCCAACATCATGGTACAAGCGTTCAGCCTAAGCTGGCAGATCGCTGATGAGTGTCCTTCGAGACTAGTTTGGCTCACAAACCTTCTGCTCTTCGGTACATTTCACAGGTAAGACAGTTCGACATTGTGCGCATTGTAGCCAAAATAGGAGCAACAGGTTGACATTACTCTTCGAGTGAAAACGCTGACTCGTTCGCAGTAAAATTTCTCACGGAAGTAGCTTATCGATGGGGGTTCAACATAAAAATATATTTCTGCATTAATTGCCTGTTTCGACAACAATAACAGGGACCTGCGCATCACGTGAACTGTGGGTTCACGAATAAAATAAAGATGTTGATGCCAATGCCCATGATGCTCATTGTAATGGCATTGCATTTGTATAGCGGCTACATATAATCGCCTAAAGTTTGCTTGAGGTTTTTAACTTTTACGCGTACATGTGTGCAACTTTCTTTTCTTTCTTTCTCTGCTTTGTATACATTTGCTTCACATAAATCTTTATCTCTAAATTATAATGTTACCTATGCTTTGAACGACTCCAGCTCCAGCTTATTCATGCTTGCGCGTTTTTTTTAGCAGTACGACCGCTGACCTCTTAGTGTTCGCTTCCATTTTGAACCCCTGCATCGCTTCTGAAGGGGATGGGGGGTGCGGGTGCGGGAAGTAGGCGTTCACTTGCCGGTCTTGCTGGGTGAATCGCTTGAAATTCCATTACCATGTGCACTCCATTCTGATTCCTCATACTTATCGTTCGTACAATATTGAGCACCTCGATTTGTCATATCTCGATACCATTATGTATACCGTTCGAGACCTTGACGGTTAGTTTCTCTGTCCTAAGCTCACATACCGTGTGATGCCTGCGTTTGTAGTGATATTGCACATTCTGGAGCCAAATGACGGTGGCTAACACTTCAAGCGTTTCTCTCGCACAGACGTGAAAATACCGAGAATGTGGACGGGACAAGCCCGCCGTTGCAGTTTAATTGGGGGAGCGTCCTCATGCGTACTGTGGAAAATTTCACTTTGACTGAACTCTGACGCAGTTATTCGTTCCCTTATCATTTATTTCGTTTGCCTTACTATTTCCATAGTCCAATTAAGCATAGCAGTTCATTGTTGCTGTGATCATTCTTGTTCCATTGCCCGTTTCCTCGTATTTTACAGACACTTTGGCACTCCCAGTCAAGTCTCGCCCCTCCCTCCTCTTTTCTTACTCGTCTGCTCTTGCCATGGTTTTGATTCCGTATGCTTATACCATGCTACAGCAGCCATACGAGAAGCCTCTCTATCAGTTAGCCTTTATTCCTCTCCGCTTTCCCATCACGCTTCCCTCAAAGTGGCGTGAAATACAACCACTCTATTTAGGCCACCATATGTTCCCTTTGCACACAGCCGCTTGGTTAAACATGCGAAGAGAGAGTAATTTATTATGATTGAAATTCTGAGAGATCTACCTTCTATTCGGCACTGAGTAAGTAGAACGGGTCTAAAAAAGAGAAAGAGAAAAATGCTTACGGTGAGTCCGAAGATGGTGGGTAATGAGCATGAAAGGCGGGCTAAAACTCTTCAAATTCTATATACAGACCATTCTAGTGGGAGGACTGGATGATAGCGTTTGGAATTTCACGCCTACAAATTATCTAAGTGTTTGTTTACATTGTCTCTTTCAGGCAGTGGCTCACCCTGCGGGCCTGCTTTTACGCAGACAAGACGAGGGAGCTAAAGGACTACAACGCCTACACGCAGTACAAGAGTGACCGGTGCTTGCTGGACCTCTATAAGTCTTTTCTGAAGTCAGCGCCTCAGCTTGTGCTTCAGACGTACATCCGGTACGACACTAAAGACTGGAGGCCTCAGACAGGTATCCATGTGTATTGCGCTTCCGTGCAAAGGGGACCTTTATAACGAACGTCCGATATGTGTGTAATTCTGCCTTGTGCGTTCGTGGAATGCCGCAATGTGTATTATATATATATATATATATATATATATATATATATATATATATATATATATACCCAGCACCTCCACCACATGCGAGACAGCTGTTAAACCTCGACGGTTTATTTAGCAGGTCGCGCGCTGAAGACGATGACGCTGGCCATGATGACGAATACATACAGATGAAGAAGATAAAGGAGTAATATAATGCTAACACCATATATATATTATTAGGTGAGAGAGTACACAGCCCGTGATTAAAATCTCCCGCGGCGTAATGCATAGGTTGCAAGTTTCGCTTCCACCGTCGGCAACTTCGTTTCTCGTCCACTTTCATTTCACTTTAATTTATCATTTTGCACAAGGATTAAAGCTACAATTAACTTCCTGTATGCCTTCCTTGACTTCTGAAACTCTTGGCTTCATATCATTAAGATGAACCAAAATCAGGCCCCACGGTTACCCTTTCTCTTGTTCATTCAGTCGCGAATTATGTAATTTAGACACGTATTTTACGTCAGTCTTCAATTTCATAGGTATCTACTAATTATTTTATTTGTTGGTTTAGTTATTTGCTCATTTATTTATTTTTTGTTTTGATATATACTAACCACCTGCGATTCTTTATTGTCAACCAGAGTCTGTGCAGAAGATCTTTTTCACTCTCCGCCGCAACTAGCGCGATAACGAGTCGAACCTTCGACCTCATGCTCAGCATGACAACGCTGTAGCCACTGTTACGGTTGGCCTCTTTGAGGAACATTCGTCTCACACAGCCAGAAATGTCCCCAAGTTCTTCAAGCTATCGTTTGCATTAAAGTACAAACGATAGCTTGAAGAAATTGAGATGTCCTGGTATACCACAGCTTGAGCGGTTGACACCGGAAGTGCCGTCCTAAGAACGAGCGTAAAAGGAACAAAGGTGCCAATCGCATAGACGTCTGTGCTACACCTTCTCGCCTTGTTTAACTCAGGGCGAGTAAGCATGGAATAAGCCACCGCACCTTGCCATGAGAACGGACAGCTGATAGTTGTCACTTCCAAGTAAACGCATAAGCGTTTGTGGAACACTGGCTGCGATGTTATCGGAGAGGTGTAAGGCAGATGACGACGACGATGATATTTATTTGAATCCGCTTCGAAACCGGCCGGCGCCAAATGTCGAGCTGGCCTGCTCGAGCTAACCAGGCATTGTATACATGCATAGCCCTACAGCATTTTTCTCCACCTCGCCTTGAGATTTTCTCACCTCATTAGGACATATAGCTAAATATTATGCTTGTGCTGTAATGACTCCGGATCTACAAATATCTTCACTCCTTCTGTTCACTAATGCTTTAAGCATAGTTTGCATACGTTGACTGTTTACCGAATAATGTTTCATTATTTGAAACTGAGCGGTTCTGGAAGGTGGACGTTACCTTCAGCGAGGGTTGGTATGTGCCCTTGTCGGTACGTCACAAAGCTCTGAACCTACGCGTCTCACTGGTTGAATGCCTGCGCAATCCATAAAGATGCGCTCAGTTTTCTCCAGATTTATGGCGCAGCAGACTCATGCGTCATCATGGTGCGAATATTTGCTCCGGTATATTTAAGTCCTTCGAAACCTGTCCGGGCCTCAAACAACGAGGCACTGCACTTGTGTTGTGCTACAGCGCTTTCTTTCTCATTTCTTCCTTGCATTGCTGTAGATTTGCATTACAAATTTTTTTCTTCATTATTTTTGCATCTAATTTACTGTGCCTCTTTCTCCCATTTTCTTTTCTTTTTATTCCTGGCTGTTGGTTTACATTTCCATTCACCTAGTACTTCGCAGCCAACCGCTTCTTCATCCTCCGTGGACGATATTGAGGTACAAATATTCGCGAACTCCATGAGATAATTTATTTTCATCCATTCTTCAGCATCTTCCGGCCAAAATAATTTTTGTATGTGCTCCTCATTCTCCAAAAGAGTTTCAACCCATAGCACGCCGTACTGTCTAATTTGTGTTTATACCGTGGGTCCACAGTAGCAATCGGCCCCCCGACCATTGTTTAACTTAGAACCGCGAAAAGATATATAATTTTAAGCGCAGAATAACATTTGGGATTGTTAGCACAAGCGCTATTGCACCTTCTCCTGATCATAGCACCAAACCATGTTTATCGTAATCCCAATGTTGTTTCATTATTGATGTATTCCGCTTCGGCTTTGTCTTCAGGATATATTTATCGATTTTTCGCTTTGATCTTTCCTTCGTTCATGATGACGTCAATATATTTATATCACTCGGCTATGTCTATGGGTTTACTGTTGAATTGATGCTACGTCCTTGTCAGTCTCTCCAGTTAAGATCATCATACCTGATTTCACTCATAGGGGTTGTATGCTAGCACTTGGCCGGCAGCTAAAGCCACGCAGGGTATACAAGTGCGTATTTCATTGCTTCAAGCAGCAAAATAAAACAGGCTTGAAATTAACGTGTCAAACTTAGCAAAATAGCGTAAATGTGGGAAACACGATCAGATAGAAGCTGAAGAAAAACGCGTGAACGTAAGAAAAGGTCAATAAAAATAGGCTGAAACATTCACGTACATGACTGAAACAAGATACGTGCGATCACAAAACAGATCTTTCAGGTTTATGCAATAAGGAGACAAGCTAGTGGTACGTGTTCCCTCTAAAGAAAATAAGACTTGAAATAAAGGTAGATAGAAAATTGCAGAGAACGATAAACCAATTTTCTTTTAGACGTTGCATTAATAAAAATAGCTGAAGCAAAGCGTCATAAACTGAATTGAATAAATGATACGCAACGACTTTTTTAGCTAGTTCTTTATTTGTGTAAGAAGTGCACTTGTCGGAAGTTTGTTAATGTATGCTGCCAAATAGTATCTGTGCGTTTTCAGACTTTATTTGGTATAAAAACATTGTGTGCCAAAGCATTGTTTCGCTCTAAGAGATCGCGATGGGCATATACAACATTGTATTGCTCAGACCAAACATATTTCGATGGTACCGCTTTTGCCAAGAGTGAAATATAGTTAGGCGACCTTAATGCATTCATGATACCTAAATTGAAACGGTACACATAAAGCATAATTCATGGTTCTCAACACAGAACGTGACGGATGAAATTTTCAATATTATGTGTTACAAATACTCAGCGTTGATGACTTTAACGTGTCTGTGGCAGCGATTATGATACCGAATGTTAAGAGGAATGTTAGAAAATACACGTAAATTTAGGGCGACGTTTGTGTCAATAAAATACAACATAAAAAATTATTTGCATGCAGTTGGCACTGCCATTCACTCCCTTATCCTGTTACCATGGTGCATGGCGGCTTACGACATAAACCAGCGACGTCGACATCCTGAATGGCCGCCAATTTCCTGGTCCGGCATCATTTTGCACATGGCATGGAGGCTTGGCATAGTAACATCACGCATCGGCGCCATGGTACTGATGGCGGTGGTGGACGATGACTGGGCAATCGGATACTTCGGTAAGTGCCCTAACAAGCCATAGAGAGTACGTATGCACAAAAATACCGAGAACTTCGAGCTTCATGCCCCATTTGAATTTCAGCGATCATTCTTGAAGACAGCCAAAACAAAGTGTACAAAATACTTAAATCAGCCACTTTTTTTCTACCTACAGGCTCGAAGTTCTAGGCGAACGCTGACAAGAAAAAATATATCGATTTTCTGAACACTATAGTATGGGGCTAGAGAAGAAACTCAAGTTATCGGTATCACTGAACACATGCGAACATTATTTCTGCCGTGAAGAAGCTACACGTCACCTGTCAGCTTGGACGAAACACGAAAGAAATTAATATGAAGATAGTACACTCCAAAAATAGCCGGAAAGCGGACTTTCAAAACCTGCTACAAGAGGTCTCGCAGACAAGTGGCGACGCCGGTACATGCATTTAGGCTGCCTCGAGGAGACGGAGAGGCGGAATGTATAGAAATATCCTAAGCGGGTCTGTCAATTGAATTTTTAATACACGATTAGGAAAGATTAAACCGATAGCCAAAATGCCCCGTGACTAGACCAATACAATGACTGCGAATGGGGTACAAACTATTATAAATAGTAAACGAAAACAATTACTATGCGTAACAACTAATCAGCAAACAGTCATTTGTCCAACACGAATTGGAACATAACTAGCCAAAAGATTTCAAGAAAAAGAGCTACTCAAATTAAATGATAACGGAAAGCGTAACAAGATAACGTCAAGCCAATTGTGGCAGATTGGGCAAGTTGGTACGGCATGGTCTTACGTTTAGCACACCTCATGTTCGGTGTTAACGAAGAGAGAAGAAAACAAGCAAAAAAAAAAGATGACAGGATGGGCGGCAACTTCCAATTGGTTTATTGATGCGAAAGAATCAAATGATCTGTTGAGCAAAAAAGCCGGCGTCTGTAGCAGCAAAAGGCACCTAAATTGCCGTTGGCTGCGACGCCCCGTCACGTGCGTGCCTCAATGGAGCGGAACGCGCGAAAGAGACCACGTGTTGTAGCGATGGCGAGTCAGGTGTTGCGTGTGGGGAGAGGGCATCGCCATGAAGCCACGCCACTCTCGTTCTTGTTCTCCGGAGCCTGTGTTACCTAAGGCTTTCTTGTCCGCACAAGCTCTCTTGCGCTCTAATTTCACCTCGGCAATCAATATAAAAAGTGATTTATAAAAAAGTAGTAGTTCAGCCGGAAAGGCGAAGCACTGATTGCGATAGAAAGTTAGTAGGTAGCTGTACGAAGTGCGCATAGTAGCTTGATCGGCCGCGTAGACTTGTAAACATTCGCTTAATAATTAAATCAACAGTGGTAGAATGCGCTAGCGTGACTCAACGAGGACATCTAGAGAAAGAGACACATAGAGAGAGCGCTGTCTTTGTCTGTCAGCTTCTTTGTGCGTCGTCATTCCGTCGTGCTTCCACACTCTATCATGGAATCAAACTAAGTAGCCCATTAAGGTGTTTTAGCGAATTTAACCAGCAGGGTGTCAGGCGCGCACAGGTAAACGTGAACACACATCGCTTATGACAGCGGAAACTGTTAGTGAGAACGCTGGAGTTATAAATGGCGGCAGCAGCCGTGAGCCTATATGACTCCGCGCATGCGTCGCTTCAACGCGTACAAAACGTCGAAAACGTCGAAAGCACGGCACATATTAAGCTGCTAGCACTACGCGCACTCTGCAAGAATTGAAGATCGCTTTGAAGATGAGGCACGCGCGGGCGCACGCTTAAGGAACGTCGCAGACCGCTTTCAAGACACACGAGCGCCGGCAACGCATCCCTACGGCGCCCACCAAAGGCATCTACTACGGCGACCGCGATTCGCGTGGCCAACGCCGTAGTAGACGCCGCGGTTGTACCCACTGTGTAGAGAGCGGGAGGCGAGGAGGACATCGAGGCACCGGAGCAGCCGCCGGAGAAGAACGCCTCTTCTCCCTTCCTGATGCAGAACCTCACGGGGACGGCGACGGCAGAAATTTGCCTGGACTGTCCATATAGTCGCTATCGCAATAAAAAGAATAACTTCGAAATGAAAAGCATTGATGGTAGTCAGTTTCGGGTCTACTACCTAATTTTTAGAAGCCGAGCGTCTTACCCAGTGTGCTAAACCAGCATCTCCGTGTTAGCAGGCCTGTGAACACTGCTTTACGACATCATGCTATTTGGACCAAAATTGCAATTGCCAAGCCCGGCGTGACGAAAGCGGTGGTGTCAAAATCGCCACGGCTTACGCGGGAGCGTTCCCATTAGATTTTATGTCACTAGGTCAAGGTGGCATGACGTCACGGATCAAAGTGCACTGGCCTTGTGCTGTCTAAGAGGCGCTGGCCAAGTGTATCAACGCACTCGGTGGCCCGCTAGGAGTTCATAACTCGAACAACCGCTCAGCGGTGTTCAGTTGAACCTGACTGCTTTCGCCTTCACAAGTCATAAGAAGTGCTCACGTGTCCCCTATTTTCTTTTTCGTGACACCTGGGAATACATTTTGCGACACTTACCTTAAGCTGTGCTAAAAACAAGACAACATCAAGAAAATACTTAGTCAAAAATGAAGTGAGACTTTCATTTTACGTCGAAGTGTTTTGCAAGTTTTACTTCGAAAGTGATGTGATACCTTAACAGAGGGAAATTGACCGCACGCAGTATGCACTTAGGCAAACTGGAAGATTGAGATTGCTGCTGCTTTGTGTGGTTGATTATGTTGTGTTTAGCAATGCGAATATGAATATCTTGCGAGGGAGAAGTCTGTGATTGCTTAATATCTTGCTCACTGGGCAGGAGATCAAGTAACGATGTAAGGTGGCAAGTAACAGCACGCATAGTCCCTCAAAAAGGGTACAGTCGGCCGTGAAAGTTTATGGACCACGGAATCTAGCAAAACGTTGAATTTCCAGCCTGTAACAAGAGCCAGTAAAACAGTACATAATATTATTTTTCCCGTGTGGTACTAGATGCGAGAAATGCGAATTCCAGGCTGCGTTGTGAGCCTGACGATACATTCAGCTTCTCTTTTTTTCAGATCCCGCGTTCCGTAAAATTTTCTGGTCAACTTCAGAGTTTGTGCACGATGGAAAAACAGTATGTTCAATTTGCCCCGGTAAGCAGCGGCATATGTGCGCATTGGAATTCAACACCTAGACGGTGGAAAAATCACCTCGAAGAAGGGCACCTAAAAATCCGTTTCATCGCTGCCCATCTTCTCGTGGTGCTTCGTCCGCCCTCCGCATGTTCCAAGTGTGAATACCTGCGCTAATTGGTTCCAAGAGCCTTGTTCGAACACTTGGCCTTTGCGAAAAGTACTTTCAGCGCCATAATGTCTCCTACACTGTTATACAACAAACGCCGCTCTGAACTCATGTTTTTCGAACTCCGTCGCAGACCTCCGACGCGGATGCACGGAAAATGTTCACGCCTAGAAGTAGTCAGATAGGCTGCTCCTGCAATGGGGAGAAGTCAACGCGAGCACTTATGCATGCACACCATTGTTCTCGTACGTACGTACAATTGAGTCCAAGAGTCTGGAGACCACGGCATCAGCAAAAACACTTTTCTTCTAGCGCAGATGTGCAATGTGAAATTGTATTGACCCACGATGCTGGCCAAATATTCGAACGTAGGCAGTGTGGCTGAACTTCACTGTTTATGCCGTGAAGGACAAAAAATTTCGCGGTACTTCCGGACCTTTAGCTTTTGCATTCGACTGTACCTGCTATTATTTCTGAAGTTCTTCGTCGATTGCGCGGGAGCATTGCTTCGAATAAACTACTCGTAGCCTGTTTGTCATGCTTGACGCAGTGCAAGAGCATATTTTCAAAGCAAAGAATAATAATAATAATAATGGCAAAATATAATAATAGTCTCTGGTTCGTTCTCACTGCAGTAGCGTTCTTGCATTTTTGTCAGCGCCATCTGCGGCATGGTGACGCCACAGTATTTGGGGAATATAACTTGTCACTTGCCGAATATGTCTCATACATTTTTCGAAGTCCGCATGAGGACGGACTTCTGCAGAAACACTTGTGAGTGAAATCTTGGCACTTAGTGTGGAAGAAAAAAAAAGTGAGTCCTAAAGTTTTATCATTTCTTCCGATCAGGTACCCACTTTGTGATGACAACGATGTTCGCCGTCGTGTTGACAGATCATCTGGTGCAAATGGAAGTCGCACCAAACATGCCGTTCTGGCAGAAGTTGGCGCACGGCATCGCCATGGGTGCGGCCCTCACATTTTCCTTCTTCAACGTAGCCGACTCTTCGTCACGCCATTGGATGATCCTCATGTACATGTACGCCGGCATGCAAAACGCTGAGGCGCTCGTAGAGTTCTCTAGGGAGTGGACTATCGCTGGGGAACCTTACCAGGGCACGACTGCGATCAGCATCGTGGCCGGGTCGTTCATCGCAGGTGAGTACACAAACCTGTGGTCGGACGTTCCAGATAACTTTACAGGCGAGTAGGCCTGGCAGGTGAACTTTATACTGGCGTTCTAATTTAAAGCTCAATCTTGGAGCTAGCACTGCCTTATATTGCGTGAAATACAGCATCAAGATTGCATTTTACAGCTAAACTGCACATGACTCGAATACCAGGATTTATTGGGCTCCGTCGACAGACCAGTCGACAAAAACCATTCCCGGAATTGAAGCTCGAAGTGCCTATCTTCATTGAAATTACGCATGCAAGACACGCCCCGGTATTTGTTTCGATAAAGAAAAGCACAAAACAGCTGTTAAAACCACGTGATAGATGATTAGGCGCCTTCATACAACGCGAAGCACGTTCGAAGGCACTTCTTGAACCTGCTTCTTGAACCTTTCCTCCTCTTTTTCTGCCGTGCACAGCAGAACACACTAGAACAACTACGCATTACCATCGTATAAAAAGCATATTAATTTTTAGGAGCTCTTCTTTTATGAATAGTCAGGCATTGAAATTCATTAACAAACAAGCAAATTTTACAACTTCCTTCATTGAAGTGCGCGTTGAGCTGACTGATGTGACTGTTCTATGCTTATGTTTTGTTTAGCTTTCGTCTAACTTTATGAATTAAATTTTTTTACACATTGGTGATGTTGAAGTCCTTTTTATCTCGGGAAATTTCGAGTTTTCATCGTTCTGTTCTCGTTTGTGAAATATGTGAAGGGTCTGAACATTTCTTGCATGTATTTTCTAGGTCAATTTCAAGTATAGTTCACGCATCCATGACTCATTCCCACCTTACTGAAATCTCAGATAAATATTTTAGTCTGAGTAAGTAAAATAATTGGGAAAATTATTTCGGCTATTCATTAGAGAGTGGAGCGCTTGGCTTTTGCACAGTTGGCATCATCTATATTCTCAGCCAGACGACTATCACTGTGACCATCCGAAGGGCTCTTTGAATCACATTCGTTCGAAGATCTGGCCATATGATTAAGACACGCCTGGTGTACAGCTTCAGGGCACAACACCTCGCAGCTCACCTTTATCCCCGCCGGGTTAAGTACGCGCCTCCTCTCTAGCCCAGCCGTGCTTTACCGCGCAGTAATTTCGAGGATAACATAAACGTGATGAGCCACCTAGCCGTTTAAACGAGTATTCTCATTATCTCCATCCATTCATTGACCAACCCGATTCGCTGTTCGCTTTTCATTAAATACTGACAGTTCATTGAAGCGATCGTTTCAGTTAGGAACTTTAGAACTGAGCAGCGAGACGTCGCTATACACAAGGGCCTGTACCTTACTTCTTGTTGTATCACTATTGCGGGCGTGGAATGATCACGCAAGGCGTGGATGGTGAAGCTCTGGTCAGAAAGGCTACGCTGATCACCTTGCCTACTCAGAGTAACGGTATGGCTGACGCACGCAGATTCAGACAATAATATTTCGCAGAATATGTGTAATTAAGTATATCAACGTACATATACCCCAGTATCAAGCATTGTGAACTTTTTGCTATGTATGGAGATTCCAACCAGGATAGGGATCTGCCCTTCTGAAAGGGCAAGCATTTCCGAGTCCCCCTGTCTCTAGACACATTAGTGGTCTGAAACATGTGGCATGCTTCATGCCTCATGCGATAGGCCTCCCTTTTTTGACATCAATCTCATGTAAGTCAGTGGGCATGAGGAGACTGGTGAGTGTTGACAGTCTGTGAGTGCCGTTAATAATTTCGACCTTAACTTTATATGTGAGGTTCATTAACGATGAATGCCCGATGGTGACCAGCTTCGTAGTCAAAGTCTTCTGCAGCTGCGTAGGCGTATATGTGGCATCCTTCAAAGGGTTTGAGTACGCTGTATCTATTACACTTTCTGCTGCTGTGAAATTTTACGTGCTTTGAAATATATCTGAATTTCTCTATAGTTTACCTGCGCAACTACACATCCGAACACAGCATGTTCTTTCTTCAGCCGCAACCTCCTATGGATGAGACGTTTTAGGGAAATGCTTCCTTTTCCGCTGTATCATCGCTTTAACATGCTATATCGGAGACGACAGTACAAGTTTACAGTATTAAGAACAACGACTCAGAATATAGCTACACTTGACATTCGGAACCAACCTCGAATTCAGGAAACAAGTTCGAGCTGAAAGTCCAACATCAACTTCATGGAATATCGGTCAGGTCGAGCTCTGTGAAGCTTTTTGCCCATCTTCACTTCTGATTTGATAATCAGGATGCTTAGACAAATCTAGAGTCATTGTAACAATCGTGACGATCGTCGAGCGGCAAGCTTGTTGACGAGACATGTTGCAACGTTCAAGGGAAATACAAAACTCGTCCGTCACCTCGGCGTTGTGGAGAGGAGGGCAAGTGTGCTCTTCGTAAGAGCGCCGATGGAGTGAAGATCAATGGAGAGTGTGTTGGAGCTCCTCCTGTTGGTCGGAGGAGGAGGATGTGCGAATAGGTTTGACAGTCCATTAGTAGAAGTGCAGGAATATCCGAAACTCTCGAATAAACCACTGGATATTGTGCTGTTTGGTTTAGCCTTTCAATCGAATAGTCGCTATTCGTGAATATCTTTCAAATGATTCAGAATCAACTCCGCTCGATCAATCATGAAACAAAAATTATTCCCCACTGGATTCGGTTCACTTCTGCCACTATTCGATTCATTCAGCCTCTGAAAATTTGGAGGACGCTTAGCCTTTAAGCTTAGCCTTTAAGTGTAGAACGGGATGGCATTCAAGGGTCTCTTACTGCTTCTCGCGCTTCCCGGCAACTGCAGGATATGCAACCGCAATCTCTACCGGGAAGCGCTGGCGGCGAACACCATGCACGAAGGCGAGCTTTTTCTTTTTTTTTTCTTTCTCTTACATCACGCCTTACATGGACTGCGCCGCCACTGCCATGGATGCGTGGAAGCGAGCGCCATCTGGTGGCGCTGCAAGTAACCGAGCGGCGCGCGCTACGTTTTGATTGGTAAGGCGCCAATACACTTCGACGTGACCCGGCGCGCGCGCGCGCGGTGGTTGCGCTACGTCACGGCAGGTCGGCTACGCCGCGTTAGGCGTAAATCCGTCCCCCTACAGTACAACGCCGCGCCCCTGCTGCAGCTGTAGTAGCGCATGCGCAGTACACCGCGCCGCTCCGTGGCGCCTGTCGTGAACATCGAAACAAATCTTTCGCGCGCTTCTCAGTCGGTAGCGACCGCGGGCCGGACTGTTGCTCGGCGTTGGCACGGATGCAGACACATTCCGCAAGACGAAATTAAGCAGGAGACACACGGTACGATTCGGCGTCCGATCCGACGTGCGGCATACTACGATTCGGGGCACACGGTGCGTGCATCCGAAAGATTGAGCGGCGCGTAAGCTCCGCCCAGATACAGCCCCCCAGCTTCACTTCATATCCACACCGAAAAACACAATACAAACAACTCTGCACAACACTGCTTTGCTTTACGCGAATACTGTCAATAAAATTATGCCCCTGCGAGTGACGGAACACTTCACGACGGCGCGTTGTCTACTGACGGCTCCGCCAACAACCAGTGATAGGGCCGGTAGGCCTAGCTAGGCGGACGCTGCGGCCGACGGCGCTGGCGATCCAACGCGAGCTCGTCAAAGAGCGCTTATTTTTGCCAAAACAATTAACACTTTACATTTAGGTCGCCCGTAATTAAATACAATGGTTTACTAGACGCAGTCGTTGCGAAGGGCAAACGTGCAAGCGAAGCGAGCAGCCTCGCTCAGACGGTAGGTGTGTGCTGTCTGCCCGTGAAATGCCCACACGTCGCGGCTCCCGATCTCGCCAGTAGCTTGGTGCTAGTGTATTAGGCGCTGCTTTGCATAACAGGCACACGTTCGAGATAATTTTACTGAAGTGGTAACTATTTCGTGTCGGAAACAAACTGCAGCAGGCAAGGAAAAAAAAAAGGACTGCGAGAAACCGGCCAGCCAGTGCCGCCTCCGTGGAGGGAACGTCAGAGAACGTCACATGCCAGCCACACTGTCATTGGCTGCGGCCGAGTAGTGAGTCTCTACCTCGACGAGAGAGGGCGCTAGGCGCTAACTTGCTCGGCGTGGTCGGCGCGAAATGCAGTCGGTTGCATTCGGCGCCGGACGACGTCCGAGCGCGCCGAATGCCGCCGGTCGCGTCGGCGCCAGATGCCGCCGGACTGTAGGGGGTCGTGTTTTCGCCAACGTAACGTCGCCATGACGAGCGCGCGCGCGCGCGCGCGTTACGTCGGAGTGTATTGGCGCCTGTAGAAATGCCGCTCGCGCAAAGCTGTGATTAGTACTTTTTTTTTTGCTCACGGTTAACGCAGTGTTAAAGCCGTATTTTCTGCGCAGCGGGGTTCTTAAAGCTCCCCCTTTAAATATACTCCTGCAAGACTATGGCGACCTGTCTTCACGGCCTGTGGCAGAACCCGCGAGGCCAGTTTTTGTGTCAACTTTTTGTGTAATTGTGTGAGCGACACATCTACCGTACTATATTCCGCAGAAATGCGCTTTAGCCAAAGTATGTTATCATTACCATGTTGTCCTGTCACACCTTGGCTACCTGCGCATGAGCGGAAGTTGTCTTCTCTTGTATGCGTTTGTTCAGGCTGTCATTAAACAGTTGGTAGCTTGGCGCTTCACTGTCTTTCTGTCTTCTGTCCCTTTTCAAGAAATGTATTTTGCGCCACAAAGTATACCTAGGAAATCTCAGCACCATCTTGCCCAAGAAGAAGTCCTTTTGGAGGCCAACTAACTTTCCTAAGTGCGTCCTGCACTCACCCGCACGTCTACCCTTGCCTATGACGGTGGAATGCCAATTTTAACACAACGTTGCCTGCATTATGCAAGAAGCCTATAATCACGTATGGAAGGGAAATGACCAGAATATTATAAGGAGGACTCTATGATTACGAACTAGGGGGACGCTAACATTCATTGGTCCATGAAATGGCAAGAACCTATATTCAGATAGAGTGGGAACTGTTTCAAAGTTTTCACTATTACCGCTAAAGAATGAAAGCGATTGTGTTTTAAATTCGGAAGCGGTACTTATGCTATACTGACCTAACTGTAACTGGCCGTGGTGAGCAGGCAACTGAAATATCCCGTTGGCTCACTCCCGCCAGTAGACAAATTCATATGTCCTGCGACACAAATTTTTTCTCGTCACAAGCAACCTATGACGTTCATTATCAATAAGAAGACATTAGGTGCCGTTAATGTAGGAATACCTCTCAGTATATTTAATTTTCTTCCTTTTTTCGTTTTGTTTTATGGTTTGAAGTTCCGCCTCAAATATCGGAAAATATGCGCTTGATATAAATCTAGAAAGAACAGTATTTGTATGGATAGAGCGTAAGGTCAGGGAGCGATGTGCTTCCACATAGTCACCCTGAAGGCGCTGAAGTTTGGCTTCCTGCAGTATCGATGAATCCGTATTTATTACAACGCTTCTTCCTACGGTGGCAGGGGTGATCGCCATGGTCTTGTACAACTGGCTGTACAATCCGGTCTGCACAGTATCCCTGTTCCCCAACAGAGTTTCCCAAAAGGAAAGAGCAGCACCATCGCAGGTAAGCCAGCCTATACTAAAGCGTTCAATCCCCTTTCACAGTATGGAAGGCAGTCTTGGTTACCTAGCAAGTATCTCGCTAAATTTAAGGAGTTCTAGTCACCTTAACAACTTTCTACTTTTTAAGTCTTAGTGACTTTTTTTTTACCGACGCATCTAGCCAACGAACTACCTTCGAAAATTTTCCTCAGGGGACGTTGGCTATGTTTATTGCGTAGAGACCACCATATTCTCGGAGAAATAAGCACCCACCATAAATTTCTGCGTCTAAACACACAATCATTAGCGAGCCGTCTCGGCGCATCAAAGCTGTTGGTTTAGGCAAAGCAAAGTAATGAAAGTTGAAACCGTTTTATAAAATTGGACGTCGCTTTTTGTTTTCACAACCCAACTGCTGAATCTCCATCGCGAGATGTAATTGAAAGGTTTAGTTTAAAATAGAATAATGAAGAGGAACATCTAAAAGAAATGAAACGTAAAACAGACAAGGTTCCCCTGTCAAGTGGTCATTATCAATTTCTGAGTTTTCTCTGAACATGGATTGTTTTCTGCAGCCACCCTCCGACTCTGGCAAAAAAGGAAGGAACCATAAGTTGCCAGCAAGAAGTAATCCCCACATATATTTAATTTCCAGCAAAAAAAGTAGACATTGAAAACCTTCTTGTGAACTCTAAATTATATGACGTTCTGCACATTAGTCACAAAACCGGATTCAAGTCGTAAATAGTTTTTTTAGCGCAGAAAAATGCATGCTTCAACTTTCGCACCTACTGCGTACTGCACTTTATCTTATCTGTTTCAATGGATGCTTACTTTTAGCCTTGTATGTATCTGCTTAGTTTTCTTTAGTTTGAAATATTATTTGCTTGTGTAAGATAACGTTGTATGGTGCTTTTATATCTACCTCTCAATTAAATATTTACCTTCCTCAAAAATTGTAACACTCGCGCTACTATTAAAAATATGCGCTAAATTACTAATAATCTGACTTACTGACATTTGCATTTTGCAAAATTTAGGAGGAAGCTTTAGTTCAGGGACTCAATCAAGTTTCTCGGCAATGATTACACCCAATTTCATGAGATTTGTACCACTTAAAAGAGAAAGTTAAAACCTAGTCACACAACACGGGTATTTTTAATTGTTGCAGATTTTAATAAACGTTGTTGCATATAGCTAAACTTCGAGAAATCAAACTATGAAGTTTGCAACTCTGCAATGAAAAAGGTATAAAAGTTCTTCAAAATGTTTTAGCAGTGCATTCAAAGCGGACAAAAGTTGTATAATATGTGAAATATATTGCTAATTCATCAGTATGAACAAGATTAGAACAAAGGGAAAGCCGGAAAAGGGGCGATGGGCTCTGCTTTCTGCCTTGTTCTCATTTTGCTCATCGCCTTAAATTGCTATGCGCCGCATTTTCCATGCTTTTTCTAATTTGTTAGTACGTTATTTGTAATCCCACGTAAATATTTTAGCGAATCTACATAAACTGCAACTTACTATAACAAATTTATCTGCCTTGTATGCTATAACGGATGCAGGTTACAGAACTGCGGTATATGATTTTTGTGCAGAGTCACATATTTGTAAAATTCGTGCTTTTATTTTTTTCACAGTTACCAATTTCAGGCAATTATTGTCAAAAAATTCAAGCCGTAAATCAAGATTACGCTTCTTACAGTCACTAAAGTAAACTTTCTCTCTCAAATGCAACATACTTGAATTAAAGCAGTTGAGGGGTTAGCTTACAAAAGCATTTCTGCCTTTTGCATACACTTGAACAGGTAGCACTGGAATTGGCCCCGAGCTGAAGCTTCTCGTAAGCCAAGCAGTAATAACGCCATGTCTGCTTAGCAGAAATCATGTGACCCCATGAGTGCTCGACCTGAATTTTGCAATTGTAACATGTCCACAGAAGTGAATATTTGTGTAGTTAATTTGGGAATTTTCATAATTATCTACCTGAAAGACATTGAAATTCACCATGCGAGTACTGTCTGCATTTTCAGGAAATTCATATGAACGCAGCATGCAGTTCCATGCAGTTTGAAAAGAAAACTATCTAGAATGAAGAAAACCATAACTCCTTGTATATCGCCAAGGGTATAACGGTACCAAGAATAGTTGTTTATGAGCCTCCTGCTAGGCCTGTTGGTACGTGGTGATCGCGCATTGCACATGGTACGACGTGGTCCATAGTACTCCGCACATGTTCCTTTGTCACTGTGCTCCTTATGGGTTTTATCGGTTTACTTCCTCTTTGCTGACACTTCACTGCTTGAATAAACGTTACCTGCCCCTGAGCCATTCTTTTGCTGAGCTTGAAGGACACTGCTGTTTGGCCACTATGGTGATATACTTATTATAGCCAACTAAACCTTGACCGTTTGCCCTTTTCTTCTACTGTACCCAAACGCGATGTAGCAATCTCACTTTACGATGTGCATATCTCATGTCATCAACCAAGCAAAGCTGCCTTCGTATGCTGCACGTTATCTCACTTACCGCACGGGCCACACTTGAGGCGTAAGAAACAAACAGGGCTAAATACGCAAGATATGTGGTATTGCAGCCTGAACATAGCACGTCGCAGCAGTGAGTTGCCTGCAACTATTGCTTTCCTTTGAATGCTGCTCGCCGCATTACTGCCTGGAAGAAAGACCACGCCCTCCTCGATTATTTCCAACAGAAAAAAGAATAATCATCTCATTACTACCATAAAATTAAATAAAAAACTTTTATTTGTATCGATCACATCTGTAAGCGTGTAGTGAGGTATGTGTCAGAAAGCTATTGTTTCTGTGATAAGCATGTCTTTGTTCTCGACAAATTGTGCTACAAAAAACTTGTCAATACGCCATTTTTCGGAGTGACCTCAGTAAATAAATGAACGGCACGTTCATTGTTCGCATTTCGCTGCGAAATGGACTCATAAAATGGAGAGAGAGAGAGAGAGAGAGAGAGAGAGAGAGAGAGAGAGAGAGAGAGAGAAAGGACAGGAAAGGCAGAAAGGACAACCAGACGAGAATCCGGTTTGCTACCCTACAACGGGGGTGGTGGAAAGGGGAATAGAAAGAGGAAACAATAAAAATAAAATGTAGATGTGTAGAGTAACCCATACAGGGCGAATAGACTTACTTTGCATCCCTTGAGGATGTAATCTGGTTTCCTTATACCTGAGCGAAATTAACAGCAAATATCGCATTGGACAAGGCACGCAACAACACTGTTGGCTGGGTATGCACTAAAACAGATAGCGCAGATTTGTGCACCCTTTTTAGAACATTGATATGCGACAGATATGATACGTATTAGTTTAGTGGTTACGTAGGGTTCATCCAACGTCACCGAGGCTTATGCCTGATTAGCCTGTAGATATTGTTCTATTTCATAGCGGTGTGTAATACATTGAACTTGCTCGCCTTAAGTTTCTGAATAGGTGCAGCTTGTTGAGCTATCATATTGTCAGAATGTAAGTTTGGATTTCTGATTAGTTATGTAGCTGCAAGCGTGATGCATCGCATTGTTTTTTTAGTTTTGCTACTATCAACAATTTCTAAACAAATATATCGCCTAAATCCATATTTCCTTCGCTACACTTCGTACACTTCGTACATTGAAACTTTCGGATTTTAAATGCAACATACCTTATCAGATCCGACGCATTGTATGCACGCCTGTCAATATTATTTTATTGTTCCCATGCATTTAGAGAAGAGCTTCTATTATAAGGGTCCTCTTAAACGTTACTGGCATTTAGCCAGTGAGGCAAAGGTGCCACCATTATTTACCACTTGCCCAAGTATGTTCCAAACTCAGAATCTGCTCAGTGCTGTATCATGAATAGACTATCAGCAACTTAAAAAATGCCATCAACACATCCCTTTTCATGTATTGGGCATGGTAGAGTGCAATGGTTGTTTCTTGGTGCAATTGTGCACGTGCACAGCGATGCACTCGAAACGGTGCAAAATGGCGCACGTTATACCAAGGACTGCGCGCGGAAGCGAAGTACTGCAATTGACAAAAGAAATATTCTCTTTACCGCAGGGCGGAAACCTCCTCGAGAGTGTTGAAATCGCAAACCACAAGTACCATAGCTTAAGAGGAAGCTTTAGCTCAAGTGCTCCTATCTAAATACATGTAAAAGGAGAATTCGTTTTTCTCGGCAACCACTGCACCAAATTTGACGCGGTTTGTTGCATTTAAAAGACAAACTTAAAATATAGTGACTGTTGGTTTCGAATTTTCGAGTTAGGTTGTCAATTTTTTATTAAAAATTGGCAAAAATCGAAAATTTTCTAAAAACGAAACTATCAAGTTCACAACTCTGTCACTCAACCACTAAAAATGATAATACAATTCTGTGAATTGTACCTAATAGTGCATCTAAAGCGGACAAAATTGATATGTTACACATGAATATAAAAAAATTTAATCATAGAGAAATGCAACTTTTGCAAAACCGTTGTAACCAACGTAACAAATTCACGTAATATGTAAAATGAAATATTTACTTTGTCCGCTTTGAATGATCTAAAGGGTGCCATTTGCAGAACCGCGATATCAGTTCTTGATGCAGAGCTATGAATTTGTAAACTTCGTGCTTCTATTTTTTTCAAATGGTCAAATATTTGAAAATCGTTTTAAGAAAATTGAAGCCCTAAATCGAAATTCCGCTTCCAACAGTCACTAGAATTTAACTTTCTCTTTCATATGCAACAAATTTCATCAAAATCGGTCCAGCGGTTATCTCATAAAAACGTTTTTGCGTTTTACATGTATTTGAATAGGCCGCGTCGGAGTTGGGCCCGAGCTAAAGCTTCCTCTTAAGCGAGCAAAGCACCCTGGTCAGTCCAAGGCTCTGACAAGAAGACGTTCCAGACGGCGGCAACACAAAATCGAGAGCGTCCACTAGAGTCATGTGTGTTGCACAATGGAGTAACCTATGATTTGATTTTTGTTTGTGAATTTTTATTAGTGTGTTTGTGTATTTATTGCTTGCACGTATTGTACATACTTTAATTTTTCAGGCTTACCAGAGGGACTTGCTCTCACAAGACATTAGATTTGACAATTAGTATATAAGCGAAAACATTTCTGCGGTTTGGGGCAATCGTATTCCACACATATATAGTTGACGCACACGTGGCGCATGTATTCAGGAGCTTGTATACCTCTGCAAATGCTACTTTTATATTATAAAGAGAAGCATTCACCACTGGCAAAATTTTCAATAAGTCATGAATCATGAACGTCTAGGTCTTTCAACTCAACGCCTGTATAAAATCTAGAAGGAATGGTGGACTTAAAACTTCGATCTCGTTTCATTAGGCACTTAATAGAGTATTCGGCAAACTCATATTAGTAGCACGCACCGACGACATGCCGAATCAAATATCTTACCGGCTCGTGATAAAAACAGGAAGTAAAAGCGTAGCGTTCGTGGCTAGGCTAGCTCAAAGTATTGCCCCAGATACCACTGACGTCGCAGAAAGTGGTAGTATCTGGATAAGACAGTACATACTTGATTATTGCCTAGAACAATTTCAACACAACCAAAAATAAGGGGTCGAGAATCACACTTCGTAACCTTCCTATGGAGTCTGCGCTCAAAAGTACCTTGCTCGTGAGTAGAGCGCAGGCGTTAAGGCGTTGCGTGCAACATTATGTCCCTATACGTATACATAGTCACCTTCTGTCATGTTTGCTTCTCTCAACGGTATGAAAGATTTTCCTGAACCTTCCTCGACCTTACGAGATTACTCGGAAATAATTCACGACTCTCAACGATATGCTTCGATTGGTTAGTCTCAGCCGATTAAACGGCATAATTTTCTCGAAAGCGAAGTCCCAGGGACCTCGTCCGAAAAGTGGTAGCAACACAAGGTCACCAAAGGCTAAAGCGTGTCGTCGAAGCAAGGGACTAGACGAGCATTTGTGACTGTACACACGAGTGAACATTCCATTGCCGATGGGCGCACACTGACTACCCCCCTCCACCCTGCTTGCTTCCTTCATTATTCCTCTTCCCGTTTCCCATTCCCGACAATTAGGGCAGCCGAGTATTATTGATCTCCCGGCGTTTCCCCTTATAGCGCTCTCCGAAGGCTCGTTGTCGATCTCCTTACATATATATTTATATATAGTTATTGAGAAAAAGGCGGTCCACGGGCGGAAACTGTTCGGTAAATCAACCAACGATAATCGCGAAGTTATGCATATTATCTCTTTAAATACGCTTGGCCCATTGAAAAATCAAGTTACTTTCTTTCTCTTTCTCTCCCTCCCTCTCTCTCTCTCTCTCTCTCTCTCTCTCTCTCTCTCTCTCTCTCTCTCTCTATATATATATATATATATATATATATATATATATATATATATATATATATATATATATATATATATATATATATATATATGTGTGTGTGTGTGTGTGTGTGTGTGTGTGTGTGTGTGTGTGTGTGTGTGTGTGTGTGTGTGTGTGTGTGTGTGTGCCTGCCAAGTTGCTCCCGCACACATATCTTTTGATTGCCTATAACACATAAAGGCAGCAACATTTCCGTTCCTTCTGCCGATTCGTCATCCTACATTGCTGCGCAATCGCATAGCATTCGAAGTGTAGTTCGCAGGCGTTTTCTACTCATTGGTGTCGGCAAAATAGTGTCAGGAAGAGTAGTACTATTTCTTTCAATGCAAACAAACGAATAAAAATGCTTGCCTTCGGTGCAGTTAGCAAAGCAGTGATATATATGCTATTGTAGCTGCACCGCTATCGCCTCCAAAGCAGGCGAAAAGGATGGGCTCACGTGTAGATAACGCAAGTGTAAAACACGCAAGGGCGCTCGACCTGAGCTGCCGCAGTATCTGCTCCTCCTGGGATCCCGCTGCAACATCGCTGGCCGGTCTAAATAAACCGTGGCTACGGCGGCTATGAGTCGCCTCCCTAAATACCACGTAAACCAGGCTTCAAGGTCAAGTTGAATATTTTCGATAATCTCTTCTGGCCCTGTATTGTATAATACACGCTAATGTCCGCGTCGGCGAACATGGACTCTCAATTAACAAAACTGTTTTATATATTCACTATATCTCCGTGTCCTAACAGAAAAATTCACAGAGAAACTCATCTCGGAGTTGCCCATGCATGCGTAAGCATTGTGCCATTTCTTCATCTCCCTGCAGCAAGGTGTCATTATTAATCTGATGAAACTTCATCCGACAAGTATAAACATTTTTCAACCCTTATCGGTGGTTATCAACCTTATCGGTCTAGATGCGAGCCCTATCAGCCTTATCGGTTGTTCTCAACCTTATCGGACTCGATCTGAGCTTTATTGACCATTATTGGTTGATATCCCCTTATCATGATCCACCAGGTTCTGATCAACGTTTTAGGACATGATCAACTTTTACGACACAACGTTGCCGTCATCCCATACATACACGGGTTCTCCCACAGCATAAAGAAGATTGCTGGAAAGAGCGGCATGAACGTTGTGTTTTCGGCACCTAATAAATTGGTCAGCCTCTGTAAAAACACAAGGCCAGAAAGAATCCCACGTAGCGTACGCGAAAAAGAACATAAAAACAAATTCGTTGATTGCATCGCCGGTGTGGTATACCGTATTCCTCTCGCGTTTGGACAATCCTACTTCGGTCTAACAGGCAGATGCATAAATGACAGGCTACGAGAACACAGTAACAAAGTTAACAACGTGGCCGCTGACGGCTTTCTTGCTATCCACTGCCAGAGATGCAAGTGCAAACCAAGATTTAAAGGAGCAGTCAACATGAGTAGAAGCAGGTGTGAAATGACGCGCTTGATAATAGAAGCCAGACACATATCAACATTCGGCGACGCATGCGTCAGTAAACCTTCCACTTCATTATCTTCAAAAGAGCTGAATTATCTTTGTTCGCGTTGAACGTGTACATGTCTGTGAATATGTGAGTCCAGAAACTGCCTACATGTTGTTCCCAGTTTATATTTTTTGTTTATTTTTCCAAAAATGTTACACGTGCTGTATGACGGGTCGAGGGTGTATATATAGCGACGAGAACGAGAAATAAATCTGTTGAAAGTAGCGCTGTGTGTCAGATGTGCCTTCTGTTGTCCGTGTCAAGCTTGCGCTATAACAAAATAAGATATGCTTCCATGGCGTCATTTATTGCAATCGCCATGTTTCAAAAGTAGATAATTTTTAACGAAATTGGCGCGCGGAATTTAACCAACAAATATGGATAGTAGACAGTGATCATTTTGTAGCTTTACAAATTTTTTATGTTGCCTGTGCCAGATTGCATAAGTGTGGTTCTTGAGCTGGATTATTATAAGGTGGACATTGCTGGCACAAGAAATTGAAAGATATTCAACGGATTCTTACAAATGTTCTAGTTCACTTACAACATTACGGCACATATTGCAGTTTCAAAATTGTAGCCAGTGAGTTTGAAAGACATATTCACTTTGACATAATTTCCAGGATGACATCAGTTTCATGATTTTTTCTTAAATAGGAGGTGAAATGCATGGGAATTCCAGTTACTTTTGTACTTCAAGGCATAACATTGCGTTTTGTTAAATAGAAGTATCTGGAACAACAGTGCAATTGTACGGCCAATTTGATGGCACGTGTCTCATCGCCGGTGTAATTCTGGAAATTCATTCTAAGTGCATACACCTTGTAAATTACCGGCTACAATTCGTGAAAAATTAATTAAGAAGTCACTCTTGCGAATTAGCTGAATATGTGTCTTGATTTCTCATGCAAGTAATGTCTGTCACTGTGTATCTGTAATTCTGTTAGCTGCAACAGCCGCTCTTATAAAATTCCATAATACTTAAAGATAACCAACCTGCACATCAGTCTCTCAATGACTGCTTGAGCTCAAGCGAATTGTGCCATGGTTATAGTACCACCGGCAAAATAAAGAAAGGAAGTACCTTTTTCGATGTTCTTTTTTACTCTCATGTCAGTTTGCTTGTACATTTATAGATTTAGCTATTTATTGTTTAAGATTTATTTTTGGGGGGGAATGTGTTTTACATCAAGGACACACTGACTACATCTGTCAGTATTCAACTTTGTTATGGTGTCAAGCTACAGGAAGCTTGTACTTTGCAATAATTTTTAAGAAGTTTATAATGTTTTCAAACTACAAAGGGTTGTGCATTAACACATATGTTTGATTATAAATAAACATTTCACCTAGCAAAATGTTTTTGTCTGCATCCGTTCAGCACTCTTGATTTCGTGAAGGACCATTCACTTTGACAATTGAAAACTGTCATAATAGTACTGCTGGCCGCTTTACAATATGGTTTATTACCGGCAATCTAGGAGCATGCTTTTGAGCCGAGGGTGACCGAGGCCTGCAATATAGAAGCACTTGTATTTAAATGTGTCCCTATCTTCTCAGAGCACACATATCAATGCGACATTAAAAATAATTTTATGCAACACAACGTAGCTCAGCAGTATTTTAAGAGTGCAGTTTTAAACACTGCTAAATACACCCTGGAGGCATCAAGGGCTTACAACATAATTTGAGTTTTGACGTTCAAGAGAGCTCCAACAATAGTTCAATCGACTTTCAATGTTGAGACTCAACACATCAACACCAATACTTCGATGGGTTTTTACTATTGACAAACACATTTCAGTAATACAATGGGCTTTCAATGTTGAGACTCAGAACATTTTCAACAATGCTTGAATGACTTTCAACAAGGAAATCCATCATAGCTTTAACAATGTACCAATGATCTTCAAATTCAAAGGCTTCAATGATGTTTCGACGAAACGTTTCGACAAACACTTGTCCACAACTTCCTCAATAATGTTTCAACACTTCCACAAGGTGCTTTCAAAGCAATTTGTTGACGTTAAACAATGATATTGCAGTAACCTATAAACATATTTTTTCTAAGGGTGTGCTGTGATTTCCTTTCATAATGCATTCATAATTATTTCCTAGTCTTCTCAACAGACATACTCAGGCCATAGAAATTATTCAGAAATGCGTGTCCTGAACTCCTTAGAAAAGAATGTAAAACTTACCTCCTTTCCTGTCCTAATGATTATTACGTTGTGTATACAGATACTTTTATGATCCTGAAGTTCCCTTATTTGTACGAATTTGTCTTTATGATTTGCAAAATTTTGTACATTTTTTCCGTTTTTACTTTGCAGAAAACTGTTCTGTATGTAACGATAATGTGTTATGTTCTTGTTTTTTTGCTAAATGCTGTGAGTGTGTGCATTCGTATGCTGGGCTCCCATCAGGCAGAGCGCATCTGCCTTTTGCCCTAGTATTCGAGTCCTTGCCATTTGAAATAAACAAAGATTTTTATTATTATTATTATTATTATTATTATTATTATTATTATTATTATTATTATTATTATTATTATTATTATTATTATTATTATATACATAAGACAGCTTAGTACAATTTCTCATAGAGAGAAAATTGTCACAGACGCCATGTTTCTGTGCTGTGCACAGCACAACTCTACCATAACAATTTTCGCCGAAACAGTGATTTGTGAATAATGAAAACAATATCCAGAGCACCACATCCATATTTTTCCCGTACCAGTAAAAACAAGTTCCTTTTTTTATTCCATACAACGGCTATGTTGGTGAGTCCAAAAAACATGCTATGCATTGTAAATTTTCCCCATAGCTCACCTTGTGCTAATGTGCATGTAAATATTGATCAAATTATAGTGGAAATACCTGCAGTTCATTTTTTTCGCATTTGATTTTGTTTCGCGATACAACGTGTCAGACCAGTAGAGCTTCGCTCAGAGCTTTAATGTTGCTAACCGAGTATGATTTTGAAATTCTTCACAAGCATATAGCGTATGGTTCTTTTTCTTGTGATTCACTTAGCTAGTTCTGTCACAACGTAGGCATAAATGGCCCATTTACAAGGCAAATAACAACAAACAACACCGATTTCTTTTGACGAGAAACAGTAAATGCAGGAGAAGCGTATATCATTCGGCGGTCGATCATCCACTGAAATTGGGCAAAGACAGAATGATCAACAAAGCTATTAACGGACGCGCAGCTTCGAGACATGGTGAACTGTTTTTAAATGTAACTCAATTCGGTCGCATTCGTGCATCAAGACAACCTGCTCGGAACAATGCTCTTTGGAATGATCTTCAAGAGATTCCTCTATACGCTGAACGCACATTATGAACTTTTTTAATAGAGCCCATAGGCTCAGTTTCGTACGACCTGTTTGAAGCATACGACAGGTATCAAAACTATATTACGAGTCTAGTCATGAACTGGAGGTCATGCGTCATGAGAATTTCCATTTCGACACAATAAGGAGGCGAAAACATTCTAACTTTTCTAGTATACTCGTTTCTTGCACAGCATCCTTTCTTTGCATAAGATTGTTCGTGGCTTTGCCGAAAGGAGCCCTTGCTCTGCGCATACGATTCACATAATAATTAAATCATGAAGTCAAGAGTGTCGAGCAACATTGCTGCTTGCCCATATTCATCGAGGTAAGCTCAAGAACATTCTAGCATTCCAAGATGCGTGTATGATACCTATGCAATTATGTTGCATAAGGAGGGTGCAAGGGTGACAATGAAAAATAATTAAATAAGGGGGTTTCGCGTGTGAAAATCATGACCTGATCATGAGGCACGCCACAGTGGAGGGCCCCGGAAAATTTCTACCACCTGGGGTGTTTTAACGTGGCAAGATTGGGAGCAATGAGATTGGGAGCAATGAGATTGGGAGCAATGAGCAAGATTGGGAGCAACAATGTCTTTGTGCGAAAAATCATAAGATGCTACCCGATGTTTACGCAACTATCGTAATGTACCGAAATATTTTGTAAAGATGGGCTAACAAAGAATGAACGGGAAATGAACGAAGAATGAACGCAATTGCAAAATGAATAAAATATCAGTAAGGAAATATTTCCTCATTTTCAAGATTCTGGAGCTTTCTTTCTGCAGCGGACTTTCTCTGACGCTGTTTTTTTAGATCCGGATTGATGCTATTTATGTGCAGCATAAGCCATTGCTGCAGCAGGTCTATGCGATCCTTATTAGAGCAAAATAGTTCTCAGAGTAGTCTGCTGTTAGGCTTATATTTCAGCGCCGTGGTCACAACACACAAATGCGCGATTACGCGAGCTTGCTCCACAAAACATTTATCCATGTCCTTCTCTTCCTCTTCTGATAACGTAGTGCACCTGGCTCCCCATTAGTGTGCAGAGCACTGGGCTCACATAATACCTCAATTTCTGTAGCGCTTCCTCTGTGGTTCGGCAGCTCTTTCACTTCGCTGACTTGCAATACGTTTGTGTATCATTCCTCAGTCGTTTGATGACGCCTCCAGTCTATGGTGTGTATATTTCACGCTTTTTGGCCTCCGTACGGCAGTGTAGAACCTGTACAGGCAGATATATCCCTATGACATGTTGTTGGGCCAGTTGGCAAATTTTCGCCAACAAGCCAATGTTGGAGGCTGTGTGCACAGGACACACGCAGTTTCCTGTCTGTCCATAACTGTCATGTTCCATTCTAAAACTGAATTCAATTGGCGACAAATGCGTGCCATATGACGAAGCTTGACATTTATGGATACGCGATATGAAAAGCCCGTTCACTATAAATTATGAGTGAACGTAACAAAAAACACTCTCAATATGCTGTTCAGTTACCTCTTAGAACTTTACGCTAAATTAGATGCAGGTATCTGTCCTTGATATAGCCAAAACTTCATGCTATGGCCCTGTTTATACAAAGTAGCGTGACACGTTCAGTGTTGGCATACCGAATATTTTCCCTCATTGGTTACACGTTAAATTTCAACATATGTGTAAGCTATTCCACATAGGACATGTGATGTCGCTGGGTGACCTTAATGTGTAAATAATAACCTAATATTTTTCATAGAAAAGAAGAGCGTAGTGTCGGTTTTTTCACACAAACAAGAAATATCTAACAGAATGAACACATCCACGAAACACCATCAACGAAACTAGTGTGCTTACGTGGTCTTTCCTAGCAGAATGCTTCAGGAAACGCCAAACACACTTCCTGATGTTACTTTGTCCAGCGCCAGTGTGTGTCGTGTCTTTCTTTTTGTGGATCGTCTTAGGCGTTTGCGCGGTAACGTTAAGTCCACACTGCCGTCTGCAGCATAGCCAGATATTCGAGGCAACGGGGAAGTACGGCGAACTGGTTTTTGACTGAATTATATAAAAAGACAGAAGTTAGGGTGCAAGGTGTTCTCATTTGCTCACATGAGCTGCAATGGTTCGAGGTAACAGAACCAACATGCATACAAATAACCAATGTAAATGTGTTTTTTCAATAACTGCAGATTATGTCAGTTGACTGCGGACCCAGCTCTTATTTGAAGTGCACAGAAAGTATTAAAAATGTTCTTTTCTGGAAACAAACGCTTCTTAAGGCTTCTTTCTTCATTGAACCCCTATGCTCGTTGCTTTTTCTTCGTCAAGAATTAAGGAGCTGAAATGTTGCGACTTTTTGCTTTATTCATAACGCTACACCCCCCCCCCCCCAAAAAAAAAAAAAAGAAGTAGCACTCCATGCATGCGCACTGACGGCCTCGGAGCAGCGAAAACAAAGCAATACTCTTCACAAGCAACGCGAGGGCCGGGTCGCTTTCATGGCTTGATGGGCTTGGCAGCTCCATGCCCATCTTCAAACATCTTCGTTTATTCCTGACCAGGCGAGGTTGTCCATGGTAAACATCTGTGTCTCCCTGATGCCATGATGCCTTAGTCCATGCAGGGAATCGAATATTGGCCGCTGAAACGGATATGACACGAACGAGTGAGATCTGCAATGTGTCGCACGTGGCCAATGTTGTTGTGTATGGAAGCGGCACCCCCACAAGCTGGAGCGGCGAGCCTTCTTCCCGCAATTGGCACAGCTCAGGGCCACTTTGCCTGCCTGACTTTCAGTGCCATAAATGTGGCGGATGTCCGTAGAAAATTTGGAGATAGAAGAAAGTTGCCGAAGCTCACGTTCTCAGTACGAGGAACTGTTGTTCTTGAAAACGAAGGTTAACGGCTAGTGGTCGGTCAGAATGCAAAAGCTATAGCATTCAAGAAAAAAAAAAAACGCTTGACAGCGCAGTAGATAGCCAACCTCTCCTTCCCGAAGGTGCTGTAGCGAGCTTCGGTGGGTTTGAGGCACTTTGAGAAGAAACCCAGCGGCCTCCACCTTGTACCATCGTGCTGCGGTAGTACTGCACCCACTGCCGTGGTCGACGCGTCTACCATAAGGCGAGTTGGGGCATCGGGCAGGGGATGAATTGGCAACACTACAGTAGCCAACCGTGCTTTGGCTTTTTGGAAGGAGTGTTCGTGCTCCGAGGACCAGTGCAAGGTAGGCGGTTTTCTTTTTTTTGGAGTCACGACGCAGCAGGTCGGTCGAGGCTGAACAATTTACGCACAGCATGGTATGCAGTGCGTGAGAAAATTAACGATACACAGAAATTTGCTTAACTTTCTGAAGGAGGTTGGAAAGGGGAAGTCCTCGATTGGCCGCACCCATGATTCCAGTAGCTTGATCCGATGGGGCGAAATGCGATGGCCGAGAATACCCGGGGCTTCAACTCCAAAAAATGCATTTCTGGGGCTTTAGGACTAGGGCGTGTTCATCCAGTCGCTCAAATAGAAGGCGAACGTGCTCTTTGTGCTCATCGTCTCTGCGACTTGCAACGAGGATTGTTGTCAAGGTAGACGAAAATAAAAGGGAGTCCGGATGTTACCTCGTCCATGAACCATTGAAAAGCTTGCGCCGCATTCTTGAAACCGTTAAGCACACAGAGACTCAACAGTCCGAATGGTGTAGTGATAGGTATCTTCAGATTTCTCGCTCGATTCGACAGGAATTTGGTGGTATGTGTCTCGTCCTTGTTACTTCGTGGTTGCATGTGTTTGCGCTGTTACAATTTTTATGTTGTTGGTATGAGCTAATTAAATCGATCTTGCTCTATATTTTAGTTCCTGCGAGACGAGCGTCGAAGTCACGTATGTGGGGAAGGGGATATATATCCGAAGTTTTGATGGCGTATTCAAAGCTCTGTAGTCACTTAAAAGGACGTCTTGTTGGGCGAGTTGGTCACAATTCATCTTGGCTACTAGGCGCGAAAACACACACGACACAAGGAAGGAGACGGGACAGAGCGCCGGACAGGCGCTCTGTCCCGTCTCCTTCCTTGTGTCGTGTGTGTTTTCGCGCCTAGTAGCCAAGATCTGTAGTCACTGCAAGGCCGCCAGTCGCCACTGTCCTGCTTTGGAACCAGATGGAGAGGAGAAGACCAATTGCTGGAGAAAGGATAAATAATGCCGAGCTGAAGCATGTGTTCTAACGCACACCGGGTGACTTCCAACCTCCGTCCATGTGAGCCTCCGTAGCTGCGCGGTGACAGGTGGGCCAGAGGTGGCGATATAATGCGCCACCTTGTGTTCCACGGGCAGCGCATCACTTCGGGGCTTCGTCAGTTGCGGGTACTCAGCAAGCGTTCTGTCGTACGTCGTACTTGTGGATGCCATATGAGGTGAGGTTGGACTGCAGGCCAAGTACGTCGAGGGATGTGACATTATTTTTTGGGCACCGATCGCGAACACACACATCTACGTTGAAATGGCTGCGGAAGTCCGCTCTCAGTATGTCAAAGCGGACATCGGCGATCACGAACACCCATCTGTGCAAGCGCCGGAGTCCGATGTCTATCGTTATCGACCGGAGCTCATACGACGCGGTGGCGATCACCGCGTGGGGCATGGCCGTTAACTTGCCGCGCCCGCGACCTGCGGCAGTGGCGGGAACTATGGACAGCACGGCTCTCGTGTCGACGAGTAGGCGGGTGCCGGGGATGCCGTGGACTACAAAGAACAGGCGGCTTGCGCGAGGGCCTGTGTCGCATGTGCGTTTTTAGCAACTGGCCGGTTCATTTCCCGTCCGCGAACAGGGCTGGAAGCAGCGACTTGCTTGTTCGCGAAAGCGACGGTGGCACCAGCACAACTGCCGCGGCGAATCTCTAGGTACGCTCCGAAACTGTGAACGCGAATGGTTGCGCCGAAGTTTGTCGCCAACCTTGCCACCCGTCGTCAGCTTCTCCAGTCCACTGGCAAGGCGATCGACTGTTTCCTCCAGGCGCGAGAGTCGGTCTCCTGGCTTTGAGACTCTCGCAGCGGTGATAGGTAGCTGTGACGCACACGAACAGTCGCATATGCGGTGTCGCGACGCCTGTTACTCGAACCTCGACCGGCGTTACTACTGGGTAGCGTGGCGTTGTTGGCAATCTGCAGGCGTCCGGTAGACCATGGCGATCAGGCAGGGGCGAGAATATTTTGAGTGTGAAACTTGCACTATTGATTCCATGGTAGGTGAAGGATATAAAGAAGATAAGCAATGAAAAAAAATACATTGCGGGGCCGCTTAAATAGGCCAGCTAAAGTCGTAGGCGGGATTTTGCTCGCGACAACGTCACGTGACATGTACTCATTCTCGTCGGTGCTTGGCGGCTGCTCCCTCTCCCCTAGGCGACGTTGCACGTGCTTGCCTCCTCTCGCGGCAAGGGTCTCCGCCTCAGTAGCACAGTTTGCGGAAAGGGTCTCCCCTTGAATCGCACACACATAAGGGGGCCTCAAATCACTTCGGGGCGCCCGCCAGGCCGGCAACCACTCGAGACAACCATAGAAAATTAGGAGTCCATCCTCCGTTTCGATTAGGCAGGGTGATTTAACGCTACAGCGTTAGGGAGCTTGTGTCGCAGAAAAGCCGGTGTCGTCGGCGTCGGCGGCATTGGCCATGAGAGAAAAATCCCGGATGATCATTTTTGCACGGGGTGTTACACGGCAGTCGTGACAGCGGTCAGCAAGCGCACCTAGTCTATCGTGATTCGCCTCGTCGGAACCCGCGAGCACCATGCGTGCGGACTGTGGGAGGCGCTGCAAGAACAGCTCGCGCAAAGTTCAAAGCTGGCTATCGTTTTCGGAGTAGCCACCAAGCAGGTGACGCAACCGGTGCAGGAACTGTGGCGGTCATTGGTTGCCGAGTTCCTCGGAGCTATTGCAGCCCAATCACCTCCGGGTCACCGCTTGTTGGGAGCTCGGTTTAGCGGAGGCAAGTAATACACGTTTTGACAGGTTGAGAACGAAGATTAGACTTGCTTTATTCCACAGTAAAACTGATGTGCCGAGCGGCAGTGGTGGCACCCGTGTCGGATAGCCACCTCAGGTCCAAACAAAGAGCAGGGGCAATGACACGTACGTGGAGGCCAGGCAACGTAAATGAAATGTATGAAAGGAGGGGTAAATCACAGTGACAGACGGTTGGTGCACCCTTACTTTTCTTTCAGCAATCTTCTAATCGCCTCTTAATTATCTCTTTAGCAGACATGTTTACTTTCCCTCCGCTCTCGCTGAACCCAAGGGATTCAAGGAGGCCAGTGATTCCTAAATGGACCGCTGCGCAGTTATCTTCCCATTCTAATTGAAAATGCTCCATTGTTCCCATAGTTTTACCGCACCGAGCACTTGCTTCTTCTTCCTTCTTATATCTCGCTTTATAAGTTCGTGTTCTAAGCCACCCTGGTCTCGTTACGAAAAGTAATGAGCCTCCCTCTGAGTTATCATAAATTGTTTCTTTCCTGATTTTGGTTGTTCCTCTTGAGTAGTTACTCATGGCCGGTTTCATTTCCATTGCCGCCTCCTGTGAGATTATCTTTAGCCTCTCTAACTTTCCGCTTGACGTTCTTTGTTGCTGTGTTACCTTACATGCCGCATAATTGCTGGTAAGCTTCCTAGTTCATTTGATACAGTGTGCATCAATGTTATTCCTCTACAAATACCTGAACACTCTCCCGTTCCATTTAATTTTTACCATATTCCTCAGTCGCTCTTCATAATCAATTTCACTATGATCTTCCCTCACATCAAAATTCGTCCAGCCCATACCACCGCGCACACATTCATTTGTAGCCTCCCCGTTCGCACCCAATACGAGGCGTCCCAGCGACCTTTGGTTGCCATCGAGTCCTGATTGTACCCCTGATTTCAAGCAAACAACCGCATTTCTAAATGTAAATCCTGCAACCATTACACCTTTCCAAATACCCCGGAGCACCTCCTACCTATTGTGTTGTGTTATTATGGCCGCATTTTTCTTCGTCATTACTGTTATTGTTTTTTCGTGTGTTTCCGTATATCTATTGCCTTAGTTTATCCGTATACCGAGGTATTTATATTCTTTTAGGCGCGATATTTCCTGGCACTGTGTTGTCACTGTCAATTCACCGGTTTCACTGAGCCCTATAACACCTGATCTTTTAGCGCTAAATTTCAGACCTAACTTATCGCCTTCCTGTCCACAGATATTAGCCAGCCTTGCATATCACTTTACTTGCTAGCGAGCAACACAATGTCGTACGCAGAAAGCGAACCTGAAAACTGCTTCTCTATTACTGTACCCACCCGTTTGTAATAGAGATCGAACCCGATATTACTTCCTCCTAGCGCCCTTTCCATCCTCACTATGCAGTGGGGATAAAAGGCACCCCTGCCTCATACCCATGTTGATTACGATTTTCTCCTCCCTCCACATCCCTTCCCATATAACGCAAACGGTATTTTCTAGGCAAATCTCTCTCAAAAGCTGTTGAAAATTTTCGCCTAAACCTTCCTTTCCAGAATATCCAACATAACATAGGCGCCGACTGCGGGGCGGGGGAGGACGGGGGGGTGCTGAGGCTCGGCCCTTTCCGGAGTATTCCGGGCGGGGGGTGGCTGAGCTTCCCCCCCCCCAGCTAACGTACCATTGCCAGAGTTTCGTCACCCACATCATTGGCGGTTTCTTTTCACGTGCCTCTACCTTCTCACTTAAAACTTTATTGTGCCTAATAGCTTACTGCATCAGTGTTGGTGGCGCGGACGTGCATGGCTTCTAATTCTTACTTTCGCTTCAATTCTGCAAATCCTCATATTAGGAGGCCAAGCTCACATGCATTGTTTTAAATTTCCACTGGAAACACTATACACATACAAAGTATATCTAAATACATACACAGGACAAAAGTTGATTATATTTTTTAAACAGAAGGAGGTAGCAAATTATACATTCTTTCTAAAGTTGTGGATATCCTATGCTAAAAGAATGAATATGTTGCTGTATGTTCACCTCGTTTCAAATTGCTTTGCCTGCTTTTTTTTGACCCTGAAAAAAACGTGCAGACTTCAGTGACCCTTACGGCAGTCTTTTATCGACGGCATGTGAAATTTACGTAAGTGATATGTGTCTGAGTATCGCTTCTCTTTCCATTAAGCAATGCTAACGACTGATGGAAAAAGAACTATTCTCATAATTTACAACATTTATTAGCAGTATTGTAGCTAGCTCACCTTGCATCCGGGGCCCATAGGCATTCTGTCCCCCACCTCCCCCCGCCCCGACCTCAGGGTGTAGTATGGAGGGGTGTAGTCACCAGCACAGCAGCCTTGTTTACGGCACATGATCCCCCCCCCCCTTTTCGCTTTCGTTCTCAGAGATCTCAAATGTAGCAGGTATACGCGATGTTCTTTTCTTTTTTTTTTTTTTGACGAGGGTAGCGATATGGGCATGTTGGTCGGTCGTCATTGAAAGGAGCGCTTGTGTTCGTCTTCGTTTCTTCTTGTGTACTGGTTTTATTGCGCTATAAAAGTACCTTTCAATGCTGTTTTCTTGTGTGTACCAATTAAGACGAGTGCAGGCAATTAACACAGGTGCAAGTAACACAGGATGTGCGAAGGTACACAGTGCGTTCGCACATCTGCTGTCAGACTGTAAGGCTTGGAAGCCAATACAGATGCAGCATAGTAGAGATATGGCTCACAAGTAGCAAAAATATCTTAATAAAGTTTTAATTAACGATTTTAGAGGCAATACTGCAGTTTAGAAATTGAAGCCGGACAATCGTACGTTGCCCAACAAAAACTTCAGAAAAATTGGCGTAGGCACTATGGCGTTCAGTATTTTGGCTGTGGGCAGCCCTGAACCAAACGAAAATTAAATAGTATGTCAGTGACGCTGTTCTCCCCGCCCTATTAGAAAACGCCAACTGCTTCCCTGCTGCGCGGGCACCAATGCTAGGACAATTTCGAGTTCTCTTCATTTTGATTCATAATATCTTTCTTTACCTGCTGCTAATGGCAAACTTGATTATCTGAGCTGCGGCATCGCCACAACGTTGCGAACGGAATAGAGCACGCTTCGCGTCGATTCACGGCGTCACCATGAAAAAAGAAAAAGAGAGAATGCCGCGATGAAGTCCGCGCCACCCAAAGCTTGCGCTACTGTGCGTCTCCACTCGCTATGGAGAAGATAGAGAGATCGATGTCACTGGTGCGGTATTTAATATTTCTTTCGGTAGCGCCATACTGGGATGCCCGCATTGCCTAAGTACTGCAGGCTCTAGCACCCAATACGATTTTGTTTAGAGAAGTTCTTGCTGAACTAATATTACTTTCAGTCCTCAGTTACGGAATCACAGTGTTTCCTCCATAATTGCAAATTAAGCAGTTATTTAAGATCTCCTGTTTTAGATAGCGCGGACTCAACGGAAGAGGGACCCTGTACAGTAGAGTAGCTGCCAGTAATTTTTTTCATTGCTTAGACTTATTTAGGTAATTGTAAATAATTTTCTAACTCAGGACGTAATATCCTGTTATTGAAAGTGTCAGTGAGGCATCTGTAGGCACAGCGAAGAGACATTCCGGTATCTTCAGGGATGTACTAATTACGTACTAATTTTTTCCGACGATAAATAAACTTCGAAAAATATTTAAAAAACACGTTACGGTACTCCCACACGCATCATAAAGCAGCGCCCTCGAACAAGCTCCCACTGATTTAGCCAGTACGAACTAACAGAAATAAAAAAAAAACATCGTGATCCAGCTAGTGCCTGATCTGCCGCGCCCTGGCCGAACTAACACGTGGGGAAACAAGCTGGGATAGCTGTTGTCTTAGTGTAGATAAAGTGGACGAATGCTTCTTCTTTTTTTTTCTTGCCATAAAACCTATCCCCACAAAAGCGAATTCACGACGTCAGTACAAATGTTTAAAGGTGTGTTTTGTTTCGTCCCAGTCGCCACGTCTTTCTCTAATGAGCAAAAGGTAAAAATGACCCTTGCCTTGGGAGCAGCAAATGACAACAAGAGGAAGACTGCAGCTATATATCAGTCATGGGAAGTCTAGCGGTAGACCAAACGCGTCGACTACCATCAGAAATGATAAAAACTTGAAACATACCCGCAGCCTCAAGAAACAGCAGTCTAGGACTCCATCTTTGAGTCCTAGCCTAAGCACGGATGTTCTAGCACTCATGGCCTCAAACCCTAATGCCAGCATGTGGGACGAGGCCGCCTTGGTAACAATTTCCAAGTCATCAATTTGGGGGATTCTAAACGACGATCTTTCACCCGTACCACCTTAACCCGTACCAAACCGGCACCTGTAGAATCGCCCAGATTTCTCGAATTGCGTCCTCACAAAAGCCGATGAGTCACCGGATTTTTTGAGCGACACCATGTGCACACATGAATGCAACTTTAGATAAACGCCCCGGTAGATTTGCATAATGCACTATTGGAGTTACTACAGTGCACACTGTGCAAAGCACAATCGGCATTAGTACCAGTGATCGTTCAATGTGGGGTGCGGAAGTTACGCCGGTGCTGTAACCAGTCCCATCTTCTTGGATCACACACTGACCGGACAGCGTTACGCGGACAAAAGTCTTGAAGGAGTGGTGGATGAGTTTCTCAGCGAATTCCCGCTGTCACGTCTTCCACTTCTTTGGTATCAGCTAGACGGGGCACCACCACACAGCCGTAATCGAGCACGAAACTGCTTGGATGCGACTTTTCATGCGCAATAGATTGAAAGGCACGGCCTGTAAATTGGCCGGCTAGGTCCCCTGACCTCCCTCCACTCGATTTCTGTCTTTGGGGTTATGTGAAAGGTCCTGCTTACATGATCGAAGATAGACGTCAGATTAGCTCAAGACTAGGATAATAGATGTCTGCAGTAGAATTCGAGCGTCGGTCATCAAGAAAGCCATTGATATGTGATCAAGCGGACTCAGTACTGCGTTGCTGCAGACGGGCAACTATTCGAACACGTCCTCTAGGCAGCAGCGGGTGTGCAACGGCGCTTACGAATTCATAGTTAATAAAGTCACACTGAAATCTGATGTTCAGTTTTTTGTGCAGGCGTCCCTATATTGCCAATTCGGCTCATTTAGATGGGGCTTTGAACGCATCGGTTTTGCCTTTACTCAACACGTTGGTCGCTTCTTGTTCTGTTTATTTCGCTTTTATTTTATGCCGTGAACCTCTTTTTGTAGCACGTATACACTCTCATGAAAACTAAAGCCGTCACTTTAATTTGGCTTTGTTTCCGAAGCAAGTTTATGGCGCGAAATATAGCTTCGCGCGCACTCTTTCATTTCGGTGCGAGCGAAGCCGGAATTGCCGAAACATTCTACGCCTATTACATTGCGTTTCGCGTGTCGTGCGTAGTAAGACGGGCGCTTCGGCCACGTTATCAAGGGGTTTTTGTTATCAATGTGATCGGTCGGCCTTGGGAGACGGATAACAGTGTGACGTAGACAGGGAGGAATGGCTGGAAAGCCGCGAAACCTGCTGTTGGTGCTCCTTCCGTACCATTATCAAGGTGACGCGCTGTCTCTTCGGGTTCACGACAGGCAGTTCAGTTGCTTTCAATCAGCTTATTTGAGGGCGCTGCTTTCTGATGCGGGTTGGAGCACATTCACGTGGTATTTATCACATATCGTGAAGTTTCTTTGCCAGTCGGAAAAAAAAATGCATGCAATTGGTGCGTCGCTCAAAGCACAGCAGTTAGATGCAATTTAGGAGTGCCTGGGCGGCGCCTCCAAACGACTCATTGACACTTTGATAATTAGGACAGTACTTCTCGAATTACATAATTGCAGTTGTCGAACTAAATTTCAGGAACGAAGGAATTACTGGCGGCTACTACACTGCTTTGGAAACAATATGCACTCGGTTTTCTTCGAGTAACGCAACTGCTCCTTTTATAAGTCTTCGTGCGCGATAGTTCGGGCACGCTGTATAATTCACTCAGTAACCGAAATGAGGCCGAGTCGGATTCACTCGAAGTTAGAATCAACAGCAGTCATGCGCAGGAGCACTTGACAAAGAAAAAAAAAAAAGACAGAGAGAGGCTGCAGTTTCACCGACATAGCGAAGCAGCCTTAGTGATAGTGAAGTATACGACAATTACGCGAAGGTAGATTACACCACCGAGAGACGCCAGATTCTTGGTGGTGGGAGAGGACTAAGGCTGTGAATTTGAACTTTCTACGACTGTGATGTCTTGGAAATTGTCTATACGGCCGTCAGTTCAGTGAACCATTCTTCGAGATCACACTTTGTTTCTGCAAGTCCAAGAAATGTATATATGAAATGAAATATATGTTAAATGATATATATATATCTATATCTATATATATATATATATATATATATATATATATATATATATATATATATATATATATATATATATATATATGGGGTTCGGAAAGCTCGTCGGGCCCCATACCTCCCCCCCTCTCCAGAAAAGTGAAAACTTTCCGCCTGTGCCACAAAATGTTGCGGTCTTCTTTGACACACGCTCCTGTAATGGCTAAAAGGCCACATATAACGGTCTCCTTTCTACTCTTGATATTTTAATACACTGAGTAAGGACAAATAAGTTATTATCCAAACGTCTACCTCTTCATAATCCATCCTAAAGTTCTCCCAAAATGTCATTATTCTCTGCACATGCTTGCCGCTTAAAGTGCCTGCACTGCTAACCTGTATAATACCGATCTAATAGTCAACGATCTATGCGAGTCAATTCTTTCCCCCCATTACCTTTATAAATTCAATTTATTCTACTTTGTCGCAAACTGTCTGGTATTCGCCTTTATTTTAGACTTATTTCTACTGCTTTCAATGCAGCGTCCTTACTTTTTGGTCTTAGTTCATTATTCAGCCTAACGAGAACCTCGTCTAGCCTTGCGGCTGTGCGCTTCGGAATTTTCTCTTCGGCTTTCTTCCGTTTGAAATGTGTCAGCACCAGCTCCTTTGCCAATCTGGTTCTTTTTCATGCTCCTTCCTTCAACTGCACCCTCGTCATTGCCGGGGAAACATTCAACTGTTATTTTTCAAATGTAATTTATTGCCTCGTCCCCTTCCAGTTTGTTTCCACCTTCCTCTAGGAGGGGGCGCGAGCGCGCTTTCCTCCTCGCCCTCCAGACCGCTGCCAGCTGGCTCGCCGCGCTCAAGCACCGCCCCCGCGCGGGGCTGCTTCCCGCATCCGCCAATACTGCGGTGCGCTCGTGACGTCAGAAAGTTTTGCTCCGAGAGTGCCCCGCTATCTCCACCGCGCGCGCGCAATCCTCGCGGAAGTCTACTGAACGGAAAACCATCATTGCGCAACGGTGGCCAACTTCCTGCCCCCTTCTGGCTGCAACTCTTCACACAGGCTGCCTTTCCGCGCGCTCCTGGGCTTCGCCGACGGCGTCGGCCTCGCTTATCGCCTCTAACCGCAACTCTCCCCACGCCTATAGCCTTGCGGCTGCTGTTGCTGCTCAGCTTTCTCTTTTCTCCTTCCAATCTCCATCGTCTTGCGGAGAGCTTTTGAGGTGCGCTGTATTAGGAGACAGTTGCACACCTGTTTCTCAACCTTTACCTAAGAACCCATATCAAAAGCAGGTGTTGCGGAAAGAGCGGTGTCAAGCGGCGAACGCGACTCAGAGGCGACGCACGCCGAGACGGTGGAGATAGAAAGCGCATCGGCAGGAAACAGTTGAGCGCGCGCCCTAAACAAGACGGGCAGACGAGTCGACAGCGTCGTTCATTGCGGCCACGTAAGGAAGTCAAAAGAGCTAGAAATAAGTAGTTCCGCCGCAGTTTAGCGAAGATGTAGTTTACGTGACTCAGTAGAACCTGTGAGGAAACTCGGCGCGTGTCAATGTGTAACACTACAGGTAATACGCATCCCTACGAAGACTTCCCGCGACTTGGACGACGCAGTCGTGAAGTGTGCACTTCTCATTGCGAAAGGCTTGCATGATGCACAAGAATCGTCAGATTAGGCACGGCCGAAAGATAAGCACAGAGCCAAACTTTATTGTTAATCAACAGCAGGAACGCGTAACTGTGAGCTAGGCGATCCAGTGTTAAATCGCCTACATGACGCCTGCCTTACATTCAAAACTGCGAGACGCCAGATGGCACGTGGAATAGTTTCCTTCCGTGTTGAGAAAAGTGAATGGGGTTTTCATGCACCAGGGGGAGGTAAGGCTCGCTTACCGAGCCAGTACTATCAACACAGGAGTATAGTACGCAGGTCGGCGAGACGCTCGTGAGCAAGGTAGCGCACTTATGATAGGCCAGGTAGGAGAGAAAGAAAACCCGATCCTCTATTAGACTCATAAATGTGCCATGCAGATGCGAACAGGTGAATGCCACCAAGCAGAAATGGAGCGCTTACAGGCTGTCACTAAACCGTTATGTGACGTTGCATGTTCCGGTTCTTTTATTGAGACTGCCTTGAATGTTCCGCAAGAGCAGCCAAATTCGCTCTCCAGAAACGGCCTTCTACTGCGCTGGAGCCAAAAGATTTTCGAGGTACACAAAAAACAAAAACGGGAAACCTCCAAAGCAAGATCTATGGCTGAAGCCAAAGCCATTAACACGCAAATAAACCTCGATGAAATTCACTTTGTTTTGTTTTTCTTCCTGACAAAGGTTTCTGAACTCTTGATTTAATATTACTGTATTCATTGAGAAAGTGCTTTGCAGTGCGACTAATTCATGAGTGCTAGTTTAGGGCTGCTGCTTCATTTTTCTAGATTAGCTTTGTACCCAAATAGGAAAATAAGCTTCGTGAAGCTTAGTGAGGATATGTCTCGAGCTTACCGGCTGAGTGGTTGCGCTTACGGTGCGTTGCAACTGGTGCCTGCTGTGAGCCAGAAATCGCAGCTTAATCTCACTCGGCATTGAGCGGTGCTTACGATGTGGAACGAAACACCTATCGGAAGGAGTTCGCCGACAACCTAGCGGAAGAAACCTGTAGGACAACCGCCTGCGGCTATCGAATACCAGTGCAAATACGAATACCAGTAGTGCGAATACCAGTAGACGCAGTCCCCTGCCGATTAGGATATCCCTTCCCCTGCGAGGCGGTCTGTTGCCACTGTATTGGGAGTGAACAATTCGTGTCAGCCCGCCCAAGCCACAGCGAAAGCCCGGACGTTTGAAACACACTGTTCCGCCTAGAATCATCGCAATAAAGAGACATGAGCCATTCCAGTCTGTGAAGATGTGTGACCAGCGAAGCGGTTTAGCACATTCATGACACAGAGGTGACACAGAATTTTTAAGGAAGGTACGAACTCACTTTTGTCTTGACGCCAGGTCATGGCGAAGAAACGTACTCACGCAAATTTATTGTCTTGAACGGCGGTCATGAGTTGTCTTGATCGTTGCGTCACTATTTTTTGGGTGTGGTGGTGGTGACGATGACCTCGCGGTTGCTATGGTACACGCTCATCTGCTTGGATACATAGGAGGATGGGACGTTTTCTTCTTGCATAGCTTGCTTTGCGGTCCGCTTCTCCATCGCGATCTTCTGCCGTGTTTGACGGCACCGCCCTCGCTGACATTCCCGGAAAAGAAATTTGTGGTAAAGACTTCATTGTCATTTAATATCGACAGTCACAATGACGTTGGGGTCGCTGTTGTATACGTTGGTCGGCGTGCTCGCAACTGCAACCGCATTCTTTGATAATGCCAAATCGACTCACGTGCGCCACTGGGTGGTCAGTTGGACAGTATTGGTGCCGCATCGCAAGCGATATATCTGCAATAGGAGAGTCCCTTTTCGGTCCCGATACATCCACATTGAAATCCCCGACGACTGCAGTAGTAGTGTTTTTCTGGCATTGTTTAATATGGATGATGCACACCAACTAGCTCACGCCCAAGCCCTTCTAAGTCATCGCAACCAACCCACGCAGAGTGAGTAGCCATGAACCTTACGGGACTATGAGTGATTGCATCTTTTGCTTGATTACAAGGGTATCATCCGTTGCTCACGGGGGTATGAGCCATTGATGATGACAGTTTTCGACGTGCTGTTCTGTATGTTGTGTCGATTATTAGAAAGGATTTAAGCAATGTTCGCTTCACTTTGCTGAACGCTTGTAGCCTCTGCGTTACGATACTATGAGTCAATGCATTTTTGCTTGCTTACAGGGATATGAGTGCTTACGGGGGCATGAGCCATCGATGATGACAATCTTTGTTGACGGAGAACAGAAAAGGACGAAACCCTAGTCTTATACAGCTTCCCTGTAACCTTGCCAAGTTTCGTTCCCTGTATATCGCCTAGGAGGCCGCAACGGCAAAAAAAAAGAAGCGTTAGGTTTTGTGCGCGCATTTTCGCCTCTTTCCGCACGGCCGGCGCGATGCCGTTATGTCTGCGGGGGCTCACTAGTACGGTCTATGTAATTACTTCATAACGCGTATTGAAATTTACAAATTGTAGCCGGTGGCTTAGCAAGGGCATTCACTTGAAATTAATTTTTAGGATGATACCAGTTTGCAGATAATAGATCCAAAAATGTGGGACGGAATACATGGGCATTCCTGTTACTCTTGTCTTGAATGCATGAAAGAAAGTTTTGTTAAAAAAAAAGTAAGAGGAACAATAGTGCATTTTTGCAGCCCGTTTGAGGAGGTATATCTCAGAACTGGTGACAAGGAAATTCATTCCAATTGCAAACGCCTCGCAACTCACCGGCTACAATTCCTAAATTGAAATAGGTGTCGTAAACTAATGAAATAACAATATAATTAGTCTTGTTTTGTCAATTACTAGAATATTTGTTTTGATGTTGCGTGCAAGCAGCGTGTGCCTCTGAATCGTTCAGGTGAAGGACTGGAATTATTTTATATATGCAACAGCCGATCTTAAAAAAACTTCGTGAAACATAAAATTTACCACCCCACACATCACTGCCGTGGGCTTATGTGAATAGTACCGTGGTCAGTCGCTACCTAACAAACAAAGCAAGTGCCTTTTTTGAGTGTTCTTGTTTACTGTCATGCCAGTCTGCTTGTATATTCATTTGTGTCTACTTATTGAATTTTTTTGTTTATTTCTATTGTAAAATGTGCTTTACTTTACGTCTACAAACACTTTACATCTGTCACCATCTAACTTTGTTATGGTGGCAAGCCGAAGGCAGTTTGTGATTTGCAATACTTTCTTTAAGACCGACTGTGGTTGCTTGGTGGCTTTGGTTCTGCACTGCTAAACACGAAATGGTAGAATGAAATCCCGGCCACTGCCGCCGCATTTCGAAGGGGGTGATATGCAAGACCCGTGTACTTAATTTATGTGCACACCAAAGAACCCCAGGTGGTCAAAATTGACCCGGAGTCCTCCAGTGCGGCGTGCCTGATAATAAGATCGCGTTCTCGCACGAAAAGCCTCACAATTTATTTTGAACATTTTCAAAGGAGTTTACCATGTTCTGAAGCTACAAATGGTTGTCCATGCACAAGAAAAGTTTCGTTCCAACTCACCCAAGCGTGCGGCTTTTGTCTTTACTGCACAGTGTTCCGGCTGAGTTCGCCCATCTGTTCTCGGGACAATTAGGACTTGTAAAAGGCTTCATACAGGACGTTCGTCTTCGAGCTTCAGTGCAAACAGTCTCAGCGAAACTGTGTTTTCTAGCTTTGGTTCTCCGTGATCAAGTTGTCGCCGAACTGCGCCGGTTGTAATCAGCTGATATCACCGAACGAGCGTCAGCATCCCAGTGTATTTTTCCGCTCGTCGTGGATCGGAAGAAAGAAACTTCCTTTCGAATTTGCGTCCATCTCAGAGGACCCATCAAGGCTTTCGTAATCAACGCCTTTCCACTACCGAGAGCTGACGAAATGTTGCACCGACTCGCTGATGCACTGTCTTCAGGAAGTTAGGCCTACAAGCCACTTATCATCAGGTTTTATCGCTTGAGAAGAATCGTGAGCTTACTACGTTCATCACTCACGGCGGCCTCTTTCACTTCAAGCGAGTGTGTTTCGGTTTCGCAGCTGAGCCACCTGCTTTCCGGCAGATCATTTCATCTGTTTTAATAGACTGCCCAGGTACCTTGTGCTATCTAGATAATGTTTTGATTTGGGGCTACACACAAGCTGAGCATGATAAAACTCTGCAGGCTGCGCTTTCCAGAATGTCAGCTGCTGGCATGGAGCTAAATGCAAGGACTGTATACAATGTCCCAGAGCTCAATTTTCCTGGACATAGGGTCAGTGCAAACGGCATTTTGCAGCTGGAAAACAGTCAAGTCAACTGTTGAGGCACCACAGCCAAATGACAAGAAGACTCTGCGTTCATTCTGGGTCTCACGGCATATGCAAAATTAATCCCGCAGTACGCTGAATTAGTAGAACCTCTTAGAAAACTTCTAAAGCAAGGATAAACTTTTGTTTGGGATCAGAATATTGTATACAGCTTTCAGACTAATAAGGAAGTGGTTGCATGCCACTTCTGCTCTTACGCCAAAAATGTTAAGACGTACGTCGACCGTCGTGGCGCAACAAAATGCCCTTAGTTTCGTCCAGGAGATCTTGTCCGAGTACGCAACTGCAGAAAGTCTGCTCCTAAATACTCAGGTTCATTTCAGATTCACCGTAGGGTAGGTCGCAGTACTTTCAAGCCTGAATATGGCAAACGTTGAAATGCGTCCAAACTTATGAAATGCCCCGCACGACAGGCTTTCTTGAAAACTTAACTGAAAGAAGTAATTCCAGTGACTACCCATCCCTTGATGATGGTCTCCCACCTTTTCTTCCAGCTCCTACTGGTATAGGGGATACCTTACAATTCTTGTAGCGTAAACGTGCAGTACGCCCAACGTCAAGTTCGCTACGGTAATTACCGTCATACGAATTCGTCTTTTTATTCCTTAAAGTATTTTGCATGTTACTTCGGTCCTATAGTATCATCACCGGGGCGATCCCCCACATGGTTGCAGTGTAGAGAGAGAGAGAGAGAGACAGACTCTTTATTAGAAAAACTGAATTTTGCCGGCGCGTATACAACCGCTGCCATGCTACTCTGTATAGGGATGGGGAATGGGATTAAAAGATTCCAAAGGAGAGTTGCAGAAAAAGAGAATAAAATTGAATATGAAATGTTCAAGTGGACCGGACAGTGATATTTACAGGTGTCATGGCGGGTATAATTAGGCTTTTCTGTATGAAATGTTCAATCTTTAATGCTTTCCTATTAGACCAATTTCTGATAGGTATTTGAACAATACATCCAAAACCCGCTGCTGTTTTGAAGGGCCGGGGCATTGGACCTAAGATGCTGGGCAATGATAATGGATCGCGACAAATCATGCCCATTTAATTGTTGCTCAAAAAATTGTCTCTTCGCGGTACGCGGGGCATTCTAGTAATGTGTGCTCCATTGTCTCGAAGTTGCTACAGTTTTCACAGCAGGGATTAGTGGTAAGCTCTATGCGTTACAAATATAACTGTTCCTGTATACCACGATCAGTCTTCGACTGAACGTGGTATACAGGAACTGTCTCCAATGATGTCTCCAAATGTTGAGGAAGTGGTCGTGGCATTTTCAATCCCATTTCTTGGTCAATGTAACGCAGTAAGTTATCTCGGTGAAGCGGCAGATGCCGGATGCGGTCTTTATCTTGATAGGCACATTTTTTGACATGTTTGAAGCGCCGGCTTTTGTAAAAAAATGTTCTTTGAAATTGCGGTATTGGAGTTCATTTCGGGCAGCGTCATCCACTTTTTTATTTCCGGAATGCCGGCACGGCCAGGTATCCACTGGAACTTGTTGCAATGCCTAGCAATCTTAGCCTTGTGCTGAAGATAAGCAATGTCAAATGCTGCAGGTTGATTGAGGAAATTATGACAGGTCAAAAAAGAACCGACTGTTTCGTTTGAGGTTAACAAGACAGCTAAACTTTATTTCGATAGCGATGCCCGCTGCCGAGTGAGTTCGGAGGAGTACAGGGTTGCCCGTTGTCGAAAAGAATGAGGCAAAAGTTGGCAGTTTCTTCAGGGAGCGCTTAATGCCTGATTGACCTCCACCGCCGGTCGACCCGGCATTGCACTATCGTCGGGATCGGCCCACGTGCTTAACGCCTGCTTCACGTCCACCGCGGATCGGCCCGGCATTGCACTATTTTCGGAATCGGCCCCCGTATGGGGAGTGCTTAACGCCTGTTTCACCTCCACTGCGGGTTTGCCCAGCATTGCACTATCTTCGGTATCGGCCCCGTATGGGGAGCGCTTAACGTTTGCTTCACCTCCACCGCCAGTTGGCCCGGCATTGCACTATCTTCGGGATCGGCTGACGTATGGGGAGTGCTTAACGCCTGCTTCACCTCCACCGCGGGTCGGCACGGGATTGCACTATCTTCGGTATCAGCCCCCGTATGGGGAGCGCTTAATACCTGCTTCACCTCCACCGCCGGCCATCCCGGCATTTTACTATCATCTGTATCGGCCCACGTATGGGGAGTTCTTTTCTTACCATACTAACGACGCGAAAATTTCCTTGGACGCTACAGGTATACAGCTTCGCTGTAAAAAAAGTATGTTCTAGAAAACGTCCGTAAGAATAGTTCGCACCATTTGGGGCTTATGTTGTGTCGAAACAAGAATAATCTACCTTGCGTACCTTCTTTTCCTTTACCGGCCCATTTCATGGCTCTACACTGCACCGCCGCCTGCGCCGTGCACATAACACAGCAGGATGACATCCGTAGCCTATACTGCGGCCATATGAGCGGCTCAAAAAATTACTTGAAAAGAGAAGCTCATACGACTTCTCATTCCTTGTAAAGGCCACCGCACACATGAGTAATAATGTATATAATTTGCACATAACGACCTATCAGCACCACGAAAATAATAAATGGGTGCCTTAACGGCATTCTGCTAACGCGTGCATCCATTTTCGAAAATTGTGTTAACGTAAGGGTGCAGAATGCATATTTCGATAACCAATCCATCCACGAGGTATCAGAGAAAGCCTGCGGAATACAAAAATGTGCCGGTGACACTTTTTGACGGTACATTTCGCACGCTTCTTTCGGGCTTGGAAAAAAGAAAAACATTTATGAAGCACATATGAGCAACAGAAAGCTGGTTCGTGAATTCTTCAATATGGTCTACAATTATATTCAATGACATTTCTGTGCTGAATATAACATTTAATGAAGTTAGTTAAATAATAATAATTAATACATTTAGGCGAAATTCAATAAAGCAATCTGACTAGCTTCAAGGCGACGGCAGAGAATAATAATTATGTTCTCTCCGTGCTAGGTGGCGCTTGTATATATTTAAATATTTTGCTCTACATACATGGGACACAAGGTATTAGGATTGCTCCACTCACATTTGCTGCAAAACATCACCGAATAGAGAAAAACAAGGCCGCGTTTCGACGTCGTTAACAAAAAAAAAAAAGAAAGAAAAAGCAGAATATACAAATATGGCAATTACACTTATAAGAAAGAGGAGTAGCCTGCGCTAAAAAAAAAATGTGTTAGGTGGATGGCTTTACACATACACCTATATGGTCATGGCCCGAACACTTTGCTCGCCATGTGTTTAAAGAATTTTCAAACGGTCACGCAGCTGAACTCACTGCTCGTCATATTGAGGACAGCGTATGGTAATGTACCTAAAGACAATAATATTGAAGTCAAATTAACGCAGGAAATATAGCAGGATTACCCGCAGTCTCCATATTTGCTTTGGTTCACCACGTTCAGCGCTCAGAAGCAGGGCGATTGGAAAAACGTAAGAGCTGCCCATGGCAAGTCCATCGAACTCAAGAATTTTGCCGTCACGGGGTGCATGAGACGAATCACGAGCTCTTACGCCTAAATCAAAACAAACTGCCCACATCTGTCGGGGTGCCCAATAGTCTGCTTTGGGAGAGACGCAGAATTTAGAAGAGGGAGAAAGGCAAATGGAGGGATGAATGCGGTGGAGGAGGTAAGGGGAGGTAAAGGTGCCAGTGTGCAGCTGTCGCCTCAGAACCTCACACCTGCGCGGGGATTTGCCTATGAGTGGCGGACAGTTTAAACGGACTATTCTGTAGTGTGTGCAGATGCCGTGATAGGTAACAAGCCGATCCCGAGCTGTAAACGTCGCCTCTTCCTTGGCGACGTCCGACACATCAGATGCCTGAGTCCGGACTATAAATCCTTGGGCACTGGCATGAGCCGCCTCGTTTCTGGCAAGGCCCGCATGCGCAGGCGTCCAGATTAATGCCACAGTTTGATGGAAAGAATGGGCCAAGAGGAGGGGAACGGCTTGCTTAGAGACCCTGCCCGCTCCGAAGTCATGTATGGCTGCTTTAGAGTCGCTAACGATAACTGATGACCTTGGGATTGTGAGGGCCAGGGCTATGGCCGCCTCCTCCGCCTCCTCTGAGGAAGAGCTACGAATGGAGGGACCCACAGCGACCTGTAAATCCGCACGAATGGCGGCTCCTCGACAGCAGAATTATTTGAAACAATCCACACTTCCAATCCAAAGACTCCACACGGGAGAGTCTTGGTATTTCCTTATATTCGAACGAAAGCGAATATCTGACAATCTGGAAACGCGAGTTCACAAGTTGAATACGAATTGAAGTTGGCAACGTTTTAAACTCTCGTACACCCTTATATTTGCAACCCCTTTTTACTGAAAGGACGGACACTGTTTCCATGCGTGAAGTACACTGGCCGAATGATTGAATTAATTTCCCAGTTGCCTCTATATACTGCTGGTATCATGGCGATCGAGGTCGTACGTCTCAACACGAAACATCTGCTCACGCGCAGACGCGAAACTTCAGCGGCTTATTCTTCGAGAACAGAATATGAAAACACCAATCCTCGCGAAAGATAAAGGAGCCAAAAAAAATGCTTCATTCTCGGTGAGGCGCGTACATTCGGTAGCGAATAAGCTCATACAAATGAGCCCCAGCCTCGGCGACCAACTATTGGCCGCACAGCAGGCCCGCGATGTAACACCTCGGCGTCCCCACGTGGGAGACCTTAGACCCCGTCGGCGAAAGCTCTCCAGGACTACAAATAATGTTGTTACCAAACAATGTAACATTCGTGGCCCTATGTTACGCGCACATGTAAAACAGCACTTGGGGGTTTGAACGGCAGCCACCACGGAGACGGGGGAGAGTGAGAGATGAGAGGGAGTTTGCGGGCGACTGATAGCCGGCGCTGCGTTGCGTCTGGCGTTTTCATTCCTCCTTGGAAGGTGATGCGTGCCGCCTGTTCTGCGCTCACTCGTCGACTGTTTTTAAACGTCGCGCTTTACAGCGATGAACGAAGTCGTTCCCAAGGTGACGCGTTGGGACAAGTTGTTTTCCGTCACCCGTTTGGTTTTTTCCGGCTTTGGACTGGCGACAGGTACGTAGATTTGTAAAATATAATGCGGCCGTTTTTCCCTGGCGCGACATAAAGAAGGAGAGAGCTCCTTGTTTGTGATTTCGGTTACAATATCCGTAATAATGCAATAATATCACCAAGTTTGACTTTTTGTGGACGTAACTTCATTGCATGCGCATAGGCCAACTACCGGCGGGGGCGGGGCAAATGAAATACTTTGCCCCGCCCCAACTTTTGAAAGGGACCGCTTTCGGCTGCGTGCTGGAAAGTACAACAAACATACAGCTGAAGCTAAATTTTCTTTGTTAATAGAGAGGCAGAGAGAGAGATGCCATAACGGAAATGCAGAGTCACCACATAAGTGATGCTTTTCTTTACTCCGCATCCTCTGCTTGGAGAGCGAGAATTGTCTTTTGTGCCTTCTCGGGATGCCCTGTATCGGACGACACGTGGGATTGACCGTACATGTTCTCATTGCGGAGAGCGCGTGGCACTGGGCAGTTCCCGCCGTAACAAATGTCAGCTTGGGCAACTTGCGTCACGCCCAGTTTTTCGGAACCCCTATATCTGTATTTGAATCAGCTTGCTACATTTAACCTGCGGGAGAGGGGGTGGTTCGAAGAAAGTGCTATAATTAGCCGCGCCCAGTGATAGTGAGCCTTACGGTATGAAATCATAGAATTATCAAATGCCATAGCTATTTATCTCTGCCCAGAGATAGCTTACAAAGCGTTGTAGTGTCAGTATGTTATCACCATGAAAAGTCTAATCAATCTCTTACAGGTTTAACTGTCGAATTTAATTGTGTGTTCAAGACTTATCGTAGATAGGCTCGTCAAAATGACGCTAATGTAACGTGCAATGCCGCTTCAGTATCAATTTTTTCTGAAGGCCAGTGCTGATTTGACGATTTATTTTGACTTTGACGATTTCGTTTTCAGGCTGTTTTTTAAAAAAAATACATACACTATTGCATGTTTTCCGGTAGGAGGAAGAAAAAGCAAATATTTAGAACTTTGAAAAAAAAGACCACTTTTTTGTGACGTGTACTGAAAATTTGCGCTGTGTAGGCTACTGACGTGCTCTCAAAACAGTTACTGATTTTTCAGTAACTGTTTTATGCGTTATATGCGTTGATTTTATGCGTTATACTTCTCATATAGTTTTCTCTCCGGTATTTTGGGTAAGTTATCCGGAACACTGTGTATTCGAAGTAAGAAGCAATCTTCTGATAGACCAACGAGATGTGTTTGTTCTGTGTAGATTCATTACTACCTTTGTAGAAAGTTACTCACTGAAGCGTTTCAGGGTGTCGTACTGCCGCTAATAGAAATGCTTCGCAGATTCCTAAAGCAACAGCACGAAAGGTGGTTGAATTCCCGTCAAAAGAGAAAATTTCAAGCGCAATGCATTGCGAAACTTCCACTTTCCTGCTTGAAATGCAAGTGTTACTGATAATTACTAATCCTGCATTTTGTCAAGTATTTTACGAGATTTGTAGTTTGTTTCACTGTTGTCCTCGGTGAACTAAACGAGGCATCTAGTTTATATCTCAGGAAAATGAGGGGCATGGTATAGCCAATGCGTGGGCAATGTTCCAAATGGGTGGGTTAAATGCGCATTTTCTAAAAGAATATGTATGCAAGTAGTCCATAGCGTTATTAGACTGTTTTACGAAAGCTGTAAAACATAGACGGCCGTGATGCATAATTACAACTACATCTTAGGGGACATTTTGCGAACATGTTTTTCACGAGGTACTTGAAGATTACTGTTTTATTAATGATGATGTTCATTGCCTAGCACTGCAAATTGAAAAAAAATACAATTACTGCAGCCATATATAGACCACCTATAGGAAGAAAAAGTCACTTTATAAGTTTCTTGGAGAATCTGCTGTCGAGTTTTTCACCGAGCTCTACGCTTTTAATTATGGCTGACATCAACACAGATATGATGTCCTGTGATGCGTGTGCTAGAGAAATGATGATTTTATTGTCTGCTTATGATTGCACAAATTACATCAGCTCGCCCACTAGAATAACTACAACTACCGCTACACAGCTCGACATTTGCGCCTCAAATAAAAACGAAAATGATTTAAAGAGCGGGTTTTTACTTGCGATATAAGCGACCGTTTACTAATATTTTGCGTCACCTGTTCGGATACCGGCCCCCTCTACAAACAAGTACGTTTTAAACGATGTATGGATGACACAGCAAGAAAAAGATTCTTTGAAATTGCACAAAGAATTGATTGGAAAAATGTTTATAACGTAAAAAGTGCTGATAAATCTTACGAGTTACTTTCACAAGTGTTAAAGGAAAAATATGACGAAGCTTTCCCATTACAGCAGATAGATCACCGTAAGACTAAAAAATACCGAAAGCCTTGAGGAATTCCGCACTTCGTAAGCGAATCAAAGAAAAAAACTCGTTTTGTATGATACTTTAGTTGAGACACGAAATCCATGGTTATTTGTCAAATATAAGAACTGCAGAAATACTCTCAATTTCGATCTGAAGAGAGCAAAAAGGGAATATTTCCAAAACACTTTTGAAAGAATACTAGACAATCGTAAAAAGGTCTGGGAGGTTGTCAACACCCTGACCGACAACAGAAAACAAAAATGTAGTGTACTCACCATCGCTACTTCAGATGGCTCCATTCTAAGTGGTTAGGATTTCACGGACGGCATGAACGACTTCTTCGTCAGCTCGTGCGCATATCCAGTTGGAAATGAAGATATGTGTATTAATTCTCCAGTGCGTATTCTTCCGATAAAAATCTTCTCTTTTCTTAAAACCGACTGGCCCCCGCGGAAATCGCACAAGCTGTTGAGAAATTAAAGAACAATGTGGCAGCTGGTATCGATGGCATGGGTCCCGTATAAATTAAATGTATATCACCATCAATATGTAATGTTCTTGTACACTACATTAACCTTACCATCAGTACGGATATCTTGCCACAAGCTTTAAAGATAGCAAGAGTGACGCCCATCTATAAGAACGGTAGAAGGGATATGCTTACAAAATATCCACCAGTGTCAGTCCTACCCACGATATCCTAGGTTTTTGAAAGCATCATAAACCGTAGACTAATATCATTCATAATTAAGCACAGCATACTAAGGGTGAGTATGACTTTCAGAAGAATAAATCAACAGAGCAAGCTTTGATGTTCATTAAAGACAAAATAATAACAACTATTTAAAAGAGAAAATATATGCTTGGTCTGTTCCTAAACTTTAAAAAAATCTTTTGACTGCATTTATCATGAAATATTGCTTAATAAATTGTTAAGGTATGATACAATGGGGATGACATTAAATCTAGTAGCGATTTACTTAAAATATCGTTTTCAAGTAGCCAAGGTTAATAATATACTTTCTTCCAAAGAAATGTTAGCGCAAGGTGTACCACTGGGATCAATTGTAGGGCCACTTTTCTTTTTGATTTATGTAATTTATCTAATAAATATTCCTGATTCCCCTGAAATAATCATGTATGCAGACGACACAAACGTGTTCTTCGCATCAAAAGGGCTACAAACACTCAAAACAAGTGTAAACCATTATCTGTCAGTTCTTGCATGCTGGGTAAGGGTCAATCGAATGCAGTTAAATACAAAAAAAGACGACATACATCATATTTCATACAGTTCATAAAATGATAAACAAAGAGTTGAAAACTACATTTGGCGGAGAGTCCATTAATATAGACAAAACAGAAAAATTTATTCCTGTAATATTTGAAGAATACCTATCCTGGAATGCTCATATCAATAGTCTAGCAGTAAAGCTCGCAAAGTGTTTGGTGTGTTTATACAAAGCGACCGCTTTCGGTTCTGTGTGGCTACTGAAATTTATATATTACTCACTGTTTTGCTCCAAACTATGTTATGGGAATTTAGTATGGGGTACAACAACACGTGGTAATTACGATCAATAACTGGTATTACAAAAACGAGCACTACGCTGCTACGAACGTTATAAAGGGAACACACGGGATCTCAGAACCCCACCTGTATTTTCAAAACATGATTTGTTATAAGCTGACCAAATATTTCATTACAAGCTACTACAATTTGCGCATCATGAAAAATTATACATAAATGGCAACATTGACATATCATCTTACTACTTTAGAGAACAAAAGCGACGCATGCCAATAACACGTACTAACTATGGAAAACAATCCATGATATATCAAATAACATCGCTTCTTAATAAACTGGAAAGAGATTTGGACTTCGAAGTTAGTCAAAACCTTTTAAGCAATACCCAAAGAAAGTATCATTTACCAGTGCATCCAGTTTTACTTTATCCAAATACACAAAAAATTTCCTTGTATTTTAGGCGTTTCTCTTTATATGGTCTGCAACACATATTGTTAAGTTGATTATAATACTGTGCCCACGAAGCTCTCGTAGTTATATCGTTTAGTAGCGTACACATTTTTAGGAGTGAATTGGGAATATACATTTTTTTGTCGTATAAATGAAAATTTACACATGCTGCGAACTTTTTTACTATGTATGTATTATGTTTTGTTTAACCGGTATATAGGCCTCTGTAAGGTATGGCGATACATTTAGCTTCTGTACATTTCTTGAAGAAACAAATTCTAGCAAAATAAAGAATCTGAATCTGAATTTTAACATAAGAGGAACAATACGCCAACTTTTTTTGCGATGTTAAATTACTGTTGATCAACTACAAGGTAAAAAAAATTGTAAGCAAATGTTCAAAATTATCTCGTTGCTGTTATTAGGGAGGTTTCACAATGTCTCAGGGGAACTCCTGGTTTCAGATATTCATATTTTGAAGGAATAGCCAGCATTTTAAGTGTAATGTGTCGAGTTGTTTTAACGTTCCTGCTCATTTAGAGCTGATAGGAATAACTATTGAACCTTCCTCTTTTTTTCTTTTACTTTTCCTGCATGATGAATTAGTTGCGTCTGACGTCCTCACTAAACAAAAGGAGGCCACTTCGTTATGTTTGGTGACTAAGAACAAGTTAAAGGGTGATGGGCAAGTGAAGCTCAAAATAGATAATGAATTGGAGCTTTCGCAAAAAAAAATGACGTATGCCAGCACTCTAGGGTGTTATGAGCGTGTCTAACGAGCCGGGAAGCGTTGAGCCCACTGCCGCCACAGAACTATAAAAACTACGAAGATAAAATTTGGGAAAAGTTGTGGTATGCTATGGAAAGTCTGGGCGAAGATAAATGCGGTTGGATCAAATACAACCTGTGAAAAATATTCTTATTGCAGTGTTAGAGTGTGTGATATGACCACTATCAGCCATGCGGCCTAATGTCCCGACAATGCTATTTGGTGCAACAGGTTTATATATTGTGCAAAAGGGCTGGGGAGGGCATGGTAACTGCAATATGTGACAAAATTACTACGTTCGTGGACCTTTTAGAATCGTTGCATTTAATTACTGTGCCATTGTTTTTCTTTCCCCATTTTCGGGAGTCATAATACTTTTCGTCTTGGTTTGAGCGACGTCGTCGTTGAAGTGAACAAGAAATTTTGCTTATATTTGGCGGAATTAAAGGGCGTGTTATGAACAACACCCAGGTAAACGTCAAACACAAGGGTCTAATTATGACATTTGCTTTAAAGTACATTTGCATCCGCTGTCATTTGCTTGCAAGCGATGTCGCAATTTAAGAACCTGGCTGGTGAAACAATATATATATATATATATATATATATATATATATATATATATATATATATATATATATATATATATATATATATATATATATATATATATGTATACAACACGATGGGTTTCGCGTCAGCCCAGAAGGTATATCATTCAGAAAAGAAAAAAAAAAGACGAAAGTTGTGGCATACGGTTGTGAATGCATGTTCGCGCCGCTGGGCTGACTCTAATTGCTGTCGCTCTTGGACGACCCCGCTAACTTTTGCTGCGGGTTAACAAAGCTGGACGGCGTCGGCCGTGCACGCAGGAGTCTCAAAGCAAAGAACTTTACTCGCTGGGATCCGCTTCGAGACTGGTTTATTTACAAAAGACACTTTGAAGAAAAGAGAAAGGAAAGAGAGAAGAAACACAAAGTTCACGTTCACTGTTGGCCGCACCGACGCCTTCGTCCCTGTCGGAGGCGCCGGCGCCTCACACTCAGCAGGCAGTTCACCGAAAAGCCGGTGGAACGGATCAGGTGGCGGGTAGACGCGCCGGCCGGGACGCTAGCACAGCGGGGCGCCCCTCGTCTGTCCGCCGGCTGCCGCTCTCTCGCGTCGCCGGGCCCCCAACCACGGGTGCAACAATGTATGACGGTCGTTTGCGACTTTCAACAATGGTTTCACTGACGTTTCGTCCGGCCGAGACGTCCGTAAAAACATATGCCATAGCGTTCGTCCTTCTTTTTTCTTCATGATATATATATATATATATATATATATATATATATATATATATATATATATATATATAGCTTGAGGAGAACACGCTGGCCCCAGTAGTAAAATGTAGAACAAAGAGTATGAAGTACGTTGCATAAGCACATTATATTGCACTGACAAACACACACACACACATACACATATATATATATATATATATATATATATATATATATATATATATATATATATATATATATATATATATATATATATATATATATATTTATGTGTGTGTGTGTACTTGCGCGTGTGTGTTTTGTGAGAGGTCAGATTGTTTTCGGTTTGCCCCCTCCCCCAACTCGAGAAATAGTTGGTGCGCCACTCTGAAAGCAAGACTTCCAATTTCTTCAAATCGAGCGCCTCGCAGTCAGTCCGAAACTTTTCTCGGGTTCGCCGCCATGTATTTTCGCCGGTTCTTCTGTGGACGCCGATCAAGCAATAAAATTGGAGATGAGACAATCTCATCTGTCAAGTTCCAAGCGATGCCCGATTTGATCATCTGTAGTCTTTGGCTATTCTTCCCTCTCAGGCATTTTTTTTCTTTCTAACTTTAAACAGGAAAATGGGGACATGTAGGGCACTGCATGGCTGGTTATCGAGAAATCTCAAATGGACTGCTGGGGCAAGAATAGGACGAAAAGCACCCCATGAAGGAAACAACTTTAAAAATTATTGGGCACATTCACACAATTCTAAATAGTGGCACTTGTTTTGTGCTGATGGCTTATTGTTTTGTGCATGTCGATTTATAGTAGGCTGTAATCAAATAGACATGCATACCCAACTGGCCCACCCGCTCGTCCGGAAGCAAGCCCGACTGGTGTGACCTCGGAACGCCGCGTGTGCTGCTTAATTTCGTACCATTGGTTCGCATCTTCAGGTCCATTCGATGTCAGATTCCGGAAGTTGAAGGCTGTTGCTACATTTTCGGAGGATCTTGAGTGCCTTTGCGGATATTCGACCGGTTTGAAAGCTTGTACAGGCTGTGTGTATGACTCGGAGAGTATGATGGCTGTGTTATTGTTGTTGTTGCATCAAAACATGACTCGCACTCACATGGGGGGATCGGCCGCACTAGGTTGATTGAAAAGTGCATCGAATAAAATACCAAAAGGGGTAAAGGCATACATTCAAAACAAAGTATTAGAAAACTAAATGCTAATAAAAATTTGTTGAGTGTCCATACATAAATTTAGACTGAGATGAAAATAAAGCTTCCCAAAGTGGGTACACTAGCAGCGATACCTTCCTGACTTTTCATTGAACTTGTGCATAGCAGTAATAATTCAGCCATGTCTTGTGCCTAATTGACAGGCGTCAAATGACAAGATGTTTGATTTAGTAAGCGCTAAACCCATTTTACCAGTTACAAATAAAAGGAACATTCTGCGGGAGGAGGAGAAGCGGTGGAAAGATAGAACGAAATTGCCCATAGTATCTGGTTCATCGCAAAACGAGCAGCGGTTAGTTAAGGATAAACCTGATCTGAGAAGGAAAAAAAATTAGGCGGGGAATTCAACAACAGAAGTTTTTTTTAAATTCAGCTTGAAATACCGCTAAAGGCGTATGCCTATGATTGACCAGAAATTTAGATGTGGAAAACCATCATCGGAAGGTAGGGATGAATCATTACAATTCGAAAATTCACCGCTTTATATCTAGCTCCTAATATAAATGCCAAATCAAGAAGAACATTTAAGACTGGGCCATTTAGTGGCAATGATGCGAGCGAATGCGCGGATTCATTTAAAAAGATTACGCTATGACCTGGGACCCACACAAAATGGACTTCCGATATATTGTTCGAGACAAGCGTCAAAAATATGAATATATAAAAATAAAAAAATATATAAAGATATATATATATATATATATATATATATATATATATATATATATAAGATATATCTCTAGCTATAGCTATAGCTAAATAAAGCTAAATGTGTGCATCGGTAACAACTATTGCTTTAAAATTCTGTGGACCATATTTTCTCGTGGCTAGAATATCTGCCCGAAGTCCTACAAGAAATATTCAGGTATAATGAGCGACACGGGGAGCAAACGACCAGTTAAGCTGATTTGAAAAGGTGCCAACTCCGGCCTTCTCGAAATATTGTGTTGCATCTGTAGAAGTAACCCAAGCGAGACGGAAATTTGCTAGAATGACCTTGAAGGAGACCCTCAAGTATGTGCGGTGGAAGTTTTGCGTGTATTGGAAAAATGTCAACTGGAATCAGCGTCACCTTTAACGAATTATTTTTTGAAAAAAAAATCAGGCATGGTAGCCAAACATGGAGTTTTGATAACAGCGTCTGCACAAAAACAATGTGCGGTTCTTGACAACGCCGCCAATGTGTTCTGAAAGAAGGAATCGGGAGAATCGATGAAGAAGGATTGCCGTGTTCATGCTTCGTTTTGGTTTGGATAAGTTTGGTTTCGCTCGGTGCCCACTGCATACAGACATGGCTCAATCCACTACGGGGGATCGGCCATGAATCGGGCTGCAGTAGGCACGAAGAGAAGAATACTGAAAGAGAATTTCGTAATTTTACAATGATATTGAATGAATACTCATCCTTAATATCAATTTTCAGGCTATATTATTTTAGAATGTTTGTGTTCATATTGAGTAAAGTAAAACAATAAAATTAACATGGCCGTATGTTTCTCTTCCAAATTAAATATGGCATGACATACGTTCCTATTGAAGTGTACTAGTGCTGACACAGGCAGTAATTTCTAGAGCCATGAGCCCTGTTTCGCGATTCTTGGTATGAACTGTGGCTCCAGCACGCTCTTCTTTCTTAATTTTCGGTGACGCCTGAATGAATGAACGAATGAATGAATGAATGAATGAATGAATGAATGAATGAATGAATGAATGAATGAATGAATGAATGAATGAATGAATGTGTGGTGTTTAGTGGAGCAAGGGCCAGGCACAGCCAAAGAGCGCCATGCTAGTGTTTATGAGTTTGCAGTGGACTGATGAGTTCTGTGAAACTGATGTGACGTGGCCTAAAAGGGGCCTAAAATAGTTGCTGTATATTGCGTAAAATCTACTCGTAATAAGGGTATGGCAATGAATATCGGTGACGCCTGGACTACGGGCTTGGCGGCTGGGGTAGCGCGCGGCGTCGGTGCATCGAGTGCTGGGCTCCTTTGAGAACTCCTTGCTGAGAGTCCTTGCTCGTGCCTGGCGTAGTTCTTTGTGGTGCGTTGGGGACAGATTCCACGGGATAGGCGCTATGGATATATGGTACTCGGGTTGTGGTAGGATGCGTGCTTTCAGGTTGGTATCCGCGAAGCAGCTCGGACTATAGGGAGGATTGCGGAGTACCGCGCAGCCTGTTGGAGTGAGTTTGAGCCGTTATAGCTGGCAGGCCTTCTGGTATTCGGCGATATGTTCCCATTTGTTATGCAATGCAAGTTGCAGCAACTTCTCTGCGGATGGCATGAAGGGAGCCCCAGTGTGGTTTTCACGGCTTTTCAGACCAGTGTGTGCTTTGTAATTTCGGTGAGTGGGTAGCGCACGCGATACGGCTTGTGACGAGCGCCTGTACTCTTTGTAAAGTATCGTCTTCTTTTTGTCCACTTCCTTAGGTAGGCACTCGCTTGAGTAGGTGGGTAATCTGCGTTAGCGTGCATGGGAGTTTCAGAAGCATGGCCGCGTCTCAGCCATCTTTTTGGTTAGTGAGGCAAGGACACAAAGAAATTTGAGCACTGACACAAAAAGCCGCTGAGCATGAGGTGGGGGTCAGTGTCGATATAAATTAGTAGCTGTCCCCAAGTTCTTGGCTTCAGAGCCAGTAGCTGTGCCGTTTGTGGTAGCCATTGCAGAACACAGGATCGAAGGTACCATTCAATCATGTGGTCGACCTCTTGTAGGGCGTCTTGTTGTCATCTTGTGGTCGCTCGCATCCAGAGGGTCACGTCGGCTGCATACATCGCGTGTTGAGGTCTTTGATTTGGGTTAGCTCTGCCGGGATCTTGAAGATAGTGATGACGAAAAGTAAGGCTTGGAGGATGGAACCCTGTGATGATCCTTCTTTGGTCGTTTGGAATTCATTGCTGCGCAGGTCACAGAACTTCACAGTAGCCGTGTGATCGGTCTTGAAGCCTTTGTTGCATCGATAGGTTGGGTGTCCACAGTTTCTATCTTTGAGATTTGAAGAATTGCTTCGTGTTTTACGATCTCAAAAGCTCCTTTAGCATCGATTGCGACCATGAAGAATATTCTGTATTGTTTTGTGTTCTCGAGGAGGTCTGTGATTCGAAGTAATATGTCCTTGATAGATGTGTGCTACGGAATACCGAACATGTTGTCTGACATTTATCCGCATTCCTCAAGATGCAGTGCGTAGCGGTCATGGGTCTCATGCTATAGAAGTTTTCCCGCGCAGGATGTCGAAGAAATGAGTCGTAAATTGTCAATTTTGAGTGGCTTGTTTGGTTTCGCGATCATGATAATTCGGAAGTGCTTCCATGTTGCTATAAGGCTGCCTGATTATCAGTATGACGAGTTCGGCGATGGCTACAACAGGCAAGTTCGAAGTAGTTTATTCGCAATTTTGTCTTTTCCTAGAGAAGTAGTGCGGGTTATGTTTGCGAGGGCTGCTCGTTTCTCCGCTTGCGCAAAAAGACGATCGAACGTAGGGTACGAACTCTGATAGTACGACCCTGAGTACAAAGATTCCATGTTCTTGTCTTCAATGAGTCTTGGCTTATCGTTAGGTCTCCGGATGCAAGTCTATGACTTTATTGGAGGTCGCGTTTTTTGCGGCGTCTTGGCCAGACTTGTTCCCAATAGGATGTAGGATGTTCGTTTTAAAGAGCGCCATAAAGAACAAGGACAAGGAAAAGCACGAGGCTAGCGCTGGTCCTGTGCTCTCCGTTGCCTATGTGTTTTTGGCGTGGTGAAGGAGGTTGAAAACGCTATAGCGGGAGCGCTAGGAATTATCATTCTGCCCCTTTCGACCCCACTGTGCCTGCGCAGCTGGCTCTACTCCGGCCGGCGCCCGCTCTCTCTTCTCGACTATAGGCTAAGCATGGATGCCGGCTGAACGCGCTGGGTATCCGGACCAGTTAATGTGCATAGTCGAGCTCGCAGGGGAAACTTTTCTGCATAACTTTACGTGCCGGTTCCATAGATGTCTTTCGTCAGAGAGCCAGTTGCCTTTTCCGCAAAGAAGTGGGCAAAATTCAAGTCCCTTCAAGTCCCCATTTCACGTCTCTCTAGTGGCTTTTTCAAGCAGCGGTTGAAGACTTGTACAACACGGTTTCTGCACAAGAACGATCACCCAATTAACTAAGCCACAAGTATTAGGAAATTACGTTTTCGAGTACTTGTGCAAATAACTTACGCCGTCGGCTGCGGAGGACCAAATATGAAATAGAAGCAAAAATGCGTTAACATGAATTTTCTTAATTCTGCGCAAGCCAGAACTTTTCAGCTAAATACAGTTACTAGAAAAAAATTCACTTTTACTTGCTTGAACCAGGCTCTATACACCCGTAGATGTTACTTGTGTATTTTGTAGATAAGTTTGCAGTGTGTTTGCATAAGTGGGTCATTCCCTGTATCACCAATCTCATCACAACTAGCATGCCAGGCGTATGGCCACGAAAACATATTCTGCATTCAGTAAACAATATCTCTCTCTTTCTCCTCTAGAATCCAAAATGAATCAGTTCATTGCAAGATGCTTTACACAAAAATGGCACCGTTCGCCACAACCGTTCCAGCTACAGAGAAAGCGCTATTTTTCGTTCTGTCATCCCGGAAGAGAGGACCTATGCATATATGGTCGTCAAAGGCTGCACGAAATATAATTAGATGAAATGTCAGCTTATCTTTAACTTGGTATTGAAATGCATGACGTCGTATACTCCGTAGAGCCCAATGCTTACAAAAAGCACCTTAGGTAACTGTTGCAATCACTATCCTTGTGCTTTCAATGCGCCAACTTAAACTATCAAGACCAATAACAAACAATCGAGTGAAAAATAATGACGACGCGAAAAGTGTTTGATGATCATGATGAGAAGGTCACAAATTATTCTCAGATAGAAAAATATAATAATTTCGGTTCGCTTCTCGCACTATTTATTTCGTGCACAATTCGGTACGAAAACTTAATGTATACACACTACAAGTTAACCGGTAATTACGAACTAGATTTCAATTCAATCTGTAGCGACACGAAACTAAAAATTGTGTCACGAATTTCAAGGAAAACAAATATCTTTTTATTTCTTGCCACCACAGGGACATATGGCGATGATCTTACTTTGCAAAATTTCAAAAACAATGCTCGGTTTTAATTTTAAGCATCCAGAATCACCCATAACCCTCCACAAAATCAATTATTGCAACTTTTCATAGAGTAATTTAGTTAGCTTATTTAATGTCGCCCTTTTGAGCTTTCGCTTTAATTTGCTTGATTGTTCTCTTCTGCAGATGTCTACGCGCTGTATATCTACGCTCGGAATGGACTGTGGGTGTACTACGGTATCATGGTGACCTTAGTGCTACTGCCCCAAATCACGGTACAAGGGTTAAGCCTAAGTTGGCAGATCGCTGATAAGTGCTCTTCGAGGCCAGTTTGGTGGGCGAACCTACTGCTTATCGGTACAGCTCACACGTAAGTATGATCATGATGTGTGGTGTTTCATGGCGCAAGGGCCAGGTTTGGGACACACACGTAAGTAAGTTCGATGTTATGATCAGTGTTGCCTAAATTGGAACAACACGTGAATATTACTCTGAGGGAAACCTTTCACTAGTTCGCAATAAAGTTTTGCTCGAAGGTAGCATATTGCGGTAACTTCAGGGTAACGCTCAATTTGCGCACAATTAGTCGGCTTCAACCGTAATAGCTTGGAAGTTCACTTCGCGTTGATTGTGGCTGCGCCAATAATATAAAGATTTGGGTTGAACCGGTGGTGATGGTAATTTTAATCGCATCCCTTTCGAGTGGGCCACGACAAACGATCACCCATATATAGCCGGCATGAGGTAATTAGGCCCTACACATATTGTGATTTTCCATTCTGCGTATCTCTACTTTATGGTGTTTCGCTTCGATAAACGTGTAATTCTATATTATAAAATTACCTATGCTTGCAACGATTCTGGCAACATCTCATCCATGCTTTTATCATCACGAATATTCTAAACCTTTCGTAATCTCGACTACTGACCCTTTTAACGCTTGCATAATTTTTGAGCCACTGCAGCGCTTCTGGAAGTGGATTTTTCTTACGGGTCTTGCAGGGTAAATATATTGTCATTCCATTACGATGTGCATTCGAATATAATCCCTCATGCTTAACAAAAAAGTAGAAAAGTAGACATTAACCCATTAAAAAATGTGTGAGGCAAGGCGATATGGTATCTCCAATGCTATCCACTGCATGCTTAACGAAATATTGAAGCCATTGCAGCAGCACAGCTTAGTAGTGAGAATCAGTGGTGAATATCTCAGCAACCTTCAGTTTGCAGATGACATTCTCCTGTTCAACAATAGTGGCGATCAATTGCAACAAATGGTTGAGGACGTTAACCGAGAAACTGCCAAGGTGGGCTTGAAGTTCACTATGTAAACGACAAAGGTTGTGCTCGATAGCCCGGCAAGGAAACAAGAATTCATGATGGCCAGTCAGCCGCTGGAGAATGTAGAAGGATACATTTATCTAGGTCAATTATTCATAGGGGATCCTGGTCATTAGAGGAATTATACCGAAGAATGAAAATGGGTTGGAGTGCATACGCAGGCACTAACACATTTTGACCGGGAGTCTACCGCTGCCGTCGAAAAGAAAAGTGTACAATCATTGCGTTCTACCCGTTATAACATATGGGGCAAAAACTTGGAGGATAGCAAAGAAGCTTGAGAACAAGTAAAGGGCCACGCGAAGAGCGATGGAACAAAACATGTTAGGAGCAACGTTAAGAGACCGAACGAGCGTGGTGAGTATCAGAGAGCAAATGGTGATAGCCAATGTTCTAGTTGGCGTCAAGAGAAAGAAATGGAGCTTGGAAGGCCATGTAATGGATAAAGTAGATAACCGGTAGACCATTAGAGGTACAAAATAAGTGACAAGGGAAGGGAAGCGCAGTCGAGGACAGCAGAAGATTAGGTGGGGTGATGAACTTTGCAAATTTCCAAGCGCAAGTTGGAATTAGGAAGCGCAAGAAAGGGCTATTTTCGCATCGCTGGGACAGGCCTTCGCCCTGCAAATGACATAAAGGTAGGCTGGTGATGACGCTTATCGATCATGAAATATTGATCGCCTCGAATTGTCAGTCTCTATGTCACAAGGTACATCTTTCGATGCTTTGATGATGAGTTGCCCTTTTTTGAGCGCACACACTTGGACGCCTACGTTTCAAGCGATGATGAAAGTACTCCATTTTGGCCAAGACCACCACTGGCTAACACTTCAAGCGTTAGTCTTGCATAGACACGCGAATACCAAGAAAGTGGACGGGATACCCGCCGTGGTTGCTCAGTGGCTATGGTGTTGGGCTGCTGAGCACGAGGTCGCGGGATCGAATCCCGGCCACGGCGGCAGCATTTCGATGGGGGCGAAATGCGAAAACACCTGTGTGCTTAGATTTAGGTGCACGTTAAAGAACCCCAGGTGGTCCAAATTTCCGGAGTCCTCCACTACGGCGTGCCTCATAATCAGAAAGTGGTTTTGGCGCGTAAAACCCCAAATATTATTATTATTAAAGCGGACGGGACGACGCTGCCGTTGCAGCTTCTTTGACAAAGCGCGGCACGTGTAATACAGAAAATGTAAGTTTGGTTCTCACCTAGCGCCATGTTATTTTTTCTATATTTTAATTAAGGATAGCAATAATTTTCCGTATTCTTTATTTTCGGCTTCATTCTCCATTTCAACGTATTATTATAGAGAGACATTATCACTCTCTGTTATTCATCGCCCCTCCGTGCTTTCATTCTCCTTTATTCGTGCCATGATTTTGCTTCCTTGCGCCTGTCCCATTGTAGAGCAACTATAGGAGGTCTCTTTACGGTTAGCCTTCGTTCCTTTCCCATCTCATTTATCTTTCTCAAAATATCATGACGCGCACCCACTCTACTTAGGCCGCCAATGGTTCAATTTCCATGCTGCCATATAAATGAGAAAGACACAAAAGTATTGATAGTGAGCCCGAAAATTACTGTGTACGAACATGAAAGTGAGGCGAAGACACTTCAAAGTCCATCCTCGTGGACTATCGCCAGGCTATCGCCATTCACTTGGTGATAGGTTTTGGAATACCTTGTTTACAAACCACGGGAATGTTTTTTACACTGTTTTTCAGGCAATGGTTAACGCTGCGTGCCTGCTTTAAGGCGGCCAAGACGAAACGGCGGGAGGACTATGACGCATACACGAAGCACAGAACTGACTTCTATTTGCTGGCGGTCTGCAAGACGTTGCTGAAGTCAGCGCCTCAGGTCGTGCTTCAGATGTACATCATTTTCGACACTAAAGACTGGAGACCTCAGACAGGTTTGCATTCGTACTGCACTTCGATCTGTAAGGAACGTCTAAAACGAATGTCATATATGTGCATAATGTGGCCTTGTGCCTTCCAGAAACCCCTAGATATTTATTTTACATCATAGAATACCCAGTTGCAAAGAAAATCAGGCCCACAAAGTCTTTCGCGCTTTAAATCACCCGCACCTTAATGCTTAGGTTGTGGGCTCGGCTCCCACCAGCGACAAGTTGCTTTTTTCATCCATTTTCAATTTCCTTTAACTTGTCATTTCCACACTTCAATTAAAACTACAAATGACATTCCCCTGTGCTTTTATTGGCTTCATATGACTGGGATTGAAAATCAGGTCCCACGGTCCCCTTTGCTTTTATTCATTCCACGGCGAATAGGTTCACTTTCACGCCTATATTATTTCAGCCTAAAAACGTAGAGGTATTTATTTAGTTATTTATTTATTCAGTTTCCTAATAAGTACCAACTTCTATGGCTCTGCATTGTGAACCATAGCGATGTGCACGAGTTTTTGCTCCCCGCCTCTACTAGAGCGGTAATGAATCGAACCCGCGACCTTGCGCTTAGCATAACCACGCTATAGCCACTGTTACGGCTTGACTCATGGGTGGCAGTTGGTTTCACAAGGCCAGAAATGACCACAAGTTCTTCATGTTACCGTTCCTACTAAAGCATGAGCAGCAGATAGCTTGACGAACTTGAAATCTGCACGTATGCCGCGACATCTTGAACGGTTGAAACTGGCGGAAGACTCGTACTTCCCGCGAGCGTAGAGCGAAAAAAGGCGCCTGCTCGCATACGAGCCTGGACGATTCGGCCGCACAAAGCCACGAGAAGGAACAGTTGAGAGCTTTGTCTTACACGTGAACACATAGCCATTTGTGCAATACTAACTATCGAGTAATCGGTTAGGTGCCCGCAGACGATGGTGATGACTTCCATTGGCGTTCACGTGGAAGCGGTGCGGCGACAAATAACTAATCTAGCCCGCTTGAGCTAATCAGGTATTCTACAGGGTGACTCAACTATCAAGCACTAAGATTTAAAAATACGCAAATGTCACGTAGCTGCAACGAAGAAGGGTAATGTTGTTTGCCTTCCCTTGGAGATACTGAGATTATTTTTTGCATGCGACCCTGCTTGCACACTCCCTCTTAGTTTAATAATGAACTTCTCAAATATGAACACACGAAAAGTAACATATGCGAAAACTGTAGAGCAACATGAAAAACTCCCGATACAGCTTTGTGGTGCTGAATACGTGCTACATAAAAGCTTTTTCCGAGCGTAAAGGAAGCCCACGAATACACGCGAGATTGCCCTGTGATTGGCCGTTCGAGGCACTTTGCGAGCTTTCGTGGGATTCTTTCAGGCTCGGACAAACACTTTTGTCTAGCACGTATTGAGCAACAGAAAGCTGTATGCGGCTGTGTTCATGTAGCTCTGCAATTCTCTAATCAAAATTTTTCTTGTAACTTTAATACTTGAGAAGCTGATAATTTATTATGACTAATTATGCAGTTAGGCGGAATGCAAAAAATAATCTGAGTATCTCCAAGCGACGGCAAACTACATTATCTAGGTTCTGTCCATCTGCGTGGCATTTGCATTTATATAAATCATGGTGCATGATAATTGGGGCATCGCGTGTCACGGGGATCCAGAGACACTCTTGTTTCTTGTGCAGCACATCCCGTTCACCGCCTGAGACGACGGTGGACGAAATTCAATATATCTTAAAGGAAACAGAAAAATATAGTGCAGCACAAAGTTCATAGGTTTCATTATAGATACATCAGAGCACAAGTTTAGTTAAAAGTTGAGTGTCTGAAGTGTCTGGAAGAATAAAAATTAATTAGAAAGAAATGTGTTCGAGATGTCAGCGGCTCCTGGTTATAGTGCAGAAAGGCTACAAGCTCAATCGCACATACCCCTATCAGCACCGCAAAGAATCGTAGACCTGCCACGCGACCACGACCTTGGTGAAATCGTGGAAATCCGGAGGTAGAAAGCGGTAGTAATGACGTCACTAACGACGTCACATACAAAAAGGTGGCATGATATTTAACCGGATAATCAATGGAAAACAGTTGCCTGGTATAAACTGAAAATCTGCCTAGCAGAACGGATGTGACGTCACTTCCTCCTCTCTCGCTTTTCCTCTCCCGGCGCGCACATCCTCGATCACTCGCTAACCGCCATGGTTGCTCAGAGGCTGAGGTGTAGCGCTGTTAAGCACGAGGTTGCGGGATCGAATCCGGGCCATGGCCGCCCTATTTCGATGGGGCAAAATGCGAAAAAAAAAACGCGTACTTTATGCAAAAAAGAGTTGAGGCGTGCAGACAGGACACAAGAGTAAAGAAGTGGACAACACTAAGGTTGTGAGTTTTTAGGTGAGCGTCAAAGAACCCCAGGTGATCCAAATTTCCGGAGTCCCTCACTACGGCCTGCCTCATAATGAAATCGTTGTTTCGGCACGTAAAACCCCATCATTTATTTTTTTCCCGCTCACTCGTAACAGCTTCGCGCGCTCGCTCGTGACATGCCATGACGTCAGCACCTGAGAAACGTAAGGTGCGCTTCGTGCGCCGCTCGCTTGGGGTCTACGCCACACCATATTATGCAGCTGTACATATTATACAGCTACCTCTGCCTGTAAGGACTCCGGTTCTACAATTCTCTTCCCTGCTTCCTTTCTTACCCATACGCGAAGCATACCTTGCTTATGTCGACTGATTACCAAATAATTATTCCCTGCTTTCAACTCCAGCGGTTCTGGAAAGTGCACTTTACTTATGGTGAATGCTGATATTTTGGCTCGCTGCTGCATCGTAAAGATCTTGACCTACGTGTCTCACTGGATGAATACGTTGACGTTCCAATAAGATATGCTGAGTCGTCTCGAGATGTAGGCTGCATAACACAGATGCTTCACCTTTTCAAACAAATTTGCTCTAGTATGTTTTCCTCTATAGGCGACCTACTCGGTCCTCAGACAGCAAGGCACGGCTCGTCGTGTTATTGCACAGATGCTCCATTTGTAGTTTATTTCTTGCAATTGTTGTAGAATTTAGTTTCTTTTTCGCTTTCATTCTTTGCATTTATTTTGCTGGCTCTGTTTCTCTCCTTTTCTTTTAATTGCTCCGGGTTGTCTTGTATTTTCATTTATCCAGTACTTAGTTGCCGATTTTCGTTACCGCTTCCTTCATTCTGTGTCCACGTTTTCGGGTCAGAAATATCTGCGAACTTTAGACACCCATCTATTTTTATAAATATTTAGAGTCCGTTTTGAAAATGAATTTCGCTATGCAGTTCTATTACTCCAAAGGAGGTCCAGCCCATGCGACCCTGTACTGCTTTATTTGTGGCTTTAACATGGGCACTCAGTGGCCATAGACCCGCCGACCATTGTTTAACTGCCAACCGAGACAGGGGCTGTGTTCCAATACTCGCTGTGGACGGCTAAGTAGACGGCTAAGTGGACAGCGGCAATCTTAAGCCTAATCCCAATTCTCACGAAGACGTCAAAGTAGACAGTTTCCCGAAGACAGCATCTAAGTCAAAAACTATGCAGGTTACTTTCATGTCCTAACAAGATGGCAGCTGAGTAGGACGCTTGGAAGGCGGAGAGGAAGGTTGTCTGCGTACAAGAAAACGCAGGCACGCTATACTACAGCCTTAAGATAACCTACATCGCATTTTTCAGAAGTTTGCAGGCGCAAATACCTAAAATGCAGAAATAATGTGTGCTTTTTTCCAACTTTCTTTTTGTCAGCGTGAGGTGGCGTCACGTCGCAGAAGCGTCTTTTCCGTGCGTCTTCCAGACGGCTAGAAAAGTGTCCCATTATATGACCTCGAGGCTGCTTCGGCTGTCTCCTTAGCTGTCTACATAGGCTCTGTCCGATGTTGGCAGGAATTGGAACACACCCAAGATCTCTGACCTTAGCCACAGAATGGCGTTTGCAAATGTTAACGATGGCGGCATTAGTCCTGATATTCCTATCCCCACGCCATATTTATTGTAGGCCCAAAGCGCTGCATTATTGATGCTTTCGCTGTGGCGTTGGGCTGCTAAGCATGAGGTTGCGGGATCGAATCCCGGCCTTGACGGCAACATTTCGATGCGGGCGAAATGTAAAAACACCGGTGTACTTAGATTTAGGTGCACACTAAAGAAGTCCAGGGGGTCTAAATTTCCGGAATCCCCACTACGGCGTGCCTCATAATCAGAAAGTGGTTTCGGCACGTAAAACCACATAATTTAATTTTTTATTGATGCATTCCGTCGGCCCTTCGTCTTCAGATAACTTTTGTAGATTTTTCCCGCAGATATTTGCTTCGTTTATGTATGCATCAAAATATTTATATTGCTCGACTATGTGCATAAGCTTACCGTAGAATTAATGCTGCGTCATTATTAGTCTCTTCCTCATTTTGCTCAATTTCGTTGCACGGGCGCCTGGATGAAACCTAAGTCGTGCAAGGTACACAAGTGCATATTTCTTTGATTCAAGCAGCAAAATAAAACAGGCTTGACTTTAGATTTGTTAAATTTAACAGAATACCGTAAATGTAGGGAAAAAGATCAGGTTGAAGCCGAGGTGACGCGCGTGAATATAAACCATGGACAATGTAAAACGTGCTGAAATATTCTGGTACATGAGTGAAACAAGATACCTGAGTACCCCTCTGCTTCATAAAACAAGGAAAAAGCTAATTGTACGTGTTGGATCTAGAGCAAAATGGCACCGTCAGTTATTGTAGACAGGAAATTGGGGAATAACATTGAACAATCAATGCCCCGTACAGCAAGACGAACGTCATTGCTACGTCGCGTGAATAAATATAAGCGAAACCAAGCGTTGTTAATGCACTGGATCAATGATCCGAAGAGCTATTTCATCGCATTTTAACGTGATAGCATTAAGGAGCCCGCGTCCTGCGGACAGCGTCGGCGTCGAACGTCGTTCCGGGATCAAGATTTTCGGGCCACGCATACCCATGATGTCCATAAGACGCGAGGTATTCACTGAACTAATTGAATTTCGCAAGCTACGATACGCAGGAAAATCGTAAACTATGACTTGTACACAACCGACAGACATGACAGCTTTCGGACTGTAATTTGAATATACGGGAAAACATAATTCCGTTACGCGAGAACTGACACGAACCCTTTTTCCAGCGGTGCCACAATGCACAAACCGGAACTGCGTCCACCGTCTGCGCACGTCGGCGCGTAAATATCTGAGTCCTAGGAGTGGCGCGCCCGCTTCCTTGAAATACTTCCAGACGGCGCTTGCCTCCGCCGTATCAATCGCCGCAGTAAGAGGCGATTTGAGGTTTGGTGGAATAAAAGTAGGGAAACGTAAAAAAGGAACGGAGACGTACAAAAACGCAGTTCACAATCGGGGATCAGAAAGTTTGGTTGTGGGAGTTCATCGGGTTTTTTTTTTCTTTTTCATCGTTTAACCTAGGTAGGATATTAGGCAGTACAATAGCAAGAGCTTGGTGGCACAATCCACTGCCCCCTTCCAAAGGGGACGCTCATAAGATCCATCCATCCATCCATCGCGGTCCACGCAAGAGGTCGCGTTTCGACTAGAAAGGTCACCTTCGTACACAGCATTCTCCGCGAGCGTTTCCCTGCAAACGTGGCGGTTACATACCGCCACGTTACCGGGCAGTTACCGGGAAGCGTGAGACGCAGTCACGGATCTTCAAAAGCTATCGCGTCCCCCTCTCGAAGCCTAAGCGTCCTCCATTTTTTTATGTATGTAAGAAAGACACTTGGCGGAAGTTTGTTGATGTGTCCAGCCATATTATTTATGTGTGCTTTTTAGCCTTATCTGGTATGAAAACGATATATAGAACCAGCGTACACAATACCTTTGTTTTGGTCTATGAGATCACGATGGGCATATGCAACTTGTTATACATCGGACCAAAAACATGTTATTATAACTGTTCTAACCAACAATGAAATAATGTTAGGCAACCTTAATAACATAGTGACGTCTAAATTAGACGGCCGACATAAAGCATAATAAATAGTTTTCGACAGGGAACGCAACGAATTATATTTTCAATTTCGGCCGTTGAAGTTGCTTAGCGTTGATCACTCGAACGAGGACGTCAGTGGCGGTGATTGTCATACCTAATGTTTATGAGGAAGTTAGCAAATACGCGTGAACTTTACAGTAAGATTTATGTCAGAAAAGCAAAGTATAGAAAATTTCTTGATACGCAGTCGGCACTGCCATTCACTCCCTCATCATTTTGCCATGGTACATTATCGCCTACGACTTTGATCAGCGGAGGCGACGGCCAGACAAGAAGACAGCTACCTTCTGCGACATCATTTTGCACTTGATATGGAGGATTGGAACAGTATCGTCACGCATCGTTGCCATGGTACTGATGGCGATAGCGGACGATTCCTGGACATTCGGATACTTTGGTAAGTGCGCTAACGTGCCCTTAGGGAGTACGTATGTGCCAAAGCGCGGATATCGTCGAGCTTCACGCTCCATTTCAATTTCAGAGACCATCTTTGAAGCCAGCGTACACTTGAAGTGTATAAAGAAGAAATCAGTCTCCTTGTTTCTTCTCTTTTTTTGTTTTCGCAGACTCTGAGAATGTAGGAGGACTCCAGTAAGAAAAACGAATGATTATGCCAACAGTAGCATGCAGCTACAAAAAAAAAACAAGTTATCAGTTTGACGCAACACACGCGGATTTTACTCTTGCAGTGCAGCCGCTGCACGTCACCATTCGGAAGGAAGAGAGGGCGAATAAAGCAATATAAAGGCAGTAGTGTCCCAAAATAGCCAGAAACAAACAACCCGAAAATTGCTGCAAGAGGTTTCGCTGAGAGGCGGTGACTCCGGTACATGTACTCACCTACGGGGCAGAAAATTGGAGGCTTACGAAAAGGGTTCTACTTAAATTAAGGACGGCGCAACGAGGCAGGGAAAGAAGAATGATGAGTGTAACGTTAAGGGATAAGAACAGAGCAGATTGGGCGAGGGAAAAAACGCGAGTTAATGACATCTTAGTTAAAATCAAGAAAAAGAGATGGGCATGCGCAGGGCCTGTAATGAGGAGGGAAGATAACCGATGGTCATTAAGGGTTACGGTCTGGATTCAAGAGAGGGGAAGAGTAGCAGGGGGCGGCAAAAATTTAGGTGAGCGGATGAGATTAACAAGTTTGCAGGGACAACATGGCCACAATTAGCACATGACCGGGGTAGTTCGAGAAGTATGGGAGAGGCCTTTGCCCTGCAGTGGGCGTAGCCAGCTGATGGTGATGGTGATGAGAATGATGATGCTGACTAGGCTGCCACGACACGCCCTCTCTAGGGAGTCGGGAAGACGGAATGACTATAAGTATTCTAATCGGTCTGTCAATGGAAGTAGTATTACATGATTTAGAAAAACTGGACCGATACCCAAAACGCCTAGTGACTGACCAGATGCAGTTATGCTTTTATCGGTGTGCCAATTGTTATTAGCAGTCAATAAAAACAATTGGTATACATAAAAACTACTGAGTGAACAGTCATTCGTCTACCACGAATTAGAACATAATATTTGGCAAAAGTACATCTCGCGTTATGGAGGTGCTTTTATTCTGTGATAAAGTATATTAGGAAACACCAAGATAGTGGGGAAATGTGCGAGGCGGCACGGCATGATCTTGTCTCGTTTTTGGAGTCACTTAGGTTCAGTGTAAAGGAAAACAGAAGAATACTAGCAAGAAAGATGAAAGGATGGGCGTTAACGTCAAACTAGTTTATTTCGTGACATGTTCGAACATTCCTTCAACACTCCAACTGAGTTGCGCTAAAAGCAACACAATATCAAAAGAATGCTTGATAAGAGAAGAAGTGTTGCTGACATATCATGTCGAAGTATTTTTCAAGTCCTAATTTGAAGGGTAAGTGATTTAACATTTAGCACAGAAACATTCGATTGACCTCTCACTGTATGCACTTAGACACACAGGAAGATTGAGTTTGTCTCTCCTTGTGTGGTTACTTGTCTTGTGTTTAGCAATGCCAAAAGAGATATTTTAAGAGGCAGATGTGTGTGAGTGCCTAATATTTCGCTCACTATGCAGGGGATCATGTAGTTCCGTGAAGTCGTAAGCTACAGTAGGCATACTCCCTCAGCAGAGGGCACAGTCGGTCAGAAATGTTTAAGGAGCACGTGATCTCAAAAAACGCTGAATATCCAAGCAGCTTTCACAATAGGCCGTAAAAAAGCACATCACGGTATTGTTCGCGTATGCAATTAGAGGCTGCAAATTTGAATTCCAGGCTCCGTTGTCAGGCTGTAGAGATATTGAGTTTTTCTAACATGCCATGGTCCATGAAATGTTGTGGTCAACAGTACTTCAGCGATATTGCCCCACTGCGAACGACTACCTCAGTTTACTTCCCTAAGTACCATAATAGGTGATTATTGTAATTAAACACGTCGAGCGTGAAAGAAACTTCAAAGAAAGGCAAGCGAAAATTCACGCAGAAACTCCTCTTTGAGTTAAGTATGAGTTAGTATTGTGCCACTACCTCATCTCCATGGAGCCCGGTGTAATTATTAGCGTTATGAAGCATGATCTGAACAGTATAAGCCCTTATCAACCTTTATTGGTTGTTATCAACTTATCGGACTTTATCCGCACTTTATCAACCTTCATGGTCGGCGTCAACCTTATCACAATAGATCCGACCATTATCAACTCTTATAGGCCCTTATCAACCTTTATCGATGATTATTAACCTGATCAGAATTTCTGCGACCATTATAAGTTCTTATCGCTTTCTAACACCATACCCATCCGTATTGAACCATTATAACAGTGATGCGACTCATATAACCCTTCATCACGCATTATCATTCCAATCAATATACTGACTGCTCATCTGTCTGTATTGTGTGACGTGAAATTTATGAGGCCTCAGTGGTCGGCGGCATTTCGATCAGTAAAGGGACGCCCCAACAGAAGGCACATCCTGCCATTGCCGAAACGCATCGGGGATGTGTTGTGTTCGGCATTGCATTTTCACAAAAAATCTGAGTGCCCTTCCACTCTGTGAACAAGGATGATCCGCGAAGCTCTGTATGTGGACCCCTAATGGCGAAGTTCACCTCCACCACGGGTCGGCCCGGCATCGCACAATCTTCGGGATCAGCCCACGTATGGGGAGTGCTTAACGCCTGCTTCGCCTCCGCCGCGGGTCGGCCTGGCATTGCGGAACCTTCGGGATCGGCCCACGTATGGGGGTGCTTAAAGCCTGCTTCACGTCAACCGCGGGTCGGTGCGCTATTGCACAATCTTCGTAATCGGCCCAGGTATAGGAAGTGCTCAACACCTGCTTATCGTAGCGTAATCTTCTGCGAATGTTTATTCCACCATCGCCAAAACTGTCAACAGAGTCCTCGTAGAAGTTGTACTCCTCTAACATTTGTTTTGTACCGCCAAGAGAACGCATTCATGTGGTTCAGATCTATCCACCTTCTGCATTTGTCGGTGTTTGGCCCATGAGTAAGAAACTTGGCTTCTGTGCATGGGGTCGTACTTTCGAAACTTACCACTGCCAGGATTCTTCCTTTCAAATTTATTTTGTTTACACCTTTACTTCTTTATAACAATTTCTCTTACGGACGGACGGGTCTGTTCGATCACTGATCGTCTTGTAGTGGTGTTTGTCCACACTGAACATTTTCCAAGTGCGAAAAGTTGTGCTAGGTGTTTTAGGGGTTCTTGTTGGAACTGCTGGCCTCTGTGAGAAGTACTTTCAGACATTGTCCCCTACAGTGCTCTACAACAAAGTGATCCCAGATCTTTGGTTTCTCCGGCTCAATCTGTCGCAGACTTTCGCCGTAGCCGCACTATAATTGTTCGCGTCTCTCATTAGTATTCTTTCATCCTCCCATGACAGTTTATTTAGGAGGCGGTCAGACTGGCCGCTTCCGCAATGGACAGAAGTTAGCGGGGGCAATAATGCATGTACTTCATTGTTCTTGTACGTACGTACCTACAATCATTACTTATTTTCATCCTGATGGGGAGTGCTTGAGCTTTGCTTCAAATTAACCACTGGTAACCTGGTTGGCCGGCTTCTTATAGTGTAACGGTATATTTCGAAGCCAAGCAGTATAATATTAGCAATATATTAACGATAATATTCATAATAATAATTGCCTCTGGTTTCTTCTTACTGCAGCACTGTTCTCATATTTGTCAGCTATGAAGAAGCGCCATGTGTGGCAGAGTGACACCACGGTACTGAAGGAAAAAACTTGCCACTTTCCGAATAAATTTTAATTTTTTTTCAATGCCTGCAGGAGGCAGAATTTTGCCAATATACTTTTGTGAGTAGAGCCTTGACATATCGTGCGGAAGAAAAGTGAATTTTAAAATTTATTATTTCTTCCCACCAGGCAGCTGCTTTGTCATGACAGCGATCGTCGCCGTCATGTTGATGGAGCTTCAAGACCGAAATCAAGTTGCGCCAGACGTTCCGTTCTGGCAGAAGCTGGCACACAGCACCGCGATGGGCACATCCCTCACATTCTGCTTCTTCAACGTAGCCGACTCTTCCTCCCGTGGTGGGCTTAGCCTCATGTACACGTACGCCTTCATGCTGAACGCTTTCGCACTTCTGGAATACTTCAGGGTGTGGACAATCACTGGCGAGCCATACCACGGCACGATAGCGATGAGCATTGTGCTCGGGGCATTCCTCCTAGGTGAGTTCGCAATACTATCGACGGACATTCCAGTTAACACGGCACGACGAGTGAGCCAGGCAGGCGGACTTTGTTTAGGCTCTCTAATTCTAAAGCTAAATTTTGCTCTATGTCACTCTCACTGCCTTATTTGTAGTGAAACACTGCAACAAGTTTGCAGTTTTCGCACACACAGTTCAATAAACCATGTGGAACCGGACAAATGTACCATCAATGTGTAATGAAGTTCATACTTTTGCTACTAACAATCTCTATGAAAAGGATGAAGTTAAGCGCTTTAACTAGAAGAAATTGTTATTCCCGTTTAATTAAACTTCTTCTAGCAGGCTTGAGCAGGTCCTTTCTTTTTCAATTTTTATTTGAAGAAATACATTTGGTAATGATAGCATTCAATCGATTGGTCTAAGTACATTGCACTAGTCGACCAACTAGGCAGTATATAGAGCATCTAAATGTATTTAACAAACCTGTGCCACAGATTTATTGTATCAACTTGACATGCTATCCATTATTTGTCCAAATTGAACAATTCAAAATGATGTTCCGGGTGTATATAACAGTATCTTATAAAAACCGTGTTTTATACACTGAGATCAATGATGTTTTAAGAAAAAGTGTAAGAAAAAATGAAAGTATATTCAATGTCAAATCAATGCAGTGCATGTAAGAACCTTTGCGTTACATTATGCATTGGCCCCCACAGACAGACACCTTGCATTTTCTAATTTCGTTATAAATTTTATTTTGTTTTAGAGGCAATTCCGAACAGGACATCGCCAATTTGATTAAAAACACTTTGAACGTAATACTGGAGTCTCTTGCTACCATAATTGGTATGACTACATCATTTACCGTTCTCTTGAACGTAATGTTACATATTTGGGAGCTATCTTGAAATCAACACAAAAATAATACTGCGAAAGCACCACAAAATAAATAGTTGCTGTATTCGTTGTACACAAGGAAGAACGCATGTTTTTTTTTTTATGTCGGCTGATTTAAATGGAGAACGTAAGCTACTGTATTTACAATTCGTTTAATTCTATTGTTCAAGGTTTGCTTTTTATAGTGTAAGCAAGTGCCATATAATGCTATCGCATACACTAATATGGATCCAACTGATCTTTTGTATATGTTTATCCGCAAATTCAGTGGTGTTTTCCCTCGCAAATTGTACATGATTGCTGCAGCGGTAATGACAAGCGCAGAGCGTACAATGCGTGCTAGCCATCGTGTCCGCTAAATATCACTTAACTAGGTGCCGCGGAAACATCTGAAATTTCAAACCGAAGGCCGTTTTCCCTTCTCCTGGTGGCCGCCGTGCTCCACGATGAAGAGTGACGTACACGTGCTAGCGCGCCTACGTACACGTGTTTGTGCTGTGACGTCGCTCGTAGTGACTAGTGACGTCGAGAATTATCCAAGGCAACATCTGTTATTTGTGTAATCTGTTGCTTGAATTGATGAATTAACGTTGATTGAAATAATAGAACAGACGAACACATGGTCTGCGTGTTTTCGTTTTACTTCGCACCGCTGCAAGAAAGATGTACTTCCGTTTCTTCTGCTTGTTTCGACGTAGTGCTGCGGCGCACGCAAACACCGAAGATACGTCATTTTCTATCGCTTTCCTGCGCGCATCGTGCACTATGCTCTGCTTTTGTCTGCCTCAGTGTTCGTGTAGCGCTGACTTATGCCGCTAGTCGGATGTTCGCGTGCACCGCGCGCAAAATTATGCACTGCGCAAAACGAGACCACTCGCGCGCAACGCCGTCAGTAACAGTCCGCCGCGCCGCAAAAAACAAAAAAAAACAGGAGGAAACGAATGAAGACAGGGCCCGTGACGTATACGCCATGCGATCATCGAGCTTCGGTATGGGAGAACGCAGGGAAGGAATTTCCCTTGCAGAGACTAGACGGAGAAAGTGGACAGAGTGTCTCTCTTGGCAGTGGCGCTCGCCATCTAAATCTACGGTTTCTTGGCACTGGAATATTATTCTCTCGGCTATAATTGAACCCATTTGACATTTTTTGCGGAAAAGCACTTCTTAGAGGACACGTAACAAATTCCACTGTATAAAACTGACGCGTCATAAATGGACAATCCTCTGCGATGCCAGATCAGTGCTACAGGCGCTAAAATGTTTTTTAAAGAAAAGACAATATTACCTGCGGTTACGTTCAACCTGCAGGGGCTGGCAATCTACGGGGAAGCGACAGTCCCCAGCCCGTCGGCGCCACTATGTCTACTGCGGCAACTCACTTTGTAAGGACGACAATACGACAGTCTCCAGCCCATCGGCGCAACCATGTCTAGGCGCTGTCGGTGGACCAAGTATTGTTAGTGCGTTCACCGTCACCGTCACGGTCTGTTTGGAGCAAAGGACCACCTGGAAGATGTTTTGCGGTGCCGTCTCAAGGGTCTTAGTAGTCGTGAGTCAATGGACAGACACGGCGGCAACAGCCGGTGGAGTCAACACTGGGATAAAGAGGCGCCTGCTCGGGGCGGGACCCGTGTCTGCGGGGAACATCTCACCTCGGCAAGGTTAGTGCAACCTGTGCGAAAGTGAGTGTGCAAGCCCTCCCCATCAAAGGCACGTTGGTTACGATGACTTTGGGCGCTCGGAATTTGTCGACGGTTGAACGGCTGTTTTCCCTCACCTAGGGATCTATGGAGGACAGAGTGTTTATAAGCAGCCGTGGCGCAGCTGCTGAGTGTGCATTCTCTTTCAGTCATGCTGGACTGATGGACTTTAACATTATAATGTAGTTACTGCAAATAAATCCCATATTCCTTGTTTTCGATGAGAACAAGTCCCTCCTTTCAATAACGTCCTCAGCGTGAATGAGTTGGACGACGGCGTGGGCCAGCTACCATCTATTTCATGCCCGATCCGAACCATTACAACTGGCTGACAGTGGTGAGACTGACTTTGCGACGTGGTCCTGTGTCTGCGGTGAGTGTTTGGTTCTTGCTTTGTCTCTCTAGGCTTTATTTTGTGGGGGTTCCGTTTAGAACAGTAAGGAAACTAGATTGTTGATTGATAGCTAGGTTGTATTTACCTAGGTAGGTTTAGCGAGCAGGATCAAGGCAGTAAAGCAGCAATCATGGAGTTAAGGACACTGCTGAGAGAGGAATTGTTGATTGTTGGTGTGGAACTAGGCCTTGAGGTACTCAAGGAAACGCTAAACTCGCAATTATTGCAGCTAATTTCCGAACAGGCCAGTAAGGAGGACATTGAAATTGGGTTACAACTTTTAGGAAAAGCGAAGAACGGGAAAGATAAGAACGGGACAGAGAGAAACGCGAGAAAGATCGCTAGTTAAGAAAAATGCAACTTGAACTTTAAAGCAAACAATTGTTGTCTCAAGGAAGTGAAGGGGCTCTGGGACGATCATGTGAGGCAGAATCATACCGCATGAACAGGCTGTTAAAGCCATTTGAGGTCGGGAACGACATATGCTTGTTCCTAGGGAATTTTGAAAATATTTGCGAGAAGATGAACTTCGGTTCGAGTACATGGCTACAGCGGTTGTCGTCTATGTTGCCGAGTGAGGCTGCGGAAGTAATTGTCAGACTCAGTGCACAGGATGCATATGATTATGCGCAAGTTAAGGCTAGCCTTTTGAGAAAGTACCGCCTTTCAGCCGAAGCTTTTCGGCAGAGGTTTAGAAGCACAGGCAAGAAGGATAGCGAGGGATATCAGGAGTTTGCGTATACCTTGAAGGCCAACCTCGTCGAATGGTTGAAAACCTCGGAAGCGCACAAGAGCAGAGTTATGATTGTTGAGTGTATGTGTCTAGCGCAGTTTTAAAAAGCATCCCACAAACGGTGAAGCGGTGGGTGCAAGACAAAGGAAATATAAACACTGTGGAAAGGGCGGCTGAATTAGCCGAAAAGTACGCAACGAATGTACGCAACGCGTAGGAAGCTGAACACCGAGGACGGAAATTGGGACGGTTGAAATGGACCGCGGAAACCATTGACGTTCGAAAAGGTTCGCAGACTAGGCGATCGGAGCCTGTAGACGGGGAGGAAAATCCCTCAGAAAAGAGTGAGGAGAAATCAAATGGGCAATCCCCCCATACAAAAAGAACAGAAAGGAAAGTTAGAATCTGTTACACCGATCCGCTGCTATACGTTCCACAAACTCGGACATATCGCGGTAAATTGCGGGAAGCCTAGCGTAGTTTTCACCAACGGGGATGAAAAAGACGAGGATATGTAACCTTTTAAGCCCATATCTTCATGACCTGCAAGTTAATAGCAAACCATGCCGGGTGCTGCAAGACAGTGCCGCCAATTTGAACATTGTCCATCTATCTTGCGTGATGGTAGAAGGCTTCACTGGAGAAGTAGCATGGATCAAACAGGATATAGAAGAACAGAGCGTGTGTCTGCTGATGGCCAAAGTCAAAATCAGCGGACCGTTCGGGGAGCTCGTGACCGATGCTGTAGTTTCCAAATGTTTGTCGCTGCAGTACCCTTACATTTTTTCGAATTGGTCTGATCAGTTACTGCGTGACAGATAGCTTAAACTGTGAGGGCGTAGTACAGGCGTTGACGAGAGGCCGAGCTCGTAAAATCGCGTCGCTTTCAGCTGAAATTGCAAAAGGTGCTCCAGCAGAAGTAGTAAAAGAGGTAACTTCAATAACCTAATCCGAGCTAGGCTCGAGGGACGAAAAAACGGTTGAGGGATCCCTTCGAGCTGACGAGCTCAATGAGAGCGGATCACTAAGGTGTCAAAGTTCACGCCTGCAGGACGAGCCAGCTGACGCACTCGCAAGCGAGACAGGGTTCTTGCTATAGCCGGCCTCAAAGAACTTTGATGAGCTCTTACGTGTGGACAGAGAGTCACTGGCAGCTGAGCAAAAGAATGATGACAGCTTAGCTAAATTGCATCACACAGCTAAAGAAGGCATTGCTAGGCGCAACATGACAATACAAGACAGAGGAGGATTGTTGTATCGGCACTACAGAGACCGAAGGGGTAGGATTCTATGTCAGTTAGTCGTACCTACTAACTACAGGGAGGAGCTTTTGAGTCTCTATCATGGAAATGGGTTGTCTGGCTACCTAGGCATAAAGAAATTGAAAGAAAGGTAGCTTATGGAATACTGCTAGCCTGGCTGTTTCAAAGGCGTAGAAAAGTTTGTAAGATCATGCGACGCCGGCTATCGCTCGGGAAAACCAGGAGAAACCTGGAAAACTCCACTAAAGGTGGTGCCCTTAATTTCAGAGCCTTTCAGACGACTTGTAATAGACACGATAGGGCCTCTAACAAAGACAAAGTCGGGTTACAGGTACTTGTTTACTATTCCGTGTCCGACTACAAAGTTTCCAGAAGCAGTCCGTCTGAAAGAGCTCAGCTTCACCGAAGTAGTAGACGTCCTTTTGACAACATTCGCACGAGTTGGGTTTCCAGCCGAAATTCAGGTGGATCAAGGGTTAGTATTCACCAGCACACTGACTTCCACATTCTTACAAAAGTGCGGGGCAAAGTTGATACAGAGTTCCGTCTATCACCCTCAGTCAAATAGTGTAGAGAGGTAGCGTTCTGTGCTTAATTAAGTGAGTTTTGCGGGCGGTCTAATACATGCACAAGAAGGACTGGGAGAATTGCCTTCCGGCCACTTTGCTTGCATTGCGAACGGTTCCTCGTGAGGCTACAGGGTTCTCGCCTGCAGAACTAGTGTATGGGAGGACACTCCGTTCTTTACTGATGATGTTAAGAGAGATGTGGGAGGAAAGAGGACAGAGTCCAACAGTGGTAGAGCACATGCTAAATCTGCTGGAAAGGCGAAGTGCAACCCAAGAACTAGTCAAAAAGAACATGAGAGTAGCTCAAAAAACGCCAAGTTCTATTAAGACAAGAATGCCAGGCTTCGTACGCTTAACACCGGAGACCAGGTAATGATCCTCAAGCCTTCAAGAAAGAACAAGCCCGAAGTTCCCTGGGACGGACCCGTTAAAGTGTTGCACAAACTTTCATATACTAACTATGCTCTGAAAAATGCCCGGTCGCAGGAAGGAGGGGACGATATAGCACTGCAATTTGATGAAGCTGTACGTAGAGCGGATCGGAGTCGTTAGCTGTACCATCAAAGAGCAGGATGACACTAGTACCGAGTTTAACGATTATAAGGCGACCTCCAACTCTGAAAGCAGCCTGGAAGAAGTGGTAAAACATTCGATAAGCTCACAAGCCCTCAGAGTCGAGCAGCTAGATGAGCTAAAGGGGATGTTAGCGGCATACGTCGAAAGGTTCAGCGATCGGCCAGGTATAACCTAAAGAACTCCCTATGAAATAGACCTGACATCAGCCAACCCATAAGGTAAGGGAGACACCCTGTAAGGGTGTCTCCATGACAGAGAGAAATTATGGAAGCAGAGATACAGCGCATGCCGCAGTTGGGAGTTATTGAGTCCGCTGAGAGTGACTACACGTCACCGATAATACTTCGTCCTTGTATTGATTAAAGGAAGGCAAATGCCATCACTAAGGATCAGGTGTACTCAACACTCAACATAGAGGAACGCATTCAAAGAGTTAGTGCTGCTAAATACATTTCAACTATAGATCTCGTGCGGGGATACTGGCAAATTCCCCTTTCAGAAAGTGCCAGACGCTATGCCGCATTTATCTCACCTGTAGGCACCCTCTCGCCCTCAGCTTCGAGCTGAAGAACGCGCCATTTAGCTTCTCTAAGTTAATGGATATTGTCCTAAAAGACTTGCAGGAGTTCGCCTTGCCATATCTTGATGATGTCGCAATTTTTTCGGACAGCTGGGAACAGCACGTACCGCACGTTAAACAGGTGTTCTCCCTGTTGAGGGAAGGCGGCTTAACGATGAAGGCGCAAAAGTGTAGGTTTGGCTTTTCGCAGGTTAATTATCAGGGCCATGTTATCGGCAAGGGCACGAGACGGCCGGCCAAGCTGAAAACAGCTGCGATTGAACAATTTTCCCAACCACCCGCGAAAAGAGACATTTGTTCATTTTTGGGACTTGTGGGGTACTATCAAAGGTACATTCCGAATTACTCGCAAATGGCAAGGCATTTAACGGACGCCCACCGAAAGGGAGCACCAAATCTCGTGCACTGGGATAAGGACAAAGAGAACGCTTTCAAAAATTTGAGAATGATATCGGTTTCTCGTCCTGTACTTGGCGCTCCGGACTACGCAAATGATTTCATAGTTCAGTGCAACGCAAGCGACAGGGGTATGGGTGTGGTACTTAGTCAGGTCGGCGACGATAATGAGGAACATCCTATTCTCTATGTCAGCCGTAAACTAACTGCAAGAGCGGAATCCTACAGCGCTTCAGAGAAGGAACGTGCTTGTTTAGTTTGGGCAGCCCAAAAGTTCTGTTACTTGTATGGAGCGAGGTTCATCTTTGAGGCCAACCACTTTCCTCTGACGTGGTTCAATCAAAGGTCACTTATAATGGCCGCTTGCTCCGACGGAGCCTGACTCTCTAAGAGCTAAACTTCTCCGTTAAATGTAAGAAGGGAAGTTTGCATATCAATTCGGATGGTTTGAGTAAGCTAATTTGAATTCGGCGTTTAAGGATCCCACCTAAATTTCGAGGTTATTGTTGATTTTGTTCAGCCTAGAAGATCCCCTCTCATTTAGCAGGACTCCCTCCATGATTGCTCAATTTCTCAGCTCGAAATTCCTTCAATAATGGGCGTAGTGAAATTCAGCATTTGTTGTTTCTGCATTTGTGTTTCCTTTGAAGCCTAGCGGGTCTACAGTGAGATCCAAGATACCTCATCTCGGCGCAGAGCCATGTTGTGGGGTTCGCTTTGCAATCGCCATTCCTTGTTGGATGTTTTGGGGCAGTGTCATCATTTCGCAGCTGGTCGCTGCAAGCCAAGGCATCCCCCCATTGCCACCAGCCATTCTCTTCGTCGCCAGCGGTTATCAGCACTGCCATTCGAGATTTCCCCGGCCGTGGAGGAGCTGTTACGTTCGACCTGCAGGAGCTGGCGATCTTCGGGGAAGCGACAGTCCCCAACCGAACGGCGCAACCATGTATGCTGCGGCGACTCGCTTTGAAAGGACGAAAATACGACAGTCCCCAGCCCATCGGCGCCACCATGTCTAGGCGCAGTCGGCGGACCGAGTATTGTTAGTCTGTTCGCCGTCACCGTCACTGTCTGTTTGGAGCAGGGGAGCACCTGGAAGGTGTTTTGCCGTGCCGTCTCACGGATCTTAGAAGTGATCAGTCAATTCTGGTATAAAGCAGGACCCGTGTCTGGAAGAACCATCTAGCCTCGGTGTGGTTAGTGAAGCCTGTGTCGAAGTGAGTGTGTAAACCCTCCTCCTCAAAGGCGGGTCGGTTACAATGACTTTGGACGCTCCAAATCGGTCGACGGTTGAACGGCCGTTTTCCCTCACCTGAAATCTAGGAAGAACAGAGTGTTTATAAGCAGCCGTGGCGCCGCTGCTGAGTGTGCAGTCTCTTTCAGTCAAGCTGGGCTGATGAACTGTAACGTTCTCATGTGGTTACTGTAAATAAAGTCCATATTCTTCGTTCTCCTGGAGAACAAGTCCCTCCTTTGCCGTCGTCCAACTCATCCACGTCCTCAGCGTGGATGACGGCATGGGCCAGCTACCATCAATTTCATACGGTACGCCAACCATTACACTGATCGTGCTGGAAATCGCCGAACTTCATCACAGTGCCCAATTAGGTGACCACGTGATCGCTTTTCAATGGGTGCCTAGTCGTTGTGGCGTTTTTGACAATGACCTTGCTGACAATGAGGCATGATCGGCATACTCTTCCTCTGATTAAGTACGGATTGCCTACTCAAAACCTGACACCAATTCTATGATCAAGGCACTCATGTAGGACCTTACAAAGGCATACAGAGCCCTCGATGACAACATCCACAGACACCTACATATGATCGGTTTAGACGGTAAATTCCGTTTGCCCCTAAAGGGAACGCCGAGCAAAACTTCATTGCTACACAGGATTCGGCCATTTCTATATAATTGCATTAGCAACAATGTGGGCACTCGAGGCGCATTCCTGCCATCATCGTCGCCTCGAAGTTCTGTATATATTCGAAGGACGATAAATCAATCCGCGCGTCGTATGCTAAATGTGCGAATGAAAGCGTGAGACAGGTAGCCGACGATGGGAGCATAATCTCGCTTACGCAAACGAGGAAAGCGGAGAGGCACCACTCTGTCTAACCATAGCGCGTCTGGCCCCCCGGGGGGAGGGGCGGGTGGCACTCCACCAGCAACTTCGTATTCCAAGGCCGCGCGCGCATTATCTTGAAAGCGATATGCGCAGTACAGGTGTATCGACGGCACCGACGGCTCATAGCTTCAAGGCCGCTGTGTTAGCGTTGAAGCGATGGACAGCACGAAGGTCACTTCGCTCACTGCTTCTGCCACGCTTCCTCATGGCAGCGTTTTGACAGCGAGTCTCCGCGGTCCTCGAGTGTGACATGTTCATGTTTACTTGCGCGCGCTAACACCGTGCTTGTTGATTTAATTATTAAGCGAATGTTTGGAAGATTGCGCGTCCGGTAAACCTACTTTCTTAGTTCGTATGGCAGCCTACTAATTTGCTATCGCAACTGATGCGTTATATTCGGTGTTGCGCTTCCAGAATTCGCGCAAGGCACTGCGCTGGGCTTCAAAACGAGCTTCACGCTGTAGAGGAGTTCCTAATCTACGGCGTCTTGCCTGATACACCCGCGTTGTTGTAACCCGCCTAGCACGTTTCTCGGGAGCCTCCTGGGCACGCGAAGCCCACACTTTTTCCCGGACTTCCTCAGCTTGCACCCGGCGATTAGCGATGACTTCAGTGTCAGTTGGCTCGCGGTCGGCCTGCCGCCGTTTGCGTTGCTGCTCCGTCCGTTTCGGTCGGCGCTCGGCTGCTCGATCACGAGACGAACCCGGTACTTCCATAGCCCTCACACAACCGGTAGCAACTCTCAGAGGAGGTTAACCCAGTGCGCCTCCGCCTACCTTCCCTCTTCGCGGCGCTTCGCCTGGTTTCTCCATCCCTCCTTCGCTCAACGTTAACTACACTTTCCTCTAGATGGTGTTAGCTTGCCTCGCGCTATAGCACTTGCTCGTACTTTCTCGGGACATGATTCTCTTCTCCTCCAGGCGCCTTCCTACTTCGCCGCTTCAACCTCACATTCACAGATTACACTAGCTGGCCAGTTACGCTTGCGCGTAAAAGGTGCATCAGAGGGAAATGGTAATGCAATGTTGTCCGGTCGTGGGCAGTACTTGGGCTTATTGAGCTCGTACAAGTGGCAAGACCAAAGAATGTTGTCTGCATCTCTCTTTATATTCGTCCACGTGAACCAATGCAGATGCTTATTATAGTTTCACCAGAAACCGTCAGGAAAACCAGAGTGGGAACTCAGAACTGTCATGGTGTATGCCGAGGAGTTCCATAACGAGGGTCTCCTCCGCAGCGAACCTTCCATTGGTAAACTTTGAATGTGCACATCGTTCTCGTGGTTTCGTCACCTTTAACACTTCATGGGAAACTTCGACCGGTGAGGTCGAATGGCCAGGCTCTTTGTCATCTTTGCAAAATCATTAATGAAAGCCCTGACGTTACCTGCTAGTCCAAGGAAAACACGCAGCGGATGAAGTCGTAAGTGGGGAGATGCGCTGTAGAAACTACCGATTGCCACTTATGGCAGCACCGTTAGGCACACTATATATAAAAATGATAACCTTCGGCTGAAACAACTCCCTCATTTTTTTTTCATTTATCGCCCAATCAGCGCTGCTGAGAGCGTCTGAGGGATTTGTCAGGTGTTCGGAGTTCTTCTCATATGTCGAATACACCATGATTTTATCGATGTAAAGATTTCAAATTATTCCCGCGTATATGGCTTTTGAACACTGTTTATCATTTTCTGGAACCATGTGGGGTGAGTTATTGCAGCCAAAGCTGGTTCGTTATATTTATGTATATTGACCTGTGTAGTTGTTTCTATTTTTCCGGTGACCGCTTCTCTGCGGCTAAGAAATGTTAAACTTTTCGTTTAGTGGAAGAAGCGCGCGCATGACTTGCAATTTACGCAAATGTTATCGTTCATTCGATCTGTTGCGTATCTCCACGACGAACCATGCATTATATGATCGCATGCATGAGACGAATTGCGTTGTAGTTTCTGGAAACCACACGGGCACCAGCGATTTCACTCGATCCTTCGATGAGTGCTGCGTAAAAGCCGACGCGCTTGAGCCGCTGATCAGATTCCGACGATCGCCGACTATGTTCGCCGCTATCGTTGAGCTTGAAGTGTAACCTCCCTTTTTGGGCACAGGTTCGCCCAATGAAAGTCAGTTTCCTTGTTCACAGTTTTGCGGCTATGTTCTTGAATGTCACTACCACTTGACAGTATCGAATGGCGTTACCAAGGCGTAAAACATTTTAGCCTCCTTTGACTTGCCAGAAGCCTTTACACAAGCCTCAGCGAAAAGAGAGGTTACAGGCCCTGGTTTCGTTGATAATTTCGTGGACATGTGACATTAGCAACGGAATAAGTCAGTCTGCTTTTTGGCCTACCTGTGATCGGTGCAGGGAATTAAGAGCAAGAGTGATTGACACTGGCGCGGAACGTCTTCGCATTTTATCCTTCAACGAATGCTTCTCTCGCGACACATTGCGGGCTTTGCATTTCATTATAGTTTTGCCCCGTAGTTCAAATGGTATTTTAAACTTCGATGTAGCCTTAATATGGCCACCGATGCAATTATATAGCACTAGACACAGTTTGATAACCTCTGCCGCTGTAGTGGGCTTACGTACAGGTTCAGCAAGAGAAACTTAAGAGATGTGGCGGCCACCTGAGTGGTGACTGTCCCATGTTAGTTGAGGCTAAGTCTCAGTTTACATGGCTGGCCGAGTCAAGACCAAATCATGTTTGACTACATCGAGTACTAGAGCTTTTGTCAAGGAGTTTTTCCGTTTGCACGTGATCAATCCATCCGCCCACTTTATATACGATTGTTTCCAGTCGTCGTAACCAAACACCATAACAGAACAATCTTCGACAATGCTTAAGCCCAAAATTTCGCTGTACTCGTAGTTTACTCAAGTCATGGGCGCTTCCCTATCTGCTAAGCCCTTGAGGCCGCTCCCATTGGCTTCCACTGAATGTACGCAAGCTTAGCACTAACGGCAAAGAATATGGTGAAATGAGAGTGTGCTGGCCTGCCCACTTTTCAATTTGGTCACGTTCTTACATTTCGGTCTGTTATCTCCACTAGATGAAGTTCTGCCACCATTAGAAATACTCTCGTGATTTTGACGGGAGCAGAAATATGTCACACATTTAAGCCTGCCATCCATGGTATGCGGCGTTCATAGTTGAAGGTCGTGCTCCATGCTCTCAGCCAGTCCCATTATAAAGAGAGAGTTGAGCAACTAGTTCAACAACCTGGAGTCAACAACATGTAACAGCATTCTCTTTAAAAAAAAGAAGTTGTGCACCAGAGGGCCTGTATTGCATGTGAAGACTATAGCACTGTCCCAGCTCTCGAGCTTTATTCCTTGAGGTGTCATTAAGTTTTGCAACATACATATGCCCTAAGTACTGTGACCGTTTTGCAACGTATGGGAGTTGCAAGCTCCATATTTATGGGCCCTTCCTACAAGATATAAAATTTTCGAGTACCTGTACCTCCCAATGTATTGCCGATTTTGACACGATTTTTGACACAATTTTGACACAATATTGACACGAGGCTAGCTCAAGAGAACTCAGGTTCACGGGGTATGCCTCCTTAATTTGGCATCAATTTCGCTGAGGCCAATGCGCCCGCGGAGACTCGTGAGGGATGAAATTTTGTGACTGACATTGACAACTTCGACACAAGCCGCGGTGGCTCAGCGGCTATGGTGTTTTATGGTGTTTTACTGCTAAGCACGAAGTCGCGGGATGACATCCCCGCCGTGGTGGCCGCATTTCGCTGGGGGTGAAATGCAAAAATGTTCGTGTCTCGTGCAACGGGGTCACGTTAAAGATCGCCTGGTGGTAAAAAATATTCCGAAGTCTCCCACTACGGCGTAACTCATAATCAAACTGTGATTTTCGCACGTAAAATCCCAGAATTCAATTAAGCAATTTCGACCTTAACTTCATTTGTGAGGCTGAGCAACGTTGAATGCTCGATCGGGGTGGTTACATGGGCTTGTTGGTATGACATCTATTTTGACGTAGCGCAAGCTTAACGATAGCGACACAGAAATGCACATTTGACAAACACATATAGCGCTTTGCGCTATTCAAATTTGCATTTGCATTTTCCTTTTGTTTAGACTACTTTACAACAAAATAGTTGAATGATTTATGAGGACGAGATTTGGATTCAAAGTTCTATGCGACTGCGTAGGGGTAATTGTGACTCCTACCGAGTGATTTAGTCCGCTGTATTTATTACACTGTAATCTGTTGTAAAATTCTGCTTGTTTTATAATATTGTCCGAATTTCGGTATAGGTTATCTAAGAAATTAGACAAACAAACAGCATGTTTGTCAGAAAAAAGAACTCCTATTGAAAATACTTTCTAAAGAAATGCTACCTATCTTCACTGTATCATCGCTTATAAGCTCCTGTATCAGAGACGACAGGCCGCGTTTACAATTCTAAGGACAGGGAACCCAAATAATAGCTGCGCTTGACTCTAGAAGCCAACATCGAACTCGCGAAACAAGTTCGAGCTTAAGGCCCAATATCAGCTTCATGGAATGTAGTGTAGGTGGAGCCCTTTAGGGTTTTTTTCCCACCTTCAGTACTGTGCTTCTAGTCATTGGGCATAAAGGAAGCAAGAGTTATTCTGCAAGAGTAAGACAACCGGTTAGCTGCTACCTTGTTGATGAGACATGTTTCAACGCTCAAGCGCAAAAAGCAGTCTAACGAAACTCTGGCAACGGGTCATCACGGCGTGTAGCAGTGCTCGTTAGGCTAACAAACTTCGCTAAGCGCATCCAGTGCTCACCATCATGTCTACACTTTCAGATGATGGCAGAATGCCAATGTTGGTGCAGTGTTGCCTGCATTATGCAAGTCTATAGTAACGTATGGAAGGGAAACAGAATATACTATCAGGAAGTCTATATTGTCACGTGGTAGTGACGGTGAAGAAAGCAAAACGGTGAATGGCGAAACTAGCGTTTTATTGGGCGAACTTGTGCCCACAAAACCAAGTTACACTCAATGGACAGCAATAGGGGCGAACAGGATCGGCGGTCGTCGAAATATGATCAGTGGGTCAAGCGCGTCGGTTTTTATACATGCATCAGTCGTCTAATGTTCCTTAGTAATCGCTGGGACCCGCGTGTCTTCCACAAAGTTCTACACTATTCGTGTCGCGCATACAAGCAATCAGATTACACAAGGTTCAGTGACAGACAGTGGATGAAACCATCGATAACATTCCAGAAACTTCCGATACATGCAAAACGCGTTTTGCGCTGTGCGATAACATTTGTTAGGCGGGTAAACGTGGTCGCTCGATAAACAAGTACACGTGCCAATATGCTTACAAACTAAGGTGACACTAACGTTCAGTACTCTACGAAAGTACATGAACCTACATTTAGATGCAGTGAGAGGTGTTTCAAAGTTTCTCTACTGCATATAAAGACTGAAAGCGATTCCATCTAAAGTCCGAAGCTTCGCTTCTATTAACATTTGGACTGTTATTTATTTACATTGTACGACCTAATTGTCACTCGTCAGAGTAAGCAAGCCACCGAAACATCCCGTTGGCTTGCTCCCACTAGTTCGCAACTTCATGTGTACTGCGCAATCTTACAAATGAATTGAAAAATCTTTCCTATAGTGCACATTTGTCCACAGCTGCTGTATGCAGCACGCAACGCAAAACATTTTCCGTGCTAAGCAACTTAAGAATAGAAGGCATAAGTCACGTGATTGTACAAATACCTATCAGTACATCTCTTTTGCGTCTTTCTTTGGTTTGTATCAGTGTTTGATGCTGTGGCACGAATACTGAAAAATGTGCGTCTTAGACAAATGTAGAGATGACATTATTTGTAATAGATATAGCATAGCGTATTTGAGTGGTGCGCTTACCCATAGTCACCAAAGGGCGCGGAACTTTGGCCTCTTCTAGCATCGATTAATCTGTATTTATTACTGCGCCTCTTTCTATGACAATAGGGGTGAGCGCCATGGCCTGGTACAACAAGCGGCATAAGGACGATCCGGTCTGCACAGTACCCCTTTTCCCATGTAGAGTTACCTACTCGACAAGCACAACGCCATGGAAGGTAAGTCAGCCTGTGCTGAAGCGTTGGATTGCCTTTGACATCATGGAAGGAAGTGTTTGTAACTCAGCAATAAAGTAGCTAAATTTAACCAGTTTTAATCTATTTCCATGTTTGTCTTTTTCAGTCCTAGTGACCCTTTTATCGATGCATCTAGCCAGTAAATCATCTTGGTAAATTGTCCTCAGAAGGCTTTGGCTACGTCTAGTGCGTAGCGCCCACCATAGTCTACGAATGATAAGCAGCCACTATTAATTGCTGCTTTAAACAGAATGTCAATAGCGAGCCGTCCTGGTGCATCAAATATGCTGTTCTAGGCAAAGCACGTTAATGAAAGCTGAAACTGTTTCGGGAAATGAAGGATTGCCTTGTTTCCACAATCAGACTAGAATTACGACCACGATATGCAATTAAATGTTTATTTTAAAATATTGTAAGACGGAAGGAGCTCTAGGAAGAAATGAAGCGTAAGACAAGCAAAATTTCCAGCATGTCTTCATTACCAATTTGTGAATTTTCATTAAACATGGAGTGCTTGGGGCAGACACCTTGCGACTTTATCAAAAATATAAATAAAACAAAAGTAGGTTGGCAGCAATAAATAAGCATCACTTTCTATAAGAAAAATTCTGGATGAAAAAAATTTCATGCGACATCTGATTTATCGTAAGATATGCACATCAGTCTCAAATCTCGAATAAGATGTTAAAAGGTTGTCTATTTACAGAAAAATAATCGCTTAAGTTCTCACAGCTCTTGCGTGATGCACATAATCTTAGCTGAGCTGTATAATTACGCGCTTACTTTGCGTCTGATATGCATCTGCTTATTTCTTTAGTTCGATTTTTTTGTTGCTTGTGAAAGATGACGTTCTACAGCGCTTTCATATCTGCTTCTCTATCAAATATTAACCATTATCAGAAATTGTAATGTCCCCGCAGCTATTAAAAGTATGCCCTAATTTACTAATAGTGGCTTTCTGACATTTCCATTTGCGAAATTTTAGAGGAAGCCTTAGCTCGGGGGCTCCTATCTAAATATAAGTTGAAGGTGAAATCGTGTTTCTGAGCGATCAATACACCGGATTTTATGAAGTTTGTTACAGTTTAAAGAGAAAGCTAGGATCTAGGAACTGCAGGAACGGGACTGCTGTTCTGGAAGATTTTTGAAAAAGTTGATAATAGGAAAATATTGAAAGACTGAGCTATCAAGTTAGCCCCACAATGAAAAATGACATTATTATTCGGTAAGAGGCTCTAATTATGCATTTAAATCTGACAAAACGGATACAATACACGGCCCTTACAAATGGATTACTGATTTTGAGTAAGCTATTTGTAAAATTTATGTAAACATTCTAACGAACCCACCTTAGCTGCAGCTTATTAGACCAAACATATCTGCTTTAGATGTTCTAACGGACGCAGTTTACAGGAATGCGGCATTGTTCTTTTGCATAGTCACTGATATGTACTTTGTGCTTTTATTTTTTGCACTTACTAATTTTAGGCAATTCTTGTAAAAAATTCAGGCGCTATATTAACATTCCACTTCTTGCAATCCCTACAGTTCGTCTTTTTGGCCCCAGTGCAACAGAATTCAGAAGAAAAGGTTTGAAGGTTTATCTCATCAAGCATTTCTGCGTTTTACATACATTTGAGTTGGTAGCATTGCAGAATTGGCCCCAAGCTATAGCTTCTTTTAAGCCGAGCAATAATAATGTCATATCTGCTTAGCAGAAACCCTGTGACTCCATTAGTGCTGGATGTCAATTTCGAATTGTAACATATTCGCGGAGTTAATAATTAGGCAGTTAATTGGTAATATTTTAATTATCTACATGAAGGGTATTACGTTTCGCTGGGCAAGTAATGGCGGCATTTTCAAGCAGTTCATTTAACCGGCCATGCGATGTCCATGCGGCTTATCAAAACTGTTCGGAATAAAAACAAACGTCAGGTATGCCACCAAGCGTATGCGCTACCAACATTAGCTGTTTATGAGAGTGTCCTGGGCGAGTCGGTAGATGGATATGGTGCATTGCACATGGTAAAAGGTGGTACTTACTTCATGGCACCAGTAGCTTTGACACTGTCCTTATTAAGGGTTTTTTTCGGCTTATTATTAATCCACTGTCACTTCGCTGCTCAAATAAACGTTACCTGCCCTAGAGCCGTTCTTCTACAGAACTTGAAGGACGCTGCCGTTTGACCACAATGGAGATGTACTTTGTCGTTCCAAATAAACTGTTGCATTATGCACTTTATTACACTGCACAAGAAAGCGACGTAACTACCTCACTTTACAACGCGCATATGTGATGTCATCAACCAAGTAAAGCTGCCTTCGCGTACCACACGTTATCTCGCTCACCGCACGTGCTAGAAATGAGGCATAAGAAACAAACAGAAGTACATACGCAACGTACGTCATATAGCAATCTGAACGAACTACGTCGTAGCAGTGAGTTAGTTGCCTGGGACTATTACTTTCCTTTTCCTGCTACTTACCGCATCACTGGCTGGATGAAAGGTGACGATTTATTCGATTATTTTCAGAAATGAAAGAATGATAAGTTCATTTTGATCAAAAAAATATTTAGAAAAACATTTTAATATATATTCTTCACGCATATAAGCAAACATTCAGGCATGTGTCAGAGAGCTATTGTTGCTGTTACGAAGCATCTCTTCGTTCTCTTCAAATTTGGCACCAGGAAACCTGGCAACCTCGTTACGACGCCATTGATCAGAGCGATATTAGTAAATAAATGACCAGGGTGTCGGTTCTTCGCATTATGCAGCGAAATGAAACCTAACATATACATGTGTAGAGTAAAATATATGTTGCGAAGTAACTTTCTATTCGCTCTATTTCTATTTCGAAACGTGCCGTAGACGGTGTATATCGGTAATTATGAGCATGTTAATTACAGCAGTTGCAGTTGAACGCGTAGCGAGGTACGCTTTCGCTACATTCCTTCTGCACTTGGGGCCCACGCAGAGCCATCTTGCGGCAAACACAGAAGCCCCCCTCCTCGCAATGTACGGCGCTGCCGGGCAGGTGGCGCGCCACTCGCCCGCTTCTCCCCTTCGTCTCGTTTAAGCGCATTGGGGCCGTGCGGGGACCGGTGCGAGGATGCCCCAATACCCTTGCGTTTAATAAGTTTTCTCGCTCTCTCCCCTTCCAACTTCTAGCGTGCGCCACTTGAACCCTCGTGTTTAGGCGACGAGGCTCCTCTATCCGCTCACAGCACGATTCCTAGGTGCAGCGTCCGATACGGGACGCTTCTGACGTGATCGCTGCGCCGTAGCGCGTCTGGTGGGAAAGCTTTCCCTGCGATGTGTGCCATGCTGCTGGCGAGAAGTCATGCGTCTGCGTGGTGCTCCCAAGCGAGATAGAGGACGATTCCATCAAGGCGTCAGCCCCATGATCGCGTCCGCCTTCATGGCGCGTCGCTGCCCGGCTGTTCGTGCCGATCAAGACGTTTGACTCGCGTAGATCGTTTCTCCCTCCGGGACACAGAGTTCTGTGGTTCGTTCCGCTTGCTCAGCTGCACGTTTCGTCTTTGTGTGACTCAAGAGCAATGCGAGCGAAGAGTGGGCGGTGCGAACGGGGTGCGATAACGCTATCGCGTTCCACTCTTGAAGGTGAAGGTTAAATGTCCTCCAATTTTTCTTCTCGCGCTTTCGCCATACACTCCTCCGCTTTCCGTCCCATAGTTCCGCCGTACCCTCCTCTACCGCTGTCCTCCTTACACCTTTTCGCTCTTGCCCCTTTTTTCATACCCCGCTGCGCGTCGCCCACGCTCTCGCCTTTCGCTGTGCTCCTTCGCTCGGTGGCGCCGCAATCGCCGTCGCTTGCCGCAGGGACCGGCGACTAAAAGAAGCGCTATAAAATATCGCATTAAGGAAGTGGCGCAACAGAACTGTTCGGTCAGTGGGTTCTCATACAGATTTGGGAGTTCTGTGCGCATTTGTTAGAACATATGTGGGGCGCAGATATGCTAGGTATGATCTTATAGCTTACGTACAGTTCTTCCGATGTACACGAGGGTTCTCCCAAATTCTCGTGTTGATATTATCGATATATTTCATCGTGGCTCGTAATACATCCTACTTATCACTTCCATGTTTCTGACAGCTTGCAGAGCTATGATACTGTTATTATTAACTTTTTTTCTAGCTACTTGGTTGAAAGTGTGATGCTCCAGATTTTTTTTACGACTGCCTACAATTTCTGAAGAAATTATGGCCTAAATTTATTTTCTGTGTGCTACATTCCGCATATTCAATTTTGACTTTAAGTGCAAGAAATGTCGTAGAATTCGATGCAGGCTACGCACGCCGAACAAAATGCTTTTTTAAATCCCATTCACTTAGAGAAGAGTTTCTGTTAAGCTTCCTTTTAAATGTTACTGGCATATAGCCACTGAAATAAAGGTACCGCCATTGGTTACCACTTACGGAAACATGTTCTAAGCTCAAGTAAGCGCAATGCGGTTACCAGCAAGTCAAATAACTAGGTTGATAATGTCGTTTGATCCAGAATGCAGTGCGTGCAGCATAACTTAACGCCGTCTACACATTCCTTGGTATATATTGTGAATGCCTGAGCACAATGGTGATTACTCGGTACATTTGTGCACGTGTACACGACGCACATAAACCGATGCAAAATATTGCCGATTAAACTGATGACTGTGCCTGAAGTGCAGTACTGCATGTGACAAACATTATTCTGTTTACTGCAGGTCGACCACCTCCTCGAAAGCGTTTTCATCGCAAACCAGGCCGCGCATAGCGTCAGCGAGCGAACTACCCTGTTCAGTTCAAGGTTTTGACAAGAAGACGCTCCAGACAGCGGCAACATAACATTGAGAGCGTCCAGTAGAGCCTTAGTATTACACAGTGAAGTAACCTATAAATTTCGTTTTTATTTTTGAATTTGTGTTCGTCTGTTTGGGGCTTTCATATATCTTATATGCTTTTTATAATTTCTGCCTTGTTAGAGGGACCTGCTGTCATGAACTCTAAATCTGGCAATTAGTATATAAGCGAAGATATTTCTACGGTATGGGGTCATGGTGTTCCACGGATTTAAAGAGGTACACGTGACGTATGGATTGGTGAGTTCGCCGTAGAACTGTGCATATGCTACTGTTGTATTATAAGATACGCATTCAGAGCTGGCAAAGTTTTCAATACATGTCTTCAAACCACAAGATCTTATAGCACTGCGCAGGCGTAAATCCTAGAATGGCAGGTGAACTTAAAAACACGATCTTGCTTCAATAGACAATGAAGCATTACAAAACTTAGATTAGTAGCATACACCAAAGACATGAAAGATAAGAATTTATTTTACCAGCTCGTGATAAACACAGGAGGTAAAAGCGCAGGACGCATGTTCAGGCCTGATTAAAATTTTGCACCAGATCCCACTGACGTCCTAGGAGGGGGTAGCTTCTGGCCCGGACTATATATACTTGGTTATCAACTAGAACGGTTTCAACACAACCTAAAGTAAGTGGAGCCTTCCACATAACTTTTGTAGACACTCTTCGTTAAAAAATATATCTTGCTCCTAAGTAGTGTACAGCAATTATTGGAGTTGTGCACAGTATCATGTACATATACGTAAAGTGACCTCTCGTATTTGCTTACCTCAAGGATTTCAAAATTTTCGTCAACCTTCCTTCCCCATACGGGCTTCCTTGGAAGTGATTCACCACTCTCAGCAATATTCTCGCGTGCTTAGTTTCAGCCGCTTAGACGACAGACGTTTCTAAAAAGCGAAAATCCTTGAACGAAAACTGTAGCAGGCGCACTAAACACTAATGCGCATCTCGAAAGGAAATGGATCAGATGAGCGCTTGCGATTATATACACAAGTGGCGGCCGGCTCTGGAAACCGCCTAACGGGCGTAGGGCATGACGTCATGAAGTGTTCGAAACAATTTGTCCAAGTGACATGATGAGTGTTCTATGACCAATGTATCCCTCCACATGGTACGCCGAGGAAGTAGGCACACATCGGTGGGCGGATCCAGGCTCAGGTGCACAAGGTAAGGTATTTGGAAAGGTTTATCGCGACAGGGCAAAGCCGACGGCGCTACTGGAAGGCAGCGGTTTGATCTGGAGTGACGAACACAGGACCGGATGCGGTCACTACGCATATTGTGTGCAGTGCAAGGAGATTGTGGTCGTTTGGCAAACTTCTGGGATCGTTCAAGAAAGAGACACGGGGCTGTATTTGCCGTCAGGGTTGCGCCTGACGTGTTGATCGACTTGGGTGATGCTTGGGTGATGAGTTGGAAGAGTTGGGTGATGCTTATAGAAGACCCAAGGAATGCGTCGAAAGCAGTGGCCCCGGCGACACCTTCGACAGAAAAGCAGAAGCTTCGGAGTGCTCCAGCATCGCCGGAAGGACGGCTTTGTAGGTAGGCAGCGTGACAGAAACGCCAAAGGGGCGACGTACTTTAGCTACAAAATGCATAGAGTGCGCATGCGGCGGGTGACAAGTGGACATGAATAGTACCAGCAATGTCACCAATATTGTGGGTGAAAGGAGGAGACGTTGCCACGTCGACATACAAGAACGAATTGGTTTCTATTTTCCTGCTCATATGCTGCGTCCACTCGCACTAACTTGGTGCACTTGGTAGTTGTTGGCGCGTCGACACATCGGCGCCGCCAGAAGGGGCTGGACGGAACCTGCAGTACCGGGAGAAAATGTCCAACATAAATGGTTTGCAAGAATCGGCAGTGTCAAATAAAGAAACGGTAAGACATTCGGCATTTCATGCACGAAACTCAACCGTCGCCCTCTTTGTTAAAGCAGTTCAAAAGCGTTACGTTTTGGGCGAGTTGGTTGTACATGGTTCTTATTGGACATTTGCGCGCACAAAGACCGGACGTCGAACGATGAAGGGACACACAACATGCGTGTGTCCCTTCTTCGTTAGACGTCCTGTCTTTGTGCGCGCAAAAGTCTAATAAGAACCTTGTTAAAACAGTTTCACTATGTTCTTGGCTGCTGAAAATTTTCGTTGTTGACCAGCAAACAATGAACATCTACGTGTTCGAACAGTTTTATTATAGTTCTTCCAAATGTTTTTCTGTAACCCTAATCAAATAGCTCGAAAAATGTCTAAGAGCAGCAGCTACCCAGATACCAATTCATATGTCAGATTTCTGAGTGGAAATCTTCCCTCCTCCTCCTCCCAAACAGCAAGGATGCACTTCAGGTAGAAGCTAAGTAGCTCCATAAAGCCTTCCAAAGGCATAATAGATTTGTTAATAGAAGAAACAACATTGTATTTTGAAGCAATACAGCAATACCTTGTAGTAACGTGCCATAGTATGATAGGGGACACGGAGTGAATTTCAGGGATTAACGCGTCCCGTATCTTCGGTTTTCATCCTCGGGCAATACATGCGCGTGCATAATCTTTAAGGACAACGCCTTTCTTGGTGAGTTATCGCCATTATTGGTATGCAATATGTTTCTAGCCTCTTTCGTGGGTCAATGACGGAGATCGTATAGTCGAGAAATGCGCGCTGATCGCGAAGATAGATCTGGTACAGGTGTTCGAGATAGTATCCTTAGTAGTAGTACTGCTGGTAAGGCGGACGTTCTCGCATTCTTCATTTTTAACATCTAGCGTTTTGAGACGCATGTGTTGAAGAACCCCAGGTGGTGAAAACCATTCTGGAGTCTTCCATTATGGTGTTCCTGATAATCAGGTCGTGATTCCTGCATGTGAAGCCCCACACGTTATTTACAATAAATTTAGAAACCTGGTTGGCTGCCGCTAGAAGGCAAGACCTCCTGGCCGACACTAAATGGGCAGCTCCGTCCACAAACACGCCGGATACGAAATTAAGTCTGTCTGTCTGTCTGTCTGTCTGTCTGTCTGTCTGTCTGTCTGTCTGTCTGTCTGTCTGTCTGTCTGTCTGTCTGTCTGTCTGTCTGTCTGTCTGTCTGTCGGTGGGTAGGTCGGTCGGTCGGTCGGTCGGTCGGTCGGTCGGTCGGTCGGTCGGTCGGTCGGTCGGTCGGTCGGTCGGTCGTTTGGTTGGTTGGTTGGTTTCCGGACACATTGCAGGTACTGGTTGCCATGTTTGCGCTGGAGAAGGGCTACTCACGCTTCGTTCATGACGACGACCCTTATCATCGACGTACGCCACCATTGCAACCGTGTTTCACATCTAAACTAGTACAGTATCCCGGGTGATCACTTTTTTTGCAGTTTTACAGAATTCTTAAAGGTCATCAGTCACAGATTACCTTAGCCCAGTCCTTGAGTTCGATTATTCGTAGAGGTGGACCTTACTTGCCCAACAGAAAATGACAACGCATGTTCAACTAATTACTTTCATAATTATTTACTTTACGCCGCGTATATCAATTTACATAGTGTCGCCGTTGAGTTCGCAAGTCGTATCCATACTTGGAATGAATTTCCAGAATGAAACCAGTACTAAAATATGCGCCGTCAAAGTCACCATAATGCATTGATGTTGCACTTACTTTTTCAAACGCTCATTTATGCATTAGATACAAAAGTAACTGGAGCGGCCATGTATTCAGTCCTACGCTTCCAGAAATAATTTCCCGAAACTGGTGTAATGCAGGAAATTAAGTTCGAGTGTATATGTCTTGCAAAACAACCAGCTCGAATTTATAAATTGCACTAGGGACTATAAAGTAAGAATTTATTAGTTTAATTAGTGAATTTCCTAATTATTTTATTATGTGTTCCGATTTCTGGTGCCGGTGATTTCGGCCGCTTTTTGAGGGAATTTTAGAAAAATTCCGTAAAATTTAAATACCCTCACCCTGTATCTAAACTAAGGTGGCGGCGCAGGCGCTACCAGAATTACCGGAAATCCCCTTCACCAATCGCTTCCTCCCTTCCGACTGCTCCAAAAAGAAGTCCGCTATATTTGGTTGGCGCAAGACATCTCTTACTTCGACACAGCGTGCCGCCGGAAACAGTCCGGCTGGATTCGCAGGATGTCAACGACAATTCCAATATTCCACCAGTTATGCTCGTGTTGCTTAAGTGCTTACCACATTTTGCATTGCTACGATATTATCTCTGCAGTTCATCGGTTTGGGTTCCACAACAACGAAAGCAATACGGCTCTGTGAAGAACGCTGTACATACTACATATTATCAGTCATCCAAACTCATATATATATATATATATATATATATATATATATCATCCATCTCCCAGCTTCTCTCATTACCTTACTTAAATTTTGAGGTTTTACTTGTGAGAACACCGGCATAAATATGAGGCATGTCGTACAATGATGCAAACGTGTCCCATGGTTTTACGCCAATCGACAGCGCTTTGTTAGCAGACACGTCCTCACTTCTTACGTTGGGTTTGATGCAGTGTCAACAATCAAAACTGATCAAAATATTGTGCCGTGCGCTCACATGCGCGCGTGGCTATCGCCTGTAGATGTGGTGTCGTGGCTGTAGTCACGTGGTCACTAATGCTGGTATCGCTACGTGCGCTGAAATAAAAAAGATAATGACGTCAGAAACGAAGCTAACAGCGCTCGATAAAGCCCTTTTAGCCACTGTCGCCACCGCCAACAAGCAGGATTCACGACAGCGGCAATTTGCTCTCAGTCTGTACCGACAGCGCCGTCCTACACAGCATACGTCTTCGAAAGGCACGTCACCGCCCTACTGGAGATTGTTAAACGGCAAAGGTAAGCCTTCATACCCTTCGGGGTACGCTAAATTCGTTTCTTGTCACATAAGTGGTGTACACTGGTCTAGCTTTAGGTACTGGTGGGGGACAAAATTAATTGGAACACTGGAGCTCACGCCCAAGTAGAGTCGCTAGAAAAAACAGGTTTTCAGGGTAGCGCAAAGCTGCACCTTCAGCTAGCAACGGGGAGTGGCTGTCAGTGCTTCCAAGCCTCCGCTCTCGCAGCGTTGAGAAAGAGCGTCGAGTTCCGCCTTCATCTAACTTTGTGGCATGATTCCGAGTGAATTATTCTAGCGCGGTTTGCAATAGTATGTTATGGTAGCAACTGGCCTGGCTAGCGTTTATTTTGAATTTCCTTTCGCAATTTCGTTGGTGAGGCCCGGTCCAAGTGCTGAAAGTTCACAAGCGCTCCGAGTGAACACTCAGGACTGTGCTGCGTTGCTGCATCGCACAAGTGACTACGCGAGCAGTTGCTAGAACGTACGCGCGTCAGTTCTCGAACTTGGCTGTATTGTCTTCCCGACTCTTTGCCTGACCTAAATACCAAGAGCCTGCCATGCAACGCAATAGTAAATACGAATGACTATAAGTACTTTAAATTTCTACTACGTCTGAATTCGCGTATAAGCACGTGAAGACACGGCTGCCGTAAGTGCACTTGAAACGAGCCATGGTCGAGCAATAGTACTAAACTTGTTCGCGAAGTTTCACTACTGAACGAGGGCAATGCTGCTTGTTTGATTCTCAGACATCGCGGGTGCCCAATTGCACTGCTGGCGACCCCATGGGATAACGCCCGTGCACTGCATAGTATATCGCAGCGTACCTGCCAACCTGATCACATTATAATGCTTACACATCATCTGGACAAAATGTTTCGTATCGGCGGATAGCTTGCACATACCTGTATTGTGGCTTCTCACAAGCTTTGTAACAATTATTTACCGTTACGCGCTTCAACACTAGCAGCAGTAACCTTTAGCAGAAATTGAGATTGTCCTCACAGTAGTTCTTTAGCGCTTCTGCTGCTGCCGCTTAAGGTTGCTACAGGAACGTATTTGAATAAACTTGTTTTAAGCATGTAACCTACTGCTATTTGGCTTTTTCGGCATCACAATTTATTTTTTTGCAATATTGCGGCGCCCCATTTTTCAACATATTTTAACGATGTCTACGATCAGTAATTATTTTTCGCACGACTTGATACACTTGGAAAAGTCTAGAATGAGTACACATCTGTAAATTCGAAAAAAATTGGAGCACCACGTAATTTTTTCAATTTCTTTGCGCAGAATCGCTTATATACGCCGGTCACACGGCAAACTTTAGTGCGCTTCGAGCCAGTCATCTTCGCCGCTAGTGCCATTCGCAGGCTTGAACACGGGCACGCTTGACGCTTGCTGCAAAGCACACTGATTGGCGAGTGTGTTCGATGAACGCACATCGCGGCGAAGTGTCTAGCCTCGTTAGCAATTGAGGGAAAATGAAGTAATATTGAAAGCAGAGTCGGGAGTCATTTTTAACGTTCGTTTTTTAAATTGGTAACGTTACACGGTAATGTACCACACTTCGCAAAAAGGAAAGCACGGAACTACTATCGCTGCGGGGTCTCACTTACGCCCACCCCAGGTAATAACGGTGCAGTTGCATGGCGGAACGCGTTGTTGGGACTGGTAGTCAAGTCTCCATCGGTGCCGTTGTTTGTTTGTAAATACTCTTTCTAACAATGGCAAACTGTTTTCGTACACGTATTTTTTAGGTTAACAAATATACGCTTCGCCTTCTCACTCCCGATTGCCGTGACCCCCTAGTCTGAAAGAACTTTTCCTTCTCGCACAGTAGTGCACCACGACACTGACACTCGGCGCACTGAAGCGTACTCGCTCAAAGTGCCCTTTACTTTGCCTGTGTGATAGGGGTATTAGATAACGTGATTTCTTCGAAACCGTTCAACGGGTTTGGCACTGCCGGTTAGTCTGTTGCTGCGCCTCCACTTTTCGAAACTTCAGTACTGCTGTCATGCAGCCCGTTCCTTGTGGTTCCTTCGCGCGCATGAAAACCACGCTTTCCCGAGTAGATATGCGAAATTCCAGCACGCCTTTCGAGCGTGCGCACCGCGACAACTTTGGCTGCTGCCCATTAAAAGTGCGTTATGCAAACGTCACCTAAGTAGTTCAGGCTAAATCTAGCTAAGACAGGAAATGGCAAAGAACATTCGCCTCGCAGGTTTCTGTGCTTCGAGATGGCAGCGAATTTCTTTAGTCGAATTCGTATCCCAAGTTGTATCCGGTAATCCTTCCCTACCGCGATGTAAAAAGACAAAAGAAACAAAGAAAGGTAAAAATGAGTTCGTTTGCTGAGTTTCAGTCGAGTCACTTCAGACGCATGCGCAGCTGCCTGGCATGAAGACAGCGAGGTGCAAACAGTGTGAATTCCAGTCGATGCACGAGTAACTTCGCAAACAAACGAGCACGACGTTCGCGAATCCGCAGCACGCAGTGCGCCGTTTGCGGGCCGGCGCTTGGAAGCCCAATGCCGGAAACAAAACCACGTGATCAGCAGGAGCCATTCGGACGGCATGTGTAGCGGGGAAAGGGATTGCGATATTTCGAAACTTGTTTTTGCTAGGGGCTCTAGGCCGAAACTGGCATCCCAATGCTCAATATATGTCTAAAGGAGAAGCAAGAATTTGGATTACTCATGCACGCAGGTCAACGTGCAGAGAAGATCCATCCCAGGGCCCTCCTGAAAAGTTGAGGCTACTAATTGAGGCTATTGGGTTAAAGCTCGTTCACAGCTGTCGCGCTGCGATTACTTTTGTCCGCACATGTACGTCCAAGGTAGCGGGAGAAACGCGCGTAGTAGCTGAGGATGTCGCGAGCCGCAAAGTTCACGAAAGCAGCGGGAATGCGCGGCAACCGCTCCAATGGGCTCGAGTTCGATTTAATGCGGTAGCCGCACAACTAACACCCAGTCAAAGGCGACTCACGTGTTAGGTGATGCGCACATGACTTTGGTTTAGGGCTTCCAAAGCAAACTGTGCAATAGCGCATGCTTTCTCGAAAAGTCTCGAACGAAATTTGGGACGTCCGCTGGTATCGCGTGAGTGTTGCGTACCACATAACGCGGATCACTGACGTGTGTAGTATAGGCGTGCTGTTTGGTCGCTGCGTGAGAGCTACGTTACGTGCATGTCTTGCAAAAAAAATGCCTTTATTGTGATTAAAAACGCCCAAACACATGAGTTCTTACTGTGTCACAAAAGCATGATATCATGACTTTATATTGATGCGAAGTGTCGACTACTTTAGGGATGATGTGTAGGCAAATTTTCAAGTGCCTAGTTACATTAGCGGCTAGATGTGAAAAAATGTAAAGTTTAATGCGTTAGTAAAATTCAGTTTCTGCCAACTATATGCTTCAGAACAGTTTCTGCCAACTATATGCTTCAGAAATACTTGCTGAACGCTCATATTTTTCCTATTTTCGTGTTTTACGGGGCACATGCGATGCGCTCGGTGACGTAAACACCTGCTTAATATCCAGTCAATACAAGTGCCACATTACAGGTTAGGTACGCGCAAACTTCAAACTGTCTTTATTATGGCATTATGAGTGATTTGCTTGCATATATGAAGTGTGGCTTCGGTACCACCATAGGTAAAGATTTCTTAAACAAACGCTCAAAAGCTTTATATGTAGGCAACGTTTTAAACTTAAGGGAAAACTGACTAGCATTTGGAGTGACTTAATTGCAGGGACATTGAAGCCATTAATACAACAGCTCGAAAGAAACAGCTTCTCTGTAAATACGACTTTCTGCCGTCGGGGTATAGCGACTTCTGGCATTGAACTAAGCCCGACGGCTCGGTGTCGAATCCCATCTGAGGCGGCCGCATTTCAATGGGGGCGAAATGTAAAAAAAAAAAAATCTCGTGTGCGTACATTTGGTGCACGTTAAAAGAAGCCTAGGTGGTCAAAATAAAACCAGAGCCTCCTCACTACGTTGTGCATAATAATCGTATCGCCTTTCGGCAACTAAAACCCCAGAATTCAATATGTTGAAAATTAGGCCTGGATACTTCCAGATCGTACAAATGTGCTCGCTATTTTATCTCCCACCAGCGGAAGGCGAAGGAAGCATCAGGCAATGTCAGATTATTTCTATTTCGTAGTTCTTCGTTGATAGCTTTGATAGTACACGTATTAGGTGAAATAAGTACTGATGGACTAATTATGGCCATAACACGTTAAAGCGAAGCTTTCTTGCCTTGTTCCCCCTATTTTGGTTATTTTTCTTACCGCTGTCGACTTACTGCGAACGCACCTCATTCGGACCACACATCTGTACCACCCGCCGTGGTTGCTCATGGCTATGGTGTTAGGTTGCTGAGCGCGAGGTCGCGGGATTGAATCCCGGCCACGGCGGCCGCGTTTTGATGGAGGCGAAATGCGAAAACACCCTTGTACTTAGATTTAAGTGCACGTTAAGGAACCCCAGGTGGTCAAAATTTCCGGAGTCCTCCACTACGGCGTGCTTCATAATCGGGAAGTGCGTTTAGCTCGTAAAGCCCCATAATTTAATTTCTAACATCTGTACCCTTTCCTTACACTTGACACTCCTGATTATCTAATCGCGCCAGATCATCTGTGGAGCTTGACAAGAGGTTGTGCTGTTTCAGTGCACTCATCTCAAGAACACAGAAGCTTCATTCACATAGATCGGTATCAGGGTCGTGGTTTGCCTAATTTTTTTATCCTCCTTTGGAGAGCAAAAGCATCTGGCTCTCGTGCGACGTGGCACCATCGTGTAGACGGAAAGCGCGAAAGCTTCTAGCGTTTAGCGACAGAATAACGTTCGCTGTGTTGATTCGTGTCCATATAGCCCGCGCGCAGATTTTCCTGCTGACACGGTCCCCATGCTGTTCATTCATTCTCGCCACAGGCATGGCATCACCACCACAGAGGGACGCCGGCATCGGTGTCCTGACTCCGGACTACTTCTCCCTACTCCACGGCATGTGCTGCATCAGCGAGCCGAGCGTTAACGATATCATCGCCATCTTCAAGGAATTCCGCCGTTCTTTGGATGGCGAAAAACCCAAGCCTTCGGTCTCGGCATCCTCGAGCTTGCCGAGTTCCTCCGGTGTTCCCAAGAAACGGGGCTCCAAGTCCAGTAAAAAAGGTGAACATGCGAAGCCTAAAAGCGGCAGCCGCATTTCGCTGTGGTCGCACGAAGTTTTGACCGCACCTCTTCTCGGCCCGGTGTCGCCCTGCTGAAGCGCGCGCGATTGAAGCGATAAGCAGGCTTTAATCAAGGCGGTCATGCGTGTCGCTGCTGGCAATCGGTAACAGCTAACTGCTTGGTAAACTGATTTCTATCTGAATTCAAAGCACCGGTAATTGTTACCCTGCTGAGGAACGCGTGCAGTTGCGCCTGTTAGCACCTAAAATAATTTTAGGTAGAAAAAAAGAATTCACCGATGATTACGATACGCCCGGACGCGTAATTTGAGCGCAGCTCTATACATGTTTAGATTTCGCGGTATTATTGGCTGGCACGGACAATCTTTCTCGTGTAATTTATGTGACGGTTACTAGCGCGAGCATGACTAACGAAAAAAATGAAAGGTGGGGCAGGAGAGAGCACTATGCCCTTTCCACCCTTTATTTTTCCTTGCGTGTTGTTCGCGCTAGTAAATGTCACAACAAATGCCTGAACATTAACTAGCCCAGCTTTCGACATTAATTTCTCGTGCGACACATGGCAAACGAAGTGAAGTGTGGCGCGACTGCCTGACTAATCGGGAGATCGTCAGCGGCAGCACGTCGCTTTATTCTACAAGTTATTTCGTCTTAGAAACAAATTGTAGCCGATTTATGTGCCGCCGTCAGCGGCGAGAGGGCAGCGTTTCGACCAGGGAGAAAAAGCAAAAAAAAAAGAAAACAGGCATGAACGGCCCCTCCCCGCCGGGTTTAACCCGTGGCCATGGCGTTCACGCTACCGGCGCTGTCATTGGCTGAAGCCGCCCGACCTACGCGGCAATCGCACGACAATATTCAGCAAGTTGGTCGCATGCGGCGCGTGCAATCCGGTGCCGCATGCGGCGGATTCTCTTGAGAAGCTGTTGAGTGCGGCTGCCGATGCGAATGGTCGTACGATGGATGGCACCCAAAATCGTACCATGTGCCTCGGACGTGGCACTACGGTTTTCTCCTCACGCTTTTCCCACACCTTCCTCCTCCGTTTTTCGACTCATGGTTCCACTGCATCCTCCTTCTCCGCTGTCCTCTTCCCGCTCTCCTCGCTATCACCGTATTTCATACCCGGCTGCGCTCTACGTTTGCCTTTCATCCTTCGCTCTGCTCGTTCGCTCGCTTTGGCCAAAGGAGGATGCCGATACCCGCCGTGGTTGCTCAGTGGCTATGGTGTGAGGCTGCTGAGCACGAGGTGGCGGGATCGAATCCCGGCCACGGCGGCCGCATTTCGATGGGGGCGAAATGCGAAAACACCCGTGCACGTTAAAGAACCCCTGGTGGTCTAAATTTCCGGAGTCCTCCACTACGGCGTGCCTCATAATGAAAGTGGTTTTGGCGCGTAAAACCCCATAAAAAAAGATACCGAGGGACGACGCCGACACGAGACGCAGGAACGGGCCCCTTGGAGCTGGGCTCTAAAATTTCTTAACGCACCGAGCGCATGTGGATAACGCGGTGATAACTTGAGCATTCACTCTTCATATTTCCCTACGGTAACACCGTAAAATAACACTGAGCTGCCAGCTGTGGTTAAAAAAGCTTTTGTATATGGTCGCAGTACCATATTTGTAAGATTCTTTTCACTTTTCAAATGTCCTCGCTTGGTCATTTACTGACACGATGTCATGCCTTCGTTATCGCCGGTGTCGTCCACTGGTGGCGATGCTAAGAAAATCGAAAAAAAAAGTATAGGAATTTTTACATATATCTTACCTCGCAGAACGTACTGTTCAATCGGCGCACGTCGTTTTCAATATTTTTTGAAGAAGCGGGAAGTACGAATGAGTGAATCAGAGTTAATGTTTCCCAACCTGCTAAGAAGCAGACCGCCAGATTTTCGCCAGTGATCTGTTACACTCGCAGCTGTTCATAACCAAAAGCAGGCTAACCTCGTTTTAGCAACAGCACATGAGGGTAAATGCGCTGTTCGCGTATGGACGGCTTGTTTGAGCTGACTGTTATCGTAGCGCAAAAACGTGCCTGTCACGTCCTTTTCGTAGTACGAGTGCTTTTTGCCGGCCGCCACCGAACACATTTTTCATACTTGCGTCATGCAATCACGCAATTCCCCGAGACAATACTTAATCGTCTACCTACCTACGTGATCGTCTGGAATATAGGCAGATGATGATTAGAAAGGTTTGCCGTGTTATACGAATTGCGCTCTTGTCGCATATTTTGCAATAAAGTTTAGGTAGCGTTTACTTTGGTCACTGAATAACAATGTAGAAGATATGGACGCCAGCCTGGACATGTACAGGGTAGCAGGATCGTAGTGCGCGCTGGTGCGCAGCGTATTCTGTACCGGATTAAGGGCTGCGAGACTGCGTCCCTCGTACAATTGTTCACACAAGCCTACTGTTTCGCACCTGCGGCAGCAAATTCAAAAAGGTCAACGCGCGCCCGTAACATTCTAGAGATTTCCAGGCAGGTAGTGCAAGAAAGAGAGGCGACAAGCGTGCACCACTGGTGTTGTTGGCATGGTCGATTAAGTTGCGCTCGTTGGCTTTCGCATAACAAAATTTATTTCCATTTCGCCAGTCAGTCGAAAGGATTCTCCCCATACAACCGGGGCCCATTATTAAAGAGACGATGGGGCTCGTAGGCTCAGCTGGGCGCCGGTATCAGCGGCGTCTTCATGCAAGTATAGAGAGTACTGCGCAACGATGAGATCACTGCAGTTAAAAAAGAAAAACAGAGGCAAATGATTTGTAAGACCAAAAAAGCACGAAGAAATTTGAGTGGAAAGCCAACTCTCAAGTATAAAGAGAAACTCTTTAGTATATTGTCACGTGGCCCACCTACAGTGACGTTCCTGAGCTCCCGAAGCCCATGACGATTACACAAGCACTTTGTATGTCGATTGAGGTCAACCGGGATTGAGTGCTTCTAGACGCACATTTTCGATCTCGATGTACGATCCGAAACCAGTCGGTCGTGATTGTACGCTGTCGTCTGCACTGTCATACTCAATGAGCTCAACCAACCCTTTTCATATTGTTGTACTCTACAGCAGCAACCAGTGCAGACCCCGATAAAAAATAATGCTCCGGGCCGCTAATCACGGTTGAAAATGCTTCCATGGCACGGATAATAAAGAACGATCCAAAGCCAGAGATTGAAGCCACCGCCGCTCTCCTCCCGCAACACTACTCGTGAAATGAAGATTTTACACTATATGGTTGGCATTCTTCTCACAAATGGGCCATCTAATCAAACACTTGTGCTTGAAGCGCCCAACTGCTTGCAAGTTACTACAGCAGAAATATTACCGATCACGACACATGTCGAAGCAGTCCGCGCACACGAGTAAAAGCGAGAAAGCACAATGTTCGTCGTACGCGCCAATCAACCGGGGCTCAGTGCCTCAGTTAACGCCAGTGGAATAAAGCTCCCGCGATATTGTCATCACATGCAGACTGCCATGACTAAGCTAGAAAAGGGAAGCAGCAACGCTACTGCGAACAATGGCAAGCGTTCAGGATATTAAGCTTTGTCTTCGCGACTGACTTGATTCTGCCGACGATGGTTAACCGTGCCTGCCTTATTCCTTTTCATATCATTTGCGCGAGAAACTATGGAACTTTACAGGCGGCTGCAGACCCAGTGTTTTTTGTCAGTTCACCGCACAACACTACCACGCTCCTCGGCTACTCAACCGTCGAGCAATGGCGAAACAATAACGAGAAGAGGACTGCGTTTACAAAAGCTTTATCGTGAGCGCCTGGCGGCGTCGATGCACTGTTAGCCACTGGCGTGGCTGTCCGCTAGGGGAATGAGCGGCTCTGGAGTCTGACGGCAAAGTCGAGATTGGGAACCCTAGCAGGGGGGGGGGGGTCGTCCCTCGAAGGGAGGAAGGTATTGTCACGTGATGGTGACATTAAAGAACACAGTAGCGATACTGTGAAAGACAAAACTAGCTTTTATTGGGCGAACCTGTGCCCACAAAACAGGCCACCCTTAAAGCACGAGAGCGGTGAACACAGTCGGCGATCGGTGACAATCTGATCAGCGGGTCAAGCGCGTCGGCTTTTATAGATCAGTCGTCGAATGTTAGAGTAATCGCTGGGGCCAGCATGCCTTCCACAAAGTTCTACGCCATTCGCGTTGCGCATGCATGCAATCAGATTACACAAGGTTCGGCGACAACAGAGCGGATAGAAGCATCGATAACTTTCTAGAACCTTCCGATACATTTATACGCGTCCTGCACTGAGCGATAACATATCGTGGACGGTAAAAGCGCTCACCCGTAAAAGATAAACGCGTTCACGTGTCAGTATGATCACTAGAGTAGGGACCATAACCTGAGTGTTTGTGTGTGTGCAATACAGCCATAGTTTTAGCGATAGTTTCGCCACATACAAACTCACCGTGGCGTGGGTTATACCGATGATGTTTCGTTGCCTCCGGGCTTCCGTTACGCTGTGCAGCAGCTGAGACCTTGCGTACTAGCTATCGCCGCGAGTGGTTTGACCTTCGACCAATGCTTTACTAAATAACGCCCTGTGCATAATTATGTACTTGAGTTTCTGAATGTGTAATAAAGCTACCAACGTTTCTTAGAATCCCAGTTTCAGTTTCATGTTACAACCTATTTCTCTGCAAGAGCGATTAGCGATTTCTTTTTTCCTATTTCGTCGGCTGTCGGAAGGACGCAGAATAAAAAGTTAACAAACGTTAAGTGGCAGATTTCTTAAACAATGTTCTTAGAACACTCTCCAAATTTCTACTTACAAGCTTCGGCTTTAACATATGAAATGCGTCTATGTAGTTATTTTTATCACGCAGAAAATTACGTAATACAAACAGACGACTCACTCTATATAATAGTTATTGTGCATTTTCTCGCGTAGTCTTCGCGTGACTGGGGCATAATCTTTAACTATGTATGTGGATAAAGTTGGGAAGAAGTACATATCGAAATCGCAGACTACGTTAACCCAAGTTTTGATTGCCGCTGGCGTGACGCTTCCAGCTTCACGTGCGAGTGCGTCGAGTGCTGCGAGCGACGAAGCCGCAGCTGGTGGCAGTGGAGCTACTATCAGCAGTGTCGGATTCGAGCGACCCTGCACGTGGGAGCCCGAGAAGACTCCCTGTTGGATCATATCTGACCTGGACCTGTGGAACCGCATTCTCTGTCGGGGCTGCATCGAGCTGCGTGAACACCAGTGGGGTGAGCTTACACTCCAGGGGTACCCGTGGCCTGAGACCAAGCCGGAAGTTCGCGACATCCTTCGCGCCTCGCTGCTAATTCATCTACTGTTGCGTCAACACAGGTAAACTGCATTTTCGTGCTCGTAATGCTTTTCACATCGTGTATGTTATGTCCTGTCATTATGGTTCATTCTTAAGGGCAATATAAAGTGGCAACGAATTGTAGCGCATGCCAGTAGGCATGCGCTACAGTGCCGCGTGAGTCGAGCCCCGGTAACCACTCGCCTTATACGTAAAGGTTCGATATTATAGTGTACAGGTGGCGAGAAAAACTAAATCGAACGTAGGAGCTTTCGCTGAACTTGTGTCCCTGTATAGGTTGCCAAATGGAGCAGAGTTGTGCGTCCCTGCTGCCTGCACCGCTCGCTCCGTGACCCGCCGAACACCATCACATGGTCTAAAATGATGTCAGCTGTTGAAGCCACGCTTCGGAGAAACCAAAATCACTGACGTGGCTGCGACATTGTTTCCTTCAGTGATAACAGCAGCGCAACCCGCCTTTTCCACAGCATGTATGACATCCCCGATAAAATGGCATATCTCGAGATGTTTGACATGACAAGAATTTCATGCACACCACGAACACATACCTAATGATCCAAGCTCATTTTTGCCTTGAAAGAATGACATGACAAAACGCAGCAGCGTCTATACGCTTCTCCCACTGGGCTAATCTTGGCTCCTGCGCGCACGGCAAGTGGCTTTACGAATCGGTTTTGGAACAAAATGGCGGGCCTTTCACACCTTTTTCCCTTTTCGAGTATATACTGGGACACAAGGCCCAGCTGCACTCCAGTGCCCTCTGGAAGACTCGGAAAGTAGGTACAAATTATATCAGGCATGCGCACAGGCCAGCGCTTATAGCCATGTTTCGTACCTCAATCTTTTGTGTAACGATGCGTAGTTCGCCGATTTCCCGGCTGAACACTAAGTAGCGTTGCGCATCTGATAGCATAACTACACTTGCCTGTGTCACGGGGTCGTGTCTAAATTGTGATAACTGCAGAAAAAATCTATGCAACCAGCACCATCGGATTACCGAGTACTCGGCCACAGAGGCGCCAAACGACGCTCCGACTGACGGGTAAAGGCAGATTGAGAGGTGCGAACCGGATTGATATGCCTGTCGCTTCAGACGTCGTTTTGTCTGTTTGCTATTTGGTCGTGGCTTTTTGTTATCCACCTTCATTAGCTTAAACTTCTCCAAGAAAGCGAGACGTTCCAAGAAAGCGAGACGTTTTGAGTCACAAAGCTGCTTGAAGCCATGATTACGAAGTTGAGGCGACTTCATGTTGACAAATTATGCTTAATACTTTTGTCTTAGTGTGAAGTATGTAGAATGGCAGAAAATGAAATGGGGGAGGGAAGGGAGGCTAACAAAAAGGGCGCAGCAGGAGCAATAGTGTTACTTCGACTGGGAAACTCCTTGTTGCATCGTCGCGAAAAGACTTAGACGGAATACATAGCTTGAGTGCTTACGCACAAGTCAACATCTTATAGAAAATGACACGTTTATATACGTTACAGTAAACCTAAAAGGAATCCATCATCGGCAACCCTGAAGAACAAGAAAATAACGTAAAAAATTAAGCATGAGATAAAGAACATTCACGTACTGTTGGCTGACCTTTCGGGCTAAGCAAATTGTCACATTTTTGTTGCATAATTAACCGAAGCCTGAATGCCGCATGCGTCACTTGCGCGTCAAATGAAAGCTTTGTGTTTTGCGAGTTGAATGGCTACCTTGTGCAGAAACAAGCTGTGTATCTGCAAACAAGGACGAACAACCACTTGGGCGTCAGTGGGAAGCGGCATGGGATGCAATAGATTTATTTAATGCCTAGTTCCTTCAATAAGACGTTACGCCACCTGTCGATTTTTCACGGGTGTGTTTTGCCGCGCGTAAGTAGCATCTGATACACAATGCCAAACATGCTGCGTACACAAGTTCTCCGCACCAAGATCACAATGTCTATTGTGACACCACTCGAGTTTCCTTGAAGTGGTTGGACGAAGTACTGAGTCTTGCTGCATGCCCAGTGCACAGACCTAAGAATTTTAGCTTATCTCTTTGGCAAATTACTCCTATGAAAGCTTGCAAGGTGGAGGAAATTTTACGAAGTGGAGGAATTGTTATCTACCCGACTGTAGCGCGAAGCTACGAAGAAAACCCATACGAACTTCTCAAAAACTGCCGCCCAGTAGAACTCATCCTTGCATGAAACCTACACGGGTGAATTGTTCTCCAACTCGGAACATTTTTTTTTGGAACTCCTAAGGTTTCTTCGTCTAGCTTCGGGCCACAGTCAAGTGGATGAGCTTGCCCTTTCATGTTATCTCTTTAGCAATCCTTAGGAACATGTGCTTGAACGTTAGAATAAAGGAGACTAATAACACATTAAAGAGATCAACTGCATGTAATCTGTCTTGCCACTGTCACGCTGGTTTTTTTTCTACACATGGGACTCAATGTATTCAGAAGATCGCTGAACTGTCTTACATTCAAAAGAAAGGCGAGACGTATCTATTGGCCTCGCTTCGGTAACATTATTGGACAGAAACTTAGTTTCACACATGCTCTCACGCTTCATGTTATGAAAGTTCCGTGACACGCATCTCTCCATGATAATGAAGGCTATAATGCGGTAGTCCGAGATTTCCCCAACCGGATGCCATTCGAAAAGCTGTTCAACCCAGACGACGCACCGACAGAACCACAACGCAACTCTAGAACTTTAGAGATAGCAGGAGACACTTCTCCCACCAAAAAATAAACTTAACCTAATAGGTGCCGTCGCGTCAGACAGCTACGAAGAAATTAATGTCCCTGTTTCTTTTATCTTCACCTCTTCCATCACACACAATATCCCTCATACTGCCCCTGCTATGGAGCAAAACCTACAGTATATCCTTCCACCTGGGAGAATGCCCCCAACCTTCGAGTCAATCTTCTATTCCTTCACCTTCCTCCTGGGAAGAGTGGACTTACCAGCTTAGACCCGCAAGAGCAGCGACGACTGATCCGGCGGGCACTCGGAGTGGTGTCAGCCCATGGGGGCCCTGAACTAAGGTCTCCACCCTACGAGGAAGTCTTCCCACTTCATTAGAAATGGGCATGGACAGAACATGTAATTAGGAGGGAACATGACCAATGGTCATTAAGGGTTACGGACTGGACTCCAAGGGAAGGGAAGTGTAGCAAGGGGCGGCAGAAAGTTAGGTGGGCGGATGAGATTAAGACGTTTGCAGGGACCACATGGCCATAATTAGTACATGACAGGGGTAGTTGAAGTATGGGAGGCCTTTGCTCTGCAGTGAGCGTAAGCAGGTTGACGATCATGGCTCACTCTCTCTCTCCCCTCTTTGTACATTATCATTACTTGTATATTAATAGTATCTATATGTATGCATATACAAAATACAGTCCGTATCAAGATGAAAGGAAGCATATTTTTTGAACAACGATAACTAGAGATGCATGGCAACAAATCTAGAAAAGTGATGCATAACGACATGTCCTGTTGAACTTTTAGTATCTTTGAACCCTTTCATGGAAAGCATGCGAGTTTAGCCTTTACGGGCATTACAAAAAAATAGGTGCTCCTTTTCATATTGATGACGGCTGCAGTTCCTTAATAAAACCTTCGGTTTTGAGTCAGCGCACGCGTTGTGTGTCCAATCTGTCTTTTTGCGTTTCAACAAAGCATGTAACCGGAACCAAGGTCTTTCTTGCCCTGAATTGCACAAGTGGTCGAGGGCGAAAGAACGCCGGAAATATAGCAAGGAAAGATAAAATAACTTGCTTGGTCCACAATTAGCGCACCATTCACGGAGTAAGCGTAAACACACACACAGACGTCACAAAGCGAACAGTGCACGCTGAGCTGTGCAAAAAGTTTGTCGCCTCATTTCCGTCCCTTTTTCACAGAATTCGTCTGTTCGGTTGATTTTTATGGTGCAGGTGCTTGACTTCCATCTTTTTGGACTTGTCTGAAACCACGCTCGAAAGGTACATCATGTGGCACGCCCTACTCACTGGCACCGGAGGTATCAAGAATTTTGAGTTCAAGCCCTACTCCGTCGATACACTCGGCGAGGTGAGTACTCCGAGAAGCGATCAAGGGGTTTTTTCTTCGCCTGCGCTGTCACAGAATGTCGGTGTTGCTGCTGCTCCGATTGAGCACCGTGGTTGAGAACCCGAGGTTCTCACCCCTGCACGGCATAAAACGGGATTGGCATCGTGGGTCATTTCGTCTGGGCCTCTTTGTGCTCCAGTGCAGATATATTTGGGAAATTTCAGGGATGAGCATTTCTTCCTTCATATAATCATCTAGGATGATGAAAAGGCCGCAGTGCTAGACGGTATAAGACTAGCACGCAGACGCGATCATATTTTCGTCCCGTGTGCCAGCGCTGTTTCCATCTAATGAACCAACTCGCCCGACAGTCGATAATGTTCGTTAAAAGCTACATTGTTCCCTCAAGGACATTGAATATTCAGAAAGTAGGTGTCGCGCTTTCGCGCATTTTCCTCTTAAAACTCAAACCTCAAGGTAATTCTTTGGTGAGTTCACAAACATGACCAGACTAGCTGCTACCAGGTTTTGTTTTTGTTTTTGTTTTTTGCTGCTTTTGTGTAAAGGATGACAGTGCCTTGAAAAAGATTTGGCGGCGGCTTAGCTCAGCTAATTCTGGATATGCAAAGCGAAAACTTCGTTTAGCCGGATTAAGTCTCGATTCCATTTGGTTAACCTTTCATTTAGCTGTAATATAATTCGGTATACAAGCATCATTAAGCCAAGTATGACAGCTGTGCCTCGGTCGGTGGCTAGACATGACTGTGACTTGGCTTGGGTAGACGCGCATCGTTCGGCGGTGCGACACCTGTTGTGCCGCACGGAAAGCGCAAGAGCTAGGCATGCAAAGAGACGCCAAGCAAATGCGCAGCGTCAAAGCACAAGCGGACAGGGCGCGACCGCAGTCGCTACATTGATCTCGACGGTGCGACGCCCGTTGCATTCCGGACCCTCTCCAGTGACCCAGTTCTACGGGCGATATCCGCGGGATGGTCAGACGCCGCTTGGCGACGACGGCTCAAAGCCTCCTGCTCCCGAGTAACGCTCAGTGGAGACGGCCCGGCCTCGCTCTCTTCTATGGCCAAGCTCGCACAGACTAGGCGACCGCGGCGCTCATTTTAGCCTGACGTGTGGCGAGTCACGTGGGGAGGTGGCGGGTCCGCTGCGGAGAGTGCATGCGCTAAGCCGGCGGCTGCGGTGCTCGGCGTGGCGAGTCACACGATGCGTTGCCAAGGCTACGGCGCAGCTGCGGTCAAATGAAGGTCAAATTGCCGGGGACGGCGAAACTAGGCTCGACTAGGTTTGTAAAGCTTTCACTTTCATGTGCACATCAGCGGTATTCGTCATGTAGCTTTAGATTTATTCTTTCGTAACATCAATGTTTTCATACACCAAAGAGACATGGAGCAAGCGCTGATCGAAGTGAAAATGTGGCCGGATTGTTGTGTGGGCCGACACAGGGCCAATGCTTTTCTTATTGCTTATATTAAGGGTGCTGCCCTGCGACCTATTTTATTGTGTTCGCTGCTGCTGTTTGCTGCTTTATTTTCTCTGCACTGACATTTCTACATTAATTATAGGAGGTCCCGATTCAGTCTTTAACTATGGGACTTCCTCCTGTATGCAAAAATTTTGTCATTCATTTAATGCCTACATAAAACCTCTTCTGATTCCTCTTAAAGCGAGCGAGTTCGAAAATCTATAAGAACGGTGCACACTCATTTATCTGGCGATTTCCTCAAACTTTCTGTTGCCGCTAAATCATAAACATTGGTTGAGGTCGTAATGGTACAAGGAATTGTGTGGTCGGTTGGCCGTAATCTAGCTTTGTCGTGTTCTGACACGAGCGCCTTTGTTAGGCTGGTTGAAGTACAGTGATCGAAGCGTGTTCGGCTGGTTCCAAACATGCGATCGGTGATCGGCAAGGTCTCGCAGCCACGCCGCTGACAAAGTTGTAGCGGCCCCAAAATCTCGCGGTGCTGCGATCACGTGACGTCCACTACCTCAGTTTTTTTGAGCGACGAATGCAGAAGTCGCCATTCTTTTCGGGTAGGTGTTGCAGTCGCGTAATTGAGTTTCCCATGGATTCGGTTCCGTCGCCAGAGGCATCTTTGGCTGAGGTGCTCTGCCTCTGGCTCGGATGGGGAGCTGCTCCCAAACTGGCAACTCAGAGGTAGACTTGGCATGAGCAGCTGAAGTTAATATTGTTTCTGAGCTTTTTGACCGACAGTAGCCGGCCATTCATTATAACGCAACTTAATCATAACATTTTAAACATATGCAAAGCGCTGACGATGCAATTTCGTTTCATGTAATAAATAGTGGTAAATTTTAGCCAGTGAATGCACTTCAAACTTCTAAAGATCGCAAGTGTGGCGCATTTCGCAGGCGATGAGTGGCGTGGGTCTTTGCGGATTCCCGTCGGCGAAGCAACCAAGATCGTGCTTGGCCAGATAAAGACGGCGAGGTCGAGCTTCCAGTTGATTGCGAGGATAGCGTTGGTTTGAGAATAATAAAGCAGTGACGTCTATGAGTGTTCAAGGAAATGACAAACGGAATGAACTAAATGAAATGACGTGTATGAATTGGCGGTGATGACGACGGCATTAGCAGTTTGGAATTGCCGTCCCCCAGTTGCGCTCCCCTCCAGTCGTGTTCTTAAAAGCAACGATCAATTGGCTGTAATAACGATTAACTCTGCGGTAATAACACGCCCCTTACCCCTTCAGTGGGGACTATGAGCTATTGTAAATAAGTAAGCAAATAACTTAAATTATTGAATATGAAAATGAACCTGGAAATCATTCTGGATTATTGAGAGCTGTTCTGGACTCGTCTTCCCAGATGGGGCTGTGCTTCCCGACGTTGCGAACATCCAGAAAAACGGCCTCGACCTCCATACTCACTCTAAATAGCGATGCGAGAACGAATTTTCCAGTGTGTGGTCTGCTACGCAAAAGTTATAGCCGAAGTACAGTTAATAATCGGTTGCTTTACTTTGAGTTCGCTATATACGACCGACCTAAAGCTGACTGTGGATTCTATTAACACACCAATGTGTTTCACCTCTTATAGATCAGTGTTTGCAGAGACAAATTGAGTGAAGCGAGAGTGCTAGTGCATGGTACTGGATGGCGCTACTGCGTCATTCAAACCGCTTTCGTAGCCACTCTGCCAAAGTTGCGAGTGATCATTGCGCCGCCTTCCACTTCTCCTTACTCTCTTTTCACCACAGATGACGTTTGTCGAGAGGATTGTTTGGGCGGAGTCGGTGGCTTCGCTGACGAACCTCAGTACCCTGCACCTCTCCGGCATTCATTTCCAAGTGGACGTCGCACGTATACTTGGTGCCTACGTGGAGCGATCCACTGCGCTCTGTACGCTCCAGTTGTATAATATCAAGGTGAGTATTTCGTAGACTGCTATAGCGTATTTACCAACCACTTGAAGGATGTAGCGTTCGGTGAAAGCTCGTCACCGAGGGTAGCACATAGACAACATGAAATGAGCCCTCGTGTAAGGTTGAGAAACAATAAAACCCGCCGTCGCTGCTAAGTGGCTATGGTGTTAGACTGCTGAGCACGAGGTCGCGGGAATCGGATTCCGGCCACGGCGGCCGCATTTCGATGGGGGCGAAATGCGAAAACACCCGTGTACTTAGATTTAGGTGTGCGTTAAAGAACCCCAGGTGGTCAAAATTTCCGGAGTCCTCCACTACGGCGTGCCTCATAATCAGAAAGTCGTTCTCGCACGTAAAACCCCATAATTTAATTAAAAAAAAACTATAAATTTAGTTGCAGTTTCGGGGGGTGGGGCGGAGGGGGCATACAACTCTTGTTCCTATTCTACACAAAGTTGACAGCGCACGCGATAAACAGGCCTGAGTAAACTTGCCGGTCTCTGCAGCCGAACTCTGCGGCACCTGACGCACGTCTTGCTGTTTTGATGCTTTGCTGTGAACCTTCATGGTGAACAAGCAAGAGCTGACAGGGCACTGATCCTGCAACAGAGCGTAATTCATGTGATGACAGTAATTTTCGATCTATATGCCATTTTATACAGGTCAAGGCATGAGACCAGGGCCCGTATGTGCAGAGTCTTTAGGTAGAAGTCTTAAGACAATGGTCCAGGCAATGGAATGGTCCAAGAAGTGGTCCAGGCCTACATAATTAATACTAGTCGTATTAAGGATGTCGCCTGACCAACGGTAAAGAAAGCTTGCGAACGAAAAGCCAATTATACAATATTATTGTATAATTCAACGGTGTCTAGAATAGCACTCCAAAGCGGCGGAAAGCCGTTGCACTCCACTGTTTGGCGCAGGGTCAGTGGCTTGTCACCCAAGCTTAGCTTTCTTGGGCGCGTTTCTGGCTCGGTACAGGATTCAGAGGCGGCCGCGTACTGAGGGTATGGTGGCGTGTTTGATTCTAGCTAATCCAGTTCGCCCTGCACCACCCCAGTAGCCTTACGCTATAGACAATTTGCGGAAAGTCTACAATCCTGTGTGCTTCCCGCCACCCCTGGATTTCCGCCTCTATCGTGAAAGTTGGACATGCTGGCGGCCGCGTGTAGCAAATTCTTCGCCCACGCGGTGCTCTTCTACGGGTATCATCAGGTCTTCTGTGGTATTCTGGCCTACACATAACGAGTTCGCCGAGTAACATGCCGCTCTGAACGCAAGCTAGATTCCTCGCAAAGTTTTAGGCGGATTGCCTGGGCATGCTCCCGTGCTTGCACCACGAGCAGGACGTTGACTAGAGGGCCGACACGTTGACCGGAGCGCCCACAAGCACTTTTGGTGTCTTACACCATTCCGAATTCATTTAGAGAAAACAACTCAAAAAGGAGGTAAACTAAGAAGCATGCGCTTCAAACTTCGATATGTTGGTTGGTGTAGCAATTTCGCGCGGTCACCTTGCGCAGTTGTAGTGTAGCCCATCTAACGCTTGAGAATTAGGCTATGATAACCTGTCAGCTTGTCGCAGTTACCTTTGCCTGGCATGTGACTCTTCGCCCAAGGAAACTGCAGGTGGTCACCTACATGGACGTACTTCGACGCACTTCAAACATCCAATCTGCACTGTTGCTTATGAGTGTGAAAATATATACCTAGCCATTTGTGCGCTCTACACATTTCTTCCGCTATATTTGGTCACGTGAATTAATGCTGCTGCACTAAACTGTGTGAAACATTACTGTAAAATACAGGGAAATCGTCGGTACTGCCATACATGGCCAAGTTGGTAACCATATTGATATTTGTGTACTTTTGCGTCTTACGACAAGAATCGTACACAAAGCTTGCACTGTATAGCAGCACACCCCTCTACGCCGGTACGTCGAATTTCAATCAAGGGCCATTGGAGAATCTAGCTTAGCATTGCCGTGGTTCAACGCGGTAAAGCCATGTTTGTCGAGTGATAGCATGGTTTTGCTTGCTTTGAGAAAAGACGCAGGCGTAACTCGGAGCCATCGGCAACTACCGCATCTACAGTTGCACCACAAGACAACACACTCTGTTCGGCGCGGCAGAAGCAGCGAGCGAATTTACCTCCACGCTGAGTCTCGCTTCAACAGGAACTAAGCGTCGAAAGCACAGCGCTTGCGACGCAACCAGCACTCGGCGCACTTCGTACACACCGTAGATCAACTGAAGATGAAGCCCACGTGACCGCGCACTTTGTCCACATCGCAGATCGCTTTCAAGATATTAGCGCCCACGCGACATGTGCAGCAGCCACCGGTAGTGGCAGACTAAGACAGTTTGATCTTGGCTGAGCTTGAAGGTCGGGTTTGTACCGGGAGTAGTAGTTAGCGCTCCCAAAAATATCAGAACTCGGTGTGGCAACTAAGAGGTTACTATATAACCGGTCAATGTCCATGTCTCCCATTGGTGAACGAAAACCAGCGCCGACAGTTTGCGGCAGAGGGGCGTCGGCCTTATGCAGGTTCCTATACGTATAGGACTGCAGGACACTTCAGCAAGTCAAAGGCGCCCCTAAACCAAGAGCTATTAAATAGGCATCGGTGTTCTAAGTAATTTTACTGTCTAATCAAAGATTGCCGTTCAGGCAAGTGCATCGGCAGCGCTTTCTGTCGGGCATGCTTCGAATAATTTGTAGCGTTCGGCTTCATAGTTCCAGAATCGGCAGCGTAGAGATCTGCACTTCCAATAGATATGTTGTTTGTTGTAATGTAGCTGTAATGTTTGGAAAACGTGTACGTAGCAACATTTCTGTATTGATATCTGCAGTTCAGCGGACTGAATATACTCGTGAAACAGATCAAGGCCTTCCTGCAGTTGTTTACATTGTATTCCAAGGTTACAGCGAGACCTTGAGATACGCTACAGGTATGAAGGCAATAATAATGGTGCCAGAACGGAGCCTTGTTACCCCTCGGCTTGATGTAAAACAACCGAATTCCTGCCCGTCTACTTGTATAGAAAATGCCCGGCGTGTTAAGGAGTGTACAAGTCTGTGGTTCTCAGAATTTGACTAATGATTTACATTATCGTACGCTTCGACCGTGTCAGTAGCCACCACAGTGCGCACCAAATGACTGCAATGTGAAATGTGCAGCAGTTATCTGCCAGTATAACTAGGCCGTCTTCCATACCTAAGTACGGCCTGAATCTGATCGGCGCTTCTCCATTGCCAGAACTTTAATGCACTCAGGAACAATTACTTTCATTGGCATGCGAGTTTCAATGCCCGTTTCATGTATGCGGGAAACTTAGCCGATCACTTGGCCAGAAAGCTCTGAACTAAATTTGCAGGCTGATGACACAGAGGCTGGCGTGTTCCTGGATGCCCTGGCTCGCAACCGGACTGTAAAGTGCCTGTCTGTTCAACACTCCTTCCTGATTGCCCTTCGGGGCGAGGCTCTGGCACAAGTCATCCGGAACCACGTGGCCCTTGAGAAACTTCAAGTAAGGCGCACCGCACAATTATTTTACAAATCTTGACGCTGTGCAAGCGCTCGCTTCCGAACTGCTCCCCAGTTCAAGTTTAGTTTTATTCCGCCATCGAAAAATGGCCAGGAGCTCCAGGATTAAACACAACCAAGATTGTTTCATAGTACGTGGTACCCTGTTAGGCACGTAGCGTCGTTCATAAAAATCGATTGCATTTCCAGCATCGAAAGTGTTAGCTGAGACGTGACACAGGTGGAGACAATGGTAATAGTAGTCGCACACATAACGACGAACCACTAAGCACAATAGAGAATGATGTTCATCAGAATGTTTACCTGCATAGCGCTGGCGCTAGTACAGCTTTATGAAGCTATTAAAACGTGCAGTTCAATTTATTCAATTGCAGTTAAATTGCAGTTCGTGCAGTTCAAACGTACAGCTCAATTCAAAAGTGTGTGCAAAAAGAAACTGAAGTGCTGCTGTGACATTCCTTCTGTAACATAGGTCCTGTGACATTATTCTACTTCTTGGAGTAATATATTCAAAAAGCTTCTTTTCCAGGCATTACGGTTCACAATTCTGCTGTACAGGTCAGAGCGAATTTATATCCTTATGTATTCATACCTCAATACCCCATTTAGAGTTTTGAATGAGGGGTTGGCATATCTAGGTCATAGTTTCAATAAATGCATTGAACGATGAATGACTGGAGTGGTGCAGGAAAAATACGGCGAATGCGGGAGCTGGAAATTCAAGAGGATGAGCAAAACGAAAACAATGTGAAAACAGGCGCCAAAGTTTCGACAAGTGGAGTTGTCTTCTTCAAGGCGACACATGCTTTCCTCTCCACAGTATATATCGGTGGGGTTCTAAAGGGGAGAGGGCGTAAGGCGGGTGGGTGCGGCAACGAGCGAAGGTGTTAGTGGGTCGAATTCAGAATAAAGTGCTGTGCAGAAGCCCAGGGACCCGGCCGTCTGTCAATTACGTGTCAACGTCTGCGTGTCAGCCGGCGTGTCAACGGCGTGCGCAGCAGCCCTGTATTACCTGTTTCACTGGTGGTCGTATTGTCTGTGAAAGAGATAAAAGGAACGACAGAAACCGGTGCTCGTAAAAAAAAGAAAAAGCAAGGAGAAAAAGAAAATACTGAAATGGTATAATGGGGGGGAAAATCAAAAAGAACGAAAAAAAGAGAAAGAAAAAGAAACGCCAAGAAACCAAACTAAGTGTTGTTGTCTATAGCTTGAAATTTAACGTACCGATTAGATTCTAAAGCTCCCTTTGAACATTTATGCCTATTGGAGGCAATGTCTTGAACCCATGGATTAGCTACGATTCTCTGTATTTTCTTTCTCGTTCAGAACGAAAATTTGACTGTAAGATGAACTACTTCAACAGGTGGATTGTTCTAGTCTTCCGCTGTTTGAACGAACAAAGAGTTAAGATGAGAGGTCGTGCCTGATTGAAGGGAATAAGGAACCTTTGAATGGCTGACGGGATGCAACTGCGCATTGCGCCTGCGCCGCAATGCGCAGGCGCGATGTCTCTTTGGTGATGCAGCGAGTGACAAAAGTTGTAAACGAGACAGTCTTGCTGTTTTGTGGCGGTGCTCGAGGATTATAAATTTCAGAGATGACTTACGTTTAGTAACCATAGTGTGGTGAGAGTAGTCGGTGTAAATGACTCTTGCGGCACGATTCTCCATGAATTCCAGTGCTGCAGCCAGGTTAGATTGGTATGGGACCCAGAGTGAGCATGCGTATTAGTTTGGATCCAAGTGCTAAATATGCAAGTAGTTTTACTGAAGGGGGAACAAGGCGTAGATTGCGGCGCAGGTAGCATACCACACGATTGCCATAATTGCCAATGCTGCAAATGTGTGAGGACCAACTGAGGTTACTGGACAAGTTAATACATAAAGTACTTATAAGAAGTCACAGCACATATTTCAGAACTGGCGATAACGTAATTAGCTGAAATAGATGTTTGGCGATGGTGGAAAGTACAAATTTTTTTTTTGTCGGGAGGCACATTAGCACAAGAATCTGCGTTGTTAGTAATAGGATGAAAGATTAAGCAATCATCCGTAAATAAACGAACTTTCGAACAACCTTTCGGTAAGTATTCAATTTATATCAAAAGGAGTGGTGGCCCCAGCACAGTTGCGGCACGCCGGAGATGACGGGTGATCAATTAGACGAGCATTGGCTAGCGTAAACGAACTGTTGACGGTTAGTCGGAAAGTTGCGTATCCATTGGAGCACACGAGGGTTAAGATTAAGACGCGATAGTTGCAGGAAGAACCATTCATAATAGTTGTTAACGTTGTAAATACCAAGAAAATACTTTACATTGAAATATTCGCCATGACAAAGTACCACCATTTTTTAAAATATGGCAATGTTCATTCATATCTTGTTAAAAAAAAGGTTACCGGTTCTGCTCGCTTTCTCGATGTGCATAAAGCACGTAATTACCTTGTGAGCATTGCCACACGATAAGAATGAACTGATCTTGTTATTCTACGGTGCTGTAGTTTTCTAAGCCACACATTCAACAGACGTTTCTACTTACGTTTGATGCGTACTGATTTAGATTTGTATGCATCTTAGGAACCACTTGTCCACACTAGTGTTGGCGGACACCAAATATGACACCAAAATTTATTTGCAAGTTCACGCGTAATCGGTTTGTTTTATACCGATAGCATCTGAGGCCGGCATATATTTTTGCCGTGATAATATTGTACTTCGAAACATTCAGTTCGAATTTCATGCCATAAATGGAGCGAGCTTGGTCTTGTAGACGATAGCAACTCTTAGGAGGTTACACGTGTTAAGACTTAGAGAAAACGGTAGTATCGTCTGCATATAAGGTTGCCTCCGCTTGGACGTCTGCGTAAGCAGACGTTTGGTGCGTTGTAACGCCATGTACCCAGACGCGGGAGGGTTGGACCCTCCCGCGTCTAACCTTGCTCTGCTTAGCCGTGTCCGGGGAAAAGAGAATCTTGTGAGTTGAACTGATGCTGAAAGTTCGGAGTTTTCCTACCCCTTGGTGGAAGTAACACACCCTTCTGGCATCAACTTCTCGCAGATGGTAGCCCCGATATTGAACCACCCGAGGGAAACGTACTGTTGCATTTTCCTGCTCTCCTATCTTCGTCTATCTCTCTCTCTCACTTTCAAACTTTCCGGTCCTCTGCTTATTCTATTTTACTTCCCATTTTCCCAGCTGCGAGCGTTAACATTGTACGATACAGACACCCTTGGTTATTCATATGTAGGTATAGCAGTGGCGTACAGCTGGCCCTTGCGAGACCTGACCTTCTCGTGTTGTGCCCTTTGCCTCGTTGGGCTCCATGATGCCGTGCTGGCGCGGCTGCCGAAATTTTATCTAAACCTATGGGACGTTCTCTTAACTACTCAACCACCCTCAGAAATGAGGGCGCACCGAAGAAGTCCAATTTTTTTTGGCCGCCAAGTTGACAATTATCTAAGATATCATGTTATGCATTCGGAGAGATCATCGTCAGCAAGAATGATCTCCTTTCCTGTTCTTGAAACCACTGACTGAAGCTTTCGGGCCAGGTTATTAAGTTTCCAAGTTCGCAAGCGGTGATCTCCCTCTGGAACTCTATGATAACGAGCAACACGAAAGCTACCTAATCTTGTCTCTTTCGGAGATGTACCAGTAAGTGTCACGTTGCATCGTACTGTGAACACAATCAGTGGCGTCATTTCCGATGATATGATACAGCTTACCGAGACTGAACTTTTGGAGAGATCATAATGTTATCAATGTGAAAAGAGTAAGAATGAAGCGGCACGGAAAAGATTCATGCCAATCATCAAATTGTAACATTCGACTAAAGTGTGCTGCCCTAGATATGGAGACACGCTGGGTGAAGATCAGTCAGGTCTTGCATCCCGAATCCCACTGGCTTCTTCAAATGCCAGAGCTTTACACACTGTCCTCAGAGCTGCGGAGGCCGAATAACCTGTGCCAAATATGCTTATAAACATCCGTCAGAATCTTGCAAGAATGCTCTACATTGTGTACATTGTGATGGGGAGCACGCCGCGTACTCACTGTCCTGCCCTTTAACGAAGAAGAAAGATATCGTAACCATGAAAGTGAAAGACAAAAACAATTAGAGGCACGAAGGCGGTTATCTACCTGCCGAAGAATAGCTTGGCCGATGGCACGCATCAGGGCGTGGCCCCCGGGCTCCCGGCGCTCAGTGGCTGTCTGGCCTACGCACCGCGAGCCGGCGGCGATGCCACCTACCCCGCGGCGGCTCCCGCTGGCGCTTCTCCGCCATACCGAAAGAGGGGGCCATCAACCTCCAGGCTCGTGGCTTCCAGGGTCTCGTCCCTTTTGAAGACGCCCTTTCGTCAAACTGCTCACAAGAGCGCATGTCCAGCGTGCCCATGGTCTCCAACGGGACGGGGCGACTCGCAGTCAAGCGGCGCCGCCAGCGCAAAAGGAGCTTTTTTGGAGCGATTGCTCCAAAAAAGAAATTCCACATCAAAAGGGCTTTGTAACCTAAATTTCGTTTTCTCAACACACAGCAGAGCACTTCTCAGTATGGAGATACAAATATCGCAATTCAACGTCAGGAGTCTTCCCCATAACCTTGATGACGTTAAAAGCTCCTTCGTAAACATGGTCCGAGGGTGCCGTGTGTCGAGAAGACTGATGTGAAACCAGCAACTGCAAGCTTTCTTAGGCAATATGCCATTTTTCGGACGGTGACGACGCCAGAACCTTGTCGGGAAGTGTCGCTATATTTGATAAATACACAGCTTGCGACAGATTAAACTCCAAACAGCCTTTGAGGCAGTTGCTGTTCGAGCTCTACTGTCTGATAAACTGCCAAGGCTGAAGACTAGGCGTATTGGTATAGCATATTAGAGGTTGGATAGCGCAACATTTTGACCAGACTGTCTGTAGTGTTTCTCTTCTGTGTGTCCCGTCAAAACTTTCCGCAATCCAACCTCTAATATGCTGATGGACGGGTTAAAGTTACTTCTGTATACATCCCTCCTGGCTATCAACTTTCTAGAACAGAGAACCGTAGTTTTATTTTCCTTATGTAGTCGTAATAGATTTCAATGCACATAGCACTCTGTGGGGAGATTTTGCTACGACGCGAGATGGGGGGGGGGGGGACCTTCATTTTCCTCCCGGGCATGCCTTCTTATTAAGAAACAGTCTGCATTCTATTCCTCTGCGCACAAACATTCTTCCATAGACATAAGCCAAGTGTCGAATGCTCAATCCGTACCTAGAGTGGAGCGACATTGATAATTGCAGCGGAAGTGCCCAATTTCCGATAGTCTTGGGTCAAACAAAAGAGGACGAACGCTGCCCACAAGTCTGTAGGTAGAAGGTTGACTCTGTTAAAGAACTGTCCCGAGAGTTAGCATATTTAGGCCGGGTGATATTGCCTTTTTCAGATAGACGATGCTGTGCCGCATATAAGGCTTTATAATTAAGGCTAACACAATCCTTCCATCAAAGTAGCAGACTAGCTAACCAACTTCCTATGCCGTGGTGGAACAAAGAATGTGAAAAGCACGGAAGAATCAAACCAAAGCCTGGTGGTGCTTCGCGACTCAGCAACTGCCGGAAAACTGCTTTATTTTAAACAAGCAAAGTCGCAGGGCTGAATAACGCGCCGACGTGTTAAACGGTAAGATGGGAGACGTTAACCTCCAGTATAATTTCTTACATGGTAGAGACGAAAGTTTGGAATCCAGCAAACAAATAAAAAGGTCAGGAGATACACTGATTACTCTTAGTGTGTACTCAAAGTAAGAGCCTGGAAGATCAGGCAGGTTGCCTCCGCGGAACATTGCATATATGTATAGTGTGTCCCATTACACACAAACGTTCCTGAGGTTCAAAGAGCACGGAGAGGGACATCCCCTAGGTCAAAAATATACACGAAATGAGATACGACCTATTCCGCCTAGATGAACTGAAAGCTTCTCTCACTCACTGCAACAACTCGGCGCCAGGTGGTGATCGTGTCATGTATGAAATGATTAAGCGTATACGTCCTGATACCCTGAAAACACACCTGTTTCTTTTTGATGGCATGCCGATGGCAAGGTACATCCCGTCCTCATGAAAGGAAGCTATAGTCATCCGCATGCTTAAACATGGCAAAGACCCCGGAGTAGCCAGCAGATATCGGTAAATAGCGCTAAGAATTTGTCTCTCCAAACTGTGCGAAAAAATGGTAAACTGGCGCTTAATCTGGTTCCTCAAAAATAAAATGCTGGACAGCTTCTAGTGTGGTTTTAGAGAAAGTATGTTCGCAATAGACAGCCTTGTCCGCATTGAGGCATATATTCGACATTCTTTAATACATAAACAGTTCTGTCAGTATTTCCAGGCGTAGAGAAAGCTTGCGACACAACATGCATTTCGGAATTGAGATCTTTCGGCGATGGGGGTCCATGGCAACGTACTAAACGCAATCGATAATTATCTCTCTAATCGCGCGTTCCAAGTATGAGTGGACAGTGCTTTGTCTACGTCATTCACAAAAGCGACCAGTGCCACGGTGGGCGTGCTTATCATAAGAAGCCCCCAAACACTGACACCAAGAACAATATAGGGGAAATTACTTGTGCTTAATAAATGAATCAAAGAAACGATAAATTAATGGAAGTGGATGAAAACAACTTGTCGCCGGTGTAGCATACTGTTTCTTATAAAAATGAACTTCCTGCAAACAGTCACCCCACTCACAATGTTTTATTGTTTGTGTCGACGATGTGCAGATGGCCTTCAAGTCATGTAATATCGTCATCTGCGAACGAGAAGTGCAGCTTGGCATAAACAGACTGATTCACATGCTGGCGCGTCTTAGGTAGCCGTCGGTCCATTTTTCTCGGAATCCAGTTTCCTGCATCCAGAAAGAAGTAGCTTTACGCTGAGGTCTATGCACTATTGTCAGCTGTGCAGCATATAAGATAATTAACTTCAAAAAGTCATATTTACAGACGCCCATAGCGTCGTAAAAGCCTTGGAGTTACTCCGCAAACACAACTCCTGTGCTCACTGAACTCTATTTCGTTCTGTGTAGAGCGTATATATCTAACCGGTATGTAACCACTATATGCTGGATGGCTGAACATAGAGGCATCGAGGAGAATGTGGTAGCAGACCAATTGACCACGTAAATTACATCGCACGCTTTTAATCCTTCAGCTGATGTCCCTGCCGCAGATTCGAAGCCTTTCCTGCGAAAAAAACTGCTAACCAACTGGCTACGCTTGTGGGACACTGAAACAAATAAGCTTCACTTAAGCTATATTTAGGTTCCTGGCTCTCCACAACGAAAACAAGGCGAACTGATGACCTATTCTGTCTTCTTAGAATAGGACACATATATGGCACACACAGTTTTTGCTGACTGGTAATAAGCCTCCAACTTGCGGTAGATGTGCCGAGATGCTGACCATCCTCCACTTCTTTCTGGAGTGTCTGAAAGCAGAAGCTAAGAGACACTTTCCTGTCGCATACAAGCAGCACGTCCTTTTTCATTCTGTAATGTTCGTCCAGAACAGTTTTTGACACGAGAACAGTTATAGGTTTCTTCAACGATGCTGACTTACGTGTTATTAGCCCCATGAATTCATAGCACATCCTCTTTCCGGATAATGTCGCTGTGGTAGTAATTTTGTATGGCACATGTCTCCATGCTCTTGCATATAAACGGCTCTGTAAAGGTGGTAGTGCGTCTTGCAAATTTCGACCTCTGACATATTTTACTATATCATGTTTCTTTCACAATATATCTATCGTGTCCATAGTAAATCTCATTACCACTGGCAAATTTTATTCAGAATAGCTTTTATGCACTTTAGAGCAAGAATTTTTAGGCCCTTTTACAGCCATGTAACATCCAGCTCTCGTAATTCATAGCTCCACTGCGAACTCATTAACACAGACCTGGCGCTCTTTGGTAATACGTGGCCTTTGCGCCACAAAACACCGCTTATATCATCATCATCATGCATATAAGATTGCAGGTTGCGTAACAGGTGTGCCGGAAAATGTCACTGGCGTACAGTATAGAAAAACTTCGACCGAGCCCACTTATTACTTCAAAGATATACTGCCAGCCAGTGTTTAACGACGTATGCGCAAGTAAATAGTGTCAACTTTTTGAAAAGGGTTCGTTGTCTCTTCTCGCCAATGGACGGGCACTCTACTGTATTGCATTGTAAACAACTTGGGTTGCTGGGTAATTGCCACTTAGGTGTATGTCCGAATCGACAGTTTCGACCACTATGCAGGTGAAACTTGGCATGCGTCGTTGGGTTGCCCGAGCAGACAAGTACAAGACGTAACTGAAACAGAGAGCGAATTCATCTGAGTGTGTAAAAAGTTACGGGAACAACGTAGGACCAAAGTATATGCATTGAGTGAGAAACATTGAGCTGCAGGTCGATGAAGTACGCAAAAAAGGGGGATCGGAGCATCCGTGCATTGATCGATAAGCGTCGAGATGCATAGAAGTGAAGTAGAGATGATACAGTGCGACAGATGCCTCACAATACTAAGAAATTGGCTATATGTGAATTTGCTCTCCTGCTCTGGACTGTCATTTCTTCCCCCATAAGTTCTCCACTTGAGACCACTATTTCTCGCTGAACTTCTGGCCGTTATGTTATCCCTATGAAAAATAAGCTTATCAAAAGTATCACTTGTGATATTGAGATTCTTCATCCCTGTGTTCCTTACTCCCTGCAAATAGTGGTGTCACATTGTGCGCACGTCCCATTCTTTAGTGCCTCCTAAAATAAGGCTCGTCTGGGCACCAGACTATCAGGGATTATTTATTAATGAACTGGATTATAGTCTCGGGAGAGTTCGTCCAATTCATGGGGTGCTTCCGGCATAAGAATACGTGACTGCAGCTAGACTCGGAAGTCATGCAGTCGTGTTTCACTTTTTTAAAGCAGCTTTAACTAATTTTGCAGAGTCCCGACCTCGGCGGCCACATTTTCGTGGGAGGCGAAATGTGAAAACACCCGTGTACTTAGATTAAGGTGCTCGGTAAAGAACCGCAAGTGGTCCAAATTTTCGGAGGCCCCACTACGGCTTGTCTCACAATCAGATCGTGGCTGTGACCCGTAAAACCCCATAACTTCATTTGGCAATGTACGCCTGATATTGCATTCATGCAAAATTTTTTCTAGCTAAAAGAGTTGCAGCTACGCTCAGCTGATACGTTGCTAAATACCTGCTTGCAATTATGCGGGCAGTCAGCATTCCAAGAAGCAGAAGGAATGATCGTTTATTTGATGTGCGTTTATATCGGCAAGATGTCACGTGATCTGTCCCAAAAGGAATTGGCGCACTGGATGCGCAGTGATACGCGACGTCACGCCATGAAAATTCATCTTTTCATTAATTGCAAAAGTCCCTGTGTTGGTGTCGGTTCGGGGGATGTCGCACGCGGGCACTACGACGCAGTTTGCAGCTCGGCTGTAGGTGCAGCGCCTCGCCAGTTCAAAGCGGTGGGGGCGGCTGTTCCGGGCGTGGGTGATTCCGATGCCAGAACCTGATGTTTTGCAGGCTCTGTTGCGCATGGGGCCGCGATAGGCGGTACAGGGACTGCCCCACTAGACATCAGGACATTCGGATCAGCTGTTTTGCGAGGCTGCGCGAGCAGTTTGTACCGGCAGAAAGCTTGGGGAATCCGGGCTTGCGTAGTGGGCTCTGATGCCGTTCGCATACGTAAATCCCTCCGAATGCCAAACTTTCACCACACAGCAACCCGCACTGACAACCTACGTCACAATGCCATCGTCCCACGACACTGTTTCACCTCGCACAGTTTTTGCACACATAGCGTCTCCCACGGCAAAACATCGACGAATCCCACGCGACATGAAATTCTGTTTATTCATATGCTGCTGCTTGCCCTCATGGATAATGCAAAATTTGGTTTCAGTAACGAGCTTGACCTATGGCTTTCTTTAAAAATTACCGCAATTGTCTGGCCAATAGTACTGCGTAGAGTATTCCGATAGCTCCTGACATAGCTGGCCAAAGATTTCACGGAGGAATTTATTTTTTATTGTAGCGAAGTTTGTCTTCCAGGACCTGCTTCAAGAGGGCTTGATTGGTTGTCTGCACTTAACGCTCAGCCGTTCCGTTAGAAGTTGCATGATATGGTAGCGTCTTGGCGTGCCTTACGCCGTTCACCTTCATGAACGTTGCGAACTCTTCCGAATCTCGGTCCGTTTTCACTCACCAGCGCCTCTGGAAGACCATAAGCGGCAAACACACACCGTTTGTTTTCAAACGGTTGTGTTAGCAGTAGCAGATGACAGAGCCCACATTTTGATCCATTTTGAGAACGCGATGACGAGGACTAGCAGCATCTGGCAGCCTTTTAAGGTATAGTTGACGTGCACGCGTTGTCAGCGTTTTGGTGGATAATCACATTTGCAGGCACTGGGAGAAGCAGCGTTCTGAACTCCCTGACACACCTGACAATATCGAGCATAGCTCTCAAACGATAGGTCGACCCTGCCACCACAAAAAGCTTCTTGCTAGCGCTTCCATACGGCTAGCTCCCGAATAGTACTCATACAGTTGATGCAAGACCAGTAGCTGAAGCTTATGAGGTATGATCACCCTTGACCTCCACGTTATACATTCTTGCTCTACCGACAATTCGACGCGACGAATAAAACGGCCTGAACTCCTCGGAGCACTGCGAAGGCCAGCCATTTTGAATGAGGTGCGTCCGGCGAGACACGGTGGATTCTCGTCTGGTAGCTTTAGCCACGTCTTATAATATCAGTGGTGTGGCAATTTCAGTGGTAATTTCACACTCGGGAGGCTTGTCGACTGCTACAATACGCTGTGGTAGCCAGGACATAGCATCAGCCACTTCAACCTTTCTTCCTTTTTTTACACCTTAGCTTCTACCTACATACTGCCAGTGTAATTGCCCTTCATTACGTTCGAGTTGCAGCGAGTTAAGGCGCAGCTCTGTCTTGGCCAAATATTCCGAGAAGTGGTTGATTATCTGTGTAAAGAGTGCTTCCATACAAGTACCAGTGAAATATTTTAACCCAAATAATGCTTCCCACTCTGACTGAGCATAGTTCTTCTCAGCTGATGCAAGTGTTCTAGACGCAAATGCCAGCGGTCTCTCGTACCTCTGCAGTTTCCAGAAAAATGACAGCATGAAATCCATACGACGAAGTACCACAGACCGAACAATTGATTGCGCTGCGTCGTAATAAGTGAGCACAGTACTTTTGACAAGCAACTGCTTCGTGGCAGCAAACGCTTCGCTGCATTCCCGTGTCCATGACCGCGTTTCGCCCTTGCGCAGCACACGATGCAATGGTTCTGCGACGCAGGTAAAGTTGCTTAAGAACTTCGCGTAACATTTTAGTATACCTAGATAAGCCTTTAGCTCGGTTTGGCAAGTGGGCCCAGACTCTTCTGTGACCGAATTTATCTTTTCTTCCTTGGAATAGATAAGGTCAGCACCCACAGTGCGAACAGAATAAGTGACGGTGCTCTGAAAGACATCTACCGGTAAGCGGCGAAATTCGAAAAGCCCCATGCGCATATGGATAGTGAGCAGGCGTTGTGATTCAATAGAGGGATCTGCTAATACGTGGTCGAAAGTTCCAACACGCAAAAGTCTTTGCTATCACTATTGTGGAGCACAAGTCTTCAGGTCGAGGAAGTGGGAATGGATCGGTCTTTTAGCACGAGATGAAATGTCACTTTGTAGCCCTCACACGAACTCAGCGTGCCAACTTTCTTCGGAGTCGCAACTACTGGCCTTGCCCAATCACCTTAACGGGACGTATAACTCCGCATTTTTCCAGATTTTCCAGCTCGTTTTTCTACCTTATTTCGCAGCGCGTAGGAAACATTTCTGGTCTGGCCAAATACTGCCGTACAATTCTGATTTTGAACGTTTCTTCCTTTGTAGTTTAATACTCCAGGTTGCTTAGAAAAGCCCCCTTGAGAACTTTTGTTTCACTTTGGCGCACCTGGAACTTTCTTTTTGCTAGAACGCTGCCAGCTTCTTTTCCTATTTGATTTGAAGCGCGGCGTCAAGGGATCGAATCGCAGCTACGGCGGCCGCATTTCAGTGGGGGCGAAATGAAAACTCCCGTGTAGCTATATATTTAGGTGCACGGTAATGAACCCCAGGTGCTCCAAATTTACGGAGCCCCCCACTGCGGCGTGCCTGAGAATCGGATCGTCGTTCTGGCACGTAAAACCCTACATATCTTTTTTTTTACTTTTACTGCTGCTGCTTTTCCAATCACTGGCCTTACTGCTCCACCCATTACTGTTAGTGTTGCTACAGTTATTCTTCTTATTGAAGCACGAAAATTTAGATAGTTTGCTGTGGCGAAATGCTCACCGCATTCTAAATAGAATTCCAAATTATCGTCCTCGGCGCGCTCGTCTACCTTCCGTAGTCGCGCCATTTTCGAGTGAACCTATAGCACACTTATCGGTTCGCTCTCCCGCTAACAGTGATGACTCATTGCCGACTGTGGTGCTGCCGATTTCATCCGTTCAGTTCCATGATTACCACCACTTTCCGTTCGGTGGCTGTCGGCCGCCGGTCATCTGGGATGTTGCTTCCGTACTACGCTAGTGCAAGGGGGTTGCCCCAGTCTCGTCGCCTGTCCATAACGTGGGAAGACAGTATTCCTAGAAGCGAACGGAATGATCGTTTGTTTTGACGGTGCGCTTACATAGGCAAGAGATTACGCGATATATCACAAAAAGAATGCGCATCCTGGATGCACAGCAGTATGTGACGTTGCGCTACAACACTCTTATTAGAACAAGGTTCGTCATGGCTTCCTTCCCACTCTATTCATTCCAAGGAGATGAGGCACTCATTTTTCAGGCGACTAACAACATTAGAATGGAAAGGCTAGCTCTGACAGGTTGACTGTCTTGACAAGAATGAGCCAATGCGGTTCACAGTGCAATCTAATCGTGTGGGCCGATTCCGAACATAATGCATTCTAAACATGTGGGTCGCATCCAAGTGTAGTGCATTCTAAAAGCGTGCGCCTAACCTCGCTGCCACCGCCTTTCAGTGAAAGCAATATGCTTTAAAATTTCGCTGCTTCTGGGCAGAATCGAACCCGCAACGCATAGGACCTCAAACACTGCAGGCCGACTCAAGCGCGCGACGCCACGAATGCTTACAGTGGGAAGCCGCAGATGCCTCTGGAGGTATTGGTTCACAGGCACCTGCGCAGCACGCATCTTCAAGGCCACGCCAGAGTTAGCTACGGCGCCACTATATAGCGCGACGTATGCTTTCAGGGGGAAGCCGCAGATGCCCTGTGGAGGTATTGGTTCACAGGCACCTGTGCGGCACGCATCTTCAAGGCCACGTCCAGAGTTAACTTCGGCGCCACTATATGGAGCGACGTATTCCGTGGGAAGAACGGAAATCTGCCGCCAGCAGTACACGCCACATACATGCCTCGTTTAGGCTACTAGCGTGCTTTAATGACAATCGTCGAAAAGTTCTAAAATGTTTCTTTTGTGGCCGGAATGCACCTGCAACAGAAAAAAACAAAGCATTTAATATATGTCCTTTAAATTGGCAAAATGCCAGTAATTATTCGTCTGGCATCCTTGTCAAGGACAACCTCATTAAGAATGATTGCTCAACTACTAAAATTTACTTGTTTCAGTGTTTTTTAACCTTTCAGTACATTATTTCTTACTTCATGAACTCTTCACTAGAGGGTATAGTTGATTTACAGCGAGTGCTAAATGCTTTCTCCTAATTACATCTGGATCTTGACCAATTCCTCATAACGTTGTTACGGTTCGCTTTGGGTGGATTCCAAAAGCCTCATACGCGACGTGCCTGATCGTCGCGCTTCTCAACATGGACTTGTTCACCGGGTGTGTGCGACGTGATTATGTGCGGAAGTTGCAAATCCTACTCTCCTCTGCCTTCACCCCCTCTACGCGAAGCAGTGGTTTCCCTCCGTGTTCCTCGGTCTCGGTTGACCCGACGTGTCCTTACAGTGCCCTCTACCAGGGAGCAAGAGAATGAAGTTGCTCAAATTGTGGAGGGCATAAGGTCAGCGCGCCACAACGTGGAGAGATCTCCTATGCCCTTGCGTGCAGGTGCACGCTCGCTGAACGTTACTGAATTTTTCGTGTGGCGCGCACCACTCATCCGTAATGATGTAAATAACTTCTGTTTGTTTTTACAACACCTCGTCTTCCCTTGCGAACCCTCTCCGATGGTCAACCTGGCTCGCGTTCTAAGCAGACGCTGTGGAAGTTCGCAAAACATCGTCGCCAGAGCAGCTGGCGGCAGCCTTAACTGGTACGAGCCATCAACAGACAGCACACAAAACATTTCAGTGAACATGAAAAATCCTCGCTTATCACCGATTACTCCATATGTGCGGAATCCAGATTTCTTTTTTCGAACCGGTGGGTCTCCGCAGATTCACCTCCAGGACAGTGTTGTGGATGATTTGTTATATATCCGTTTGATTCCACGATTCGCTCCATCAGAACGATGCGCATTCCGGCTGTTCTCCCGACCGCTGTCCCCGTGTATCTTGGATCTGCCCCTGTTCATATTGTCTGCTGCTTCCACTCTGTTTCGTGTTTTGTGTGCAGTTGTGTAATCGGATTGGAATCAACTATAACATCTTTCTACACTTCTGATGACTATCGCAGCATCACCTACTGCTGCCAATGTATTGAAGCGGCGCTCTGCTTTTTGGATGGATGCATAAATTGACGGATGCGTCGATGGATCCATTGATCAAGGATATATAGAACGATCGTTTGATGTGTGATAGTATGCTTTGAGGATTGATCAATGGATGCATCAATGATTTGGTCAAGGCATCGACTGTTTGATTGATGCAATTTTGTTGATGGATGCATGTGTTTCGAGTGCATAACCTTTCACAATAATTTTTTACGGTAGTTGTGTCCTCTCCACCTGTATGCAGAAGAGCTCATCGCATGCTCTTTCGTGCCCCTTTATAGGTGACTGGCTCCCCGACCTGCAGTCCTTCTGCTCTGCTGTCAGCGGTGGTTCAGAGTCAAACTTTGAAGTCGCTTACGGTGGACACATGCTGGGTCCGCGCTGAGGACATCGAAGCTTTGGCCGCCGCTCTGACACTGCACCCGCCGTCCCTTAAGCGCCAGGGCGAGGAGGTGAAGCCACTCCCGCCACGTGGCCGCCTCGAGAGGCTCACCTTTATCAACTGCATAAGTGGCGACTTGCGTCTGGACCAAGCGTACGCAAATCTCATTGGAGGCAAGTACACCACACTCCTCAAGACGGAAAAAGCAATAGGTGGACAGGTAAAGAACATCAGCGTAATGTCATTAGCAATTTCGGTCATATGGCAAAGGCACCAGACTACTTTGGTAATGACCTCAGGGTACCCGTAGGTGAGTACCTTCATTGAAAGTAGTTATGAATAGCATGCAGAAACTCCGTCTGCAGAAAGGGTTGAGGTTCAAAGGACATCGCAAGACATGTCCCGGAGAAAACTGACAGAGGAAGATAGAATTAGAGTTCAAATAATCCGAAAGAAGAGATGCCATACTTAAATAGTTGCTAGCCTTCACCTGTACTGCCTCACAATTTGAAGTGTATCTGAAAGTTGGAAGAATGCCACCAACTTACTAATCCGTAAAAATGAAGAATGTAAAGAATAGTAGAATCGTGGGCCCATTGCAGCTTTCTTTGACCATTGTATGAAATATGCACCAAAGTATTCTGCAGAAGCAGGGCAGCACATTACTTCAGTCTACCAAAATAAAAGGCTGGCTTCAGGACGCCGTATCGCCCAACAGTTAATATCCAGGTTATCAGTCAGGTGATGGAGAAATCTAATAAATACAGCCAGCCTCTCTCTATGGATTCTACACTATGAACAGTCATTTGATTTAGTTGATAGCAGCGGACGTGGATGCACTGCGTAATCGAGGAGTACCGGATGCATAGGCGAATGTCTTCGCGAATATCTACAAGGACTCTACAGCTACCTTAATTCACAAGTGGAGAAAATGCCCATAAAGAAAGGGGTCACAAAAGGAGACGCAACGTCTGCAATGCTATACTGCATCATTAGTACAAGTATTTAGGTCAATATATTGGGAATGGTTAGGAGTGAGGAGAACCGGTGAATATCTCGGTTCCCTTGGGTTCGCACATGACATTCCTGTGTTTCGCGATGCCGGAGATGAATTCCAACAAATGACTGGTGATCTCAGCAAAAGTTATAGTAGCGTTGATGAATAATATGCAGAAAAAAAAGGTGTTGTTCAATGGTCTGGAATGAGCAAAATTCTGTGCAGTCAGCCTGTATAATTTGCTAAGAATACCTTTGTCTAGGCCACTTGATCACATGGAACCTTCATCATAAGAAAAGATCAGGAAAAATAAAATCGATGCAGTTTCGCCCAAAAACTGAATCATCGATTGCGATAGCAAATTACCACACACCCATACGAACTAATGATTGTAGTTTTATTGGCCGCATCAGCTTGTAAACATTCGCTTACTAATTAATAAGCCTTGCGCCGGCGCGCACAGCAAACATGAACACGTCGCACTCGATGACTGCTGACACTCGCTCTGAGAACGCTGGCATGAGGAAACGCGGCAGCAGCAGCGAGCGAAGTGGCATTCGTGCCGTCTATCGCTTCAACGCATGGCGAGCGCCGAGGACTCGGGACGTGCAAAGCTACGAGCCGCAGACGTACGTAGCTTCTGCCCCCAAAGCAGATCGCTCTCAAGACTGCCGCACGAGCGCGCAGACTCCAAATGAGCAGTTGCAGTGGGAGAGAACGCCGCTCTGCCTCGCCTCCCCCCTGCACCTCGCAACGTGAGGCGCCTCGCGCACAATAGAAGACGGCGCGCTTTCTATTATCATTCATCCCATTTGCGCGGGCGAGATTGAGCCGCTATCGTTGGCTCCTTTCGCACGCTTTCACTCGTACATATAACGTACAGCACGCGGCTGGTGTGGTCGCCCTTGGACTTTATACGGAACCTCACGTCGACTGCGTAAATACGCATTGCAATGTCCATGTAATCGCTATCGCAATAAAATGAATTGGAGCGCGTACAACAGGCACTGCCAAATCATAATCGGCAGCGTACCGCTATGCTGAAAAGAAACTTCCACATTGATTGCATTCTGCTAATACAGCTAACAAAATGTCCAAGATATAAGGCAAAAATTTGTATGTTAACGAAGAAGCTTGAGAAGTTGATAATCGCGCAAGTACACAATGGAACTAAACCTTTGAACGTTACGGTAAGATGTGAATTAAAGGTCCTGCGGGTAGTAGTCGATAGTCTTGTTGACACTAAGAGGAAAAATTGGAGCTGGGAAAGCGATATAATGCGTAGGACAGAGACGCGGCGGTCTGTTACCAGAATGGATTCCAAGGGAACAAAAGTGCAGTTGAGGACGCCGCAGAAAGAAGTCGTGCGATGAAATTAGAAATTTTCAGGCATATTTTGGTATCATCTAGTGCAACATTGGGGTAGGTATAGATCTCTTGAAGATGCCTTTCTGCTGCGGTGGAATAAATAAAAATTTGACATGTAGTGATGGGGATTATGTGGTCCAATGATGCCTCCCTTTCACGAATATCCCTGCATGGAGTAACATCGCATAGAACGCGAAATTTTTCAAGTGCAACTTCAGACTTCGCCTATACTACAATTTTGCTCAACCGCTGTTTGGCCAATAGAAGTCAGCTGAGGCGTTCGATTAAAAAAAAAATATTAACGTGTCACTTCGTGAACGCTGGTTAAGCGCAAGCCTTTTTGTGCATTGCGCGTGGAATGTTTTAAAAGTGATTTGATTACCCGTAAGTGTCGCCTTTTATTTTTTTTCAAGGCTCATTTTTCTGTGTTAAGACAGTTTTTTATTTATTTAGTTTGAAGTGCCATTAGGAAAGAAGGTAAGGCACTGTAAGGAAATAGTTCTTCATACCATACCACACTGTAAGGAAATGCAGTCTTTAATATTTCAAGCAATTTGCCGATGTACTATTCACTCCATTCATTTTCTTCGCCTCCCTTTTTTGGGGTCTTCTGGGCACACCAAGGCGTCGTGTTTTGCCCGACGTGTCGAAGCTCGTTCCCGGCGCTTGGCGACAACTTAATGGTCGGTCGAATCGCGCGCGGTCTGCCGCCGCTTGCGTCGCTGCTCCGTCCTTTTCGCTCGGCGTTTCGGCTCTCGCTCAGGAGACGAACGCGGCATGGCCATATTTCACACAGAACCCGTAGCAACTGCCAGGTGAAGTCATCCCAGCGCGCCTCCACCTACCCTCCTCCGCTGTTTCGCCTCCTTTTTCCTTCCCCACTTCGCTCAACGCCAGCTAGACTTTTCTCTAGGTGGCGTTGTTTTGTCGCGCGCACAGCGCACTCCCTCGTACTTTCCTTGGCGCCCGACGTTCTTCACCACCCATTTGGCGCATTGCTACACTGGTGCTCGCTTCCCTCGCAGCGACACACATAATCTCGCCGAATTCAGACCAGGCTTCTACGATTGCGCGTAGAATGTTGCTGTTTCACCCGAAATGCGAAGCATTGATGACAATAGCGAGGTTGTCGTAAACCTACGCTTACTGATTAAACTAACAAGCGTGGTGTCATGCACGCACAATCCAAGCAGTCACAACCAACTGGATGACGGCAAGTAGTCGATGTCACCAGGTCACCGTGATGAATATCGCCGACATCGTGTAGTCTGACACTTGAGATTACGCGAGGTATAATCCTAGCCGAGCAGGAAACAGTGCGCACCTGACGTGATTGCTTAGTGGCTATGGTATTGGGCTACTAAGCACGAGGTCGCGGGATCGAATCCCGGCCATGGCGGCCGCGTTTAGATCGAGGGCGTAATGCTAAAACAGCCATGTGCTTAGATTTAGGTGCGCGTTAAAGAACCACAGGTGTCCCAAATTTCCGGGGTCCTCCACTACGGTGTGCCTTATAATCAGATCGTGGTTCTGACACGTGAGACCCTATAGTTCTTTTTTCAGGAAACGGCGTATGTGAAACTATCAGCCGTCTTGGCCTTCGCACCTACTGCAAATTACCTCAGATGCGGCGCGTGATCTGCTGGGATAGAAAAGAAGCATGCTCGCCTGCTCCCCCCCCCCTTAGGGGAACGCATGAGAACACCGCGCATCATGCCACCATCCTTCTCTGGTCAACCTCGCACTTTCCTTTGCACCCTCAGCAAATTGGACGCGTGGTGCGACGTCGTAATTATCTACAAAACATCATAGTGATGCCCACTGCGACGACAGCGCAAATTCGGCTGGTATGTCTATATACGTTCTTCGGCAAACAGTGCGAATAACGGGACACTGAAGAGAAACACGACACAGGCGCTGACTTACAAGTATGCTTATTGCGCGAGCGCCGAATATATAGGCAGAGTAGTAATAGTAAAGACATAAATGGCATGAAAACACGAAAGGAATGACTTGTGATTGCAGGTGGGCAGAGATAGGTAAAATTTGCAGATACCCGGTTTCCTTGTCTAATAATTGGATGAACTGATGCATGAAGGAGCACGTTGGGTGATGGCCAATGCTTCTATAATTTAGCGCGTGATCTAAATTATAGAATCTCGCCGATCTAAGTTAATGACAAACTCCCTTCAACATGAACGGGAGCGCACGCTAGATATCTTCCTAATTGCCATTTGCATCCCTTCGCCGTCTACCGGCGTAGGTGTTGTGGTTTTTCTCAGATTCTCGCAATGCTGCCTGGGAGATAGGTTTGCGGCGGCCGCTGGACTGAATCTATTCTGTGATAGGCGGCTGCAGGAACTCCACGTGGCGGACAACGACTTCTCCGTCCGCGCACTGTCCAACATGGTAGGGATGCTGCAGGTAAGTTGTACTGCTTATGTAGGATTGCTTAGGCAAGAGAGCTTTGTCGAGTACATCATTCACCAAGGCCAAGCCCGGTAAAGGCCAGCTGCAATAAAAGTTCACTCCGGCCAAATAATTGCAAATGAGTAACGGATATGTTTTCTAAAATACACAGAATTTGTCAGTTCCCCGTCGCACTTAGCACACGCAAGAAGCACTTAAGCTAGGTTACTCAAATGAGAAGTCACTAAATGAAGTACACATTTAAAAGCATTATTTACAGAATAGCAGAAGTGAATTAATTGAACTTTTACCCAATTACTTCGCGACACAGCTTCGAAATTGTGAGTCGTATTCAGCGAGTCCGCACTGCGATCTATAGTACTTGGAACAAATCAGCACCATAACACCAATGTGCCCCATCCGCCGGCGCTGGTTGGCATGCTGTATTGCTCCGTTAAAGCAGGGAGCGCTAAATTGTCAGTGAGGTCTGACCAGGCTTGGCTTAGGAGCTCGTTTAATGGCATCGGCCGTGCCACAGGGTTCACGGTTGCGCGCAGCGTGACAAGTCATCAGCGTTGTAGCTCCCGCTAACGTGCCCTTGGTATTAGGGTGCTTTGCAAAACAGTAAACAATACTATGCGCAAATGCCACGTTGTGCAATTCGGCCTACTCAGTTTAGTACCAGCAAGGGAATTCCAGTTTCCAAGAAGTCCTAACAGACTTTTTCCCTAGAATTAACAGCATTTCACGTTGTCCCGACAAGGTGTTAAATGAAGGTCTAGAACCCTCCAAGCATAAGGATCAGGACATCCGAAAGAAAGAGCGAGAACGTTAAGAGATATATTTACACCTCCCTTTAGTATCACATTCTAATAATTTCTCGTACTTAAGTTTTAGGCACTCATCTTCCCCTTGTCCCTCGAAAAGGGAATAGGATGACCTCATCGTTGTCAATCAAATGTGTCGAGCTTTTCGCTGGACTCCACCCATGTTGTAACACTGTCGTTGCCGTAGCTGCCGCCTACAGTAAAATTAGGAAACAGTCGAAGGAAAACAAAACGGTCGATGACATTTTAACTGTAGTCGTCTGTTGGCTTCTGGTTGCAATTAGTGGAAGCAAGCCTTGCAGACTACCTCTTGCACGGAAAAGAGGCAATAACACCTTGAAGCGAGTTTCTTTCGCTGCCACTCGCCGCCGTTTATTTCTATAAGTCGTCGAAGGTGAAAGTCGATTGGCCCAGGCAGGCACACAAGGAATATCTTTGTCGTTTATGGACGCCCCGCAGAGGCGCCTGCGTCAGCAGGCGTTTGGTAAGTTGCAACACCACGTACCCGAACACGCGAGTGTTGCACCCTCACGCATGTAGCCGTGCGCTGCTTAGCCGTGTCTGGTGAAAGGCGGATCTTGGGCGTTGAGCCGATGCTTGGTATTTGGACCGTTAAAGCCCCCACGGCAGAGGCAACACACCTCTTCGGCCTCTGCTTCACATAGACGGCACCTCCAAACCGACCCACCTAGAAGAAATCGGCAGTCGCCTTTTCATGTCCTCTCCAATCTTCGTCGTTCTCTCCCACTTTTCAATCTTTCCTGTCATCTATTCATTTCTTGACTTCCTATTTTCTGGGCGGCAAGAGTTAACCTTCTGTAATGTATTTAGTCCTGTGCATATATGTTAGGTTATAGTGGGAACGTACCACTTGTGTACGCAGAATAATTTTTCTAATCCTGTAACGTCCCCAGCTTAGGCTTTGAGGTGGGCGGCAGGCATCCCTGCCGAATGCAGGAATGTTAAATATGGATTATATTCCCCCCTCCCTCCCTGGTCGCTCCCTGAAGAGGGGGCGCACCGATGAAACGTTCAACTTTCTCATGAAATCAAATATAATTCCTAAGTACGATGTAATACATAGTCAACATGAAACCAAGAGTCAGCACCATCTCCATTTGTCGCAAAATCTCCGACAGAAGCAATCGTCTCTGGTTACAAAGTAACTGAGATGGGAAGCGGCGACCTTCTCCCGGAAGTGCATGATAAGCTTCAATACAGCAAACTGAAAAAACTTGTTGCGTTTGGTGACATTCCTGTCTCGGTGGGACCCTGCCGGTGAATGAACACTGTGCGTACTGTCATTTCTGATGGCGACCTGCTTGAACTCGGTGAAAGCGAGCTGTTGGATGGATGGCAAGATCAAAACGTGACAAAGGTGCAACGAATTAAGTTACGACGCGACGACAAGGAAACTCCAACGAAGCATGCAATAACGTTTGGAATGATAACGTTTGGAGCGTAGCTCTGTGGAGCGCGCCAAGAAAGAAGAAATATCCCGGATCACGGGCCCTGGAAAGGCCTCGTGAGCTAACCGAATTGATTTCTCTTGACACGCACCACAAAACATTTCCAATATGGCTGCACTGATAATGCATTGGAATGCGAGAGGTCTAATACACAATCTTGATGACATTAAGGAACTCCTTGACAAGTTTATTCCAAGGGTGCTTTGTCTGCAGGAGACACACCTCACCCCTTCACACACTCTCAGATATTATGCCATTTACCGCAAAGATCGCAATGACTCTTTCGCCTCGTCAGGCGGTGTTGCTATAATAGTTGATAAGGGGTGTCGCCTGCCAGCATTTACATCTGCAAACGCCCCTTGAGACAATTGTGATCAGAGCCGCGCTGTTTAATAAGCTAGTCACATTTAGCTCTCTCTACATTCCTCTCAGCCATCAACTTTCCATAACAGAATTCTAGATCTTTATCGCCGAACTCCCCCGAAGCTTACATTGTAGTAGGCGATTTAAATGCACAAAATACCCTCTAGGGAGATTCTCGTTGCGATAAAAGACGGGCACTTATTAAAAACTTCCTTTTATCCACAAGTGCATGCTTACTAAACAAGGAAGAACCCACACACTACAGCGTGGCAAAAAACGTTCTGGTATAGATTCAAGCATCACATCAAGCACTCTTGCCATACCTGGTATGGAACGTGATCAAAGATCCATATGAGAGTGACCACTTCCCAATTGTCTTAAAATTAACAAAGGCGATAACTGTTCTCCACATATGCCCCGTTGGAAGGTCGACTGTGCTGACTCGAAACGACACAGATGTGACACATTTGGCCTTGGAGGACATCTGCACTCTCTGAATCGATGATGCAGTGTCATATTTGAGATTTATAACTGATGCTGCGTCAATATGTATCCCTGAAAGGAATGGATCGCCCTCTAAACGACGTAAGCCTTGTGGGAATGACCAGTGTAAGGAGGCTAGCAAAAAGAAAAACGCTTGAAGTCTCCTTCGCCACTGTCCAACAACCGAGAACTTGGTCAGCTTCAAGAAAATATAGTCGCAAGGTCGAAGAACGCGCCGCCGTGCCAAAAGGGAAAGCTGGCAAAAATACATTTCTAGTATTAATTCATATATAGACGAAAGAAAAGTTTGGAATATGGTAAAGGAAATAAAAACCTGCGAATCTCATCCCCTACCATTGGTAAATGCACTTATTAACCAAGCTGATTCTCTAGGGGCACATTTTGAAAATATTTCTAGTTCATTACACTACTAAGATGCATTTCTTAGATACCGGCAACAAGCGGAGCAACTGCCCCTGGGTCGGAAAGGGAATAGTAATCAACCTTACAACTGTCCATTTAACATGGCGGAATTTCAGGCTCCATTAAATGGCTGTAACAAGTCCGCTCCAGCAAGTAACAGTATACCGCATGATATGGTCAAACCCCTACACCCTGAAACCCACAAAATACTACTGTCACTTTTCAACTCCGTGTTCTCTGCCGGCTGCATTCCATCCGCCTGGAAGAAAGCACTAATCATCCCGATACTAAAAGTAGGCGAAAGCCCAACTTCGGTCAACAGCTACAGGCCTGTATCCTTAACATGTTGCCTATGTGAACTGTTTGAGAAAATAGTTAACCGTCGTCTCCTTCATTTTCTTGTAACAAACTACTATATCCTCTACAGTGTGGTTTCAGGGAACATAGATCCACAACTGATCACCTTGTCCACATCGAGAATATTCGCGATGCTTTTGTGCATAAGCACTTCTTTTTGTCAGTATTTATTGACATGGAGAAGGCATATGACACCACGTAGCGTTTCTGAATTATCCGTGACCGGGCTGAAATGGGAGTCCGAGGCAATTTGCTGAATGTCATCCAAGGTTATGTCTAACCGCACGTATCGTGTCAGTTGGTAATGTGCTATCTCATATACTTGCACAGGAAACGGGTGTACCACAAGGTGGTGTGCTTAGCTGCATTCAATTCGTTGCAAAAATTAACTCTTTATATTATCATAATGCGCACAATGTTTTATTCTCTGTATGTAGATGCCGTACAAATAGGTTTTAAATCGTGAAGTATTTCCATCTGTGAGGGACATGTGCAGTTGGACTAAACAAATTGCCAAAGTGGGCTGACGAGAATGGATTTAAATTAGGCTGCCAAAAAGCGCGTGTGTTCTCTTCTCGAACAAGAGATTTATGTTACATGATCCCGCTATTTATCTTAATCGGCAACAGCTCCCTGTGAGGCATGAACATAAATTTTGGGCCTCATTTTAGACTCTGAAGTAACATTTATCCCCCACTTGAAATATCTGAAGGCGAAGTGCGCGAAGACAATGGATCTTCCGAATCTCTTGTCCCGTACATCCCGGGAAGTGAGAAGGTGCATCTTGAGCTTGTATAAAAGTTTGATAAGGCCACGCCTTGACCACGGCGCCATAGTGTATAGCTCTGCTAGGCCTTGTGCCTTGAAGATTCCTTGTGCCTTGAATTCGCGACTTGACCACTGCCAGGCTATTCCGTAACCACCCAGCCATCTGGCCTCTTCTGTCCCACCGGTCCGAAGCACTCTAAGGAAAAACAGGGGTCCCTCTTTAAGAATATCCTAATGGCTCCGACTCGGCTTCCACCGCCTAGGGAGAGGCAGACTATCCAATGTTCCATCTTTCTTTGAAATATGGAAAGGAGCACCTGAGGCTTCCATACAATTTCTTTTTGTTGGACTTGAAGGGAAGTACTCCTGTGATGAATTTTACAGATGCTTCGAAGACTCCTGCTGGTGTTGCTTACGCGGCTCTTGGACCCTAATTTTCAACATCTGGGGCACTAAACCCACACACCAGTATCTTTATAGCAGAAGCATACGCTATACTCTCGGCTATTAAACACATAAGGCTCGCAAATGTCGCTGAGGCTGTTCACTTTGAACTCGTTAAGTGTCGGGAGAGCACTGATTAGTTTACGAAAACATAAGCATTCCGTTTTGAATGAGCTGTGTAACTCATTGTGCTCCGCATATATGTGCAACCAAACAACTGCTTTATGCTGGGTACCTGTTCATAAAGGTGCAGAAGGCAAGTAGCTGCTGACGAAAACGCTACTTCAGTGAGTTTCAGCGACACAGATGGTAATGTCCCCATCCCTGCCACAGGTGTAAAGTCTTTTCTACATCGTGAACTGAAGTCATTGGCAAGTAGAGTGGGATGCACAACCATTTAATAAGCTACACATGATAAAACGAAAACTATGGAATTGGATAAGTGAGAAAACAGCACGGTACAAGGAAGCACTTTGTCGATTAAGAATAGGACACACTTATGGTACTCACTCTTTCCTCTTGACTGAGGGCGATCCTCTGACTTGTATTAAGTGCGGCAATAGTCTGACAGTCCTCCATGTTCCTATTCAATGCCCTGCAATAGAAACAGAGGAAAAGGTATTTCCCTTCTGCATATCGGGAAAATATACCTCTTCACCCTGCAGTTTTCCTTAACGATGAACCGCTTTTTAACCTGAAAGTAGTCTTAGAGTTTTTAGCTAAAACAGACACTCTGAACATCATTTGCGAGGCTAAATTTTAGCGCACGACTAACAGCCCTTGTATTCAAGGGCTCTTTTGAAGCTCTAGTGTCACTGTTGTGTTGGTTTGTTGCATCATGTTTTTAACAAAACCGAATTGTCATCGCCCATGTCCCTAACTAATCAGTGTCATCATTTTAGTAGCTTTATATTTTATGCCATTTACCGCGAGTTTTCAGGCCCTCTTACAGCCATATCACATCTACCACGATGAATTAACTGTCCACGCCATTGCCATGGCAATGTTAAAATTACAATTTTTCATGTCGCTCTTTGGCCATACCTAGCCCAGGCGCATTAAACAGCACATATCATCTTCGTTTATGGACGCCACAATGTTGTGCAATGTGTACCTTTTATCGAGCGTACCCAGTTGTCACCGTGCCGCAGAGTACGACTATTTGTGTAAATACGCTTGCAGGCAAACCAGACGCTGCAAGCGCTTTTCATCAGCTTGAGAGGTACGCAGCCCCAGGACGAGATCGCCGGCCTGTTCGATCTGATCCAGAAAATGGACGTCTTCTCCCGCCTGAAACTGGTCTGGTTTCACCCTCGTGGATCAGACTTCGCCCGTGGCGTCCGTGCTTCCCATGTGCCCACCATTGTGCAAAACCTGGACGAGAGGGGAGCGGAGGACGTGGAGAACTTCCTAGACGCCCTCGTCTCCACTCGCAAAGTTGGCATGCTCTTACTCGAGTGCGCAGCGCTTCCAAGACCACGTGTGGTTCGAAAGCTTACAGACACCCTCGCCCGGATCAACTCCCTAGGGAAAGTAGCGCTCATTTATCTCATAACGGAAGGGCTGGGGACATGTTGAAATTTCCCTGTTCAAGTACCACGTGAAGCGCAAGATAGGTAACCACGTAACTCATTTCAGAGGCGCTGAGTAATATTATGAGAAATTGACTTTCTAGCCTACTGATCGAGAAGTTGGGGATGCTTAGACGCTCAACGCTCACAAAATGGAATAAAACAGAAAACAAATGCAGTGAAAACATATAGGTAATTATTTGCCTCTTATTCGAAAGGACATAAACTGAATTAAACCAAATTGAAATGGAATAAAATTGAGCTTACCGCTGGTGGAAGGCTAAAACACAATGTCTGCATCATGCTTGCGCTGCTGTACTAGTTGATAAGTGGTCTTGGGATATGTCACATCGGCGACTGAGTATGCGCGCTGGGTGTGTACACCGCGCACTGAAACCACTGGGTAAATGTAAATAAATATAAACACCGCTTTGTATAGTCGCTGCATAAACGCTTGCTACAAAAGACTAATTATTCATACAACCGTTCCCTGCAAATCATGAATGCTTTACTTTACGATACGTCAGCTAAACTGCCAAAGTTTTAGGTTGGCGATGCTATTAACGTTATATTAGGAGCTACAGAAGTAGAGTGACAAGAAGCGTTGGCCTTTTCTCTCGTGCAGGCATTTGCTGCTGCACGTCAACTTGGCCGAGGCCGACGTGGTCAACTTGTTCCGCTCCCTCGAAGGAAACAGCAGCATCGCACTTATGGAGATTCGTCGCGTCACCTTCAGGAGAAGAGCCGCCACGGCGTTAGGGCGATTGGTTGAGCGCAACCGAACGCTGGTCTCTCTCATCGTGGACTTGGAAGACAGTGACCCCGCTGTCGACTACATGATTCAGCTGCGCAGCGTCTGCCGCGAACTCAAGGAGGCGCTTTCGCGAAACCGCTTTGTCATCGCCGTCACCGTGAATGTGGAGAGGCGAAGGGATCGCTCCAGAGACCCCGTCATCTTGGGCGCTCTCCGGCGTAACCTGGTGTGTGCCTGAATTTCCCTTTGGTCACGAGACACTGCTCATAGGACTGCAGACATAATACTTTCCGACTATTCGTTCCTCGCGTAGAATGAAACTCCTATAGGGTTCTATACCATAGACAAAATAGTGAAAAGCCTGCGAGCGCCGTAAATAATTTATTACAATAGCTTTTGCGCAGCTAGTGTTGCTTTCGTTGCCGAAGTGGATACTGTGTTTTGACCTCAGTATGCGGTGTTTGGCTCACTTTGGTACACCTTGGCACACTTTGACTAGCTTTGACTCACTTTGGCTCACTTGGTCGCCTCGAACGCTGCTACTCGTTGTGAGTGCCTATGTAGCAGCACAGGGGACGATTGAGCCAGCCGTAGAGTGTCAAAACATCGCCATATCTTGCCCTCACGTTAAGAAATACTGTCATTACTTCGTAACAGTTAAAAACGAAACCGAGACTGAGTGCAAACATAGGTTTCGGCTGAAACTGAATGACACAATACATGTAGTACTTTTTCTGGTGTCTAGAGGTAATGGACCTTCACTTAAACGAAACAAAGCTTTTTATGTCGTAAAAGTATCACTTTACACAAATAGTGCAAATACCTACTCGACTTACGAGAAACGGGCAGGTTGAATAAACGCATGGTTCCGAGATTAAAGTCCCGTAAACTTCGTATAGTAGTGCCACGCTTTGAAGAATGCCGCTTCCTCCTCGCGCGCTCTGGCCGAGGCCGCCGCCGCGTCGCTATTGGCCTAATAGCACCACGTGGGTCGTCGCGCCTTGCTTCAGCGCCATTTTTGCTCGAGAAGTCTACGGAGTGGCGAGGAGCACATATTGCCGCCGTTGCTACGCTGGAGCCGTGTAGGTGGCGCCACGGTCGAGGAGGGAGCGTGAAAGAGGAGAAACGTGAAGGAGCGAAGGTGGAGGAGTGTCGCTACTTCACGAAGTTTAAGGGGTTTTGTCCGAGATCAAGGAGAATCGCCGCCTAGTGGACAGTGGCTGAACCACGTACATTGTGAATCAAACCGCGCGCAGTCTGGCGATATTACATGTGCATTGGTTCGTGTGCGCGATGCATGAATTTAAATGTTTCTGCCATGATTGTAGCAGATTCAAAAACGATCATGATAGTAGTACCGCCGCTCGGTCGTTGTTTCGTTGTACTCATTAACAGTTTGCGTTCCCACAAAATTTATACAATGAAAATGGAGATTTGTGTACCATTAACGACGTAGATAGGGCATTAACTTGCTACTTTACTTTCGCTGTACAGGCATACATACTTTTTCAAAACCAGTGCGAGATCCACAGCAAATGAGATATGAAGTTGCACAACAATAACCAAGTAGGCGGAGCATAATCAAGGCAAAAAGCCCCACGAAGTTCCAAAACAGACTGAGTGGCTGAGTGTCAGTACCGCATGGTATGACAATTATTCTTTCAGATAAACAAACGTACGACGCATTTTGTTTAAAGGGACCCTGAAACGATTTTGACAATTTTCTACAAACGTACTGAGTCGTTAGAGTAGGTCGTTCTGATCATTGACACATCTAAGTGCTCCGCGTAAAGTGCGTAATTTATTATAAGGTTTTAAAAATGCACATCGCTGCCGATCGCAGCACACTGCTCGGCGGAATTTTAAGCCGCCCCTACCCATATGACGGAAATCACCAATATGACGCCAGTGGGGCGAGGTATCCGATTGGCTGACCAGGGCGCGTCATCGATAATTTTTCCAACTTTATGGTAAACAAATGATCTTCGTAATAGTTGGAATTTTAGTTGATTTGTTTTTATGAAAAGAAAGTAACATAAAGAGAATGCACAAGAACAATTTTTCAGTACATTAAGCACTTCCGGCACACAGCAAGTGTCGTCTGCTTGTGTTACAACGTACTCCATTTTGACGAGAGCTCCGCGGTCACAGTTGGTCTCAGTCTTTTCGCGAGCACTATGATTAGACTTTGTTGCCTTGTGGACTGAAAACGTCAAGACTGGCAATATGTCAAGCTGCGACATCGTGTCCCTCTGCAAGGCAGCAGAACTGGCTGCTGCGCATCGGACTGCCGCAATCCGATCGGCGCCAGGATTTGCGCGTTTGTGGCAGTCACTTGACACCGGATGATTGCTAACGCAATGGCGTTTCACGAGTCCGGTATTAGGGCAAACGCAAGGGGACAAGGTCAAGCGACTTGACTGTGCCGTAACAGGATAGCCATGGGATGAGAAGCGCAAATATGAATGGTCTACACGGTGCAGCCACCTGGTGGCACAGAGCTCAACCATACACAGTATCAGTAACGAAGTGTATGCTGGCGTGTATTTTTCGCAGGGCTGTAATCAACACGTTGCTTTAATGTGTTTAAAATGGTTCACACTTGGTTAGAGGAATATTAGCGCTTTATTTTGCTGGTTAAGCGCTGCGCCAACAAGTGGCTGGACCGTGCAGACCGATCAGGCCGCTCACGTACGTCTACGCTAATGTTGCTTCATCAGCTTGAGTTTATGCCTCCAGTCATTTGCCGAAATGACCAGCTTGCCTGTGGTTACCGGAAAACCAGACACGTTCGGCGCTACGACAGAATGCTAGCAACGCACGCTGCTTCGCTAGCTCTCGCTTGGGGTGGACGGCCAAGCGGCTAGCGCAGAGGTTTCGCACGGGTGGGAGCGGGCTCCAAAACAACCGGATGTGGACGATGTGACGTCACATTGTGACGCAGAACCACTGAAGGCGGTGCTTAGCCGCGATCGCTCGGCGAGTCGAGGAGGAAAGCATGGCTAGGGAGGAGGGTAACTTGTAAACGCTTGTAGCTCCATTAATACGTAACGCTTCACTTAAATTGTGGGGCGAATATTCTACTTATGCTGTACCCTACGCGTCTACAAAATTTGTCCGAACCGTTTCAGGGGCCCTTTAAAAAATGTGCCTTTGGATTGCGGTATTTGGCCAGTTAACTCCTGTAAGCGCGTTTCATTACCACAATATTTGGCCGAATTGTTTCTAGTGAAGCTCCACCGCGAACATTTCAGTGCGTGTCACTGACCACCCATCGTCACGAATGCGTGATGGTGCTGCCTCCTGTAACCTAACCTCGGGGCAAATCGGCACAGACGCGCCATAACCACTTGATCCACTGGGGAATGCTTCAGATGGATGGCTAGTTCGATTGCTGGAACCTGGCGGGTTGGAAATCGAAGAGCTTTCTTTGGCTCTAAAGCGCGTTTCCGTGGTTGTCCGGTGGTTTGAATTTTACAGCCGATTCCGGGCAGTGTTGTCACGTGCAAACACGCTGCGAGGCAGGTTCGTCGCCCAATGCCTACTACTGCACTCTAAACATTTTTACGCCTTTGTAAGTGTGCAAAAGGTGTTCGGTTGTCACATGGCTAACAGCCTCACGTTTAAGGGCTAAAACCAAATTGTTGGTGGGAACCGATGATGGTATCTTGTTTGCCGACTTTTTCGTGCAAGTAGAAAGGATGAAATCTGTGGCAGACGACATAAAGAGCCTCAAAGTTTCGTATCTATCCTTGTGAAATTCTGTCGGATATTTCTGCGCGAGCAAAGCTGTCCGAATGATTACCTACTTTTCAACTACGTCTTTTATCATCGCTCGTCTAGTTAGGGCTCCATTGTCATCCTCTATAAATGTTTGACGGAATAGTTATGCGGCAAACTGCAAGGTCGAGGAATGTGATTAAGGGAAAATGAGACGTCCACCCAATCGCAGCAATTGCTACAAAGGAAACCAATACGGGTTCTTCGAAAGAAAAGCCTCGCCGTCGAAGAAAAATTGCTACGATTGGGTGGATGTCCTATTTTCCCTTAATTATTCCGTAATTTTTGTAAGGCCCTAACGGTAGGTGTCTTACTCGTGTGACCAGCAAACACCCTTAAGGGGATAAACATTTTTACAGTGTGGAGGTTTAGTCGCTCCAGTGGAGCGCTCGGGAATTACAGCCCTTCTCTGCTCCCACTCACCTGAAGCAAGAAACGCTACACGTGTCCTCCCTGCAGCAAATGTTTACACGCATTCAAGCCTGTCCTACCTTTTTTGAAGCGAATAGCCTTCTAGAATAGTTCGGCTATTCGCTTCCATATACACTCATTGTCGACGGTTGGTGCACAATTTTCTTGGTAGCTTACTCAAATCTGCTGGAAACCTTTGGTAGCGGTTATCGGTACGACAAGTGCGATTCGTCGAAGAGTCTCTGTGGACGTATGCAGCGCGTTACCCAACCCAGTGCGCGTTTGGCAAGAATACCCACCATTGCGTGCCCTGCAACAAGGTGTAATTTATGCTGAAATGCACTAGAATAAGAATGCGTAGGTCCCTCAATACCTTCCTGAAGTTTAAAGAAATGTGTTACACGGGTATCGCGTGCCATCTGACGTTTTAATATCTTCAATAGCTGTACCCTACAAGTTCGCATTATGTTTCATGAAACTGCGAGACTGTTTCCATTGTTGCAGCAGCCATCTTTTAGAAGCATTGCGCGTTGTCGAACACCGGGATATACCGTGTCTCTGCTGCTTAAATTGAGACGCGGTGTAAATGTTTGACTATCGGTGCGGTGCACTTATTGACATGGTATCCATCCAGAAGTCTACAAAATAGTTTTCCGTGAATTGCAATTGATCAAGAACGTGGGGATTGTTTCGTCACTACGAAAATCGAGAACAAAAAATCAGAAAATTATGGCAGAACCCACCTCACGATGAGTGCCGCCGGTAATGAATTTGCATTCACAAAATGCAGCAACAGATTGTATTCGCGACGGCATGACGAGTCTAGATGCCGGAGTGACGACGCTGTAACGACTATTACAATGTCACGAGCACGAGCATATGCCTACTCGCGAATGCTGGTTGATAACTTGGGCCACAGTGTTCGGAAAGAGGCTCGATAGATCTACAGATGGATGGATGGATAGACAGTTTCAAAACACTTGAAGTAGCTAGGAATGCTGGTCACATTTAAAAAATGCTTCTACTTAAATTATCGACCTTCACTAGAACTTTTTGTTAGAACATATGTTAAATATGTTGAAGCCATTGTAGTGCAGTCAGCACAAACACGAAGACAGGAGATAGGATGAGATGGGCGCTACACGCTCAGGAAATTTAAGTTTCCCCAGGAAGGCAAAAGAAAGAACGTGGAGAATACGCATTATTTTCTGCTTTTCCTACTCGGCTAGGGAAACCCAATATATCAGTTGTCAAAGTAGCCCCTGTGATGTTCAGACCTCTGCTCTCACTGCATTACAATCACTGCAACGAACAAATTTCCCAAGAACACTTTATAGTAAATGCCAAATTTTTCCGAAGCTGAGAGAGCTATCTTATGTAAGAGTTGAAATCAGCCAATGCTTCCTCAACATAACTTGTTGCTGCACGCTGTTACGAAAACAAATGTACACCAAACTTCCTGTCTGGGCAGTCACGCTTGATCACATCGCTGTATGTAATTTGAAGATAGAAATGTTCTATTCCTTCTGGCGTATTGACCGATACACATTTTTGGATGGCAGTAAGTCATGTCTGCAGTAAGAAAAATTGCCCAAGGTTAGCTTTTCTCACTGTCACTGGGCATCGGGGGCATGCATTTTCCGTAGGTATAAAAGTTTCTAAATTGACTGTGCGCTTCAGTGTCCCTCAATATTCACCACGAAAACATTCACCAAGAAACCTTTTAATTGCGTAGCTTCCCATGCCTTTTTTCTTTTTCATCTTTAAGAAAAGCAGCATCTTGTGCCTTTAACAAGCTTGCACAACGCTTTCTGTTGCACACAAACTGACAAAGGGACTTTAAGGTCATTCCCTTAGTGACTGGTTCGAACCCCATTTACAAAATGAACAACTTTAACGCGCCATTAAGTTGTAGTCATAGGTAGGATGTCGACATTCCACTACATCCTAATCATGCATTCGGCTCGCAAGCAGCTTTTTTGGTGGATAGACCACGTGGGATGTATTGCTGACATATGTACCCCGTTGCCTTTTTACTAGGTGCCCGGGCGTTTGCGGTGGAATAGAAACGGGAGTCTTAAAATTTGAAGCTTTACTTACCGCACCGCAGTGGTGCTGAAAATGGCGAGGCTGAAAATGTAAACCACAGGCTTGAGGACATGTCTGCGAACGACGCCGCATACTGCTAGACACTCGGAGTAGGCTCACTGGAGGGAAAAAGCAAAACGAGGTCAAAATCGGAGAAGTTAACCAGATTAACGGTCCGGTTGGTTACTCTGCACAGGAAGATGCCGTAAGGTCAGAAACGATGCAGAGCTGGAGTTCTGTGCAGTGGTTTGGGTATTGGCTCCCTAACGCCTCGAATGTGAGAATTCTTCTCGTGGACCCCACAAATGTTATCAGACGAACTACAGCTTCTGCGCTATCATCTCTTACGTGAAACTGTTTTGAAATTCGCCATTATCAGCATTTTCTTTATTTTCTTACCGTACAGTCATTTTTAGGAAACACAGTAACTGCATTCGTAGCCTACCTGTCGAGCTCTTCTCGAGAATAAAGTATAATTTGCTTAATATCTTGATTAGCACTCTTAGATACCGGAAACAGCTTGAAGTGTCCGATGTCCTGATCTAACCATTGTCACTGTTACGCCACTGGGTATGGGCCAGGGTGTACATGAAACTGGGTAAGCACCCACCTTCAACGAACCTCTTTGGGACAACATTTGTGAATGAACACTTGCCACTGGGCACGTGCCGCTCTTTAACAGCGGGAAGCGTGATAGAAGAGATCGGCTGTTGTACACGCCTCGTAGTTACATGACACGTTTCAACAATCGCAATATGGTGATTACCTAAATGCTGATCGCGATAACTTCGGCCGTCATGAACACGACTTTTGACGGATTTTTTATTTATATATGCTCGCGGCCAATCGGGCCACTGAGTCATTCTTGTACTTATTGCTGATTCATTCTATCTCTCTACTGGCATTGTACCGAGTACGACCACGCTCATGTCATATCCAACACCTGTTCCATGCCATATTTACTGTTATTTTTTATCGCACCTAGCGTAGCAAGGCCGGTACCCACGTTGGAAAGGTTTAAATTCACACGCTGTTTCATCCCAGATGTAAAAAGTAGGTTGTAAACAGTCATGGCACCGGGCGTAAGTGAGGCGAAACAGGGACCTATGTTCTTCAAAGCTATTTCACTTTGCAATCATGCGACTATTTAGGTGCAGCGACTACACCAATATGTAGGATGGTGTTTTCGATGGTAATAGCTTCTGGACGGATCGTGCGATTTCTGTTCACATCTTTCACGCCTAATTGTGCCTTCTTCGAAAACGCAGATGCTTGCCAACAGCGCCGTCCACTTTGTGAATGGCTCCACGGATAAGAAAGACGCCCTCGCCTTCGAGACCTTGCAGTACTCCTTCTCGGTTCAATTATCCCTTCGCCTTTGTTTCGACGTCCCGGACGAGGCCCTGGAAGAAATGATCGCCGAGGCACGCAAGCGACTCGCTTTTGACTACTTCGTCCTCGTGGGCGTCGTCAAGGCCAGGATAGTCTGTAACCCGCATCCGAAGAGAAAGACTACTTTCGACAAGATCGGCAAGGACATGCAAGCGCGCATCTGCTCCTACCTCAGCCTGACTGATGTTGTGGACATCTGAAGTGGCGCTTTTTTTTTTTTCGGGCTGCACTTACAGCCTTTGACAATGGCGCAATCGGGCGTCAGCGCGCACACAGTCGATGCATGGGAAACTTTAAATTTCAAAACTAGTTTAACAAACTGCCACACCAAAAATGGGCGTACCTTCCCTGTCTTCCTTTTTATTATGTAGCAGTTGTGCCAAGTGAAACCTTTTAAATTCTTAATTCGAAAAATCGTTCTTCCTAGTTTTGGCGTCGAACGGACTCTGTCGAGGATGAGGTAATACCGATTACTAACAGCACGTATCCGACAAACCTTCGCAGGGATGCATATGTACTTTTCATAACTCTTTTACTTGCACACACCCACAGGCTACTTGCCCGCCTATATAAATGAAATCTATTGCCAATTGTTCAAGTGTTTGCAAGATCTCTGCAATTCCCACGTCTTCTCGAGTCTCTTTACTCATTTTATGCGTCAAATATGTTTTTAGCAAAGGCCGACAGCTACATAAATGTCACCCGCATCTTAGGAATCACCTCACTTGTCATTTGCTTTACGAAGTGACGCTGCTCGCAGCGGTGATATCATATGTTGATTCTATGTTCCTGCTCTGTCGCTATATTGGTTGGCGTCTGTTTTACCAGAATGGCAGAAGTACCTTTGGCCTACTTGTATAGCGTTGTACTTCGTTTAACCGCGCTCAGATGAGTTACTCGGTTATGCAACTACTTATTAGAATGGAAGTAAAGCTATTTGACGTGAAGCATTGCATATGTGTGACCTGTTTTCTTTCTTTTTCAAACTGACGAGATGGACGAGTCTTGATGGACTGATTTGATCTGGATGGACGGGGCTATGGCGGAGTCTCGATTAAAGCATTAAAGCGGCTCTGCGCGGTGCACTTCACATGAGTAATACAGACCTTAGAAAAGTGGCGAGTCTTCGGCGATTTGTAGCCACGACTACAATGTGTACAGTAGTTTCTTCGGCATGGAGGTCGCGAACTGGCGCGGGAAATAGTGGGACTTAATCATCACTTAAGAGAGAAAAGGACATGACCTTTATGCTCAAAGGGTACCCAGCCATTGTTACTACTGAACATGACGTAGGCAACGCTGCTCGGGATTTACACGGAATACTGCGTCTCGATTCCTCACCTAGGGCAGACCCTGTGAGAGCTCGCCTTCGGACAAATTCTTTCCTTACGCGCGACTAGTCTCGTGGCACCTTTCTTTTTGCATTCTGCCGGCTTTTTATCAGGCTTGGGAAAAAAAACTTTTATGTAGCACGTGCTGAGCAAACGGGGGGAGCAATGGGGAATTTTCGAAGAATGTTTAGAATTTTCACATTGACGCATTTTCTCTGAATATAATACTTCCGCACTTGAATCAACAGTAAATAATTATGAAATGTGGCATAATACAAAAAGTAGTCTGACTTGCTCGAAGAGAGACAAAATTACCTTGGTTGCATCCAGCCAGGTGGCACTCGCATATTAAGTGTTGGCATAAGTTGCATAGGTCACATGCTATAAGATGCACCTTATTGCACAGACCAAGTCTTTCACTGTAACTCGGACCTCCTCCAGCACTTCACTGTCGCGAAAAGCCTTTTCAGTGTCGTTTCTGGTTGCGAGCTGCCTTCACAGAAGCTCCTTCAGCACTATTCGGAAGAAAAATGGTGACCACCAATTTCTGCATTGTCCTCAATTTTAAGTACAAAGACTACTTAGTATGCGGGGCCTAGAGAAAGAGCAAACATATGTTTCTACGATCGAGGTCATTGCTCTTGAGGTCGCGTGGGTGGTGCCGTCAGGTCAGGACACCACTGGCGGTAGCTGCTCCACGGACTTGATGGACGAGCGCTTATTGGCCCACCAGTGTGCGGCCTGTCATATATACCTCCCACCGCTCAGATGACGTGCTAGGCGTCTCTAGTGTTCAAGTTTCACCCAACACCCCCACAAAGTGTGGAAGTGTGCGGGCAGTGTGTCGCCGGACGAGGGGGCAGATTCCGCCATTTCTTAGTGGGTACATTTTGCTGCATCTGAGTTTGGGAATGTTTGCGGGAGTGTGAGGGTTACTGCCTCTTCAGTGCTGAGCTTTTTGTGAGCGGAGAGGATCAATTCTGTGGTGGAGCCGCTGGATCTCGATCAATTTTCCATAATTGGATGGCAGGAGCACGAAGATGAAGGATGAGAATTGATGGGACGATTGGGTTTGTCCCGCTTTGTTAGCGCTAGAGCTAAGGAGTTCGCCATTTCGTTCCCCTCGAGTCCCGCGTTACTTGGCGTCTACATGGTGCCATGGTGCTATGAGATTCTTCCGCCCTCGCGCTCAGTATCTGAGCCGCCTGCAGCTATGTTCGTCCATTGCTAAAGTTGCAGCGCGCCTGTTGCGAGCCAGTAATGACGTGAACTTCGCTACCTACTCCTGTCATGTGGCTTTATTACGCCTAGGGAACCGTTCACTGAGCAAACACACTACATCTACTGGTCAATTAGACACCTACCCGCTCAGACGTCTACCCGCTACCACGTATAGGCGACGCCTTTGACTGCCAGCACGGTTCCAGCTATTTCTCATCTACTAATCTTCGTTCGGGATATTGGCAGATTGCTGTTGATGATATGGACAGAGAAAAAAAAATTGCCGACGATTACGTTACTTCCTAATGCGAAATTTGAGCGCAGCAAATAAGCTGTTTCACCTTTTCGATAGATTGAGGCAAAGAAATCGAGCAACACATGTATGCGCTATCACAGAATTTTTTTTTTATTTTTCAAACGTATTCCTTTAACAAAGACTCCACTAACAGTTATTGACAGTCATGAAGGAAGCTTTGTGGTCGGAGAAATAGACTGATATATGTTCGACTTGGTACACCAATGCTTGATTCTCAAAGACGAGATGTATACAAGTGCCTCGCGAGGTTGTCACAGCCGTGGGACGCGTTACGAGCGAGAGGAACGGGATGTTTTCCCGCATAAGTGTTAGGAAATTGCTGTTTGTCTTTATGTCAAGCCGCCACCGATCTGGCTCTCTGATTGCCACCGCACAGGGCGAACGGCAGCGGCAATTTCGGCTCGGGCGGTGCACGTATACAGATCCGCCGCCACCGATCTGGCTCTCTGATTGCCACCGCACAGGGGTTGCATTGGAGGAGGAGCGAAGAAAGGAACTAAGTTCGAGCCGGCGCTTTGACAACCGGAGACTCGCAGGAAGAGGGGGGAGGGGGGCGGCGTGTACACCCAGCGGCAAACGATGGGGGCAGAAGCGCGCGCAGCAAGCGGACAACACGATAAAGGGAGGAGGGAAGAGATAGCAGCGACTGACTGATGCCGCTGACGCCGATAGTGAGTCAACCCCAGCTGCGGAGTTGGTTTCAGGGACAACGAATAACCGGCGCGTCGGCAACTATCCGTATCCGCCACACAAGAACAGGGGGGGGACCCTTTCCTCCTCTTTCTGCATGGCGGCGACGGTGTTCTATGCAGTCACGTTATCTTGACTCTCTAGCGGCGTCAGCGGCATCCAGCGGTATCAGTCGATCGCTGCTAGCGCTGGGGGGATGAAAGGGGGGCGGAGCTGGTTACGAGGCCGACGACGACGCCGACGCGAAACCCAGGAACGGACGCCAAAGAGCTGCGCTCTAAAAACCGCGTTTATCCCACCTGATGGCCTATACCAATTTGAAGTAATGCCGTTTGGATTATGCAACGCCCTTGCCACCTCTGAGCGTATGATGGACTCCTTGCCCCAAGGTTTCAAATGGTCCACATGCCTCTGCTACCTCGACGACGTCGTCGTCTTCTCGCCAACGTTCGACACTCACCTTGAGCGTCTCACAACTATACTTGATGTATTTCAAAAGGCGAAGCTGCCACTTAACTCGTCCAAATGTCATTTTGGCCACCGACAAATTTCTCTTCTGGGCCATCTCGTTGACGCTTTCGGAGTACAGCCTGATCCCGACAAAACTCGCGCTGTCCGAGAGTTTCCGGTTCTGAAGACAGCCACAGACGTTCGAAGTTTTGTATGGCTATGCTCGAAAGTTTTCGTCGTTTTGTTCCAGATTTTGCGACAATTGCTAGGCCGCTAACTAATCTTTTGAAGAAAGTCGTACAATTCTCGTGGCGTACTGCGGAAGCCGCCGCCTTCTCTCGTCTCGTCACTCTTCTAACCTCACTACCTGTTCTCGCCCGCTTCCACCCTGATGGCCCTACAGTATTACGTACAGACGCCAGCGGTCATGGCGTAGGTGCCGTCTTAGCCAAGCGTAAGCGTGGCAAGGATCGCGTTATTGCTTATGCGAGCCGCCTCCTAGCACCATCGGAGCGCAACTATTCCATTACAGAATGCGAATGCCTTGCTGTTGTCTGAACGGTTGCGAAGTTCCGTCCTTACCTTTACGGTCGCCCTTTTTCCGTCGTCACTGACCATCATGCTCTCTGCTGGCTCTCATCGCTAAAAGATCCTACAGGCCGGGTTGGTCGATGGCCTTTGAGGCTACAGGAATTTTCATATTCCGCGGTGTACAAGTCTGGCCGCCTGCACCAAGACGCTGACAGTTTGTCGCGTTACCCTGTTGACGACTCTGACTCCTGCAATATTGCCAGTGCTTCTTGCGTATTCTCTGTATCGCACCTGCTTCATTTCGCCGAAGAGCAACGCCGTGACGCCTACATCAAAGCACTCATCGACCGTTTTGAACACTCTCCGGCCGATGCAGCTCTACGCCTCTTCGTCCTCCGCGACGGTACTCTACCATCGTAAGCTTCATCCGGATGGCTCTGAGTTCCTGCTTGTAATACCTAAACACCTACACTCCACCGCTCTAGAAGAGCTTCACGACGCACCAACGGCAGGACACCATGGCGTATCTCCAACCTATGACCGTGTACGCCGCCGTTTTTTCTGGCCTGGCCTTGCCCGTTCCGTACGACGTTACGTCGCCGCTTGTGAACTTTGCCAACGACGCAAGAAGCCTTCCCAGCTCCCCGCTGGTTACCTGCAGCCGCTCGACATCCCTGCCGAGCCCTTCCATCGTGTAGGCTTGGACCTTCTCGGCCCATTTCCGGAATCATCATCAGGAAAGAAGTGGGTTGCAGTCGTTGTGGTCTACGCGACCCGCTACGCCGTAACCCGTGCACTTCCGACCGGTTGCGCAACTGATGTTGCGGACTTCCTCCTACACGATATCACTTTGATGCATGGTGCTCCGCGTCAACGGCTATACAGACCACGGTCGCACCTTTTTCGCCAAAGTCATTGACGACATCATGCGTGCCTGCTCAATACAGCATAAATTTACCACCTCCTACCACCCCCAAACGAACGGCCTCACTGAGCGTTTGAACCGCACCCTTACAGACATGCTATCCAAATACGTTTCAGACGACCACCGTGACTGGGACCTGGCTCTACCTAACATTACCTTTGCATACAACTCTTCCCGTCTCGAAACTGTTGGCTTTTCCCCGTTTTACATCTTGTATGGCCGCGAACCGACGCTACCACTGGACACTGTGCTTCCGTCCGCCACACCTTCCACTAGCGATTATGCCCGTGATGCAATCGCCCAAGCTGACTATGCTCGCCAACTTGCGCGCGCTCGTCTACAAGTGTCTCAAGACAAGCAGGAACGACGCTACGACCTCCGTCACCGTGATGTCCAAATTGTGCCCGGCAGCCTCGTGTTGCTTTGGTCACCATCGCGTAAAGTCGGCCTATGTGAAAAACTGCTTTCCTGTTACACAGGCCCATATCGCGTGCTCCGCAAAGTGACCGTTGTCACCTATGAAATCGTTCTAGCCACGCCCACTACGTCCTCCGCTGTGACAACCAGTGACATTGTCCACGCTGCCCGACTCAAGCCCTACAACTCTCCATGCACCTTGGATGTTTAACAGCACCGTGGCGGTGCTTTTGCCGCCGGGGGGTAATATTACGATATCATCGAGCCATGCTCAAGAGACGAGCCGCCCCGAGAACGGCGAAGAAGTTGGTCGGTGCCTTTGTCACGAGCGAGTGTCAGCCTGGCTGCCTGGCTCCAGTGTAAATAGCGTGTAAAGAGCATCTTTCGCCTGTGTCTTTCCACACGTAACAATATTTTGGCAGAGTTGTGTGCTTCCAACTTTTTGTGCATTAATCCAACTAAGACACTCGTTGTTTCCTTTTATCGCAAAATGGGCCCTTTACTGCAAGGATACTCACGTGACAACATTCCTTTGAAAAGAGCGAGTTGTACGCACGACTCAGGAATATTGGTTGACTCTGGGCTTTCACAGAACATTTTTCAAGCATCGTTAATGTATCCACAGGAACTTAGGCCTCATTTCAAGGATGGCTAAAAAGTGTACTCATATAAACTGCGTTATTCTGTTCTGTTGCATGCAACTGTATTAATGTTGCGAAAATTGTATGTGTTCAGCGACGTTTCATTCGCATCCTGTATGATCGATTTCTCGGACGCCGTGTATTTAATGCCTATGAACGTGTACTCCGCATTTTTAATGTCAGACCCTTAGAAATAAGGCGAAAGTAATGTGATTACTTATTTTTGCGTGAACTAATTAATTCACAACCACTTCTCCTCTCCGCGGTTACTGTCACTTGTAACGTTATGCGAGCCTCGCCCTAACCTGCGTAATCCTAGCATTTTCTACGGGAATTGCGCTTCCACCTCTAACGCTATAACACATCTTGTAACACAACAAAATTACTTGCATGATGATCTTGATATATTCAGTTCTGCTACTTGCTCATTATGTCACTTCTGTCGCTGAATAATTCCATTTTTGGTTGAACTTTGTACCACTGTTGTTTGAGATATTCCACCCGCCGTGGTTGCTCAGTGGCTATGGTGTTAGACTGCTGAGCACAAGGTCGCGGGATCAAATCCCGGCAACGGCGGCCGCTCTTCGATGGGGGCGAAATGCGAAAACACCCGTGTACTTGGATTTAGGTGCACGTTAAAGAACCCCAGGTGGTCGAAATTTCCGGAGTCCTCCACTACGGCGTGCCTCATAATCAGTAAGTGGTTTTGGCACGTACAACCCCATAACTAATTCAGATATTCCGCTTTGTTTTTGGTTTTATGTTTTCTATGTAACACAAGTGCACCAATATTAAGGCGTAAAACTATTCATGATCACTTTAAGAAAAATAAATAAATGAATAAATAGATGAATAAATAAATAAATATCGCGTCATGATGCCCAATAACAAAGAAGCCGACCGTTTGTCCCTTATTCATAATATACCTAAGCTTCCCGTAAAAGAAATATCTACGGCAGAAATCTCAGGTACGCTTATAGCGTCTCTTAACAGCACACTTACCGAGTCACTATCTCTATTCTAAAATCGCCATCTGTCAAACATTCCGACCACGCTACCATCGTTTGCTCAAGATACACATTACTTCCTACTCAATCAACGCGAACCAAATCTCAGGCAGCGCTATTCTAGCAACGTTAAGTGTTTCTGCTCTTAACATTAACATACACACGAATGAAGTCCAAAATCAAGAAAGGGGCGGACAGATGGAATAGCACACTGTGGTATAAAGTTTGTAGACCGGGATAAGGTGTCTCAGAAAGGCTGGCGAACGTTTCGATAGGAGGACCTATCTTTACCAAAGGCAGGAATGAAGGAATCCAGGCCGTGTCGAAGTACCTCGCAGTCGATCCGTAAGCGTACGCTACTGAAGCTTACCTGTCACTTCTTGAGTTAGTTCTCACTCTCAATTATTTCGAATTCGATTCTTTTCACTGCCTACAAACTTTCGGCAGAAGCATGGGAGCACCATTCGCTCTCACATATGTCAACGTTTTCATGGGACGGCTTGAAGAATACCTGATAAAATCATATCCTTTAAAACCTGACACCCCTACCTGCGTTAGATTAATGCCATATTATTAATATGGGAACATGGCGCAAACGTGCTAAACGACCTCCTTAGCCCTTGTAACCGCTTGGTCATCATCATCATCGTAATCATCATCAGCCTAGTTACGCCCACTGCAGGGCAAAGGCCTCTCCCATACTTCTCCAACTACCCCGGTCATGTACTTATTGTGGCCATGTTGTCCCTGCAAACGTCTTAATGTCATCCGCCCACCTAACTTTCTGCCGCCCCCTGCTACGCATCCCTTCCCTTGGAATCCAGTCCGTAACCCTTAGTGACCATCGGTTATCTTCCCTCCTCATTACATGTCCGGCCCATGCCCATTTCTTTTTCTTGATTTCAAGTAAGATGTCGTTTACCCGCGTTTGTTGCCTCACCCAATCTGCTCTTTTCTTATCCCTTAACGTTACACCCATCATTCTTCTTTCCATAGCTCGTTGCGTCGTCCTCAATTTCAGCAGAACCCTTTTCGTAAGCCTCCAAGTTTCTGCCCCATATGTGAGTACTGGTAACACACAGCTGTTATACACTTTCCTTTTGAGGGATAGTGGCAACCTGCTGTTCATGATTTCAGAATGCCTGCCAAACGCACCCCAGCCCATTCTTATTCTTCTGGTTATTTCAGTCTCATGATCCGGATCCGTGGTCACTACCTGCCCTAAGTAGATGTATTCCCTTACCACTTCCAGTACTTCGCTACCTATTGTAAACTGCTGTTCTCTTCCGAGACTGTTAAACAATACTTTAGTTTTCTGCAGATTAATTTTCAGACCCACCCCTCTGCTTTGCCTCTCCAGGTGAGTGAGCATGCATTGCAATTGGTCTCCTGAGTTACTAAGCAAGGCAATATCATCAGCGAATCGCAAGTTGCTAAGGTATTCTCCATCAACTTTTATCCCCAATTCTTCCCACTCCAGGCCTCTGAATACCTCCTGTAAACATGCTGTGAATAGCATTGGAGATATTGTATCTCCCTGTCTGACGCCTTTCTTTATAGGGATTTTGTTGCTTTCTTTGTGTAGGACTACGGTGGCTGTGGAGCCGCTATAGATATCTTCCAGTATCTTTACATATGGCTCATCTACACCCTGATTCCGTAATGCCTCCATGACTGCTGAGGTTACGACTGAATCAAACGCTTTCTCGTAATCAATGAAAGCTATATATAAGGGTTGGTTATATTCTGCACATTTCTCTATCACTTGATTGATAGTGTGAATATGGTCTATTGTTGAGTAGCCTTTACGGAATCCTGCCTGGTCCTTTGGTTGACAGAAGTCTAAGGCGTTCCTGATCCTATTTGCGATTACCTTAGTAAATACTTTGTAGGCAACGGACAGTAAGCTGATCGGTCTATAGTTTTTTAAGTCTTTGGTGTCCCCTTTCTTATGGATTAGTGTTATGTTAGCGTTCTTCCAAGACTCCGGTACGCTCGAGGTTATGAGGCATTGCGTATACAGGGTGGCCAGTTTCTCTAGAACGATCTGACCACCATCCTTCAACAGATCTGCTGTTACCTGATCCTCCCCAGCTGCCTTCCCCCTTTGCATAGCTCCCAAGGCTTTCTTTACTTCTTCCGGCGTTACCTGTGGGATTTCGAATTCCTCTAGGCTATTCTCTCTTCCACTATCGTCGTGGGTGCCACTGGTACTGTATAAATCTCTATAGAACTCCTCAGCCACTTGAACTATCTCATCCATATTAGTAACGATATTGCCGGCTTTGTCTCTTAACGCACACATCTGATTCTTGCCTATTCCTAGTTTCTTCTTCACTGTTTTTAGGCTTCCTCCGTTCCTGAGAGCCTGTTCAATTCTATCCATATTATAGTTCCTGATGTCCGCTGTCTTACGCTTGTTGATTAACTTCGAAAGTTCTGCCAGTTCTATTCTAGCTGTAGGGTTAGAGGCTTTCATACATTGGCGTTTCTTGATCAGATCTTTCGTCTCCCGCGATAGCTTACTGGTTTCCTGTCTAACGGCGTTACCACCGACTTCTATTGCGCACTCCTTAATGATGCCCATGAGATTGTCGTTCATTGCTTCAACACTAAGGTCCTCTTCCTGAGTTAAAGCCGAATACCTGTTCTGCAGTTTGATCCGGAATTCCTCTATTTTCCCTCTTACCGCTAACTCATTGATTGGCTTCTTGTGTACCAGTTTCTTCCGTTCCCTCCTCAAGTCTAGGCTAATTCGAGTTGTTGCGATCCTATGGTCACTGCAGCGTACCTTGCCGAGCACGTCTACATCTTGTATGATGCCAGGGTTCGCGCAGAGTATGAAGTCGATTTCATTTCTAGTCTCACCATTCGGGCTCCTCCACGTCCACTTTCGACTAACCCGCTTGCGGAAAAAGGTGTTCATTATCCGCATATTATTCTGTTCTGCAAACTCTACTAATAATTCTCCTCTGCTATTCCTAGAGCCTATGCCATATTCCCCCATTGACTTGTCTCCAGCCTGCTTCTTGCCTACCCTGGCATTAAAGTCGCCCATCAGTATAGTGTATTTTGTTTTGACTTTACCCATCGCCGATTCCACGTCTTCATAAAAGCTTTCGACTTCCTGGTCATCATGACTGCATGTAGGGGCATAGACTTGTACCACCTTCAATTTGTACCTCTTATTAAGTTTCACAACAAGACCTGCCACCCTCTCGTTAATGCTATAGAATTCCTGTATGTTACCAGCTATTTCCTTATTAATCAGGAATCTGACTCCTAGTTCTCGTCTCTCCGCTAAGCCCCGGTAACACAGTACATGCCCGCTTTTTAGCACTGTATATGCTTCTTTTGTCCTCCTAACCTCACTGAGCCCTATTATATCCCATTTACTACCCTCTAATTCCTCCAATAACACTGCTAGACTCGCCTCACTAGATAGCGTTCTAACGTTAAACGTTGCCAGGTTCAGATTCCAATGGCGGCCTGTCCGGAGCCAGGTATTCTTAGCACCCTCTGCAGCGTCACAGATCTGACCGCCGCCGTGGTCAGTTGCTTCGCGGCTGCTGGGGACTGAGGGCCGGGGTTTGATTGTTGTATTCATATAGGAGGTTGTGGCCAAGTACTGCACCAGGGTGGCCAATCCTGCTCTGGTGAGAAAGTGCGTTACCGGTTCTGGTCACCGGGATCAGGCCGCACTCCAGGCCTGTTTCTGCAATTTTCTCAACACACGGTTTTTTTTGTATTTTCCGGTGGAGAATTGGAGAATTTTTGGTGGAGAATTTAGAATTTCATTCAGAATCATTTAGAATTCAGAAATCATTTGAATTTAGAATTTAGAATTTAGAATTTAGAATTTAGAATTTAGAAATCATTCAGAATCATTTAGAATCAAATACAGGCACTTTGCGTTTATTGGTGGGCTTCTTTCGCGCTCGGAAAACCCGTTTCATGTAGCACGCGTCGAAGAACCTAAAGCTGAATCGGGATTCTTTAAGGTTGCTCTGCAATTTTCTCATTGACTCTTTTCATGTAATTATTATATTCTAGAAGTTGATTAAATAATTAAATCTACATATCTAATTAGGCAGAGTGAAAAAAATAATCTAACGTTACGTGGGACACCTTGTATATATACTCAGCGGCACGGACAGAGAGGGCGACTAAGACACGGATGACGTGTCGCCGCTAGAATCCGTAAGCGACCAGCAGTTTCCTCAGTCAGTAAAGATCAACAGAGAGATCATTTCGAAGAATCGAAAGGCGCTGAGGGCGCTAATAAGAAACCTGACGAGCGATGCTGAAAAGAAACTCGAGGAGAATCATGATCCTAAAGCGATGTCGCTGAGAGCCAGCCAGATTAAAGGTATTGCAGACTCGATAAAGAAACCGAACGAGCAGACGGAGCAGTTCATAACACCCGAAACAGTTGACTCGGAGTGTGCGAAAACCCCTGAGTACGAATTAAAGATAAGTGCTCTGCGTAGCATCAACGCATACCTTCCTCGGCATGAAGTGAGGGAAACAGCGAGGGAGCAACACAAGGTTAATGAAGAAGCGAGGCAACCACAGTAAAGCATAGTGAAGCTACCAAACCTAAAAATAATGAAATTTAGCGGTGATAAAAGGAAATGGCAGATTTTGGCGGCAGTTTGAAGCAGCTGTACACGAAAGAAACGATATGAATGAAAATTCGAAATTTACGTGCCTTCTGTCATCACTAAATGAAAAAGCGGCAGCTGTCATGGAGAGACTAGAGTTTGCGGCAGCAACTATGGGAAAGCCATTGATCTATTCAAGTAGCGGTAAGGAAAAAAAAGTACGTGCTGGTATAAATACATATGAAATAACTAAGCTGAATACAGTAGCAAGCTGCAACGACCATGACGGTTTTATAAAGCTGTCTTAAAGTCGTAAGTGCATATAAGTGGTATTTATTCCTTAGTCTTGAAGAGCGAATCTTCTGCATTGATGCTTCCGATGCTTAAAAGAGCTTTGTCAGTGAATATAGACATTGATTCCCGGTCAAACAAAGAAAAGTGGTCAGTAGAGCTTCAACACACGATCAGGATGTGGCTTCACGTAAACAGGATACCCTCAGTTGTTTGATGAAATACATAGACGATCAAGTAGAATGCAGAGAGGAGTTGTCGACGGCAGGAAAGCTACGGCAACAGAACTGTTAGTAAGTACCAGACAAGAACACCTAATGTTCAAAGTACAGCTGCCAAGTTCTGCATATTTTTGTGAGCATACTACTGATTATACCGATTATTGTAGGAAAACAATGGCTTATGAGGACAACAAAATGAAGTTCAAAGAGGCAAATGAATGTCTCCGCTGTACCAGGCCTCATAATACTGCTAAAAATATGTAAGGCAAAACATTAGGTGCAAGGTATGTCAAAAATGGCAAGGGACGTCTATGGGCCGGAGCAAAGAACTGAGAGCGCAATGTTCAGCAGCTACGCCTGATGAAAGTGAAAATCAGGAAGAGAAAATGTTTACTTGTCATTTTATGAATATCTTATCAAACATTTTTTCTAAAAACTGCAGTGGCATCAGCAGAAGGTAGAAGGCAATCATGGTATTGTCGTGTTCTGATGGATGCTGGCAGCCAAAGATAATTGATTCTGAATAGGTTATTTGAGAAACTTGTCTGCAAAGTTAGAGAGGAAGAAAGACTCTCGATAGACTCTTATCAAGGAGGTCGAAATGAAAGAGTCATTAATTCGGTCGAAGTTAAACTGTGAAGTACCTACAGTAGTGAAGAAGTATTCTTGGAAGCACTGGATGTAGACACAATTTCAAAAGAAAGAATGCCACTCCTGGCTATGTCACTGCTAGAGGAGTATCATAAGAACCCAACAACCAAGACACAAGGACAGCATAGGGGAAATTGCTTGTACTTACTAATTGAATGAAAGAAATGATAAATGAATGAAAATAAAAGTGGAAGACAAAACAACTTGCCGCAGGTGAGGTACGATCGCACGTTCCCATCACGTTCCCCACTTGCAGCAGTTTGCTTTTTCATCCACTTTCAGTGCCAATAATTTAATTTCTGTAATTCAATTCGTAAGTACAATTTCCCTTATGTTGTCCTTAATGTATCGCTTTGTTGGCTTCCTATGATATGATTAATAAAAAGTGGGCTCCTTGGTTAACCTCGTTTCTTCTCGTTCATTGCAAAATAAGTAGGAAGAGGGCGGATTGAAGCTGGCTCACGCTTTATGTGGAAACTCGGCCAGCATGAAAATGGGAAAATTTTTTGGGTCAGACCAGTATCCATAATTCTGGACAAGTGGGATCCGAAAACTATAAGAGAGATTGACAGCCGGAGAAACCATATTCGGCTGGACAGTACAGGGCCAAGCTTATACATCCGCAACAATAATGGAGAAGTCAACCTTAATAATACCTCGGGTTAACGTGGGGGGGGGGGGTGATTCTGACGTACAGACTGAACTCAGAAATTCTCAGAATCTCGAAGCATTGGGCATAACAACCAAATTAATTTAATTTTTCTGGAGTTTAGTAAAGCCTTCGATAAGGTACCTCATTCCAAACTAATATTTAAGGAAAAAAATTATGGCATACCAGAGATACTTGTTTCTTGTAGGTGGGCATAACTCGGCCCGTCTTCCAGTGACATCTGGGGTTCCACAGAAAGGTGTACTGGGCCCTTTGTTGTTCCTCCTGTACGTGAATGACATTGTTGGTGTTGTCAAGCCGAATGTCCTGGCCGAACCTGTCCTGGAACCTTCACGCGCAAAATATATTTTCACTGTTTTCCGTAAACTGTGCTTTCTCAAATACACACTTAAACACGCCCCATGCACTGTTAAACTGCTCGCTTGTTACTACTCTATTCGACGGAAGCTCGAGTACGCCTGCATTATCTGGGATCTTTACACTCAACGTAACATGAAGAAACTTGAAGGAATCCAAAGACAGGCCATCCGGTTTGTTTACAATAAATTTTCGACATTCGGCTCGCCAACTGAACTAATGAGGTCTAATAATATTCCTAAACTTGAATCGCATCGAAAAAGAACTACGGCATGACTTTCTCAGTTGTGTAATAACAGAATGGCACTCGACCCGGCCTTGTAAGTAAGCCCTCTAGTAACCAGACCTAGACGCCAACATCACCAAAATGCTCTAACCCCCATTTTGCCCGAACCAATCATTTTTAATACCCTTTCTTCCCACGCACCAATAATGGCTGGAATGACTTGCCTTCATGAAACTTTTATCACGATTGTTTACTTTCTGTATCAGAATTATTGCCGTATTGTTGCAGCATTTTGTTGTATTGACATTGTTTACTTCTTGTGACCTAATATTATACTTTATCCCCCCTGTGTGGACTTCGTGTCCACAGTATGTATTATATAAATAAATAAAGCGCGCTCATAATGAAGCCAAGAAAGAAGAGGAAGTGATGCAGTACTTCAAGGCGGCACTTTTAATTGGAAGAGAAGTGATATTCAGCCATACTTTCATGGAAATCTAACGTGTAACTTGATGAAATCGAGAACGTAAGTATGACCAAATTTCGACAACTCATTCTACAGCTACAGAACGATGAAAGTATAGTCCGGCGTTACGACAGTGCCATTAGACATTATTTAAATGGTGGATTGGAAAGAATGGCCGAGGGATAAAGTACACCGATGACGCAGATTTAGTATCTGCGGCATGAGGCATGAATAAGGAAAAATCGACAAACCAAAAAGCTAAAAATAGTATTTGATGCGTCTTCATCGTCGACACACGGGTGTTATTGAAAAGACGACCTATAAAGAGGAACGGATCTCGATTTTGATCTGGTGCACATGCCAATGAACCGCTGACACTATTGCATTGCAATGATAGCTGATCTAGAGAAAACATTTCTAGAGATTTCAAAACATGAAGAGGATAGAGATGCATTGGGGTTTCTTTGGTGGGACAGAATTCCAAGTGGTGACATGGAGGCGGAAGTGGTGACATGGAGAATGTCAAGAGATACATTTAGCACAGCTCCTAGTACTTTCTTACCTGCAGCAACAGTACCGTCATTGTCAGGACTTGGTTGTCGTTCACTCGCTGTCACGCCGTGCAAAACCAGCTAAGCAGATTGGAAGATAGCTTTCTAGAAATGATTAAGTAGCTGAAGAACATTCACGTCGATGACGTCACACTGAGAGCGGACTCACCAGAAGGAGCCGCAAAACTTTATAGTCAAAAGATATCTTCCATGAGGCAATAATGAAAATTAGCAAATTCAAGACGAATGAGCCTCGAATACAGTCAACTATAAACATACAAGAGAAAAACACAGGCATCGAAACCTTGACCCACATAAAGGTACTGGTATCATGTGCAATTTCAAGGAAAATTGGCTGTTCCTTTCATCTTTTCGCATAAAAGACACTGATACGAGCGGTCCAATTACGTAGAGCCAAATGTAGCAGCTAAGAGCAAGAATATGCGATCCGCTCGCTGGGTGTCTTTACTCGATCGACAGTGACAGATAATTGGGAAATACAGAAGATGCGGAGAAATGGAACATGTTGGGATGACTCACGGCCAGAACAGTGTGCAACATTTGTTTTCCTTGGCCAGTTGGGGTTCAGATTGAAGTGTATGAACCGAACCGACATTCATTGTTAGAGCCACGCGGAGCGACTACGTGTGATCGCCGTGCACTAGAGGTATCGAATCACTTCCAACTTCACTGAGCGCATGCATGGTTCCGACGCAGACACTCTCTTAACGTTTCTTATTCCTCCCATCAAAGTCATATTTGGTCAGCAATTCCTAGGGGCCCGTCATAGCAGTGCGAACGCAAGTAGCGAGCAAGCTAGCGTGGATCTCGTTCCTTGCTGCTCCCACGAGGTACTGAAATTGGCCGAGCGTGAGCTCGCTGTAACCCCCCTCTACGTACTGAAGGCGGAGCCACTGCACACGGCACTCTGGCGCCTCACTCCTTGCGTGAAGGGAGCTAGAAGGGCGGCAGGATTTAGGCTGCACTATCGTTTGGTTCAGCCGACATGTTGACGCGGAACAATCTCCGGCATCAGCTCACGAACGAAAGTGGCTAGAAGTTCAAAACAGGCATACCCCGTAAGGAAATGTGGCGGTAAGTCGCCAACGAAAGCACTGTCCTCAACGAAATTTCTTGGAATAACGAACTGGCAATTACATTTCCTAGTGGTCCCTCCCTCACAAATTTCAACTGAATATGGAATATCAATGGAGGTGTCGTTTGTTTGTCTGTGCATTTATTACTTTTTTATTGGTATCCGCCAGGGTAGCTTACAGGCAATGGACTGCGCTACTAAGCAAAAGGAAGAGAGGCGGTGGCATTTCGATGGGGTAGAAATATTTGTAAACAAGAAGCTCGTCTGCTTAGATTCAGCTGCACATCAAAGGGAATCCGAGGTAGCCAAAATTAAGCCGCAGTCCCCCACTACGGCCTGCCTATAATGTAATCACAGTTTCGGCGCGTAAAACTCATAATTTGTTTAATTTATTTTTACAAAACTGCTCGGTTTCCTGCCATGTGACCCCTCCCACTGCCGCGATAGGGCAGGAGAAGGAGTCCGCTCACTTCGTTTACGGTGACAGCGATGATCAACGTTCGCCGTCATTGCTGCCATATTTCACATCCAAACCAGGGATGATAAATTAACGTTTTTATTCGATTATCGTGACGTTAGCGTTTAATCGATTAATCGCTTCTGATGCATCTGTGGGTGCTGCAATTAGAGTACGTACGCTTGTTTGGTGGACGTTCGGAAGCGTAGCAGCAAATTAAACGTCCTAAACATATTGCAGGTAATTTTATGGTAAGACTTAGAACTCTGTAGGTTGATCTGTGCTATTTACCTGCTGCCTTCAGAGCCTCATGATGATATTCATTGCAGTAAGTTTTGGTCGTTTAATTTGCGGTTATACTATGAAACCTCCACCAGTCAACATATTTAGAAACGTGTAGAAATGTGGCGGCTGGGCTTGTTCTTGCTAACCTCTCATGGCTCCCAGTCAAATTATAGTACCAGACGCAGCATATAGATACATCAGGGTTATCATTATCACGTGAACACAACCAAGATGGCGTCGAATATTGTGTTTTCCATATTTTTTTTGGCGACTCCCGCGAACTAGAAAGCTGGCAGGATAATGTCGATCATGAGCGTCTTTACGATTGGAATATCAGTTGAGCTGCACAGTGTTGTAGTATGCTGGTTTTGTAACACTCAAATCTCGTGGTAGACGTAGGATTTCATTTCTCATATGTGGTGTTCTTTTAATACATTAATACATTAATGTTCCCTTTGCCTTCCTGGTCAACGTACTGTTTATTCACGGCGAGCATGGCCATAAGGCATTCGTGCAACGTTTTGAATGTCTTACGCGATGTTACATTTTATTATGTTGTTAGAAAAACGTCTGTAATATCTAAAATTCGCTTGGTAGTTTTAGTGACAATTTTAATAACATTGGAGCAACATTTAGCTGCAATTATTGACTTCCTTGCCTCAGTTTAGCGACATTCCCCCCAAACTTTTAACACTGACGGTAACATCAGGCTGCCGTGCTTGGTGGCTGAGGTTCAATCCCAGCCATCCGGCACATAATGAATTTATTTTATCTTTAAGCAATTCAGCAAAACGGCAGCTGCACACAGCCAGCAGTAGCCACGGTCATGAATTACCAACAGAGCTCTCAACGCAAACATCGCTTTCGAAAAACTCTTCGTTTGTTGGCTGCCGCAGCAAAAGCCATCCGGCCGCTGAATCAGCCTGCGAACCGGCCGCAATCTACCGGGAAAAGAAAAGTCGCAGTCTTACTCGAAAGTCAGCGCATTGATTCCGATAACCAATTATTAAGCAGCTATAAGACGTTAGCTTACATTTATCGACCATGAAAACTGCTGTAAGCATTCACTTACCAAGTAAATGAACGAGCAAGGCGTCGCACGCGCACAAGCAAACATGAGCAGGTATCCCTCTATGACCATGAACATTCGCTGTCAGAACGCTGACCTAATGAAGAGCTGCAGCAGCGGCAAGCGAATTCCTCTTAATGCTGCCTGTCGTTTCAATGCGAACTAGATGCGCGAGAACAGACGGCACACGAAAGAACCAGCCGTCTAGAGTCGGCTATTGATTCGCGATAAACCACTGATTCGCGATAAAAGAGCTGCGCGCATGGCCGCGCTCTGACGTGCCATCCACAGCCATAGCCGGAGTAGAAATGTGCGTCCACCCAGCCCATTAGACAATATTACAATGAAATGAAAAGCTGTAAACAAAACCTTATTGCAATTTCACTCTGTGAAGGAGCAGAACCAGCGAAGCTGCTACGCGTTCTTCTAAAATGGCGAAGTTATATATATGTACACTATATATATGCAATAAAACATCGACAAAGACACTTTATTACACCTTAATCCACCTTAATCTACCCTAATCCTCCTTAATCCATCTAAGTTCGCCTTAATACACCTTAATCTACCTAAGTCGCCCCTAATACACCCTAACCAAGCTTAACCAACTATAATTCTCCTTAAATGACCTGATCCAACCCTAATCCTCATTCATCTACCTCAATCAACCTTAATCCACCCTAGTGCTCCTTCATTTGCCTTAATCTTCCTTCATCCCCTTGAATACATCTTAGTCAACCTTAATCCACCCTAATCAACCCTAATTGTCCTTAAGTGGTGGATTGGTGGGTAGATTACCTTCGCTACGGGTCGCCCGTAGCGAGATCTATCTTCGAGATCGGCCCACTGTTTACTCTGTCGACGCGACTTCTTCTACAAACCCTGCAGACGCACGCACTTTTGGTCTGAACCTAGCTAATACAGCTTTGCTGTGAAAACCTGAGATTTTGTCGCACTTTGTCTATGACTAAGAGAAAATTTGATGCTTAGCTTTGCTTACTTGTGCGTGCTTGTGTGCTCTTGCCTGTATTGTAACATTCCTCTGCTGACATGCTCTATAATTTGTATAATGGCTCAGACATGCTATATGAAGCCATATAACATGAATTGCGATCAGGCGAATATTTTCACCTACGAATAAAGCAATCAATTAATGCACTTAATTTAGTGACTTGTAGCAAATGTGTCTTAAAACTAATAGGAGCCCAGCACAGGACCTCAGTAGGCTCTGCACCCTTTTGTTTCTCACTAGAACGCTGCTTTGAAGACCAGCAGTATTATTCAATTGACGGTCGCAAATGGAGTAGTAAACTGGCACGCATGCATAGAGCATTCCATATAGACTTATACTTAGGTCAGCTCAGCGCCCACAAGCGCCACAAAATGCAACATTCCGCTGTTTCTCCACTCAAACGGCATACTGTTATCGTCCTTGACGCTACTGGTAGAACTGTGACGTGTAAATTCAGTGACGCAGGACTTTTCACTTTTAGAGATACCTTGGTACTGTCTAACACACTGGAACAGTGACTTCATTTGCATACCCCTACTGCTAATTCTTCAACCAACATTACCGATGGATGCTGCCATTTTTGTTGGTATGATGTCGTAAACAGCTGGGATCTACAACCACCCGTGAAGTTCTAAAGTTTCCCGGGTATATGCAAGTAAAGGAAACCGGGCAGGCGTGGATAACCGCCGTCCGCAGAATAACCGAACTTGGAATGCGAAAGCTTGCTGCTTTCCTTACTGCTTGCTGCTATTCGGAACAGTGTTGCTTCTTGGCCTTGTTGTCCAGTCATGACAGTTTCTTCGCGATGACGGGAATTACGTTGCAGCTTTACTTCGACGTGTTTTACTGACGCTTTTACTCACGCTTTGTGAACCGGTTCATTTGCGTGTGCGACGCACATTATGTTTGGTGTGGGCTTCGCATGTGCTTGGTATTGTGTTTTCACGCGCTTGCTTAAAGCGTGTGCTTGATGGGTAACAGTTCTGTAGTAGAAAGTTGCAAGCCATCCAGCGCTTTAGCACAGGCGCATGGTTGGCTAGCCCATTTCTAAAAAGAATGCGGACCGTATTGCGTGGCATCTTGACTCTGCAAGATGCTACTAGTTGCGCTGGTAGAAGAGGACAATGGCCGTTTGATTGCCTTGTCTCTCGGTCGTTATTTAACTGGTGTAACATGGGAAATGTCGATCGCGATCAAGCCGGATACGGGTAAAATTTTTTGGTCGCGATCAACAATGGTAGCTGTTGCGCGGTCCCACTAGATGCGTCAATTTGGATGGGCACGCTCAGCATTAGGGTGCAAAAGACAGCCTACCATCGCAGTCTACTGAATTCGGATCGGGATAAATCATGGTCGAATGTGCTCTTGTTGAAGCATCCGATTCAGATCAGAGTCGACAGCACTCCAAGGTGTACGAGTAAGGAGAAAAAATTCATTATGGGTTTAGGCACTTCCGGGACGTCCCAGTTGTTGCTTCGCGCGACGCGTTGGTAAATTTGTCAGTTTGGTTGTTTGTGAGGTGGCTTTCCTCGCGAATTTGTGCCCGCATTTGATTGCTATAGCGAATAAATAAATACTCCAGTCAAATTTTCTTCGTCGGCGTCACTTTCTCAATGACGATCCACATAAAGCGCAAGTGCGATAAGACCGCAGCCGGGCACCGTATGCTCTAGGTGCGAGTGAGAAGGATGGTTCGAGAAGGATGGGGGGCTTTATCTCGCGTACGTGCGCCTAGGGGAAAGGCAGGCTGTAACCACGTCACTTCCCGTTACGCGCAAGGCAGTAACGGGGGGAGGTGGCTCTACTTCGGCTGCGCCTGCTTATGGCGCAGTTAAGTCGGCCTCGCAGGCGGTATTTTGAAACTAATGTGCCGTGGGTACATAGTTCAGACGCCACGACGGCTGATGGCTTCGTGTACACTGTGTTCTCTGCTTAGTTCACGTGGAAGCGAGAGGCAGCACGAAGGGCAATTCATTCGCTGCTGCTACCACTCTTCCTCATGGCAGCGTTCTGACAGCTAGTGTCCACTGTTACCGAGTGAGGTGTACTCACGTTGCCTGTGCGCGTGTGACGCCGTGCTTGTTAGTAAGCGAAAGTTTATAAGATTGTACTGCCGATAAAACGACTATCTTTGCTTTCTTTACCAGTATAATCATTTGCTGTCGCGGTCAATAAAGTTTCACCCGCTTTTCGGGTAAAATTGCGGCATTTCATAGTATTTGCTCAGTCCTGTCTTTTTCTTTGCATTCGTTTTTAACGTGCAGCGATGCCCCATCGCCTCATGTCGCCCGCTCCGCCGGCGTGAAGCTGCCGGTATTTCTGACGCTCAGGAGTAGCACCATGCGGAGGCTACGAGCCCCAGTGTCCCCTTTAATAAAGGACCCCAGTTACACGTGTTAACATCGTCGCCGCGCGCCCTATGCTGTATGTGGGAGTGAATCCTTGTGACGATGAGCCGACGATGGCTGCTTGATCTCGCGCGCGCAAGAGAGGAAAGGGGGAGAAAGCGCGGAAGAAAGCGTGTCTTCCCCCATGGGGGGGATGGGGCCTTACTCTTACCCATGATGCGGCCGCGCGAGCCCTATCCTAAAAGTGATTTGCGATGCGAACGGTCGAGGTATCAGGCACACCGAGGGCTTCGTGTCCGCTACGGCACCCATACCATCGCTGTCACTGGCTTTCACAAAGTCAGGGGCGATTAACTTTTTTCATGTGCTCCCGCGAGGGGCACTGCTCAGCAGCGTTCGTAGTGACGCATAGCTAAGGTTGCGACGTATAAGGCACATACCCAAAACGGGACATTCGATAAAAAGCAAAGGGTGAATATTGTGCGAAGACCAGGTTCTTTTAGAGAACAGCCGCATATTGATAATTACGATTTCTATATCGCAATATAGAAATCGTTGCTCTTCGTCACAGCCGAGACCGCGCGCAGATGTTTCTCTCCGGCTCCGAAATGGGTAGGCCACGTGGCATATGTACACCCCAGCAGCAAGCATCTTTCGATCACCAGCGTGGCGAGCAGAACCAAACGAGCTCGTCTACGCCGTGCCGATGCTGCAGCCCGTACACAAAAACAGGCTCGTGCAGCCAAGCGCAAGCAGCAACTGCGCACCTAGTATCCGGCAGCCTGTCAAGCAGTCGTTTAATGAACCATCGGGATCAGCCGAGTGATAAACACCGGTGCTGCACATTTTAGCTTCGCTGGCTAGCCATCGATACGTGGTGCTTGGGCGGCGATTTTTCTTCAGCCGATCAATGAATTCGCAAGGTTTATATAAGGGACCCTCACTACACATTCGTGAACTTGCAGATCCACTGTATGGGCTTGTCCACGCTATCTATCACTGTTTTTAAAGCGCTAACATCGCAACCTAGCCGTCAAGGGCCAGAAAATAATACTATTCATATAGGTCTACAGCGTCACGTCTCGTTTGCTAACCTTTATGAAAAACGGAGAATTGCAGAACTGCTCCCCGGCCAAATTTTGAAAACATGCAACCTCTCCACAGTCAATATCAGAGTGTAGCCACGATGCGTGGGGAGAATAGAACCGCATCTCTGAGATGATCGCCACATGTTGATTGTGACTTCCATACCATAGTGCATGCCCACAGTGAGGAACGATGCATCAAGTGGCCGACACGTTTAATATGAGAATTTAAGAAATGCAAGCCTGAATAACACAGGCCAAAGTGAGTCGAAGGGTAAACAAGAGGACATGCGTGCGTGCACTTTCGTTTAAGCGTAAGACCCAAGATTTAAATGGCCATTTTTTTACCACACCACGATAGGCACCCTTCACATAGATTGCAATGTGAGAGTTGAATTCTCCGTGAATATTCTTTCGCTTTTGTTCTTTAACTTAACAGGAGTCTTACTAAGACATATGGCACTGAGCACAATTATACCGAGCTGAAATTGCGCTAAGTGTGTGCACGAGAAAATTGAAGCGTATGATTGTCTACTTATGATAGCTTCACTAATTCTACATTTGAACCAACTGCTGCCACGCCCATGATGTAATTCACCGTTGTGCCAAAGATTCCGCAAGCCACGTCTGCTTGGAGCGCATTATAAGGAGGACACCAGTTGAGAGATGAGCTATGCAAGTGTGTGACACTATGCGTTAAAGTTGAACTGTAACATAACCGCATCTTTGCAAACGAGCGCCCGGTTTGGGTTTACCGCTGTCAAAATTCCTTATGAATGAGTCTTGCCAACTGAATAGCTGCAAGTAATGACAATTTTAACAGTAAGACATTGCGCATTTGTAAATTTGCGTTTTGATGGTGCATGTGATATCTGGCTATGCGAGTAATCCAGCTCGAAGAGGAGGTATACGCTAGATATGGAGGATTTTTGTTTTAAATATTATGGTAAATCCAAAAACGCTTCGCCGAGAAAAAGGGATCGTAAGAAAATGCTTTATTGATGTAAAATTCTTGCTGTCACTAAAATTTCTTAGTGCGGCGAATAACACTGCGTCTGGTAGGGGTGTTTTATAAACACCTGTTGACAGTGACTGGTTAACAAGGTGGTCACAAGAAATACATGGTGTTTGCCACATTCTTATGTACTTTCACTGCATCTATGTACTGTTGCAGCGACGGCGCACGATGTGGGCGTGCGTGTGAAGTGTGAAAGTGTCCTGCGATGTGATGCTTAGCGCGGAAGGCAGCCAAGTGGGCATAGTAGACTGGTGCCGGAGTGCTCACACTGCGGCTGCAGCGCGCGACCAGGTGGCACAGATCGTAGGTGAGCTGCTGCAGCTCGTTCGAGCTAGACTTGGCGTCGTCGTGAACGACGCGGTAGTGGGTGGGCCTGCTCGTTCCCAGTTTACCGCCGTGGCTGCAGAGGAAAAAGTTCAGTTCTATAGGGTGAGTCACCACCCTGTCCACGACCGTGCCTGGAGGAATGTTGGCTGAACGTTGTTTGCCTTCAGTGTCCCGCATAAAGCGCGTGTGGTGCCGCTTCTGGACAACGATGAATGTCACTGCAGGTTCGCTCATGCCGGGCGCTTGCATGCCTGCGGTAGCCGCTTGGACGGCGGCTTTGATGGCCGTGAGCTCCCGCTGGCGCACGATGTCAAACTGGCCGTCGCTGACGCCATCCCTGTACACTATTATCCTCTTCGGTAGGCCCCTGTCGGCGCAGTAGAACTGCAGGAGTTCAGATACCATGGCCTGCATCAGATGAGATATGAATGAAGAACAGCGCAGAACAAACGTTTCGCAGCGATCCCCGTGCTAAGCATGCATTAGAGGGTCGAATATTTTTGTTCAAATAATTATGCCAACCGAAACATCAATGCACGAAGAAAGTGTTCGTGCTACTGACCGTTCGTGTCACGAAATGGGAAGTTCCCGAAATGAACAGCCAGCGTACCTCTACTTGCGTGTGGCCGCCTTTGCAGAAGTCTTCAGCGTTATGTTTGAGCTCAACCGATGGCTGATCGGAATTGTAAACAGTGCCTAACTAATGTGCATAATATACTTGCAGGTAACATGAATATATAGATATTATTTCTGATCTGTAGCCCATGAGGCAATCTCTCACTGCTATTGCAGCCGTTCTGTCGAGGCTACAGCCCACGCCTATACTTGTGTCCTACCGCATCGCGGTAGTTACGGTACAGCAACTGTGGCAGCGGTTGGCCAGCTGCGCCATCTTGGCTTTCCATTTGCTGCGCAGGAAGGCCCACGCTATGAACGTTGCGCCCTTATTTAAATGTTGCCGCCGCAGGCAGGATCGAACCTGCGACCAGGGCCTTAGCAGCGCAACAACATAGCTAGGGGGCTACCGCGCCGGGCGATGGACGCGCCTTGACATTAGAGTTGTCTTTCGGTGTCGGGAAGTGCACTGTGCTAGGAAGGGAAGGGTGATAGCCGGCATCAGTACTGGTGTGGCGAGCAGCACACAAGTTAAGGGGAAGCCTCGGGTGTTCCTATCTAACTACATGTAAAACGAGAATTCGCTTTTCTCGGCAACCGCTGCACCAAATTTGACAAGGTTTGTTGCATTTAAAAGAAACACTTAAAGTCTAGCGACTTGGTTTCGAATTTTCGAGTTAAGTCGTCAATTCTTTTATCAATAATTGGCAAAAATCGAACATTTTCAAAAAACGAAACTATGAAATTTACAACTATGCAACAAAAATGATAATACAATTCTGTACATTGCATGGAATAGTACATCTAAAGAGGATAAAATTGATATGTTACACATGAATATCAAAAAATTTAGTAATACGGAAATATAGCTTCGCAGAACCCGTGCAGCCAGCGTAACAATTTCACGTAAGATGTAAAATGACATATCAAATTTGTCCGCTTTGCATGGTCTAATGGATGCTGTTTACAGAACCGCGATATATTTTCTTGATGCAGAGCTATGAACTTGCAAACTTCGTGCTTCTATTTTTTTTACAATCTGTGGAATAGTTGAAAAGCTTTAACATAACGCAAGCCCTAAATCGAAATGCTGCTTCCAACAGTCACTAGACTGTAACCTTCTCTCTCAAATGCAACAGCTTTCATTAAAATTGGCCCAGGAGTTAACTCAAAAAGCTTTCAGTTTTACATGTATTTGAATAGACCGCGTCGGAGTTGGGCCCGAGCTAACGCTTCCTCTTAACGCTATATTGAAGGCGCTAACAAATGGTTCCTAATGTTCAAATTTCTGTCGAGTTGTTCGAAAAGTATTCCATTGCAAAAAAGAAGACAGTCACAAAACCAGCGTCAGAAACCTTCCAAGCACCACCAATATTACAGCGAATAGTTTTTTGTTACGCACCTACACCTCGTAGCATCCGAAGCGTTTCATCGTAACAGAAGAAAAAAACAGAAATGCATCTACAGTGAAGATCAATTGTGTAAAGCAGTCACTGACCTGGAGTTCGCCGACCACTTCCTCGCGGGTAGCCAATTCTGCTCCATTGCGCAGCTGGACCTTGATTTTAGCTCTGTATCTTGAAGCATGTTGGTCCATGCTTGCAACGCACGCAGCAATGGACGGACTCCGACTGCGTGGAAGATGAAATATCACCATGTTGCGCTTCTATCTTGCGGTTGGAAGCTCCGGTGGGCTGCTCGCGTATCACAGCATCTGAATGGAAAGCTGAATGTGGTAAGCAGTTTGTATATCGACCGAAGTTGAGATCTTTTCTTAACCTAGCCTGCCCAAGACAGCAGCCACCATGTGTACAAGGCTTTGTCGAAGGAAAATCTCGCCAATTTAGACAGATGACCAAACTAGTTGAAAGGTGCAAGTAGAAGCTGATGTTTTCCTGTAATTGAAGTAACGAACGTTTTCGGCAGTAGCGGTGACCATGAATTAGCGTATCAATTTATGGTACACGTACAGCGAAACTGTATGCAGAGCAAAGCTTTGATAGATTGGTCACTGAAGTTTGGGGGAGGCATAGCCTCCTGCAAAGCAAGGCCTATGCTCAGAAGCACAGGGATGCACAGCCCGAGATAGGAATGGAAGTCGCTCAAGACTACTGAATAGTAAAAACTCCTATTCCTACACTGTAAACGGAAATAACTCCCTGGTGGAAGTATAATGCTTGTCCTCTAGGGAACGCCCAGTTGGGAGTTTATTATGCTCCGTACGACCGGACAAGAATTTTTACTCCGTGCGAGCGGGATCGTTGCGTGGAGCAATGGGAGTTTCTTTTTTATTTTTGCATTGCAATGGACGGAGTTTCTTCAGGTGGCAAGGGGAGTAAAAAAAAGGTAGGGCGTTAGTTTGCGTGAAGATTTTATATGCAGGGGCTACTGCTCGAATTTCAATATATACACACACACACGAGACCGCGTTAAATTCAACGAAGCAAGTGAATGAATAGCACATACATCATGACAAACAAACATTTCACAAACGCCCAATGCAGAAATTTGACAGACATCCCACGTACACGAGGCACTCAAGAAGCAGCGCTACCGGTATATATAGCCACGATACTGCGTGCCTCGAAACCGCCTAGGGAGCAGCTGTGCTGTTTTCAGAATTACGACTCACATGCTCATTCATACGAAATTTGGCTCTTCAAATTAACGGACTACCTTAATCTACACAAAACTTAATTCAGAATAGTGAGAGAAAAAGGTAGTAGCGTAATTTTTCGAAATTACGCAGGTCATTCTGCGAGCGCTGAAGCGACTTTGCACACTGCCGGCGTTCGCGGCCAAAAAGTAGTCCGTTAGTTACAGTAAGCAAGAAGAATGTACGTGCGTGTGCTACATAGCAAAATTAAATTTTTGCGATATAGTGGTAGCGCAGCAGGAAATTATTACGTCTGAGCATGACCCGCAGCAGCCGACGTAACACCGAAAAGTGCGCAGTCATACATACTTTACACCGCACTACTTGCTCAGTGTCCAAGCAATCTCTCGCTTGTCAAAAGGAGCTACATCGCTGATCTATCTAGTAGACCTTTAAACTCGGAGCCAGCAGGAATGCTTCTATATCAGTGTCTGGGATGAAGCATGATGGTAATGCAATATCGGAAGCAACGAATTCACCAAAAGCTATATGCGCGATAATTCGATTCACATCGCTCAGTAAGAAGCTTTATTTACAGTACGCATACTTATGTCCTACCGTCTTTCTTGGGTGAGGATATCCATACACAGATACATAAAAACAGTTGCTTGCACTCCAGTCTTTTTCACTGGCAACACAGCACCGCAACGAACTTGGGGTACGTCATTGATGTGCGCAAGGACGTCGTCGCTCGCACAGTGGCTGCTGTTGCCATTGCTACGCGGTCTTTTCAAACAATACATCGGACGTTGTCAGCATGCACCCAAAAGGACATAAAAGTCGCATTTCACGTACTGAAGAACACATACCACGGTAACGCAGCACGAAAACGCAGTCAGAACCTGCGCCGACATCACGAGCCAGTGAGCAGCTTCAAGGTATACCTAAGCCTTTTTCCGCATTTGAAAACATTGCTCTTGCATGCATCGTTGTCAGCGAAGTGATCAGAGCTAACGTACTTGAAGCTGCGATACAGTGAGCTTCAGGCACTCCCACAACACTGTCTCGAAGGAAATAGGCGAAACAAATTGACAAAACGCTATCAGGGAACGACACTTCACAGGTGTAAAGAAACCGTCAGCCATGAGTACTGTCATATCCGCCGAACGCGCCCGGTCACTGGCAAGGCACACAGCCTCATGGGAATCGTCACGTGAGGAGCCTGATTCGGCTGAGGGGAGTTTGTAAAACTCCCTGTCGGAGTTTTCACAGGAGAACAAGATTTTGAAGCGAAGTAAAATCACGTCATGTCGCCTTAATACTCCCGCAGCTAGCCAACGAAGTGAAAGGGGGAATGGCGCTGTATTGCTTCCATACATCGGAGTAAATATTCGAGGAGGAGATGTTTTACGGCACATCACCTGTTAAAAACTCCCAGGTGGGGTTATTTTCGTTTACGGTGTAGAGGTAACCAGAAAATTAGTCTCTCCGCCTTCCCCCATTCTTACATTAGAGAGCTTTAGATTAGGGTGCCCAAGCACTGGGGGACGTTAGATGCCGGGCATACAACACAAACACAAAGCGAGGACAAAAGAGCGCAAATGTTCCATAATGGAGGTCGCGGACGCCAGCAGTTGGGTGTGGCTTCGGTACCCTATTCTGACACGATCACGGATACACTCAAGCCTTTCAAGTGTTCGGAGACGCGAATTTCATTGTGGAGCCTTTGCGACCGTTTCGAGTTTTTGAATGGATCCGGTGGTTTGCATACCCAACGCGTCGGCAGCCTGATCTAAAATTCACTCAAACCTGCGCACCGACATCAGATCAATATGTGCGCCCGTTATGTTTCTGCATCGATTTTGAGAGTTCCTTATTTCATGCTCCCTCAGTTCACTCCATAAAGCGGACTCCGTTAACGAACAAAAAAGTTGTACTCACTCGTCCCCTGGGGCAGGATGGTTCACATCAACGCCGATGATGATCGAATCTGCAAAGATGGGCTCGCTCACGTGGCTCGAGAGGCTGCTATTGCTGCCCCCAAGCTTGGCATTTATCTTTAAACACAGATTGTTAATAATGTCGGTACCACTAGGCTTCCTAGGAGACGAAGAGAGCTCCCTTACTTTTTCTTCTTTAATGCATTGCGTCAGGACTCCTACGCTCACTTCAGCCGCAGCTTTCACAACTGCGTAGAAAGAAGGTTGTCCCAGAACAACAACAACCAGCCGCACATTTGCTTCCTTCAGCTTCCGCAAATGCGCGATGATGTCCAGCGAAGAGTGGCGACAAATGGTGGTATGCGGCTCTATTTTCAGCACCATGCCTAGACTCTCGGCGGTCTTCTGCAACCACGTAGTTACTTCTACGCCCTTGGCGCCATCGCTACAGGACACTGCCAGAACTGCGCATTTAGTAGCCTTCGTGTTGATGAACCGTTGGCCTGTCATTTTCCAGGCGCCTTCACTGGGCTGTTGCTTCAGATCCCTGGCAAACACGATAGATGGCGGGTCCAGAATGTGGCCCTCGAGCATTACAGGATCTGTGCCGATTTCTATGTCGAACTTTTTCAAATGTCGCTCACCTGTTTTGACGACGTCTTGCACAGAGCCCTTAATGAGCTCGAAACGTTGATCAGGTGACTTTCTGGCGAGCTTGATTATTGTCCTGGTCATGAATGGGTTGAGTTTATTCCTGTACTGCTGTACTTTTTCAATGTGGCACACATCCAGCGGTAGATATATGTCAGATCCACTCTGCGTTTTACATTTTAAGCAAGGCAACTTGGGGTGCTTCAGGAGTCCTGGGTAGGTCGTTTCGAAATATTCGGCCACCGTTGTTTCTTTCTGTGGACTGTTCAGCAAAAATGTCAGCTCTTCTGCATTCTTCCGAGTCACCTCCAACACTCGGAACTTCCGAGTATAGCCTAAGTGATTTACACTCACTTTCACATTCTTGAGCTCTACCGTTAGCCGTGGGCACTCGGATTTGATGTCATTAACATTGAACTTTAGCCCAAGGAACTGTTGTACGAAATCAAAGACAGGAATAGAGCCGTAGAATAGTGCTGCAGAGAAGTCAATATTGAGCATCATCTTATACTGGCCAGGCCGAACGCTGGTGTAGTATCCGAACAGCACTTCGTACCCTGAGTAAAAGTCGTGGTGGCCACCCTCAGGCGACATGAAAATAGAGCGTCCTACGAGTGTGCGCCAGGCTTGGACCGTGCCTTATAATTATATCAAGTGCCTGGATCACATCTTGGTGTACACGGGGCGCGTTCGTATCGTTCAACTTCTGAAGCTCATCCAGGTTAACAGCTTTTGCAAACTTGATTACGACTGAAAAATATTGCGCGCGGCCATTGTTGTCATGTGTAACCGTGTACTGGTTCTCGCTGCAGGGCAATTCCTTCCGCGTGTATAAGTTCTTCCTTCCGTCAAACACCGCAGGGTACTGGCAGAGCTGTTGGAGGTCGTGCTTCCAAAGTTCATCTATGATCACGCGGTTGAAAGGAACACTGAGGCGCTGCCTATTGTCACGTTTGGAAGAGATGTCCACGTCATAATGGTAGACGGTACCGCGCGGCAGCCTGATGTCGAAATAGTTGGCCTTCAGTTTAATCTTTCTTGGAAGGAACGTCTCCTGTGGTGGCCTTGCATGGGCAGATTCACAGGGCACGGCGACAGCCCTGCTGGATGCTGTAGGCAAAGCCCGTTGGACGTCGTCCATACCGAGAAACTGTCCAGGAGGAATAACACCTGCAAGTTTACAGCCAGAAGGGGCAACGGTTAGCAAGAGAGATTGCAAGGTTACTAAATCTAGACAGGCGTCGTAATGAGAAGGTACAAAAGTGTGGAACGCAATGGATGCAATTAGCACTACATGCACAAGGAGTAATGGAGCTGTACACAAAAGTGAGTGACACTGGCAAACATTGAGCCTCTTGAAGTATACCTTGTTTGCGTCATTTTACACATATTTGTCTCATGAAAGGACACGCCACAAATAAGATGCGTTAAATGACACATGCAACGTGCTCGAAAGGATCACATGTCCACCGCAGTTCGAAGGTCTGTTTACAGCAGTGGTTAATTTTTGCACTTCATTACACGGTTCCGGACCTTTACAGTACACGAAACTTGATGTACGTGATTGCAAAGCACCTTGAGTTACACGACCTTTATCACAACGCAGAGAACAACAAAACAGGGGAAAAGAAATGGCCGTTGTGTGTTGTAGGATGAAAGCCGTGATGTGGAGTCAGGAAAACAGATTTGGCGGCGCAACCATTTGTTGACCTAAGCAATTATGAGTCGTGAATGAGTAAGCATTAGTGACCCATTGAACACCGTTGAGCGGTCCTTTAAGTGGTGCTGCGAGGTTTTAACGCGTGGTGCTATTAAATTGGTGCGGGCTACTTTATTTCCATTTTTACGTTCGCAGGGTACATCGTGGCCCAGTACATTAGGCGCATCGAATTTCAACACAAGGGGCACTGCGCATGCACGCCTTATGCTATGCGCCGAGGGCGGGGCGGCGCCTGATGAAGTCGGTCCTCACATGCAAGCATCGACGGAGCAGAATGTGTGAAACAGAAAACCGAAACTGTCTTTTCTTCTGTCCGTCTGCAAGAAATGTATCTTGAGCCACGAAGTATACCTAGAAAACCTTCTGCACGACACGACTTCCGTATTGCTGCATTCTTCCAATTGTTTACTCTGTCTGCGCTGTACTGGCGTGGACCGTCAGGTTTCACTACAGCCAAGGTGGCGTGCGCCGACGATGTGTATGCTTCAGACTCCATAGCTGTACTTGCCGCCCGAGCCAGCAATAGTGCGCCAACCGGCGCATTATCGAGGGAGCAGGTGTTCAATTTTGCCTGCTCTGCCCCGTCGAGGTGCTAGTGGTGCCGCCGCAAATGCGAATTGTGGCACCGTTTAGCTGCTACAGACGCCGGATTTTCGCTCACTGGGTCATGATGGTATCGCGTTAAAATGCTTAGGGCCGACCACGGCCACCGAGATAGCGAACGCAATCTTCGATTCAATGCAGTGGCGAATGCTTGCGTCTCGGATTGCTCCTGGAAAAGCATGGACTCCTACGCTTCCCCATTAAGCGTGGAACGCGATAGCTTTCAAGTAAGTCGACTGCTTTTCATGCAATTGCAGCCTGTGTAACCTTAATGTTCACCGGGAAACGCTGCCGGCCAACGGTTATCGACGCAAGCAAACCTTCTGGCAAAAACGCGGTCTCCTGCGTAGGCCAAACTCGTATGTAGGGCACAGCCGCGCTATAAAAAAGGAATAGCAATTCTATGCTTCTGCTATTTCGCACTTTTAGTAATGAAGACAAGCTATTTATAATAAAAGGCATGCGCTGTTCGTGTTTTCTTTCATGACGCCTCATTGTGGGTTTTATTCTCACAATTTCGAGGAATAACCTTGTCAAGAATTAGGTACAGCTATGAGAAACTTTATTCATAGAATCGCGTGATAATGTAACCCATGCAAACTTCATGTTAGAGCAACGCGAGTCATATTCATATATCCATACATATACGGAAACTGTCACGCGATAACCTTGGAGAGCCCTTGTCGCAGAAAATCCGGCGCCGGCGTCCTGCGCCAAACGTCGCAAGGGCAAACACGTTTTCGAACCACACGTGCGCAGGCCCTTCATGGAACGCAAGAAATTAAACTAACTAGTTGAATTTCTCAAGACAAAACACATAGAAAATTGTAAACTACGACTTACACAAAACCTACAGAAATGGTAGCTGCTGGATTGTAATTTGAATATACACGAGAAAATTACATGAAAACTTGAACCCCCTTGCTAGCGTTTCTACAGTAGACTGACCGGAGACTGTCCGCCATTTGCGCACGCCGGCGCATAAATATCTCGGTCCACGGAGCAGCGCGCCCGCTTCCTTGAAATACTTCCAGATGGCGCTCGTCTCCGCCGCAGCTACCGCAGCTTGGTGGCGCAACCCACCGCCCCGTTCGAAAGGAGACGCTCATAACATCCATCCATCTCGGCCACTGCGAGAGGCCACGTTTCGACCAGAAAGCCCGCCTTCGTGCATAGCGTTCGCCGCGAGCGTTTCCCGCTGAACACTGCGGTTACATACGCTGCAGTTGCGGGGTAGCGTGAGAAGTGGTCAGCGACCTGTGAATGCTACCGCGGTGCACTCTTAAAGGCGAAGTTTCAGCGCCCTCGTAATGTTGCTCACAGACAACGCGACACGGGGTTCGTAATGCTAGGGCGTTAAAATTTTGCAGGAACCATGCATCGACAATTGTCGACATGAGCGAGTAGCCAGAACGAAACACGTGCGACAGGCGCCCCGTCCGCCCTGTCACACGCGAGCGTGACAGCAAACGCGCCCCGTTTCCTATGCTCCTTTGTAGCGCAAGCCCAACCACCGACAAAATACCACTAGCCATTGAAACAAACCAAGGAGCTTACAGAAAAAAAACGCAATAAACTATACAAAACAAAGTAAAAGTGGTACGAAAGAACTAAAGCAAGGATGCGGGGCTCTGGGTGAGTAGATACGACCGGGTGCGGGATCTCGCAAACGACTTATTAAAAGTACTTGTCAAGAGGGAGGGTAGAGCAAAGGTCCTAACTGAACGCTGCGGAGGTTGCCGCAGCGCTCAGAAACATACGAGCTGCGACATAGATCCAATTCACGTAACAAATCATAAAAAGAAAGCCAATGGGGAAATTGGAACGAGAATTTGTGGAAACTAGCACAGAATAATGAATGAAATCTCAACATGGAAGAGATGCACTAGAATCGGCAGAACTCATTTGCAATTACAAGACAAAGGCTCCTCTCGGCGACATTACAAAAGCCTAGGATCAGCCGACCTAACGTACCCGCTATTTTATTATGCGGTCACCAAGTGAGCCGTCTTGTGCTCTTTGCCTTTAGCCAGTAATTTCATGAATCACGAGATAGCATCTGTTTCATTTTATTAGCTGCGGTAGTTAAATTTGTAGGGGGCGAGAGCTTAAACAGGTTTCGTAGACCCGTTACGTAGTAAGAATCTCGAAAAATTCACATTTATCAGTACACAGGCAGAGAATGTCCATGTATTTTTCGCAAAACACTTCCTACAAAGCGTCGGCCCCTTTTTACTGTGTGGCGAGTGTCTGTTCCACTTCGAAGTCAGGTCGAAAGAGTCTCGGGAAGCTTTCCATAAAGACACTACATGGAATTCATGGCGGCGCAGTTAGGCACGGCCGTGCCGTTGGTACGACATGACGATTGGGGACAGGGTTCGGTCCGTGCCAGCGGGAAATTCGAAGGATCCTTTCTGTTTTTGCAGGCCATGTTTCCGCTTGGTCTAAGTGGCAAATTTATCCTAAGAGGAACCCGCATTACGCATTATGTCTCACCTGTAGGCATATCCGTGTCTTGCCCCTAGTTTTCAATTCTGCGTCATATTCGAAACCATGTTCTTTTCTCAACATTTTTCTAAAGCATTGCGCGTTCAACTGTTACCACTGAAGCTCGTTCTGGTCCCATATAGATTAGCACTGGGAAAGTAGAATGAAGGTTCGAATAGGAATCAAATATTTCACACCAAGTGTTCGTAGATTGCCTATTTGGTACTTGCGAATATTCTAAGTAGCGAAATGTTTCGCAAGCACTGACTGTTCCAGTCGGGTTACCGTGCAACGTCACAAAAATACCAACACCAATGTGAAACACCAACAAAATTTCTTGAATGGCTGCCTATACTAAATGGGTAATGGAATCATCGGTCAGAACAACATTCATTCGGGCTATATGGAGCATACTTGAACTAGGAAGGAACAGCGCCAACTAAGACGATTACGAGAGGGAAAATGACACAGGACAAGTGCCGACTGCATCTATCTTTATTCACTGAAAAATCAGCAAGCATGAGGAAAATCATAGACATGCGCACAAGGAGCCGAATACATCATCTGCCGAACCGTTCAAAAGATTTCGCTTTTAAAGACAATTACGGTAGTATCACTAACATGGTTCTTTATATCAAATGCTTCTAAAACCTCACGTGTGTTTGTATCTGCTTCTGCCAAGAACCTAGCTCTCGGAACCATGGATCAGTTCTCGTAGTAGAGGCCTTATTTCCGTGGCGAATGTTCTGCCACCTGGTCACATGCAGTGCAAGCTGCGCAATCTTGCGAAAGATAAGACCTCTTTTCAGTGACCGGACATGGTCAGCTGCGCGGTCATTCACGCATCTACCCGTTTGGACTACACGGGTTTGCGCCCCAGGTCGAAGGTATTTCATAAACCGCGCGGGTGCAGCACTTTACAAAACGCTCGTCATGCCTTTTGCTGCAGCTGCTCCTCGTACCCTCGCTCGCGACGCGGGCGCAGAGCTGTGCTTGTTTCCGAGGAGCCGAAAACACGACTGGTTTTGCGGTGGAAGCTTTCATAACAACCTTTGATACCTGCGAATTTTCGCTTGTAGTCAGTCATTGTTCTTTTGGGCCTAGTTCCGTCGAAGGTATCTATTACGCCACAACCAGCGATGTTTTCTGTGCAACGGGCCCTTTTACATCTGCCTACGGCACCACGGGTTATATAGCAGCATCGCATTTGGCAAAACTTCAGGCCTTCCATTCGCAACCACTTATTTACCCTTATAAAAATGAACGTTAACATTCTTTAGAACTCCTACCAACTTTCTATTTACTTTATTGACAGTCTATTAACATTTACATTCTAGTAACATTTGTTCACACACAGTCAAAAGACTTCCTTCTTACTTTTGTATAAAGAATATTTTCAATACACCGTTAACAGACTTTCTTCTTACTTTTCTATAAAGAATATTTTCAATACACTGTTAACAGACTTTCTTATTACTTTTGTATAAAGAATGTTTTAAATACACCGTTAAAAGACTTCCTTCTTACTTTTGTATAAAGAATATTTTCAATACACTGTTAACAGACTTTCTTCTTACTTTTGTATAAAGAATATTTTCAATACACCGTTAAAAGACCTCCTTACTTTTGTATAAAGAATATTTTCAATACACTGTTAACAGACTTTCTTCTTACTTTTGTATAAAGAATGTTTTAAATACACCGTTAATAGACTTCCTTCTTACTTTTGTATAAAGAATATATTTAATACACCGTGAAGACTGATGATGATATGTAGTGTTTATTGGCGCAAGGGCCAAGTGTGGCCTTCTTACTTCTTACTTCTTTCTTACTTTTGCACACAGAATATTTTAAGGTCCCCATCAACATGTATTTTTCTAACTTTTATCTCTATAACCACTTCAGTACTGCGTCAGAAGGCTAGTTACTTTTGTGCAAAGAATGTTGTACTATACATCATCGAACTATATTTTTTTGTTTGAAGGACATGTATCCTCAGTATGTCCACAGTTCGTACTGTTTGCCAAAAAATATTTAGAATGGGAAGTAACCTGAGAGCTTCTGATAAATTTTTCTAACACACATTAATGCCGATATATGGCATACTCAGGAGTCAAGCTCATTGTTTTAAACCATAGTCCCAATCCAAGTAGGTAGCCAATTGTTGACGGAGTGCTCCTAAAATGTTTAAAGAAATATGTTCGTAAATTCTTAGAACTAATCTTTTAGAGGATCTACTGGACTACGTGAGCGCGCGGTGACGTCAGCACACTCCGAGAAAATTTGCTTGCGCTACACCACCTGACCGGTGTGGTAGCGGACTACTGTACAGGCGGCGCGCCAGTTGCAGAGCTTTATCCCGACCTTGGGGCTGGTTAATTTAAGGCCGATTTACGCTTGAGCCGTGACGCATGCGGTCGTGCAGAAAAATGTACATTTCGCCCACTGGTTCACAAATTTTGGCATACACTGGTCTCGCACATGCAGTGTAAACCGAAATGTGTGTACCAGTCTACGAAATGTGCAAATTTTCACCCGACCACATGCGTGCGGGCAGGCGGGTGGTGTGGTGTAAGGCTCGAGCGTAAATTTGCCCTTACCACGCACTGCTATTGCAATGCCACCAATTAGCTTTGCAACGAGATAATTAGGTCAGTGCATTCTGCGATATAAATAGTACGCCCTAAGCTGGAACGTGTCAGCATAGTAGCGTCACGATATTTGTTAAAAAGAAGAAAAAGAACCGAAACTCAGGGTAACACGGCGCTGGAACGTTGCCGCTCAAATGTCCAAAAGGCTGCAAAATACAACTACTGCTGAGTGAGAGCGTGTATTGACCTGAGAAGCGCACAGGTCGAATAGAAAGAAAAGCTGAACTCTGTGCAAGCAACACTTTTCTGTGAAAAAATAATTAAATTACCCTTACAGTATAAAAAATGTAGCTTTCTACGCGTTCATATTCGCACGCTTTCGTCCCTGCCTCCTACCGACGGCTTCTGCATATTAAAGGAAATAGAACCTTGCATCAAAGTGAAGGCAAAGTAACTATGTCAACTGATGTGCTTTATGGCGATGGTAGCTTGCTGTGTGTGAAAACAGATCGAAAAGAAATAATTATGCACTCTTAACATTCAGTGATCTTGCTTCACAACACGGCGACAAAATTTTGAGCTCCGACAAGGGGTCATGACATCCGTAATAATTGCATTCCGTATACCAACAGCCAGGATATCAAAGGCCATGCTTTTGCCGTGCTTCGGGCGTCTCAAAACTGCTAACGTCATAGCCGCCCCGCTTCGGACATATATTTGACTATAAAAATAGTACTACAATGTGCTGCACCGCTGGGCGCCAGGGAGCAATGTTTTGTCTTTGAAAGCAGCAAGTGCTAAAGGATGCTCTTGCGCAAAATAGAATAACCACATAATTTACCCAATATGATTTTATTGTTCTATGTTTATTACATTTCGAGAAAAAGTCGGTTTTCAGAAGAATAATTGTCTCGAAAGATAAAACTATACAGCCCCTAAATGCCCAACAAAATTGAGCCGGCTACCTTCTGAGTTTTTTTTTTTCAACCTCGGCCATGAGGTACATTCCTCCCTCTAAGTGCAGTTCCCAGAAAGGGGTGCGTACACAAAGGCCGGCCACAGCTTTCACCAAGAGGCGAGGAATGTCTAGGTGTGAGTCAACCATCGCAAGGTAGCGGGGGAGGGGGGGGTGCATGTTTCGGCTTAAAGTGGGGCTTTAGTTCCGCAGCGGTCAAGGCGAAGCAGGTGGATGGAAAGAATGTCACATGCCTCTCCCGCGCATGCGCACAAATTCGACAGTTGGCCGAGTCGAGGCAAAGAGGAAGACCATCGCAATCGCTATCAGTTCCTTTGCGACGCCGGCATGGTACGGTCGAGCGATGTAGGTGTTTCGTGGCGTATTGTAGCACCAATCTAGCTATTTTTGCTGCTATTTATGCTTATGCTGTGTTAAGGCTAATTCATCGATGCAAGCCAACCAGCAAGGTGTTTGCGAAGCCCACGGTGCTTTCTTCGTTCCGTGATGTGAGCGTTTCTGGAACTTCTCTGCCAGCTGCGATTCAGTGTCGTGTGAAGTGATTTAATATTGGCACTGACCGTGTTTTAAACTGCACAAATAGCGAACAGCTGTTCCTCAAGACTGCTATGCGCCGAAGTTTTCTCTATCTCCAAATTATATTAAAAGGTATGTTCTTTTCCATCATTTTTCATAAACATATTATTTTGATGTTACTTTATTTCAGTTTCTAATGCCGCATTTTGGCAGGTTATTATAGCGCGAACTGTAACGACGCGAAATGTTCTAAGAACGATTTTCTTACCTTTTTCAGCTGCCCCGCGTCATGGGGTTCGCTTGAAGTTGCTATAAACACGAAGCGTACAAATACTTCGTTTTCACAGCGTTCGCAATGACCTAAGGTCTGGTAAATATTGTCTGATCATGAACTCATTCTTTGCTCTTTCCTACTCTGGCTGCACAGGATGAGAAACAGTAAAATATTGAGCTTATAGCTTCACGGTTCACAATTACATATTTTTCAGCGAACCGGTTCACAATGACATAGGTTGCACTGGATAGAAAAGTGCGAATGTGAAAGAAAATCATTCGCACCTGTTTAACCACTGCAACCTATGTCATTGTGAACCGGTATATTTTGACACTGACATTTTGTTTTCGAGTAAAAAGTAAACGAACACGTCAAATTACAGAAGCATTCCATATAATGTGTGCTTAAAAATGCATCAGTCAGCCATTGGTTGCTATCACTGACAAAGCATTTGTATTCTTGAATACTGCTTCAAGCTCTGTTATCTGTTTATATAAAAATGGATGACACGTTTTGCACATGCTCGGTGCAGCTAGCTGGCGCTGTTACGTTCATTCCTTCCAAAAATAACTAGCTTTGAGTAAGCGCTCGCGTGTCCACCTTCTCTGCGTCCGTATCTATTGTGCGTGCTACGAATTTCACCATGAATAAACCATGTAATTAACTTTTTAGTGAGTAACTCATTTATGCAGGTAATTGGTAGAGAAACCCATCTTGTACACTTTCCTAATTTTAATAACACGTAGTAAATACAACGCAGCAAAGGATATGCATTGAATAGTGTGCCCCATCCTTGCCATCTCGTCTGCAAGTAAACAGGGATGACGGTCACAATTTTAGCATTCATGTGAACCTTAAAAAGCTCTTCTATGTATGTGATATGCTAACCTGAACATGATGTTAACACTGACCATCTTGTTTCTGTGCAGGGTTGGTTCATTCTGCAAGCATTCTGAGACATCAGCTTGCATAATCGATGCTTGCTAGAGATTATGCGACAGCTGCCATGCCGTAATCAACTAAGTCATTATTCATTTTTTTTTTAATTTTTCTACTACTTCTCTCACAATTCTGTGTAAATATTTTCGTGTGAATAAACTTCTTTCAGTGCAAACTTGCATTTGTTTTCCATTTACGTGCACCTTCTAGGTTGCATACTGCCGTTTACCAACATGTTCACACATACTGACAAATGTTTACACTATGCTACTAGGTCGTATGTGGGACAAATGTTACTAGGGGAATAGTAAGACGTCAATAGCAAGTACATAAGCACATGTAAGTAAAATTTTGCCAGAGTGTTACTAAAGAGCCTAAAGACTTCTGTTGGTTGACGGTTAGTAGAATGTTTACAGACCATCTATGAACATGCTTCAATTGAAGTACGGTAGCCAATTCTTGATAGGATCCAATTCTTGATAGGATGTTACTAGGGTCTATAAAGACAAATGTTAATAGGGGATTGGTAGAAAGTCAACAGAAAATATATGAACATTTTTCTTTTGAAAGAATGTTAATACGGTGTATAAAGAAAGCTTGTTTATAGGGGATTGGTAGGAAGTCAACAGAAAATATATGAACATTTTTCTTTTGAAAGAATGTTAATACGGTGTATAAAGAAAGCTTGTTAATAGGGGGTTGGTAGGAAGTTAACAGAAAATATATGAACATTTCTCTTTTGAAAGAATGTTACTTGGGTGTATAAAGACAAATGTTCATAGGAAATGGGTAGGAAGTTTAAAGACATCCTATGAACATGTTTCTATTGAAAGTTGGTGGCCAATTGTTTCTAGGGTGTTACTAGATCGTTGTTAGGATGTATAAAGAAAGCTGGTAGGATTTCAATTGACTGTTGGTAGGTTCTAGTAACAAAAGTCTATAGACTGTCTAAAAAATGTTGCTAGAAATTTTTATAAGGGTAGTGTTGGTAGGAGAGCTAGTCATGCAGAAGCCGCTCATTCTTGAAAAGAATTGTCACAATTGAGGCTCTAAATACAGTACGCGGCTCCCTGAGCAGTTTCTGCATAGAGAAATGAAGTTGGATTTTGAACTCATTCTTTATTTCTGATGTTTAGACGTCTTTGTGCAATAATCAGTACAGGCGTGGTACCTAATTATACCGAAATACCAAACGTTTCACGGCTTACTGTTCCTAGTCGTGGAAGGTTGATATTCGCCCATCTCTGGCTAGCACTGTTGCAATGTGCAATTTTCGAGAAGATAAAACCGCAACCCTTGAATCAGGCATGTCAGCCATTAGCACCAATCTATTATGCGAAGCATCGGCAGTGGTTGACTTACGTTACGAACTAGTTAGTCGAAGCGTGACGAGGGAAGCGTATTTAGGGGCTCAAGACCCTGGCGACAGTACCGCAGTCAACGATAGCTAGTACATGAACGGAGTGCACACCAGTGGGAGAAATGGGTGCTAAGAGCAACACGAGTTCACAGCACTGACCAGAGTCGTAAGCAGCCACGAACCGCGGGAAATGTAGCTAGACCTGTGTGGCAAGAAACGCATATGTAAGCGAATAATCGCTAATGGGTCTTCAGGTTAGGTGGAAATAGAAAAGGCATTAGCACACTTCTAAAAAACAGCGCAGTAGCAATGCAGGCTTGCACAATGTGCTGCGATCATATATGGGCCTTGTAAAGAATCGAAAATTTCATTGGGCGTCCTGCGGAAATAGTCCACACCAAGGAAGACTAAGCAGAATGCACGGCCCGCAATGATTAAGGAAAACGAAGATTATATTGGCCAATATGGAAAAGAAAACACGGGCTTACTCCCTATTGCATGGCTCAGCATTACCACGAAGTGCATGCAGATAGCCCGAGCAAGGGTTCCTGCCGCTTAAAGTACCCCTGCCTCAGTAACGCTCACACGCCGATAGATTTACTCTAACGGCTCTTAAAATAAATGCGAGGCATATAGTGCCTGCACTAATTGTGCCTGGAGGGCAAAGAGCTACCATCTTCGGAAGAATGACTGCAAGGGATCTTGTACACATGAGGCAGTAAAATCTTCAGTACGTGCTCCAACTCAGGTGACATTTTCTTGGCGAAAATAACATTAGCGGAGAAAAAAAAAGGTAAATGGGACAGGACAGAACAAAGCGCTCGACCGAGACAGTTGTTTTAGTCGCACCCATGGCGCACCAAAAAGAACAGCACTAACCAGCCCAACTGGGTGGTTCCCTCAATCAGTGGACTGCACTGCGCATTACAGGGACCCTACGAAATGCCGGTGGGAGAATACAGAGGCAGGCTAATAATACCCACTTCAAACGAGACAAGCACCTCAGGTAAACTGTGGTCACACAATAGCGGCTTGCTGCAGCCCCGACTGCCAGGACAGCCAGGTGCCCCCAAGAACTGTCCAGTTTTTGAGGGAAACTTACCGAGCATGTGCGCCCGAGCAACAGATACCGGGCGGCTTATTAGCAGTGTATCAGTGACCGTGCCTAAGCAAGTGGCTCAAAAGAAAACCCGTACAAAGAATACACTGCTTGTCGGACAGAGGAAACTGCCATACAAGACCAACTGGGCGTGTCCAACAACAACCGAACTACTGGTACGAAGGCCGTTGTACTAGAAGTCCGGCTCCTGCGCACAATCCAAAATTGTTGGTAGCAGCCACTTGCCCTCCTGTGGCAAGCGCATACTCTGAGCAGTGAATCACAGGAAACACTCCGTATGGTAGGTGCAGCCCGAAAATCGGACACAGATTCAAGTGACTTTGAACACGTTGACGAAGACGTTACTGCTCGCTTCGGACAAGGAATACGAATTTTGCGCAAGAGGGCAGGACCATTTAACGAGTTCCACAGCCGCCAGTATGGGAATTGCAATATTTTGATGACGGACGCCAAACTGAAAAGCAGCGCTTGCGAAAACAACGTTGAGCACAATCGCTGTATGTTGAAAGTCGCGCTACCAGTAAATGCTGGGCCTATTGTGTAGCATAGGTTGATCTCAGGCTGTTCCCTCTGGAATGTCAGCCGACATTGGCAGCCTTGGGCCAGTGCGAAAGCCTCACGAAAGCTCTATAGTTAGCACGTACTGCGAAGGAGTCCGCATGATTGGGCAAGAGTTGTACGGAATATATGCCTGGTCGTACCAGTGCAGGTCTCTTCAATTCTCGTCATATGGACTGTATAACGACGGTATGCATGACATCACCGCAGAACAGACTAGGTAAACTCATATTCGAGCTTTGGAACAGTGTTGTGGTATAGTCACGAGGACTTCGACGTTTTTTTTTTTGCGAGTAATACAACAGGGCATGTCGCCAGGAATTGCTCTTTCGGGGGGGAGGGACTACTGTGACGTGAAAGAATTCATTACCCGCTACGCTGGCCGAAACAGGCAAAGCTTTCACACCGTAATCCTCTGAAATCATCGCGATTGCGACAGCAGGAAGCGAAAATGGCCGTATTGGCAGGTACTCGAGCATGGAAAAGGGAGCGCATGCGCAATGCCGTGTCACCATGTCTGGTGTTGCTTTCGAAAGAGGACACAATAATACTTTCGTGCGCACTCGCAGATCCCGTATTATTTTCGCTTCGCCTGTGCATTTGAACTGAATGGTCAACTTTGTGCGCACAGTCACACAATCACCGCTGCCTTGTTTCGTAATACATGGTTACTGACGATAGTATGCAATACGCTTGGTAAAAGTGGAGCTGCGGGATCAGTGTGGCTTGTGCCGGTACATCCGTACGAACCTGAAGTTCAGAATGTATCAAGTTAAAGCCGCGAACAATGATAAAGTGCCATTTTTGGAGCACAGAGTATTCGCGCATCAATTTGGGCATGAGGCGCGAGACGTTGAACGTATATCACCGGTGCAAACAGAACCGCAGTATTGGGAACATAGTTCAATTGAAGATCGCGTAGCAAATAGAACCACCAAAAGAGTTTCACGCTAGGGTTACGCATATTAAAAAAACTTGTTTTGATTGCCGATAACAGCAATGCCTTCAACCCGTCAAAGAATGGAAGAGAAAATTTGCGATCCCTGTCGATAACTAAATTAAAGTATAGGGTTTTACCTGCCAAAACTACGATGTGATTATGTAGCATGCCGTAGGGGGGTACTCCGAAAATTTCGACCAGATGGGCTTCTTTAACGTCCACCGAAACCTAAGTGCACGGCTGTTTTCGCGTCGCGCCGCCATCAGAATGCTGGCGCCGTGGCCAGAGCAGCCCAAAACCATAGAAACTAAGCAACAGCGGCGGGTCGATGCTTGTCATGCAAGCAACGGTACCGAGCCGTGAATGGCGTACGGATTTGCGAAACTTCTTTAGCGGGGTCGACGTCTCTGCAAAAGGAAACTGAGCTCAACGAGTTATTGAGAGTTGCCTAATTGAAATGCTCGCGGAGTGATTAGAAGCGCAAAGCAGCCTCTCGCTTATCCTGCGCGGTTCATTCTTAGCGGGACAGTCAGCCTAACAAATAAATAGACGTGACGGGCAGAAAGGACGGTTTAATGCGCATCGGTAGATATGCGCCTCACATAGAAATTTGTGGTGGGGGGGGGGGGGGGGGAGCTCAAAGCATATCATGTTAATGAACTCAGAAAAAGGGCAGGCGACGGGTGTATACGCGAATGCATGAATCAGCCAAGGAACCTTTGCATCCACAGGCGTTATTTCGGATAGTGGGTTAGGCAATTCGTCATTGAACCAAATTTTAACAAGAATTCAGTAGTAGGGAAACACGATCTAACGTTTTATTTAATTACTTCGCCATCAAATGACTTGCGAACATCACGAGGACACCGTCGCACTGCCGTTGCCGTTGGCTCCGGCCGTTCGGCGCGTCGCGTGCAAAATGAATCGGGGAATGAAATTGAACGCTGAATAGCACGGGACCTTAAATCAGTGGCGTTGAATTCCCGATGTTCTGTGCTGTATATTGTAAACGAAGTACGCAGCCATCATGACATTAAATCTACCGTACTGGTGCTGCATCGTGAAAAATAAATGCACCACGTCCAACACCGGGAAAATTATACCAAGGCGACGTGCAGGACTGAAATAGTCCGACGTCCCGGAGAAGCAGCCGCGTTTTCGCACAGTGTGCCAATTAGAAGGCCTGGCTATTAGCAAATGGTGATAGGGTAACCAGTCCTCACCTTGCTCAGATCTCCGCCGCGATCTTCCCCTTCCGCCAACTGCGCGCGGCGGTTCTGCCTGCCCGCTTGGACCACCAGTCGCCATCGCTGTTGTGCCGTGTGTGCGGGAAGCTGCCCATCGCGGCCAGTATTTATTGTAGTGGGCGCCGCCTTCCGGCCGCTGCGTCGAGTAGTCAAGTGAGGAGCGGCGAATGATGTAAGCGCTGGCGCTCTCGCTACTTCCGCTGCTCCTAGATTATACGGCGAGTGAAATACGCGATGATAAACAACGCATCGTGAAGTCACGTGGATCAGCCTATACCACATAGCTTTCAGGAGGCCATGGAGGACGCTTAGCGCGGTCATACTTTAATGCGTAGGCATTCTTTTGCGAGCACTCCGACAAAACCTGTCCTTCCTGTGACGCCTTATATCTGCAAAATAAGTGCATAATTGGTCAAGCTATCACGTGTAATTAATATAAAAAGAAACTCAGTGCCCTTCCACTCTGTGAAGAAGGATGACCAGCGAAGCTGTCTATGCAGACCCCTTAATGGCGAACTGCACATCTGCCGCGGATCGGCGCTGCATTGCGCAATCTTCGTGATCGGCCCACGAATGCGGAGTCCTTAACGCCTGCTTCACTTCCGCCGCGGGTCGGCCCGGCATTGCACTAGCTTCGGGATCGGCCCACGTATGGGGAGTTTTTTTCCTTATCATACCAACAATAAATCGAAAATTTTCTTGGACGGTAGAAGTACACAGATTCGCTGTAAAAAAAAAGTAAAACCAGATTCTCGCAATGAAATCTGACAAAACGGCGGAGGTGGTGGTCGTGTTCTCAAGTTTGAACTCGTGTTTAGCGCGATTTTTATTAGTCTTTTCGCTCGCTGTCGTCGTTCCGCTAGGCTCGAGCTTCGGTTCCTGGTTGCGCACGCCCTTTAGTTGCGTGAGGTTGTGATCAACCCACAGTCTATCACACACTTTGCAGCTGCAGCCGCACTCGTGGTCAAGAAATGGTCTCTTGTATCATCCTTCGGGAACCTCCGTGGGAGGAATGTTTATTCTAGCAAAGCATAAGAGCGGGCGGTCAGGTCGACCGAAGTGGAGAGACGGGAGAGCACGTTACTCAACAGAAGAAATCGGAGCCTCTCCCTTGGCGTCCGGGGGCAGCTGCTTTTATACTCTCGCAGTTGAGGGCAAGAAGGAACGCCTCTATAGACGCGCACGTGACTTCGCCGCTCGGGCACGTTGGGACGAGTAGGTGACGCATCCGCCGGGCCGGCGCCGCTCGGGCACGTTGGGATGAGTAGGTGGTGCATCCGCCGGGCCGGCGCCGCTCGGCCACGTTGGGATGAGTAGGTGGCGCATCCGCCGGGCCGGCGCCGCTCGGGCACGTTGGGATGAGTAGGTGGCGCATCCGCCGGGCCGGCGCCGCTCGGGAACGTTGGGACGCGTAGGTGACGCATCCGCCGGGCCGGCGCCGACAGACCTCCTCGCTTCACAGTTGGGGGAGCTCCTCTCCCCGGCTGCCGCGCTTCGACAAGTGTGGGCACCAACATGCACACACACACACACACGCACACGAAGACACGTGGCATTGGAACATGCCTGGACGCGCTTGGCGGGGAGGCGTAGCGGCGGCGCCGAACGGGCCAAAATGTCTGCCGCTTTGAACGAAGCCCCAGCGTCCGTTGCATCCGCGCCGGCTATACCGCGCGTCGTAGGCGAAACGTAACAGACCGCCCCACCGGGGGAAGGAGATCCCGATGGTCAGGGGACTGCATCCGCTGTCCGGAGGGATGTCGCTCGATGATGCTCATAACCGAAGTCGGGCGTCCCTCGACGTTTCTTGAGCGCAGCGCACAGAGAAGGCCTCGTTCTCTCGTTCAGGTTCACACAGGACACTGCAAAGTGACTTCGGGAGAGTTCACATTTTTGTTCTCGTTCCCGGCAAGCGTTAGAACTACGCTGAAACTCAACCTCTCAGTCAGCAAGTACGGCACAACCCTCACTAAGCCCTGCCAGGCTCTTTCCCCTGTTATACCACTGCCTAGTTCCTTACAGTAGTCTAGCAGCACTCAGAACGCGTCCACAAATTGGAAAATTGCACTAGAAAGCATGTCATCACTTTGAAACACTAAACAAAAGCAATATGTTAAAAATCCTGCCTCAGGAAGAAAAACATCAGTAACAAACAATTTTGAGGCTCATTCCTACGTTAGGGGCTTCGACTTAAGCCATCGGCGTTACCGTTGAGACTCCCCTTTTTGTAACGCACCTCAAAGGAATATGGTTGCAAAGCGAGGCTCCAGCGCAGGAGGCGGCCATTTTTGGGAGAGATGGTCTGCAGCCATTGGAGAGGGCAGTGATCCGTCTCAATGATAAACCTCGAGCCGGCTAGATAGCATGACAATTTCTGAACGGCCCACACGAGACACGCACACTCTTTCTCGGTGGCGCTGTACGCCTGCTCACGACTGGTCAGCTTACGACTAGCATACAGGACGGGTTGTTCTACTTCTCCATTTTCCCGTTGGCACAGTACAACGCCCATGCCTCGCTCACTAGCATCGCACTGAACAACGAACCCTTTTGTGTAGTCGGGCGATCGTAGCACAGGCTGGCTTGTTAGGGCACTCTTTAGGGCGCTAAAAGCTCTTTCCTTTGTCTCGTCCCAGACGACTGTTTGCGGCTCTGTCTTTCTTAGAGCATCCGTCAGGGGAGCCGCGATATCAGAGTACCTGGGGATGTACCTCTGATAGTAGCCGGCGACACCTAAGAACGACCGAATATCGGTCTTCGTGCGCGGTTGCGGGAAGTCTCGCACTGCGGCCACCTTTATTTCAGAGGGGCGGCGACGACCCCGACCAATCACGTGACCGAGGTAGACAACCTCGGCCTGTGCTAACTGGCACTTGGGAGCCTTGACTGTCAAGCCCGCATTGCGCAGGCGGGTTAGCACTGCCCGCAAGTGGGCCATATGCTCAGACCAGGATGCGGAGAATATCGCTACGTCGTCTAAATACGGTAAAGCGAATTCTTGCTGTCCCCGCAACACTTTATCCATGAGGCTTGGAAAACAGTATGGCGCGTTCTTCAAACCAAAACTCAACACTTTAGGACGGAATGTTCCCATTGATGAAATGAACGCCGCATACCTACTAGCCTCTTCTGTAAGTGGAACCTGCCAATAACCCCTGACAAGATCTAGGGTGGAAATAAACTGAGCGCTACTAACTTTCTCAAGGCGCTCCTCGATGTTAGGGATCGGATAAATTTGATCCTTAGTGATGGAATTAAGCCTGCGGTAGTCGACGCAAGGACGAGGTTCCTTGCCCGGTACCTCAACTAAAATCAAAGGGGAGGTATAATCACTCTCACCCGCCTCAATAACTCCGAGCTGTAGCATATTCTTTACCTCAGCCTCCATAATATGGCTCTGGCGGGGTGACACCCGATACGCCTTGGATCGTACTGGCTCTGGGGAGGTAAGTTCTATGTCATGAGTAAGGACAGAAGTCCTACCAGGTCTCTCAGAGAACAGACCTTGAAACTCTTGTAAGAGCTGGTGTAGTTCGGTTTTCTGTTCAGGCGACAGCGGTGCTTTACTGATAAGGTCACTAATGACTTGACCGGTGTCTTCCCTGTTCGTCACTGAGCCAAGTCCCGGAAGCTCGACCGGAAGCTCTTCAGGAACGTTTACCATCATGCACACCACTGCTTCCCTTTGTCTATAAGGTTTGAGCAGATTACAGTGGTAAACTTGCTGTGCTTTCCGCTTTCCTGGCAGACTCACCACGTAGTTAACGTCCGACAGTTTCTGAACAATCCGTGCTGGGCCCTCCCACTGCACGTCGAGTTTGTTTTTTAGCGATGTGCGCAATATCATGACCTCATCGCCCACCTCGAAATGACGGGCCCTGGCTGTCCGATCACAATAAACCTTGGCCCTCTGCTGGGCCTTTGCCATTGCTTCACCTGACAACTCCTGTGCCCTTCTTAAGCGTTCGAGGAGCCTAAGCACGTACTCTACCACGACTGGGTCGTCGCTCCTGCCTTCCCACGATTCTCGAAGCATGCGAAGCGGAGATCGCAGCGAGCGACCGTACACCAGCTCAGCTGGCGAAAACCCCGTAGCCGCATGCGGCGCGGTCCGTAATGCAAACATCACCCCAGGCAGACACAGCTCCCAGTCAGTTTGATGTTCAAAACACAATGCTCTCAACACGCGCTTCATGACGGAGTGGAGCTTCTCAACGGAATTCAACTGTGGGTGGTACACTGAGCTGTGTAACAGCTTTACCCCACACCTTTCGAGAAAAGTTGTCGTCAAAGCGCTAGTAAACACTGTGCCCTGATCTGATTGGATTTCCGCAGCAAAACCAACTCGCGCAAATATGGACAGTAGTGCATTGACTATCTCAACTGAGCTGAGTTCTTTAAGCGGCACTGCTTCAGGGAACTTTGTCGCTGGGCAGATCACAGTCAAAATGTGTCTGTACCCCGTGGCTGTTACCGGCAGAGGTCCCACTGTATCAATAACGAGCCGTCTAGAAGGCTCCGTAATGATAGGTACCAATCTCAACGGCGCCCTCGATTTGTCCCCTGGTTTGCCCACCCGCTGACAGGTGTCACATGTCCTCACGAAATGGTTTGCGTCCCGAAAACACCCTGGCCAATAGTACTCTTGCAAGAGACGGTCCTTAGTTTTCTTAACTCCTAGGTGTCCGGACCACGAACCCCCGTGCGACAAGCGCAACAGATCCTGACGATAGCATTGAGGCACGATCAGCTGATCGAACTCCACTCCCCTGCGGTCTAGATATTTCCGGTACAGGACCCCACCTCTTTCCACAAAGCGACCATTTTTCTTGGCGATGCCTTCCTTGACAATGCAGCGTATGTTTTCTAGGCTGCCATCCTTCTTTTGCTCGGCTATCAAAGCCGACCGGCTGACTTTTAGCAACCTATTAAGTCCGTCTGACGTAGGCGCGATGAGCAAATCTGTAGATAGCTCTTCTAACTTTCCCGTGTCGGGCATTTCCTCTCCAGTATCTGGCGCCTTCAACGCTACAGGCTCAATTTTATTCAGTTCGGGCGTGCTCTGAATATCGGCTTGCTGCGCCTCTGACCCTTTTTCATTGTTTGACAACGTCGGCCCCGCAACTACCGCCTTTGCAGCGAGCTCCCGAACCTTCGATCTGGTTAAGGCCTGAACACTAGCCTCACCAAACAAAAGCCCCTTCTCGCGCAGGAGGTGATCGGACCTGTTCGAAAATAGGTACGGGTACTGGGGGGGCAGCATAGATGACACTGCCGCCTCCGTCTCAAGCGCTCCGAAAGGTCCTTCAATAAGCACTTTGGCTACGGGCAGGCACACGCTATGAGCTTCCACGGCTTGCTTGATCCATGCGCACTCGCCCGTGAACATATCGGGTTCTACGTAGGAGGGGTGAACTACATCCATCGTAGCTGCGGAATCGCGAAGCACTCGGCACTCTTTCCCGTTCACGAGGAGATCTCGCATGTAAGGCTCGAGAAGCTTCATGTTCTCGTCAGTGCTGCATAATGACAAAAACACAACTTTTGTTTTTGTTTCCGGACACTGCGCCGAAAAGTGACCCGGCTTCTGGCACGTATAACAAACGCGCGCTTGCCTCGTCTCGAACCGCTTTCTGCGTTCGGCTTCGGCTGCCGCCGTCTCCTTACGTTCGGTCGCACTGCTTTCACTCGCATCCGCACTACGTGTGTTCCCCTTTGCTCATGGGCGTGAACTTAGGACTCTCAAACTTCGAGCCAAATTCACCCTTTTGACCGTCCTTAGCTCCGCGAGCCCGACGCGTCACAAACTCCTCGGCTAGCTCGGCGGCTTTAGCCACTGTACTAACGTCTGGCCTATCCAAGACCCAGTACCGCACGTTCTCAGGTAACCGACTATAAAACTGTTCTAGCCCGAAACACGGCAGAACTTTCTCGTGGTCACCAAATGCTTTCTCTTCTTTGAGCCACTCCTGCATGTTTGACATTAGCCTGTAGGCAAACTCTGTATATGACTCACTTCTGCCTTTCTCATTTTCCCGAAACTTCCGATGGAACGCCTCCGCTGACAGCCTGTATTTTTTTAGCAGACTCGTTTCACTTTGTCGAAATCCTCTGCCTCCTCTCTATTCAAGCGAGCGACTACGTCGGCCGCCTCGCCGGGTAACAAAGTGAGCAAGCGCTGTGGCCACGTTTCCCGAGAGAACCCCTGCTTCTCGCACGTTCGCTCAAAGTTAACCAGGAACAAACCAATGTCCCCTCCAAGCTTAAACGGCCGCATCAGGTCAGTCATTTTGAACAATACTCGTTCTCCTGCACCGTGCGCCTGACTTCCAATACGAGCGCGTTCCATCTCTACCTCGAGACGCTTCATTTCCAAAGCGTGGTCGCGCTCTTCTTTTTCTTTCTCTTTTTGTTCTTTAAGTTCGCGCTCCTGTTTCTCTTTTTGCTCTTTAAGTTCGCGCTCCTGTCTTTTTGCAGTCTCCCTCTCCTCAATGGTCTCAAGGCATTCCGACAGCTCGTCATCCTCAGCTTCTAACTCAAGAATAGCCCTCAGCAGTTCTGGTTTTCTGAGTTTGTCTGAGACATCCAGACCCAACTCTCTTGCAAGCTCCAGCAATTTCGGTTTGCGCAACGACTTCAAATCCATGGCTGCTCTGAATGCTGCTTTCTCTACTGCCTACTATTGTCTTGCCGCAAACTAACCCGGCAGCAACGACAACCACAATTACCAGCTCTGTTTCTGACACTAACAAAAGCCTGGCAAAACTCAGAAGAAGAAAGTCCCGCACTCACCAAACCTCGCAGCCAAGAATTCAGCGCAGTCGTTCCGCTGCAGGCAACCAGTCATCACACAGGGCTCGTTGCACTGCTCCCGGATGGTCGTTGTGCTGCTCAGCATACAGTCAACTGCATATCTTCGCTGCTGGCCTCCGTTGTCGCGATCTCACCGCTGGCAGACAGTTGTTGGAACCTCGGCGCTGACACCCGTTGTTGCACCTGGGTCGCAAGCCCCAAGGGTAGCGTTGGCCTGGCGGCCTGGGGCACAACTGGAAGCATCCGAAGGTCCCGGCAAAGCATGAGTCGACTGGTAACAGAACAACTTGTTTATTCTAGCAAAGCATAAGAGCGGGCGGTCAGGTCGACCGAAGTGGAGAGACGGGAGAGCACGTTACTCAACAGAAGAAATCGGAGCCTCTCCCTTGGCGTCCGGGGGCAGCTGCTTTTATACTCTCGCAGTTGAGGGCAAGAAGGAACGCCTCTATAGACGCGCACGTGACTTCGCCGCTCGGGCACGTTGGGATGAGTAGGTGGCGCATCCGCCGGGCCGGCGCCGCTCGGGCACGTTGGGACGAGTAGGTGACGCATCCGCCGGGCCGGCGCCGCTCGGGCACGTTGGGAAGAGTAGGTGGCGCATCCGCCGGGCCGGCGCCGCTCGGGCACGTTGGGACGCGTAGGTGACACATCCGCCGGGCCGGCGCCGCTCGGGAACGTTGGGATGAGTAGGTGACGCATCCGCCGGGCCGGCGCCGATCAGACCTCCTCGCTTCACAGTTGGGGGAGCTCCTCTCCCCGGCTGCCCCGCTTCTTCAAGTGTGGGCACCAACATGCACACACACACACACACGCACACGAAGACACGTGGCATTGGAACATGCCTGGACGCGCTTGGCGGGGAGGCGTAGCGGCGGCGCCGAACGGGCCAAAATGTCTGCCGCTTTGAACGAAGCCCCAGCCTCCGTTGCATCCGCGCCGGCTATACCGCGCGTCGTAGGCGAAACGTGACAGAAGTTAGCACATGTAATAGTTATGATAATGAAATAGTAGAGAATATTGTTAGCGTTAGGAAAAAAAGACTACTGACGTTCCCGTCGCCGCCTCAGTGTCTTAGCAAAAAATTAAAATAAGAAAGCGAAAAGTGAAAATCTGTGGTGTGGCAAAAAGCCATGTTGTGACGGCGTTTCGGCTCAGTTGATAGCGTAAATCTAGAAAATAAATGCATGATATGCAAGTAAGTAAGTACGTATGCGTGTGATGTGTGAGGTATGTATCGAACCGCGTCCGTTATACCAGGGTCACTGGGATGTCCATAGTTGAATCAGTTGTGCATCGGGGAACGGTGCTCGGAGGACAGGGTTCGAAACCCGTAATCAGACAAACTAGGATCACATATACACCGCTCTTCAACTAACCTCTTTCACACTGACATGGATCACTGCAGATGCGGGGCTGGGTTAGGTACCGATATTGAATGAAACCATTTGAAGCCGCCATGGAGCACTGGGTAAGTGCCAGTATGCGTGCCGCTCTTCAATGAACGTCTTTAACGCCAGCTTGGGTAACTAAGTATGTGCCACAGTGAACGTGCCGCTCTACAATGACGAAAAAGATGGTGTAAATTTATTCTATGCTGAGTGGAATCGAATCGAAGGCACGTCGTAAGGGTTTCACGAGGACAAGAACTTGGCGCTTTAGCAGGCTGCGTCACAAATGTACTGGACATGTGCGGCTTTTCAATAAATGGCTTTTACGGCAATCCATTAGCAAGCTGCGCCGTCAAAACACTGGGGGTATGGGCCTGTCTTAAGTGAACCTCTGCCAAACTTGCATCACTGGGTATGGTCCAATAGGTGTGCAGGCCATTCAGGGAAATAATTCTTGGCGTTCCCAAGCACCGGTGCACTAAACTTTTGCTCTCCCAGGCCACGTGCGGAAGTATCGGCAGTGCCGCCATAGGGCTTCCAGAAGTAAGTGTGAGAGAGCAGCCTGGTTGTCCATATGGCGCGTTTCTCAGCGTTCGCTCGCACCGGCGCGCCATGCATCTCTGAGGCTATGTGCAGACTTCGTGGTGGCGGCGCCAGATGGCACCGAGCGTTCTTAGGCAAGTGTGAAAGATGAGTAGCGCTATAGTACACGCCTCATGTATAACTAGTTTTGACGGTGGCAATGTGTTGCGTGGCTATATTGATTCAATGCTGAACGCGTTACTCTCGGCACGCTTAGTGAGAAGGGTTCTGCCCACTATTTTGGGCGAGACGTGCTTTGATATCGCATGGTTTTAGCCAACAATAATTCCAAGTCTCATTCGTTACTAGTAATGGAAACAACGAAGGCATCCTAATTTACAGAAGGAGGTCACGATGATGTGAATTCATAAGACATTTTTCATGTCTCCTTTATGCAGTACGTACACGTAGCAGTACTTTATGGACTGACGAAGTGAATGCGTCTCAGCTGGCACTTCAACCGCGGAGGTTTGAGACATCGTGCAGCACGAACTACTTTACTTATCATGTCTTTAATGTTGAACTTTACAATGTTTTAAGTATATTCTAGGCACTCCCATCGGCGCTGTACAGGGGGGCTATAGTAATATAAGTGCGTTAATGCACAGGAAGAATAGTGTGGATTTGATGAAGTCTTGACTTTTTATTTGTGATGTATGTAACTTCCTTTTGGTATTACATAGTGAAATATAATGTGTATTTCAAGTCACACACATGGGCAGCTCTCGCCACTCTGAGACTCCATCAGCTTCACGGAGCGATATTTAATCAATTCATAGGCGCACCTCGTATTTTGGAATGATTTGTTGGCAACCGTGACAGAAAACTTACCATGGTAGCCTCGTTTATGTGGTTTTAAATTACAACATATAAACATATTTGATCTAGGTAACCTTGGCACGTCATGTTTGTTTCTGTTTCTTTTGTGTACAACAGTCACATTTAATGTTCTTTTTTTTCATTGTTCAATGGAACAACGTCCAAGCACCAACCTACCCAACGCGACTGTTGCAGTTCGTTCGAGATATCCTTCAATGTGGTCTTTCGACGCCGCTAAACAAGTTGCCGATTTGGCACATCATTCCCATCTGTATTAAATTATTATCCTGCCTGACACCTGCAAACTACAAGTGCTCTTTTTAAACGCAGAGAACAGTCGACACGTTTATCATCATCAGCAACATCATCAGCATCATCATCAGCCTATATTATTTCCACTGCAGGGTGAAGGCGGTCTCCAATTACCCCTGAGCTGCGCCAACTGATACGAACTAGCATCCGCGAATTGCCTAATTTCATCGCACCACCAAGTCTTCTACCATCCTCTATTGCGCTGGCCTTCTTTTCGCGCTCATTCTGTAACACTAATGGTCCAGAAGTTATCTAACGTGTGCATTACTTGACCTACCCAGAGGCATATTTTGCTCTTAATTTTAATTAGAATATCGGCTATACCCGCTTGCTCCCTGATCCAAAGCGCTCTTTTTTTTTGTCTCTCAGCGTTATGCCTAGGATCTTTCTTTCCATCGCTCTTTGCGCGATCCTTAACTTCTTGTCAAGCCTTTTTGTTGTAGTCCAAGTCTCCGCCACGTACGTCAGCGCCGCTAAAATGCACTGATTGTACACCTTCCTTTTCAATGATAGTGCTAAGCTTCCAGTCTGTAGCTGACAATGTGTGCCCTATGCGACCCAAACCGATTTTGAATCTTCTGTGAATTTCCTTCGCATTATCCGGTTTCCCTGTAATTCATTGACCAAGGTAAACGTGCTCCTTCACAGACTTAGAGGCTTACTGGCGATCCTGAACTCTTGTTCTCTTCCCGGTTGTTCATTATTATCTTTGTCTTCTGCATATTAACCTTCAACCCCACTCTTATGCTCTTTCTGTTAAGGTCCTCAATCATTTGTTGCAACACGTATGCAGTGTTGCTGAATAGAGCAATGTCATCTCCAAACCGAAGATTCCTGACGTATTCGCCATCTATCCTCACTCCTAAGCCTTCCCAGTTTAATAGCTTCAATACTTATTCCAGGCACGCAGTGAATAGCATTGGAGAAATTCTGTCTTCTTGTCTGACCCCTTTCTTCATAGTTATCTTCCTACTTTTGTTGAATTAGGTAGCTATGGAATCTCTGTAGATATTTTCCAAGATATTTAAATAAGTGATTTGTACACCTTGATTACGTAATGCCTCTATGACTGCTGGTATCTCTACTGAATCAAATGCCTTTTTTTATAATCTATGAAAGCCATATTTAGAGGCTGATTGTACTCTTCGGAATTCTCGATAACCTGATTGATGACATGGATGTGATTCATTGTAGAGTGTCCCTTCCTGAAACCTGCCTGTTCCTTTGGTTGACTAAAGTCCAGTGTTGCCCCCATTCTACTGGATATTATCTTGGTGAATATTTTATATTATACTGGGAGTAAGCTAATGGGCATATAATTTATAAATTCTTTATTGCGTGGAATAGTGCAACGTTTGCATTCTTCCAGTTACCCGTGGGCTTTATGAGACAGTTCTAGCCTCTGAGCCGGATTTCTTGAACAGACGAACATTACTTGCATGAGAAATTCAAATGTGTAATCGAATAAATAAAAAATGTTCGCAAGATATGTTTCTGCTTACTCTGAAGTCAATATTGCAGTTTATGGCTTGTAGCCTGTGATATCCGCTTGAAACAAGTTCTGAGCACGGCACCGGTTTCAAGATATGCGCAGTCAAATTTACGGTAAATTTGCACTGTTGTCCTTCTTACATATTTAACGAAGCATAATTTCATATGTTGAAGCATAACAACATTTTTTTTAAACAGAAGCTACCCAGGAAAAGGGTTGGATGTGTATACAGCCTTGTGAATTCCCCAGAACAAGTTTACGCATTGCATTGTGTGCTGTAAATTAACAAGGAAAAAACGCCTAATCATAGCAATTTCAGTAATTAGTGTATTAAACACATTGATTTCTCGCCAAAGTAATGTGCGGCTCTTTGACTAAGAAGTACACTTGTAGTGGAACCTTTCTTCAAGTTTATTCAGTAAAAAACGAAACACATGGTATATTTTAGTCGAGAAGTGACACTAACTGACATACACAGTCATTATACATCGGAAACAGCAGACAGTAAGCGTGGAACCGGATGCCCTATAATTTCTTGCGGCGCCTTGCGGGCCTCTTTCAAGACATCATGCAATGCATCCGGAATTTTCATCGCGACCTTAAGTAGAAAACGAAAATGCTCTTGGTTTATCATTTTTCCCCCTTTGCCTACAAAGACTGCCCAATGTTCCCCTTTTTATCGACCATGAAAAAGTCAAAAATACAACTTCGAAAGTAGTTCCACTTCTAGGTGAAGTCTATGAATGACAACGGTTTCATTTCCGAGTTGGAGTGGAGGACGCAGCGTATGAACGGAATCGTCATTCACTGTGAGAGCCATGCTGGAGCGACCACGTGTGATCGCCGTCCACTAGACGAACCGAATCGCCTTCCAACCTTATCTTTATTGAACGCATGTACAATAGCCCCGACGTAAAGCATCCTGTGCACGTTTCTTCTTCCAGTGTTCGAAATTCCCTTTCGGTCAGCAATTGCTTGCGGCGCAGCATGGCAGTACGAAGGCGAGTAGTGAGGAAGCTAGCGTCGATCTCGTTCCTTGCTGCTCCTGCGATGTACTGGAGTTGGTCGGACGCGAGTACGCTGCACCCCCCCTCCACGTGCTGAAGGCGGAGTCGCTGCACACGGCACTCTGGCGCGTCACTCCTCGCGTGATGGGAGAAGGAAGGGCGGCGAGATTTTGGCTGCGCCATCTTCGGGATCGGCCAGCAAAACAGGGTAGAAGCTAGAAAAACGGAAGGTGGCGTAACTAGTTGACAAGAAAAAAAAACTTTTCTTGAAGAAAGGAAAGAGAACTTGTAAAAGAATTTTTTTCTGTGCTTCAAGCCCAAATTTCAAAAAAATTGTGGAATTTGCATGGAGTTTGTGTATGTTTCTGTGAATATTTATTTATTTACTCTTTCTTTTTCGCCTTCATATGACCTACGCTACCGAGCAAGAAAACTCAGTCGCAACCATGGCTGTCGCATTTCGATAGACGTGTAATGCCAAAACGCTCGTCTACTTAGGTTCAAATACATGCCATACGCAATCACAGGTGGTCAAAGATTAATGCGTTGTCTCCCCGATATTCTTGGCTGCAATGAGATCACAGTTTCGGTACAACGCGTCGTGGTTGCTTAGTGGCTAGGGTTGGGCTGCAAAGCACGAAGTCGCGGGATTGAATCCCGGCCACGGCGGCCGCATTTCGATAGGGGCGAAATGCGAAATTGATTGATTGATTGAGTAACATTTATTTTACAGTCCTGCAGAACGCGTATTAGCACGTCGTGGGCCGCTCCCACGTCGGGACCGACAGGCCTAGCCTGCCAGCCGCATCGTGGGCCTGCTGGACAGCCCAACGTTGCTCAGCCAGGAGTGGGTTGCGGAGGGCCGCCTCCCACCTAGTTGAGCTGAGGTCAGGGCTTGCTATAGAGATACATCCCCAGAGCATGTGCGAAAGTGTTGATCTATCCCCGCAAGCGGGGCACGCGTCGTCAGTGTAAATCTCCGGATATATCGCATGTAACGTGAACAGGTTGGGATAGGTTTCTGTCTGCAACAGTCTGAATGTCAGTGCCTGAGGCCTAGTGAGCTTGGGGTGAGGAGGAGGGTATTGTCGCCGCGAGAGATAGAAGTGTTTAAGAAGTTCATTATAAGTGGCAGGCGCGTCCCTACCATGCGTAACTCTCTCTTCGGCCGTTACAGCGCCAGCGCGGTCAGTCAGTGCGCGCGCGGCAGCGTGGGCCGTCTCATTGAGGTTCGTGGGGACACCCGCCATGTGCCCAACGTGGGCTGGGAACCAAGTAAGCAAGTGATACTTGATTCTATCCGGACCTGCCTTACGAAGCAGCCCAAAAGCCTGTTCTGAGATCACTCCACACTGAAATGCCCTAATGGCCGACCGTGAGTCACTGTAGATGACGTCGCTGCTGTCGTCAAGCATCGCCAAGGCAATGGCCACCTGCTCGGCTATCGCCGGATCTCCGGTTCGTACAGATGCACAGTTCGTGAGTCGCTGTTTGCAATCTACCACTACTGCAGAAAAGGAGCACCCCTTCCGATATGCGGCCGCGTCAACAAAGCAGGCTCTACGCCCCTCTGTCTGGATCTGTTTGAGTATGGCTGAAGCTCTTGCTTTCCTTCTACCCTTGTTATATTCAGGGTGTACATTTCTTGGTATCGGCGATACGGAGATCAAATCTCGTATGTCCCGTGGTAACTGGCATTTTCTTGGTGCTTCTGCAGATGGTGGGTAGCCGAGCTCTTGTAATATCCTCCTACCGGCGGCGGTCGTGGAGAGTCTGGCAAGCTGCGCTCTTTCCTGAGCCTCTGCAATCTCCTCCAGAGTGTTATGCACACCGAGCTGGAGGAGGCGATTGGTGCTGGTGAAGATCGGTATACCCAGGGCTCGCTTAGTTATTTTCCTGAGCAACGTGTTGAGTTTGTTCCTCTCTGCTCTTTGCCATCTGTGCATAGCCGCCACGTAGGCAAAATGGCAAAGCACAAAGGTGTTAATCAACCGTAACAGATTGTCTTCTTTAAGGCCATGATGACGGTTAGCCACCCTTCGGATGAGACGTACTGCGTTGTCCGTCTTGGTCGTGAGCTTGATTATCGTTTGCGCGTTAGAGCCAGTAGATTCGACTACCATGCCGAGTATTCTTATTGCGTCGACCCTAGGAATCTTGTCTCCCTTGCCCGTGCGAAGACAAATGGTGCTGTCAGACAGTGGTCTCCAGCCCATGGGCTTACGACCTCTTCTTAAGGGGCGGTATAGTAAAAGCTCTGACTTCTTAGCCGAACAGTTTAATCCCGTGGGTCGAAGATAGCCCTCCGTGACCTCGATGGCCTCCTGTAACGCACTCTCAACCTGTCCATCACTTCCTCCAACACACCAAATGGTAATGTCATCCGCATAGATGGTATGCCTGATGCCCTCGACTCGTGAGAGTGTTCTGGAAAGGCCGATCATGGTCAGGTTAAACAAAGTGGGCGAGATCACCGAGCCCTGTGGAGTGCCCCTTGTTCCAAGCTCCACCTCTTCCGCGATCATGTCTCCTGCGCGGAGAGTCGCTCTTCTTCGGTGCAAAAATGACCGAACGTAATCATGGAATCTTACGCCCAGACCAAGCTCGGATATCGATTGAAGTATAAATTGATGGGCTATCTTATCGAAAGCCTTCTCCAAATCTAATCCAAGGATGACCCGAGTGTCCCGCGTGTCATTGTCGATTATCTGACTCTTGATGAGCTTCATGGCGTCCTGTGTGGACAGACCTGCCCTGAAGCCAATCATCGTGTGGGGGTAGAGTTCCTTGTGTTCGATGAACCTCGTGAGCCTGTTGAGTATGACATGTTCCGCGACCTTGCCAACGCAGGACGTGAGCGATATTGGTCGTAAGTTGTCCAGGCTTGATGATTTGCCAGGTTTGGGGATCAGTACTGTAAGTGCCCGCTTCCATGCTTCCGGGACCTTGCCTTCCTTCCATGTCTCGTTGATGACTTCTGTCAGGTATTCTATCGAGTGATCGTCCAGGTTACGGAGGGTCCTATTTGTGATGCCGTCGGGACCAGGAGCAGACTTGCTATTAAGCTCATGCAGCGCCCTCCTAACCTCTTCCAGGCTGATGTCTGCATCCAGCTCGGAGTTGGGTGGCCCAAGGTAGTCTGCGTAGGCGACCGATGTCCCTTGCCGGGGACCAACAGGGAGGTACTTCTCCACCAGGCTCTGCAGGACTTCCTCCGTGGACTTGGTTCGTGTGGCTGTATGCAGAAGCTTTGCCATCACATGCTGCTGGTTGGACCTTGTGTTGGTGTCGTCCAGAAGATGCTTCAAAAGATTCCAGTTTCGACCATTCCGCATTTGACCATCAACTGAGTTGCACACCTCGTCCCATTGTTGCTTTGAGAGGATGTGGCAGTACTCCTCTGTGGTTCTATTGAGTTCAGCAATCTTTTTGCGTAGTCTGCGATTTAGCCGTTGGCCCTTCCATCGATTGAGGAGGGACTGCTTAGCCTCTAGTAGATGGGCTAGGCGACTATCCATCTTTTCCACGGGAAGGTCCGTGCATATTTATTTTGTGAGTGTTACTCTTGATATCTTCCCTGATCTGGTCCATCCACTGTTCAAGGCTCAGTCTGGTGGTTGGAGGTTGGCGCTCATTCCTTATCTTGCGGAACTTGTCCCAATCCGTGAAGAAGAACTCCTTCGGCGTCTTAGGTGTTGTTGGAAAGTGTGTAGCGAGGATATAATGATCGCTGCCAAGATCAACAGCAGTGTTAGTCCATTGCGCCTTTGACAAATTCTTGACGAACGTTAAATCCGGAGTCGAGTCCCTGCACGAAGATGTTCCCATTCTGGTCGGAAAAGACTTATCAGTGACGAGCGTAAGGTCCAAGTCTGTAGCATTCTGCCATAACTCCTTTCCCTTGACCGTGTTGTACATGTAGCCCCACGCGTAGTGCGGGGCATTGAAGTCCCCGGCTATCACCAAAGGATTAGTCCCGGCGAGATTGATTGCCTTCCTTAGAAGCGCTTTGAAACGTTGGCGAAGGTCATTGGGGCTACTGTACACGTTAAGAATGAAAACGCTCTGGCGTCTCAATCGGCCTGGTATGATTTCTATCATCACATGCTCTGCCTTACAGGTGGCCATCCCCAGGTCGTGAGTGATATATGTGAGCTTACGACTTACAAGGGTGCATACACCTCTCCTCCCAGTTTGACCAAGAATCGATTGATATCCCGACAAATTGACTTCAGCAGATAGGGTTTCTTGAATAAGGATTACATGTGGTTTTTCGGAATTGCTGCGAATGTACTGCTGCAGAGGCGCTTTCTTCTTAAGAAAGCCCCTGCAGTTCCATTGCCAAATGCGAAAAGATTCATTTGAGCCCGCCATCTTGTTGCTGTCTACTTTTGTCCCCATATTCTGCGGATGAATTGTCCCCAGTTATAGGGGACCCAATGGTAGTATGTGGTACGACATTGACGCTAGGACCAGGGATTGGCAACATTACGTTCTCTAGGAACGATTCTATTTTGGACACACGTTTGTTCATACTTTCAGTTTGAAAGGCCATCTCGCTTTGTATCTGGGAGACCTTCTCCGCCAGCTGCCTTACGCTGTCGCTTAGCGCTGAAAACATTTCGCGAATTTCTGACCTTGCGCGTCCCGGAATACTATCCTGCTCACAAGCCACTGCTCGCTTTTTAGAGGGTCTCGCCTCATCTTGTTCGCCCTCCACTATAGGAACCTCCATAGGTTGGGGTGTTTCCAATGGAGCGGACGCAGGCGGAGGACGCGTTCCTCTCGCGTGTTTGATCTCCGCGATTTCGGACGTAAGCTTTTTAATAACCTCCCTCATATTCGCATTCTCGCGTTCAAGTTGTGCTATTTTATACGCGCTTCCTGTCACATGCTCTGAGGATGCCCCCGACCTCACCTCTGCCTGTCCTCCACGGATAATGTCAGCCCAGGTGGTTGGTCTCGACGATCCAGGAACCGGTCCTGTCTGGTGCCCTCTGGGTCGGGAACTGGACCTGGTGCGGCTGTCGGGCCTAATGCGGCTTCCGGAATTGATGCGTATTCTCGTCCCTCTAGACGCTGTCCGTCCTCTGGATCTGGAGCGCCCCCGGGATCTGGATCGCCCTCTGGATTGGGAACGGCCTCGGGTGCCGGATGGGGCCGATGAGTCCGATTCTTGAGAGCGTGGGTGCCTTTCACCGGAGATAGCTGGAAAGTGTTGCTCATCCTTGTAGGGTGGTGATGGCTTGCTTCTTTCCTCCCGCTCAGCGTTGCGAGCGCGTTCTCCTCTTCTGCGTCGAACTACGTACGGCGTCTGGAAGCGTTTCCTGCATTCCTTAGCTGCGGTCAGGTGGGCCTCGCCGCATAACTTGCATTTTGGATCGCAGCTGTGTTGTTCATCGGGATTGGTTGCTCCACAACCCCTGCATACCACTTCCTCTGGTGACGGGCAGACATCGGAGCGGTGTCCAAGCCGTCCGCAGGTGTAGCAAACATCCATCTGTTTGCGGTAAAGCGTGCACCTGATCAGAGTGCCCCCATACGCAACGTAATTTGGGACCTTATATCCCTCGAATAACACCACCACAGTTCCAGTATTCTTGATTCTTTTGGCACCGAGCGCGAGTGGATTTCTCCGGTTGACGATCTTCCTTTCAATGACCTCAGGTCCGTCCTCGATTGCGATGCGCCGAATTACCCCCTTGCAAGTGGCGTGCGGCGCAGCAACGTACGCGCTCACCTCATGCTGCTTCCCGGCGACTGTAATGTTCTCCACAGCGGCGTAACGAACCGCGTGTTCGTGACTAGATGTGCTGATCACCATCACATTTTGCATCGGATTGGGGCACATAGTGTCCCATTCTCTTTCCGTCGTACTGATACCCGTTGCAGCCCATATGGCTTCTGCGACCACTGTTGGGCCTGCCTTGGTAATACTCAGTCCGCCTCTGGGTCTGACCACAATCTTCATTTCGTCCTTTGGTAGTGGTGGCATCTTGCTGCCCCGGATAATCTTGCTTTTAGCTTCTTTATATCTATTTCGGTCCCGCAGCGTATCTTGGCCGTCAGGGTGGGCCGCGGACGAGTTTGCGCCAAGACGCCCGGAAGCGTTCTTGCAAACGCGCCGTTTGGCGACCGTTATCCAGCCAGAATCTTTCCCAAAACCTTCGGGGGCTAAATCGTCCCCGTCGTCTTCACTCTCCATCGCACAAAAAGCGGTGAACTAGCGCCTACAGGCTAACGCAGGCCAGTGGCAGCAGCCCAGCGTCTCGTCGAGACCGGCGCCGTTGCGTTTAGCGTTAGGACTAGCACTCAGTCCGGCGTGGTCGGCACAAGATCGGCGATAAATGTTCGGAAACTCCACCCACCTCCAAAAAACTGCTATCCACGTGTTCGGTAGAACTTCACTGAAATAATGCACGCAAAGTTCACGGGCTACCACTTCATAAACCTCCAAGAGATCGAGAAAAAGCAGGAGCCGATCGGAGCGCGTCCGACCTACTCGGCGTCATCTTCCCGGCCGCGAAATGCGAAAGACCCGTGTACATAAACTCTTCTTCTTCTTCGTGATTTGAGGAGAGGGAAAATACGCTCAGTTCTGCAGCCCATATGGGAGCACGGCGCAGCGTAATGGGGAATGGGGGCGGGGAAAGAAAGATGAGAGGGTAGAGGGGGAGAGGGAGAGTAGGCTTCAGGCAGCAGACGTCAGCATCATCGAGGGCGATGGCCGGCGCTCGGGCAGAGGCCGTGTGGGGCCGAAGTCTATTGGCGATCTAGAAGCCCGTTTGTGTAAACATATTCAAGCAGGCTTGCCAGAGCCGGGAGGTGGTAGCGGGCCGGGAAGAGCAGGTGTGTCTCTGACGTAGCCGGAAGTCCATACCGCAAATAAAGGAACGGCAGGCAATCCAAAGTCTCCCACTACGGCGTTCCTCGTAATCAGGTCATGGATTTCGCATTTTAACTTTCGGTACGTACAACCTCACAATTTATTCTAGCCCTCTCATGCATACGGGCCTCATATGAGGACACATATTTATCCTACTATATTTGTCGTCCAGTTGCTTGCAGGGAGTCACTAGCCGCATGGTGTCCTCATCTGCGGATACTCAGAGGTTTCTAAACTGTTACACAGATGGCGCTGGCTGTCCATGTTTTTTGAAGCGCCAGGCTCTAAAGGAGAATAGGCTTGTTCGAGGTCACTGTATGTTCGTAGAAAACAAAAAATAATTGCTCGACAGGCTATGGTGCTCTTGCACTGTAAAAAAAAGATCTGCGCAAAGAACAACTTTTGATCCATATTATCTGCTTTTGTTGCCGTTTTTTTCTTGGCTATGGGCTCTGTGCAAGGAAAACAACAGGTGTCCTCAATTGGGGACATTATGCATGAAAAGTGTAGCCTTACCTGCAGCGCCACCAAACAAAAATGTACCCGCAGAAAGCCAGACCTGGGCTGAAAGCGCGTGTATTTTCCCACGCTTTTCATGCACGGTTGAGGCAGCTTTTGCGGGAGTTTATGGGTGTGTATAAGTTCCGCATTTCCGTAGTCCGTGGGAAAAACGATACTTTTCCAAGGTGTCTTCAAAGCGAGGACTGTCCAGAGAGGAAATCAATGCTCTTTTGGACCTCTCATCTGACTCTGATAATGATTCCGAGGCGGATAATTGGGAGCAACTACTCACCGACCTTGACACTTCAAGCAGCTCAGAAGAAGAGAGTGATGACCGTGAGCCTGTGCGTGATAACGGCGCTTCAACAAACTCTGCTGCAAGGGCCCCCTCGAAGACATCTGCCGCGAGAACGGACAGCACAGTGTGGATCGCCGACAAAGACAACGACTATGCAGGAAAGATTCCTGATTTTCTTGGTGAGCATAGGGTCAGCGTGTACGGCACACTTCCGATTGACTACTTCCTCGCCGAATTTTCAGACTCATTGGTGGAGCACATTGTTTTTCCAACAAATTTGTGTGCAGTGCAAAAAGGCAAAGATAACCTAAGGTTCACTTTGCCAGAGCTAAAAGTCTTTCTTGGCATGTGCTTGGTAATGACTTACATCAAATACCCAAGAATCAGGAATTACTGGTCCACAGAATCCGACCTTAGAATGGACATTGTCGCCGATTCAATGCCTGTAAACCATTTTGAGGAGATTCGAAGATTCCTTCGCTTCAAAGATAGGACCGACACACTAAGCTACCAGAATGACCGCGTGGCTGGGATGAGGCCAGTCATTGATGCACTCAACGAAGCATTTTGCGCGGCAGTTGATTCTGAGGAATACGAATCCGTGGACGACATGGTGATTCCATTCAAAGGGCGCTCCTCCACAAAGCAGTACCTCCCAAGTAAGCCGAAGCACTGGGGCTTCAAGGTGTGGGTGAGAGCAGGAGTGTCTGGCTACATTTATCACTTTGAGGTATACCAATGGGCAACTGGTGGGCGAGCCAAAGTTTCAAGCGAATTTGGTATGGCCGGAGACGTTGTCATCAGGTTGTCCGAGGGACTTGAAGAGAAAAATCATAAACTTTATGCCGATAACTTCACATCTATGGCCCTCGTCTGAAAACTCAGAGAGGATGGAATAATGTTTGTCGGGACATACCGTGCAAACCGTCTGCAAGGAGCGGATAAAAAGCTAAAGCCCTTGAAGGAGCTCAAAGCGAACGGAAGGGGAAGGACATCAATTTGCACCTCAGCAGACAACATCACAGTGACAAAGTGGCTGGACAACTCGCTTGTTCACGTTGTTTCCAGCTATGCAGGACGGCAGCGCGAAGGCACTACCAGGAGGTACAACAGAAAAGAGAGCAAAGTAATGGATGTCATCAGGCCGTAGTCCGTGGAAGTTTACAACAAACACATGGGAGGTGTCGACGTCATGAAATCCTTGATTGCAAGGTACAGAGATGACGTCCGGAACAAAAGGGGCCACTTGAATATGTTCTTCCACCTACTAAATGCAGCAGTGGTGAACGCCTGGATTGTGTGGTGGTGAGACAAAGGTGTGGAGCATTATATGGACCAACTTGAGTTCTGAAGTTGCGTTGCCAAGGCGCTCATATTTCGCGGCGTAGCAGCACAGAGCTCGAAGCGACAAGACCGGCCATCCAGCGCTTCTTCGCCAGCGCCTATAAGAAAGAGAGTGCTCCACCATGTGTCCCTGGAAGAGAGGTTGGACAGCGGGGGCCATTTCCCAATGAAGAGCGACTAAAAGCACGCCAGCTGCTGTCCAAGTCTCGCCTGCCGCAGCAAGACAAGGTAGCTCTGCAGTCGCTGCAACGTCCATCTTTGCCCTGAGTGCTTCGAGTCCTTCCACAGTGCATAAGTTGAATGTGCAAGACCGATCTACAGCATTTCAATTTTAATTGTATTTGTTTCTTTCAGTGTTCTAATATGGACGCTCAATAAGCTTTAGTCACATACACTCATTGCGTACTTAAACCCGAGACTAATATCGGCTTACAGCATGTTGTCCTCATTTGGGGACAGATCGGAAATGTGATACAGAGACTCTTGATTACTTGCAATAAAACTTTATCGTAATCTTTGTGGCCTCTAGTAACACTTCTATGCAAAAAATTTTTTATCCTGTGGTTTTAATTCATGCATGACAGGGCTAGATTTAGAAATCTGCAAGGCTTCTTATCCTGTGACGCCATCCTCATTCCTTTTTATGTGCTCGTACGTCTACTGAATATCTTTTGTCAATCTTGTCATACTTTTGACAATGCAATCCATTCCTGGAGGAATGCGCATCTCGCTTCGTTTGCACCGTCGATGATTATCGTCTAGGTACGCCGCCATAGCTACCATGTTTCAGATTTAAACGCAGCCGGCGGCGGCGGCGCCGGCCGCATGAAGGTATGTTCACACTTGGGGGAGAAAAAACGCACGCGGAAAGCCACTCGCGGCAGCACGTGCCAGCATTGGCAACTGCACATTGGGGCAAGCATGCGATACATTCGCTCTAAGCTGGCATCACTGCGGCGTGTTCAACGATTGTGACAGAGGATGTACTTCCACGCCGTATTTCGCCACTTGTATGAAACGGCCGCTGCTCAATGATCTGCGCGAGAGGGGCCGTGCGGCAAAGCCGCGGAATAAAAAAAATGACGCCGCGACCGATTCGCCATCCATTCGCTCCGCGGCAGGAAAATGTCGAAACTCACCAGTTTTAGCGGCCCACTTTCTGCCACCTGCGGGTTGACGCACGTGTTTTTTGCGCTACTTTCAACGTGTGCCTTTACTCACGGCTTTCGCTCCTCCTCTCTCGCTGCTGCGAAAATAGCCCCCTATTTGGTCGGGGCTAGATATCTCCTACTTGGACGCAGAGTGAATCCGGTATCGATCCGCGTGGATTCGGAGGAGGACCATGACCATCCGAAGGTGCCACCGGTTGTCCGCGCATGCTGCTCAAGCTTTCGCACATTTTGCATTGTTACAGTAGTATTTCTGTAATTTCTTAGTGTAGTGTTAGACAAAAACAGGATCAATAAGGCTCGATGGAGATTGCTCCATACAACATATCATCATGTTCTCAATGGCACCTATGTATAAAACGTGCTCTCACTCTCCGCTCCGGTTAACAAAAGAACACGTAAGCGTACACACTAAAAACAAGACAGACGACAGCACAGGCTGGAACCTAAACTAAAATTTATCATAGTAAAAGAAAGCAATTATACCCTCCTTGCTATAGCATATGTTTGCAAATCCTGGCGATGCTTGTGCTTGTCAAATTACATGTAAATATTTACATATAAGTTATTGCATTTCTGGTAATTATACAATTCACTGATTACATTCAGTACTCGGTAACGCCTACATTAATCCAATTACATTTTCATTCAGCAATTACATGTAATTAGTTACGACATTGATAAGAAAAGCTGCCATGGGTGACGCAATTCCGGTAACATGCATTTGGCTGGAACTTGTATTTGGCCTGTGCCTCCTGTGGTAAACCAAAGTCTCTGGAGCACCTTCTGCTGGCCTTCCCTGCTCACCTGCAGCACCGCGGCCGACGTCTGCAGGAGTTTCACCACCTGGGGCTTCCATGTTCACGACAGGAAGATATCCTCTTCCCCTGTCGGAATCACCTACCAGCCTTCCCAAGTGTCGTCGAGTACCTCGACTTGTCGGGGATTTCGGCGTGGCTATAGGAAATTTCTACAAATACGGATAGCCTAACGGCCATCCCACCACCTCGGGCTTCCTGATCCGCCACTACTTCGCTTCTTCTGGGCCCCCTCCTATACGGTCTACCTCCAGCCTACTCCTCCAGTCGTACCCACTGGGCCCTCCCAGCCGGGCTGCTCTGAAGTTACTAGGACGAGGATAGACAGTTGGGCGAGTTGGTACGGTAACATGATCTTGGCTAGTAGCCCAAAGTGAACACGGACACAGAAAGGAGCAGACAGGACGAGCGCTCGTCGTGTCTGCTCCTTTCTGTGTCCGTGTTCACTTTGCGCTACTAGCCAAGATCATGTTACTAGGACGACCCTCTACCTTTCTCCCTCCTACCCTCTGTCTCCTTTACTCCCATCGCCTACACCCTGCTGGCGCTGAGCCGTGCTCCCGAATGGGTTGCTGAAGATAGTGCTAGCCTTTCCTCCTTCCCCACAAAAACCACATCTCTCTCTCTCTCTGGCGGGAACTACAACAGAACACCGAGATCGTGCCACGTAGCAGCCTCACGGATGCGCGTGTTCGGGCGAGCACAGTCGGGAACTCAATATTCGTCTCCTCATGTCCGCCAGATATTGGCCGGCGAATTAAACCGGTGCGTGTGTGCCTCGATAGCGAAGGCCACTTAGGCAGGCAATGCCAGGACATCACCTACACGAACGATTTTTGCAGCTTTTATTTGCACAACCCGGAGGGTTTCTACCAAGCCCCAGGAAGAACGATACGTCCGCTTCACAGAGAACCAGGATGGTGAGTAATGACAATGTTGTGCTTAAGACGTCTGTAGGTTACAACACCGCCCTGTACCCCAGCCCGCACACGGAGCGAGTTTTCAGCGCCGCTGCTTATGACTTCACAACAAAAACGAAGGAAGATGGCCGACGAATTTTTTTTTAAAGATAAGGAATGTATGAAGCGTTGTAGAGCTCGGACTGAATGTGCCAGGACATCTCATTCTGTTTACGGTATCTATGCAGTACTATAAGAATAATGGATGAAATTAACGTCAAAGTGATCAATTACACTTGATTATTCTTCAAGTACTTTCGTGGAGCAGTAATTGGTAGCTGTAATCAATCACGTTATTGAATGGAGTAATTTTAAATGGTAACTTTTTTGTTTGTAACGTGTGCAAGTCTGATCCTGGCACATGCCCAAAGAACCCTTACAAGAAAACACCATCGCCTAATTCACTGATTATCGCAGAGCACCGCTAAGAAAACTCATCTCTTTATCGGTGGGACTCAACGAAGTGTCCAAGATGCAGTTGTCTTTCTGACTAGTTATGTGGAAGGCTTCCACAACCTTCATTTGTCCTCGTTTTCCATGGTGTATGATGCCCTTGTTATCTCACACAACGATGCCTTTGTAATGTCTGTAGTGACTCGGCAGGTGAGCGCGTCAGTCACGGAAAAGAGCATCATGTGTTCTCTGAGGCGATCATTATATACTTTCGTTTTAAGAATGCGCTTCAGAAGAGTCGTTTTCGTGAAATTCACTCCACTTTCGAACAACAGGTAGCAAGACCCTCGCTATGCCCCCTGGTGTACAACCCTGAGGTAAACGGGAAGAGCGTTACGAGCACCAGTTTATTCCCTGGTGCCTGGAAGGCCGTGCTTCAGTGGCAAAAAAAAAATCGAGCTGGCTGTCATGACAACGGTTTTGTCGAAGCGCGAGCGAGAGACGCCATCCTGCTTATCGTGCGATATGCGCACGACAAGTGTGCGGGTTTCTCGGCAGACGTAAGAGAAAACGGGAACAAGTTGTCTTTGCTGTTGCAGTCTGTTTTTGTTCTAAAAAAATTCATTTTCAGCCCCTTTATTTCTTGCAATTACAATTTCTTGATATATGTGTGGTTTTACGCAATAATTAAGGGCAGCAGCACCAACACGCTTCTTAAAAAATTTACCCTATTACGTTTAACATACGAGAGCTAGCCCACCTTAGCGTGCGGCTACCGAGTTTCTGCAGGATATTAATACGCAGAGACGTGTGGTTTATTCTACATTTTTATTAGCAAATTTTTGACAGCGAGAGACACAGTACAGAAAACCACATTGCAGAGCCGTTTTTCTTGTCTCTAACCAGCCGTGGTTGCATAGTGGCTTTGGTGTTGCGCTGCTGAGAACGAGGTCGCGCGATCAAATCCCGACCATGACGGTCGCATGTCGATGGGGGCAAAATGCAAAAACACCTGTGTACTTAGATTTAGGTGCCCGTTAAATAACCCCAGGTGGCCAAAATTATTCTGGAGTCCCCCACTACGGCGTGCCTCATAATGAGATCATGGTTTTCAAACTGTAAATCGCATAATTCTTTATCTTGTTTCTGCAGTATGAAACTCACATTTTATGCGCGTATCAGCTCATAACAGAGCTTCTGACGATTTCTCAATACCAATATCATTTTATTTTGCTTTTCATGTGACAATCCTACAAAAGCAAATCGCCTTTCTCAATAGGTGAACTATGGGGTTTTACGTGCCACAACAACGATCTGATTATGAGGCACGCCGTAGTGGGCGAATCCGGAAATTAGGACCACCTGGGGTTCTTCTGTCGAATTCCAGACGGACAAAGACTATCTACCAAAAGTTGTAAGCCGCCTGTCAAGTGACCATGAGCATTTCCTACACTAGAATTTTTGTTGCACAGTGAAAGTAAAGCTTTGCGCAAACAGCTGAGTTCGTGGCTTGTTAACCACCGACGTAAGCACAGTCGTGCGCATTTTCCGGCAGCGCGAATCGCCACAAAGGTCAATTCGCTCGTTCACAGGAAAAATCTGCACGGCTGCTTAGTTCGCAGTTAGCAACTGCAAACATCGTCCATCACAAACGAACATCCGACAGATAAGAACACACAAGCAGGCTGCTTTTCTTTTTCGGCGGCGCGCAAAAGCTTTCGCTCCGTAAGCGCGTCCAACGTTACGTCACGTTGGCGAGAACAACAGCGTCTATAGTTCGAGGATGGTTCGACGCACTGGCGCAGCCAACGGATCCGGACGCGGCAAACGCGCACCGACCCGTCCGGCGTCAAGCTACGCTCGCCCGCACGCCGATTACGTCGAACTCCACACGGGCCTTCGTCGCTCAGTCTCGCCATGCATGGCGCCTTGGCTGGATCGTCTGGGCGTGCGCTTCAACGCAAGCGACAGGCTGAATCCAGCCATCCAGTAGATATAGCTAGACGGCAGGCAGCGAAGTCTCGAGCAAAGGCAACGTTGCCTGCTGAAACACCGGACCAAAGGGAGACCAGATAAGCACGTTATACAGAAGCTCACCAAGCGCGGAAGCGTGCCGAGATCCAAGGAACCACAACAGCCACCGTCGTTCAGCTACACGAAAAACAAGGAGGAGACGAAGCCAGACAGGCAATAACACCCACAACGAATGTTTGACGAACCACAGCTTTCAGCTGCCGGCAAGCTCGACTGCGACGGCCGGGTTTCAACGAGGCTTCACGGACAAGCCATTCGGCAGCGCGTGTAACGTGTGTGAAAGACTGTGGTCTAACGTTGATGAAAGACTGTGTGTATAGTCTTTGTATAAACAAGCCGAACAGACCTTTCGCTTGTGATGACTAGGTTTACAAGCGTTAAATCTCAGCCATTTTTTTTAAATTCTTCAACGAACGAAGCACAAACAAAAATATAAACAAGCACGATTTCCGTCTGCCGGTTGACTAAGAAGCCGATGTTAGGTAGCTGCCATGTATTTACACGTCACAGAAATGTACTGCGTTCAACCGTACGCGGTCTGTTAAAGAAGTATCCGACCTCTGGCCAAAAAAAAAGAGAACTGGCATAACTGAAGCGTTGGAAACCTAATCACCCTCAAAGTAGTCTCCTGGCGACTCCACACACTTCCCCCAGCGGTGCTGCCATTGTTAGAAGCATTCCGAGAAGGCCTCGTTCGAAATGGAGTATAGCTCAGCTGTCGTTGCAACTATAATGTCCTCTCTTGTCTGAAATCGCGCTCCTTTCAGTGGCCTTTTGATTTTGGAAAACAGCTAGAAGACTCAGGGAGAGTAAGAGTAAGAGTAAGAGTAAGAGGAGAGTAAGCAGCCTGTTGAAGTACAGTAGTCTGGTTTTTCGCCAAAAAACTCTCCATCAAGTGCGACGAATGTGCAGGAGCATTGTCGCGATGAATGCGCCAATATCCTGTTGACCACAACTCCGATCTCTTGCACCGAACAGCACTACCTAGGCGACGGAGGACATCTCAGGAGTACTCTTTGGGGATTGTTTGACCCTGCGGTGCGTACTCGTGGTGTACCACGGGAGTCAAAGAAAACGGTCAGCATCACTCTGACGTTGCTGTGCACTTAGTGCGCCTTCTTTGGTCTTGATGACGTGGAATGCTTCCACTGTTACGATTGGGATTTGGTTTCCGGGAATTACCCGTACACCGAAGGCTCGTCACCAGCGGTAATGATGTTCATGAAGTCAGCGTCACTGTTTGTTGAATCCAGCATGTCCTGTGAGATTTCAACACGAAGTTGCCTTTGCTCCAGCCTGAGCAGCTTCGGCACGAATTTTGCCCTAACTCTCTTCATGGCCAAATCTTCGGTCATAATAGAATGTGCAGAAAAAGTGATGATACCGACGTCTTCCGCAATTTCTCGGATAGTCACACGACGGTCCCGCATTACCTCAGCGTTCACTTCGGCAATGACCTGGTCATTTCGGCATGTTGATTGCCGACCGGAGCGTGGCTGGCTCTCCCCCGATGTGCGGCCGTCTTTAAGCCGGTTGTACCACTCCTTAATCTGTGTGCTGCTCACAACATCCTTACCGAAAGCCGTCTGAATCTTCCGGATGGTTTCATCTGCTACAGTCGCTCCGCCATTTTGCTTGCAATAATAAAAAAAAAACGACGAGAGCCCACTGCGAACTACCTCACTAAAACACTGCGTCCCAGCCACTGACGCTATCGGCAGGCTGGAAATAATTCGCGAATGTGCACGAAGGTTCGAGGTCGCCTGATGCAAGCGCGCTTCTTACATATCAATCAGGTGCCCGCAAAAAAAAAAGGTGGGATAGTTTTCTGACAGACCTCACACAGCCGTTTAAATGAGGTCAACCGTTATTATCTGCATAACGACTGTATTAAATTCTTGCTTATGTTTCGTTTTATTGGAGGCGGGAAAAATGGTTTTACGGTCCCTCTCGTGATGGCTCAACATAAAGCCTTGGGCCTTCGGTTTTCCTAACTGCGCTGGAACTACTGGCCAATACAGCAACAAAATCTTTCCCCAATCATATTTGTGAAATTGGCGCCTTGCGCAACTGAAATAAGCTGTTGCATTCGAATATCTCGTTGGAAAGAGGGCATTGCCCAAACCTGGTCAGTGTATCCCTGGAACCCTCAGGGAACACGAGGCTTCCCTCTCCACGACTGATGGTGCGCACCTGCCAAGTACCTGCAGAAATTGCGGGTGTATATCTCCGCATTTGTTAACACAAGCGTCATAGGCCGCAGAATAAACGAGCACTGATAGGGAGATTGTAAGAGATCCTCCACATAATTAAACAAAAGAACACTTGCGTCAGTGACACATGTCTGAGCCTCACTGATAAACAGATGAGTTTCCTTAGCAATGCGTTGTGACAGTAAGTGCATTAAGCCATGTTGTTTTTTTGCGATGGTTGTTTGCGAAGTTCCAGACTATGGCATCATCTTCTTCGTCTTGTTTGTTTCGTGTTTACCGTGGGTCTATCGTATTGTGACATGTATGCCCCAACTCGCCCTGCTCCCCGCTTTGTGACTTCGGCTCCAGTCTGCTTAATTAAATAAATATTGCGGATTTTATGTTCAATAATAGCGACATGATTATTAGGCACGTCGTAGTGTGGGACTGTATACGAATTTTGACCAACTTTTGACCATGAACACGCAATCAGAACCTATTTCAATTTCGCCACCATAAACCACGACCGGTATCAAAACGGAGACCTGGAGCTCGTCGGCACAACGCCACTGCTACTAAGCTACTGAATCGCACGTCATTCGCTTGTGCGCCTGGCTTCACAACATCACAGAAGCGCAATGATGACATCATTTTCTATCGCCAAACGCTGACCGGCAGCCCCTGAACATGAGATACGTGCCGAGTTCCTACATCGGGCTTGTCGCAACGTCCAAAATGATAATGCGCCACAGTAGTCCGATGCACACGCGCAAGTGGGCATCACCTCGAGAAGTGATGTCATGGTTGGTCATGTGGGCACTGATGCCATTTTCGCTAAATAAAGAAAAAGCAATAGGACTGGTGACGTCAGAAGTGACGCTTATAGCCCTCGACCCTGCTCTCTTTTTCTTTTCAATGACCAACAAGCAGGGTGTGGGACAGCTACCTTCTGGTCTCACTGTCTATTGACGGGGCAGACCTGCAGAACGTAAGTCTGCAAGAGCAACGCTTCAGCGAGGCTTGGCAACGTAGGCAGCAACGGTAAGCTTCCATGCCCGTCAGACTACGTGAAGTTCGTTTCTGTCCATGTAGCTGTGTATGGTGCGAAGTGGCCTTGCTAAACGTACTTTTATGCTAGCGGGATAAATGCGCGCGTCAACAAACGATGTCAAAAGCCACAAACTTTGTGAAGAAGCGGCAACAACGTGCAGCAACCCTAGACATATTTATTCTGGCATTCGCAGTACGAAAACCAAGTGGAAGGCAAGTTATGTGGTCATGTGACCGGCAATGTGGCAGCTTTTGCTAACTGCTCTGGGGACGCGCCGATACATGTTAAGTGGTTAAACGGGTACTTTCTCCTGAAGTATCGAATGCAACTTAGGACTTCAGATGATGTCAGTGGCGGGGGCGTCTTTCGCGTCACAGCTGGTGTCTACGCATTCCACGAGTACGACATAACGCACGTCGTTTACCTTAAAGTGGTATTTCGTGCGATTAAGACTACTTGATAGCGTAATATGCGAGTTATCATGGAAATTTACACATAACGTGGGACATGTTAGGGGTGATCTGCGGGCAGGTTGTGAAGGGTGGGTTAATGAGGGGCTACACGAAGAACGCTAAATTCCTGATTTCTGCCTGGTTAGAGGCGTTATGCGAAGCGCTTGCGAAATTTCCCTGCTACCCTGAAAGAACCAAGAATCGCAGAAAATTGATGTTTGGCGAAGATACTGGGCATGCTATATTTGACTAGCGCATAAATATTAGGCTAAATAAAACCTATACAGCAAATTACAAACGTAAGCCTTCCGGAGCTTAGCAGAGGTATTTACGAATCGCGCAGGAAGTTTTCCCCCCTCGACATGCCACAAAGTTATCGTTTTAAGTAAAGTATAATCATCACCATCAGCCTAGTTACGCCCACTGCAGGGCAAATGCGTCTCCCATTCTTCTCCAACTACCTCGTTCATGTACTAATTGTGGCCATGTTGTCCCTGCCAACTTCTTAATCTCATCCGCCCACCTAACTTTCTGCCGCTCCCTGCTACGCTTCCCTGCCCTTGGAATCCACTCCGTCACCCTAATGACCATCGGTTATCTTCCCTCATTACAGGTCCTGCCCATGCCTATTGCTTTTTCTTGATTTCAACTAAGATGTCATTAGCTCGCGTTTCTTCCCTCACCCAACATGCTCTTTTCTTATCCGTTGAAGAAAATAGGATGCCCTTATTAAAAATTGTGAGTCAAGCTTCAAGTGTGAGTTAAATACCGACTTCGCGATTTTTTACTAGGCAAGTGCTATAAGCCGTTATCTAGCGCGTTTATCCGTTTCCTTGGGGAACTGTCGCAGCAAGTTTGTTTCGTGAAAATGGGGCGCATGTGATATTTAAGGTGTTTCATATCTTTAACCTTTCTGGCTTAATTGAGAGCTCTCTAAATGTTTACTGGGCCCTTGTCTACTTCTTTTCATGCATTGGTCGAGGTACGTGGGCTTGCCGGATTCATTATTGAACTAAGCGAGGTGCCTTGTTTGTATTTCGTGAAGAGATAGGGAACGTTATGCGCGATACGTAAGCGAACGAGAAACTACGCGTGTTAGTTACAGCCCCGGCAGCAAATTACGCATTCAAGCAGTCGCGCCCACCGACCACAATTACGCATTCATACCCGTCTACCGAAACGAGAGCCTGAATCACCCTAACTACATTAGAAACAGTTCCGCAGGTCGCACGCCTGTCTTCGTCTCTGTTTAACTCTAACTTTATTCGTCATTTTGTGACTGTGTGTATTCTCTCTAGGAACATTGTGGTTGGTTGCCTGCGAAGTTGAAAGTGCGTGCCCAAAGCACGCGCCCTTGCTAAATTTTTTATTTAGCCACCTGCTTGAAAACGCTATTTGTGGGCAGCGTTTGCAAGTGGTGAGTCATATCGGGACAACTTTTCATAGGTAACATTGAACTCCTTAATGCAAGTGTTCGAAAGAAAGAGCTTTGCTGGGAAATATGTTGTCATTCTGCAGTGTCGCTCAAGTCTGCTTCTTCTTTTTTACCACACCCATAGGGCGCAACAAACTTCATGCTATGAAAGCTCACTCGCATGACTTTCGTCCTGTTTTCCAGATTGAGCTACCAACTTTTATCTTCAAAGCAGCATCACGAGGCTTTGCAACGCCGTTTTGCGAACGGTGCAAAGGTGCGAGCGGTGCCTAAATGCAAAATTACTTTTACTTTGTGGACTTTCGTCCTTTGTAGCATGTGCAGATTTTCCGCCTGCTGACTGGGCCCCGATGCTGCTCTTTTCATTCGCACCACAGGTATGGCACCTCAATCGAAGAAGGACGCAGGCGTCAACATTATTACTCCGGGCTACATGGCCTTGCTTCAGAGGATGTGCACAACCACCAAGGCGACCGTTGAAGATGTCATCGCTGCCTTCAAGTTATTGCGCTCTGTTTTGGATAGCAGAAACCCTGAACATTATTCCGCACTATCATCGTCATTGTCGACTTCGTACTGCCGTGCAAGAAAACGCCGCGTCAAGTCCGGTAAGGAGCATCTCTCTTCGTCTGACTTAAGGTTTAGATATATGAGACGCGAAAGAATGAAAGGGCCTAACTCTGGAGATGAGATAGAATTTGTTCAACTGTGAAAGGGTATAAACAAGAAGGAAGTAACTGATATTAAAAATTATAATGTCGGAAATACTAAGGAAGCAGTAAAAATGGCCGCCGCATAATATCAGTGAGAATAAAACTTGGCGCTAGGACAAGACAATACGTATGCAGTGAAAGATTAGCAGGGTAATGTCACCAGAAATTTCGATGATATAGTAAAAGAAGTGTAATTCTATTCTGACTTATACTGCACCCAGAGGAGCCACACTACCCTCATTCGAAGTAGTGATCAACAGGACACAGAGGCTTCTTCTGCAACTAGCGATGGTTGGAAGTGCCTTGCAAGCCATGCCCTGGGAAGACGCGGCAGAAGATGATAAAATAAGAGTCGATTTCATCAAACATCGAGTACAGATGGTTGAAAAGCTTGCGGCGCTTTATACGCAATGCCGCACGACTTCAAGGGTACTAGAGCTGGCGGAATGCCAACATTATACTATTCCATCAGAAAGAGGATGTTGAGGAATTGTTAAGCAAGAATTCTAGGCCGATTATTTGCTTTCATAATTCTACAAAAGATTCACCAATCTTCAATACAATGAAAGCAACACTTCTATCAGCCTAGAGAACAGGCTTGCTTCATGAAGGGATATTCTTCGATGGGTCATTCATGTACATGACATCGATCACATAATTGAGAAATCAAACTCCATACGACTTTCATAGATTATGAAACGCCATTTCAATCAATAGCTACCTGTCATGGTGACATTGTGTAATCAAGGATCAGAGAAGGCATACGTGTTCATCTTAGGCAACATCTACAGTTTTCACAGCTACCTTGATTTCTCCGCAAGAAAAGTAGGACAGTGTCAAGAAAGGGGTCAGTCATGGAGACACAATGTCTGCATTGATATTCGCTGCATGCTTAGTATTGAAGCTGTAGACTAGGAGGATAAACAGCCTACATAAAAAAAACATTCGGTTTGTAGATGACGTTGTCCGGCTCACTAACACTGCAAATAAACTACAACATATTATTGAAGACCTTAACCAATAAAGTTTGAGATTAGGGTTAATTAAAATGCAGAAGACAAAAGTAATCCTGAATAGTGTGAGAAGTGACCAAGACTTCATGATCGCCAGTCAGCCTCCAAATCTGTGCAGGAGTACGCTTATCTGAGTCAGTTACTCACCCGAGCACCCCGATCATGAGAAAAAAAATTGTTGCAAGATACAAACGGCTTGAAGTGCGGCGGCAGGCATTGCCAAACCATCACTGACAGCTTTCCACTGTCGTTAAAAACTCTGCATTCATTGCATTCTTCAGTAACATATCGGACAGAAACTTGGAGCTTGACAAATAAGCTAGAGACGAGGTTGAGTATCGCGAAAAGAGTGATGAGACGACAAATCTTAGGTATAACGTCAGAAGACCGGAAAATAGCAGTATGGATCAGATCAAACGGGGATAAAAAATAAAAAAGCTGGGGAGTTGGCTCGATGGCATGAAGAAACTTGGTGGAGAATATGCTAGGTCTATCGGTCCTGTTCTATTTCGACTTGTGTTCTCTTCCGAGTTGCTATCCCATATACGGTCTAGTAGAGCACTGTACGAGCTCTGGATGGACTTGGGCCGAGCTCGGGTCGGATTAGCGATGGCTGAATTGGCCCTAGGCCAAAGCAAGGCGTAAGAAATGCGGGCTCGCTTGGAGTCAGTATTAGCTCGGGTATTTTATTTTCTACTCCGCGAAACTGAAGAATGTCAAGACAGCGGCCTTAATATATTTTGGGTCAGTGCTGTTACTGGGTTTCTGGAAACCTTGGGACAGGCAGGCCACGACACATCACCAATAGGCTGCCCAGACTTTTGTACTTCAGCGGCCCTCTTCGGTCACTTGGAACTAGTACCAGTGATCACACACGCCCATTATATGCTCCACTTTTTATTGGCATTAGCATTTTGCTTGTTTTTTTATCCGTCTTTCTTCTTACACCACGTGAGTCACTTGTCGCAGTCATGAACCCGTCCTGTTCATTCCATCGTCGTCATACAGCCATCGTCACACCGTTGTAGTCTTGCCGTCCTCGTAACGCTGTTGTTCCATTGTCATCATTTCAGAAACGTCATCGAAGTACTGTCATGTCTTCGTCAGCATGCCGCCGTTATTGTCGGACCAACGTCATTCCTTGTCCACCATTCCATGATAATGAGGCTGTCGTCGTTCAAGCGTCATTATGCCATCGTTGTCATGTCATCGTCATCGTTGTGTCCACGCCATACAGACATCGTCCCACGTTATGGCGTTATCGTGGTATCATCGTGATCGTTCTATCAGCTTCGTTACGTCAGCGCCTTTGCAGCTTCGTGATCCGACTCTCGCCGTACCGTCGTCGTTATGTCGTCGTCGCGCCATCGTCATCCCATTGTCTTCATGTTGTCACCCTTAAACCACTTTTTTGCTCATCGAAGCCGTTCCTTTTTTGTTATTCTATTCATGCTGTCCTCGGGATAGTCGTCGCCCTTACAAAAATGTTTATTAACAGCCTTCAGAATTTCCAACAACTTCCTACTGAGTTTAATGACATCCTATTTACATGTACAATCCAGTAACACCTGTATGTACAATGTCCAAAGACAGCCTAGTTACTTTTTCTAAAGAATGTCTTCTAAATATGCGTTTAGAAATTGAAGTTTCTTTTTAAGGCAGTTTTTAGCATAGCGTCTTTAGAAGTTGAAATAAATATTCCGTGGTTGTTCCACAATTACTTCCTTTGTATACGCAAACACGTTTCAAATCCAAGTCGGCGGCGATATGTTGACGGAGTGCTACTAAAATGTTTAAAGAAATATGTTAGTCAGCTGTTATTAAAACTAAATTTCTTAATGGTTCGACCGGACAAAGTGAGCATGCGGTGACGTCAGCACAGTTCGAGAAAATCAGCTTGCGCTACACGGTGGGACGATGGCGGGGTACCGTGCAGCTCTTCCGCGCACTCAATTGGCAAGACGCACTGCTTTTGCCCGGCCTTATGGCCGATTTGCACTCGAGCCCCACATGCCGCACCCCAAAGCTTTCCGCACGCGTGCGGTCTTGCTAAAAACTGCATATCTTGCAAACTGGTGCACAAATTTCGGTTTACACTTCATGTGCGCATCAAGTGTAAACCGACATTTGTGCACCAGTGTGCGATATGTGCAATCTTTCGCGTGACCACACGCGTGCGGCAGGCTGGTGGTGCGGCGTGCGCCGCGAGCGTAAATCGGCCCTTACTATGCACTGCTAATGCAGGGCCACCAACTAGCTTTGGAACGATATACTCAGGTCCGTGAACTCCTGGATATAGATAGTACGTCCTGAGCTGGATTATGTCGGCACAGTAGTGTCACTGTCTCTGGTAAGAGAGAGAAACGGTTATTAAACGAAACAGTGTCCCGAGCGAGGTCGGGTATCACCCTAAGGTGGGAAGGCTCCTTAGTCCAGGAACCCTCTGGCTTCGACTGCTCTCTTGGCCCTGGCGACGAGTTGTCGTTGGTCTTCCAGGTCCCCGAGGGTTAGCTTGGCCTCCCACGTTTCAAATAGGACGTTTGCTTCTATTGCTCGTTTTGCGTGCGTTTCTGGTTGTATTTCGCTCCCTTCCTGCCACGGGCATTCCAGGAGCAAGTGTGCCAGAGTGTCTGGTACGTTGCAAAGTGGGCAGAGGTAGCTGTGGAGCGTCGGGTAGAGGCGATGCATTATCGTTCCGTGCGTGTATGTAAAAGAGAAGAAAAAAAGCCCGAACTCGGAGTACATGGTGCTCGAACGCTGCCTCTCAAACATCCAAAATTCTGCAAAATACTGCTGCTGCTTAGAGACCCGAGAAAGTGCGAAAGTCTAAGACCAAAAAAAGAAGCTAAACTCGTTGCAAGTGTCAACTTTCTGGGAAAAAAATAAAATAATCCTTACTATATTAAAAAAAGTAGCTTCGTCGGCGTCCCTATTTGCACGCTTTCGTACCTTCCTCCTATCGATGGCTCCTTCACATTAAAGCAAACTATTGGGGCGTTGCACCAACGCGAACGCTAAGTAACTACAAATGTAAAGTGATCTCCTGCATTGCGATTTCTGCTTGCTGTAAGAAAACTGTACGAAAAGCGATAAATACGCACTCGTAATATTCATTGCCTTCGCATAACACGGCGACAGAGTTCTGAGATCCGATAAGGTGGCCTTAATTAAGGCATTCGTAATTACGGCATTCCATGGTACCAAGAGTCCCAAGACCCAGAAGATCAAAGGCTGTGCTTTTGCCGTGCTTCGAGCACGTGAAGCCCGGTAACTTAATTGCTTCCACCCTTTGGACGTCTCATGAAGTTAAAAGTACTACTACATGGCAATAGTATCTTTCAGCATTTTGTTGCGCTGGGCGTCATGAAGCAATTTTTTTGTCTTTGAAAGCGCCAAATGCTAATTGAAAGATATTCTACAGGATATTTTTTAAATTTTTATTACATTTGGAGGAAAAGTCGGTCTTCAGAACAATTGTCTCCAAAAAATAAAACAATGGAGCCCCTAACCGCATAAGAAAATTAGGCCTGCGTTCTTGTCAGGTTCTTTTTTGACCTCAGCCACAGGCTTCATTCCTCCCTCTAAGTGCAGTCCCCCAAGATGGGGATGCGCCGCGCACGAAGGTCCGCCACACCGGTCACCGAGTAGGAATGTCCTGGTGTCATTTAACCCTCACAAGTTGCGCATGGCCCGGCTTAAAGAGGGGCTGCCACGGTGGTTAAGCGGAAGCGGGTGGGTGGCAAGAATGTCACATGCTTCTCTCGCGCATGCGCCCAAATTTGCAAGTAGTTAGATTAGAGGCAAAGGCGACCACCGTCAACGACAGCAGTCCTTTTGCCACGCCGGCTTGGTATAGTCGGAGCGATCTAGGTGTGTTCACGTTTTGTAGCAATAACTAAGCTATTTTGGTGCTGTTTTTGCTTGTTCTGTGCTGGGGATGTTTCTTCGATGCAATACGGCTTTCGAGGCACACGTGGAAGCTTAATTTGTGAATAAATAGTCAACCAGCACCATGCTTGCGAAGCCCATGGTATTTTCTTCATTTCTTGGAAGGAAGGAAAAGGAAGGAAGGAAAAAGTATAGAAGGAAAGGCAGGGAGGTTAACCAGTTTAGCGTAACCGGCTTGCTACCCTACACATGGGAGAGGGATGGGTGCGATGAAAGATGGGGAAGGGGGGGAGAGAGAGAGAGAGCACATAGCACAGCACACAAACATCGTCCGGTAGAGTCTATCAATCTGGCATTGTACGTGATAACACTGTCAGAGCCGCTTGTCCAATCCCGTCTCTTTCAAAAACTGAAGTAGTCCCTTCGTCGCTTTCACCTGCGATGTCTTCTGTCGGCGGCATGTGAAAATCGTGTCGAGGGACAATGGTCTAGTGTCAAGGTGCGCGAGAACGGATGCCAGGGACTGTCGCTGAACATTATATTCAGGACAGTCGCACAGAATGTGTTGCAGCGTCTCCTCGCAAAGACAGGCATTGCAGAGAGCGTTGTCGGCCATTCCAATGCGGAATGAGTAAGATTTCGTGAAAGCCACCCCTAACCATAAGCGATAAAGCAGAGTCGCCTCGCTTCGGCGGAGTCCAGTTGGCATATAGAGATGCATCAAAGAGGGCAGGTGGTATTGACGGTTGCTCTGGTTGGTCTGGCTGTTTGGTGTGCACCATGAAGAGAGCGTCATCTCCTGTACAAGCACTCGAAGTCTGCTAGCTGCGTCGGATCGTGAAAGCGGTATGGACTCTTCTTGTGCGTCTTCAAGAGCTGCCCGAGCTGCATTATCGGCGTCTTCGTTTCCAGTGACGCCGCAGTGACTTGGCAGCCACTGAAACGTCACGTGGTGTCCTTTCTCCTGTGATGTATGGAGTAGGCATCTAATATCGAATACGAGCTGTTCGAATGGCCCGCGACGCAGAGCTGATAGTACAGATTGTAGGGCTGCCTTTGAGTCGCTGAAGATGGACCATTGTCGAGGTGGCTCCCGACTGACGAAACGGAGTGCAGCGCGAAGAGCAGCTAGTTCAGCACATGTCGATGTTGTCGGGTGGTCAGTCCTAAAGCTGATGGTAATAGCTTTTGCTGGGACAACCACAGCACCGGACGAACACTGGATGTTTGTGGAACCATCAGTATAAATGTGTTCACTGTCCGCGTACCTCTCGTGCAGAAGAAGCAGAGACAGTTTTTTGAGGACAGGCGACGACAGTTCAGACTTTTTTCCGATTCCTGGTACACTGAGATGTACTGTGGGGCTGATAAGACACCAAGGGGGTATCGATGGTTTAGATGCAGCGGTGAAGCCCGAGGGAAGTTTGTCGTTGTACTTGTTGATAGTTTTAGAGAATGATGATTGGTGCCTGTCTGAAGGTAGTGCTGCAAGGTGGTGATAGGGGGCACGTGCAAAATGTCTGATGTGCGTTCTCAGGGCTTCCACCGTAATGTGAGTTCGCATTGGATGGTCCCGAGCAATCGCAAGAGTCGCCTCTGTTGACGTACATCTGGGCAAACCAAGGCAGACTCTGAGTGCTTGAGCTTGTACTGCCTGCAGAACACGAATATTTGTCTTGCAGGTGTTGTTCAGTACAGGTAGACTGTATCTTAAAGAACCGAGAAAGAGAGCTCTGTAGAGTTTAAGCATTGCGTCTACTGACATCCCCCACGTCTTCCCTGTCAAGTATTTGAACAACTGGGAAGTAGCTGTCAGGCGCCGTTTCATGTAGGCCACGTGTGGGCTCCAACAGAGGTCTCGGTCAATAATGACGCCAAGGAATCTGTGGTTTCGGACATAGGAAATGGTCCGCCCATTGATTGAGATGATATAAGGCGTCATCGGTTTCCGAGTAAATGCGACTAGTGCGCATTTTTCAGGTGAAATGCTGAGACCCTGTTTACACAAGTAGTTCGCTGTCAAAGTGGCCGCTCTTTGAAGTTGCGCACGTATCTGAGGACGTGTGACTGCCGAAGTCCAGACACAGATGTCGTCAGCGTATGTTGAAATCTTGATGGTAGTTGGCAAGCATTCAGCAAGTCCAACAAGAGCGAGGTTGAATAGCGTCGGGCTGAGAGCACCGCCTTGAGGAACGCCCCTGCTGGTATAGCGTCGCGTAGTTGGGCCATCGTCAGTTAACACATAGAATGATCTTGCAGACAGGTAACTTGCAATCCACAAAAAAACTCGACCACCTAGGCCAACCGTCGCAAGAGCGTCGAGAATGGCCTCATGTAATACGTTATCGTATGCCCCTTTCACATCTAAGAATAAAGCTGCAGATAAACGCTTACGGGACCTTTCGTGCTGGACATATGAAACGAGATCAACTACACTGTCGATGGAAGAGCGGTCACGTCGGAAACCAGCCATGGAAAGCGGATAAATCTTGTAAAATTCAAGGTACCATTCCAGCCGGCCAAGGATCATCCGTTCCATTATCTTTCCTACACAGCTGGCCAGTGCTATTGGGCGGTAAGAGGTGAGTTCTAATGGGGATTTGCCCTGCTTTAAGAGTGGTACCAGGCGGCTTACTTTCCATTCGTCAGGAACATTTCCCTCCTGCCATGAGGAGTTGTAAAGGCTCAACAATTCTATCCGTGCGGACTCTCCGAGATAGCACAAGGCCCGGTGTGATATACCATCTGGACCCGGAGATGATGAGCGCCTGCAGAGAGCTAGTGCCGCTTCGAGCTCCTCCATTGTAAAAGGAAGGTCCATGCGGCAATCACGGGAATGGGGGACGTCACCTCGGGCTGGAGGATCTGGACGAGCCGCTTGGTCTGCGATCCGCGCACAAAAGTCTTCTGCGTCATCGATGTCTTGCCGCCCTTGGAAAAGCGCTAGCGCCTTGAATGGAAAACGCCGTTCCGGAAGGCAACGCAGACCTTGCACCGTTTTCCAAATGTGAGACAGTGGCTTGCGGGGGTCGAGTGTCTGGCAAAACGTTGCCCACCGTTCCGACGCTAATCTAACCATACGACGCTGAATCTTCTTTTGCATCCTCCTGGCTGCCCTAAGGTCATGGATTGATTTTGTACGTCGATATCGACGTTCCGCCCGGCGACGAAGCGCTCGAAGTCGCTCTAATTCTATGTCGAAGTCATTTCGCGTGGAAGAGATCGTCATCATGCGAGTGGCGTTTTGCACCGTCATTTTAATCGTTTGCTCTAACCCAGAGGGTAGGCCCTCGCGGCAGGCATCTTCCATCTCAGATTTGAAGTTGGCCCATTGAATCGTCCGAATGGTATTCCGTGAGCCTGATGTAGACGACAAGCCTTTGATGTTCAGATAGGTGGGAATGTGGTCACGCCCATGTGTCTCAATGTCTGGAAACCACTTCACACATCTGGCGAGAGAGTTGGAGACGAAAGCAAGGTCGAGGCAGCTGCCGTATGTCACGCCTCGAAGAAAGGTGGGGCTACCATCGTTCAGGAGAGTAAGGCCATAGTTGTGGGCGATACTTGCTAATATTCGTCCTCTTGCATTTGTCCTTGTACTTCCCCATGCTGGATGGTGTGCATTGAAATCTCCTATGATGACCCATGGGGCGGGACAAACACTCAAGATATCCGCAAATCTTTTGGTATCGAAATTGCTGGAATGCGATATATACACGCCTATGAGAGTAAACAAGAGTTTGTTCTTTTTAACTGTGATGCATATATATTGATTGTCGTCGTGGGGCGCAATTGGTTGCAAAACATAGGTGAGTTCACGACGAACAAAAACGACGATTTTGCTGCATGCACCGTTTATTGATGAGATGATAAACTCGTATACTGACAGTCTTATTGGTTTCGACAAGTTGGGCTCACAAATGACGATGAGTGGAAACCCATTGGTGTAGACAAACTGACGAAAATCTGAAATTCGTGATTTTAGCCCTCTGGCGTTCCACTGGATGACGGACGCTGCTTTGACTTCTTTCCGGAAGGATGGGGTAGGAGTAGCCATCTTTCTAGTTGAGGGATGCAAGCACTGGGCTTAAGGCGTCCAACACTTTAAGTGCGCTTCGAGCAGATGGTGTCCTCATGTCCACTAAAAGCGCTCGAATGGCCTCCATGAGAGAACGTAGCACCGAGATGACTTGACGGTCTGTTTTAGGTGAATCATCCATGGCCGGAGAAGGATCAGGTGGGGCCCCGACCTTCTGAGGTTCTTTCGCAAGGGAGCGGCTCGGTAGCGTAGGCCATTCCTCTAAAGATAGTCTTTTCTGCTTCCTTCGTGGAAGTGGTGGGCCCTTTCGCGGCGCGGCTAACTGGCACCGCAGAGGAGTGGGTACTGTCACTTCGTGCATGCGTCTTCTTCGAAGACGTACGATGGTGCCGACGTCGACGCCGACGCCGGACTACTTTGGCTGCCTCCCTGTGGGCCGAATTGTCTCTGGCCATTTGCTTGAGAACGTTTCTCTAACTACTCCGCCAGCTGCCATTCAATGTCCTGTGCAGCTATAGCGATTTAATATTGTCGCTGTCCGTGTCCTAAACTTCACACAGCACCAGTAGTGACGAGCTGATCCTCAAGAAAGCCGTGCCGAAGTTATGTCTCCAAATCATAATAGGTATGTGCTTTTCCATCATTTTTCACAAACATATGTTTGATTTCCGTTTCCCACGGAGCATTTTGGCAGGTTGTTACAAGGGCTAACTATAATGACGTGAAATGTTTTAAAAATGATTTTCTTGCACACTTGAACTTCGCCATGTCATGAGGTTTGTTTGAAGTGGCTATAGACACGAAGCGTACAAACACTAGGTTTTCATAGAGGTGCTATGACTTAATTTGTTGAAATGCGAAAACACCCGTGTACTTAGATTTAGGTGCACGTTAAAGAACCCCAGGGGGTCGACATTTCCGGAGTCCTCCACTGCGGCGTGCCTCATAATCAGAATGTGGTTCTGGCACGTAAAACCCCATAATTTTTTTTCAATTTGTTGTAAATAATGTATGATCATGAACTCATTCTTTGCTCCCTCCTTCTCAGGCTGTACAGGACGAGAGGTCGTGAAATAGGTAGCGTATACTTTCACGCCTGCGAGCCTAAATCATTTTCTTTTTTTCCTGTTTAAAGCAGACATCTGAGTGCCGGACAGTAATGCACAGCTAATTGCTACTTACTTCCTTTTTCTTTCAGGATACAACATCAAGAATCTCTCAAGAAGCTGACAAAAATAAACATGCATTATAGCTCCCGTGCAATTGCAACTAACGCCCAGAATGCCGAAGAAGCTTCACGTAACTACAGTCCCATTTCTGCTGTTACCAAGTTTGACTGAATAATGTAATAAATGCCTGATGCAATCTTGACAACGTTTCCATTTTGTCACACCTTTATATGCAGTAGCTCCTTTCACAGCTGCACAGCTTTCACAGCTGTGGCTCCAGCCGCACATCCCATCAAGAGTTAGCTAGTATATCAATACTGCAGTAATATTGCATAAACATATACATAAGGCGACTCAACGTTGATGCGGCTCCAAAAATGAAATAAATAGTTGCTGCTCTGACCATTATAGCTTGGTGCACTGGTATACCGGGTGATATAAAGCTATAAACTGGCAGGTTAGTGTAAATTTCTAAGCGGCGTTGAACTTGTTTTTGTTGAACTGACCGATTGTGGACAATGTTTCTAGAATGTCTAAAGGGGAAATGCTGGTACAGACAAAGAAATTTAATTACAAGGTCCTGAGAAACTTTGCCCCAGAGCAGAGCTGTGGGCCGCTCCCACGTGGAGACTGGTAGGCCGAGCCTAACCGCCGCATCGTGGGCTCTCCGGACAGCCGAAGTTTGACGTGAAAGTTCTGAGCTCTGGATGGCAGAGCTACATTCTTTTTCCATGATGCGATTGGGTTCCTGTAAAGAGGGGCATCGCCAGAGCATGTGTGCGAGATTGCTGACAGCTCCACAGTCTGGGGAAGTAGAGCTAAAAGCCTCTGGAGTGATCGGGTCGAAAAGGGCAAGGTTTGAATAGAACTTAGTCTGAAGCATGCATAAAGTGGACGCCAGAGGTCTAGCCAGTTTGCCGTGAGGGGGAGGATAGGTCCTCCTACCCAGGTGATAGTGCGTAGTAATTTCGTTAAAAGTAGGAGGTTTCAAATATTTGAATCATGACGAGGCTTGAAAAGCGGTTTGTAGAATACTGGTAGGATGTTGATAGTCTACAAACATGCTTCTATTATAGGCGGCCAATGCTGGCACAATGTTACTAGGGTGTCTAAAGCAACCAATAGTAAGTTAATGGGATGTTTATCGTTACTGTGTGAACATGCTTCAATTTAATGAACTTCAATGGGAGGCCTAAAATAATGTTTCTAAATAATTCATAGGGAGTTCGCAGACAGCCTATGAACATACTTCAGTAAATGTTAATAGGTCTAATGAATCGTGTTTCTAGACAGTTAGTAGGAAGTTGACAGACAGCCTGTGAATGTTTCAAATCAATGTAGGTGGACAATTCTTCCTAGTATGCCACTACGGAGTTGGTAAGAAACTTTTAGCCCACTGAAACGATTTCAATTAACCGTTGGTAGGTTCCAGTAACGATAGTCTAAAGAAGGCCTAAAAATGTTGCTAGGTATTTTTGTAAGGGCGCCCTGCCATGAGGACCAACTATGGTGATTGAACTTCATTGGGAAATGTGCTAATCACGAAGACTGCTTATATCCCATATACAGGAAGCAATTGAAATATCAAAACTACCCCTGCATATTCTAAATACATCTACCTTCGGCATTACCCTGTGTCGCTAAAGTACGTGCATTAATGTTAATCGTGATAACTTCGATAGCCATCTTGGGTCATGTTCTACAAAAATTGTCTCACTTTCGCAAAACCGGAAAACTATGGTCAACACTGCTTCGAGGTTATTAAGACCTCAGGTTCCTAGAGGTGATCGTTTTCAGGTATTTTTGATCGTACACATGGCGTTGAATAGATTGTAAGCTGTTTATATGATTGGAGACTCGCTGGAAAACAATTCCCTAGACTGTCTTCAGTTGCGCTAAGTACCCTTCGCTTAGAATATTTTCCTCAAAGAGGAATGAATGAGGAACAATTCGGTAGAACTGGTTAACTTTTATGAGAGCAGAAGATATGCCCAAAGGCAGTGTCGTTAATAATATTTTTTTTCAGCACAAAGATGTGTAGATTTCGAGAGTCATTGATGTGCCGCTTTCTGTTGCCTTGTGTGGGATGAATTGAATGTAAAAGCACGAAATTTTATTTCCGTTCTTAGAGAAATGAAATCAGATGGGGGGCAAAATATTCTAGAGCATTCATCCGCAAATATGTGCTAAGACATAATGTAACTTGCTGTTGGTTTTTATTTAATTGCTTCTTTTATTTATCACGTGTTTGGAAGATTCTACCGTAGTTTATGGCATAACTTAAATTTAAACTTTCAAATGTATACCGTCTTTAGATAAACAGATTGCGCCAGTGCGGATGTAACAAATTTTTGCAACATTAGTAAAAGAGGTAGGGAAAATACCACAACGCAAAAAATGTCATTCTCAGTGCATTTTACGTTTTGAGTGGTATTTTCAGATGTTATGGGGCTCAACCATCATGCTAACTGCCTTGTGTATGTTTTTGGTACTACGCGGCTTCCCTGTGAGTTAACACACAAGCTTATCCATCCAGTATTTACGGGAAAAACACCATCTTGTCTACGCTTTGCATGCACTGTGCTGGCTAATTTGCTCAAACTAATGTATATTCCATATTTGTTTTTATAACCCTTGTTGCAAAACTGATTCCTAAATCCTCAACTGGAAAACTGACAGCAATATGAAGAAGTCGTACAATTCAGTAAATATGGCATGTTCCGCGTGACACTCCTATTGCACATGAGCGTTTACCCTGCATGCGACCAATTTCTGTTTATTGGGGCTAAAAAACTTCTAGTGACAGTCTGTTGTGATTTTCCTGAAAATGAATATATCATAGTATTTATATTTAAATTAGCGCCAAGTTTATTGGCTTGTGTTGTATCACTGAACATTGCAATGGTTGCTTGAGATTCTAATTTTTGAGGAAATGCCTATCGGCGATGACATCTGCCTTCTCCATGGTTTGCCGCCTAACTATTTGCAGTGCGCTCATACTCACATAGTGGTTCTCGATAGTGGGTTTATAAAGTGTCGTACGGTACGTTCATATCGCGCTTTAACGTACAAATATGGCGAACAATTTTTTTTTAAAAGAGCGCAGCCCTTAGGTTCTCTTTGCTGCGGTGAGTGTTCGGCGTGGGCTTAACCAAGCGAACGAACACAAAATTGAAGGGTGAAGGCGCAACGGGGAGCGCAAAGGGGAACAAAATCATGAATAAAAATGAATAAATGCAGAAAACTTTTAAAAAAATGCGGCGACAGCGAGCAGAGCGCGAGGAGGAAAGCGGGGGAGGGTGAAGCATAACTATGGGGCGGAAAGCAGAGGAGGAGGGTACGGCAAAAGCGTGAGAAAGGTGTATTGCCGCGCACGACGTGTTGTGCGGCGATCGCTACGAGATGGAACCAGAGTACCGCGCGTCATCTGCTCACGCCATCTTTCTTGGGTCACTGCTTTTCGTCGGCTGACAAATCTTAAATGTTATTCCTCGGCGCACGAGGCGCGTGTATCTATCAGAAGTTTATCGAATTTTATCGATAGTTCTATCCGTTGGCTCCTGTGACCAAAGCTTTTTTGTAATGTGATTGTATACGCGACGTCGATCGCCCTGTACTGCCTGGAAGCCACGCGGGTATCAGCGATCTCTCTGGAACCTTCGACGAGTCATGTACAAGAGCCGACGCGCTTCACCTGCATTTCAGTTTTTCAATGGTCACTGACTTCACGCGCCGCTGTCGTACTTTATTCTTGCTTGCTTTTCTGCGCACAAGTTCACACAACGGGCAAATTTGCAACTTACAGTTTAGACACTCTGTCGTTCTTTACTGTCATTACCACGTGACAATATAATCCTAATACAAATTAGTGCCAGCCCGTTCTTTCTGAACAATGAGCGACGCAACCGGTAGCAGTGCTTCGTCTGCCACAGCTGCTAAACGAGCTGCCCGAGCAGTCTCTCAGCTCGGTCGCCTAGAGGACCCTGTCGTACAGCATCAAATTCCTTGCCACAATATGTCGCGAACTGAAATTACCTAAATGGCTGCACTTAAAGTTTGCAATAATGAATATCGTAATCAACGGTCATGTTTTTATGTACTTATTTTTCTTTTTATAGCAAGAGCCGCAGCGGAATGCATGAGGCAATGAAATTTGTCACTTGCACTCCTTATGTTGCTTCTTTTCTTTTCCTACATCCTCCTTCCTAAAGAGCACGCAGGTGTTGCGATCGTCTCGATGGCAGCTTCCAGCTTGCCAGATTGCTCACAATCCATATTTTCTCTGTATCGATTGTACGTATGTGTTTTCATATCAAGTAATCTAATAATAGCCTCTAAGTGTTCGGTTACCACCTTCACAAGAATCTGGAACTGGATATGCTTCCTTATGGCGAATGGGTCAAACCGAAGCGGGGCAGGCCCGGGTCTTTCGGTGCTGGGCCAGATACGGGCCCGGCTTGAAATCGCTGCAGCTGGCTCACGCGGGCCAACACATGCCGCTATGGGGCTCGGGAAATCGAAACACACACTCAACTAATTACTGAAAATTTCTGATTTCTAATTAGACATTTTACGGCACATACTTCAATCTACAAATTGTAGCAGGTGAGTTTGCAAGATGCATTCGCTTCAAATTTCCAGGATTACGACAGTTTCTAAAAACTATTTCCCAAAAGGGCTGGATGAAACACATCGCCGTTCCAGTTAATTTTGTGCTTGAATGCATGAATAGCGCTGTGTTAAAAAAAGTAAGAGGAACAGCAGGGCATTTTTACAGCGTGTTTCATGGTGCCTATCTCCAAGGTGGCGTAGTTCTGGAAATTTATTCCAAGTCGATATGCCTTGCAAGCTCACGGGCTACAATTAGTAAATTGCATTATGTGCCGTAAGAAATCATGAATTAGTGAAGTAGCTCGAGAATAATTATGTTCTCTCTAACAGCCCATTGGACCACCATGGTCCTACATATGTCGACCAGCTGTTCGAAACGGGTAATTCGAACGTCCTTAGGACGTTCGAAAATCCTGAGGATCATTCTAGCATGTCCATGGTATAGTGCCATGCACGCGGAATTAGCGGATCTAAAAGTACCTCCTGCTCGACGCAACAGCCAAAAATATGCTGTCCTTCGCGTCCTCCTGCAGTGCTCGGACATCATCTTCAACCAAGGCTGAAAAGAGCTGGGGCTCCGTTTTGTTGCCGCCATAGAATGTTGGGTCCCAAGCCCTGGTTCGCCCTTGGTGCAACGCAATGCAGCTACCATTGTGAGGAATGAGAGCAGTGGTGCCGCAGGCGATGGCTCTGGTGACGGTGGCCTCGACATCTGCTTAAAGCATTCTTGCGCGTGGAAGTTGTGTGCACCTCAAAGAGAAGTGCTTGCTTTTAGTGAGGCCACGTATCGGTGTGATAGTGAATTGCCCGTCCTTTGTAGACTTTCTCCATCCATTTGTCCTTGCGTATGCAATGGTTAAGCTGGCAAGTGCCGTGCCCCAAATCCTATTGTTACTGGCCCGACGTTTCCAGCTGCCCGTACGACTGCTGTATGCGACGATGTTCTAGGTGCTGCCACTGGAGACGTTTGCCGCGGTATGGGATTCGAGCGTTGTTGCACCTGGGAGCCCAACGAGAAGCGCTGTTGGATTGTGCCCGACCTGGACCTCTGGAACCGCATTCTATGCCGAGTCTGCGTGGAACTCCGCGAACACAAGTGGGGTGAGCTCACGCTCCAAGGCTACGAGTGGCCTGAGAACAAGGAGATATTCTACGACGTTGTTTCCGCCTCGCTGCTCATCCATGTGCTGCTGCGCCAACACAGGTGAACTGTATTTGTTGGCTCCTCATGCTTTTCAATTCGGCTAGAGACGTGCGAAAGCACATGGGTCACACTTTCTGCCACTGTTGGTGTTTTACTGTTGTTCGTCTTGGTCGTTGTCTATGCTGCGCCTTGTAATATTATGGCTCATCCCTAAGGCACCCATCGAGCAACAACCATCTTTAGCACATGCCACTGGTCCAAGTGATGCGTTAGTTGTGCCCGGGTAAACCCGCACAATAACGCGCAACGTTTCGGTGTTGTAGTGTACAGGTGCGCAGAAAAGTTATTACAACGTAGGAGTAGCGTCTGAAAGACACCCCCGTGCCCTCTAGCAGCTTTGGGGAGATGCTAGAAATTCAGTCACCCGTCACCGTGTTGCTACAGTTATATTCATATTAAGAATTCTCAGGTGGTTTAAATTGTGAGACATCGCGGCGTGTTCCACAATCAGACGATGGATTCGGCTGGTGAAAGCCCTCAGCCCTCAATTTTTGTTCCCTGTCATTAGTGTTTGCATCCGCTGTTCGTGGTCACTCTTTACAGGCTCATAGTGGTGGCAACGTTGAAAAATATACTTCTTACTCAGGCTACCACGTTTGGTTCTGTGCGCAGGCGTGAGAGAGATAATGTAAAGTAAAGGAATGTTAAAAAGTCTCTAACCTGAAGACTATAAACGATGACCCTCAGTCAATAACTTTCATAAATTTTTGTCGCTGCATCTTCGAGGAAGTGGTATCCATGCTTAGAAGCAATTTCATTCTCACATCCTGCTGCGTCCTGTACAGGCGAATATAATAATACAAGGTTAGTTGAAGTAAGCCGTTTACTGCCACAATAGTCTCAGACGCAATGCGCTGAACGAAAGGCAAATCTTAGGGCGTGCTCATTCTAACAAGTCTCGATCCGCATGCCTAACTCTTCACGTTCCCAAAAAGGCACAACCGGTGCGGTGGCTTATTGCATGGAGCATATGCTGCTAAGCTAGAGGTCGTGGGTTTTATTTGTGCTCCCGATGGCCTCGTTCACAGGAGAGCGAACTGAAAAAAATATCTTTGGGGGCTTGTCAAAGAGCCCATCCGGCTCCATATTTTCACTGTGCCCTCTACAGTAGAAGTCTGTCGCTAGTCCTTTGTTTCTATGGCATCTGAAACTGGACTTGTTTGGGAAAAAGCCATACACAAATTCCTTCGACATAAGTTGTAATGAAAAAAAAATGTGCTACAAAGACCCGATCCATAAATATGCTTTTTCTGTTGATCAATGCGGTTTATTCAAACTCTCTACCCCTCCATCTAGCTGGAGCAGCGCGCCATCTGGCATCTTGACGGAGTGCGTGACAAATCGAAGCTGTTTGCTCGACGGCATAGCTACACACCTAGATGCTGTTTAATTGGTGCTCTGTGTTGTTCTCGAAATGCTTCTCGCTGCTATATGCGAACAAAGAGTTAGCAGCAAAAGGTTAATTAGGTTGGCAGTAGAGGCCACAAGTAAAGCTTTTTTTTACGCGACAAGCGCAAGAAAATTGGTAAATAAAATAAAATTCACTTGTGTGAACCTTGCTGTACATCATTCATAGGATGATGAAGGCGACTGTTGCATTTTAGAGTCCTCAATAGCCACACGGCGACGATCACGCAGCAGTACATTATACAAGCGCTACGCAGCAGCGCATCTGAAAACATGGCGGACGCGGCCAGTGTTGCCAGAGCACTATAAATTTTGGCTATCCACAATTACGCACATGACCCTTTGGTAAGGTCCAGGCAACGAGAGACAGAAAAATACGAAATGGGAAACGCTGGGAGGTTAACCTGAATAGATGATTCTGGTTTGTTGTCCTGTCCTGGCGAAGGGTTAAGGTACGATACAATAGGATACAATTTGCCAGAACACCTATCTCGCGATGACTATCTATTCGTTTAGCATTGAATTAATACAGTGACACAACGTATTGCCATCGTCGTAAAGCGTTACGAGTGAGGTATGCTTTGCGACGGGAGTCTTTCTCGCGCTTCCCTATTAACACGCTGCACACCTAGCGCCGCCGCCGCGAAGCCTAGGCGTGGCCTCTAAAATTGTAAATTGTAGAGCTTATTTATTAGCAATACTGCATTAGAAGCTCTTTAATTTCGGTAGAAAACTACCGAGCTAGTTCTCTCAAGAAAATTACCGCAAATCACACGTTTAGCATCCTAAAGCATTTTGTATTTGTATACCGAATTTGGAGGTGGTGTCATAGAACATCACTGTGGGCGTTCGCCTATAATTTATAAGCGCCTGAAGAAATTGATGGCTGTCATTCATCGCGTCGAAAACATTTGTTAACGGAACATACGCATTCTGCTGGCCCAGCTGCAAATATTAAGACAGCATAAACGTAACAGTTACAAATTCTACGCGAGCGTAGGAACAGCAAGAAACACTTTTCATTGACACATGAACTTGTCGAAATGCACATGTATTCGCTCACTAAAGTTCAGGCAGAAACTTACGTTCGGTGTCCATTTATTCCTAAAGAATGCGCATCTCGAAAGCAGTGTTCGTGCTCCTCCCAATACCCTTTATTAGATCCGAAACCTGGTAAAGCATTCCGTAATTTTGTAATTGGAATTGAGCACAGGCGCTCTATTGTTCAAGCCTTAACTAAAAAAGAATGTTTTCTCGGCGAGTTAGTACGTGTTTGTGAACGAACAGGAAGTCAGTGAGACATGCATGAGCATGAACAAGGAAAAGAGTTAGATTTCAATTTCAATTCACCTCAACTATAGTTCTGGCTGGGATGTGCGCTGCTCCTCCAACCTTTTCATTCTTTTTGGCTAATTATCGAGCTTTCATCCTTGTAAATCCTGTCACTTGTTTCTCTATTACAAACACGGGCATTCTGCGAACGCGCAAACCAAATAGAGACGGTAGTAGAAAATACGCACCGCACATCGCAACCTGAGTCAGGGGGGCAACATAAGCACCAGACGCAGTGACGTCCTAGCGACTACTGGACGCATATATCCTATCCGTGCATATACGATCACTTTCCTAGGAGGAACGCTACAGGAACCACGGGTGTATAGGTGAGCGGTGCAGCCGGGATGTACTGAGATGCTGTAATGCACTAGGATAGCATGCCACAATCAATTCATTTCAATTACGGGGTTTTACCTGCGAAAACCACTATCTGATTATGAGGCACGCCGTAGTGGGGCACTCCGGAAATTCAGACCACCTGGGATTGTTTAACGTGCACCTAAATCTCAGTACGCGGGACTTTTCGCATCTCGCCCTAATTGAAATGTGGCCGCCGTGGCCTGGATTCGATCCCGCAACCTCATGCTTAGCAGCCCAACAGCATAGCCACTAAGCAACCACGGCGGGTAGCGCACAATCAGTAAGCACGACGAACACACTCCACGCTGTGCTACAGCGGCTGCTCCTGTTCGAGCTTTCTTAGAGCGAAGCTGTTTACGCGGACCCTGTGCCGGCGTTGCCGCACATGGCTACAACTATCATCATCACCAATGGGTCAAACGTCGTGGTCTTTTTCCACAGCTGGCTCGATGGCGCCCCTCGGCGCTACCGCGCGAACGCGCTCCTGCCAGTGCTCCCGATTTCGTCGTCGTCGTCGTCGTCGTCGTCGTGGAAGTGTTCTTCAGCTGGCTACGTTGCCGCTCGTCATTCCAACGTGGAATTTCACTTCTCTCCTGTCGTCCTAACGGGGAGGCCGCGTTTATGGGGTATGAGCTATTGCTTAAGGGGGTATGTGTCATTTATTGTCTTACATGACGGAACGATTTATTTTGAAGCAATTTAGTTTTGACTGACCGCAAGCGGTAATGCTGGGCGGATCCTGCTAACTACGCCTCCGAGCAAACTCGATACATCGAACGCAAGAGACAACGGCGGACTGCGGGCATACCGTCGCTGACGTCATTCTCTCCGTCACAGCCGAACGTATGTCTAACCTCATTAAGAAACACGAAGACGTCAATTGTCAAAGCAATCCAACCAATCGTCAGAACTATTGCAGTACCCACATATCCAGTGGTGGGCCTCCCGCCCAATGTACGGAGCTTTCGATTAGTGGTTCTGCACGTTCCCTCTCAGCTATAACTATGGGAAGGCCCCGAGCAGTGCATCCTCCTGAGGTAGAAGCTGCCTACCGCGAGCGTCAGCGAGACTTGGCTCTTGAGCGGGCTCGTCTCGTACGGCCTGCTTCACGCACAAAAAAAAGAAAGAACAAAAACACTGAGCGAACAACAAAGAAAGCACTCCTAAAGCATGTTCACCACACGAAGCACGCCAAAGCGAAAATGATGTGAAAGACGTGTGGAAAAAAAAATCACAATATACACTGCTTGCGAAGTTTGACTTGCATGGTGTAACAGGGTACAACTAACAAAGCTTCTCTGCTCGACCATCTTCACGGACTGTAAGGGGCGGTGATTTTTTTCCCTCAAGTAATGTGACCGCGATTGGCTTACCTCTTGGAGAGCCAACTTCACTGCAGAATTCTAAGTACCTAACCACCTTGGTGAAGTCTGCACATAGCCTCCGAGATGCGAGGCGCGTTGCGTGCCGGTGCGCTCGAAGGCTGAGCATTGCTCCCTCACTGCCTGCACACAGAGTGGCCCAGTTTGGCGCAGAGGTTCATTAAAGAGTGGCACATACCGACTGCATGCATGACGCCGATCGCGCGAAAGGTGGCGTGAAAGAAGTTCATTGAAAAGTGGCACATACGTCGTACATTTCTTGCGCAGCTTGCCAAAGCGCCTGGCTGCTGTCTTGATGAACCCATGTGATGTGGGTTTGATACTGCCCAGAATGGGAGCCTCAAAGATTTTCTAATGGAAATAACCTTCCTTAAAAATGGGCTGGCCGAAATGCAGCGGGGCTCCAGTTGTCGCCTTTCCCACTGCATGCTCAGCACCATGTAGAGGTGTCACCGTAATGTCCGTATTCGGCGTGCGTTCGACTCCGCGAGCATTGGAGAAATATGAAGAATTCGTTTCCCCGTTCTAGAGAGGAACATTCCCAGAGGCACATATGTAGTTACCCAAGTTAGCGTCAACGACTGCCTTGGTAGCGCGGCACGCACCAACTGGCACACATCTAGTGAGTCCGGTTGGTGTGAAAAAGGTTCACTGAAGAGCAGCACAGAGCAGCTGGCAGATACCCTCTCCAGCACCAGCATTTGAGTATTTGTTACCCATTGACCCGGATGGCGGTAAGATGGTTAGACCAAAAAATAAAGACGGATGGATAGATGGATGCCCTCAGAATGCTAATGTCGCATTAGAAAAGTGTAGGAAGAATGTAAAATGAACTTTCTGGGGTCCTAGTTGGCATTTCGTTGACACGGCAAGTGCACACACGTGAGAAAAGGAAACAAGTGCGTATGGACACTGAGCTCTGCAAAACATTCACCGCTACATTTTCGTCCCTTGTTTTCATACCATTTCTGGGTTCTCATTATCATCTTTACGTGCAGGTGCGTTACTTGCGTCTGCTTGGACATGTCTGCAACGACAGTCGAAAGACACGTCGTATGGCACGCCCTGATGACTGGCGCTGAGGGCGTCAAGTGGCTCGAGTACAGACCGCATTTCGCCGATCTACAAAGCCGGGTGAGTGCTCACAAAACGCACAGAGAACTTTTGTTTACTGATGTCGGAGTGAGCGCTAGAGCCACGTGTGGTGCGCATAAGCACCAATGTCGAGAACACGAAATTATTGCTGCTGCAAAGACTACGACAAAAAGGGACAACTTGCGCTGTTGCATCAGGGACTGCGTGTGCTTCCATACGGAGATAACACTTGAGAAACTTCTGAGAAAAGCCGTGCTTCATGAATACGCGCAACTTCCATGTAGCTAAACATATTGAGGGACTATGGAGCATTTGTGTCAATGTAACTAAACTCCGCAACGAAGGAACCTACGAACGAGCGTTTTTCTTGCCGAACGCTCCACTACCAACAACTAGCATTGCACAGCACGAAGTTCACGCACTATAGCAGGCGAGTATCCCATAGCTATAAAGTTGGCGTTTGGTGTAGAACATGTCCCGGTAGTCTGTTGCGCAAGAGCGCAGTTCTTTGCACCACCACCTTATCGCAGGTCCGGCCACCGACCATCCACCCGGGGCCAACCACGAAAACGGGCGAAATAGGCCACAGGAGCGATTGCCTTGATATTGATATTGCCGCAAAAAACAAAGCTTAATATACGTCAGGGTGGTAACAATAGAAGATACTAAAGAAATTCTTTAACTTTTGGGCCTATTTATCAGACGATTGATCCTAATGCATTCCTGCGCCATGCAGTTCGAGAGAGTCAAAGTGCGCGAAATAATCAATTCTGGGCAGCTTCTTCAGCTAGTCAACCTAAAATTAACGGCGAAATATTCCGTGTTTGTTTCACCTTTCGCACGGGCTAATCGGTAGCGTGGCGCTTTACGCATCCTTGTCGGGCAAGCGCGAAGAGAGCGAGGTTATTGCTAGAGAAGGGCGGTGGCTTCGTGCTTATGCGCAAGCGAAGACAACAAAGCAACTGTAATGACACTGGCGTGACCGCGATGAAATGACGAAGATGCGATAGAATGGACTATGAAACGACGCATATCGCTTGATGGAGAAGACGATGGCATTACGGTGAACCCGTAAACCATCTCGGATTTGAGGTCCCCGTCCGTTGTTAGATGCCTGTCGTCATCTCTGGCGTTGCAATCATTCCAGCCCCGATATGGAGTACTTGCAAGCAAACTGCCTTTCTTCTGTCACCGCTCCGCTAGAAAACCGGTGCGCCACCATTTCCTTCAATTTCGGGGAGCTACAAAATACGGCAGAATCCATCTCACGATGACTGCAGACAGTAATTCGCTTAGCATACACTCAATATGGCGATAAAACGTATTGCCACCGTCTAAAACGAGTTGTGTATCACGCGTATACTATAGCGAGACTTCAATTAATGCGTCAGCATTTCTAGGACAAATGAAGCATTTTCAGGGGGCTAAGTCTGTTTGTGACCGATTTCCTACCTGCCTGTGTCACTAAGAAGGCCGCGGTCCAACGGATAGCACATGGGGCCGCTGTGATGAGGTAACAGGGTTCGAAACCAACCATCGGACAAACTTGAATCACTGAGCATGTGGCACTGTGTACAAGCGTGCCGCTCTTCAACGAAACTTTTTCGCTCCGAAATGGGTCACTGCAGGTTGCGGGACTATGTGGTTATTGCTCTTCGAAGAAACTGTGGGACGCCGACCTTGGAGCACTCGGTAGGTGCCAATTTTAGTGAGCAGGACATCCGGCTCGCTGGTGGGACGTGCGCGGCTTGATTCCCCCCGCCGGACCCCCATTGGTTTATAAGACGGGTACAAGTAGCCCACGGCTGGGCGTCCGGCTTTCCAGGGGTGTGTTGCTTGGGAGATGAAGGGGAGGTTTGGGCCACCTCCCATGGTGACTATTTCCCAAGTGGCGTCCCAAATGCAGCTATTGAGATGGGGACTCCTTCGGGTTGGGGACAAATACCGTTTTCGAAGCGTTGAGGTCCCATAACTGTCGAGCACCAGGCCGGCACCGTGCTTGAACCTATTTTACCGGTAGGTACCCGGCGGCAGCCCTTGTTTACACAGCTGCGACAGATGCTCTTGAAAAAGGCAGTCTCTGGTTGGACAAGAGCCGCCCAGAAATTATCCCTCTCACACGAAATCTCTATTCAGCCCCCTTTGGATATGTGAGCCCCAGAAGAAGCCCAGCACCAGGCCAGAGGACAATCTCTACCCATTAGAAAAAAAAACCGGTGGGTCTCCGGCGGCACCGGAATTTGAGCTCCCTTCCTCCCGCGTACGAGCCGGTTGCTGTACCGCTCGGCCCCCGCTGCGGCGAAAAGCTGAGAGCAACGAGCCCGCTTGCCGCGTAACGCCTTTCCAAGCCTTCGCACGCACAGGCACGAGATGCATTTCAAAGGCCAAGCAGAGGTGACTATACTCTGTTCCATACATAGCAGTCAACGCTGTGGAGGCTAGAGAGATATCTTGCAGTGGGGGGGGGGAGGATGGAGGGGGGGCTTAGTTTGCATTTGGATATAGTTCCCTGTTTTCCGACCGCAATTGTGCGCAACTATTTTTAACGTAGGCTCAGTATTAAATGAAACAAGTTTTAATTCTTAGAAACATTGACACTGTGGCACAGGGCTGCTTACGCGTTCTTTTATAGTATTTTTATTTTTGTTGTTCTTTTTCGGGTTTTTACTTGCAACTTGTCGCGAAGAGGCCTGCCCGCATGCTCGGGCGAGCGAACGCTGTTGGCGCGCAGCCAAGCATGGGCGGCACCCGCAGACTAACAAATTTTCTTCACCAAACTTCTCGCGTAGCTTCAGTAGCGTTGGCTGCTATGTATGGAACGGAGTATAGATAGCACCGAGTGTTTTAGGGGAGTGCGTAAAGGAATCGCGCCTCAGTACACGCCTAACACATAACTAGTTTCAACAGTGGCAACGCGCTGTGTCGCTATATTGTATCAACGTTAACACATTAACATCGACTGTCATAGTCAGATGGGTTGTTCCCCAATTTTTTTTTTCGTGCTTTTCTAAGAACACTTGACGTCATCTAGCGGGGCCACCGCGAAGCCTGCCTAGGGCCTCAGAAATGCTTGGCTTGCCGGGGCGGGCGAACGCTGATAAACAACGCGCCGCGGTTGCTTAGTGGCTACGGTGTTGCGCTGATAAGCACGAGGCCGCGAGATCAGCTGCCAGCCACGGCGGCCGCATTTCGATGGGCGCGGAATGCGAAGACACCCGCGTACTTAGACTTAAGTGCACGTTAATGAACCCAAGTGGCCTAAGTTTCCGGAGTCTCCCCACTACGACGTTCCTCATAATCAGATCGTGGTTTTGGCCCATAAAACAGCATAATTTAAACAATGATAAACGCGTGAAGAGGCTCCTCCCTCGCACTTCTTTCTAGCCACGTGCACGCTGCGCCATCGAGCGGCGCTGCTGAGAATTCCGCGCTTGCCCATGGATGGCTGGATGCACGAATGGACGGACGGACGGACGGTGTAGAGAAGGTATGAACGTTAGACCACCGTAAGGTTATCAGCAATAGAGGAACCAAATACGTCACAGGGTGACGGAGCAGACGTACGGATGGCACTGAGCGTACTGTAAATGGCACAGTGCGCGTCATAGGGCACGTCCATAACTTACACGGCTTCAGTGGCTTCCCCATTGACAAGAAACTACCCTAGCAGCAGCGTCACAGAGCATAGGGACGGGTCACTACCAAAGATAGCGCTGGATCCCTCCCTGACTTCTACGGTCGCAAAAAGTACCAGTAGACCTTTTCGGACGCAGAAGCGGTCGAATGGAGAGAGTAGTGCAGCGATGTCGTAGCGGCTCCTGCAATGTGGCGTCTGGCTGTGGTGTCGTCTTTTACGGTAACTTGTTCAAAGTGGAAGGACTGTCGGTTAACGTCAAGTATGACAAAAGCAAGAGTTCTGTTTCGGCGCGTGTACAATGAATCACGGCAATGTGGCGGCAGAGAAAATGTCAGCCTAATATGAGGTCATGTCAGCAAGAGGAAATGAATTCGGCGGCGTATAGAATGTCCGCAATTACAACATGAGTGGTGCACGCCGCTATGGGGTGAATACGCTGGGCGCTGGCTGTACGGATGGATAGTCCAGAAAGTGGCGACGTTACTTTTCGAAGCAAGCGGCTAAGTTACGCGGTCACAACGGATACGGCGATGCTAGTGTCCGAAAGCGCAGGTGGGGGAACACCATCCACAAACACGTCTGTCACATTCGGCGTGCTTCATTGAGGCCTTTCAGATTTCTATAGCGTCGTAGCCCGTGCCTCGTGGACTGCGACGACTAGTTTTCGTCCTCGCGAGCGAAGGGATGAGGTCGCATCGGCGATAGTTAGCGATTACGTGGAGAAGGTGAAAGGCGAATGACAGGCCTTGCGCGTACTGCCGGGGACGAGTCAGAAGGCAGGTCATCATATTGGCGGGGAAAGCTGACAAGTCGACTTGTCGGGTATGATGCGGTGTTAGAAGGCTGCACACGATTGGAAAAACGTGTCACGTGGCGGGAGCAGCTGCACGCAAAGCAGATGCTTCGGTTGTCCGAAGTGTGCCACCTATTCGCTGTGGCAGGTACCATCCATGGCACAGGAGGCATTGTACAAGCGGCTGGTAGAATGATTGCGCGTCGGATTGCGGTCGGGGTCTAGACACGAGGGCGGCGTAGCTGAGATGCACACATTGCAGAGTGGTTGGCGCCAGGCGACGACATCGACGCAGCTGAGATCCGTGGGTTGTGATAGCGCACGGATCTGTAGGGTCCGGGTGACGACGTCTGCGGAGTTGAGGCGTGTACTCGCAGGAACATTACGGCTGTGCTCAGGTAAAGCCACATTGACCTCGTGCTCAGTGGCGCAACGGAGCGAAGGCGCAAAACGCGAGGAAGGCTTCTCTGCAAAGGCTGCGCAATGGTCAGCAAGGATAGTTGGCGGGCGACCTTCTCACGGACGCCTTCATTTCCTCGAGCAATGCAGACTGGTCTGAAATTGTAGTGAAACCAGCGAGGGGTTCCTCGCGCGATCAAGAGCGACGCGTCAGCGATCGCTGCTGCCGTAACTCTTCATAGGTTTGGCACAATGGCATGATTTCGGCCATGGAGCGAGGATTCTTCGCGACCAAGAAGTTGAAGGCGTCGTCTTCGATACCTTTCAGTATACGACTGATGCGATCAGACTCCGCCATGGTCGAGTCCGTTTTCTTCGATAGGTCAAGGATATCTTCAATGCAACTGATAAATGATTCACAAGCTGCTTACAGCGCACGTGCAGACGCTTCTCGACGCGCAGCTTACGAACAGCGGTGCGACCAAATACACCGACAAGGGCAGTCTTGAAAGAAGACCAGGTCGGGAAATCTGCTCCGTGGTTGTTGTACCATAAGCTGGCGACAGCCGTGAGGTGGAGCAGTACATCGTTCAGTTTGGCTGGTTCGTCCCACTTGTTATGCGCGCTAACCCTATCGTATGTGGCGAACCAGTACTCCACATCGGTGTCAGCCACGCCAGTGAAGAAGGCAGGGTCGCAGTGACGACGTACACCAGGACACGCGATCGGTGCAGGAGTAGGTGCTTGCTTTGACGCATCCTGACGCATGATGGATGGCAGGGTAGGGAATCGTAGTTCCCGGGTGGTAGGTTTGCGGGCACAGCAGCCTGCACTAAATGTCAAGGTGCTTCTTTGATCGGACTAGGAGCAGCGCAGCGGCGGCAGTCTAGGGAGAGCACGAACTCCAAGCGCGAGCGCCATTCACGAACAAAAGCGCTGAAGAAGGCGACCCACTACAATGCACTGGAAAGGACGACTTACTATATCGTTACAATCCCTATCTACAATAGATATTTATAGATAGACAGTCATCATCATCATCATCATCATCAGCCTGGTTACGCCCACTGCAGGGCAAAGGCCTCTCCCATACTTCTCCAACAACCCCGGTCATGTACTAATTGTGGCCATGCCGTCCCTGCAAACTTCTTAATCTCATCCGCCCACCTAACTTTCTGCCGCCCCCTGCTACGCTTCCCTTCCCTTGGGATCCAGTCCGTGACCCTTAATGACCATCGGTTATCTTCCCTCCTCATTACATGTCCTGCCCATGCCCATTTCTTTTTCTTGATTTCAACTAAGATGTCATTAACTCGCGTTTGTTCCCTCACCCAATCTGCTCTTTTCTTATCCCTTAACGTTACACCTATCATTCTTCTTTCCATAGCTCGTTGTGTCGTCCTCAATTTGAGTAGAACCCTTTTCGTAAGCCTCCAGGTTTCTGCCCCGTAGGTGAGTACTGGTAAGACACAGCTATTATATACTTTTCTCTTGAGGGATAACGGCAACCTGCTGTTCATGATTTGGGAATGCCTGCCAAACGCACTCCAGCCCATTCTTATTCTTCTGATTATTTCCGTCTCATGATCCGGATCCGCCGTCACTACCTGCCCTAAGTATATGTATTCCCTTACGACTTCCAGTGCCTCGCTGCCTATTGTAAATTGCTGTTCTCTCCCGAGACTGTTAAGCATTACTTTAGTTTTCTGCATATTAATTTTTAGACCCACTCTTCTGCTTTGCCTCTCCAGGTCAGTGAGCATGCATTGCAATTGGTCCCCTGAGTTACTAAGCAAGGCAATATCATCAGCGAATCGCAAGTTACTAAGGTATTCTCCATTAACTTTTATCCCCAATTCTTCCCAATCCAGGTCTCTGAATACCTCCTGTAAACACGCTGTGAATAGCATTGGAGATATCGTATCTCCCTGCCTGACGCCTTTCTTTATTGGGATTTTGTTGCTTGCTTTATGCAGGACTACGGTGGCTGTGGAGCCGCTATAGATATCTTCTAGTATTTTTACATATGGCTCATCTACACCCTGATTCCGTAATCATATATAGATTCCGTAATCATAGACAGTCATATATAGGCGTATATAGATAGATATAGATATATAGAGAGACAGACACAGACGGACGGACGGACGGTCGGACAGTGCACTTCACGGACTTTCAGGGGCTAGGAATGCTGAGCAACAGTATCGCTCCGATACATTCTATCGCAAGTCCATTTCTAGAGTTTTCGTACAAAATAATCGATGTGCTATTCACACAGACGATACAAGTGTGTTCGGCCTCTTACTCATCAGTGTTTGCAGAGATGAATAGGTGGTGCTAGAGTGACAGTTATCTTCTTAAGCCTATCTTTTGTCCACTGTAGGAAGAATGCTTCTCCCTGCGATCTCCAATCACCACCTACTTTCGCTACCTCATTTCAACTTCCGCCTGAAAAGTTTCTAATTTCATAAGCCCACTTAATTTGCTGTTGTCCTCAACTGCGCTTCCCTTCGCTAGACACCTTTTCGGTAACTCTAATGATCCACCGGTTATCTGCCCTTAAGAAACGGCACGGTAGCGCTATCAAAGCGGCCCTACAGAGAGGTTGTAAGAACCTCTGGTGTTTTCATAAAAGCGCGCTAAAGACGAAGACGAAAGGAACGCATACGACAGGAGTGACGCTTCCCATCGAATTCTCCTTACTCCCTCGTCACCTCAGAGGACCTCGGTCCAGACGACCACGTGGTTCCAGGCGGTGGCGACCCTGACGAGCCTCAACATCCTGCATCTTTACTGCATTCACTTCACCGAGGAAATGGCGCTTACTCTTGGTGGATACATGATGGAAGCACCTGCGCTCGGTACGCTCATGTTGATTAACATCAAGGTGAGTACTATGCAGACTACTAAAGCATAAAGTCGAAAAGTGTAACTGGCCTATTAGGTGTCAAAGTCACCTAAAACTTTTCTCTAATATGTTCATGTGGATACATATTCATGGATACAATGGATACATGTTCATGTATCCATTTTCGCACTATACATACACCGAGGTGTATGCTATGTACTGTGGACACTGCTTATTAACCTGATTTTATATCATCACAAAATCTTGTACAGTTCTCATTCTCTTCCTGTTTTGCTTTTTATATTCCCTCTTTTACCCCCAGTGTAGTGTAGCAAACCGAACACATGTCGGGTTGACATCTCTGCCTTTCCGCTCCTTGCTTTCTCTCTCTCTCTCTCTGTACGCGACCAAACGCTTAAATTTTTTTGCTCTGTACCGCGTGGTTGGAAATAAATTGTCGCAGGTTTGCTCAAAAGGCGAGTCATTAATAGCGACATCAATGTGTTGCACAACTGCACAAAGTACGGCGTGTGGTTACATCGGCAGTACAAATTGCAGTAACCATTTGCTTACTAATTAAATTAGGGAGCGTGGTGGAACGAGTGTACAGACAAACACGAGCAGATTTCAAGTAGTAAGCGCGGCCACACTGTGTTACAACGTGGGCCTGATGAACAGCCCAAATAAAGGGGAGTTAATGCTGCCACTGCCTCGTCCATCAATGCGTCTTCGATAGCTTATACTGTGTGACCTCCAGCACTATATTCGCATGCGAAGGCAACGCACATGCTGCCACCAGCCATATCCGCTCACGCGCTCTTTGCAACCGGCAGAGCTTATTGTCTCCAAGATGGGCAGCGGCTGCCGAGAGAAAGACGCACCATCCCCCTCCTCCTCTCTGCCTAGTCGGCACTTGATCACGTTACCCCTGGTCTCACCTTCCTCCTGTAATTCACCTTGTGTGCGCTTTATCACGTGACTTCCAACATTGCACTTGCATCAAGCCGCCATCCTTCTGGGCCGTACCCTCGACGCTTCCCCTTGCATTCGCAGCATACGGCAGGCGGAATTCGATCTTATCGCAATTGGACTTCTTGCAGAATCCCATGGAAACGTCGACGTCGATGATGACGACGGTCGTATAGAGGTTCCATATAACTAGGAAAAACGACATCTACCGGGCACCACTTTTCCAGCAAAATTCACTTCATGTCGATAGTGTGATTTTGTGTCAAATGCGGCGCTTTTAAGAAAGTGAACCATTAGGCCAGGCCCCACATTAACAAAATGCTCTTACGAGTGAACTGTTCTTAAGAAAAAATTCCCAGCCTATCCTCATGCTATGCGTATTTGTAGTGGCTGCTGGCTAATATTAAGGTAAACTTGTTATCGAAAAGCCTACTGAATTCGGCCCCACTTTTGCTATTCTGTGCACTGTCACTTTCCACCACTTCTGCAAATTACACTACGCTTGTAGATTGGAGCCAATTAAAAAGGCCTTACCAACCCGGTGGGCCAGTCAGAGCTTCCGAAAAGATCACAAATTCTACAATATGGGAAATTCTGGCGCTCTATGAACACAACTTCGAAACAACTCCACGGCAGTTGCATTCTGCTACTTGACACTAGGTCAGTGTCTTTTTTTTTTTTTTTTACCAGGCCATAGTACTTTTGGCTATGTTGTTGACTCGGGAAAGGATGGGAAGGTGGTGGTGTACGGTGGATATAGGGCGTATTAACCTGATTTTAAGTAATATTGAGTGCTTGTTACGTCGTCTCCGGTAGCGCGCACACTGTGGGACTAAAGGCCTCACAGAATAAGTCGCAATTATGAATGATACCATAATTCACGAGTCAAATAATAGGCATCTGTGTTCTAAGATCATTTTACTGTGTAACAAAGAATTGCCGCTGAGCCAGGCGAATTTGCAGCACTCAGTGTTGGGCAAGATTCGGCGTTAGGCGACATGATTCAACAGTTCGAATTTGCAGTTTCAGCAACTGTGAACGTGATCACTTACAGCATAACTAGGATGCAGGAGTGATTGGTTGTGTTTTGGCATAGCGACTTTGGTTCTATCATGAATCCGTTTCGTAGGAAGCGCTGCCGATTCACCTGGCTGACCGGCGCTTATCCTTTGCCAAATACCTTTGAAGCGCGTGACAGTTTTTTAGGAGATAGATGTTTTAGAAGACGTTTTGATGTATGCAACACACAGTCTGCATCAGGGCGGGAACGCTCTCAACTGGATATACATGCAGGCTGATGACAACGACGCTGGCGTGTTCCTGGACTGCCTCGCCTTCAACCGCTCTTTGAAGGTCCTATGTGTGCAAGAATCTTTCCTAGTCGCGCGGAAGGGCCAGGCTCTGGCAGAAGTCATCCGAGACCACGTGGCACTTGAGAAACTCGAAGTAAGGCACATCGCACGATTATTTTACAAATCCTGAGCTTAAGTTTTATTTTACCAGCTGAATTCAAGAGTTCAAACATAGTTTTTTTTTACGTGTAACTGTCCAGGAGCGCTAGGATTAAAGACAAACGAGGTGTCCTGACTAAAACGTCGTGCGATGTTACTCGTTTTGAATGGTTTACTTTAAAGACATGTAAATTTAGGCATAAAAAAGAGTAAGCAGGACATGACAAGGGCGCAAACAATGACACTGATACTAGCAGGGATCAGCACACAAATAAGCCGAGAAACGTTCTCCGAGATATAAAAGTTAATTTGAATGTTTACATGCTTGATAATAAGTAGAACTTCAATAGCATTTTGCAATGCATACTTGCCTTTAAATTCAGTACCTAATGAAGGGCACGAAAAAACAATAACAAATAAGTATTGAGGCTGCATATACGACATTTTATGGGATCATAAATATACTTTCCAGGTGATTATTTCCTCTAGGTCACAAAAATAAAATGTGGTAGCGCTTGTTCACATCTAGATAAACAAAATATTGCTTTACTAGAACGTTTCTCTTATGTGCATAAAAGCGTGAAGACTACCTTGTGAACGCCAATAAACAATAACAATAAACTACTGAATTCGCAGTTCTGAAAGACTGTGGTGTTTTGACGTTTTACACCAAAAAAGGCAATAATTATTGCTACATACGATTGATTTCTACAGATTTGGATAGCAAATGCCTTTGAGAAGCAATTTCGGCACTCTAGCGTAGCCGCTACCCAAATATAAAACAAAGAAATTTTTGGGATTTCACGCGCCTTAAATTATTTTCACTTCATACTCAATGTTGAATTACTCATGTTTAATTCTTGCCGAGGTTGTACGGTATTCAACACGTTCGGCGGCAGCTTATTGCCATGAATCTAGGCAAATAGCTTCTATCGCTAGCGGTCACACCTTGTTTAAACATTACAACTGTACTCTGACGCAACGGCAATGTGACTCTTTTCTGCATATATATGAAACGGCATTCTGCGTGAGTGTCAGGGAAATATGTTACGTGCAATACAAAGAAAAGTTCCTTCTAAATAGAGCACGCAGGAACATCACACCTATAAGATAGCCCAATTTAAACCCTTTCTCAGTATTTGAAGCATTTTGGCTTTTTGTCAAGGGCCCAGAGCATGCTGCATTTGCACGAGCTACGCTCCGTTCGCGAGACCAGTGCGCGGGCGTGAGTTGCGAGGAGTAATTTGGATACTTTTGCTTCGCAAAATCGACCTTTTCCTAGGTACTACGAAAGAGGGCGCGCTTTTGTAGTGGCTATGCACGAGAACTGGCGCTTAAAATTCCGTCGAGATGAGATCACAGCGACCAACACCATCAGTATCACACTATCAGACACTATCATCAGACACTATCATACTATTTATTTATTTATTCAAAATACCCCCAAAGGCCCTCATTACGAGGGTATTACATGGGGGGGGGGGCAATCACTAGCACTGGTCATTAGTTAGTACATACTAAAAACAAGAGAGTGTAACAGAAGTAATAATACAGTGAAACATTGGTAATATACAAGATAATTAGGTCACAATTATTACAGAGAAAACATTAGTACATATTAGGAGAACATAAGGCAACTGCAATGAAAAACACCAACAAACATCGAAAACACTGTAACAGTACCAAAAAATAATAATAATACGATTAGTCGACAAGTCGTGAGCGAATTAAATGTTGAAACTTAGTCAAGTCTGGTTCCGTGGCAATGACTGATGGTAAGGCGTTCCATTCAGTTATTGTGCGAGGTAAGAACGAATATGCATAATGGGATGACTGGCAGTTAATGCGTTTGACTTTGTATGGATGGTCACGGCGTGGAAAAATAACTGTTGGTGACTGAAAGAAATCATCGTGAAGTGATGGATGGTGATAAAGCTTATGGAAAAGTGTTAAGCGAGAAATTTTACGGCGAAGTGCTAAGTTGTCCAAGCCAGCTTTATTCTTCAACGAGGTGACGCTGGTGTAACGTGAATAATCTGAAAATATAAATCGCGCAGCACGGTTCTGCAAGGCTTCGATGTTACTGATGATATAAGTTTGTTCGGGATCCCAGATGGCAGACGCGTATTCTAGTTTAGGACGGATTAATCTTGTGTATGCTAATTTTTTAACATGCATTGGTGCTTCTCTTAAGTTATGTTTAATAAGTCCGAGAGTACGATTTGAAGAGGCAAGGGTAAGATTAATATGATTATTCCATGATAAGTTTGACTGAAAATTGATGCCAAGGTACTTGTAAGTAGTTGCGAGTTCCACAGGGTTGTTATCAAGGGAATAGGTGGTTAGAATTCGTGGCCTATTGGTGAAAGACATGAGTTTAGTTTTGGAAATATTTAATGGCATTAACCAATTGGAACACCATGTACTTATTGCGTCCAGGTCAGTTTGTAGTAAGTGGCTATCAGTGTTACTTGTTACACATCGGTAAACTAGACAATTGTCTGCAAATAGTCTGCTTTTAGATGAGACGCTACTGGGTAAATCCTTAATATAAATTAGAAAGAGTAAAGGTCCAAGTACGCTGCCTTGTGGAACTCCAGACGTAACATCAGCATAACATGAGTTGGAATTGTTAACTGATGTAAACTGAATTCTAGATGAGAGAAAATCGGTGATCCATGCAATTATAGTAGGGTGAATGTTAAGCTGTGAAAGTTTAAGTAACAACCTGTGGTGTGGAACACGGTCAAATGCCTTAGAAAAATCTAGAAATATTGCGTCAACTTGGAACCGGGAGTCTATTAGTGCGTGTATGTCGTTAATAAATCCGGCAAGTTGTGTGTCGCATGAGTAGCCTTTGCGAAAACCGTGCTGATGCTTAAAAATAATGTTATGGTCTTCAAGGAAGTTGATGACTTGACTGTGTATGATATGTTCGAGTAACTTACAAATAGTGCTGGTTAAGGAGATGGGACGATAATTAATGGGAGAAGCACGATCACCTGATTTGAAAATGGGTATTATTTTAGCAATGCGCCAGTCATTAGGAATACTACCAGTTGATAGTGACTGGGAAAATAGAGCTGTTAACATGGAACAAATACTATGCGATGTATTCTTTAAAATTTTATTGTTGAAACCTAGATGGTCGGCACTAGATGACATTTTAAGATTGGTTAGTAGAGATAAAACACCAGCCTCACTGATGTCTACCTCATGCATTGTGATTACCACTAATGTCTTTAAAGTTGGCAATGAGTTAACGTTTTCATGGGTGAAAATTGTTACAAACGTATCATTAAGAAGTTGAGCACAATCTGAATCGGGGATGGGAACACCAAAAGAATCTGTAAGAATGATGTCAGTGCGAATTGCAGGGTTCACCACACGCCAAAAGTGACGAGTATTATTTTTTAGCATGGATGGTAAATCATGAGAAAAAAGTTATTACGAGTGGATTTTAGCAATGCCTTATAAGCCTTTTCACACGCTTTGTGTTTATCATGGGCACTGGCTAGACCAGTCAGCTTAGCCTGCCTGTAAAGTCTTTTCTTTTTGTTATTAAGCCGCCGAAGCTTGTTTGTAAACCATGGAGAACTGCTTTTGCAGGAAATGGATAACAAAGGAATGTAGGTGTCAATGAGTGAACTGCGGGTGGCCTTAAAGAGGACCCAGTTCCGTTCAATGGAACGTGAATGAAAATCATGCAGAAATTGACCTGAAAATGTTGTTAATTCATTGTTAATTGCGTCGAAATTAGCTTTACCGTAACACCTAATTTTCTTTTTGGTAATTATTTTTTTGCTCACGCAAAAGTTAATGCATCCAGTTATGACATCATGGTCAGCGATGCCTGCTTCATGAGTTATGTCGGATAATATTTCAGGATTATTAGTTAAAACTAAGTCTAGTATATTGGCAGAAGTTTCAGTGGATCGTGTTGGTTGACTAATAAGTTGTGTTAATGAAAAGTCAAGACAAGTGCTGAGAAAGGTATGTGCGGCCGCATCCATGGCCGATACGGAGAGCGTCGACCAATCTATATTTGGAAAATTGAAATCGCCAAATATGATAATTGCCGACCTCGGAAAATGCGCGCACACCTCGCTCAGCACTCGATGATACTCTTCGGAAAACGCGCCAGACATGTCGGGTGGACGGTAAAAAACGCCAATTATCACACCAAATGCAGCACCCTTCAAGGAAATCCAAATACATTCCAGAAAAGAATCGATAATGATGGGTACGACGATGAATTCTTCCTTTATCGCAATGAGCACACCGCCGCCTCTACGCTGTTGCCTATCACATCGAAAAAACTTGAAAGTGGATTCACTCGTAAAGATGTTGTTATCGTGTATGGTGTTGTTAAGCCAGGTCTCGGTAAGTAACACTAAAGAAGCCTGGAATGAATCGATGAGCGATGAGAGTGCAATACCATGAGCGATAACACTTCTAGCGTTGGTGTATAAAAAGAGAAGTTTGTTATCAGTACTACAGTGCAATTTTACGGGTGAGCCAGTAGATGAAACTGAGCTTAATGAAACAAAGGAGGAGGAACATCATTGATCCCTGCGCCGAGAAACAAGAACAGCCTGGCCTTCATTGGTGTTCCACTCGTAAATGTCATTGTTCAAGTGCAGTTTGTTGAAAACCAGACGCACTCGATCTCCGTCCTTCTTCATGGTTCGCGAGAACTGGAGAAGTTTCCGTCACTTTTCGCGAACTGCTTCCGAGTAATCTCGCGAGATGCTCAAGTTACTGTTCTTCAATTTATGGCCGCAGCTCAGAACCAGTTCAACTTCCTTCTCATTGAAAAATTTGGCTATGATAGGCCGCTTCTTCTCAGACGAAAAGCGGCCCACACGATGTGCTCTCGAAATTGACGTTACGGTAAGCTCAAGTTTTTCAGTACAGAAATTACTTACGAGTCGTTCTGACTCTTCCCAAGTTTCAGACTTCGTCGAATCTGTTAAGCCATAAAAGAGAACGTTAGACCGCCTGGAGCGATTTTCGAGGTCGTCAATGTTTTCCTGTACGCCTACGAGACCGTTGTCACTGCTCGTGATGGACTGAGCACATGGGGGCGCTGCAACTTTCTGCTCTAGATCAAGGACACGCTTTGTCAGTTTTTCTAAATCATTCTTTAACTCAACGTGCATTTGAAGCACCTTGTTCACAGATTCTTGAAGCACTGAATTACTAGCTTCAACACGCAAGATAGAGCCAGCCACAAGGTCTAGCTTTTCCTCTTGAGCCTTGGTCATGGGTCGAGGGTTTAGCTCGACATCACCATCCAGAACAACCAGGCACAACAGATACGATGTACAAGCGCGAACACTTTTCAAAACATGGGGTGGCCACGACACCGCTAAATGACAGACATCATCGTCACGATAGGAATAAGCGTCATAGTAGCTAACCTGTATAATCATCAGCGGTGAGCGTAGGATCGCAATGGCGGTGCCGTGGCCCAGGGCGGCGTCGGAATGCGCGCACTTTTGTACTGCCCGCTCAGCTGACTCAGTCCCACGTTGCCAGACGGAAAAATCTGCGGCGTCCAGAAGCGGCGGAGCATGTTAATATTTATTTCTGCGTTGCTCACTGCTGTATCGACTGTTTTGGGGAACTGTGACCTCGTCAGGCTTACCGCCTTTTGTCACAGTTCCCTCTTTCATCTTTGAAGGAAAATAAACTACAAAAAAAATAAACTTCAAGACAGTGTCCATAATGGTGAAGCGGCCGTTATTTATCCTCACTGGTTGGCCCTTGTGAGAGCGGAGCACGTAACATGGTTTCCCACTCCGCGATGCGCCTTCCGTGTTCTCAGTATTTTGCCAGCGTCGCTACTGCCAATGCCAGGATCGTCTGCGACAGCCACACCTCCTAGTTTGAAAACACGATTGTCTTTGAGCTGAACGTCTTCAACCTCAAAGCAAAACAGAGGCGAAATGTTATTAACGCAGCAATAGAATAAACTAAGAAAGTCGGCTGAAGACACCTCACGATGACTGTCCATGCTAATGCGCTCAGAACCAAACCAGAATGGGGCTACAACGTAGTGCCACCTTAGAAATTGGGTATATATTAGGCGTGTACTGCAGCGGGACTCCTTCCTTTTTCGCACTTCCCTCAGAACACTCGGTGCCCTATACCAGTACCGCCGCGAAGCCTGCACGTGGCGTCTGAAATGCATGACGCTCTAGTGCATGAAAGCGCTGAGAAGGGTGTCATGCAGCTGCCGGGCCCGTCTCTCGCGCATCTTTCTGGACACGCTGCGCCATCTTGCGGTGCTGCCGAGAAGTCCGCGCGTTGCCTCCTAGACCCCAAGCGTGGTGCGCTGGTGCGTGTGAATGTTAGGTATCATTCCGTAGCTTGCCGCACAATCAGCGGCGTATGCCTATTTACCAAAGTTCTCGATCGGTTCTTTGAAGAGCTGCACAAACCCAGTGAAATCGGGGCGCACCTGGCTAAAGTACTGGCGCAACAGGCGTTCATGAACAGCGCCTCATACCCAGTGCATTTGTGGCGCAGCCTCCTAGTGCGCCGGGTCCCTGTCCTTGAGTAAACCGTGTGAGATGGGTTGTATTCTGCCCAACATCGATGAAACTTAAAGGATCTTTTTGTCGTTGTAGAGCGGCACATTCCCAATGGTACACACTTAGATCCCTAAGTTTGAGTGAACAACGTTAATTGAAAAGCGGCACAAACCTACAAGCTAATACCCAGTGATTCAAGTTGAGATCACAGAGGTGCTTTGAAGACAAACACAGACCTAGTGGCACATACCGAATGCTCTAACTCAGCCTCAAATTGTTTCTTTGAAGAGTGGTATACACGCATTCCCGAATCTACAGTATCCCTTGCCAGCGTGAACGATGTTCGTTGAAGAATTGCATATGTGTATACATTGCCAATTACTCAATGACCTCAGTTGGTCTGATGGTTGGTTTCGAACCCTCCTCTCCGCCCTATACTTTACCCATTCGACCATGGACTGCACAGTGACCAGGGTAGGAGGGGAAATGGCTAGAGCAAAAATATGCAGATCCCAAGCACTGTGAGAATCAATGTAAGTGAATATTTCTGTGCTGTTTCGTTTGACTATAATTAGCGCTAATTGACGGCTAATGATCAATTGATGATCAATCAATTGATCAGTTGATGTTAAATGTTACCTTGCATGCACCACTAATGCTTGTTTGCGTAATACACAGAACACACAGGGAGACGTCTTTGCTTCAGTCCTGTGTGCCATTGTTGATAATCTATTAGAGGATTGATCATTATCACTGCCTTACATGGCACATCGCATCGTGGCAGAAGAGTTAAACTTTATTTGAATTATGGGAATGTATTATAATTTTGTTTATACATTGTATACAACCATTCGCAGTCTGCACCCCGTTTCGCTATGTAGCGAAGAGAATCCTGTTCCGCGCGACGCTTCTTTCGGGTCTGGGTGTCCTCGACACTGAATGCACGCTTTGGAGCCATATTGCTGGCGCGTGTTTGCGTACTTCTACATAATGGCCAGTACGCTGTTGAGAAGCCAGCTCCAAGCGTTCAGGCTATGAAGGATTGTAATGTTTACACTATTACAGCCAAGCACGCGACCTCCAGAGGCCAGCATCTGCATCTTTGCCGCATCGGAAAACAAGTAATTCATTTGCCATGCGCACTAACTGTGAAATGCTTCCGCGCCGGTGCCGGCCGGGATGGAGGCATGGATGGATGCCACGAGCATCCCCTTTGAAACTAGCTGGCAGGTTGCACCACCAGAACTCTTGTTATTATTTTGCCTAATATCGTACCTATATTTAAAGATAAAGAGAAGAAAAAAGACGAGTTTCTAGAATCAAGCTTTGTTAACCACTTTTGGGAACTTTGTTTTCGTACGCCTCCCTTGTCTATCATCGCCCTACTTTTTGGCCACCAAACTACAATCACCTTTTACTAGTTCTGCAGCGAAAATGTTCGCTTTGCCCTTGCTATCGCTGCTTCAGGATGCCAGAGCAGCTTAAACCGATCACTGGGCAGATATCTTCAAATTCTAGTGAAACATTTTCCATCGGTTCCGTAGACTTAACACAGCATGTACATTCTTCTTCTTCGTTGTTGTATCTCGCCTTATAAGTACGTGTTTGAAGGCAGTAAAGAGCTTCCACTTTATTTGTCACAAAATGTTTCCTTCCTGAATGCGTTTTTTCCTATTACGTAGTTACCCAAACTAAGTTTCTTTTTCATTGTCGTGCTCTCCACAATTGCCTCTGAGCACCTAGCCAGGTTTGAGTTACCGGCGATAACCACCCTTTCACTCTCTCCTACTGCCGAGGCCCCTCTCTGCTCCAATGTGTCATTCTTTTCGGCGTGATTCGAACTCGACAAGGGGCATTGACCCGCACGTTTCTTCTTTTCCTTTGTGGCCGCTTCAACATAGGTGAAGCTCTTTCCAGCTACCCCGCAATCACGTTGCACGCATTGCACGTGCTTTGTAGACACTCACTGTCCTGTCACGTCGAGAAACGGCGTTCCCACGTCACGGCCATTCTCATTCATTATGGCGGTGCGGTTCAACTTTTCCTCGGCTGCTCCGTCTTTTTTTCATGCGTTATGCTTCCATGCGTCATGCTCGATATTTAACTCATTTTTGAGCTCTTCGACCTGTTTCACAAGCTCATCCTGGAACTCCACCATTTTATTTAGCCTAGTACAGACATTGCAGTGCCTGCCGATGGAATTCATTTTCTCCATTCTGATCCTTCCCTTCGTCTACCTTAAGGAACCCCCGGCACACTCCCCACTTTACCGTCTTTCTCCAACTTCAACTTTATTCATTCTTCTAGAAAATACCAGTAACCTCTTTTTGGGCTAAAAGCTACCGTCAGCACCTTGACTGGACCTGGGAGGCGTTGTTGTATGTGACACCGCGCAAACGGGCAGTACTTTGTAACGTATACATGAAATAAACTAAACACTTGAGCACGTACCAGATTTAAACAAAATCAACTTGTCATTTCCCATATATAGGCCTCTTGACAAGATAACTGTAATGCAATACAGAAACAGACAACATTCAAGCATATGTGATACGATCAAGAAAAAAAATCAAAGGCGATCAATTAGAATTGTTATATTTGAATATATCTGTTTACAAGTGGACAAAATACATCTTGAATTAACTGCGAGAGAAATTAGTAGTGTGAACATAATTGTTTCGGAATATTGGCAAACTGTATTCAATGGATTGTAAATTGTATTCAGTGCGAAAGCGTGTTACATAGAAAATATCAGGGTTTCTGAGATGTACTTGTAATTTATGGTGCTGCAGGGTCGTTACGGATGTAAGCCAATTTCCTATCTCTTCCTTTGCAAAATAAAATAAATGTAAAACGCGATATTCGTAGTACTGATCGGTGTTAGCAATCTGCCGCAGGAGCGCCTTTCGTAATGTAATTATTTATTCATGTTCGTTTGGGATGTGGTGCCCCATATTAAGCTACAATAATTAAATTGGAGGTAAGCAATGCATTTAGGAAAGCAATGAACGTGGCTAGTTGGTCGATGTTCCTGATTATATTTCGCTTAGTCTTACACTGACGAACATAAGGCACAACACGCGGACGTACGTAGCGCAAACTACCAACTGTTCAATACTGTTAACTAGCAGGCTTATATACAAGGAGATGTGGTGCGGGGGGCAGGGGGCTATAAAGAAACATGACAAGGTGACGACATGTAGTGATCCTTTGGGCCGGAAAAACATCATTCACTTCCACCCGTTCGCCCTGGCAAACCTGACCTCACCTTCGATAAGCACCCCGTCCATGGTGCTTATGTTTTCTTTTATTCAGCCTAATCATGCATAATAAATGTGAAGATATATGCGGAAATAAGGAGTTTTCACGATTTTCATGAGGTCTCGTGACAGAGAGCCGAACTGAACCTGGCCCCAAAATCTTTCTCCCAATCGCGGACGGCTAATGATGAAAACGGAATAAAAACAGAATAGAATCTCTTTACGCTATAGTGCCCTAGAATGCTTAAACGTATTTAATGGTTGCAACAGAACTGCTTTTTGGCCTAGTTAGTGCTTGCTAAAAGGCATGTTTTTTGTCGCAAGTTAAAACACAGAAAATAAAGTAGTGCGTGTTGCCTTCTATGTGTCTTCCTTGCGTGTGTGTTTTAACTTGCTGAAAAACATGTGTTGTAGCAGTTAAAATTATCTTACTTCGGTGTGCTTATGTACGCCCCTCATTGGCAGCATTCGCTTGAGAAGCATCAAACACTGCCTTCACATGGTGACATGGCTGCCTAGACGTCTCATGCTGTGCGTCCGCCTTAAATGGTGTATCCATGTCGGCGTAGCTTAACATGCACTGCCAAAACATACACATAATTTTAAGTTCTGATCCGTGCGGGGAATAGACAGAAACAATTCCTAAAGATACACAATAGATACAGTACAGAAGTGCCCGCATTGCTTTAAGGTCTAGAGGATTCAATGCTTCGCTTCATGTAGGTAGCAATATGTGAGTTTGGTTGGCATTATCTTGGCCAAGCGCATCCTTTCTTCATTTGCGTGTATTTTACGTGTGCGTAAACTGCTGTCTGATTTTTTTTTTCGTGTGTTATACGGCATGTGTGTTTTCAGCTTATTTTGGTTCGGGGATAATATCGTTGACAGCCTCCTGTGTTTCGTGAAGCCTTGAAAGACTTTTAATGCTAGCAACATTGTTTTGTTCCACGCGCTTTCAGACTGTTGCTATGTTTCTGTCTCGTTATTTTCCTACCTACCTGGGTAGCTGGGCAGTCTATTTTCTAGCGGGTAGAAGACTGACCTGCTCTGCTGTGGAAGCCGTATTCGAAATCGATGGTTGCACTAGCTTGGGTCAATAAGTATGTCTCACGGGACATGTGCCGCTTTTCAATGACCCTGTTTAACTCCTGTTGGGTCACTGGTTATGTCCTGCTCTGGAATGAACGGCTTTGGCACCAACTTGAGTCGTTGGGTATGTGCAACGAGGTACGGGGCGCTCTTTGGTGACAAAAATCCTTTAACTATTACCAGGTAATTGGCTGGGAGCAAACTGGTGTGACATATATTCGCACACCCGCTGCGCGCCGGCTTCGCGGTGGCACCGCTAGATGGAGCAGCGTGTCCAGAGGAAAGTGTGAGAGAGGAGGTGACTTGCATAGGTACCTCATACATAAAGTATTTTGGTGATGGCGATACCAGTGCGTCATTACGCTGCTTCAATTCTATAGGTGGCGTTAACGTCGACATTCATCGTTAGGTGGCTTCTGCCAGACTTCTTTTTTTTTTGCGCAGAGAGCTTGGTACTGCTTTTGCAGTTTGTTTGTGAGGAGCTGCTAAAATAAAGTAACGAAAAGCTCAAATATGAATTCGTACATTGCCTCCTTGGGTTATGGAAAGTATAATTTCAATGTTGAATAGGGTACTGTAACGGTCGCATAGAAGAAAGCAGCGTGACAAAACTATCCTGGCATTGCCGCGCTAACAGATATTATAACGGCGTTTGCTCGGGACTGGCAAATAGTTTATTGAGTAATAAGGAACTTATTGCATTAACGAAATACATGTACATTCTGAACATGAGTGTTTTCAAAACTTTTTCTCTTTTTCAAAGGTTACATGCAAAACCTAGCGCTTAAATTATTTCAGTAAAGAGAAGACTACTACATATGTATATAAGGCAGTTAGATATATGGTGCATACTAGAACCTGAGTAGTATTGCATCTACAGGTGATAATATAAATAGCAAAGAAAACAGCTTTGTTGCGAAACAGAGTATTACTGAATCCATGAACAAGTAATTACATATATGCCAAGTCAGAGCCTAGACGTCTGGTAAAATGCAATGAATGTGATGGTTTGCTGTGAGCCAGTGGTTTTATCCCTGTATAATTTTTTCTCTTGTACACAGTAAACGGCAAACTTCTGAAGCGAAGTTTTCGTTGACTATTCCCGCACACTTCACGGGGCAGGTTGCTGTTGTTCTGCCGAGTAAACAACTTGGGGTGTCACTGGGTAATTTCCACAGGGCACTTTGAAACGAATTGGCACTTTGAAAACGGTGCACGTGAAACTTGGCTGGATGAATTGGGTGGATGCTGGAATAATCTTGATTGGTCTTTTCCCCTAGAATTACAGACTTCGTACCAGTCTTTCCGGCTGAATTCCTGTCAATATTATTATCTCTACGCAACCTAAGTTCATCAGTTGCATCAGTTTTTGATATTCACAAATTCTTTGTTGCTATGTTTTTTTTTACCCGCTGCTAAAAATGGTCTCACAGTGTACATACATTTCATTCTCTAGTTCCTGCTCATCCCGCAGAGGCGTCTGCGTCAGCAGACGTTTGGCGTGTTGCGACACCACGTACCCGAGCACATGATGGTTGGACCCTCCCGCGTGTAGCCCTACGCGGCTTAGCCGTGTCCGGGTAAAGAGGGATCCTGGGGATTGAGCCGATGCTGGGTGCTGGGACTTTTAAGGCAGCACATTTCTTTGACCTTTGCTCCGCGTAGACGGCACCCGGGAGAAACCGGCAGTCGCCTTTTCCTGTCTGTCTCTCCTCAAATCTTCGTCTTTCTGTCACTTTTTGACATTTCCTGTCTCCTTCTCTATTCCGGTTACCTCCTTTCTCCTTGGCAGCCAGGGTTAACCTGGTGTGGCTATCCTACTTTGGGTACACCATATTTGGTTATAGTGACCTCATACGGCTGGCGTCGTGCAGGCTTGTACACAAGCTCTGCCGCCTCCCCTTGGGCTTCGTGGTGGGTGGTCGGGGCTGTTGCCAAACATAGGCATTTTCTTATGGCCGCGCAAACTTCTGTCGTCTATGATCAGCATCGGAAAAGATGTCGCACCGAAGCACCGTTGCAATTCTCCTTTTAGAACAACGCTTAATCTTCTCTCAAGTAATATGCAGTCCACAGCGAAAACAACGTTCAAGAAAGAAAACTGTCTTCATTCCTGGTGGCCAAGTGCCTGAAAGAGAAAATCGGACCGGCATACAAAGCCTCAAAAATGTTTAGCGAGGACATCCTCCTAGAGCTAAATGATCAAGATCAAGCACAGAAGCTATCGTAACTTACCAGTGTTGGCGACGCGACAGTGACAATTCCAGCCCACAGAACACTTTATATAAGCGAGGGAGCGATATCTGAGGAAACCTTTCTTGGCTTGAGCGATGAGAAACTGCTGGGAGGTTTCCAGGAACAACACGTTACCAAAGTACAAAGAATCTTCATCCGCAGAAACAACCAAGAAATCCCGACCCTACATGCTATACTCATCTTTCGAACAAGTGTAATGCCTACCTCGCTGGATGCAGGTTGTGTAAAGGTAAATGTGAGACCATATATCCCGAACCCCAGACGATGTTTCCAATGCCAAAGGTTTGAACATGCTTCACATACATGCCGAGGACAAACAACTTGTGCTAAATGCAGTTCCAACGATCACCAATCTGACAATTGCACCTCTTCCCCACATCCTGTTAACTGCAAAGGAGATCATCCAGCCTACTCGCGGTCTTGCCCTTGTTGAAAAAAATAAGAAAAGAATTAATTCCACTAACTATTAAGGAAAAAAATCTCGTTCTTTGAAGCAAGAACCCGATCGTCATACTTTCGCGACGAAGTTATGCCGATGTGACGCAGGGAGGAGGGGGGGGGCAGTGTCACAGAGGCCTGAGGAGTCCTCCGAGCCCACGCATAGTGGTCCCGCTGTTGCCCCTACACATCCCCCCCCCCCCTGTGGTGGAAGCAACCAGCGCTGCTCCATCCTCTTCAAAGGCCCTGCAGACACCAGCCCCACAGGGCCCAAAAATAAAGCGAACTCCAATGCCCGAGACGCGAGTCTCAGTGCCCAACTCTCGGTAATCTAGCGCCTCAGAGAGAGCGATGGAGGTCGACGCAAAAACCCCGGTGTCATCGATACCGAAGGGCAAGCGCTCGCTGGAGCGCGGAACGAGGGACAAAGTTCCAATAACCATGTTCAATAAGAAAGCGATAACCTAAAGCTTATTGCTCCTTGTTACATTAGCCTTCTTAATATCTGTCACTTAACTTCTTTTCTCTTATTCTCTCGTAGTGCCATTTTTTACCTTTCCATTTAAAATAACCCTAATTATCCATTCGAAATGTAGAGGTCTCATACACAATCTAGGTGACATCAAAGAGATCATCATCTTTTCAACAGTTCCAGTTTGTCTTCAGGAAAGAATCTCGGCCCCAAAAATTGTCAAATTCTCAAAGGTTTCATGGTTGTCCGGAGACCGCGAATGTTCCAGCCGTTTTTCAGGTGGTCACTATTGGCAGCGAGGAGTTACGGAGTCCCCATCTATTGGAAACGCCTGGCTGGCGTAGTATGAGGGATCGCGCGGCGCGCTCCTCATAGGTTTTGCTGTCTGCGCTCACTGAAAACACCACGCGCGAGCTCTCCCGGACATTTCTGTAAGTACTTTCGAAACGAGAGAAGTTTTTTACTGTATAAATAATATTCTTGGGCAAACTGAAAGCACACAATCGTTTACAGACGCTATCTCTTTACAATACGTACAGTGAACGCAACGCCACTGCGCGCGGTCGCCGCAATGGAGTCTCCGAACCGGCTTCTTCCGGGAAAGGTAGGCAAACGTTGAGAGCAAACTATGTGAAATATGTTCTTGTATTGTTTGTATAACTAAATGGAGCGTGATAGAATTAAGCCTCAATGCAACGATCGCACAGATTCGCAGCGACCGACTGCGCGTCTGTATGCTTGTCCGCGCACTGCTTCGCTTTCGCCGCTTGCGCGTTTTCGCACCGTGCCATGAGCTTTAGGCCACAGAATATGAGCATTTGACAATATACAAGCAACCATTGTTGCGTGGGTGCTGTCAGAGCTGTTCAAAAATAATTTCATTGTAGAGACTTCGACGCCTACGGGGAGTGTAATGTGCCGTTGCTACGATTCAATCTTTTTTTCTTCTAAATTTTTCGACGTTTCAATGTCATTCTTCGAGTTGCGTCGCACTGTATGTTTATCGGTGTTCTCAGCGTGTGATTTCCCGCTGCTTCTTTCTTTGTAATCCAGTGCATTACTTCATAACCCAAACATGACCATATGCCATGCTTTTTTTTTTCATGTGCTTCTTACCGCTCCCTTCCCACTCCAGTGGACTTGCCAGTATCTATAGCATGGACAAGTTTATAGACCAAAGCGTCATGACATCAGACGCGCAGCGGACTCGGGCGAGCGTCACAGTGCGCGTTTTCCGAACATGCAGGCCCAGCGCCATAGCAGAAATCTTCCCCGCGTCTGTGCTAGCTGCACACCCGAGTTGTAGCCGATGGCTGTGGCCGGTTTTATGTTTCGCGAGCCAAGCTACAGGCAGCTTCTTGTCCTGCGGCTACGTGTGAATAAGGCTGACACCGGGCTCCGTCGCGTACGTCCGGCACTGCGGCACCGAGCAGTAGCCGACCATGTTGCGCGCCTTCAAAGGCAGCCACTACCTGTTGTAGTGCTTTCAAGCGTTGTAAAGGGGACACTCGAAGCGGGAAAATCTCGCCACTAAATGATGACCGCAGCGTACGACGGAATTTGAACTCTCGTTATCAGCTCGCTCCGGCGCGCCCGAAGCAGCCAACGCGGCCGCTATGTCCACATGATCCCTATTAGCACGTCACGCCGACGGTTACGCCAGCTTTTCCAGTGGTGGAGCTCGAGGCCAATAGCCGTGCAGGGTAGCACTCCTACCCGAAATGTCCAATTGAATACGTCTTTCGAGGCTTTAGCTCTCACCATTCTGACTTAGAAAACCCTTATTATTTGCACACTGTATATTCCACCCCACACCCGTTTACTACTAAACATTTAGTAAATTTAACAGATCAATTACCGGGCCTGTTTGTTTTAGTAGGATATCTTGATGGTCATTGTACTCCTTGGGGCAGTGTAAAAACTGACGAAAGACGACAACTGCTTGAAGATTTTATTCTATGCAATGATATGGGCCTTTTAAATTCAGGTGCCCCAAACTAGATTTCACCAACTTCCCGCACACTTATTTGTTTAGATTTAGCTTCTTGCTCACCGTCTCTTTTTCATAATCTTAAATGGGACGCCCTCGACGCGTCATATGGTAGTGATCACTTAGCCGCAGTCGTTAAACTCTTGTCATCACCGCCAACTTTAAGCACTAGGCCACGCCGATGGAAATTACAGCTCGCTAACTGTCCGGTTTTATGGAGAACGGGAAATTGGAAGATGTCTTTTCGCCAGACCTAAGCATTCACGAACTTAACAAAAATTCACCGAGGTCATAATCTCAGCGGCAGAATAGGCGATATCCCAGTCATCCGGTATTGTGCGCAAAAAGCTAAACCACTGGTGGACAAGGGAGTGTAGCGAAGCTAAAAGAAAACAAAATAAGGCCTGGGAATCCTTACGAAGGTACCACATTTCTAGCAACCGTTTAAACTTGAAACAAGCCAAAACCAGGGCACGATTTATTCGAAGACAGGCTGAGAAATCATCATGGCAAAAATACATATCTTCAATTATTAGTATGGTCACATAGAAACAAATGTGGGACCAGGGGAGGAGATTTTGAGTATAGCACTCATGATACACAATACTACTACTTACATGTCCAGGCAGACAAACAACACTACAAGACCAGGCCATCCTAATAGAGGAGCGCTTTTGCAACATCTCCAGCTCAGCCAAACTACTCCAATACATTCTTCTTAAATTATAAAGAGCCGGTGGAGAAACAGAGAGTGCCCACCACTGGGGCTTTCGCTGAAATGTATAATAACCGCTTCACAATACATGAATTGAAAGGTTTCTTGCTCCCCGTAAAAGAACGGCAACAGATCTTGACCGTGTCCAATATACAATGCTGGCACAGCTACCTCAAGCATTCGGAGAGGCGCTTCTTGGATTTTGCAGCAAGATATGGGAGTCTGGGGTAATGCCTACAGATTGTAAAATGCGGTAGTATTGCCTTTCTAAAATATGGTGAACCCGCAACATCCCCTAGCAGCTATAGACCCATTGCACTTACAAGTTGTCGAGCCAAATTCTATGAGAGCATCGTGAACATAACACTCGCATGCATCCTTAAAACAAGAAGCCTAATAGGCATGCACCAGTGCGGATACAAAAAGGGGTGGTTCACTATTGACCATCTCGTGCGACTAGAACATGAAACACGTGACACGTTGCTACACAAACACTGTCTCGCGGTTTTCTTTGATTTAGGAAAGGCGTGTGATACTACGTGGCGATATGAAACTTTGAGAGACCTGGCTGACCTCTGAATTCACGGCAGAATGCTAAATTGTCTATGTAATTTCATGTCAAATAGAATGCTTCAAGTAGGTCTCGACACGGTACTTTCGCTCACATATACACAAGAAAATGTCGTTCCACAAGGTTGCATTCTGAGCACGACACTCTTTATTGTCAAAATGAATTTTGCTAAAAAGATCATCCCATTTTCTCTTATGCACTTAATATATGTCGACGATTTGCAAGTGGCTTACCATGCTTCAAATCTACCCACCGTCGAAAGACAACTACAAATAACGATAAATAATCACACAATGGGCTGACAAAAATGGTTTCCATTTTTCAACACACAAAACTGTCACAGTTCCCTTTTCTCACAAGCGAGGGTTAGACTGCGATGCAGTTGTCACATTGGATGGTACAACGCTGCCGGTCAAAGAGAACTACAAATTCTTAGACGTAACTGTTCACACAAAACAACTTCCTGGCTCACATTAACACAACTAAAATTAAAGCAGATAAAGCACTAAACATCATCAAGGTTTTATCGCACAAGAACTGGGGATCCGACCGAACATGTCTACTACGAATATACCGGTCCCTTGTACATAGCATCATCGACTATGGTTGTGTAGTTTATAGTGCAGCTAAGCAGTCCTGCATTAAGCGACTCTATCCAGTTCATAATCTCGGCCTAAGACTGGCGAGCGGTGCCTACAGAACATCGCCTGTCGAAATTTTATACGTTGACTGCAATGAGCCTTCCTTACAGCACCGCAGAGCACTACTCACGCATTCCTGCGTACTGAGAATTTAGTTATCACCGCAATATATATGCTACAACATCGCAACACAGTGCAAAGCACGGGTACACTACACAAATAAACCGAACATGATACGGTCACTTATCTTACGACACGAAGAATACTGTCAGACTTGTGATGTTCCTCATGAGGTCCTGCAGGTTGCTGAAAGGCCACCAAGATTGCCCCAGTGGTGCAATTTTACACAGCTATGTGATTGGACACTAACACATCTAAACAAAAAAGACACTCCACAGGAACACATAGTACAATAGTTTCGAGGTATTCAAGAAAAATATAAAAATTACGGAATTTTACACTGACGGCTCTAAAACAAGATTACGTAGGTTTTGGAATCATAACACAAAATAAGGAAAATAGCATTCGGATGAGTTTTACCGCTGAAGTTCATGCTATACGGACGGCCGTAAAAAAAATTACCACCTACAAGCAGATGAATGCTATCATGTACACCGATTCGCTAAGCGCACTCAGAGCTATAAACCTTAACTCCGCATCTGAACTCCTGCTTGGTGATATCCTAAACATGGGGGCCAGTAATAAATACGGAAGAACCATACGATTCTACTGGGTTCTAAGCCTTGTTGGTATAACAGGGAATGAAGCAGCACATAGATGCGCGTTCATGGCAGCGCACAAAGGCATAACGCAAACAACACTTCCATGCATAGACAGTATCCGAGCGATTCATAAGGCCGTGGCATCAAAGTGGCAACTAGACTAGAATTTACTCTTACTAGAATTTACTAGAACTAGAACAACTAGAATTTACTCTTACGTAAATAACAAGTTATACAAAATAAAACACCTGCTTGGCGAGTGGAAGTCATGCAGTCACCAACAATGCTTCTATGAGGGGATCCTATGTCGACTTCGAATTGGGCATGCACACCTGACACACAATTTGCTACTTCAAAACGAAAACCCGCAAACTTGCAAGAAATGCCATGAATCACTCACAGTAGTGCACATTATTATGACATGTCCACATACTGAAACACAGAGATGGAAGCTTCCACAGAATCTCTATAACTTACATACATTTACACCCCGCCTGAGTACTGGGAGATGATCCGCTAGTGCCCCTTCACTGACTTGTTGAGCTTTTCGGAAGAAACCTGTTTTTTGCGCAGGCTATAAGCTCCAACAGCTATCCCTTCTTTAACATTTGATTTCATATTATCTTGTGGCTGGCTCAACATGGCCTTAGTCGCTTTTTCGCCATTAAACCCGACTAAACTAACTCTAGTTCCTGTTCACTTGAAATAAGACTACCCGCCGTGGTTGCTCAGTGGCTATGGTGTTGGGCTGCTGAGCACGAGGTTGCGGGATCGAATCCCGCCCACGGCGGCCGCATTTCGATGGGGGCGAAATGCGAAAACACCCGTGTGCTTAGATTTAGATGCACGTTAAAGAATCCCAGGTGGTCAAAATTTCCGGAGTCCTCCACTACGGCATGCCTCATAATCAGAAAGTGGTTTTGGCACACAAAACCCCATATTCTTTTTGAAATAACACTCGGCTGAGTGCCAGGACGTCACGGGTTCTTCATGAAAGAATATGTGCGGCCTCACGAAAGTGCGCCTTATTCGCCTAGTTCTTTGGGTGCTCCTCGCGTAAGCTGCAAGCTGTACAAGCAGTAGATACAATCAGGACGCATAGGGCCATATAACGTAAAACTATTCCAATATGTTTTTATTCCAATCTCCTGATGTCAAATTTGCCTAAGCCCCGACGCATGCATCGGGCGGTGACTCTAAAGGTTGTCTAAGCACACCAATCAAATGCTCTCCTCGTTTATAGGAAGTGACTTTGCTTTACAAACGAATATCATTGCCTACACTGAGCGGCTTGTCTTATCTAATTGACTGACAAGAAGTGAGCAGCACGCTCAAGGGGAGAGGGAATCGATGGGGGCGAGCCAGTGCACTACAATTCGGTACTTTATGAAGACTAGTGCCGGCGTCTGTGATTGGTCCGCTTTCCCTTACTTAGCTTGCAGTTTCTGGTCGAAAATTGTAGCGGTACGCAACGGAAGGCTAAGAATACCGCTAAAACGAATCTTCAGCAAACAAGAGTTGGCAGAGCGAGGTTGTAAACATGCTTAAAATTCACGAAAACGCTGCACAGCCTTGCAAAAAGACTGCATTGTACGCAAATAAACTCATGCTCTCCAGCAGGTGCGAGTAGCCAGTGCCTGAGCAATCTGCGGCAGCCATCTTCCATTTGTTTCAGAACGGATGATGCGGCTATTCCGAAAAATCAGTTTTATTAAGCATATTAGTGTATCTTTAACGCGTGCAGGTCACTTTGACTCGTTGAGTTTTCGAGTTTATGTGGCGTCGTGTGGGAGGCAAGTGAAGTGGGCGTAGTCCCAAAACTTTTGACGAATAGCCGAGGGCTAATGGCAAAAAGGCGACGAATCAGAAATAACTATTTCTCTATTTTGTTCGGTCCAATCATGCATAATTAGTGTGTACACATCGTGTCAGATTGGAAACTTTCGTGGTTTCGTGACGTCGCGTGACAGACAGAGAAATTGGGGGTGGTCCAAAAAAGTTTTCGACCCATTGCGGGAACCTGATTGCTGAATTGGTATAGAAAAGTATGAAATACCTTTAGGTTATAGCGCCCATAGAATCATGCTTGACTTTTCAACTCAGCTGAAAGTAAATTTGCGCCACCTGCAGCACTATTTTCTTGGATGAAAAATGTATTCTAACTTCGAAAAAAAGAAGTAACTTTTATTCACTTACCCTGTTGAATATACTCCTTAAATTTTTATTAGCACATGACTCGGATGGCACAATTCTCCGCTGTGAGAAATTCTTGGAGATGAGACAATGTTTTTCCTTTTCTGTGAGATGTTTGCAAGTCCAAGGAAAATATTTTAGAAATACCCTTTGGATAAATAGGAGTAAATTTTGCAACTTCTCGAATTCTTTTTCTCTGGGAGCCTTCGCTCTAGCACGCTCTCCAAGAATGCTTGCTCAGCCGCTGAGGAACTGATATCTTCAAGGTGATTTTCTAGTTTTATTTCCTGTACTTTCAAAGCGAATTTTGCCTCTTTAGACAGTTCACCTGGTCGGCGGAGGTTGGTGGTCGATCTTTATATAAAACGGGAAGAGCGAGAGGATGTGTGCTCTCGCGTAATTGAATACTGCGAAGGGAGGGCGCTTTCACACGTGAGAACTCGCGCAACCTCGTTGCGGGGAGGGGCGGCCGAGAAACGAAGGGGAGCGATCGCCTGTGCGTTCGTTTCTTTCGTTCGCACGTGCTATTCGCTTACTGCGATAATCATCGTCGCAATTGTTCTACACAGTTTATCTTTTATTCCAAGGATTATTTCCAAAAGATTCCAGTTGTTCTATAATAAGCACTAAACGCCTAATTACTTCCGCACCTTGGCCACTCCCCCATGGCGGGTTTGTTCGTTCATACGAACACAAACGAAACCAGTTCAGTAAAAATAAAAGATTTCCTTAATACCGATTACTGCATTGACTTGGGATCCGCTTATATTTTTTTTTTTCGTGTACCTGACGGTGCATAGATGAGCTTCCCACCGCACACTCACCTAAACGCAATTTCAGAGAGGAAGCAAGGTAGACGATAGGACGGTGGGAGATGAGGCATTTTTTTCACGGCGTTTTCTCTCAGCCACTTGATTTAAGGTTGATTATGTTAAAACAATGGTGCATTCGAACTCTCTTGTCCTGCCCGCTGAATCTGTATGTTTGGAATCATTGACAGCTAGTACCTGTGCCGTCCTGTCGTCCACTTCCTTTCGTCTTGTGATCTGCCTTGTTTGTAATCGAATCGGAACCAACTATGCGAAAATAGTACTGACTGAGAGCAGTAGCACGAGAGAAGTGGACACAGATACCGGGAACAAACGAGGAAAAAAACTTTTTAACGTCAAGTATTCCACTCAACATTATAAATGTTCTAACCCAACAGTTAGTCCTTCTGTAATTCTTAAACTTGCGATGAATACACCAGCGTCACCCATGGTCAACAAGATATTCAAGAGGCGCTAAATAGAGCGATGTGTGAATTAATCGATGCATTGATAAATTGAATGATCAGCGCCGTATGGTCTGATCGTTCGATGAGCGAATGTATGCATGGTTGAACGTGTCGCCATGCGAGGGATCATGTCCTGCACGATTCACTGGCCATGCTCTGATGCGCCACAGTTGGTTCTCTATTGCTCAAGTTACACATTGGGTGTGTTTATGTCGTACGTCACCTAAGCCAACAAGGAATTGCGCCGAGCCCTCTGTGGCATGCTTGCGCACGTTTCGGCGAAACGGTTGATCACTTTCTGTTAGGAGGCGCAACTGTCCGCACAAATCACTGTGGGCTGCTGAAAAAATTTCAACAACATAACCTTGCACGAACTGCGCTTAGTAATATCTTGTTTACGAAGGACCGTGCGTCAACTGGACATGAGGCTCACAAAGCGGTACTGGAATTCCTGTCAACCAAGGCACTAGATTCTAGTCTGTAACGCTTGTGCTCTTAGTTTGGGTGTGTTATGTGTTGTTTATTCCTCGATTTTTTTTCATCCTTTACCTCATTTCTTCTTTTTGTCTCCTCTGCAGTCGCGGGATCGAATCCCGACCACGGCGGCCACATTTAGATGGGGACGAAATGCGAAAACACCCGTTTGCTGAGATTTAGGTGCATGTTGAAGAGACCCAGATGGTCCAAATTTCCTGAGTCCCCTACTACGGCGTGCTTCATAATCAAGCAGTGGTTTTGGCACGTAAAACCCCGTAACTTAATTTTGTCTCTGCAAGCGGGTCGGTGTGTTCTCTACTTTAGGGGACTTTCTTGCTAGCTCCTCTTTCTCTTTGTGATGTTTGTATATGTGCACGCGGTTATTGATAATACTAGAATGCCATGATGGATTTATTGAGGGATCCATCAATGAATTGGTGATTACATTGAGAGTTGAATGAATGCGTTGTTCAGTCGGTGGATGCATTAGTTTTGGAAGCACGCTACTTCAAAAGTGTTTCGCAATTTTAGCGCTGTTTTGTGGCTCCGCCACCTTTGCTGAAAAGAGCTCATGGCGTGCCCCTTCGCACATTTGCTGCAGGTGAGAGGCTCCTTGATCTGCACTCCATCTGCTCTGCTGGCAGCGGTGGTTCAGAGCAAAACCTTGACGTCCCTTGCGGTGCACGCATGCTGGATTCGTACTAAAGACATCGAAGCTATGGCCTCTGCACTGACGCTGCCAGCGCCGTCTCCTGCATGTGACGGCGAGGGCGTCACAGATATGCCGCCATCCCCGACAAATACCAGCCTCAAGGAGCTCAACTTCATAAACTGCGTGCCTTATGACTCGCACCTGCAGCAAGCGTATGCGGACCTCATTGGAGGCAAGTAGACGCCCTCCAGCGATGACACCCTTGTTCACGAATATCTTAGCAGAATGAACGGAGTAAGAACGCCTAGAACAGTACATTTAGGTAAATTGTTAGAGTTGACGTATACTGCATTATTGCATAACAGTTGTGCATTAGCTGAAGATATAGTGGAGGAACCTGGAACGAGGTGAGATTATTGGCCCAGCCTTTTCCGTATAACCTACGCGTATACTGTAGAACGTATTTAACCAACGCATCCGCACATAATACACTGAATAACTGGCGTGGTCTCTTAGTGGCTACGGCAACGCGCTGCTAGCTAGAGGTCGCGGATTCTATACCAGCCGCGAGAACGGCGATTAGATAGCGCTAAAGTTCCAAAATGCTCATGTGTTTACATTTACAGGCACATCAAGGAATCCCACGTAGTCATATCTGCACCGGACATCTCCCACTACGGCGAGCCAGATTAGGTCATAATTTCACGCATCCAACCCCAGAATTTGTATTTCCAAATACACGAAACTAACTTCAATAGTGTACCAGAAATGTTATGAAACACAGCTATCAAAAAGCTGTATTACCTAAATCATCACATAGATAGCATAGAAACGTAGTTATACGTAATAAACATGGATTCTCAGAGTAGTTAGAAAGGCAGCGTCACTTAACGGAAAACAGTTTCTGGCTGCCTTTAGTTCGCGCATTAAATTTTCTAAATATTTGCGCCGAAAAACAGAAATCAGTCTCTCACCGCAATCATCACCAGACATGAACGGAATAAATAATGGGCGAATGCTGGCTTATTCGCCCTCCCTTTTGCGTTGTAATTTCATTTAGCTTTAACAATTATCAACCAGCAAAATTAGCACTTTTCTGCAACTTCTGCGTTTCGTTCGAGAAGTATGGTCGTCTGGGTAAGTGTGGGAAGTGGCTTCGCAAAAAGAGCGTGAGCGCAATCGTAACAAATGAAGGACAAATCGCACTTTCTCGACCTCTGACAGACTCTCAGAGATACGTGAAATAAATAAAAAAAACTGTGTTTTGAGTCGTAACATTCTCCTTCGCTGCCTTATGTCATTTGAGTCACTTCTACTGGACTCTTAACCGTGTCGCACTGTTGACGAAAAATATTTACTTCAACCCATACTGCGCGACACATTCCAGGACTTAACGTACACATTTTTGAGCCAACTATTGCTTCAATGCTTCGCGTTAGGCTCGAAACTATCCGGACATTGCAAACGAAGCTGCGTACAAGTGCCATTGTTTAGGTGGGAATTGCAATCGGTATCGTGAAATGATACGTTCTCCACATTTCCACGATTGGTTATTAAGAATCCACTTTGCAATAGAAAATGTACAGTCACGAACCAAAGCCTGATAACTGCAGATGCCGCGCAAGCCTTTTCGTCGGGGCCGCGGTATGCTGGTTGAAATCAAGTCATGCAGTTTACCTCTGTCTCGTAACCAATGCAATTCATTGAGACAATTCCCAATTGCGTGGCTGTGGCAGAAAAAAAATTGTAATTTTTTCGCTGATTCTTTGCCTTTCGGACTTGCGACTGTACCTTAGCTGTATCTTTGGGCCTGAGGAAGACATGCTTGTGTGTATTTTTGTCAAACAAAAATCCCCTTATGTCGTTTTTTATCTTTCTGTGCGAAAAGCCTTTTTCGGCGTCATTTACTCTTTTGTGCGCTATGCAGGTGTAATCAAATTTACCGCAGTTTTTCGGACGTAGGTTGGCATTTTTTGAATATGTTACCCAGATTGAGCGGTAGAACTAGACTCGTGGCCAAAAAATATCGACCTGTACTCGTGAACAATGCTACCAAAAGTACCGAGGTAGCGAAGCTTCTCTGTCGTGCCGGCCAGTAACGCCAGTTAGGAGTGAATACCCGAACATACATTAAGCAACGCTTTATATCTGAACTTGTCATTTTGGATCCCGAGGACGACTTTTCGTGGTAGTTTCCAAGAGGATGCAGCTTGAGGCATGGACTAGCATGATTTATTAACCGTTCTTACTCTAGATAAAGCCTTGTGATGTTCAAAGTTATGCTTTACCAAAGAAACTAAGTGTGTACCTGTATTCGAAGTAGGATTTTTATTTCTCAGCTAGTTCAATATATAGGGGTCGATTTATATTCACGCTTGACCCATTTTTGGCTAAATACAGTATGTGCAGGCAGAGATGCAAAACTTCTACACCAACTTTGGGACAGTAGTCTCAATTGAGCACTTTCTTTGCAATTTTGCGAGCTTGGAACTGCAGGCTTTAGCAGTTTCTTTTCTTGACTTGCTGGTTTTGGGACTCACAGTGTAGTCACACGCTCACTTTCATTGACCATTCATAATAAAGCCCTTCAAATGCGTCTGTTTTCAATGGTCATTTAGACCCGCCGTGGTTGCTCAGTGGCTATGGTGTTGGGCTGCTGAGCACGAGGTCGCGGGATCGAATCCCGGCCACGGCGGCCGCATTTCGATGGGGGCGAAATGCGAAAACACCCGTGTGCTTAGATTTAGGCCCACGTTAAAGAACCCCAGGTAGTCAAAATTCCCGGAGTCCTCCACTACGGCGTGCCTCATAATCAGAAAGTGGTTTTGGCACGTAAAACCCCAAATATTATTATTATGGTCATTTAGGGCGAGCGTGTCACTGCGGCATCATTTACGAAGTCTGCTGTACTACGATAATGAATCACAGTTAAGAACTCCCTTTAGTGTGAACGGGAGCATGTGCAAGATATGTTTTTCATTACCATTTTCGACGTGTCTCCGTATACCTGCGTAGGTGTCCTGGTTCATCTCAGGCTGTCCAAATGCCACCTGGGAGAAGCGTTTGCTGTGGCCGCTGCAACCAATCTGGTTTTTGACAGGCGAATGCGGCATCTCAACGTAGCGGATAACAATTTCTCCGTCGGCGCAGTGTACAATATGATACAGGCACTGGAGGTAAGTTGCAGCGATTATTATTCAGCGAATGAGCTTTGACGAGTTCATAATGTATCAAGGCAGAGCCTTAGGAAGAATCGTCATCATCATCATCATATTTTATGTCCACCTCAGGATGAAGACCTCTCGCAGCGATCTCCAATTACCCATGTCCTGCGCCAAGCGATTGCAACTAGCGCACGCGAATTGCCTGATTTCTTCGTCCTGCCTAGTCTTCTGACATCCTTGGCTGCAGTTCCCTTCTCTTGGCATCCATTCTCTAACCCTAATGGTCCACCGGTTATCTAACCTGCGCATTACATGACCTGCCCAGGTCCATTTTTTATCTCTTAATGTCAATTAGACTATTGGCTATACCCATTTGCTCTCTGATTCAAACCACTCTCTGTCTCTTAGCGTTATGCCTAGCATTCTTCGTTCCATCGCTCTTTGCGTGGTCCTTAACTTGTTCTCAAGCAGCGTTGTCAGTCTGCAAGTTTGTACCCCATATGTCAGCACCGATTGTACGCACTGACTGCATACTTTCCTTTTCAACGATCATAGTAAGCTTCCAGTCAGGAGCTGACAATGTCTGCCGTATGCGCTCCAATCCATTTTTATTCTTCTGTGAATTTCCTTCTCATGATCCGGGTTCCCTGTAATAAATTCACCTAGGTAAACGTACTCCTTCACAGACTCTAGAGGCTCACTGGCGATCCTGAACTCTTGTTCTGTTTCCTGGCTATTCATGATTATCTTTATCTTCTGCATGTTAATCTGCAGCCCCACTCTTACAGCCTCTCTGTTAAGGTCCTCAATTATTTGTTGTAGCTCATATTCAGTGTTGCCGAACAGAACAATGTCATCTGCAAACTAAATCTTGCTCAGATATTCGCCGTCGGTCCTTACTCCTAAGCCTTCCAAGTTCAATAGCTTGAATACTTCTTTCAAGCAAGCAGTTAACAGCATTGGAGAGATTGTGATTCCCTGTCTGACCCTTTTATTAATAGATATCTTCCTACTTTCCTTGTGTAGAGTTAAGGCAGCTGTGGAAAATTTGTAGATATTTTCCAAGACGTTTACGTAAGCGGACCGTGCTCCTTGATTAACTAATGCCTCTATGACTACTGGTACCTCTGCTCAATCAACTGCCTTTTTGTAATCCATGAAGGCCATACAGAGAGGCTGACTGTATTCTGAGGATTTCTCCATTACCTCATTACTGACATGGATGTGACCCATTGTAGAGTATCCCTTCCTGAAGTCAGCCTGTTCCCTTGGTTGACTTAAGTCCAGGGCGGCCCTTATTCAATTGGAAATTATCTTGGTGAATATTTTATAGAATACTGGGAGTAAGCTAATGGGTCTATAATTTTCAGTTCTTCAACGTCTCCCTTTCTGTCATCATCATCATTAGCCTGGTTACGCCCACTGCAGGGCAAAGGCCTCTCCCATACAACTACCCCGGCCATGTACTAATTGTGGCCATGTTATCCCTGCAAACTTCTTAAATCTCATCCGCCCACCTAACTTTCTGCCGCCCTCTGCTACGCTTCCCTTCCCTTGGAATCCATTCTGTAACTCTTAATCACCATCTGTTATCATCCCTCCTCTTTAGGTGTCCTGCCCATGCCCATTTCTTTTTCTTGATTTCAACTAAGATATCAACTCGCGTTTGTTCCCTCATCCAATCTGCTCTTTTCTTATCCCTTAACGTTACACTTGTCATTCTTCTTTCCGTAGCTCGTTGCGTCGTCCTCAATTTGAGTAGAACCCTTTGCGTAAGCCTCCAGGTTTCTGCCCTGTAGGTGAGTACTGGCAACACACAGCTATTACACACTTTTCTCTTGTGGCATAACGGGAACCTACTGTTCATGATCTGAGAATGCCTGCCAAACGCACCCCAGCCCATTCTTATTCTTCTGATTATTTCCGTCTCATGATCCGGATCCACCGTCACTACCTGCCCTAAGTAGATGTATTCCCTTACCACTTCCAGTGCCTCGCTACCTATTGTAAATTGTTCTTTTCTTCCGAGACTGTTGAACATTACTTTAGTTTTCTGCAGATTAATTTTTAGACCCACCCTCCGGCTTTGCCTCTCCAGGTCCGTGAGCATGCATTGCAGTTGATCCCCTGAGTTGCTAAGCAAGGCAATATCATCAGTGAATCGCAAGTTACTAAGGTATTCTCCATTAACTCTTATCCCCAATTCTTCTCAATCCAGGTCTCGGAATACCTCCTGTAAACACGCTGTGAATAGCATTGGTGAGATCGTATCTCCCTGTCTGACGCCTTTCTTTATTGGAATTTTGGTGCTTTCTTTATGGAGGACTACGGTGGCTGTGGAGCCGCTATAGATATCTTTCAGTATTTTTACATACGGCTCGTCTACACCCTGATTCCGCAATGCCTCCATGACTGCTGAGGTTTCGACTGAAGCAAACGCTTTCTCGTAATCAATGAAAGCTATATATAAAGGTTGGTTATATTCCGCACATTTTTCTATCACCTGATTGATAGTGTGAATATGGTCTATTGTTGAGTAGCCTTTACGGCTACTGTGAATTCTTTCTGCGAATTTGTATAACGTTTGGCATTGTTCCAGTTTTCCGGGACCTTTGAAGTCGATAGACACTTCGTTGAGGGAGTCGCCGGTTCTTCAAGCATTATTTCTCCGCCGCATTTCAATAAATCGACTATTATTCCATCTTCTACTGCCGCTTTTCTTGTCTTCCAAGGCCCTTCTGACTTCATCGCTAGTTATAGAGGATTCTCTGCAACCTGTTCATTACTGCTTCGAATGGAGGTATCGTAGTTCTTCTGGGTACTGTACAGATCAGCATAGAATTTTTCCTCTGCTTTTACTTCACATTCGAGATTGCTGAAGATATTACCCTGCTTATCATTCAGTGCATACATCTTGGTTTGTGCTATGCCAGGTTTCAATCTGACTGATTTCAAGCTGTGTCCATTTTTACGGCTTCCTCAGTCTTTCTCACATTCCAATTCTGAACATCCCTTATTTCCACCATGTTGGTCAGTCATGACAGTACCGCTATTTCTATCATATAGCTTGAGTTGGAGCATTTTATTCTCTGTTGTTTTTTATTAGATCCTTTGTTACTTGGGAGAGCTTGCCTAGTGGTTGCCTTCGTGCCTTGCCTCCCACTTAAATTGATGCCTCTGAAGGCAGGTTAGTTACCCTTTCATTCATTACCTCTACGTCATTCTCATCTCTCAGGTCTATATTTCTTTTCAAGTGCCAGCCTGAATTTGGCTGCTTTTACCCTTACTAAAGCTAGGTTAACCTGTTCCTTCTTGACCAATTTTACTCTTTCTCTCTTCTAATTGGAGTTATTCCTAGTCCTCATTAATTTTTGCTTACTGCACTTTACACTGCCTAACGCTTCTACATCCTGCTCTATGTTGGTATGGGCAGAAAGTATGAAATGAATTTCATTTCTTGTTTCACCATTAGGGCTTTTCAAGTTCCACTTTTTGTTCCTACGCTTCCTCAAGATGGCGTTCATTATTTGCAGCTTATTCCTTTCCACGAATTCTACCAGCATCTCACTTCTAGCGTTCCTAGAATCGATGACGTAGTTGCCAATGGCATGTTCATCAGCCTACTTTTTCCTGACTTTTCATTGAAGGCGACCATTACTACAGTATACTGAGTTTGTACTTTCCTGATCACTATTTCAACATCTTCATTCTACTTTATCATCAACGTGACTGATGTTGGAGCATAGGCTTGTACTGCCTTTAATCTGTACCTCCTTTTAAGTTTGATTACGACTACTGCTACCCTCTCATTAATGCTGTAGAATTCTTCAATGTTGCCCGCTATGGCCTCACCGATTAGGAATCCTACTCCGAACTGCTGATTATTGGTGGTCCTCTATAGCAGAGGACGTGGCCATTTGTCAGCACTGTATAAGCCCCACCATGTTCTTCTAACCTCACTAAGGTCAATGATATCCCGAACAATGCCTGATAATTCCTCAAAAAGTCCTGCGAGGCCGGGTGTTTGTTGACAGGGTCAGTTCCGATTGGCGCCCTCTCCGGATCCAGAGATTTTCGACCCGGAAAAGCCGGGTCCAGAAAGGCTAGCCTCAGCGAAATTGTAGTCTGGCTAAAATGGTTACAATAGTAGTATATAGGTTTTTTGGTGACAGCGATTGTATGGACACCCCAGGTAAACTTTCGACGTTGACGTCGCCGTAAGGTTTTGTGTTCAATCCGTGCGCGCTAAGATCGCGTCCCGCGCACAGTTGGCTGTGGGTGCGAGGGTGAGCCGAAAAGAACGGTACATGTGCGCGCTGTCCTCCGGCGTCTCCAACGTTCCACGTCGCGTGATGAAATATTTTCCTTTCAGACTTCTAATTATTTCACGACCCATATTGCAGTATACAAATAGTAGCCAGCGAGTTTGCAAGGCGTACTCACATAGAACGAATTCGCAGGATGATACTAGGTGCTACGAACTCGCGGTAAATGTGCACTGTTGTTCCATTTACAAAATCACTGTCGTTACTGTTGATACTGCCGCTGCTCTTACAATCACTGGATTTGCTGCTGCAGCTATTACTGTTAGCGTTGCTACCGTTATTCTTAATGAAGCACGAAAATTGCAGGTAAATTGTGCAGGTTGCACACATTGAAAATCCATACTTCGTATCTGGTGTCAAGCGCACTTATTCCGTTTAAGACGAACGCTACCATTACCGAAAATAATCACAGGTGTTTGTCTACATTAGAGTGTCATAGCACGGCGTTGACGATTATTTCGCAACTCTGGACGCTGCGCCGAAGGCCTCTCCATAGATGTGCACGGTGCGGGCAGCAGTTGTTTTTTGCACGCCCAAGCAAACTGCCCCGAGGTATTTTCAAAATATTTCCTTCGCCTGTCACAAAACATAGGAAGTGGAGACATGTTGGAAGCGTAAATTTGGAACGGAGTAGACTGTAAGAAAAATTGCACCATTAAGAGTGTTTTCTTGTGTCTATAACTCACAAAAAGCAGAGGCACCTTGTGTGTGCATCTTTCTTATGTGTGTGTCGTAGTCTACGCGTATTTCACCGCGGAATAGCTCGCTCCCTTACACCCGTAGCAAGGGGTTTGTGAGCAAACTAATAGAAGCATATTAACGAGCATTTTTCTTTAATGGTGCTCTTTTCCCCACTGAATGTTTTGCCAAAATGAACACTACGTTTTCTTGTTAAAGCGATATATTTTATTATATCACTACCTTAGTCTTTGGGATGTCCGCCGAAGTAACCTATATATGTTTTACCGAACGTTCATAAAAAAATAAAGGGAAGGCAAAACATGCAGCACTCGACCGGGATTCAACCTGCCTATCTAGAGATTGCCAGTCGGAAGTGTTAACTCTGAGTGATACCTCTCAGCCGCTCCACCTTTCATTTCTTTATAGATGGGGAAGAAAACCATCGCACACCCTAAAACCCTAAAAACACCAGTCAATAATCAGGCAAATTTACGCACAAATCAAATAAGTGAAGCCACTGATAGATTCGCAGAACACTAGCATATCCAACGTATATGAACTATTTCTTCCGGGAAGGTAGTCTTCGTTGCTCGGTGTGATTCGGCATCTATACCTATCATTCTTGCTTTCCATAGATTATACAATCCATTAAAGAAAATGAGATCCTATGTCAAGGGTCATGTCTTTCTTCACACGAAGATATGTGACAGTGAGAGGATTAAGTTCTTACTTCAATGTTCAAGGGATAACAGCCCCCCCCCTCAAAAAAAAAAAACTTTCAGCGACGATTACGATGCTTCCTAATGCCAAATTTGTGCGCAGATCTATATGCCTTTTCATTTCGCGATGTATTGGCTGGTGCGTACAATCTCTCTCGCGTGGCGCGTTGCAAACGGAGCGAAGTGTGGCGCCACTGCCTCGCTGACCCGGAGATCGCGAGAGCCAACGCGTCGGCGGCGCGTGGGCGCAATTCACAGCAGCCGCCGCCGACAGACCTCAGACGACGCGCGCTGCTCTGGCGACCGTCGCCGCACATCTTTCTTCTCACGCTATCGCTACATTTGGACACACTCAATGAGTCATAATTGAAGCACTAAGCTTCCATTGTTCCTAGATAACGATAAGCTTGTGCCGACAAGCCAGGGTTGTCGGCTGTTGGCTTGCCCTTGGCAGTCATTACCCCTTCCACATGATGCCGTGTTTATTAGCACCATCAAGGAAGCCTCTTTCTTTCCCCATCAACATTCAGGATTGGGTCGCCAGGACACAACGCGACCCGCCGCCATCTAGTTAGATAATCTGTTCGAAGAAACTGTTTGACACGACTTGGAACACTGGGTATGCCACTGGGTCCGCGCTGGTCTTCAGTGAACTGCTTTGATGTCACCTTCGATCATTGCGTATGTGCCAGTATGTGTGTGCCGCTCTCCAGTGAAACTATTTGACGCCAGCTTAGGTAACTAGGTATCTACCACGGAAAATATGCCACCCTGCAATGAAAAGAAATCTTCAAAATTTCTCCGATGCTCCGCGGAATTGAGCCCGCGTCACAAGGGTTACTCAAGGACAGCAACTCGACCCATTTGCAGGCCGTGCCAGAAACGGACTGGGTATGGGCGGCTTCTCAATGAGCATCGTTCACGCCAACGCTCTAGCGAGCTGCGCGATGAATGCACCGGGTACGTGTTGCCATTGTTGCACAATGCTCAGCCTTCGCACGCATCGGCACGCCACGCTTCTTGTCTCGGAGGCCCCGCACAGACTTTTCGGCAGCGTGCGTCCCTAGTGGACGCAGCGTGATCAGAAAGAAGTGCCTAAGAGGAGTGTGGCTGCCGCATGACCTATTTCTCAGCGTTCGCCCGCATTAGCGTGCCATTAATTTCGCCGCGGTGCCACTACATGCGCCGAGTGTTCTTAGCGAAGTGTGAAAAAGGACTGCCACTGCACTATCCGCCTCGCGAACGCTCGTTATACAACTATTTTCGACGGTGGCACTCAGTTGTGTCGCTATACACCCTTTTCTCGGAGCAGTTTGTTCTTGAGGAATGAGGTGACGCTTTTGACAGCGTGCCGCGCATGCGAGGCACACTGTTCATGTTTTATTGAAGGAAAGATGCTTTGAATGACGAACGTGCAACGTTTAAACTAGGTATGCTATTTACAGATTTTGTAGAGAGTTACTTATTCAAGCATTTCACTGTGACATAACATTGGTATCCGCAATGTTGCCCAGAGTACAAGAACAAATGTCCCAATAGCTTCTTATTTTAGAGCCTTTTTTTCGAATTTTTATATGGACACTCCAGGCGCATTTCTGCCGTCAGAAATGCATCTACGTCGCGCCGGCATCGTGCAAGCGAGTGAAAGCGTGCGAGCGTGAGCCGAAGATGGTGGCGCAATCTGGCGCGTGGCAGGGTGGGGGCGCGGAGGAAGCGCACCGTCTTCAGTCGCGCGAGAGGCACCGGCGGGAGTGGCGCCGTTCTACTCTGGCAGCGGTTGCGCATGGCGTGGCTGAGCGCGGCTGCCGAACCCTACCTTGAGAGCGATCTGCGATGAATACAGTGTCTAGATGCGCCAAGAACTGATAGCTTCGTGTGCGCTCAATTCTCACCCCTTAGTTCGCGTTGCAGCGAGAGGCAGCACGAAGGTCACTTCGCTCGCTGCTGCTGCCCCGTCTCCTCTCGCCAGCGCTGTGACAGCTAGCGGCCACCGTCATCGAGCGACATGTGTTCATGTTTGCCTGTGCACGCGTGACGCCATATTTTAAGTTTTGTTATTAAGCGACTGCTGTTCACAAGTTTACAAGGCCAACAAAGCAATAGTGCTTCGTAAAGCGCTAGTGTTCATAAGCTTACAAGGACAATAACGTAACTACACTTACTTTGTATACCTTTTAATAATTCGCTACTGCAACAGATGCCTCGCGTTCCGGGCGAAGCTGAAACTTTTTGTCTGCAAAGTGTCATCATACCTTAAGGACGAATGTGCGGCATAGTAAAAGCTTGAGCGTCAATGCTCTTGCAGGTGAACAAGACGCTGGAGGCACTAGTCGTCAACGTGACAGGCACGCAGCCCCAGGGCGACCTCTCCTGCATGTTCGACTTGATCCGGAAAATCGACGTCTTCTCCCGCTTGAAATTCAACTGGATCCACCCTCGTGGATCGGACTTCGCAAATGGCGTCCGCGCTTCCCAAGCGCCCACCATTTGGCGAAGTCTGGATGAGTGCGAAGTGGAGGACGCGGAGGAGTTCCTGGAGGCTCTCGTCTCCGCTCGAAACGTTGGCCTGGCATTGCTCGAATGCACAACCCCTGCAAAAGAACGCGTGGTGCAAAAGCTGACCAACGCTCTCACGAGGATCAAGTCCCTGAGGAAAGTACTGCTTACTTATCACATACGGGAGAGTTCTGGGAATTCTCCTGTTTCACCATTGAAATATGTCAGGCGCAGATTGGGCAACCGCTTAATCTAATTCAAGGGCTTAGATTCACCTGTTTAACTACAGTTCTACCGTATTGATCGAGAAGCAGGGGAACTTAGACATTCGATGCTGACAAAAAAAATAAACGAAACGAACACAAAATTACCTGTTTCCTAATAGATATATTCTATTTAAAACAAAAATGTATCAAAAGAAAATGCAACCGGTGGGGGCCGAACTTGCAATTTCTGCATGATGTCTGCGATGCTCTATCAAGTCATACTCATTGGCAGAGATAGAAGACGTTTATTTGGTGTAACATTTTTCTTGGCTTTGTTTGTTGGCTTCGTTTGGTTAATAACCTACGGCATCGCCGCATTGGCGCTGCCCTCTTTAAACACGTGAGCAGGCCACTATTGAACACCGCCTTAATACCTTTGGATTGCAGAACAGCAGAAAAATGCAGTAAAAGCAGAAGAACGTAGTTTTATTCTTGCTCTCTGGGTGATTTACTATTCGTCGTCAGTGCAACTCTTCCAACCGGAAGCAAAACGGTATGATACAACACGTAATCGATTACGCACAACCTTAGCCTATACTGATAGCGCTGAGCGAATGCTCCAAGTTGCCTTGTGTGCGTTCTCCTAAAAGGACTATCTAATTGCGCTCACTACTTTATCTCAAAATGATAGCGTACTTTCGGAAGGGAAACCCCTCGAATTCTTTTTAAAAGCAATGCCCCCCCCCCCAAGGAATCCTAATTACGCGCACTTCCTTTTGTTTTATCGTAACAGCTGATAGCTCTAGTCACCGCAGTGCTGTGTGATCCATCATGGCAGTGCTTCTGTGCGAGCAGCCTGTTGGTAATATTGTTTGAAGGTTGAAGTATCGGTCAAAGTGTGTTTAAGCGCGGACTTCTCAAACACATGATTTTATTTGAACCGCAGTTTGGTAACATAGCGCCTATTGGCGGCAAACCAAATTGCATATGTTGGTACGCTTCTTCGGCATTTGCGTTCAAGGTAGTTTCGTCTATATATATATATATATATATATATATATATATATATATATATATATATATATATATATATATATATATATATATATATATATATATATATATAGTGTGTGTGTGTGTGTGTGTTTGATGCTTTGTCCTTATTCTCTACGCTGTTATTGCTACCGCTTTTCCATCACCATAGCTATCTTTCGCTTTTGGATGAAAGAGGGATATCACTAATTCAACTTTGGCACCCACAATGGCTTAGTGTTCGACGCTTCAAGGGAACTGTAGTCGGTTCAGGCTATTTGGTCACGCTTTTACTCGCTCAGTGTTTGTCTGTCTATCCCTCTGCGTATTTGCGTGTCTGTCTGTCTGTCTGTCTGTCTGTCTGTCTGTCTGTCTGTCTGTCTGTCTGTCTGTCTGTCTGTCTGTCTGTCTGTCTGTCTGTCTGTCTGTCTGTCTGTCTGTCTGTCTGTCTGTCTGTCTGTCTGTCTGTCTGTCTGTCTGTCTGTCTGTCTGTCTGTCTGTCTGTCTGTCTGTCTGGCTGTGTGTGTGTGTGTGTGTGTGTGTGTCTGTCTCTGTCTGTGTGTGTGTGTGTCTGTCTCTCTGTCTTTTCTAGCCTAAACATATTTTCTTCCTACCTGGGCAGCTGGGTATTCCAAATTCCAATGGGTAGTGTGTCTGACTGAGGTGCTGAGGGAACAAGGTGCGAATCCAATTACTGGCTCTACTTGGTTTACTTAGCATGTGCTAATGTGACCGTATTTGGCACTCTTCAGCGAACTTCTTTCGCGCTGAGGTCGCTCACTTTAGACGCTGGACAGCGTAGGCACCACTGTTACAAGAAACTCAATGGGATGCCTATTAATCATCATCATCAGAATCATAATCATATCATCATTAGCATCATACTGTGCCACTTGTTACAACTTGACCTGCACGCCGTGTGGCGTCGACAGGTGCAGATTTTGCTTTCAGTTGTTTTCAGATTTTGTTTTCAGCTTATTCTCGATTCAATAACAATGAATAAGTAACAAATAGTATGCAGACGAGAGTCCGAAATTCAGTTGTTTCAGATTTTGTTTTCAGCTTATTCTCGATTCAATAACAATGAATAAGTAACAAATAGTATGCAGACGAGGGTCCGAAATTCAATGACTGCAACGGGATCCTCGGTTCTGAAAAGGAAAAAAAATGTGTACAAAACGTTGATTGAAGTAGCAAAATTGAAAAAAAGTACAAGGAAAACAAATGATCGTGCGTAATGCAATACATTGGTAAGAGAAAACAAACAAAAGAAGAACGCATATCAAGAAACATACGTGTTTGAACACATTTCAGGATGACGTTAGCTTAAGTGAATGTGGTAGGTCATTCCATATATTTAATGCTGAAAACGAGGTTGTCATTTTTCCATAGTTGGCGTTATATTTAGGTAGTAAAAAGCTCAAATTATGCGTAAACCTAGTGTGTTTGGTATAACGCATTTGTGGACTACATATGCATAAGCAAGCTATTTGTTAAGAAACCTAAAAAAGAAAATACTTAACTGCTACTTAAACAAGCCAGATACAGGTAGCACAAAGTTTGCCTGAAGAAGCGGGAGAGCATTTGAGTAAAAAGAACTGCTGGTGATTATGCGAATAGCCTGGCTCTATTGGTGCTGTATAAACGAGAGGTGGCAGTTCTATGTGTTGCCCCAGACATAGAGTTTCTCACTACATTACCTAGAGGGAAATCTGGCGCTGCTGCACTGTGGTATGCATGGGAATGCCGGTATATTGTGACTTCTGATTGGCATCGTTCTCGGAGAGACAGGACACCTTGAAGACGCGCTTGGCAAGCACCGTACCGTCTATCACCATGATTCATTTTCTAGTAAAACAGCCCGTGAAAAGCTGTTTTAGCTTTATTATTACAAAAACATGTTTTGTTTAATTATAAGAACTTCTTATTGCATGTGCAACTATATGATAGGTAAAAAGTATCAGAGGGCCGCTAAAGTTGGAGGGCAGACGACAAGACTCGTGCTCGCTTTGGAACAGTTTATCGTTTGTTCTTGTCTTTCTTCACTTGGTCATGCACTGTAGGTGAGTAAAGATGTAATATGCGCGAATGGAAACATTTCATGAAGATTTTACTTTAAGAACGCGTTATTTGTCTAGCCATATCCACATTTTAGACGAAGCCTCTTACAACACCAGCCAACGCGAGCCTCGCATTCACATATACCGTCATTCCCATGCCGGCACGGTGCCCCCTTAAGAAACTCCCATAGACAGTGGCGCCAGATTTCCCTCTAGGTGTTATAGTGAGAAACTCTGTGGACCCAGGAAGCAATATCATAGGTGATATGACTATGAATCAGCGCAAAGTATAAAGATTATTATGCGTGTTCTGAAATTAATACACGTGATTTATTGACAGCTCTTATGCCGAAAGCTGTTTTTTGTTTAACAAGCGTAACATAATTAGTAAACTTCAAGTTAGGATCTAATTTTATGCCAAGGAACGACACACAGTCCGCTGCAGGAATAAGGTGATTGTCGAGAGTTACTTGGGGAATACAGGTTGTCATCCTCTGCTTTGTTTTAAATATCACGAACAGAGTTCTGGGAGGGTTTAAAATTATATAATTTAACTGGCACCATTCCACAACTTTGGCTAGTTCACCATTAAGTTTAAAGAGTAAGGTTGTTAAAGACTTGTCTGACATGGAAATAGTGGTATGATCAGCATATAGAATAGCATTAGAAAGATTAAGATCCGATTAAGATAGCAGTTGCGTTGTATTCCACTAAGTGTCCCGACACGTAGAAGTTGCATGTAGGACTCGGATGTTGCATGTAGTTCCATCTGGTCAACTCAAGCAGGCTAGGTGATTATATGTCACCGCCTCCTTTCAAAGAGCATGAAAATAAATGATCAGCAGCAGCATAGTATTGTACCACGGGTCAAGGTATGTGATATATGCGCACTGTAGTCTCGATACTTGTGTTCACTCTCCGGTACAAGTTCTGGCGTCTTCTCGCAACGCGCAAACCCTCTTGTGCGTGCTGCCGACAATGGAGCTCCTCCAGTTGAAGCTGTGACTGTGCTGCGTGCGCCACGCAGGCCTGTGCCTTTTTGTTGATACCGCTATTAAAACTTCATATTCGAAGCTGTAGCGGCACGATGAAACGCTGTCTTTTCCTTTTCTCCCATGCAGGCATCTGATGCTGCGCATAGATTTGCCCGACCCAGAAGTCATCAACCTGTTTCGCTCCCTCGAAGGCAATCGCAGTATCGCACTTATTGACTTCCGCTGCGTCACCTTCAGACAAAGGACTGCCAAAGCACTGGGACGACTCTTGAAGTACAACCGAACGTTAACTTCCCTCAATGTTAACCTCCAGGAGAGTGACATCAAAGTTGACCGCATGGTCCAGCTTCGGCTAATCTTGGGCCAGCTCAAGGAGGCCCTTTCCAGAAACGTATTTATCACCAGCATCACCGTAAATGTGGAAAGCAGGAACCACGCCAACGATCCCATCATCAAGGAGCTTCTCAGGAGCAACTCGGTGAGTGTAACTTCGATATCCCCGTTGCTACAAGAATTCAGATAGGTTTTAATGTGAAAAAAAAAATTAAATTATGGTGTTTTACGTGCCAAAACCACTTTCTGATTATGAGGCACGCCGTAGTGGAGGACTCCGGAAATTTCGACCACCTGTGGTTCTTTAACGTGCACTTAAATCTAATTACACGGGTGTTGTTGCATTTCGCCCCCATCGAAATTCGGCCGCCGTGGCCGGGATTCGATCCCGCGACCTCGTGCTCAGCAGCCCAACACCATAGCCACTGAGCAACCACGGCGGGTATTTAATGTGAATGTCTTTCTTTATTGTCTTGCTGTTACGGCCATTTCTTGGTGTTTACGTAATCATTTAAGCTTGCCTTTACTGCTCTCCTCTTGTCACACACGTACGCACTTTATTAACGATAGTTTCATTTTAGATGCAGCCCACAAGCCGAAGCAGCAAGGTTAGACCAGCCGAGACTGCCAAGCAACGCATTTTCTCTTTAATAGAAAGGCTTTCAATGAATTTACTGTGGCACATTCACGAACCTATCTATATCAATAACGGGGGCTTTGCAGAACAACGAACGAAGCTTTTTCGCCAAAGACACTTTTCGTAAAGCTTTATAGCAGCATTCGTAAAATCGTAAAAGAATCCAAACATTTTAAGGCTTACAAAAAAATATGTTTTGAAGATATTGCAGGTATCCATATAACGAATCGGTTTATATGCATAGCCGCCTATATTATTAGTACGGGAGTGCTGGTTAACAGTTCTGATTTCTACGGAATTGCACATTGAAATAATAAGTGCTACCTAAATATCACCACTGTAGCAAATGTACACCTCCAAGCACACCTGTTACACAATCAAGAGCTTTCCAGATGCGCTCAACTATTCACTTTCATTGACGATCATATTCGATGATTTCTGCACAGGTTTCTTGAAAACTTGTCCCAAGCTGCTGGAGACATATGGACGCGGTTATTGCACGACTAGTAGGATTCGTCAGAGTCTTTACGGACAGTGCCGCGCTTTATTCCCTCTCGGCACGGTTTCGAAAAGCTGTCCGTTCTATGTGGCGAGTACGCCCACCCTTACGAGATCCGCGCTAAGGAGACATTCATGCTAAACTCACGTGAATAAGAAGACGTGGTTTACGTACTACTTTAGGGGAGGATCTGACGCCTTAGTTTCTCCGACAACTGTGCCATGACAAGTTTCCATCGCCTCTAATTGAACAAGGAGAAGGTTTCCACTGCTCGAGCAGCCATCTTTCAGAAGCATCGCACGTTGTCGGACACTGTCACACCACGCCTGTCCAGCTCAATTCGGGACGGTACATAGATGTTAGATGATCAGCGGGCTGCACTCACTGCCAGAAAAAATAAAACAAAACTATCTTTGCGCGAGTCCAAGCTGAGCTGGACCCTGATGATTTTGTTTTCACTTCGACAACGAAGCCGGAAAAAAGAAACATCAGAAACCGTCGATTATCGTTGTCAACGTAACCAAATAGCCCAAAAGAATGGAAGAATGAGCGAACGAATGAATGAAAGAATGAATGAATGAACGAACGAACGTTTTTCTTGTCGAGTCCGACCCGCGTTGGGGCACCGACCACTGTACAACCATGAAAACGGGTGGAAGCTGCAAAGAAGGCCATTCTCTGCAACAACTATTTACGGCTCAGGTCGGCACCTTACTTGGAACTCTTCTTCCGTGTACTGCCACGATAGTTACTCAAACATGCTACTTTGTTTGTAAATGCCCATAGGCTTGCTGTCGTTTAAGAAGTTGCCACACCTTTAGGTGTTTTTCAGTAGGGCTTGTGAATAAGCACTCCTGTTCATTATGTATACTCGTGAGCATTTGAAAAAGGTTACTATAATATAGTTCTTCGAAACTGGGAGAGCTGACTTATACAAACGCTGAAGTCAACAAGTGCTTCCTAGCTATGCGGTAGCTTTTGATCACACTGGTATATGCACACTGAAGTGTAGTTCCGACAGAAATGGCGTATTCTTTCGGACGTGTTCACCTATGTGCGTGACTTACTCGTTTGTGAACGAGAAGAAAGGGGGCTAACCGGGGCGCCCTATATTTATTAGTCATATCGTAAGAAGCCAACAAACACTGACACCAAGGACAACATGTGGGAAATTACTTGTACCTAATAATTGAAATAAAGAAACGATAAATTAGTGGAAGTGAAAGTGTATGAAGAAACAACTTGCTGCAGGTGGGGAACGATCCCACAACGTTCGCATTTCGCGTGCGATGCTGTACCTGGTAGAGCATCGCGCGCGAAATGCGAAGGTTGTGGGATCGTTCCCCATCTGCGGCAAGTTGTTTCCTCATCCACTTCCATTTCCATTTATTTGTCATTTCTTTAATTCATTTATTAAGCACAAGTAATTTCCCCTATGTTCTCCTTGTCAGTGTTTGTTGGCTTCTGATGATACCCGTTGGTGAATAGCACCAAGTCCTGACTGCTTTAAGAGAAGTTGCGCAAGGTTCGCTTTGCTCACCTTGGATTGGGCGCCGGTCTAATGGGTAGCGCATGGGGCTGCTGTACTGAGGGAACAGGTTTCGAAAGCAATCGTTTAACTAAACTTGATTCATTAAGTACCTAGCAATCTGCGAATTTGTGCCGTTCTTCAACGAACCTTTTTCATGCCGACATGCGTCATTGTTCTATAGATGCGGCATGGGGTTATGGGCCGCTGTTCAATGGAACTCTTTGACGTCGACTTGGAGCACTGAGTATGCGTCACTCACTCTATCTTGGGACCTGGGCATGTGCCGGTAGGTGTGGTATGTGTCACACTAGGTATGTGTCACAGGCAATGTGTCGGTCTACATTGACGAAAAACATCCCTTAAATTTATCCCCGCACCGCGCACGCGTCGACAGAGCGGGGCGGAGAAAAGGGAATACCTGCTGCTGCGCGCTTACCAGGTGTTCCTTGAGGGGAGAGGTCACCCTTCCTCCTGAAGCCCATGCTATCCGCGTTTTCCTTATCCGCGCAATCTCTCGCATACGTTCTAACTTCGCGTCGAATATCGCTCTAAAGAAATTAATGTAATATAGAAACATGATAATTTCGAAAGGAAAAGCGTTGGCAATAGTGAGCGTCATACAGAAGCGCATCCCTGCCACCCCCCCCCCTCACAATCATCGTGGTTTTCACTCGTAAAACACGTGAACTTATTTGAATCATTGACTCTCGTCATATCGTCGTCGTCACGGCATTTTCGCGTTATTGTCACGCCATCGTCGCCAGCCAGTCTGTTTGATACAGTAGCAATCACGTTATCTCCGTTATACACTCATCGTCGTCCAATCGTCCTCATGCTGTTCTTACCGTCGTCGTCCTTGCCTCGTGCTCAGAGTGAGTGAGTGAATAAACTTTATTGAAGGTCCGGCGAGGACGCGAACTCGTCGCGCACCCGGCTAGTCCCACGTCGGGACCGGCAGGTCTAGCCCACCGGCCCGGTCGCGGGCACGCTGGACGGCCAGGATTTGCTTTTCTAGAGCCTGTTTCATGTTCAAGCGACTCCATGGCCACGGTTGCGGGCGCTGAGCGGCACCGTCGGTCGCAGACACGGCTTCGTCTCACATCAACGCTCTTAACGTGACGTCCGCCTAGCGATTAGTGTCGCTTGTGAAAAACGCCCTAGAGCAGTGGGTTTCCGCGGCCCCCCAAAAGGAGGGCTGGAGCTTCACCTATTCGTGTTACCTCGCGTAGGAGGTGCAGGTTTTTTGGTCTCCAAGAATCACCAAGCTTATTTTTTACCTTCATTGTGTGAAAATGCACTGCGATTATTCCCTATTATAACTTCGATTTCAGCTTCTATTCCGAGGCCTCTACCAACTACAGGGTTCCAAACGTTTAACCGGATCGGATAGCAATAAAATTCGGCGTAAAACGGATATAAAACGGGTCTGTCTCTCGTTCTTGATTCCGCCAGGCATTCCGACTGCCATCTGGGCCACAAAGCTGCAAACAGCCTTTTGAATAGACACTGTTAGGTTTTAGCCAATCTCCCGTACTTTTCTCTTCAAGGCATTCGCGCAGAAGGGTGAGTTTTAACCGGAGAAGCACCAAATCAAACTACGAGCCCGCACGTCCACAGTGAAAGAGAAAAAAACGACTACGTGCGCCCCGAACGAGAAGCATTGACTGCGGTTTTGTCGCCGATATCCACGCCCGTATGGGCCCGACCACGCACAAGAAAGGCAATCTTATTAAAACCACCCCTATGCGCACACTATTTAGAGCAGTGCCAATGAAGGCTTTCACTTGTTCATTCGTGACTGGTTGTCGTCGGCTTGAAAGCCGCCACCAGCTCGAGCACTGAAGCTGCTCCGCGCGCTGACACCTCCCCCACCCAAACCCAGTGTCACGTGCTTCTCGCGTCACTGCTTCCGGACGCTCCACCATTCGTCGCCGCTGTTGCCGCTTTCTAATTTTTCCAACCATTCATATCTCGATCGCTGCAGCGCGCACAGTTCGAAAAACCAGTTACGGGCAAGGAGGTTGCCTCTCGCAACGCCCGCGCCGCTTCTCGGACAATATCGCTTGCATGTGAAACAGGTTATAAAGTAGTCATCAGGCATTCTTTATCATACCGTCGTTGTCATCGTCCTAACTTCAGTATCCGACTCTCGTCATTCCATTTCGTCAGGCCGTTGTGGTCACACTATCGTCGTCACGCTATTATCGTCACGGTATTATGGCCACGCTATTATCGCCATGCTGTCAGCGTCATGCTATCATCGTCATCCTATCATCGTCACGCTATCATCGTCACATGGCCGCTGTCACACAATTGCCTCCATGCCGTGGTCCTCACGCTGTCGTTTTACCATCATCACTTCAGAAATGTCATCGTCTTCTCGTCATGCCGTCATACGGCCTTCATCCACCCATCGATGTCATTCCTTCGTCATTCTATTATTATCATGCTATCGTCATCAAATCATACAAAGTGATCATATTTAAGTTCTGTGGTATTTTCAAAAATCCACTGTGACAAATTGCTACATTTTTCTCGTTGATCTGGAATATTCGAAGAGGCGGTTGTTACTAGCACGAGAAATCAAAACATTAATTGAACTAAATACCAGAAATTGACTAACTTCTTAGTTAATTACTTTGGGGTAGATATGTCTGTTCACAAATTGCGTAGTTTGCGGTGAGTTTGCGAAACGCATCCCCTTGAAATAAATATACAGGGTGGCACCAGTTTCGATATATTTCCCAAACCGTGGAACTAAATACATAGGCGTTTCAGTTACTTTTGTGTTTCAATGCATAAAAGGGCGTTTCGGTAAAAATGTAAGTGGAAAAACTGTGAATTTCTACGGTGAGTTTGAATTCGCATATCTCCAAGCTGGTGTGATTCTAGAAGTATGCCTTGTAAACTCACCGGCTACAATTCGTAAATTACAATAAGTGCCATGAAGTAATTGAGAAGTCGATTAGTGAAACTTTGTTCATTAGTTGAGTATGTTTCCGATATTTCTTCCAATGCCCGCGTCTCTGAATAATCTAGCTCAGGGAGTAATTATATTATCTACAGCAGGCGATTTCTCAAAATTCCACAAAACTTAAAAATGATCCCCCATATATGCCTCCGTTATCATGCCATCATCTTCAGACGGACGCTGTCATGCTTACCTTGCCGCACCGTCTTTCTAATGCGCGTCGTGGTCGTCTCATCGTCGATATTTCAGCTTCATATCCCGGTTGTCGTCATACTACCGTCGGCACGTCGTTGTCATATACTCGTACTCCTCCCATTGTCGACATGCCGTAGTCGTCACGCGGCCATTGTTATAGTATACTTATCATTTCTGAATCGTAATCTCATTCTCGTCGTGGCATTTTTGTCGCTCCATTGACATGATTCTTTCTTCGTCATTCCATCGTCGTCGCTGTGTCGTCATGTTATCATGCTCACGGGGCGACCTTTTCATGCGAGCGGTGAGCTGGACGGCAAAGTGGGTCGATAGCGAAGACAGTGCATGTCCCATGTAGTCGGGACTACGGTGGCCTTAAAATGGCCACTACTGATTTTAAGTAAGCGCTACCTTAAAGGTAGGTGTGTCGCTACGTTACTTGAATGCTGATCGCATTACCGTTTACAATCATCGCCAGAAGGGCTCTGCCCTAATTTGTATTTATTTGTGCTATTAGCGTCGTTATAGGACACATCACGCACTCCCCGATATCTATCTATTCCATGTCCAGATCTAACCATGTTTCTTTGCCACCATATTTGGTCACTAGGTATATGCCGCTATTTGATGAAGGGAAACACGAGGGAACAGTCCGATGGCAGTACGCACCGGACACGTACACCCGGGAGCAAAAGTATACGGACCATGTGATAGCGCGATAAAGCTGATTTTCTCCTCTGCCTGTGAAAATAACATGAAATTGAGGACTGCGCTCTAAACTTCAGATTGCAAACTTTCCAGTGCACTCATTAATTTCAATTTGTACGTGGTAATTAAAAAGACCTTCACGTTTTTCGGTGCTCCTGTGGTCCGCATATTTCGGTTCCCGCGTGTGCATGAAGCATTTGGGCAATGGCGATAGCGCGTGTCGCTACATTGCAGAAACGTTAATCGCATTACCGTGAACAGTCGTTAAGAGATTGTTTCTGCAGGAATATTTTTGTACATATGACAGTTGATCTTCACCGCTTAGTCTGCTGAGTCATCCTGGTAACCAAAATGAACTCGGTCTACCTCTATTTGCGTTATACGAACTACAACCACACTGTAGCTGTCGCTGAAAAACGTTCGATGAGATAAAAGCTTTTATTGAAGAGAAAGCCTTAGACCGCTCGCGGGACGAAAAATGTTATCTCCGGCGCTACCCTGTCCAGCATTATGGCACCAAAATTGATGGCACAAAAATTGATGGCACAAAAATTGATGGCACAAAAATTGATGGCACAAAAATTGATGGCACCAAAATTGATGGCGCCAATATTTATGGCACCAAAATTCATAAGGGAGTGGAACCCTCGACCATTGATTGGAGTCGAACCCACGACCTTTCCTGTTAATGACGGCAAAGTTAAGGCAATCGAACCCGAGACCTTTGGCGGAAGTAGAATGCTCGACCTTTGCCCGCCGTGAGTGATTTCTGGTCATGGTCTTGGGCTGCTAAGCACGAGGTCGAAGGATCGAACCCCGACCACGGCAGCCGCATTTCACTGGGGGGCGAAAAGCAAAACTTCCGTGCACTTAGATTTAAATGCACGTTAAAGAATCCCATGGAGTCAACATTTCCGGAGTCCCCCACTATGGCGTGCCTCATAATCAGATCGTGGTTTTGGCACGCAAAACCCCAGAATTTTAACCCTCGACATTTGGTGGGCCTGTAAAAATTATTTTTAATAATCGCATTCAGTATAGTCAAATAGGTGTTAAAGTGTGCACATCGCTAAGAACCAAATCAGTGTCATGTTGAGACCCCAAATGAATTACGCAAAATGTATAAGTCTGGTGCTGGCCCTAGTAACAAGTGCGAAAACACGTGCTTCAAAAATACCTTACCATCAAATCACGAATCCTAATCGTAGCTGCCGGGGGCTGTCAAGCATCCTAACACGGAACTCCCAGGAGTGCCTGTAGGATGGTGTTGTTAATAGGGACAGTGGGACGATAGATCGTGTAGTTTGTATAAAATTTCTCGCGGTTAATACTGCCGTCTTCGGAAACGCAGGTGAACCTCAACAATGCCGTCCACTTCGTCAATGGCTCCAAGGAAAAACAAGATGCCATTGCCTTCGAGGCCTTGCAGCGCTGCTACTCCGTGAAATTATCTCTGTGCACCGCTTTCAACAACTCGGACAAATCCGCGACCGAGAAGATCACCGAGGCACGCAAGCGGCTCGCTTTCGACTACTTTGTCCTCGTGGGTGTCGTGAAAACCAGGATAGTCTGCAACCGGCGTCGCAAGAGAAAGACTACGTTCGATAAGCTCGGCAGAGACTTGCAGGCGCGCATCTGCTCCTACCTCAGCTTGACTGATGTCGTCTGCGTCTGAAGTGGCAGTTTTCTTTTTTTTTTTTCTTTTCTTGGAGGTCACTCTTCCACCTTCTGACAATGGCGCTGTCGCGCGTCAGCCCGCACGCGATGTCGGTGCACACGTGGATGATTTATTCCGAGACCCACTGTAAACTGCCACAATGCGAAATGGGCCTACCTTGCATGCTATTTCTTAACTATCAGCTAAATGAAGCGACACCTTTAGAGTTGTCGATTCGGGAAATTTTTCTAGCTTGTCCACATCGTCATATCGTATCTGCTATTTCGCCACGACATTCATTTCCTGCACATTTTATATTTAGGAGTTTCACTTGGTAATCGCACGTATCGCAAAAGCCCTTGCAGAGAACTTTATGTATTTTTTATAACTGCTCTACTTGGAGACGTGCCTAAGTTTATTTCCCGCATACGTGTATGCCTTGTAACTTGTGCCAACCAGTGCGGTATTTGCAATATCTTCTAACTTTCCAAGTCATGTCGAATTGTTTTACTCATAGATTTTTAGTTTTTAGCACACGCTCAGAGCTACATAAATGTCACGCGTATCTTAAGTGTCACTTATTTACTCTTTCCTGTGTTTTATCGGTTTTATGAAGTGACACTGCACTCAGTGACGATCTCATGTGTTGTTCCTATGTTCGTGCTCCATCGCTACTTCTTTCTTTTTGAGAGGGGGGGGGGGCGATATATGCTCTACTAGAATTGCACAAGCACACTTTTGCACGCATGTGTCGTGCTGAATTTTGTACTTGGATGAACGCAAGCTACAGATGTGTTCCTGAGTGATGTCATTGTCGAAAAGAAAGAAAGTAAAATCATTTTACGTGAAGTATTGTACATGCGTGGTGTGCATTTCTTTTTCACATTGCGAATTCGACCGCGCTTCGGTGCTATGGTTGCACTGGTAAAATACACAAAATTGTAGTTCTAAATTTTGTCTCGTATACTGCCGTCTAGATGTGCAAGGCGGAAAGAGACGTAGTAATTTGCGCTGATTGGTTGGCACAAGCGATCACGTCATCGGGTAAGAGGAAGGCGTGGCACCAGTAGCCCGGCGCAAGTAATGACTTTCGCTATCGGGCCGCGGTTGCCACAGTGTTGACAACACGCGCGCCGACGCTGGCGCGGTGAGCTCGAGCTCTGTGCCCGCTACGATCGACTGGATACGAAAATATTCGCCTACATAGATTCCCACAGTGCGTGGAAAATTTTTACAGCAAAGCTTTCACTGGCTCTTTCTCATTGTGTAGCGTTCATATTCGCTTTCTTGCGGGGTATATTTCTGTGTGTGTATAATATATATATATATATATATATATATATATATATATATATATATATATATATACAACGTGGACGATGTTGTATGTGTTGGCTTCAGTGTTGTAGAGTAGACAACTTAGGCCGCTGAATATGTGTAATTGGTTTTGTATCCCCCAGAACGAATGTGCCACAATTATACAAGGTTTTTGAAGCCTCCCGTGTATTTAGCCGTGTGTCGTATGTCTCTGCGCATACAAGCCTGAATATTCCTCTCTTCAAAGGCGCCATACACGCAAGCAGCTTGCAGCTACAGGTGATGACGATGTGCTCGTGTCATCTATAACTACTGCTACCTAGCTAAAGAACACAAGCCTCGCATCACTTGGATTCCTGCATTGTGTTGAATCTCCGTGTTTTGCTTTTCTCTTTTACAGTTTTATTCTGGTCGATTTGCGCATTTTCTACCTAAAGCCTCGTGCGCTTCATCTCTAAGCTTTAGTGTATATATAGCTGTCTGAACCGCAACGACGTGTTCTCCCATCGCAAGAGCTGGATATCAGAACACGTTGTGCTGTGGAGGGTGAGGTTGTGGGCTCAAACCCTGTTTGTGACCGAATTGTTGTCATCAGCCTATTTGATATCCGCTGCCGGATCTCTAATTACCTCTGTCCTACACAAACCAATTCCAACTTGCGCCTGCGAATTTCCTAATTTCATCACCCCACCTATTTTTCTGCGATCCTTTACTGCACTTCCCTTATCTTGCCACACAAAATATAACTCTAGTGGTCGGCCGGCTATCTATCGTACGCACTACATGGCCTGCCCAGCTCCATTTTTTTTTCTCTTACGGTCAATTAGAATATCAGCTATTCCCGTTTGCTCTCAGATGCAAACCGCTCTCTGTCTTTTAACATTACGCCTAACGTGCTTTGTTCCATCGCTTCTTGTGTGGTCCTCAACTTGTTCTCGAGCTTATTTGTCAACCTTCGAGTTTCTCTCCCACTTGTTAGTACCTGTAGAATGCATTGATTATACACCTTTCATTTCAATTATAGTGGTACGCTTTCAGTGAGGGTCTGGCGATGTCTGCCATATGCACACCAATCCAGTTTTATTCTTCTGTAATTTTTCTTCCCATTATCAGGGTACCCTGTGAATAATTGACATAGGTAAACGTGCGCTTTCAGGCACTCTAGAGCCTGACTGGCGATCTTGATCTTTTGTGCCTTTGCTGGGCTATTGAGCATTATCTTTGTCTTTTTTCGTATTAATCTTCAACCCCGCTCTTACAGTTTCTCTGTTGAGGTCTTTAACCATTTGTTGCAATTTGTTCCCAATATTGCTGAACAGGACAATGTCATCTGCAAAGTCAACGTTGCTGATGTATTTGCCGTTAATCCTCACTCCTAAGCCTTCCCATTGTAATAGCTTCACTACTTCTTTTAAGGATGCAGCAAATAGCATTGGAGAGATTGTGTCTTCTGACCTCACCACTTCCTTTATAGGTGTCATTCTATTTTGCTTGGGGAGAATCAAGGTAGCTGTGGAATCTTTGTAGACATTTTCCCATATATCCGCGTATCCCGTCTGTACTCTCGATTATGTAATACCTCTATGACTGCTGGTTTTACTACTGAAACAAATGCATTTTCGTAATCTATGAAAGTCATATAGAGAGGTTGATTGTATTCTGCAGATCTCTCGATCACCTGATAATTGACATGGGCGTTAGGCGTCGTAGAGTTTTCCTTCTGTAGCCAGCCTGTTCTCTTAATTGACTGAAGTCAAGTGCTACCCTTGATATATTGGAAATTACCTTGGTGAATATTTTATGCAATACTGGAAGTAAGCTAATGAGCCCATAATTTTCCACTTCTTTAACATCTACCTTTTTGGGGATTAGTATAATTTTGGCATCCTTCCAGTTCTCTGGGACCCTGCGAGTCATGAGACTTCTCATGTAAATGGCCGCAAGCTTCTCAAGCATATTATCTTCTCCATCGTTGACTAAATCGGCTTTTGTTCCGTCTTTTCCTGCCGTGTTCCCCCGGTTCATGTCTTGCAAGGCCCTTCTAATTTCATTGCAAATTATAGACGGTACTGTACATACCAGTATAGAATTCTTCCGCTGCTTTTTCTATATGTTCGAGATGCCTGATGATATTACCCTGCTTATCTTTCAGTGTATACTTCTTGGTTTGTCGTGTGTCAAGTTTCCTTCTCAGTGGTTTCATGCTACTTCCATTTTATACTGTTTCCTAAGTCTTTCTCACGTTATAAGTTCGAATATCCTTTATATTCTCCTTATTGATCAGCTTTGACAGTACCACCAATTCTATTTTAACTCTTGAGTTCCCTTTTATTCTTGATACACTTTCATTCTTTGTCGTTTCCTTATTAGGCTAAACAGGAAGCTCAAAAAGAAAATCGCAGAGATAACCAACGAGGCGGAGGAGTATGCGGCTCAGCTGACTAGGCAAAACTGGCAACAGTTTAGCGAGTCCCTAAACGGAACGCTTAGCACGGCAAAAACATGGCACATACTCAAGGCGCTCCTGGACCCAACAAAAACAAAATCTGAAAACAATAAGGCCATACACCGCCTGGTACACCAATTCGAGGGACCGGACTCGGAACTGCTAGAGCAGGTCAGAGTCAAATGTTTCGGACATGACCACCCGGCGTCCTACACACAACAATACAAAGGGAAAGAAAACGAGCTGCTGGACAGGCCAATCACAAAAGAAGAGGTGTACGCGGCCATAAGAAGCGTAAAAAAGAATACAGCAGCGGGCGCGGACAAAATCAGAAATTCACTTATTCGAAACCTAGGGGACGAACAGGTGGAACAACTCACCGCCTTCCTCAACCAACACTGGGCTGCGGAAACGGTACCAGAGGAATGGAAACACGCCGAGATTGTAATGATTCCCAAACCAGGTAAAAAGCTACAGGTAACAAACTTACGACCAATCTCCCTGACATCGTGCTTAGGCAAATTATATGAGAGGATAGTAACAAAAAGACTACAACATTGCATGGAGGAAAACGAGCTATACCCCCATAGTATGTTCGGTTTCCGATCCAAGCTTTCGACACAGGATGTCCTTCTCCAAATTAAACATGAGGTTCTCAGCAACATACCATACAACGGAGAACACATTTTAATGGCGCTAGACATAAAAGGAGCTTTTGACAACGTAAGCCACGCGGCAATCCTGGAGGGCCTTAACAGCGTAGACTGCGGGAAGAAAGTGCACGGATACGTCAAAGCTTTCCTCTCCAATAGAACAGCAACAATAGGTTTGGGAGAGATTCGATCACAAAAATTCCCCACACCAAACAAGGGGACACCCCAAGGTTCAGTAATTTCCCCGATACTCTTTAACATCGCTATGATTGGCCTAGGGCATAAACAAAGCAAAATCGAAGGCATAAAACACGCCATTTATGCAGATGACATCACTATCTGGGCCACTAAAGGCTCGCTGTGCCAAAAAGAAAGCTATCTGCAAGAAGCAGCCACTTGCGTGGAAGAATACGTCGGGGAAAGAGGCCTTGAGTGCTCCACGGAGAAATCCGAGCTTCTGAGAATTACACGGGGCAAGAAAAGCAAAGAAAGCCTTAACATATGGCTAAAGGGGCAGCCGATACCCGAAAGCCAACAAATCAGGATCCTTGGAATGTGGGTGCAATCCAACCAGCGCTGCACCCACACGCTGAAAACACTCAAGCAGTCAACAACCCAAATAGCACGCATGATCACGCGGGTGTCACAAAAGAGATATGGGATGAAAGAAGGAGACACACTTAAGCTGGTTGGCAACCTGGTGGTCAGCAGGGTCGCATACTCACTCCCGTACTTCAACTGCACCAAACAGGAAATACAAGAAGCGGACACAATTTTACGCAAAGCGTACAAAACAGCACTTCACCTGCCGAACAATACATCGACAGAGAAACTAATGGCACTTGGTTTAAGCAACACCTTCGAAGAATTAAAAGAAGCCCAAAGTATCGCACAGCTCATGAGACTCCAGCAGACCAAAACGGGAAGGGAACTGCTAATAAGGATAGGCTTCGCGGAATCAATCAAAGAAACCCAAAGAACGGAGGGGATTCCTGATGAATATCGGAAAACATACACTGTTAGCCCCCTACCCAAAAACATGGACCCAAACCTCCACACGGCGCGAAGGGACGCAAGGGCGAAATACGTCGAAAAGTACCTGGCCACAAAAAACACAACAGTATACACAGATGCTGCAGTATACGCCAAGCAAAGAGGCACAAACATAGTAAAGACAGCTGCGATAGTAATAAGCCAGGACTACAAAGAGATCAGCAGCGCGTCAATGAAGGACTGCTCGGTAACGGAAGCTGAGGAAATAGCCGTAGCTCTAGCGGCAGTGGAGGGCTACCGATCCGAAAGGTCTTTAACAATACTCACCGACTCGCAAACTACGTGTCCGAATTACATGAACGGCAGAATAGGACGCAGAGCGCTTCACATCCTCCGCTCCTGCAGGGCTAACAACAAAGTCAGGCATACAATTTTCTGGGTACCGGGACACGCTGGAATAGAAGGGAACCTAAGGGCGGACAAGGCAGCTCGAGAGCACACAAACCGAGCGGCCACAAGCACCGACCCTGAGGAACCCATACCAGTCAACCCAAGCTACTTAGACATTTTGAATTACTATAAGGGGGTCCGAATCAAATACCCTCCACCCCACAAAAGCCTAAATCAGCATGAAGCAACCTCTTGGAGGAGGCTGCAGACAGGAACATATCCAAACCTAAACACACTAAGCAAGATGTTTCCCACCCAGTATAGAGACATTTGCCCCTGGTGCGGCGCCAAGCCCACCTTATATCACATTACATGGGAATGCGTTCAGAATCAACAATTCCTTCAAATAAAAGACCCGAGTGCGGAGCAGTGGGAGAGGGTGCTCTCCAGCAGCGACCCGAAAGTCCAGCATGGACTAGTAAGGCACGCTCGCCGAGTAGCCACCCTCAGTGGTGCCCTGGAATAGGGGCGTCGACCCTGCGCAGATGGGGAAGAAGACCGTGAAGACGGCCGACCGCATCTGCCACCGCTAATTTCTAACCAATTAGAGCAAATAAAGTTTTTCCTCCTCCTCCTCCTCCTTATTAGGTCCATTGTTACTTGGGGGAGCTTGCCTACTGCTTGCCTTGGTGCCTTACCTCCTACTTCGATTGCTGCTTCTGAAGCCAGCCTAGTTACGGTTTCATTCATTACTTTCACGTCACCTTCATTTTTCTTTTCTAAAGCTGCGTATTTGTTTGCAAGTACTAGCTAGAATTGGTCTGCTTTTACTTTTACTGCTACTAGGTTCGCCACTTTCTTCCAGACAAATTTTACTTTCTCCCTTCAAATTGAGTTGAATCTTCGACCTGACTAACCCATAATCACTGCACTTTTCCTAGCACTTCAACAGCCTGCACTATGCCGGTTCAACACAACTTATGAAATCTATTTCATTTGTTCTTTCAGCATTAATGCTTTTATAGGACGCTTTCTGTTGCTACGCTTCCAGAAGGAGGTGTTTACTCTTCGCAGCTAATTTCTTTCCCCGAATTCTACCAGCAACTTTCCTCTAGGCATTCCTAGAATCGACGACTTAGTTGCCAATCGCTTGTTCGCCAGCTTGCTTTTTCCCAACTTTTCCATTGAAGTCCCCATTACTACAGTATACTGAGTTCGCGCTTTCCTCATGGCTAGTTCCACATGTTCATAAAACTGATCTACTTCATCATCATATATCATGACTGGAAATTTGAGCATAGGCTTGTACTACCTTTAATCTGTACTTCTTATTAGGTTCGATTAGGATTCTGTAGAATTCGTTAATGTTGCCCGCTATGTACTCATGGATTAGGAATCCTACCCCGTATTGCTTCTTATGTGGAAGTCCTCCATAGCAGAGGACGTGGTCATTATTCAGCATTGTACAAGCCTCATCAGTTTTCCGAACCTTACTAAAGCCAATAATATCCCACATAATGCCTGATAGTTCCTCAAAGAATTGTTGTGTTGGGTACCAATTCCTCGTGTATTCTAGTGAGCGTTAAGCAACCCCTGTGCGTGAAATTAATTCAGAGCACTGCTCAGCTCGAACCTGGAAGACCAACTCTGGGCAATCTAGCAGGTCAAGGAAGCCTCCGGGAGACTCTTGATCGTAACCTCGGTGAGTGCCCCATTCCACTAACTCGCCGTACGTGAAGCTTTTTGATTCGGAATAAAGCTTTCCTCACTCACTCACTCACTCCCTAGTAGGGCGTATATCATAGCCCATGCATGTTCTGCATTGGGGCGTTTAAGAGGGCCCACGTTCGCAAAAGCTTCTCAAGGTAGTATTGTTCGTAAGGGTATGCTTACAAAACATAACGTATTACGTGATAAGCCACGTGGGTAGGTGAAACCCCATGACCAGCTAACGTGAATACGGGAGTATAATTACTTAAAGTGACCTGTCAATAGCAAACAGTATCTTCAAACGAAAAACTGATATCGTCACTCCCATGCTCCAAACACATTTCAACAACGCAGCTAGCTTGGTTGTCCATATCAGTTGTGGTAAACGATACGCGCTTAAGTGCTTATTCGCGTAGAACATCCCGACAACACACAACTATCACCGGGAGAACATTTCACTAAGTTTTCGCTTTGTCTATATGTACTCCATGCAATGGTGGGAAGTGGTGATAGAGGACACAATGTGCGTTTCGCGCTGAGCAGCATCATTTGAGTCGCAACATAAACGTAAAGACGTTAGAGATAAGTACTATGTTCAGTTAATATAGACGTCATACGAAGCGAATGCTTCTACTGTCTTTAGGTTCTTTGTCTATGACCGGAAATTATATTTCGCATTACATTTTAGAAGCGGAGCTTTATTAGCCTAGCCTACCACGTCTTCGGGTCAGTCGGCAAATAATTCGCCGCTATATACAGGATGTCTGAGGTAAGTTGTGCCAAATTTTTTACATGTGCGGTTGCCACGTAGCAGAACAGAAAAGAGGTAAAGTTTGCCGCCACTTCGAGCAAGTGGAACTGTTATTTGTATTTCGCCTGAAAATCTAATCAGTTCCTATTCGTTTATTTCTCAAGTCAGTCAGGAACTTGTAGGCCACGATGAAAAATTGTCGATCTAGCTTTCTGTAGCTAGATACATTCTATGTAAAACTTTTCCGAGCCTGACGCAAGCAGACCAAAGGTGCCCTACGAGTAGTCGGGCGGCACGTATTTGTGCTTCGCGGGCTTTCTTTTTGGCTTGAGAAAAACTTTTACGTAGCGCGTAAAGAGCAACAGAAAGATGGATCAGGAATTTTTCATGATTGTGTAGAATCTCCTCTTTGGCACTTTTGCTCAGAATACAATATGTAATGAGGTTGAGTATATTACATCCAAGTATGCAATTAGGCGGAATACAAAGAATACGTTCTGACTTGCTCCAAGCGACTACAAACATTGCCCTGGTTCTGTCAAGCTACGTGGCACTCGCATACCGTTAAATTTTGGCACAGTTATGTCGGATGCCCTGTACGTACACCGCCGAATCCCGTTATTTCGGCCTTGGTTCGTGCAACATTTCGTATTTTCTGAACGCCCTGGACAGTCCCTGTGAGAAGTTGTACATTGTCATCGAATGAAAAATTATCTTGAATGGCAAAGCGTGCCGCTTCCTTTACTTCGACCACCACCGATCTCCACCGGCGTCTCGTCAAGCGTCGAAGCTGTTGCTAAAAGCTTCAAACACAATGAATTTAAAATACAGCGCTACAATCCAACTAGGTGCGAAACTGCATTATTTTGATATTCAGATGTCCGGCGCTCGTCCCGGTTCGTCCCGGATCGTCCCGACATTCGCCCTGGCTAATTTCATGTCGTAATTGTGACATTTGAACGTCCGCGCCGTCCACCGTATGCTGGTAGAGTCGCGTTTTAGGAGTAAGAAGCGACGAGGCTTTGCAGACGGCTTCAAGCAGTAAAAAAATATTCAAAATTATTTGATTTGATCCGCTTCCGTCTGTTGTTTAGCCTTCCTGATAATTCGAGCACTATTTGTTGGCCCGCAAGGGTCCACATAACGGGAGTCGACTGTAGACATAAAACCACACCGGATGCAATCTCCAGAAATAAGGGGCAAATGAAAGTTTCCCGGGGATTGATTACTGCGTCGCCGTCTGCACCAAACTGATATATAAAAATGTGAGGACACTTCAGCACTTATTAGTTGTGAATGCGAAATCATTATTGTCCAACTGAACGTGATTGAGTGATTCTTCGAGTTTTGCGCTGCGAGCAATGCTTTTGAATTTAGCTGCAGGATATGTTATCGAGTTTTGCAATTAAACTGATTCGGGTTATTTCTTTTCGTGGTTTCTAGGTTAGCGTGTTGGTTCAAACTTTCGAATGGCTTCTTATTTTCTCCTCGCGCATTGCAACGCTGCTCGTTCCGGCCGCCGTGTATTCTGAGAGTTGAAGACGATGATTTCGCCACCGATGTATTCACCACCGGCTTCTTCGCTCGTTTCGCTGCGTTCTTTTACTCCCTTACATCGTCTGCAGTGTACTGGCGTGGGCGGCCACACTTCCCTACTTCCGAGGTTGCCGACGATGCTACCGCCGATGACGTAGGTGGTTCGGCCTCCACAGTGGTGCGCGCTGCCCGAGCCAGCGAGCATCAGCAGCCTGCGGTGCCAGCGCCGCATGCCACCGACGTTCTGCGCGACGAGAGACCGAAGAAGCACCAGCGGCCTGCGATGCCCGGAGGCACGCGCGCAGCAGCAGGTCCAGTGGGGGTGAAAGAGAGAGAGGTAGAGATTCGGACCGCGCGGTGGCTCCCTAGAGCCCTCTCCCCTCCCGCAGCACCTGGCGCGCTATCACTCCAGCAGGCGTTCCGTTTTGCCCACTCTGCTCCGTCGAGGCACGCTCGTGACGGGGCGTCACAGCGAATGGGAATTTAGGTGCCGTTTCGCTGCTACTGACGCCCACTTTTTCGCTCAGTTAGCCACTTGACGTTTTCACATGAATAAGCTCATGTTTACCAATACAGCAGCGCCACTGAGCCACCTTTCTTCTTCATCGCCAAACAATATAAAACGGCGTAAAACCTACACATAAAACGCAGCCTCATGTTTACAAGCGCAAGTACATTTTAGTGGTATAGCGCAGGACATTTTACGGCATATTTGAATTTCAGAAATTACAGTTTGCTTAACCTTCTGTTTGGCCGCGGGGTATGTGGCACTGTGGCGCATGAGGCGGGAAATCTTGAACGTATTCTTTTTTATTTACGAAGTGTGCTTTTTGACACAAATTATTACATAAATGTACAAATTTAGACCAATTTCGCAAATATTTGTCACTTGGCCTCGGTGGTTCATGAGCCCAAGAATCGTAGCCCCATGGTCGCGTGGCATGAAGGCCCACTGTTCGCAGGTAGTGGCGCCAGACCATCTTTAGAAAAGCGAAGGTTCAGAAGATGTATTTACTTTTCTGCTGCACGTCCCTGTGCGAACACCTCTCCCCGCTATTATTCCCTTGGGCCCAGGGTCCAAGCATGGTCCGCGCAATCTTCACTCTGGCAGTGCAATACAGAACTTAGCCAGCCATCGTTGTGGGAGCGCTGTCATGCTCTTGGGGACGTGGACGATTATTTTTAGTGGTCTGAATTTAGCAAAAAACGAGCAGTCTTCGTTAAAACTAGAGCTCAATATGGCTGCGCACAAATGCGCAAGTGACATTTCGCTCCCATAGAGTAGGGAACTGGATATTTAGAAGAACGGTGCTTCAACTCCTCCTACCACTTGTCCTTGATGCAAGCTAGAGTGAACAGTAAGATATGTGGGTCGAAGTAGAATAGATGGCGCATTCTTTTTCATCCTTGTTCAAATTGATTCTCGCAATTGTCATCTCACCTTTTGTTAGCTTACGGATTGTGATGAGCTTGAGATTCTGCCACCCTAGATAAGTGATGCGTAGCTTAGGCACTTCGCGTCAACTATTCGAAGGCTAGCTCCACATGCAGCAAGCAACACAAATTTTCCTCCCTCGGCAAGCGCTATGCATGACTTTCGGCTTCGTGACACAGTCGCGTCGGCGCACTACACCGTACACCTGCCCGATGCGGCGTTCGCATTTGGGGATAATTTGTTAAACGTGAAGCGCATGAATATAAACGTTGCAAGATAAAAGTTCAGACATGTGCAGTGCGTAAGCCTAAACATTGCATGAGATTACATATTGCACAGGCATGAAATAAGTTAAATTATGGGCTTTACGTGCCAAAACCACTTTCTCATTATGAGGCACGCCGTAGTGGAGGACTCCGGAAATTTCAACGACCTGGGATTCTTTAACGTGAACCTAAATCTAAGTACACCGGTGTTTTCGCATTTCGCCCCCATCGAAATGCGACCGCCTTGGCCGGGATCCGATCCCGCGACCTCGTGCTCAGCAGCCCAACACCATAGCCATGGCATGAAATAGACTGTTGGATATACCGTTTGCATGTAAGCCTATATTTAACCAATTATTGAATTAGTCGTTTCACGTATCCCTACAGGTGCAGTGAGTCCGCACAACATCTTTTTTGTCAGAATTTCCGAAAAGAAACAAGAAACCCATATCACTATGACTATTGACGTTATTGAGATTAGCATAAGAGCAATGTAGTAGCCCACCATAAAACTACTAAAACGCGGCATGTTTGAGCCGTGTACTGCAGCCAATCCCCTTTCTCGCGCTTTGCCGTTAGGTCGCCTCGTTATCAGCCTCACCTACCGCCTTTCAGGATGGTGACACGCTTTGACCAGGCCCAGACCACACCTCCACCATACTGTGTCGGAGCTGCTGAAACGGCCGTACTTGTGCGGGCATTGATCAGTGCGGCACGGTCGTGTCACCTGGTGTTTGTAATTGAAATGATGCTGCACGCGTTTTCGCCAAGTTGACCTTTCGGGCCAAGTTGTCCCATGCATTAGGGGCACGTTAAAGTTCCGCAGTGGTCAAAACTATTCTTGAGTCAACCCCTACTGCATGCCTCAAAATGTAATCACAGTTCTGGCACGTAAAACCCCAGAATTCAATTAAAAATCAGTGGGATGTAACGAGGGGAATGCGATATGTATGTATAAAAGCGTCGTAGGAGTAAACTTGAACTTATCTGTTTTTGTGTTTCAAAGGAGCACGCAACTTCAGCTAGTTTTGTTAATGCTCTCACGCATGGCCTCGTGTGGCTTCAAGGCAGGTGAACGTGTTCGTGGGCTGTCTTGAATTACATTTCGGTTTCCGAGCTGTCTTGCTCTGGTTTTACTCGAGTGACACCTATATATTTTTGGACATTAACGTTCTCTTCTTTTTAGCGAGATGTGTCACCATGCTTATCATATTGCTGGGCTCATCATGGGTCGTCGCATAACAGAACGTGAGGGCAATGTGTTTTAATCCGAGAGCATTGCTTGGCTCATTGTGCGACCCCGCCGTCATCAGAAAGCCGTGGCAGAAAAGCTGCACACAATATGCGTTATCTTCATGTAGTTAAAGAAAAGTGGCCATGGTGAGGATTCGACCCTCTGCCCCGCCACCACTGCTACAGCTCCGTATCCGAGCGCGTAAACTACTGCGCCACCGAAAAGGCGGCTAGGGAGATGAATATCTTCGAGGCTGTGCACATTGTCAGGCGCTTCCCGGCGGCCGATTCCCTAGATTGCACACTCGAAAGGCAGATGAAGTGGTGGCCGAGAGAGCACAGCAATCTACAGCGACTGTAGTGGCAACACCATGATGCAGCTCATAATAGTACTGTCTTCGCTCGGCAAAGTGGTGCCAGCGTGCCGAAAATATGGTGTCATCGAGAAATAATTCTCAATGCAATGTGCATGAAACGCTACTTTAATGAGAACTCGGGAACTAAAACTCAGTTCAGAGTTCGCAATATCGCCGGTTTGTCGTCTTGCGTTGTTGCGATCTCATAAGCAGCAACATTACATTCGGATATAAAACGCAGCAGCACTAACTCGGTGACATAGCTCAGCGATACAATCAGCGACTAGCAATGCTTTCGCATTTGCCAAGAATAATTGCTTAGGTGCCCCATAGTAGTTTTACCAAATATTTAGGCACTCTACTTATACAGGAAGATGTACTACGCTATAGACAGGAAATTTTCACAAGCCGAACGCATGAGCGTCTACAGCAGTCAAACTTTAGATGGCTGCATTGATGGTGGTTCCATTGATCACTGTTTAAAGATCGTACATTGTTGCTTCTTTTTATTTTTAAGTTAGTAAAAGTAATAAATTATGTGGTTTTACGTGCCGAAACCACGATCTGATTCTTAGATGTAATGAAGAACTTCGGAATCATTTCGACCACCTAGGATCCTTAATGTGCACATAAATCTAAGTACACGAGAGTTCTTGCATTTTATCCCATTTCAAATTCAGCAGCCACGCCGGTGATTAAAACCGCAACCGGGAGCTTGCTATTTGACGCTCGTGGATTGTGTCTCAGTTAACGCCAGACTGTTTTCCCCCACGTGCGCTTTATCGTTCTTACCTTTCGCATGTACGAATTTTGCCTTGATGAATGCAGTACGTTCAGTTATTGGTAACGCTGCCGTATTTATTCACCTTGTGTCGTCCTATATCCTTTCTCTGCATTGCACAGATATATTTTCGCGGTCAAAAGTTACGTCAGTTTGCTTGAAGGACAACCTCTAAAGCCTTTGGGAAAAACCGTATCCGTCAACTTTGTTTTTGAAACAAATTTGCTAGCATAAGAGAAAGCGCGGCAAAGCTAGTTATCCGGTGGCCTCGAAACTTATGTTTGTATTCCTTTGCTATAAGCGTGCCACCTCCGTTAAGGTGAGATGTACATATTGTCACGTAGTAGTGACGGTGAAGAAAGCAGCAAAACTGGAAATGATGAAACTATCGTTTAATTGGGTGAACCTGTGCGCTCAAAACAAATTGGAGGACGCTTACGCTTCACCTTTAAAAGTGGAACCCGATAGTATTCATAGATCTCTGACTGCTTCTCACGCGGTCCGGCAACTGGAGCATATGTAACTGTAATGTTTACCGGGAAACGTTGGCCGCGAGTGCTATGCACGAAGGCGGGCTTTGTCGTAGAAACGCGGCCTCTTACCTCTTACGTGGGCCGCGATGCGGCGGAGGTGAGCGCCAGCTGGAGGTATTACAAGGAACCGGGCGCCACACTCCGTGGCCCCCGAGAAACCCACGCACCGGCGCACGCAAATGGCGGACGCCGCGGCCGGCCTGTGAACTGTAGAAACGCTGGAAAAAGTTTTTTTTTTAGTTTTCGCATAACAAAATTATGTTTTCTCATGCAGCCGTGTGCAAGCAATTAATTATTTAATGATGATCGGGGAGCCGCGCGCAAGCAGCAACTGCGTACCGAGGATCCGGCAGCCTACCAAGCCGTCGTTTAATGAACCATCGTGATTAACCCCGTCATAAACACAGGGACCCGCATGTTTTAGATTCACTGGTTACCCATCTGTACGGAGTGCTTGGGCCGTGATCTTGTGAAAAGGAATGAAGGAAATGAGACCCGCCGTTGTTGCTTAGAGGCTATGGTGTTGGACTTATACTATGCAAGAGGTTGCGGCATCGAAACCCGGCCGTAGCATTTCGATGGGGTTGAAATGCGAAAACACCCGTAAACCTATATTTAGGTGCACGTTAAAGAACCGCTGGTGATACAAACTTCCGGAGTACCCTACTACGGCGTGCTGCATAATGAGATAGTGGTTTTGTCCCGTAAAACCCCGTATAGTGCTTTTTTTAGTAAAGGAAATTCCATTTTCGTGGAGGGATGAGGGCGTAAGGGGATAACCAAGAATGAAAAGGGCTTAAGGAAGGGGGACCCTGCTTCGGGGAAATTGTTTATTAGAAATGAAAAGGATCTGCTACAAAATTGGACGCATTCTTGACATCTCGATCGCACGGCGCGCGCTTCAACCACAAAATAGACTCTGCATAATCTTGTCACAATCTGTAGCCTCTGTTCACAATTTCCAAAAGTTGGGACAAGCGATTCGGCTACAAGAAACCAAGGAACAAAGCGCACTACCGCTGAATGTGTGACGCCCAGCTGCTATGTCTTACCATGTCCCTCTCGCCCCCTCCTCCCCCTTTTGGCGCGTATCATTGTTTTTTCTACCCTTTCATTTGACAGAGTTCTCGCTGGATGCGCCTGTAACTTTTACGTCACCAGCAAAGGACGTAAAAACTTTACAGAAGAAAAAATTTCCCCTCCCCTGCCCTTCTTCACCCCTGACAGCGATAAGTTTTTCTTGAAAGCAAAAGCCGCTGGTCTTCGAGGAGCGTGATATCGTCCTGTTATTCAACAGATGGCACGCAAGGCTTAGCGAGAAAATAACGTTTACTGCGTTTACTTGCGCCTTTGTATAGCACGGTCATACACTCCGTCTCCTGCCCTGGGCCGGACAGGATTGTTTCCTTAACGACACAAGCATGGCATCATCTGAGAGGATAGCAGGCGTCAGCGTCCTCAGTCCGGGCTACTTGGCCTTTCTCCAGAGCCTATGCAGAGGAAGCAGACCAAGCCTTGAAGATGTCACCGATATATTCAATGAACTCCGCCATTGCCTGGGTGGCGGAACGGCCATTAATTGTCCGACGTCATCGCCGTCACCGTCCCCTTCCCGTGCTTCTAGCAAACGAAGCGAAAAGTACGGTAAGGACTGCGCTCATCTTTTTCTGTGTTCGAGAAGAGTTTTAGCATAAGACCCATATTTACGAAATTTGAAGCTGGCCAAGTCGGCACGACTGCATAAAGCGATTTGGCGAATTCGCAGGACACTAACATTCGTCCCCCCCCCACCCCACCTTTTGTTTCGTGTCCTTTTTGCGCCAAGTCGCTTCATGTAAACGTGCAGTGTAAATCACACTTGTCAAGAGATGTCAAGCGGGCGGCCAGAGATTGCGCTAGCACCTCCTGCTCGTAGATGCCGGGCTCAATATCTGTCTACTACGAATGGCAGTAGCACGCATGTGTCCCGGCCACCCGTGGTTTTAACGCGGTGATGCCGTGCACACATTATGTCAAACGAGACCAACGAGATTTACATTTTATTTTTGCGGCGTCAAGTTTTACTGCATGCAGCAACTGTATCCACTAGACAGACACGTATTCTGCTCTGCCGTACGCTGCCTAATTTTCTTCTATGACCGGCCTCATGGTACCCACTTCCCGCACCAGGATATCGTGAGCTTTGCGCGGCAGGCAGAGCACGCAAAATCTCAATAGATCCACCCCTAGCGAACTGTGGTGACCAATATATCTGTCTGGGCGCTCTGTTTGTACGATCATACCTACGGGAAATGTCATCAATCCTGACAACCGAGGCGTATTACTAAACAGCAGCGCTGGTGGCGGCACGGTTCGGTATTTTCATAAACCATGAGGCACACTTATATTTCGTCTTGAAGCTGTGAAAACGCCCAGAAGACGAGAACGCGTAGAGAGAGGACAAGACGAAGCGCTTACGTAACTGAAAATTTTTGTCGAAAGAAAACAAATGTGTGCACGCATAAACGTAGCAGGCGGGTTGCGCACGCGTGTGAAGGATCACGGGTTAAAGCTTTCAAAGGCGACGTTAAAAGCTAAAATCTAAGTATCAAGAAACTTAAATTCCTTATCATTTAGCAAGATCATGCGCAAATATTTGCATCGTAGCAATATTTTTTTTCAGTTCTGAGTAAGCGCCTGTCTTCCCTCTTGGTTCTCGTCTTTGTGTGCTTTTACAGATTCAAGACGCAAATAAACTAGCCAGCCCGGTTGTCCATTCATTATACTTATGTTACACATGAAAGAAAATCTGTGAGAATACCTTGACGATGATTGCGTCGACTCACCACGGCGGTCCAGTGGGCGTG